>NC_139761.1:34160262-36560262 GCF_965231275.1 Zosterops lateralis | reverse complement strand
AGGCTTTCATTATTTTGGCAAGAATTGCTTTGTTCTGTACAATTCTATTTAATTGAATTTTTTTTTTCACCTTAAATCTGAATCTTGGATGCTACATTTGAGATGTAGCAGCAATTTAATTAAACACAGTTGTAACCCAAACAGCAACAGCTTGAGGTGGGCAAGACTCTGAAAGGAAAACACACCAAATATGAGATGCAGCATATCTGTAGTTCATAGTGGAGACTCTGGCAAACAAATACTGCAGGACTGAGCCTCTTCAAAAAGTTACTCAAACTGCCCTGACCTATTGGCTGAGCGCGATTTTGTTTGTATAGCACCTCTTTAATACTTAATTCATTTTGTCTGCAGGAGTTCTTGATACTCTGAAGCTCTGTATCTACTGATAAGGAAGTTTTCCCTTATCTTGTTTACATGGCAAATCTATAATGGAAATCAGACTGTTGAGTTTTTTCAACATTTATGAAGTCAATTGTTGGTTCTGTGTCTTGCTTCAGTGGAGTCTTTTCCACTTTCATTAAACTCGGGTATTCTAAAGGCTATTTTTAAATTGTGCTGTGCAAGAAGATAATTGTCTTTTGATTTTGGTACTGGTTATTAGCTGTGGGAATTTGTCTTAGTATTCTAACTTTAGCCTAATGTTTTTCAGTAAAACTGCATTGATTTTGGTAAGTTGTCAATATTGATGCTAGTGAACTATGCCTGTAATAAGTAGCAATTTTATTTATTCAAAAATCCTTTTTTTATTCCTTTTTTTTTTTTTTTTTGCCTATACCAAATAAGCCCTCTTGAAATTTCTGAGGTTTCCAAGTTTGATTTAGTGTCCTAATGTTACTATTATACATTGACCATTTCAGACACTGGCAAATAAGAAAGTATGTGCTGTCCAAATAAGACTTCATGAACTATTTTATTAACTTGTTACTCATAAAAGTTGTAGCTTCCTCCTTCTGCTTTCCCCTCCCTTTTCCTCTGTTCCAGTCAAAGTTGGTCATTGCTTGTTCATTGTTCTCAAAGCAAAATGCAAGTCTTATTTTCCAGATATTACTTAGAGGAAAAGAGCCCGAAGTGCCAGAAAATGCTTATTTATCAATATTGATCCCTTACATTTGCAAACTTGGCATTACATGTTGTACCTGGAAGTTTATGGGAGTTGTTTTTTTTTCATGTGACTGAGACTTGGCTTGGGCGACTTAGAAAAACATTCAATTTCCCAAATTATTAAAACCTAAAGCATAACAGTCAATCTACTGTCATTTAAAACAATTGCTTTTTCTTTCTTCTTGCAATCCAGGTTCTGATTGGATTAAGAAAGGAAAGTTTTATGCTCAGGAAATTTATGTTGCCAAACCTTCCTCTCTGATAGAATGACCCCATTATCTTCAAAATTAAAGCATTTATTAGTCCAAGAGGGACACTATCAGAGAATAAAGAGAGCCCCTTCCGCTTGCAATGTAAAATATGTATTTGTTGTCATCATCTGTGCTAAGTGTGTATCTATTCAATGCACAGTAATCCAAAGAAAAGTCAAAGATGCTGATACTAACCAAGCCTTGTGTTACAAGGCCAGTAGCATTAGTTTGAAGCTCATGTGTTAGAGAACAGTTTAATTGTCTCCAACATTTTGGAGGAACATATTAAAAACTGATGTTCAACACACTTGTGTCTGTCTTAGTGTGTGTCACAGAGAGGTTATGGATTCAAGAGATTATCCACAGGCCATTGGTTTGATGATAACTAAGGAGTCAAAGAATATACAAGGAAAAAGTCTTTATAATATGCACAGGCAGTTGGGAGAAATAGAATATGCTAAAACTTTTTTTCAAAAATAAATAGGCCTTTTTAAAAAGAATTTGAAAACAAAAGGCTTCACACTCTTAATATCCAAGCAAAAATTTCAGTTTAAACTGAAGTCCCAAATCATTACGGTTAATAAAAGAAATCTGAAATTTTTTTCACTTTTGGTGAGTTACTGGATATGCTCCATGCAGTATTTTACTTCTTAGCAGTAGAACAAAAATAATTTAGAAAAAAAATATATAGTCTTCTGTCTGCTGATGCATACTTATACACAGACATGGAAGTCTAATGTGATAAAATGTGATATTGTGATTGGGCTAATAAATAAGGTATTTTTCAGTGTCTTGAAAATTCATTATTTAAGAAAGATGTAAAAATCCACTATAAATTTTGACTTTTAAGTTAGCAAAGGAGAGCTCAGAGATTTCTGATTCTGCTGTCCAAATGGCAAAGAATCAGAACATATTACTGCTCACCTCTTATAAATCTCCTAGTAGTGAAAAAGATTGTTATGGTTATTACTCACAAATATAATTTCAAAACCTGTTTCCAATTTCTAAAAAGGATGAGTTTAACTACTTTAGTATTGTGAAACTTACTTTATGAAGCTTCATGCAACAGGGAGAAGAAATGTCTTCTGTCACTTGGTCATCACTGTTTCTTAGGACAGGTGGTATCCTTTGAAATCTCCTTGACTCCTCCATTTCATTTTTTTTTTTTTTTTTTTTTTTTTTTTTTTTTTGTAAGACAAGGTGGTTTTCCAGTTGATATTCCTCATATATCATTTTAAAAAAGGAACTGTGTGAGAAGGTTAAAATTCTCAAGCATTCTTGAAGAAGCAACCCAAAAACATATCTCAGTTTGTTCTACCAAATTTTCTTCTGTTTTGAATTGAGTAATAAATCCTGATTTTCTTGTCAGGGGTGACCTGAAACTAACTGCAAATTTTTGGTGTGGATTTACTTTGTGTTCTATGCTGACTTCAGTTTATGCTTCATAATTTTTGATTTCCAAAAGAGTTTCAGAGGTTGTTTGCAGAGTGGCACATTCATTTTACCTCTCATACATTTGTATTTCAAAAGAAATAAGTTGTCAGTCTTTCTAGTCTTTGGTTTTAATTGGGATTATCTCAGTGGTTTGACAGTTGTCTTAATGCCTTCTCATAACTTTTTCAGAAAGGCATGTTTTTTTCCCACTGTTAAGGCAGTTGACAAGTGATAAATTGTAGAATATTTCACAGATCACCATGGGGTATGGACCACATACAGCAGGGCAAGTGCAGGGAAAAGACATGGCAAAGCCAGTTAGGGCTTTGTTGAAAGGCTCATTCTTGCATGGAACAAAGTGAACAGTGCCAGTCCCACTGAGCAGCCATGCAGTGAAGACAGAGCTGCCTCAGCCAAGTGGTGTATTCTCTGCAGGAAATCATATCCAACTCGTGTTCCTGGAAAAACTTCATCTTCCTCAAGTTTCATTTCAAATGTGAGACTTGGAAGAATCCCAGAAGGGTCTTCTTTTCCTTGCCACCCCCACCTTGTGATCAGCAAAATCTGGGATTCAGTCTATTGTATCATGAAATATGTTAGTACATATGCCCAGAATGATTAATTAGAGGACTTTTTGTATAAACTGCATCTGTTATTGCTGATGGTATTTGGACTAATGCCTCTGATATTAGAAAAAGCTTTGATTTCAATTACTCTCCTTCCTTTTTAAACAAGTAATAAATTGATTGCTGTGCTTCACTTCTCCATTTTTTCTGTAGTACACCAAAATAAAGAGGCTTTTCTGACTAAATTGAGGCTATATTCAATTAAATTAATTGTAATCTATCCTTACAAAAGGAGAGGAATTTACCAGAAATAACAAAAACAACACAGTACAAATCAGCTTTTAATAGAAGTTCAGTAAATAATTCTTTGAAATTCTGATGCATCACCATCCTAGGATTATGTCACTGTTTTCAGAGTATCCAGTTTTGCTTGTTTTACTTGTCTTCTCTCAAGGACTAACTTAAAAAGGTTTGATTTGAAACATACTTGTATTAAAGTGTTTAAGTAGCCATGTGCATTTAATACAGAGTAAATGTAGCAGTTTTAACTGAGACTGCAGTTAGAGGCTCTTCTTTCAGAAGTCCAAGGTACTCATGGAGGGAGAGCATGCCCAATAATTTGCACAGTTGGCTTAAATTGCTATGGATGGTCTAAAATCACAAGGAGATTTATGAACACTAGTGAGAACATCCCACAATCTTCTACTAATGGATAGCATTATTCCTACTTCCTCTATAGGAAAATTGAACCATGAAAATGCTAAGAGTTGCACAATGTTGTACAAAAGTTTCAACAGCAGAGCAAGAAGTAAAATCTGTTGTTCTAAAATACCAGCTTCCAATGTCTAGATGTAATTGATTAGTGTTGCTATCCTGAAAGCTTGCCACCTGTGAAGATTTCATTTTATTATACTTAGCTCAGTTACTAACTCTCAAAGATTCATTGTGAACTTTCAGAAAGGAGTAGAGCACTTACTGAGGAAACTATCACAGAATCAAGATAGTTCTCTAGGCTGCATTTATCTCTGTTATAAGAGGTTCTACCATGTGAAGAAGGGGTTTCTAAATTGATATGGAGTCCTCCAGCTGCTTTTAGTACAATGAGCCACGCAAAATTCCTGAATTTATTCAATGTTGATACTCTGAAATGGGCACAGTATTGCCTTGCTTCCTTTACCTCAAGATAATTCATCCTGTAATTCCTTAGTCCTTTATACTGCTTGACTCCAGTCCTCTCTCAATCCTCAGAACTAGTTCTTGCCATCTTGAATTGAGATCAGATTCTTTCCTCTTGCCCCTTATATTCACATTCCTCGCTACTGATTTCATTGAGGTGCTCACACAGGAGAAACTTTCTTCTTTGAACTTAAGTATCCTGTCTTAGAGATGTCCTGCAAGTTTTACATGCTAACCGGGTAGGGAAGAGATCCTAGTGGTGTTTCTACTGAGGGAAAGTTCAGTGTTCACTGGAGAATTCACATGAGAATAACTTTCCATGGATCCTGAGCCCTTTTAACCTCTCTGCAGGGCTTCTACTGATAGCTTGATTTGCTGCTCACAAGCAAATGTGCATGTGCTCAGAAGCACCCTTGCCCTTGACCATCAGCTTGGACTCTGCTTCTAATTAATATTCCTTACCTTAATACTCCTCACTCTAAACGTTCCTTGGTGAGTTTTACACAGCCCTGCAGACCCCACTCAAATATCCCAAATTCTCCTGTTTCCCTTTTTTCTCCAGATTGTTGGCTGTGCAGTCCAGGTTGGCCCTCTCCAAAGCTCTGCTTTAGTTTCTTAACAGCCTCCAGTAGTGACTGGAGAGTTTCTCTCTATCTTTTTTTATACCTTGTCTATTACATTTGTATCCCCATGTTTTGTTCATGGCTTTCTCTGTACGCTTTGAATGGGAAAGTTTCTTGAGCTGATAATCCTAGTGAAGCAGATGCTCTGACATGCCACATACCCTTACAAATATAAACAAGGGTAGTCAAATTTTGCCAGATAGGAATGTTATTGATTCTTCAGCTGGAAATTAGCATCTTGACCAACCTTGTCCTTGAGTTGAAATATGATCTAAAACTAAAATCTCAGGAGAGGATTTTCAATCTTTCTGGGCAGTTTAGGTAAAGTGGTGATCTATGATTTCTTTTTCTATTGATTTTTGTATCAGTTTTAGTACATTTATCTGTTCACTGGGGAAGCAAATGACCTGGCAGTGGATGAGATTTCACAGCACTGAAACACTGAAATCCTATTCATTTCTCTCTATATACTAACCAGCTTTCAATGTGAACAGCAAAACCATTAATGCTTGTAACATCTCTTTTGCAAGGCCAAAGTGTGCACAGGGGTTGGCAGCCTGCCTGCTGGAACCTTTTGATTCACAATGCACTCCCTGGCAAACCCTACTATGTGTCCTTTCAGCTGGTCTAGGGCAAGGCTTTGATGTCCTGAGAACATGATCACAATCAGGGTAACCTGTGGACCAAAAAAAAAAAAAAAAAAAAAAAAGGAGCAGGAAAAGTAGAAGGAATAACTGGTCAGATCTTGCTGTATGGGTAGTTGGGCAGTGTTGGCCCAACTTTAGCAGCCACAGTAAGACCAGTGCAGGCTTTGGAAGTCCTGAGCAGCTGACAAGGATTTGGTGGAGACAGGTCCTGGCTCTGTAATACAATGAGCAGGAAAAGAGACTTTGGTGTGTTTGGTGTGAAGAGAAGATGAAGCATGTAGCCTCAGGTGGTGGTGTCACTTACTGACCAGATGGGTCAGATAGAGATATTGCTTGGGTGAAATCTGTGTGCAGATTAGACTTTACTTCTGATATGTAATTTTTATGCTGAATTTACGTAATTGCATCAAAGAGTCTTGATTGTGACTTTCTGTCACATTTATGATGAGAACGGTAAACACTCGGTGTGGGAAAGATCCTCGAGAATTCACATAGTCTGAACATACAGTAAGAGATAGCAGGAAGGGAAGCACTTAAACACCACTGCTCCTTGTCAGCACTATAGCAGTATCTTAAGGAAGATCTAACAAGTGAATGCTGAGCACTCAACATTGAGTCTGATCAAACAGAAAGACAAATGTGCAAAGATCCTTGTTCTCATGGAGTTATTAAAAGATGCAAACACTCTATGCAAAGAGTGTTTGCAGGGAGATGTATTGTTCATGGACTGTTTTATTTCTCTTGGTCTTTGCAGGTGTTCCAGGACCTTGGCACTTCTGTGTTGTCTGGTGCATTTAGAGGATACAACATCTGCCTCTTTGCATATGGACAGACAGGTTCAGGAAAAACTTACACAATGATGGGAACACCTGTGAGTACTCCATTTATTTTAAACTCAGGGTTGAGGGCAGGATATCTAGCAGAAACATTGCTTTATTTTTAAACAGTTGTTGTGGTGCTTGTTGAGCAGAATGCTTAAACATGTTTTATTTGGTTTTTAAATGTATAAAATGTGAGCCTTTACATTTAGGTAAAAAAATAAGAATATCAGGTAAAAATATTAGAAAGTATGGTGTAGTTTGAATATTTATCATTAGATAATCCTCTTGTTACATATGAATCTTATCACAGAGTTAGAGGACAAAAAAAAAAAAAATCAATAGCCTGTAATAGTTCTGGATTTTAGAAACTGTTTCCCAAGATAATACAGAGTACTCATTCCTGTGTGATATTTTGGCAATCTGACTTACTCTGAGATTAAATTACTTTCACAAATAATTTTTTTAAAAAAATCACAGTAATAATTTTGTAACAGGCTTGATTATAACTCCAATATTGGCCTGTGGAAAATAAAACTTCACTTCCAGTTTTGACATGCATTTGAATGGAATTTACAGAGGCTGTTACATTTTAAGATTGTCTACCAGGCATCACCTAAAGTGCATTTTAATCTTGCTAATCAGATTGATGGAGTCAGTTGATGATTTCCTGTGTTTTGCTGCAACAGAAGGCAATTCTATTTTTATCCATGAATATTCTTAGCTGTTGCTGAAACATACTGCTAAAAAGAAAACAAAAATAATAGTTTTTGTAAGTGGACCAGTATTTTCTACATTCATGGGATTCAATTTTTAAGGTGAAATAAGAGCAAAATGTGTTTAAACCCCAAAGATAAGAGGCCTGTTCTAACATAGTTTATTTTTTTGGCAAGGGTTTGGATTTTTAAATTTTATTTTCTCAGTAGACATCAACAATAGGATTTAGTTACATTATTACCAGATTGTCTACTAATTTTATGTGCAATCAACTTTTATGCCAAAAAAGCCTGGAGAATTGTTAAGATTTGGGTTAATAGGTGGCAAAGTAGAACATTTGTATTACTCTATTTTGAAAATATCTTAGCAATTCAGAATGGCCACCACTTGAAATTACCATTATTTTTAAGGAAATTTCTGGATGTTGTGTTTCTAAGAGATTTCTTGCTTTAAAATAAATTTTTCCTCCAATGCAATTTCACCTGATCTTTATTAACATGCTGTTCTGAACCACACTCCATGGCTTTTTTGTGTTATAATCCACCATACAGTCATTACTGCACTGTGATTCTGTCCTTTTCTTATAACTTGGCTTTTGTTTAAAAATAAGTTTTGCATGAGTGTTAGAAAATGTATTATTTAATTTTTTTTCTGTTTATTATTTGAAGGCATCCATTGGGCTGACACCACGTATATGTGAGGTAGGTTTTTTTTCTTCACTTGCATTTGTTTAAGCAGTTACATTTTCTTAATGTATTTTAAATTTACATAAACTTCTTGTTTGTGAAGGGCCTCTTTTCAAGGAAGAATGATTACTCAGACCAGATGGCATCGTGCAGGGTAAAGGTCAGGTAAGTGTGTCACTGTTTTGGGCAACAATATGAAAGCTTTTAACAACATACTTCTATGATTGAATAAAGTAATGACTAGTTTATTTTATTTCTGTTTTCTTAGAAGATAGTTTTTGAACGAAGGGAATGATGAGAAAGTATTGGATTTAGTTTTCCATCTAAGTTTAGTTCTTTGGGTTCTGTCTGTTCACTTTTGTACAAATGGCTGAAATAGGAATGCAGTGAAAATTTACTTGCTTTGTTTAACTCCTAAATTGAGCCATAATTCTACACTCTGGTCTTACTCATCATTCCCTTGGACCTAATAAAACACTGTGTTTGGAAATCTGGGGATTTGAACAGACTAGTGCAAAAAATCTATGTAAGAGTCAGCTACATTGTCTAAATATACAGTTACTCCTTTTGTTTTGTTTTTAGTTGAGTGAATTTAACTTTCCTTTTTTTCTTTTTTTTTTCAGTTTTCTTGAAATCTATAACGAGCGTGTCCGAGACTTGTTAAAACAGTCAGACCAAAAGAAACCTTATACGCTTCGAGTTCGAGAGCACCCTGAAACAGGACCTTATGTACAAGGTGAGAGTGGGATTCTCAGTTAGCATCAGAACTGCAAGGGAATGCATGCCAGTTGTGTTTGTGTCTTTGCATGTATTCCTGCAGTGATCATAATTGCCTCTGCTCTTTAAGGCTTACTTTTCTCAAATGTTTTTCTTGTGGTATGGCCACCTGTAGTACACTGAAAGCTTTGCCTCTGTTATCCTACTGGATATCCTGCATTGTCTGCCTTTCCAGCCACAGGTCATATGGGAGCCATAATATTTTGCTTTCTTTTATTTTAAAGAAATATTAACTGAATCAAAAATTCTACTAACATTAGCTCTAAATGGGTTCTCCAGACCAGCCTTTATACCTGTTTCATACCTTGACAGCAGAATATACGTTGAAAAAACCCAAAAAGTAGATAAATTCAATTGTTTGATGTTGCAGGGCAGATCGTGAAAAGGAATGAAAATCTCACCCAAGTGAAAACCTAATAAGCTTCATTTTCAGTTGTCAACTTTTTTTTTTGTTGTCTTTCTTACTTCAGTTCTTACCTTGTTGTTGTTTTTTCTCTCATTGTTTTTTCTACTTCTACAGTTTATTTTCAGTTTTGATTGGTGCTTCCACCTCAAGGTCTCATACAGCTTTAAATTGCAGTTTGGCCTTTGGTATTTCATAAATCAATTGGCTCCTGGTGTCAAGTTTGCCAGCTACAATGCCATGTGTCTGACCAACAGCTGACAAAAATCACTTCTCAAAATCAGAGCACCAGTGTAAAATCATACAAAGTAGATTTAAGGTAGACATCAGAAGGAAGAGTGTTTTCCAAACTGGGGCTTTGTTTAGAAAGTAAATGCATACATTTTCTTTTCTTCTTGCCTTATATCCAGTGGACAGAATTCCAGAGCAGCCTCTGGTATCACTGGCTCTGCAACTGCTTGGCTGGCCACCAAGTGAGAAGTAATACCTAGGGGGTATGCACTTAGTACACAAAATGCATATCATGTAAAATTTTATGGATCCTGTCACATCAGAGAAAATACTGATTTGTCCTGACTTCTAAATAGAATCCTTGTCCCTGTTTAGTGAATTTCTCTTGCTCTCCCTGGTTGACTTTTCTCCCTGTTTTTCTTTATTATGGCATTACACATCACATGGTTATCCTTCCTCAGAGATTAAAGGAAGATGTGACAACAGACAGAGTGACTTGACTGTGTGATTGGATGGAACCTGACTGAACAGAGCCCAGTTCTGATTCCTTGGACACCTGCTGTATTGGTCATGGTACATCTAACAACCCATGGCTGTTACCAATCCCTCCTCTCAACATTTGAAATCAGCACTTGTGAAGTGTTGAACTTTCATGGCCCTGTACACAAGGGTCTGTCAGACATTCTGGTTGTTTCAGCTGTGCTTTCCCAGCACATCAGCATCCTGTTTTAAGGAGACTTGAAAAAGAATAGATGAATTCATGGTCTCATTAGTATGGCAAATATAATTCTTTGAAAAGCAGATTCATAGACATTTGACTTTTATTGAGGGCTTTCCAAGATTCTCTTTCTACCTGCTTGTTATTGGCAAACTTCATTGTTGATGGCGTTCAGATACTAATTATTTTTTTAGCAACTGTACATTCACCACACAAGAAAGGGTATTTAAACTGCTTTCTTCCTTGGCAATTTCTTTTCTCAGGCCTTATATCTCCAGCGATTCCTTGGCTGCATATAATGGAGTTTCCCTGCTTTAAAAGAAAGTTATAGCTTCTGCCAATGGGCTGGCTTGCCTTTTGTCATTGTTTTGTCTTCATCTGGAACCTTCCAGGCCAATTCTGCCACTTCTTTTTCAATTCCATTGTGGCATTTTTGTTGTTGTGGGGTTCACTGGTGGGGGGGAGGGTTGTTTGTTTGTTTGTTTGCTTCTATTGTGCTTTTTTTTTATTTAGCCATTTTGAATAAGGATTTTATACTTGGATGCAGCTGAAATTTTTAACTGGAAATTTTTATGCTAGAGTTCTGAAATATGCCAATAAAGTTCCCAGTTGATTAGATTTTGTAAATTAAGAGAAAAAGATAATGGCAAAAGATTACCCTAAATAATGTTTTTCACTTTTGGCCACATTTGTAAATTCAGTTTTAATAATTAATTTCAGATTATTCATTCCTTTTGTATATTATGACAGCCTCAAAAAAATTGTGCTAATGCCTATAAGAAAAACTTTATTTTCAATGGTAAGTGTGATTAATGTTTTTTAAAGTAACTGATCACATGCATGAGAAACAAAATATTTTCTCTGCTCAAGACACCATGGGATGCAATTAGATGCTGTTGTGAGACCATGTGAACTGAAGTAATTTCAGGCTGATGAGTTAGTGGCTTAGGGCAAGAGATGAGAGGGGTTTTTTTATACATGTGTATACAAATATATATTAATAAATTCGCCTATGCAGTTTATGCAATTGAGAATTGTGACAGTTTGCTTTACTTGAGACAGCCCTAGAATCTATTCAGGAGAAGGGCTAATAAAGTGTGATGGAACTGCATTCATTAGCTCACATCAAAAATAAGCAGCAGTGACTTGAATGCAAGTTTGAAGTATAGGCAGCTTGATTTTAATAAGATCAAATTCAAGAAAGCCTCTTGTGGAGAGGTTCACAACACTGTTACAAAGTGCCCTTCTTAACTGCACTAATGCATTGATGCAATCAAAAATTGCTGAGTTCTGTAATGAGGGTTTTCTACGTGCTGAAGTAGTCTTTGGCAGTTTTATGTGCAGTTTCTCTGTGCAGGATCAGAGTGCAAGAATAATATTTCCAATAGCTAGACAGCTAAGATCAAAATTATCAGCAAGTTTACTGGGAGAGCTTGCTTTGTGTTTCACTTCCAGGCAATTTACAGTAAGGGAGAAATGAAATTGGTGCACATGAGCAAAGCTCAGAAATTTTCTATTGTTTTCCATGGATCAAGCAAGTTAAGGACTAGCATCTGTATTTGCATCATACTTCTTCCAAGCTATTAGCAACTTTAATGTTTGCTGACTCTTATGAGGAGCTTCTCAGTGTACATTAGTTTTAGTTGTGTTTGGTGTCAATGACATCTAGAGTACAGTTAACTGTGGATGAAGAATAGCGAGAGAGGAAAATTAGAAAACATAATCCTTTTAAGGACACTTAGATGCTCTGGGAAATGCATTTTCCATTTGCAAGTCCAGTCAGAAAGTCCCAGCTCTGAACAGTAAGTATTTTAAATATTTTCCAACCCATTGTTTTTTTCATGTAAAGGCTGAGAGATTGTAGCCTTTAAAATGCTGAAAGTGTTTCAGTGCTTTGGATTGGAATAATTTCAAACTTCCCCCTCACAGATGGTTGCACTGTTAAGGAATCAGCCTCTCTTAAATCAGGAAATGATGCAATCTATTTTATTACTCTGAGACAGATTTCTCAGGGAGATCCTTTCTTCATCCAAGGCAGATTTCTAGATGAGCTAGTGATTTTGATCTTTCTATGAGATTTGAAAAGGACCTTTATTTTTCTGGCAGTCAACAGAACACTTCATCATTTCTTTTCAAGCCATATATAAATATTTCATTAACCTTATTAAAAAGCTAATTGTTTTAAACTCTCTGCTAGATTCACAATTCCAGTGCTTAGGGAAATGTAGGCAGGTAAGAATTTCTTCCATGCTTCCTTTTTATAATGGTATTTTTATTCAGTTAAATAAGACCCTGAAAAAGGGTCTGGGAAAATGATGTATGATAGTTTCCATATTCTGAGCTTTGAAGATCCCAGTGCGTCTGGACAAATAATGGGCCTCTTTCTCAAATGGAAAATGTGATGACTTCTGGAATTAATATGTTGTAAAGGGACACTAGAGAGCAGAAGAAATACTTTTATTTGAAAATCATTCTATACTTTGTGTGTGTGCAAGTGTTCACACACACATACTGCAGTTAGGGGCTTTTTTTAAATTGTGGGTGACCCAAAAATCTTTTTTTTTCCTTTTTCTTTATATGTATCAGTTATTAAAGGTCTAAAGTAAAATCTCTTCTTTGTCTTAGGTTTTTCTTTCATTTAGAGTTAAGCAAGCTGTTATCATGAAAGGACAGACTAACAATATCAGCAGTAACTATTTCAGTCTTGTTGTATTTCATAATAATCTTGACTTACATTCTAGCCATAGACAAATTATTTGATCCAAATATATCAATATTTTTTTCAGTGCTTCCCCTTCACCCACACTTTTATGGTCTTTAGTAAAACAATCCAACCCTAAATCTGTGGAGGGAGAGGAAGTTGCCCTGGATTCCAACTGTGAGATAAAACATTCTCCACAGGCGTCTTTTGCTAGCTGTGGTATGACAAAGACTTGCTTCACAACTCAGGTGTTTTTTAAGGAGTCACTGCAGCACAAATGATAAATAATCCTTGGTGACAAGGCATATTAAACTGGATTTATGGGAAATACGAGCCTGCTGAGGATAATTTCGTGCATGTGCTGGAATTTGCTTTTTGCCAGGAGCTGGCAGTACCTCAGCACAGCAGCACACCGCCCTCCACTGGGGCCCTCTTGGTCATGACCACCCCTCCAGCACAGCAGGCTCTGAGTGTGGGATTCCTCTCATTTCTTTAGGGGGTTTTCCCCTCCTTAAAAATAGAATCAAATGTTAAAACAAACAAGTAAAACCGATCAAAAACAAACTGAGAGGAGAGGACAAGAAAAGCCCAGATGATTCATATCATTATTTGGGGAGCCCCTTCAAAGAGCTCTGAGGAGAAAAGCACATGAAGATTCCCAAGTGCAGACTAAAGCCTATTTAACTACGTGGTAGAATTCACAAGGGTTGGTTCCTAGTTCAGTTAGTTGTGTGAGCAGAGCCATCACCCAGGGGCGATGGCCAAGATGTTTTTTATAGGATCTATACCCAAGGAGAAGCAGTGACATAGCTGGAAATTTATTATGGGCTTAGGCTTATACTGTTTTTTAAGTACCATTGTTGTGCAGATGGAAAAGTTCTGATCTTTGAAGGTAGGAGGGTTTTTTTGTACTAATGTCACTGCATCAGAAGAATGAACTACAATTTTTTACTTAATTTTTTAAAAAATGAGATAGCTGTGATTTTTAATAAAATTTACTCTAGTTGAGTGACTACATGTATAGTAGACTGTCATCTCAGCACAACATCCTTATTCTCCTGATGTTGGGTAAATTGTTGGATAAACTGAATGAAACTGCCTGAGAAAGCTAAATATTTAACTCTTCTTGAATCTTTGGCAGGTTTGACTCAGCATTTAGTTACAGACTACAAGCAAGTTGTAAAACTTCTAGAAGAAGGAATAGCTAAAAGGTATTTTCCACAACAAACCAGCTCCATCTGTATTTAACTCTTCTTTTGCTGTGTACTGATTTTATTGATGTTTGCTGGCTGGGTTGCCATTGCTTTGTGATGACAGGATGTCAGAGTTGGTGACATGACACACACATGAGATGTTACCTATCATATTATCCAGACCAAGAGCTACAAGCACTCATGAAGTTGTTTCTTCAAAACTGATCCCATGCTGACTTACCCACAAGTTTCCACCATCTGTCTGTGATAAAAAATGCAAGCCAAGAAAACATTTTGCTGTAAACAGACATCTGTTTTTCCCCTTCACTTGCTCATGATACTTTAGACTGGATAGCTTTCAACTCACTTCGTACTATAATTCAGTCATTTAAAACTGCTGAAAATACAACGTATAATTATTTATTTTCTAGAAGTACTTGGCTTACAATTATTTGGTTTTGCTTGTATAATTTCCTAGTCCAAATTGTGTGTTTGCTGTCAGTGAATGGTGGGATTTGGAACACTGGTGAGGCCAATGATTTTGGCTCTCGTTAGTTAAGACACTTTCTGACAAGAAGCCTTGAATATCTTTCTTTACAGATGCCATTACAATAATGGAAAAGAGTTATATTTGAAAGGATCCTCCAAATCCTAATCACAGGTCCAAAACCAATATGAAGTCTCATCATAAGAGTAGTCAAAGTTTTAGAATAACAGTGATGCTGGCGAGTAAATAAAAACTAAGCTGTATTATCACAAAGAAACCCCCATAGAATATACATCAGGATTAAGTTTTGCTGTTTCTGCTTGTAGCAATTAATAGATGGAGCTTTATGGAAAAAAGAGACTATTTCAGTACAACTGAAAAATTCCAGGTGAATGCATGGGTTATGTGGGTTGTGAGTAACTGAGATGTGAACTTGCTCTATGACTACCTTATATGTGTTGTTGGAGGTGAGGAGTACTGACTTTTCCTCCTCCAAATCTTGGAACACTACCTTTTTCTCTTTTACTTTATAAACTTTGGTGCTGTGCCCTTGTATTCTCTTCCCACTGTAGGGCTGTTTTCTGCCTTCTGCCCTTTACCTAATTGTTTGTCTTCCTCCTCCAACTTCAGGAGACTGGTTCATGTTCTCCTGCTACCTCAGCTTTGGTTTGCTTGTAATCATGATGTGCTCAGCTGCCTGTAGCTTTTGGCAGTGGCCACTCACATGGCTGTGGAGGAGGTGTAGGAAGCAGAGAACAATGGGAAGGAGAGTCCTGGCTTTGCCCTCATGCCCTGGGCACTCAGCAGCATACACACAGCTGCACTTTTCTCACTAGTGCAACTGGTCTTTGCAGTGCTTTGACAGCTGGGCCTGTAACAAAAGCATGGTACCACAGTCCTTTTCTGCACTACTAAAATTACCTGCTGTTGTTGAGGGCAGGCTTGGTACAACTGATGTTGTACCTGTGTCCTTCCTTTTACCCTGGAAAAAATCCTGCTTTCTTTGGGTTTTTCTAATTAAAACAACAATAAAAAAAATAGAATTTCTACAAGTTTGCATTACAGAGGCAATGGGAGGGTGCTGCTGCTCCTCCTTCTGTGGGCAGTTCCTGCTTGCCAGAGTGCACTGGGTCAGAGCACAAGAGCCACTTGACCCGTCTGTCCATGGCAGAGCCAAGCAAGCACCACACAGGGAATTCCAGCATTCATTTAGCACTCAAGTGTGTGGACTGGTTAGTCTCACTGGACTCCCCAGTGTAAAAGAGATGTATCAGGGTAAAGGAACCCCAGAAGTGGTGTATGAAGGTTTTTGAACCCTTTGGAAATGCCAAGGGATAAACATGGGGACAAAATGGAGATTTGCTAGGCTTGTACTCTCTGTGTTGGGGATGAGCTGTTTGATGCTGTTGCTGGCTGTGCTTCCCTGCTGTGTTCCATGCTTATGCCACACCTTATACCTATGCTGTAAGGCTGCTTTAAGATATCTCCTCAGAGTGCTGCTGGTGGAAAAAAACACCTCTAATTGATCCTCAGTTTCCACCCTTCCATGTTCTCTGCCAAATGCTCAGGGATCAGATCCAAGAATGCAGCCTGCCTTATCCTCCAGGTTTCACATTTTTTTCACTTATCTGCTGTATTTGTTGATTTGATTTCCCTGAATACAGGGAAGTAACCCTTTGTAATTGAATGGTTTGTTCTTCTTTCTAGAATCACAGCAGCTACACATATTCACAATGCCAGCAGCAGATCCCATGCTATCTTCACCATCCACTACACTCAGGTTAGCTAAAAATAACCCAACTTCCTCTTCGCTTTCAAAGGCATTGTTCACTGTGTTGTGCATTGTTTACTTGGCACTGTTTTGTGCTGTTTGTAGTAACGGTGGAAGCTGTTACTTATTTCCTTTGGATCACGCTGCAGATGTGTTGAGTGTTTATTGAAGCATTCTGTTCCTTTGTGCAAGCTTACAGTCAGAAGTGATGCCAAAACCTCACTTTTAAAAGAAATGTTTTCAGTTTTAATCAGCCCTTTGAAATGCAGTAACCCCTCTCTGATGCTGTGTAAATTATGTGTGAATATGTTTGAGGTTATGTTTTATCACACTTGTTTAGGATTCTTAATTGAAGTACAGCATTAGTTTACACCAAAATTTTGTATCTGTCCAGCTTTTTAGATGTGCTCATCTCTTTAGCATTTGGCATCCAGTACTCTCCCTGAGACAATGCAGCCTTTTTCTGGAGGAATTACATCCTTCCCTGGCAGGGAAGTTGTTCAGTGATCCAATAGACCTTTTCTGTCTCACACTTCTAACATCCTGCAATCACCGAACATTTTGGGATATTTTTCCTTAGTTTCACAAAAGGCCTTTGGAATACATTAGTGGAAAATAACTCTGTAAGGTCTACAAGAAAGCTTTTCACAGTCTCTAGGCAGTAAAGGTTTTTTTGAGAGGAAATTGGCACAAGAGGATAGTTTCTCTGTGGGGTGAGAAAGCTGTTGAGTTAGTGGTTTGAACATAGTCAGAGGGTCAAGGTCACAAACAAAGGCAGTGAGACAGTCATTTGTACAACTCAGCTTCAAACAAAAGAGTACATCAATTTTATTTTCATTAATTAATTAAGGGGAATAATCTTCCTTATTGATTTTTTTTCTTCAGGCTATATTGGAGAACAATCTTCCCTCTGAAATTGCAAGCAAGATCAACTTAGTAGACCTTGCAGGCAGGTAATAATATACTGAAGGGCAAAGAGATAATTTTCTCTGAAGATGCTGGCAGCACTGTCTTTAAAAATGAAGTTTAGTATTTTAAAATTTCATTGAACTAACAGTAAGCCTGGCTTTCTTATAATGTAACAGAGGATATTAAGCTAATATTGTCTTTGCCAATAGTTCTTCTGTACTGGGTATTGGTTTTTATTGGGGAAGGGAATTCTTGGGTCCTCAGAACCAATACTGTGCTGTTGCATACATTTCTCAGGAATTTTAGGACAGTTATAGAAAAGGACTTTTATTTTCTTGAGAACATAAATTATCATGAATGTATGGTCAGAGAAAGTGGCATTGAGGGAATATACAGACTTTTGTACTGAGCCAGTCTGCCATTGTGGAGTTGTGAAATGTATGTTGTTTTCTAAATTCGGAACCACAATGATTGGGTTGCCCAGTTCAAACTTGAGTTTATGTTTTGGTGGGCCTTCAACAGTATCTTGCACCAACAGCCTTCACTCATGGCTGTTTGGACTTTCTGAAATAGAGGGCAATATAAAATATTTGAAGTATATGGGGGTTTTAATTGCAAAGCTCATAATTTCTGTTTTCTTGTATTGCTTGAAAATACATAATGTTTTCATATTGACTGTATGTTAATAATTAGGTATTTTTTTTGTTTTGCATTGTCTTTTTCATGTTTGCTTGCTACAGTGAAAGAGCTGATCCCAGTTACTGTAAAGACAGAATTACTGAAGGTGCCAATATTAACAAGTCATTAGTTACACTTGGAATTGTCATCTCCACTTTAGGTAAGCAGATTAGTTCTTTATATTGAAGGGTAGTGATAAAAATGTATGACTCACTCACTGTGTGTTGAGTGTAAATATTTTTTTGCATTTACATCAAAAAGTTCAACAGAGCAGCTGTGTGGTGTCATCATAAACTGTAATGACATCTAAGAAAATTAAGTAGCCATGACAGAAAAAAACCCTTTCCTGAGCTCTGTGGTATTTCTCCCTCAGCACAAAATTCCCAGATGTTCAGCAGCTGCCAGAGCATTAACAGCATCACAAGTGAAGGGGAGAGCAGCCGTGTGGACAGCCCTCCCTCTGGCAGCAGCAGCAGCGGGAGCAGGCGGCCGGCTTACATCCCCTACCGTGACTCCATCCTCACCTGGCTGCTCAAGGACAGCCTGGGGGGCAACTCCAAGACCATTATGATTGCCAGTGAGTTTGGGTTTATTAATTGTTTTATATTTTGCACTACATTGTGCCTTTAATGTACACCTCTACTGCAGTGAGAAAACAGCTATAACACTTAGATTCTGTCCTTGTAAAGATTTTCATAAATACTTCATAGAATACTCAAGGAAATTAAAATGCATGCTGATCGTGCATGAAATTATGTTTAAGAGTCTTACCAAGGTCATAACTTTGATTTTAGGTGATTCATTTAGTTAAAAATACAGTCTAGAGAAGACATTCTCTGTGAGCTTAATGAAATAACCCTAGGGTACTTCTTCATTTTATCTTTTAAAGAAGCAAGACAAAAACAAAACAAAACAAAACAAAAACAAGCAAACAAAAAAACCACTCCAAAACAACCCCTTTTTGAAAAGTAATGGATTAAACTGAATGCTTTTAAAAATTGTGTCATTTTTTTTTCTGTCTGTAGCTATCTCACCTGCCAGCTCCAGCTACAACGAGACCATGAGTACCTTGAGATATGCTGCAAATGCCAAAAATATTATTAACAAGCCCAGAGTAAATGAGGTGAGGCCTTGAATTCTGCCTAAGGTAGCCTATGCAATCACAATTTTTCTTCTTCTCAGTACACAAAATAATGAAGCCTTTAAATACATAGGAATAATTCTGGCCACAGAACCCAAGCTTCATTCACTGCCTGTTCTAGGAGTTAGCTCTGACTTTATGACAGATTCATTTGTTTGATTATGCATAGGTCCTTCACAGGCTGCACAAGTTAAGAGATGGCAGAGTATTAAGGAGACACTCAGGTGCTGCATTGGAGGCCTGAATTCTATTGTTGTCCCTGCTATCCCATTCTTGTTCAATGCTACATGTTCAGATGCTTAAGACAAATTTTCAGTGTGTGCTTTTTTTTTCTCATTTCCCTTATGCTCAGTCCACATTTATCAAATGGGAAAAATGTAAACTCTCTCACTCAAAGACATAGTGTAAAAACAGATTGGAGGTTTTAGACACTATAGTCATAAGAACCAGCATTAAAAATAATTTGTGAGGAAGTGCATAATTTTGTCTGTCTTCACAGCAAAATTCAAACAACATGTACTGATCCAGATCTACAGTCACATATGCTAGAAATATAAAACTCTAGAATTTTTGCTCTGTAACTAGCACTCTTGACCTGGAATTCTGCATGAGGCTCCCTTTACACATGATTGTATAACTTAAGAACTGAATCACAGTGCATCTATTTAAGGAATATACAGTGAGTTTAGGTTTCAAAAAAAGTATTGATTCCAGCCATTTCCTAATATTTAATCCGTTGACTTTACAGCTTTAGTAGTATTCTTTTGTGATTTGGCATGAGTGTACCTAGATTTTATTTTGCAGATGAAAGGATAGAATCTTAGATTTGTACTTCACTATTTGCTTTCCTATCAATACTCTGTTAAATTTGGGCAGAAGGAAACCCTTCTAATCTAGGTTTTCCCAAATTTAATTTAAATTTTAATTACCAGTGCTTATAAGTAGTTTTCAGACATCAATAGTAGCAGCAATTGTGTGCTTGCTTTTGCCAGCAGCAGTTCTCAGCTCTGTGACAGGTTAAAGTCACATAAACACTTGTGGGTAAGCCACTTGTCACACACAGCCTTTCAGCCTGACAACTTGTGTTCCCATCTCTGTCTTGCACAGCCCATGCTGGACTTGACCCCAGCCCTTCAGTCTTCTTCCCCTCACTGCAAATTGACCTGGCAGCCCAGAGAAAGCTGATTCTTGACTCAAGAGTTTGTCTGAAATGTCTGTAAAAGCTGTTTTCCAGAAATTGCCAGTGCAGAAATGCTTACTCTGAAACTGAGATAAATGCCTCCATACCAAGCATACAGGAAATTATGTATGAGCTGTAAGAGTTTTTAATACCATCCTGGATGACATTCTGACTTTGTCTCCTCTAATCAGATTTTATATACTGGCATTAAACACAACAGCATCTTTCTGATGCAGGGTAACTACTTAAAAGGTAAATCCTTAGAAGGTAAATCCTTAGCAACATAAATCCTTAGAAGCATGATGGGAACAAATGCTATGGCAGGTCTGTGCTCAGAAGAGAGAAGGAAAAAAGTTTATAGTAAAAGAGAATCTATCAAAGATGAGAACCACCTGTCCCTAGGCAGTACATCTCAAGGGCCAGGCAGAGTGAAGCAAGGAGTACTGCTGTGAGATTGCCTATTCTCCTCTCTTCCTAGTTGTTGGAATATCTCCACACTGATTTCTTTAGCTAGAGTTTTTTTAAGACTGATTTTTCCAACAGTCTGTGTCTCAATGTTTCAGGATGCAAATGTGAAACTGATCAGAGAACTGAGAGAAGAAATTGATAGGTTGAAAACTATGCTGATGAGCTTCGAACTGGTATGTAGCCACATTTTTCTACTGGAGCTTTTGTCTTACTTTAGGTAGCTTTCTTTCATCTCATCTGTTTATCTTTCCATGTTTATTGTAACTGGAGACAAACTGTTCTCTGGGTGATTTTGTAATTATCATAAAGTTAACTGCTTTTTTGTCATTTCTCCTCTTTCTGTCACTGTGCTGATTAACCTGAAGTATAAGTAGTCATGTAATCATTCAAATTGATTTCCTTGCCTGTCTTTCATAGAGTTGGATGATTTAACTGCCCAGAAATACCATGAAATAGAAATATTTTATTTTTAAGGGTATGGAAGCTTCAAAAGATTAATTGATGTTTCACATTTCCTGCATGCTCTCTCCCCCCAAAAGAGTTGTGAACATCTGTGAGCCCTCACAATACAGCTGACATTCCTGGTGTTTTTCTCTGTTGGAATAATAATAGTGTCTTGGTTTTCCAAGCCATGGAGAGAATGTTTTGCTGAGAGAGACAGAAACTACATTTCAGGATTTATTTGCACAGAACTATCTCTCAGTTATTGCTTTTTCACCAGTTCTTCATGCCAAAAATTGCATGCAATAGCTAGAGAGATCTACAAGGCAGTATGTGTATTTTGTCTTTCTCTTGACTTCATCACCTTGAAATGCTGAAGAGTGAAAGAACATGCTTGCCAGTTGTGAATAAGAAATCTAACGTGTAGATCTTGGTGGCTGTTGTTTGTGCAGAGAAATTCCAGTCCCTCTTGGAGCGATGACAGGGATGGCAATCTGACTGAGCTGGTGCTTCAGAATGAAATGAAGGTGTGTATGATTTGCTTGATGCTGTAACTACCTCCTGCTCCACTAGGCCAGGGGGATAGCACTGATGTAGCTGTGAAACTACAGTGAAAACTCTTTAGTCTTAATCCTTTCCTTTTTCCTTGCAGATGCAGGAAAATGCCATCCTTAATTCACACTGAGTGTGCTCTATCAGCTTGTGACAAGTCTTATGTCCTTAATGGGACACAGTCCATTGTGCATCACTAAGCCTGCACAATCTACCTCTTGTTTGAATGCTGTCTCAATATATCACAGCAATTCATTATTCACAGTCTCTCCCTTCTAACATAAACTCCAATTTCTGTACATTTACCAAAATTACTGAGAAGGTTTTTCACTGTTAACCTGGAAAGGTTTTGCAGACTTTAAATTTTGCCCAAAGACAGGCAAAATAATTTGTTAGCATGATCAAAAAGAAAAATTAGCCTGCTTAGTAAATGAAATATTTCTCTCTCCTATTTTTTAAGATTGAGCAATTGACCAAAGACTGGACAAGTAAGTGGACAGACAGGAAAGCCATCATGGAAGAATACAGTGTGGACATCAACAAAGAAAAAGCTGGAGTAACAATAGATTCTAATTTACCTCATCTAATGGCCATGGATGATGATATCCTCAGCACAGGAGTGGTGCTATACCATCTCAGGGTGAGATATGGTCACTTGTCTTATTTTACCTTTTAATTTAAAAATATTTGTTTTCTTTGGAAATGGAGGGTGGTTAGGGTGACGTTACAACCACGTTATCAAAACATGAAGGTTGCAGATCACAAGACATAATCGGAGAGGAAAGCAGAAAATAATTGGAAACTGAGAAGTAGAAAAAATCATATATGAATATAATTTGACCTCTTGTGAATGCGTGTATGCAAAGTATTTGATATTGTATTACAAGCAAAGCAAAATATTTAAATTAGTCCACAAAGCATGAGGGCAGTTATGTGTTCATATATGTGGAAACATAAAGAATGGTTCTTAAAGTATTCCAGACACACTGGTCCAAATTTTATCATGTATTTGCGCACTTAAGACCAGGATATTTGTATATGTATAGATAAAAGTAAGGTTTAAGAAACAAAAGCTCACTTTGGCAATGACTTGAATACGTTGCTTTTAACCCTACGAGAGATCTGCCACGTAGACACCAGGTATGTAGCATGAAGATTAATTACTTGTGGTACTGCTTCAGTGGCTATTTGTGAAGATCATGTAAAAATCCTGGCCTCATAAATACTGTTTCACTGTATAGCTGCCAATTTAGGGCAAGGTTTTCACCAAGAAACTTTTATAACATTGTGTGTATATTATGCACATTATGGCATATGATGTGCACGGCTGGGTCAGACAGTTTTAGGGGTTTTCTGGTTTTTGGTATGGCCATTCCCCGCATATGTTTGCGTGTCTGACACAAGTGCTAGGCCAGACTTCAACATTTTTAATGTTGATTAAATGAATAGAAATTCCTGAAATATTAATGCTGCTTAATGTGAAAGGAATGTTGGATGGGTGCTTCTACAGAGGTGCACTCATTGCCAAAACATATGTTAAATACGATTGGAAAATCATGTATCTGTCTACTATAAAAAAAATCTTTATCTAGATTTTGTGGTAATTGATAGTTTAAGGATACAGGATTTTTTCCTCTTAAAAATGACAATGAATAGTTAAAACAGAAATCCTACTGTTCTTCTACCATGTTGAAAGAGGAACTTAACTAATTTTTCTCATGCCAACACAAAGAAATTGTACCAGGTAATTATTAGGGACCAAGTATTTATGTCCAGTGCTGATCAACATGCAACTTCAACTACTCAACCCTACATTAACAATGAATATTTATTGAAAGCAACTGCTACTACTTAAATGTTTTCTGTTATGTGCCATTGGGATAAGAGCAAATACCTTCCCATACTAATTTAGACAACACCTAATTTAAATATATTCATTTTAATGGCATAACCTGGTTTGAAGGGTCACCTTCTGAAGTCATTCATGACTGTCACACTAACATCTTTGTCCCTTCTTTCTTTGCTTCTAGATGCTGCCTTTTCTTTTCTTTGTGCTTTACATCTTTTAGTCTCTGGTGTCTGTTACCTTCATCTGAACAGCAAGAAGGTAAAACATTAGTGGTTCCTTACAAATCAGGGCTTCACCATCTAACAGCTCTTTACATTGTACTTCTAGAGAGAGGTCGCAGCAGCGATTTTCAGATCATGCAAAATAAATATTGTGTTACTCTTTTACTCCCCTGATATTTCATAGCATTAATTGCACTAATCAATGCTCTGCCTATGCTTAGTTTTCTGGCTTTCATTAATAAAAGATGTACATTTTCCTGTGATTTAGCTGATCTTTTTTACATAGCTTAAAAATATGCAATTTGTTTGTTGTTTCAGTAAAAGGTGCACTTCATAACCCTTTTTGAAAGCTGGAGTACTTTCAGAAGTGAAGGGACAAAGCAATCTTACTCTTTATGGTTCTGTAATGTACCTTAGGAATTCTACCCCTAGTCAGGAGACAAGGCCAGAAGAGGTTGTAACAATGTAAAAACACTTCCATGAATGTGAAGATGAGCTGTGGTGTGCTCAGGTCAGGTTGTGCAGTTGTTTCATCTGAAACGTCTTTCCCTTTTTCAGGTGGAATACACAATATTAAATTAGGAAAGTATAAATGTTACAATTATAAGCTTAATAATAGCATTTTAAAAATGAGAACAGCATGGTCCTCGGATATGGTTATTTTTGTTTTGTTTTCTCAAGTTGGGTTGGTTTGCTTGCATCATACCTGTACCCTTGGTCTCACCTGCAATTTTTAGTTGGATTTAAACTTACCCAAAATCAGTTCACTGACTGGTATGCTGTTGTGAATTTCCTGAGCCAATACTACTGTAATACATTTTCCTAAATTAAATTGTATTATCAGAGAGTTAGTTCAGCAACTTGGAAAGTTTCGTTTGGAATTACAATAACTATTTCATTGCCAAAGAAGAAGATAATTGATAAAGAGAACTTCTAGGAGTTGATTTACTTCTGTCTGTGTAATTCACTTGATTGAGTGACACAAGTCAAAGGCCATATGGACCATACGTTTTCTAGAAGTTCCAGCCAGCCCAGGTGGATATTTTGCAGCTGCGTCTGCTGAACATTAAACTGAAATGTATCTTGGTAATTGCTTCAAAGCAGAGGCACAATCCAGCCTTCAGCCTCTCCAGCAAACAAAGTCTCAGCAGGGCTCATGCCTGAGGGATCTGTTAGTTGGTTCAGACAGCTGAGCTCTGTGAGGAGCTTTGTGATAACCATTCCCTTTGTGCCCAGTGCACAAACCCGCTGTGATTTACCCATAGTTACCCAGAACTGGGGCACCTTGAAATAGTGCACAGCTTCTGTTTTCCCAGTCTTCAGGCTTTCAATTATTACTTCTTGCTTGATCTTTAAATCTAGGCTTTACAATATACTTGGAGTAGAGAGCATATGGCATTTGTTCTAATTTGAATACAAAATCACATTGTTTACTGCCCATAATTAATTTTAATATAACTGGAAGGCTTGTCACTAAAGTAATTTTAGAGTGCATTTACCAATCACTTTACCATAACCAATTAAAATGTCTCTTTAGAACTGGGAAATTATCTTCCTTTGTTTTCCTACGAAAAAGCATAGAACTGGTAATGGAAAATAATAGACAAATGGTAAATTAATTACCTTTTTTGGGAGACTTTTTTTTTCTTATGATATTGTTTAAATTACTCTTTTTTATTGGTATTTGAAGGCAACCTCACTTCCATCACTGACCTATAATACTGTTCAAGTCTTCTTCTTCTGGAGACTTTTGTTCCTAGGAGGTTCTTTTCTTTGAAGTTACTGAATCTTCAGGTATGGGAACTTGCCCATATACCATAAGCACCACGAAGAATTTTCATAGATGTCATTTAAGTTTCAGAAAAAAAGTTCTTCTTTAGTAGTTAGATTGAAGAGTTCATAATCTATGACAAAGTGCCCTTACAAATTAGGAATTCTGTTACTTTTAAATTTGAAATGCCTGGTTAATTGAATCATTATTTTGCAGCTTCTTTCTTTCTGCATGGATATTTATTAAAATAATTATCTCATTTCTGCAAACATCAAGTCTCAAAGCATCAGGATGCATGTTTGTATTCAAAATAATGAGCACAGTCCAGAATCATCCACTGAGGGTTTACTTTATCTGCTGGAGTTGTAGAAGCTGATATAGCTGCAGGATGAAGAGTAATTGCAATGCTAAGGTGAACAGTGGGCTGAAACATTACAAGTACACAGCTCTTACTTCAAACAATTCAGTCATTCAGAAGTAATTTAAGAGTTTGCTAAAATGATGCACCAAAACTTTTTAAAGTAGTAAATACAGTCTTTTTTCTGTAACCAAGTTTTAAATTAGTTCTTTTCTTGTTTTAGGAAGGAACAACCAAAATTGGAAGAAGTGACTCAGACCAAGATCAAGACATTGGTAAGAGAATGATATTATAACTTACTTTGTTGTATGCTCAGGTCAGACAAAGGGGTTTACATTTGTCATGTGTAATAGCTTGGTAGTGTTTCTATTTGTCAGCTTCAAGAAGGTAAGTAGAAGAGATTAATTATTAATGTTTGCTAAAATATATGATTATTTTTTATTTAAGAGGCCAAAAAGCCAGTGAACTTGACCTAATTGAGATCTCTTCAGAATTTTCTCCCCACTTGTAAAATGCTACACTAGAGATTAAAAATATCTTACATCCAAATTCTCAGACATTCTATCCTAAACTAGTGGCACAAGTAATCACAAGATATTGAAAATGCTTTTCAACTCTACTTGTTCAGAATATTTTAGATATAAAGTCCAAATTATTCAGAATATATCTTATTTAATTTTGTTTCTGCTTTTAATTTTAGCAGTCCATTTCAGGAGCTAGATATTATGATAGAGAATTGAAACTTTATACTGAAATTGGAAAATTTGTGGAATCTCAGCTTTGGTTAAGTTCTGCTAAGCTTGGTTATGTTTGATTATTTTCTGCCAGTAGATTAGTGAATTATAAACAACAAGTGCCATTATTAATTAGGAAAATTCAACATAATAGAAGAATATGCACATCAGCTCACAAATCAGAAAGTGATATATAGTTTTCCAGTACCAGAAATAAAGAAACAATCTCAATATTTTCAGTAGTGAGTTTTAATAGTAAGTTTTTTCTGTGATTAAGTATTTACTAGCAGTATTTAATCTCCTTGTTTTACACATGGCATGGTTCTCTGGGGTATGAAGCATGCAGAGTGTCAAACAGTTTGTGGTACTCCATACTGAGGGCAGACCCAACACTTTCAGCAGGTGAGATGAATCTCTACATTGTAGTTTTGCAGGGACAGTGGATTGAGAGGAATCACTGTTTGATAGAGAACCACAGTGGGGTGGTGACACTGCGGCCGGTGCCGGGGGCGCGTTGCTCCGTCAATGGAAGTGAAGTGTCTGGGTCCTGTCGCCTGTCACAAGGTCAGGTTTGTTCTTTCTCTGGGTGAATGCTGTGTTATGGTCACCTTATCACTGCACTTTACGTCTAGAATTTATGGAACTTGGGCAGGTCTACGAAAGCCATCTCTCAGTTTGCTGCCAGCTCCACAAGGTTTGATCTATGGTTCAAGCTGGGGCAAATAAGTTAAGAACCCCACAGGAGTAAAATTAAAATGTTGGTGGCAATATTCTGCCTCCTTTAGGCAACAGTAGCCTGTAGGTTTCTGAAAAGGGAAGACATAGTTAGAGACACTGTTGTGGAAAGTAGTGGAGACTGGCTCTAAGCCAGCTGGCCACTGAAAGGGTTTTTTGACAATTATATAATATGGTTGAAACAACCTTCAGCTTTTTCACAGTGTATTTTGGTGGAAACTGGTAGCCACTAAGTCACAAGCTATGATTAATTAATTCAGATTAAATGGATTTGGCTTCCATATTTTTAAGTTCTTTACAGTAACAGTCCAGCTTCTGGGAACTTGTAGTGACCTAGATTCTTAACAATACAGTGTGAAAACAAGTTTTCAGTGGGTTGTTTGTGGCATGAAGTCATGTTGGCCTTTAATATGAATGTAGAATTTACAGTTATGTTTAGTCTGCAGAGATGTCCAAGATTAGTTTGCTTGGATGCTGTCATTACAGGTAGACAATTGCCATTCCATAGTGGCAAGTTTTAAAAATAGTTCTCTGTTCTGTGATTTACAGAAAGATGTTGTTCAGATTTTTTTCTAACCTACTAATTCTATAGCAATTTGATTAATTATGTCTCTGCAAATGCCTATTTTGTTTTCACAGGTGCCCTTATTGTCCTTGGCAAATCTCATAAGTTTAGATTCAACCACCCAGCAGAAGCTGCTATCTTAAGACTAAGAAGATCAGTAAGTTTTAAAACTCTTTTTCTCACCTAGTTTTTTTCTTTTTTTTTTCCTAATTTTTTTTTCTTCTTAAAAGCCAGCCTGATAAAGATAATATTTCATCTCATCATCACATTCACTTGCTTCATTTCCTCCATCTAATGGTCTGTAATGACACTAAACCTTTTGTGGGAGGACACTAGCACTTCCTTCAGATGTGCTTAGCAAAAGATGATGCAGATCCCTTGAATAATTTAGTGTTTCCTATTTCTAGTCATGACTACAGTAGGATTGAAACAAAAAGGCAGAATGCTGCAGTGAAAAGACCAGTCAAGAATCTTTCCACATTTGATAATTTTCTGAGTTATCTTCCTTCTCTGGCATTTTACTGTCTTGAATGAAGTATACTAGAAGAAATGGAAAATTTATGGGATTAATACTTAAGTGTTATTGACTCTGAAAGCAGTTAATTGTTACATACGTCAGAATTAGACAAAATATTTCTTGGTATGTTAAGGAACTAATTACTGTAAGATATTTGGTTGGCTAGTTCGATAATGTTTAAGAAATGAGGTAATTCTTAAAATGACTGACAAATATAACTAAAAATCTAACTTAAAAAAATATAAGTTTTCTCATTCAGGAGTTAATGATATTATCAACTGATATTGGCAAGAGTCTACCTTTTAAAATGGATTTTCATTTATTAATGTTTTATACTTTCCACTCTTCCATCCTTTTGTACTCACTTTGAGATAAGGGGCTTAACTTCTGTTTGTTTTCATTCTTAATTTCTTGATTAACGAAACATGCAGTACATTCAAACAGAGCTGCAAAAAGAGATGTACTCAGTAACAAATAGTTAGCAATTTTGCTAATAATGGAAGCCTAAGCAGAAGTGGGAGATTATAAATTCACATGGGAGGTATTATGCAGCCTTGCACCCAATAGTTAACAGTGGCAGCACTAATGATACCTTGGAAGTTCCTGGGTTGCTGTGATTTTTTTAAATTCCTGTCCTATATTGTGTGCTTTCTGTAGATTAATGAAACCCCACCTACTCTGGATTGTGGGGCTTTGGACTGGCTCAATTTGGATGGAAGTTGCATCAATTCTCCACACTATATCCTTTCTTCTCTCTACAAGTAAGTTTAAAACTAAGAAAAAAGCAAATGAACAATTTCTCTTGTTGGATGATGTCTGAAATAAGAGACAAAAGAAAGCTGTATACAGAGTAAGTCCCATTACATTTTTAAATAGTCAATGAAAAATGTCAGAGAAAATTCATTGGCCAGCCAACTAATACATTAAGATAACAAGCAACAATCCTGCAAAATCATTTATTGGTGCTCAGTTAAGAAAATGCCTCAGATGAGACTGTCAGCCTTAATTCAGTTCACTTAGACATCTGCTTTACAGCTAATTTGTAATTTTTACAATATTATTTCTTCAATGCACAGAATAGCCTTTTCAGGATATGATTTAGCCAAGGTAATTCTTTCCAATTGATTTTCGCTGCTAATTTGTTGTGGAAATCAGGTTTGTTCATAAATTTCCTTTAGTTCAAGTCCTCATTTATCCCTTCATCTCAGAAAGCCAATGTAATTCTTTGGGTTTTTTTAACTGAGCAGTAAATAAGGCATGTACTGCTTTCAGAGTGTTGAAGAGCTGCTCATGCTCAGTGTTTAGTGTATGGTTTTATAGCAGAGACTTTATGAAATGGAAAGGATTGATGTGATGAAGATAGTGATTAATAAGTTTCAGGAAAATGAATGATGTTCTGTGTTTCAGTTCATAACATTAAAAATAAAATATTACAGAATTAAATGTAATTGGATTCTTTTTCTTTTTTAATTCCTCTTAGCCTGGCACATTCAATTAACCTATTAAAGGCAAGAAACAGCCATCATCTCATTCATATCTGCTGATGGTTCTGCTTCTTCCTAGAGTGGTTTTGGTGTGGCAACACACTGGGAATCTTTTATTTCTTTCTAGAGGAAGTATTTAATCTCATTTTGTGACCATAAAATGTTATCTTTGTTTAAATATCCTTCATGCTTCTAATCAAATTACTTGCTTTCTATGTTGGATAGTGTGGTTTTATAAGTTCTCTTTAAGGTACCTAATCTCTGCATTTGCTTTTCATTTGCTGCAGTCATACCTATATATACCTGCCTATACCAAAAATTGCTTAATTTTATTTCTGTACTGCAGAACATTATTTTACACATTATTGCTATTGTTTCTTAGGAAAAAATAGAAATTATTTTAAAAATAAGGGTTTGTATAATGACCTTCAAAAGTACACACCAAGGTGTTCTTTGTGTTGCTAAAAACACTAGTTGTGAAGCTCTTGTTACAAGTTTTTTGATGAACCTAGAAAAACCTGAAGAAGTCCAGAAGCATTATGAACAGCTTATCACAAATTTGCACTTAGTTTTCCCCTTTTTAACCTGACAAAACTGCAGAACATTTCTGATTGATTTTTTTTCCAGACCATGTTCAGATAGAAGGTTTGTTTGTGTTAAGCAATTTTTAATCACTTGGACAGGATTTTACAAGCATATTATTTTGCTTAAAATTACCCTCGTACTTACCTAGAGGATTTCAGATGTTTACTTCAGTAAAAATGAAAAATGTAATGGTATTGCATTTGTTTGGGTTTATCAATGTCCTTTTCAGGAATGATCTGTAAACTATGTCTAATAATAGCTGGTTTTCACCTTAAGTAATCCAGTGGTCCTTTTATCCTTTTGATTAGTTATTTGGCATAGGTAAACTGAATTGATCCACTCATCCTTGCTTTGCAGTAACCTGTGAGCCTGTATTTCTGTACAGACAAGTAGTTTTGCTCATGAAGGGAGTTATGGTTGAGACATCTAGCCTGAGGTCTATATTATAAGAATAAAATTATGTATGTGGTGTCTCATGAAGAAAAGTCAGTATCAGGTACTAAAAGGTGTGTGTGAGATACTTTGCAAACCATAATACAGAACTAAGTGGACTACAGGGAGTGTTTTATTTGATCACCAGTAGAAAGTCCACCCTAATGCAGGATCTTGTCTCTGTCAGAAAGAAATGTGTAGAGGAAACTAAAAGAGCAGGGAAAACTGTGTGTCTTGTTCTCTGGCCCCCTCTCACTTGAAAATTCTTGGTGCTCTCCCAGCTAGAAATCTGCATCTTCCTCTACTGAAAATTGCAATAACATTGTGTGCAATAGCCTTTAGTTTCATTTTCTTGCCTTTTTTCCCAAATATTTAGGATTTCCTATTTTTATTTCTGCAGTCAAAAATGTAGAAACTGTGAAGAAAACAAATGTTCTCTTGAACCAAGGTAAGAATATTAATGTGTCTAAATCATGCTGAAATTTTTGACACCTTTAGCTTTGCCTTTCTCCTGTGCTGCACCGATTTCCTCCAGAAGAGATGGAAGCTAACACTTTAAGCTTTAATTCAAATTATTTGGTCATATGGAGCAAGAATCAGTACATGAAACTGAGTTATAGGCAATGCTCTGCAACCATGTTCTTTCTTCATATGAGATCTTGTGCAAATGGTTTGCATCTTTGTTGCATGTGTAGCATGCATTTAAAAGCCATAACTACAATGAGGCTTACTCTGAAGTTGCCACCAATTACCAGCACATAAGATCCTAAATGTATTAGATTTTGTGCCAAGAGTAGGTACTGGGAATACTCATTAGTATTTTGAAAATTGCTTGGATAAATTGGGCTCTCTTCTGGTGAGAATAAAATCGCTTCAGGGAAAAGTCTATTAAAAAAATTAATTCCTAGCATAGAATGTGGTTCATTCGTGTGAAGAAGCACAGCATCTGCAAACAGAAATAATTCAGAAATTGTTAAGTTTCCGAGGGTTTAAATACCTTTTTCTTCAGGAACTGATGGTGGTTTGCTTTTTTCTGGATTCTTTATTTCAGATCATATCAATGTATGTATTATGGTAATGATTATTAATGATATGAGTCTTATCTTCCATGCTGTCGGTATGATGACATTTTTCTCATCTGCCTTTTATGGATTGAATTACCAATTCAACCTTTAATTGTACATTAAAATATTTTGAGAAATGAGACAAAAACCCTGTTTTCTACCACTGCACACAAATACTAAAACTTTAGGCATTGTGAGTCATTATACTCTTACTTGGTTGCTTGCACATACCCTACTCATCAGAGCCCCAGCACTGCAAATTTCTGATGTTTGCTGTCAGCCAGCAAACACACAGAAGGCTTGTGAATGGCATCAGTCATCATATTACAGCATCACTACAAATAAGTAGATAACAAATGTAGTTCTCCTGCCATTACCTTACTACCATACTATATATATATAAAAACTCTGATTTTATTGTCTTGCTGGTTTAAAAAAAAAAACAACAAACCCACAGGAGTTTTTTCCGTTAGAGTTCAATGGTATAGTACACTGAATTATTTAGCTGCTTGGAACATGCTTAAACTCCCTTTCCTTGAAAATACCAACACTGTTACACTGGAGGGGCGAGGGAATTCAGTACAGCATAACCAACATATTTATTGTCCTAATGTGGTATAGTTAACTTGTCCAACTAATATCTGTAAAATATTCTGAGTTCTCACTAACAGCTTTCATCTGAGAATTTCAAAATAGTCATTCAAAATAAAAATAAAATAAAAAAAAAAAGTTAAAGAAAACTTCTGCATCTCTTAAAAGATACCTCAAATATTCTGTTTCAAAGAGGATTGCACTGTGTCAGTTACAGCAACTCTGCAATTTACAGCAGAATTGTGTATAATGGATTAGCAGGGCAACTAATTCTATATATAACTGATATGGTGAAGGGAAAATCTGTGTTGGCTGAACTGGAATTTAAGGAGGTAGCATTGACCTTTATTGGAGACTGTGGCTGTTTCTTGTGCCTGTGACTCTTGGCCAAAAAGAAGTCTGTTTTAGAGATGTATTTAAATGGGTGCCTTAAATAAGTCATTGCCTTACTGTTATTTTGGGGGCTTTGGCAAAGAAAAAGAGGCTTTGCTTAGAAAGGCTAAAAAAATCCACATAGAACAGAACAGTGTGCTTTTTCTGTAAGCAAACCAGTTAATCTAAGTGATGCTTTACTTGATGGTAACTTCCATGAAGGGGATTGCTATGGGTGTACATTTCCAAAGATCCCTTATTTCTAAAGGTTTCTGGCTCTGCTGGCCATTTTGACTGATTTCTGGCTCCCACCTCCTGCCCACCATTCCCTAATTTTGCTTTGAATTCTGTGAGCAGCATTCCTTGGGGAGGCCGAATGAGGTGACAATGCAAGGTCTTTGTATCTCGTTCCTTGCTGTTTCCTTTGCTTTAGGGAAGAGGAGGGAGAGTTTGGGCCCCTTGCTAGGCAGAAGCAGATGTAGATCCTGGTGCCTGCTGCTGTCTGAGCCCCTGTGGGAAGGGCCCCGGATTGGACACAGGAAGAGAGGGAGGATAGAGCTGGAGAAGGTGGGGGGAGTTATGTAGATGTGTATATAGTGGATAGGCTTGTAACTAACTTGTGACTGCTCTCAGTGTGGGATTTGCAAGGGCACAAAATGCCTCGGCAGCATCTTTTTTTCTGCTTTATTTTTAACTCCATTTCCCTCAGGAAAAATAATTTGTAAAAGACAAATAGGACTTGAACAGTAGGCAATTGAAAAGATGGGGATGCTAACTTGACTGATGTTTTCTTTGGGAAAACTGGCAAATTTCAGCTTTTACCAAAAGTAATTATTTTTCACTGTAGTTTCTCTATTTGAGCCTTAGGATTTTGTTGCAGCAGGTATTCAGCCTCACCACAGAGCTTTTGCTGCCATAGTTACTGGAAGCTGCATTATGCTGTAGCAGCCGCCAGCCTCTGCATCAGCAGCAGAAGTGTTTGGGGAAGAGGGGAGGAGAATTGCACAATAGGATCCCAGAGAGCTGACAACAAAACCGGCTGGAAAAAATGTGGATTTACAGATGGTTCATTTAGCATGCAACGTGCAAACTTTGGAGAGAAAAATGAGGTGGAAAAGCAATCCGGCAGAATCGGTATAATATGAATGTTTTCTCAGTAATTCGTGATTATCTGTAGTTTAGGGTTGATGTCTTTTTGTTGTCATTCTACTTGCAGCTTTTAATGGTTTACTTGGAGGAGGGGGTAACTGTTGACACTGCTTGCTGCATTTGGTACACCCAGAAATCTGCATGCTTTTATGAAATTCTCTGCAGAATTGCTTTTTTATATATGCTGTATGCTAGAGTATGCTGGTGCTGTGAAACCAAGACTTCATGTATGCCTTGGTACCTACAGAAATGAAGCTGTTTCTCTCATGTTTGTCCTGAGGTTATTTTATTTCCTGCTAGAACTGTACTGAGTGAAGGTTGCTTATGTGGAAAAGCAGGAATGTGAGCAACAGCATGCTGTGCTTTTTTGCTTTATGTTGTGTTTCAGTGTTTCATGTCTAAATTTAACAGTACATCTGATTTAAGATGTTTTAGATGAAAAAATTAGTGATCTCTCCTACTTATTACAAAATTTGGCTAAATTCCTATGTTAACTGGATTGATACTTGTTTTAGGTTTAGTCATTCAAACATATATTACACAAACTGATTGTTATTTGAATTATTAGGTGATTTAACTATAAAGTGCATGTGAATCTGTTATTTTCTTTCTGGGCCATTGTCATGTCATTTTTTAGTTTAGTTTATCATGTTATTTCCACAAACCATGGATATGACATGGCATGTCCAAAGGTAGAAAGGGAGCATTCTGACTTCATGTTCTTGGTTTCAGCAGTTTCTGTGAGAGACAGATCTGTATCCCAAACTAGCCAGTCATTCTGCTCTCACCATCAGTATTTCACAGCCAGAGGGAAAACATCCTCTTGCATTTGTGTATTATGTAAGTGGCTCTGCACGGATTTTCATTATCTTTCTGTTCCACTTCAGAAAACTGTCTGTAAGAAGCAGCTGCATAAAAAGGTGTTTAATGTTCAGTCTCTGTATTCAGACCTGGCTTTACTCCTTTGCCTGATTTTTATTTTGTACTACTAAAAATTAGGAAATGAAGCAGAGACACTGAAATAACAGCAGAACTGCAATTTGTATATATACCTGGAACAACAGTGTTTTATTACAGAGACTTTAACCTTACAGAGGGAGAATTGTGCCAACTAGCTGCATCACCTAAACAAAAGCAGAAAGAATACTGCAGTGATTGCTGGGCTGTGTTAGTTTTTCCAAGGTTTAAAGTGGAGTGTGGCTGTTCCTCTGTACTCTGCCTTTCTGGGGTGTAGTCATAATATGGAGCTGTGATTAATACCAGCAGTTTGGCCTGCCTCGTGTTCTGCTCTGTGTGCAAACACACACAGCTGTTGGAAAGGATCTCACAGTTTTGTGTTAGTTCAGCAAAAAGCCATTACTACACATGTGAGGGAATATGCTAGTGCTGCTGAGAACACACAGCCACGTGCATTGTTTGTATCGCTTATTCTCTCACCCTTTTTAATGTGGGGTGGGGGGTGGCTTCAGCAAGGTTCAAAAGTATAGGAAAACCTTGTGACCCTCTCACAGCTGTAAACAGATGTTACCTAACTACCCCTGTGAGCATTGTTAGGTCTTTGGATAGAAATGCAACACTGAGTTGTTTCATTTACTTAAGTATTCTGGGTTTCAGTTTGTAAACAGTTTGAACTCTGATAAATCAGTTTTAAGGGAAGATTGGCTGAGAGCTGAAAGTCATGGTTGGGAAGAATGAGAGACATTTTACCAGAGGAATTTTATCTACTGTTGTAGTATCATGCTTCTTTTCAGCCTGCTGGGAGTTATTTACTCAGTCTCATACAGAATGATGCTAATAATGATAAATTAATAGAAATCAGCTCTTCTCATATTTGACTTTCTGATGTTTGATAATGCTGATGGATCCCCATCACTTCTCTTGGATGAATCTACTTTACTTCTTCTGCACGTGTCTCAGAGTAAGCAAATTGCCCAAGGTCATATGAGACCAGTGACAAATTTAGATGGATATTTTTCATACCACCATAGAAATCAGAGCTTTTGTGTGTCTGTTAGTAGAACTGGTCAAAGACTGTCTCGTCACCAGGCTCTGCAGAGAGGCTGTTAGATTTAGTGCATAGGCACCCAGAGGCACTCCTCATCCTGAAGACCTTGCAGGCCCAGGATGTGAAAGCACAGAGGTCATGTAACTGCTCCAAAATCAGAAGTGTTTTGTCCCAAATCAGTACTTTAACCTGCAGATTATATGGCTGCTCCATTAGAAAATATGGAAGACAACCTCAAAGCTGCATTTAGGGCAAGCCTCCCTGAGAGTTACCATTGAAACCATGGGAGCTTTTTCTAAATTAGATACTTCAGATTTAATACTACGTTTGGAAAGTGGTTCTTCTTTGGTGAACCAGTCTTGCTGTAACCTCTGGGTTTGTCCCCCAGTGGTTGGTGGTGTTACAAATACCTGAACAGTTGGAGATCTGTGATTGCCATAGGAGTGTTTCAGTGCTGCAGTGGAGTGTCAATTCAAACCTACTTCGGCTTGAATGAGAAATGAGGCATCCCACTTCTATTTCCTGGGGATCAATTGAAGTTTATCTATGAGGAAAAAATTACAAATCACAGGGTACTGGCAACTTTGTAGTTTAGCCAAGGACAAATAGATCTTGGACCTGCATATCCTTAAAATTTGTTTGAATGGGTGACAGATAGACGCAAACCACTTAGCAGATGGCAGCAGGAAAGTTTGTACTGTGTTTGCACCATGACAGACAACTGAACAGAAGATATCCTCTTTCAGTTACTCTCAGCATTACATTTACAGAAACATTAAAACAACAGAATTCTGTTTTTCTCATGTGAGCAAGATTCATAGTAATATTGTAAATTATTGAAAATCTTAAAGCTATTATGTACTGAGGTTTTCCTACTACTCCTTATGAAGTGAAATGTGTGTACCATGTAAAGGTACTCCAGGGGATTTATAGATTTTGGCTGCTTAATTATTTCATCTGTTCTGTCTGCTAAACTATCACACAAAATCAAGTTTTTGCTGTAGAAATGGTTGCTTTGAACACATGCTTACAGTTCTAAATTGAGATGTTAAATTATTCCTGTGTAGCAAAGGTCAATCACTCTTTTCATACAGATGGCCTTGTATCAGTAGTGATTTTACAAACTACATGATATTTTCAAATATTCCCTTTGAAATTGTATTTCTGGAGATGTTTTGACCTTCAGGGACTCTTTAGAGTTTTGGTGTCTTTGATTGATTTAGAAGTATAATAAATACATTATTTACTTTCTTAGTAAAATTTAATTAAAACATTTTTTCAAGACTCAGAGGTTTAATTTTCTGAGGTTATATATAATAATGCAGTGCTTAGCAGGCAAAGATCATAGATCACCTTTGGATATAATCTAACTTTAATGTTAAGAATTTCTTGATGATAGCATGTGGAGAAGTAGAATACATATTCCTTTCAGAGGGCTAAGGTATCTTGAATATTGTAATGCATTATGGTAAGAATAGATACTATTTTGATTGTTGTTCTTTGTGTATAAAATTTTGGCACACAGTCAGGAACCAAACATCTTGGAGAAGACTGTAAAGCAGCTTTTCACAGGCTAGTCACTTTTCTGATCACAATTCTGCTCCAAATATAGAAGCGGTAACCTGATATAGTTCTTGCATCCAACAGAGATCTGGGTGATCAAGGTCTTTCCCTGGCACTGCCAGAGACTTTGGTGTAATCCTGACAATGCCTGTAAATATTTCTAGGTTGGAGTTTTTGGTCTGAGAACAAAGATTGTTGGTATTTCTGTAAAGTAATACTTCTTTGAAGTACTTAGATTACAAATATCTTACATAATGGTTATAAAATTTTGTAACTTAAAAATAACCCCCTCCCCAGTTTCATTTATGGAAGACTACAGCAAAATTAAAGTGACAATATTTTTTAAAATTCTTTTTGCTATTATCTCTCTGGCAATGGAATTACCTGCCTCACTAGTTAGAGCTTTCATGTTTTCTGGCATTTATGATACTTACAGGGTTGCAGCCTGCTGTGATGTGCATATACACAGCTATGAGTTTGTCATAATTCACCTTTATTGAACAAAACAACATCTTGAATGTTGTCTGTCTTTCTTTAGGAAGATGACTCGTTTTATTACAAATAATATTTGTTTCTGGTTTAAATTCACTGTCAACATTTCTAACAGCAGAGAAATAGATGCTGTGCATGAAGAGTACAAGCAGAAACTGAGAGACCAGGAAGCTTTCCACAGAAAACAAATTCAACGACAGCAGCTCTATGTTGAGGATTTAAAGCAGCAGATTCTGAGAGGACAGATCAAAGCAGAGCGGGAACTGGAAAATGACCAAGCACTCATCAACCAGCAAATCCAAGAAAGTGGGTACCTGCCTCTTCCCTTGCTTCAGTTCCCTTCCATTACAGCATACTTTCATCCTCTCAGCATTTTTTGTCCTAGTGACACTTTTTTTTAATGAGTGGAACTTTTATTATGGCTAATTACTGGATTTCTCCTACAATTGCCTTTCCCTTGAGAGCAGTTACTGAGCTTTGATTAACAGAACTAAAGGGCCTCCTTTGCAGTGCTCCAGCAGCACTGTTTAATTAGCACTGCAGGTCATTGCTAGGAGGGACAGCATCAGATACTCCTCTGTGGCTCTGGGCCTCTCCTCTCCAGGCTCATCCTAATTCTGCCTCCCTACAGGAGTGCTTCTGGTGTTCTCTAGTTTGTCTTCTAATGCATGATTTAAGCTAGGTTTCTTGATAAGCAAAGGGAGCCTATACAAAAGTGTCATTCCCACCTGGCACAATCTGCAGTTTGATCCTGGAAGAAGAAAACTTTCTGAGTTTTTGGCAGTGTCTCAGACCAAAACTGATGCAATCAGCTATCTCTTAATTATGCCAGCCACAATGAAGAGATTCAAATGAAATTGTTTTGATGGGATATAGGAGAAGAATATATAGATAGTATGAAAAATAAAATAAAATAAATAGTATAAAAAGTTTCCCCAAAACATCTTTATTTTGTGGCTCTGTAGACTTGTTCTCTGCATCCCTCTAGTTCTGCTGTTTTTACTGTGTTCACACAAAGCTTAGGCAGGGAGGTAGTATTTGCCAGCCAAACACAATTCTTTACTTGGAAACCCACCAAAATTCTTCACCTTTTCTGTGCCCACTGTGGCTCAGCTCCTGACAGAGGCAAGTTTGTGAGGAGAGATTAATTAGCATCTTAAGATTGCAGCTCTCTTGCAGGGAAACTGATCTGCCAAATATTCTGCTTGCTAAAATCATGCTAAAGACAGCACATCTGGAAACAAAGATGTGAAAAAACCTTTGTATGTGAAAACTAAAAATGTTATTAAGAGAAATTAACTAACATGACAAAAAATGCTTCCCTTTTATCCTAGAGTAACCATAGAACTAGAATTCCTGTCTCTGTGCATGTGCTCTATGCAGAGCTGCCAACATAAGCAGGACAGGAGACTCATTGTGGTGGGAATCACTAATGAAGTATGTTTCACAAGTGATACCTACAATGTCTCTTCACTAATGATTTCTTGCATTAGGGAAACTTCCAGAGCCCTAAATTCCTCTCTGGCAGCTCAGCTGTGCACAGCTGTAGGTAGCCCTCATTCATCACATCAAACTTAAATACCTCTTAATTTCTACATCCCTGAATAAGCAATGAAACATCACTTATTTAATAAAGGACTGCACATTGAAATTAAGCTCAACCAAAAAAAAAAAAAAAAAAAAAAAGAATGCTGCTAGTAAGATAGAAGTGCTTTGGAAAATTTTGGTTTTAGAGAAAGACTCCACTTGTAAAGGAACCTGGCCTGAGGTTTTTACATTGTTTGTTCAGCAATGGATAGGGTTTTTTTTGTTTGCTTTGAGTGCTGAATATGTATATTTTTATAGCGGTATAAAAAACCTGCTTCATTAAGAGAACATGTTCAAGCCATCAGATACAACCTGATCATGATGATCTCAATAATCCCTTCTTTTATTACAGTTCATCATAGCTAGATCGAAGCTGGTGTGCTCTGAAAAACCTCTAAGCACATCCATCCCTTGCATGGAATAAAAGCAGTCTTGCATCCAGGGTTTAAAACAAATCAGCCTGATTCTGTTCTCTACTGCATCCTCACTGACTGCAAAGACCAGGCTCTGAATATTTAGAGAAGACTAAGTGTGTAAGCAGAGCTAATATATTTTGTTATCAAATTAGGTTAATCACTTGGTGTATGAACATATTTGGCATTTATGAACTGTAGGGGTCATTAGCAGAAGCAGAGAATCTAATTCTTTTGTGGAGTAGAGGGGTAATTCTGTGAAAAATATGCATTGACTGATGGTATGAGCTTTTTTTTTTTTTTAATTGTCATAATAGCTGAAGGTTGTGTTGGCTTCACCTGCATCTTTGTCTTGACAGTATTTGTTTTATTTCATACACATTTACCTAGTTGATCTTTAAGGTCCCTTCCAACCCAAGCCATTTCATGGTTCTGTAATTTAATGATTATATGTTAAGACCTGTGGATTCCCCTCAGGCTGTTTTGGCAAGAGCTCGTTGGGGCAGCCATAGTTGCCAGAAATAGCAAATTTGTTGCTCTACCTCAACCAGGTGCCACACAGGGATTGTTTTGCTTGGAAAGTTTTCATCTGACATATTTAGAAAGGCTATCAGAACTCTCTGGCATATGATGGCATCCTTGTAGCCTTGTCTGTAACTCGCTTGGAAGGCTGCATTCCCATTCACAGGACTGGTGGCTGTCAGCTGCCCTGCTAATGAGGCCCATCCACAGTGGGGCATAGGGAGATCCAGCCTCCTTGCTGAACTTGCCACCAACAGTAAGCACAAAAATTGCCATTTCCTGTGCTAAACAAGTTCGTTGTTATGACTCTGGGCTCCCTCATTTTCCATTTCCAGCATGCCAAGGTAAGTGAGAAAAAAATACTTCACAGGTGTTGTTTTTTTTCATTTAGTCAAGTTAAAGAGAAAAGGAGAGGAGCAAAAGGCACAAAGAAATGTTTGGTTTACAAACATTTGTGCAACTTCATCCTCTAGTTCCCTTGTTAACTCTGGTCCCAGTGCTCATACATTCTTTCCCATACAAAATTTGACTTTGTGACTTTAGAATAATTAAAGCAGAAGTAGTAGCACATTTCACAGGAAAAAAGCTAATGAAGTCATGCTTCTCTACTGTGAATATGTACCCTGTGTTTGAAAAGTGCACAGAATTGAACTAAGCTCTTTTCATGCTTCTAGTGTATTTTAACAAAATTCAGCTGATATTTGAGTGTAATCTTTGAGAAATTTACATCTGTTCTACACTTTTTTTACAGAAATTGTCTTATCCACCAGTCTCCTTAGCTGTATTGGCCAAGCCCCTGCTTATATTCTGCAGTTGTTACCAGAATGCTTAACCCAATGAAGAGGCTTTTAGTTATCAATGAAGTAGAGCAACAGTACATTTTTCTTTAAAGTTTGTCAAGTCTCTACTCTACATGCATAGAAATTCTGTTCTCAAATGACCTCTAAAGGCTGATTAAATTAAAAAACAAGATAGCAACAAATAATGTTTTTCCTATGATTTTTACTTCCTTTGAATCATTGTTTTGTTTACAGACCAGCAGTGGCTTATAAATGAGAATAAACGTCTGGCTGCTCTTCAGCAACAGCAGAGGGAGTTTGCAGTGCAAACAGAGCCTACATTGTGTGCAGAAGCTGAGGTGCAGAGTACCACTGGGCTGGAAACCTGCCTTTCCCTGCTACAGCAGAACAAGAAGAGACTGGTGCAGCTGGAGCTCTTGCAAAGGTACTCCTTAAAAAAGGCCGAAAGAAATATAAGACGGAAAAAGGTCAAGTTCCGGCTGGAAAGGATAGTCAAGAAGCAGAAGCTATTGGAAGCCAAGCAAAACCTAGAGCAGCTGGAAGCTAGCTGCTGGCTCAGTGAAGAGTGTGTGAAACATTCCCAAGCCCCAAGTGATAATATTGCTGTACAGTCCTCTTTGGACCACCACTTGCAAAAGAGCGAGAAATCGCTGGGTTTGAGTTCCTTGCAGCACAGGCATTTGTTCTGTAACCCGCACCTGCCCCAGGTACCCAGGTAAGTCAACATCTGCCAAATCCTCTGCACTTGCAAAATTAATGTAAATTTAGGGTATTTTTAGTGGCCACCTATAATCCTGAATGCCTTTCAATGTATTGAAAAAAAATCCCCAAATCGGCAGTATCAGTGAACCCACTATATTGTACATTAGCTGGAGCTGTTTGTCCTTTTCCTTTGGGTTTTTACAGGACATTCCCTACTTATCTGTTTGACATGGTCTTTCTCACTTTTTTACATTTCTCTCTCAATCCTTTCTGCACTTTTTACCTCTTTGAGAAGGTTTTTTTAGAAGTGACTTAGCTTTTGTTGTTGTCTTGTTCAGACTGTTGGTTAATATTAATTTCTACACAATTTTATCTTGATTATCATCAAACTCTTCTTCAGAATATAAACATCTCTATGCAATGCTAAAATGTTAGGATGCTACAGTGTCTATCACAGCCCACTCCTTAGCTATTTCCACAGCAGGAAATAGCTAAACTCTGCTAAGTGGATTTCTGTGACTTAGAACTATCTTTTATTTTTAATTAACATTTACAGCTACTTGAGCCTACAGAGATTCAATATGAAGCTATACCTATAACATTGAGCTATTTCTTTGTGTGCAGCTTTCCAGATAGCAAGGGGATTTTCTAATTAGTCACAGAATTTTTTTTTTATTCCCTGCTAGAATTGGATTTTAAGAGGCATTAAGATTGTTGCTTCATAAATAGTTATTCTTATTTGCAAGATGTTACTGTGGTGGAAATGTTTACATTATTCAAGCAAGGATTGGACTTTATTTCTTATTTATTTCCACAGTTGTTTTTCAAAGAGGGAGTCTGTCTCAACATTATCTACCTCAGCAAATATTGATCAATACTGTAAAGGTAGTACAAAAGGGAGGTTCTCACCTGTAGAATACCTTTACAGAAGTGGAGAAGACATTTCTGGGAGTGATGACCATAATGATGAAAAGGGGGTCTCCTTTTCAGTCCAGAGGCAGCTAACTGAAAAACAAAAATCATCTTCAATTGAAAATAAAGAAGGAGCAGAGAAAGACTCTAATGATTCAGCTATCATGGCTTATATAAATAAACATTATAAAAAAATTGAAAAGTTGGATGACAGCCCAGGGCAACCTGGATCTCAAAACCAGACCTCTAAAGGTTCCTCTCCTGATCTTTTTAAGGAGAAAGATGAGCCTAAAACCTTTATTACAGGGAGAAGACTGACAAAATCAAAGGTGCTAGGAGATTTAAGTCAGCCTGCCAGTAGCAATGTAGCACAAAATAGAGCTCAGGTATCCAACAAAAAGATTAGAATGGATATCAATGGAAAAGGCCATAGGTCTTCTCCAGAAAACTTTCCTAAACAAATTAAGAAAACAGTGTATGGAAACCCACCATCAGTGGATCGGAACCAAACAGTCAAGAACTGGAAGAGAGAGGCAAACTCTGCCTTGCCAAGTGATGAGAAATCATCGGTGGAACAGAAAGAATTTCTGATGGCAGCGACATCAGTAGGAAATCTCACTAAGATGAGCTCACAGACACCACTATCTTATGTTGAAAAAAAGTGGCACAGTGCTGAGATGCTGAGTGCTGGAGTACCCAAGACAGCCACAGATGTGCTAGGCAACTGGCAAGAGGATGATGAAAATGAGATTTCTGATACTGACAGTTCCTATTCTGTAGATTCGCTCTCCTGTGCTTATGCAAAAGCTTTCCCAGAGAAATTGAAACTGGAAGATTTTGACAGAAATAAATGTCCTGCCAACCCAGAAGATTCTGAGAGTGATGACAGTCAAATGTCACAAGACTCTCTGATAGAAAAGGAAAATAAAGCCAAAAAGCAAAATGCAAGCCAATTTCACAAGTTAAAGGACCATCATGAGCCAGCTAAGCTTTACAAAAGCAGAACTGAGAACCATATTTCATCTTTGGTGATATCATATGCATCTCGTAGGAGACTGGGAAAGACTGAAAGAAGCTTCTCTCTGGATAGCTTAGCTGATGGAGAAGACATGCCAGCAGAAGATCTGGTAGAAGAGTCCAAATCTGACTCATCTGATGAAATGCCAGCAGAGATTTTCTGGAAGTTACAAACTCCTAAATTACCAGCTATACAGACTGAAGAAGACTGTGAATCGAAGACCTGCGACAGAGATACAGAAGGGACAAATCTGAAGCTGAGCAGTTCCTTTTATTTGAACACCAAGCCACAGACTGCTTCCAGTAATGCTTGCAAACAATTGCTGAAGAGAACAAAAGTCCCCTTCATAGAACAAGAAAGGTCTCATGAAAGAAGATTGTATTATACAAGTGGAAATCCTTTGCCTACTAATGATGCCTGGTCTTCCTGTGACTCAAAGGTTGACATCAGCAGCCCCAGAATTACAGCATCTTCATCCCATGAAAACTTGGAATTTCAAGATGCTCATATGTGCTCTTTGAGCAAACCAGAACTTTGGCTAAAGAAAGATGATCTAAAGCAGTCAGCTGCTGAGGTTTCTTTTGTTTCTGGCTCTCAGCAGATTCACAGCATTAGGCACAGTCCACATCGTGTAAACCAAATCAACTCAGTTTTCTCCTCTGACACGTGGGAAGTACCTTTACCTGAAACAACAACTGTAAGCAGGACTTCTGAGAGCAGATCATTAAATAAAATTTTTAAGAGATGGGCAAACTCCAATGAAGATTCTTCCTTGGAATGTCAAAATGTAATGTCCTCATTTGTTAGCTCAGTAGGACCAAGTTCCTCTTTTGTTCCTACTTCAGCAGAGCATGATTATTATGAACATTCAAGGTCACACCATCCTGAACAAGAACAACTGGGTGAATTATCTACTTACAGGTCTGCTACTGAATGTGCAGAAACATTCAGCTGTTTGGAAAGCACCTCCACTGCAGACTGCTTGTCACTGGTATCTGAGAAAGAGGAGAACTCTCTCCCCACAACTCATCCAGAGTTGCCCAAAGAGCACACTCTGAAAAAACCACCTTTTATCTCTGTGTTGCCTGTGCAAATTGTGGAGCAGAGGAATGGCTGTGTAGATGCAGATTTAGAAGAAGACTTACTCCAACCCTTTTCAAAAGATGAGCTTGACAATGACTACAATAATTTGATGGCAAAATCAAGTGGGACAGATACAGGCAGTGGAAATGCATCTGTTGGTGCATCTGCTGCTGAGTGTTCTGTGGGACTTGCTCATAATACGACCTCAACACAGACATCTGCAGTAAAACACATCCAATTTGGAAACTGCAGGCAGCTTTTTCCAGTACAAAAAATACCAACAGGTTGTGATGAAGGTTTCTTTCTCAGTGACTTAACAAACAAGAACTGCTCCCTAGTGAGCAGTTACAAGCTTCAGATACTGGCTGGACAAGGAGCAGATTCAGCTGATACAGAAGAACTCCCCAGGTCCGGGGAGAGTAATCTGGAAACAATGCAAGAAACAGATCATGAGCAAATACCTAAAGAAGTAACAGCAGAGACAGATTTTTCCTCACAGAAGACAACATATCAATGTCACCCTTTAGTTGTTGCTGCCAGTGCAAGCTATGACCAGTCTGCCACACCAATAGAGATGTCTCAAAAAGAGACAATCTGTATGGAAATAAGCACAGATAGCTTGGCAGATGTTGTGCCAGAGGTGCCTCCATTCAGAGATCATGAAGACTACAGATCAAAGGATGAAGACTTGGCTTCACTAAATCATTGTGAATTCAAACACAAATCTGATTCAAAAGATTATTCCCCTGAATGTTCTCTAGTAGACAGTCAGGCAAATAGCTTATCCCAGCAGATTTCAGAAAATTCTACATTATGCACTGATAACATAAGAGAAGAAAGCAGTGAAAACAAAGAAAACAATCTATTGAATTCGCAGGCTGTAGTTCAGAAAGAATTTTCATCCAAATACAAAAACCTAGTGGTAAATGAAGTAAGTTATTGCCTACTGAATGTAAATGGGAAAAACACCAAGTCCTCTCCTGCTGCTTTTTGTGAGAATACAAATGATTTCCTCTCAGAATCTAACTCAAGCCTATTTTACAAAGTTTCAACAAAAGCTAATCTTTTTCAAAGTGCATCTGAGACTGAAAATTATGATAAACTATTGAAGCATGTCACAAGAGTGGAAGGAGATTGTGATGCTACATCTAATCTTACTGTGGAAAGCAGTGTCACAGAAAGTTGTTCTGATGTACGTTCTGGCTGCCTTTGCCCAACATGCTCTTCAAAATCAACAGGGCAGAACAACACTGCACACGAGACAACTGACATTTCTGCAGAATTTGATGCCTCTATTCTCTTGGAAACAGAAACACAGAACAAATCTTTACTTGAATCTAGAGAAGAGAAAGAAGTATTTTTTGAAAGTGATTGCCCAGAGGATATAGTTCATGTTAAACATGATGCAAATTCAGAGTTGGGAAGGGTATTTGAATGCAACACAAATGCATCAGCTGCCATTTCTCCAGAGAGCTCATATAGAAATAAAGAATCCAAATTTTTCAGAAACACAGAAACAGATACAGAAGAAGCCATGGCTCATTATCAGAATACAGGGACAGCCAGGGATGAAGAAATAAAAAAATCAATCAATAACGGAAGCAACTTAGAAAAAAGTGCATTGGAAATTAAATCCAGACACACTGAAAGTTTACCTGACAGATCAGTAGCCCAAGTCCAAAGTGTAGCTGAAGACAGGAGTGGAAAGGATTTTAAAGACATCAGTCTAACTCAGAATCCAAAGAAACTTACTGATACCACAGTTTGTGAAGTTCACTGTGAGTTTAATACAAATCTGTGCCTGACACATGAAGAGGTGGACAATGATGAACTGCAGGAAACCGGCACAGGGGCAGAACATACTCAGGAATCAAAAGCACTTGCGCATTTGGGCAGCCAACTTGAAACAAGCAGCTTTTGCCAAAAAGAAAAAAGTGAGAAAATAGAAATAGGTACTTATTCAGCAGAGCTTTCTGTTGCTCCCAAGACCACTCCTTCCCCTGTGTCTTCCCACACAACAGGTACTAATCAGAATACTTTGGGATTCCTTGATACTTGCAAAGGGCTTTTACAGATGAATGGAACAACAGAGAATATAGCTGAAACAGAACTAATCCCGAAGAGGCAAGGAAATATTTCAGCAAAACTTGATAATGAAGGACAAATAAATTCTGACCATTTAATTGAGCATTGTGTACCAAACTGTTTGCCCCAGGAAGACAAGGTTAATGAATGTGAAGTGACTGGGAGTGAAGAACAAAATACCATGACAAGCACTGAGGAGCTGGTTCTTATGAGGCAAGAAGACATATGCATAGATGAAAATGTTTATTTTAATGAACAGTCTCCAGCTCTGCATCAAATGTCTTGTGACAGAGGTGATGAAGAAGAAATTTTAGATCAATTTAAGATCCCTGAAATGTACCTGGTGGCTTCCAAAGTAGAACCAAATACATTGCTAGAAGATAATTTAAGATACCATGACCCCACTGAAATGAGTGAGGATGGTGATTCAGCGGACTCTGCTACAGAGATAGGAAATGCAGTTGATGCATGTGAATATTCAGTTGATGATAGTGTTATTATTGACCAATACAAAACTGAACAAAAATTTACAAGTCTCAACAGACATACGTATATGAGTTGCTCTGTCCAATCTCCCGAACATGGCACTTCAGAAAACTTGAATGTAGATATCACTAGAAAAAGTTCTGATATTTGTGAATTGGATCAATTAGGCTCCAGAGCTGAGGAAGAGAAAGTGCAATTGATGAAGTTAGTAGAAATGGCCAAAGTAGACAAACAAAAGCAGATATTTGTAGAAAACACAGAGGAGGTAGAACTGATCTTTTTACAAAGCCTGGATGAACTCTTCCCTGAAAACAAAGGCAGCTACCAAATGACACACGATGACAGCAGATTAAATGAAATATTAAGAGAAAGCCAGTGGATGTCTACCAGTTTTTCTGGAAATAATGAAGACATTAGCAAGCAACAAAATCCACCTTCATCACTGAAGTGTACAGAAAAAAACCAAGAAGTTCAAGATTCCCCATGCCAATCTGTAAATGAGCCTTTTTATCTTGGAGGAAGTGATGATTCCCATCTTGTTCAAGATGTTCCCACTGCACTGAAAGGATGTACCCAACCATCTGACAGCAGTCTTGGAACTGGGGCTGTTCTGCCTTACTACGAAACATTAATGGGGACTGAGATCAGTGTTGGTACATCTGCTACAGCCAACAAAACAGGAGAAGATGAACATCTTCCAGGTCAAACACAAAGTAAGAGTGCACCTCTTCTGCAAACCAGGACCATGCAGCAGAGGCAGGAAGAAGAATCCTTTGTGTTTAAAAATGGACCTGATTATGCCCTATCTGCACAACCTGACAATGAGAACAGCTCTTCCACTCCCCACAGTGCAGGTGGTCTTGAGTCTGGAACTGTTGTACTTCAGCAAAGGGCAAAAGGAAGCTCATTTTTCTTGGAAAAATTAGATTCTTATGAAGATACAATACAGGATATTAAGAATTCTTATGAAGAACACAGTATGGATTTAATGGTTAACAAATTATTAAAAGACTGTTTTAATTCCATGGAAGATACAACTCAAGAAGTGAAGAATACCATTGTGCCTGATTCACTAGTGTTGGATACTTCAAACCTGCTGTCTTCCTCAAAGAAAGAAGGTATAGGCGTAGGAAAAACCCACTCTTCACTAGAAAACTCTACCCAAAATGTACTTCAGAATATTAATACAACTCAGAAAATACCTCACTTGGGGGGTTCATCACTACATGATGAGAAGACATTTTTAAGAGCAAGCTCTCCTACAGTACACAGTAACTGTGAAAATGCTGAGTTTCCTGATGTAGCTGGATATCATCATGAGCCCACAGAAAACCAGGAACATGAGGCTTCTGAAGAGTGCTGTGTCGACCAATCAAGCAACACTGTTTCTGAGAAGGCTTCAGCCCTTTCAGAAGGTCTGAACAAGTCTCCAAAGGAACATCCACATTACAGTAAAGACTTTCTAAATTATAATAAGAACTTGGGCATTTCTGAATGTTCTCCTGGTCTTCTGAATTGTCCAGCATCATCTGCAGATAGCTTAATTGTCAGCAATGGAGACAAAGGTAAAAATGATACTGTTCTCTCTGAAGAAACAAAGTACTTTGAAAGTGAATCAACTGATTTGAGTGTATCTATAACTTTTCCTGGGATTTCTCAAAAAGGAGATGAAAAGGAAAATTCTGCAGTTGCAGAGGCCACATATGATCAGAGTAATAAACTCCCTGAAAAAGTTGCGGGAACAGAGCTAAAGGAGAAAATTTTTCAAGGTTATTTCCAGAATTGTGGTGAAGATAGAATAAAAGAAGATAAAATTCATGAGTTCTCAGAACACTGCAGTAACACTGATAGCGTGACTGTACCAGAATCACATCTGCTCACTTTTCAGAGCCAAGGACGGACTGGCCATAATGATTCGAAGTCTCTTCCATCACACTCTGCAGAAGACACTCCACCTGAGATACCATTTCAAAGCTCCAAGAACTTCAGTACTTTTAACACATCTTCTTTACTTGGGGACTCAAAATCTCTAGTATTTAGTCAGCTTGAGGACTCACTTCCGGACAATTGTTTGACTGAGAAAGTGTCCTGCAATTCTGCAGATGTGTGCTCTGTAAAAGAAGATTTTCCCCAGTCATTTGCAAGAGTCAATTACTCAGCCTTAACAGCATTTTCAGAATTTCCTTTAACATCAGATATAGGCCATGGTGAAACTAGCACATATGATACTTCACATTCAAATATATTGAAACGGTCTCCATTTGTTGTTTTGCAAATACAAGACACTCAGTCTGATAAGGCTGTGGTATTTGATGAGCCAGTATGTGCTTCAGGGAGTATTTTACTTTCTCTTGCAAAAGAAAACAGGCATTGTCCAGTGTCAGACATAGATTGTACTTCATACAAAAATTCTGCTGTACATGGGGACCCTGCATGTGGAAGCAATAGTAAAAAACTTGACAGTGATACAAAAATTGATCAGCATCATTGGGATAAAGTTCTACCACAAGAAGCTTGCAACAAACACATAGAGAAAATACCAAATGATAATTCTCTTTTACTACCATCATTACCTTTATGGGATAGTAGAAGGGGAATTCTTATTAAAGAAGGACCAATGAGAAATACACTTAACAGAAGTACGGAAGAACTGCATTTAAATATTGAAGCTGAACATTTTGCAGCAAAGACAGAGCAGAGAAAAACATTAAGTAGAGAACCTGCTGAAAAGCAAACTAATGTATCCTCAAAATCTCCAAATGATTTAACAGGCTCAGAAGTTGCAGTGTTGGAAAATCTGTATCCAAGAGATGTTCAAGTGGATCCTGAATACACCTGCAATTCATTTAGTCCAGCATATCCCTCATACAGAAGCCCTGATGCCAGACAACTGTATCACACTGTCTTGGGTTTTGAAAGAAATCCTGCAGATCTGCAAGATAACTGTCAGTATGTGCCTGCGGATGAACAGACAGAACAGGTGCCAGATAGAACAAATACAGACAGTAGAAAAGAGATTTTACTTTGCAAAAATAATATATGTTCAAGCATTGATAGCCCTGCTGCTGAGGCTGAGGCAGATGCTCGTTCAACAATGGGAGACACTATAATGAGGAATAATACTCTGAAATCAGAAATACTCAATTTTTCTGTAAAAAATAATGAAACAACCTCCTTAAAGTTTTTGCCAGAAAACTGTGATTTGACTCCTCAAGAATCCAAATTGATGAAATTCAGGAGCAAAAGATCATATTCTACCACACGGAGTACAAAGGGCTGTAAACAAAGTGAACGGAGACCTTATTTACAAAGTCACAGAGTATCAGCTCCAGCTATTGCTGTTTTCTCTGATACAGAATATACTTTGGAAGCTTCATCTAAGGCAGATCCTTTGTTATATTCTACATCTAAATCACTGCAGGATTTGAATATGAGTGTAGAGCCTCCATCACCAACAGAAGATGATCTTTATGGAATTGAAAGATTTTCCAAGCAGGAATCAAAGAATTTTCTAAAAGTTAAATCTAAACCCAGATTTCGGCAAAAATTGCCACAAACTAAGAAGTTTGCAAACTGTGACGGCAGAAACTTACAAAATTTTGCAGCAAGAAGCCAAAGTAGTCAGTCTTTGAAAGATTGTACTAGTCAATCTCCATCATCTTTACTGCCCACAGCTCACAGTTCTGTGTTTGCAGAAGCAAATGTCCATTCAAAGAGCAGTTCTGTAGCTCAGTGTAGTGAAGGGAAAGGAGAAGAAGTTGGATACCAGCGAGAAATGGACTTATTTTTGCAAGATAATAAAGATGCAATGCATTTTAGATCAAGTGATATCAACCCATACATTCACCCGTGGCAACAAGATGGAGCCAGCAAGATTGGCTGGAAACAGTATGTTTTTGGAAGTGCAAGTGATGTCTCTTGCAATCAAATTCCTTTGAATATGGAAAATCGTAAAGTTATGAGATGTTCCAGTGTAGACAATGGATTGAACTCTCAAAATTCTCCTTTTCGTTCTCATCTAAGTTCATATGCTACAGCAAAAGTTTTGTCAAGCACTTTGAGTAGCATTGAAGGTCTTCAAGAATGGGACAGTGTCAGACAAGACTTTCAATCAACATACTCGAGTGACAGTACCAAACAGTACAGCAACTTATCCAGTGAAACACTTGAAACTAACTCAGAAAACAACACTGCTGAACTTGAGAATCCTCCTGCACAACCTCGTAACTCTTCAATGCAGGTTGATGAAATTGTACTATTATATCCTTCAGAGTCTGAAAACCCTCCCAAAAAACCACTAGGGACTACATGTGAGCAAGGAACACAAACAGCAGCTACAGGAAGGTATAAAAGGCAGAGAAGACATCAGAGAAGCTATACAGATGTTTCTGCAAAAAGGGAGGAAACAAACAGAGATTTATTTCATCAACCTTCTTCTTGGACAAGCATGCAGAACCTGTCCATGCATCTGTCACAGCTCCTTCAGAACACTTCTGAGCTGCTGGGAAATCTTTCTCAACAGAGTATTATAGATAATGAGCAGAATGCCAAAATCAACCAAAAAGGAACTGAAGGCACTGTAAAGGCTATTAGGTCAGATAGCTGTACTCAGACTACAGCAGATGTAGGCACTCAGACTGAGATTTTGGAAAAACCTCAAAGCAAACATGAAGAAAAACAATTGGAGGCAAAAATGGAAAAGGAATTGAGGTCAGATCAGGCAGTAAATGTTGATTGGAAAGAAATCGGTGCAGATACAGTAGGAGAGATTCCCAAACGGAAAGAGGAAACACCGTCTCTTGAAGAAAGAACACAAGAACGAACAGGGATTAAAAGCCTGGGCAATTCTGACTTCCATGACAGTCTTGACAGCATTTTGGAAGACTCCTTTATGCATCTGCCTCATTTACCCAAAATTTCCACCCCTATCTCACATTTTCAAAGAACGTCACTAAATGCACAGCAGAACACTGCTTTTGCTAGTACCAGAGTTTCACCTCTCACATCATCTTTGCCAAGTTCAGGGCAAGATAGTTCTTCGTGCACTGTAGTAAGCAGCCCTACTAATAGCACCTCTCAATCTCCAACATCCTACACGCAGGATAAAAGAAGTGTCAATGAAACAGAGACTCCAGCTGAAAGGAAATTTTGGTACAAAAATACCCTGCTAGTTGATAGGGCCTCTTCCCCTATTCTAACTCTTAGTGCTAGTCCTAGCAGCCAGGCTGCTCTTAGCAAGTCTGTCTGCCCTATTAAGGAACCTCTTGGATTTTCCAGTGTTGCTTCAAGTCCCCTTCACACCCAGAGAAAGCTGAGGGCAGGTCCACAGTTCAGCATGCAACATCACGTGGACAGTTTTTCACAGACAGAAACAGACAGTGAATCAAGCACCTCTAGAGAACACAAGAGCATAAGAAAGAAATCTGGAACTTTCTCAGATAAGAAAGCAGCCAAAGAACTTTCAGGACAGGATGGTTCAGCAGACTTGGAACAACAGCACAAACTCAGGGTTGACACCCATACTACCATTTGTGCAGAACGGCTGTATCACTCCAGCAGTCTGTTGGAGGTGTCAGGCCACAGTGAAATTGTAACAGGTGATGCCAGAGACCAGGGTTCAGTGGCACATTCACTTCATTGCATGTATGTTACAAGAGCTGGAAGAGGTTCTTCAGGTGGAATCAGGAACGAAAAGTACACTGGGAATTCTGATACTGCTTTGATTCATAACTACCCTTCTCCAAATGCTGACTTATTTTTTAATCAAAAAATTAGTGCCACTTGTTCAAGTAAGACAAATGCTGGTACATCCTCAGAACCTCTGGTAGAAGCATCTTCTCTACAATTCCATGATTTCTTCTGGAAGAATGAGAACAGCCGCCCTCCCCCACTCTCTGATGTGAGCGACGTGCAGACTTCCTTCCGAGACGAGAGTACAGATTCTGTCACTGGGAGTGAATGTGACACTGAAATTCCTCTCAGCAAGAACACTGCTTTTGCAAAGCCATACAGGCCTCGGAGCTACAGTCTCCGTGACTTACCCATACACAATAAATTTAGCAACTGGTGTGGTGTTAAGAGCAGCCCTCCTCCCTTGTTACTTGGCTTGAGTGGCAGCATGACCGATTTAAGAAGTCAGGCAGAAAAGAAGCCTAGAAGCACACGATCAACAGAAATGGAAGGGAATTACCAGTCTTGTGACAGCAGGAGCAGAGAGATCAAGAGACTCCAGAGAGAGCGTGCCCAGATCATGTCTGGCATTCACCTGGATCTGCATCAGCATCCCCTCACAGTGGAACTGACTGAAGCAAAGCTCAATTATGGCATCGGGGAAACAGACGCCCTGCTGAGGGTCCTTCAGGGAGGAACTGCAGATGAGCCAGGGGCAATTCCAGTGAAGCAGCAACTTTATGAAAGGTAAATTACTTACTGTAGTGTTAAGTATTTTAAAATACACTTCATGTAGCTTAAATAGCATTTAGTAATGAGCATTTAAATCACTTAGTCACACTGACTGAAATATATGTGAAGAGATAATCCTATCAGGCTTATTTTAAAGATGGTTAAGCAATGCATTTACAACAAAATTTTGGGGTTACTCCAAGAAAACAGGGAAAAGTGATTTGGTGTAATTCAAATCTAGTGTCACCCCACTCTTAAAATTTCTGGCAGCCACGAGAATTATGTGTATGTGGTGATGTGGAAATATATTTAATTGCTTTATTGCAATGTAAAAATAATTGATACATCCTATTTATGGAAATATCCCATTCATGCTTCTGTGAATAAATGCTGCTGTATGACTAAGCAAAAATAATTTTTAACCCCCCCACAAATATACAAAATAATTTTTAAACAATCAAGATACTTGATTCTTGTGATTGTAGATCTCAGTTTTGGAAACTATTGCAACAAAAAAATTTGAAGCAGCTACATTAGTCTCCATCCTCAATTTGCCTCTCAGCCATTACCAGCAGTAATCACAACCCTCTTGTACATTTCTACTGTCAGAAAAGCAGTGGCATTTTAGAATTTCTACATCATCTCTCAGCATGTAGACAAAGGGGTATTGGATGGTAATAGATTCCTATAAAAATTTATATTACAAATCTGCCTAATATTTAAGTGCTTAAAAAATCAGAAAATGTAACTTTGCAGGGTGCATTTTGTCACTCTAATCACATTTCCCTAACAGACACATGAGAGCTATTGAAACTCTGAGGAAGGAAAGAGTAAAAAGGTTACAAAGATACCAAAGAAGCCGAAGCCTGAGTCCCCAAAAGCATTTAAGTCTGTCCCAGACTCTGGATGCAAGTCAGAGGGATCCAGATCTCCCCAGCAGACGCCGAGAATACCTGCAACAGCTGAGAAGAGATGTGGTGGAAAACACCAGGTAGGGCACTAGAAACCTCTCTTTAGGACTGATGTTCATTAACAATGTTCACAATGGGTGCTTGTTAATGGTTCTTACTGACATCTGAGACTGCAGGGGCAGAATTCTCAGTGTGGGGGCATTAACCTTTGGGATAGAAAATGCTTTCAGGAAAAACACATGCTTGATTTTAGAAAATGTTAGTTAAAATCTTGGGTCTAGTTTTCTTTCAGTCCATAACAAGTGCCTAATTTATTATATGTGTGTGATGGATGGGGACAGCCAAGTATTCAGTATGGACTGACTGGAGACCAATCTGTCTTCTTACTCCTTGTTGTGATTTAGGAATGGTATTCTCCAATTTAGTACTCCCACTAAAATCAGTGCTGCTTCCCCTTCCCCTCTAATTGGAGGTACAAAAGGTAAAGATCATGGGTTGAAATAAAAACAATTTCCTGGAAACAGCAATAAGATAAGAAAAAGAACAGTAACAGCAACAGCATTAATAACAAAAGGTGTAAGAAAAAAAATTATTCAAAACAGAAAGCCCCTGACAATAGACAATATGAGATGGCTCCCTCTGCCACATCTCAGCTGGTAGGAAACTCTTCTCTCCAAAAGTCCCTTTCCCCCACCAACAGCAATGATGTGAAGTGGTACAGAATAACCTCTGTGTTCTGGCCATGGCCCCTCCCAGCAAAATTAACCCTGTCCTGGCAGGAACCAGGACAGTCCTCCACAAACTTTAAAGCTACAGAGTTCAGTTTAATTTTAAATATCAGAAAAACTCTGCAACACTTCACTATTTAGAATTTCAGTTTCTCGTTCCCCACCATATTCCCTAAATGACTTCTGCTTCTTTTGTGATTGGGGGACAGTTACTTTCCCAACACAACAATGTTGTACGTGATATGCCAAAGCCATAACCTTATATGATATTGGAGACCTGATTTAGAGATCACTGAAGTAATCTCAGTAGTAAACTGGACTTGCAATCTGAGTAATTTTCCAAGCCTTATGTCTACTTAGCCTTTAGTGAGCAAAGAGAAGCTTCTTGGAGGCTGATGTGGTGGGTTTTAATTGCTTTTCTGGCAGGTTTTACTGTTCTAAATTGAAAGATTATTTTCTTATTGCATTTCAAGTAATTATGAGTGTTTCCCCTTACTTGTCCGGTCTTACAGAGTTCAAGAACCAAAAAGAAGAAGTCTTCAGCACCCTTCAGACATTGAACTGTTGCTCCGAGACTATCAGAAGGCACGAGAGGAAACCAAAACTGAAATTGCAAGAGCTAGGGAAAAACTTAGGGAGAGAGCAGAGCAAGAAAAAAGGCGGATACGGGAACAAATACTTTCACAGGTACAGAAGGTGAGCATTATATTGAAAGTATACATAATCTTGAAGTTCTCGGGATTTTCTTTGTATGTAATTTTTATTTGGTCTTCTAGCATTGAGTAGTTACATTGGTAAAGTAAAATCTTCAGTCTTTAACAACTGTATTTGACCAGCAGGTTAAGTCAGGGGCTTGAGAAGTAGACAAAGAGCAACAAATGGAACTGAAAAGACACATTTTTGTAAAACTTCTTCATCTTAAAAGCATCCTAGCATTAGTTTGATAGTCTGAACTTTTATATGTGAAGAAAGCAGCAAAAGCTCCATTTTCCCAGACTGCCAAGTTTTACAGGATCATTCCATTCTATGGTTTACATGATCCTAGGCTCTCAATCAAACCTACTTATTTAATGCTTTCTGTATGGCAAGTTTGTGTCAACACTTCTTGAAAGAAACTGGATTCCTTTAGATTCTTCTTTCAACAATGCTGTGGTGTTTTGGTTTTTCCTTTGTTTGCAATACTGTGATGCCTATTACAGGAAGAAGCAAGACTGAAGACTCTTGCAAGTACAAGCACTTTATGTACAGACTCCAGCCTCAGCCTCTCCTCTGGTCCAACATCAGGTTACAACAGCAGTAATACTGCCACATATACTGCAAGTAACTTCAGCAGCCAGGAAGGGCAGGTGAGAAACCACTGCTGCATGAGACTGATGTCTCCTGATGCTTCAAGCAGAGGCATGATGTAGGAACAGAAATGGGTTTTGAGATTATTTGAATTCTGTCACAGCTATGAAGCAGGACAAGTTTGCATTACTAGTACATAGATGGGTGACAAGGGGTGAGGGAGCATTTTGTAATGTAATTTCAAAGGACAGTGACACTATTTTTTTTTTTAATTCATAGATTAAAAAATCAAATAGTTATTTTGCCTATGTAACTATCAGAGAATTATCAAATGTTTTAGAAACAATGTTTTAGGCCTTCTCTTGTGATAAATCGGGTAGCATCTGATATTCTGTGTGCCTCCCTTAATGATACATGCATTGGCTTTTCCATGTGTGAAAATGGACTTTCCTGAAGTCACTTTGAAAATATGCACCCATGTTAGTTCCTTACACTTGCTTTGCTAAATTTCCCAAGTCAAAGTATCATTTCATAACTAAGGGAAAGGCAAAGGGGTGACCTCATGATAAAGAGAAGCTTCCAACCTTGTAAGATTTGCTACTAACATTCCACTGCCTGTGTAACGCAATTTATTTTTCCCACTTCAAATGAATGCTCCCACTTCTGCACTTTCTTCAATCAGGTTTCTTCTGGAAATACTTTACTTCCAAGAGATATACGAGGTCGCTCAGCTGTTAGAAATAGTCAGCTTTATACACCAGAGCAATTGCATAAGGATTCAACATTTGGTAAGTAGAACATACATTTGCTTCTGTTGAGCATATCCCAAAGCCTCATGAGATTTTTCATTTATGTAAATCAAAATGTAATTTGAATCTGGGTTTTCCAAGGATGTCCCTACCTTCACATGACTTTAGAAAAATACCACCAACCAGTAGCCAGAGCTTGCTTAAAATTCATTTAAATATTAAATATTGTAATAAATTGTAACAATTAAATGGTGATTTGTTTCCTCTGAAGTTGGTCTTTTGATGTGGTAACATCGAAGTACAGCTTTTTGAGATAGTAAGAGGATAATATTTTGAAGGAAGGAAGGAAGGAAGCAAGGGGTGTGGGGCCCAGATCTGCAATGATTATAGAATTGCATAAGCAAATTCTTATTTTTAGCCTCAAGAGTTAAGCTGTCTATTTTTCCTTATTCTATTTTCTTACGTGTGGCAATAACCATTAAAACTTCAGTGCCACAAGTTATAACCACAGTGTAATTACCAACAAACAGAATGTCTAGGCAAGGGGTATTATCACTCCTTAATTAGCATCAGATGGATTGGGGGCGCCACTGGAGAGTTTAAGTCTCTACAATTTAAGAATAATGGTGGGGTTAAATTTTATTTTTTTTATTCCCTCTCTGGCTTTTCTATTTCCTGCAGAAGCAAGCAGCATTCAGCTGCCTCTTCCTTCAAGTAGCACCAGCTGTAGGTTCACTCATGGATTAACTATTTCTGTGAACTCCTCTTCAACAAAAGGATACCAAGATTTATCCAAACATATCTTGGCTAATGCTACCACTGAGGTAAGTAAACCCAAAATTTTCACTTATTGCTCCTGGAAGTTGTAGCAAAAATGGGTCTTGTTCTACATCACAGTTACCTATTTGTCAAGAACAGACACAAACACTGAACAATTTTGAAGGATGGGTAAAAGTGAGCCAGGCTGCAGCTGGGGTGAAGAGTGTGGAGTGTTAGCTGGAATGTTTGAGTGAAGTTGGTGTCCTTTGTCATTGTTTTCTAAGGTAATGGCAGCATGCTCTCACAACCTGAGGAACCTCTACACATGCCAAGCAGCAGCTGGGTGGAAGTAAGTTCATGGCAGGTCTGTGTAAGGAGAGGCCTTTCTCTGTACCTGGCCCTCTTGTGAGCAAATACCTTTTGTTTGCCTCTCACAGGTATCAGTGTACAGAGAAAGAGGTACAGGTGTACTACAAAGTCTTCCCTTCAGCAACAAGGCATGGATTTCTGGGAGCAGGAGTGATAGAAAGACCTCTTCCCCACGTGTGGGGACTGGTGAGAGATCCTGGCAAAAGGCATCTCTATGACAGCTCTATCAATACAGCTCGAATACACAAGAAGGTAACCAGCCACATTCACCTGGGTGAGTATCCTCACACATGGCAGGTGACAATCACCACCTAGATGTAAGCAGCCAGGAAGAGAGTTACAGGCAGCTTGCTCCATTTCTTCATGTGTAAATAAAAAAATTCATTATTTAATATGGGAGCTTCAGCTTTGCAAGACTGTTTCAAGGCTAATATTAAACACATCTTGCTGAGAAGTGCAGTTAGAGACACTGATTTGAAAGTAAAGACAAACCTGATGTGGCCTGAAAAAGCATTTTAATTTATATATTACAGCATATGAACTAGAGCTCTGCAAAAGCCAAAATAAAATACGTATCTGCATGTAAGGGGTAGGGAAAATTGTAACAAGTTGAAGTTGTCAAAGTTTAATTCCCTTTTTTTTTCTTTTTTTTTTTTCTTTCCCCCAGTATATTTAGTGACTGATACCTCCCTATGCTACCTAAAGCAGCCCCGGGATTTCTGCTGCATTACTGTAGAAGCCAAAGAGGTAAAGTGAACATTCTGTCTGCAGCACAGGAGGAGTTGTTCTGATATTCTGGTTCAAGGATAAAGGAGAGTAAGAAGTCAGTCTTCATCCCTGCTGAAGTGCCAGTTTAGCAGAAAGGAAAGCCATCCCAGTATCACACAAGTGAATTATGTGTAAAACCCTCTTGTGAATAACAATTGTCAACCAATGCCCATCGGACAGTAACACAAGTGTCATACAGTATAGTGTGGTTGCAAACACATAGGATTTTGACAAAAATATAATTAATAGATAACATGAAAAATTACTACTCTTTAAGTAAGTAATGTGAGAAATAAGCATCATGGCAAACAAAGAAAACATTGCTATATGCATAAAATTTTTCAAACTGTCATCTTTATACCTTGTCATTTGCAGGAGAACTTGTCTGTCCTGGCTATTCAGTCTGTCTATGATGCATCCATGCCTCACCCTTGTAAAGAAGCAGTGAGAGGGGAGATTTTGCCAAGTGCTTGGATACTGGAACCTGACATAGTGAATGGAAGAGAGGTCACCAGAGTTATTTACATGGCACAGGTAAGGATTTTGCTGTATGTCCAACCGTGAATGTGAAAAGCTGTTACACAGCAGAACACTTCAGAGCTGGTAAGCAACAAAAATACAATCCTTATGCTATGCTCCATGCACCTTATGAAGTGACCACAAAGTCACCTCTTTCACACTTCTCAATGCAGAGACTCTTACTAGGATTGTGTTTAAGCTCATGCTCCTAAGATTTTACAGCCTTCAATTCTGCTTCCTTGGATATCAACTTCTTCTATAAAGGTTTATTAGCAATTTTAGTATATGTTGTGATCTCATGCAGTGAGCCAGTTCAGGGTCTTGTTTGCATTTTCACCATGCTGTGGACACAGGAAGTCCACCTTGAGTTATACTGTTTTCCAAATCCCTGAAAATACTTGGTGCATTTTTCTAACCAAAGTCATTAATTCTTCGCATTTAACAGATACAAAAGAGAAGTCAAGATTAGGATTCCAGTTAAGAATAAGAAAATTATAATCTTATCATCCATTTTTTAGACTCATTTGAAAAGTAGGCTCTCCTTGAGACAGGGGTACTAAGTATTTAAAAATGTCTAGAAAAGCATGCCTTACTGTGTAAAATTTATTTAAATGCTTATGTAGAGAAAAATGCCATTAGTCCTTTAAACTCATCTATTTAAAACTTAAAGATACATTTTTAAAAATATCAGAACATGCATTTTACAATGCACAGGTGAAATGTATCTATGCATTTAAAAGTTTTATATGCATTTTATATTGCCCTTCAGTCTATGCATATACATTTTCAGTAACACTGTGTGTTTCAAACTACTAAACTTTAATCCAAGCTCAAACTCAAAAGCAATGTGGGTGATACCTGCTAAGAAGCAACATCAAATAGCAAAGTTTTGAAAGTCTGTGGAGTATTGGGAAGAAAAAGATACAAATCACACAGTAATGATAGCATTTGGCTGCTAACTACTTTTGTGCCTAACACAGACTCGTTACATCAGAGCTATTCCAGACTGGAGAAGTGTTCTGTTTAAAGAGCTACAAACTCCAACATGCAGCCTTTGCTCTAACCCCTGCAGGTGGACCTTGGTGCCCCAGCCATCCCTGCCAGGCTCCTGAGCTCCATGGTGAAGCGGCAGCCCTTGGTGATCGCTCGGCTGGCTCACCTGCTCACCGCTTAGTGCTGCAGCACCACCACACAGTGGAGAGCCCCTGACAGCTCACAGGGACCCTCAAAGGGTCATGGAAATTGCTGCCTCTTGAGACAGCCACCACCAAGCCTCACTTCAGCAGCCTGGCTGCTACTGCTGGACTCTTTGGAAGTACAGTCAGAGAAAAGAATCATTTGTTTTAACCAACACCGCTTATAAGAAACACAGCAAGATTAGTGGGGAGCCTCTCCTGGAAACAGCAGTGGAAAACCTCCATGGAAGAGAAGAAAGGTGTGCTGCTCTATAAAGAGCAGAGGAAGAGACTTTGCTTTACAATAGCCAGAATCTTAGAGTGTATTACTTAACTCCTGTTTCCAAGCAGCTTCAGAGGTCAACTTCTTTCTTTAAGTAAGTTTAGGCTGGAAGCAGTATCTGTATGGCTTGAGACCTTTTACAAGCTCTTGAGCAGAGCTGCAAAGCCACTTTCTAATGATGTATCAAATGCAGAATTCCTGACTGTGTAGATAAATCATTTATCTTAGCTGGCTGCCTGTTCCCTTCCCCTTGAAGAGGGAAGTTAAAGCAGCACAATATTCACTAGTCATCCTACACTCTGGATAGATTTTTTTCATGTATTTGATGACTGCTTGCAGCCAGTGTAAGGCGTTTCAGATTGCCACTACACTATGCAGCATCAATGGACACCATCATACCTCAGGACACAGTTTTACTGTGCTGCAGAATCAGGTGCTTTGAAAGAAATAAACCAAACCCTTCTACACAGTGACACTGTCACAGATAGGTTAGTACTCAGTAATCAGCTTGTTTCTAGAATTTAAATCCTGCAAGTAAGAGTAGCTCCAACATTTTTTCATAATGGCTTTTTCCATCAGCTCTTCTACACTTTCACTCAAATGCATTAGGAGCTGAAAATACAGCCTGGTCATAGTCTTACATTTCTTTGTTCATAATGTGACCAGCTGTCTCACTGCAGAAAATACAGACTCTTCCCATTCTGTTACCTCATGGGACTTCCGTGGCAGTTAGTCCAACAATCCTGCTGTCAGGCTTTACATGTTTGTTCAACACAATCTCTAGCTGGTTCATGTATTCCTAAATTTAAACAAAACCGCAATCACCTCAAATAGCCAAATAACTTCATTTGATTCTTCAGCACAATAGTACAGAATCACTTTAGATATATCTAAGCAATAAAAGCTGCTATGTTCTGCTTTCATTAGCTCAAAAAAGCCCACATTGTTCAAGAAGCTCTTGCACTTTGAATTTGTCAAGTGAGAAATGTGTACTCGAGCATCCACCCTACTGCAGTCAGTGCCTGCTACTTTAACACAGTTACTTTCAGTACAAGCTGCGTTTTCCCAGCACACAGTGAAGTTAGCTGCACTTCCCACCTTTGAGTTCAAGAGCCAAGATCTACTTTTACTCTATCTTTGAAAAGGTGCAATTTTGCCTCTCAGCTTCTGTTACTTTCTGTTACTAATATAGTGAGTTTTAAATGAAAAGACAATAGCTATTTTAAATTGGTACTTAAGAAAATAGCACTTCTCATACATAGCCACCCAAGGCTTCCTCCTCAAACTAGACCAGGGAGGATAACAAAACCTTTCACTTACAAATTTGCTTTGTTTCATCTTTGGATAGTCATGGTTACAATCCTAACACCAATATATTAGTGTTCTTTTTTTGGTGAGGCGCAGCCTTTTGCTAAAAGCCTGAGTCAGAGCATGGTTCATTTTGGGCATCACACATCTTACACAGCCCTCAAGGAAGAATGGGTAACCTGTCACAGAGTTTTCAGCAACTGAGCAAAATGACAGATTTCCAGATTTGTAATGTGTCAACGTCCTCCCTTCAGTGGAAACCCAGTAGGAAGAGCAAACAAGGCAGTACAGTAAAGCCCCAGAAAAAATGATCAGAACCAGCAGCATGGGATATTGGCTTTGTCCCCAGTGCTGCTTCCATAGCTTTCCAGAGGAGGTGGGGGAGATCTTCATACAACCCACTACAGCTTTACTCAGTGCTTTGCTTTTTTTCCCTTTTATTCTGGACACGGCACTAGTGATAAAGCAGTTTTTGTAGGAAAAACATCTCGGAGGACTCCTGTTGATCAACGATGCCAGTGCCTATGAAGGATAGTGTCTTATTGTACAGTGCATCAGATGTTTATTTTTATATATACTTAATATTTTTTTTCTACGTTTACAAATTAAGTTATTTATATATGCTTGGTTTGAAGCGTTTTTATATGCTATCAAAGCTAAGTTTTATTTTTATCAGTATTGAATTAATGTAACTTTTTTTTAATACAGTCTTCAATTGATACTAAAAAGCCTATTTATATGAATGTTTTCTTTTGCAAATACAACGTTTTATGGTACTTGCTAATGTATGCCATTGGTTTGTTTGGAAGGAAGAAACAAAGGCCCAGCAGATATCAAATTGGGTAATCTACAACAGGGAAAAACCAACTTCCTGTAAGTTACTGCTGAGCAGCAGATGATCAAACCAATTGTATTGTACCACCTAGGGTTGCATCTCTGCTCCTTAATCAAGGTTGCTATTTTCATATCCACAATAAATGGTATTTTCTACACGAGAAAATGTGCCCCACCTTATTTTGCTCCAGCTAAGATACCCATCTATGCAGGATAGAAAAACAACACAAAGGCAAATTTGTGATAACAGACATAAGTTTCCTACTTCCCTGCTGAGGAACGGGCATGGAATATCAACTTTTGGCACAAGAATCAAGCCAGTGACTGCTTAGATTTGGGTTCTGTGACAGTGCTTCTCCAAGCAAAGGGGTTTTGTTCGGTTATTTAAAAAAAGAACTCAGGTGGAGCTTCTTCGCAACTCCAGTTACACAACTCCCCAGATCAGCACATTCAGAAGGAAGTTAATATAACACCATTTTTCCTAATGTGGTTTCCTAATTTCCTAATTTTCTTTTTTGAGACCTGTGAGTTTGCAATAAGAAAGACTGGCAGAAGAAAGGCCATGTCCTCAGAGCTGGCTTTCAGTGACCTGCTGCTCTCCTGCCTGCAGCACTGGGCATCAGGAGCAGTGCCCAGGACAGAGGGATAATCCCAAGTGTCCACAGGCAGAAAATCTGTGCTCCACAACTGCCCCTGTGCCTTGGACACAGAGTGGGGTGTCTGGTTTTACAGAGCAGACATGTCTGGGGGCTGTGGGATGCCCAAGAACCAGCACCACCACATTAAGTCGTAAGAACAGAAACAGAGGTGTTTCTTACCTGCTGAGTCCCACTGCAGAAGTGTCTCCTGCCCCACTGGGGACACCTGTGTTTTCTGGTTGCTGGAAACTGCTCCTGGGGCTTGGTCACCTTTTAAATAAAAACTTCCAAACATGTTGTATTTGAGAAGGATAATTCCAGTACTCTGAGTTCATAAAAATGGTTGTGGCCATTATATCTGTGCCAACAGTTTCATGATACCCAAATAAAATCCATGCCAGAACCAGGAGCACTTTTTTAACTCTTACTGATTCCAGCTCCTTCCCCTTTCACCACCCTGCCATCCTCCCTTACATAACAAAGTAAATTTCTATTTCAGCAGAAGCTGGACAGGCCAGACAGGAGGTCTGTACTGCACTTTCTCTGCCCCATATTTTGTGCTAAGGTACCCATTTTGTTCTTCAGCCTAGTGCCAAGAGGTTCTATACTGACAGCTTGAACACAAGGCAAGATATTTAATAATATTTATTATGACAACAATTTCAAATGAGATCTGCAGCAAAATGTCACGTAATAGCCTCAGGGAGCAGGTATGGCATGATATAATGTACTTCCTCCTTAATTTCTATTGAATTGTTCCATTTGTGTTTGTATTGCAGCATGCCTACTTTTGGGGACTCATCCATTCACAACAGAAAGCCCCTAAAAAGAGGAATGAAGGTGGAACCTGCCAAATCTTTCAATACTGCGCTTAGTAAATAAGACAAGAAAAATCACAATATAGTTCAGACACTAATGTGCCTCTATGATTTCTCTTTCTGTATCACATACTTTAACAGAAGCCACAGTTGTACCTAATGAGTCCTGTCTGTAGTTTTTCTTGAATCACTGACTCCAAGATGTTACCTTTTCTCACCTTATACAGGGAAGAGGTTAGTTCATTAGCAAGCTAAACAGCCCTGGGCTTCACCTTGTCCAGAGGCTGTTCTTAACACAGAACTTGCTTTCTGGGAAAACCTACATTAATAGGACACTCCTAGTCAAAAGGAAATAATGTCTTCACTGCTTTGAGGCAGGGGGAGAGGGATCCTATGAGACAGCTGATGAGCACCTAAACATACTCTGCTACTCACCAGCAGTCCCTGCCCCAAACTACAGTTGAAGGAAATACTGGAGAGAAGGAAGTTAACAGGAGGTCACACTCTTGGTGACTGTCTGTAAGGACAGAAAATGCCCACTGTCCTTCAAGAAACAGGCCCCTTTCAAAATCCACTCTCCAGAGAACATCATAGTGCTTCTTCACTACTTTGTCTGCTCTTCCAGGCTGTAGTTCTCTTGCTGCAGCAATTCCTGACAGATAAAACCCAAACTCAAGGCAAGAAAAATTATAAAAAAACCAGTGAATAGCAGCCAGATGTCATTTATGTTCATAACTATAAAAGTGTCTTAAAAATACTGTCTTCAGTAAAAAATATAAACAGATATTTTATCCCTTATTTCTATCAAAAGCCCTGGGAAATTACAAGTTCTGTTTCCAACAAGAGATGGAAAAACACTTAAGCATGTACATCCTTTAGGAATAATGCCATCAATGGTCTAGTGGATTCATTTAATATGGTTTAACTTTTAAAATTAGTCTTAAAAAATTAAAATCAAACCTTCAACATTGAGCTTACAATGAAAAATAAATATAGGCACATCTCTGTGTCATATAGGTTCACTTCTTCCTTCCCCTGACTGTAGAGGCTTTGTTAAAAGACAACATGAGAAGTCACATTGAGTTAAGATACAGCCACCAAGAAACCATCTCTCTGATCACAAAGAAACTTGAGTTGATTCCCGGGTTTGGTCAGAGCCTGTTGCTGCACAAATACAAAAAGTGTCTCTGAATCCAAAGAACAGCTGCTCTGAGATACAATCAAGGTGCTTAAAAGACTTGACTTGGAGATCCATCTGCTGATGTAAGTCCTTCAGCAGAGTCACCAGGGCAAAATGTCCATGGTTGAAAGCCCAGTGCAGGTTTTGCAGTGACCTCTTATCTTCAGTATGCTCCCAGCAAAGAGCTCCCAATCCTTTTAGAAACACTGAAAATTCCATTTGCATCTTCATTTGTAATTTTTGTCCACAGAGTCCGCCTCTGCTAACTTTGTGTGGTCACAGTAGCTAGAGATTGTCTGGTCAGCTCACAAGAGTTAATCCTGGGCTCCTCTATCTGATGTTCTGATACAAATACTCGGGACAGCCTTTTCAGGTCTTTTACAAAATCCTGTAACAAACAGATACAAACCAGAGAACTCTTAGTAATGTAAACAAAAGAGGTTGACTTAAATTTTCCATAAAGAACTGTACAAGGTTAAACATGTGAATGGTTTTCCAGTGCAAAAACCTAGATGAACTACAGAATTGACTGCAATGATGAATACCTGCAGACGTGCTCAGTCTCCCCTCTGATCCCCACACCCTTCTCAGACAAGATTGCTGCCACAATTTAAATGGTTAAAACAGCTCCAACATGCAAGTGCTCACCAGCCTTGGAATACTGTCCATTTTAAGCAAGGCATTTGGGTGGATTCCTACATTTTGATTGTGGCCAGAATAGTGAGACTCCTCTAGAGCATTCCAACTGCTCTCACACTCTGGTGGTAGGAGGCACAGGGATTTAAGTGCAAGGCTGGTTAGTTAAGACCCTTCCCAACACGTCATTCTCAGCAGGAAGGCAACAAGCAGACTCAGGCTAGAACTGAGACTTGGTAACTGAGCCAGCTGGTCTCTAAACTGGTTTACAATTTTCTTGGAAATGTTTCCACTGCATGGGCAATATTGGATTCACACAAGTACAGCTTTCAGCCAAACACTAGCAACAGAAACAAGCTTGTTGGAAGCCAGTCCTTCCTTTGCATTAAGCAGGAACAACAGATGGGAAGGTTATGGGCCGTATCTATTTGAAACAGAAGTACAAGGATTGTCTGTTTCTATAGCTTTAATTTTTATTTCACCTATTGTTCATGCGTATCTAATTACTTACTGAGGGCCAGGGGAGCTCTGCAAGGCTATGCAGGCAACTCTGGATTTCACTAGTTCTCATTAGTTCATGTTCTATAAGACCACGAAGCAAGAAGAGGAACAAATCCCACTGCACAAAAGAAGAAAATATCAACAACTCAAAAAGAAATTGATTGCGTGCTAGTTTCTTTATCCATATACAATTCACACTTTTCTTTTTGGATCAGAACGTGGAGAAAAGGAGCAAGCACATCATCTATCTGTTTGTGGCAATGAGGACAAGAGTAACATCCAAAAGGAGTGAACAGACTTCCTTTTAGCTCAATCATTGATTGTATCCTACCATAAAGTTTCAAAATTCTCAGTTTATAAACATACCAAGAATTTAATTGCTACCTGATCAAGAACAGTGTGAAAAGTTATTTTTTTGACTTCTGAAGTAAGCTGGGTTTAGCCTGCCACGAAGTAGGGTGATTTCCAGCTTTCATTGGGGTATTTGTAACACCAACACACACATGCAGAAATGCAAGCTGAGAAAAGAATGCAACCAATGACAGTCCCATGTGTCCAGTCCTAGCAATATCCCAGGCCAAATGGGCCATTTTGCCATTGGCTCCTAACCAAAACTGTGCCTTCCCAAGAGCCCCCCAGGAAGGTACCAAGCCCTGTACACATCCCTCTCTTTCACTGCCCTGCAGAAACAAGGTCAGCCAGCAGCAGACATGTCCCCTGGCCTCACCAGCCACCAGTGAGCACTGTGGGCTGGCAGAACTCCTACAAGAGTGCCAGCCTGGTCCAGGCATGGGAATGAGCTTTACCTCTCGCTGCTTAGCTTCTGCAAGATAACCCATGTTCTTCTTGCTGAGGATCAGCTGCACAGGCACACACGTCCCAAAGTCCTCCTTCCAGATGGAGAACAGCAGTTTAAGGAGGCCACAGGTGGGATTGTTCTTTACACGCAGCCTCTCATGGCTCTTCTCTGGGGATTTGATCCCAAGACTCAGAGGAACACGATCTGAAACTAAGAAAAGGATGGAAAATTAACTCCTACAGCTGCATTATTTCCTTTTATAGTCATCATCTTGGCTCAGCAGCACACTTAGGGAGTACAAACCTAAGTGAACCTAAGAGGACTGGAGTTTGGAAATATGCAAAATTACGAGCTTTGAAACTATATAGACAGTATGACATAGAAAGAGATTGGTATTCCTCAGACAAAGAACACCCCAAATGGTTGGAATATAGCCCCAAGTCTTGAAAGTCAGCCTAATATTTAGTTAAAGAGAAACTAGGTGTTACTGCAAAGGAGAGAAGAGTAACACAGTTTAACATTTAAGTCTATAGACAGACTGAACAGTTGTCCATAGTTTAGACTATAGGCAGAGTTACATGACTTTACACAAGTGTAAGTGAAGTGAACACTGCTTAACTGCAGATGAACATGAACAGAAGTAAGATACTAGTTCTTCCTTGGAATAGTCTAATGGAACGGGACAGGTCGGCATTGCTGCCCCCAGAACAAATTTTGCAATATTCAGATGTGAACTGCCTTTTGAAAAAATATATTATGTATAAAACTTCTAAAGCTGGTTCTAAACCCACCAAATTAGAAGGCTGCCCATGAAGAAAACACCTGCATTGAGATCACAAGCTCCTGCTCAGAGAAAAACTGTATTTACACATCAGAGCAAGAGAAAAAAACAAACCAAAAATGTTCACAGGAGTCATAATACACAGAAAACAAGTTACTTTCATTCTTTCCATAAAAAAAGCCCTAAAAACATAATTTAATGGAAAAGGCCCTTACTTTTAGGAAAAAAAGCCCAAACTCAATTACAATTTTTCAGAGGCAGAAATACTGGAAAACATATTGCATATTTAACTGAAGGTGTCAATAAATAAAAAACAGCAGAGATGTCAAGCAGATCAGATCACAGGGATGGTTAGTCACTGTACAATTCTGTTATGCAGAATGTAAGAGGGAACAAGAGCAACCACCCAAACTGACAGAAAAAAATCTGCAGAATCAGCGACACTAAAGAGAATTAAATATCCATGAGCTCTAAACATTTAAATCACTGACCTCAAGGATCTAAGAGGAGTGTAATAACAGATTTCAGTCTTAAATCATAACTCACTTACCCAGCAAAGATGCCAACTCAACCGTGCACTTGGCCAGCTGCTGCTCTGATGTGGGACACATGAACTGGAAAACACAAAAAAAGTTACATTTTATTCTCCATACAGCATAAAACAGGATAAAACAACCCTGGATAAAACAGGGCTTCACAAGGGATAAAACATGAAAGAGCAAGCAATTTACAGCAAGAAGCACAGAGCTGTAATGAGGAGACCACTAAAGACTGAAAGACAAAAAGGTCATATATGAAAAGGGGATTCACAAAGGCAAACTGAAGTAACAAGCAGATGCACACAGTATAAAAAAATGCAGTGCAACATTGCCACATTTGAGCTCAAATGAAAACCCCTCAACTGAACTCAACTGTAAGGCAAGGCAAACTAAAAAGTTTGCAGGCATCAAGACAGCCCAAAGTGATTCAAAGGGGGGTTTTGTTGCTTTTTTACATCTTTTACCTTTCTGCATCGAAGTGTCTGACTCAACCTTCCCAGCAAGCACTCCAGCCATACAAAGTCAACCACTTCACCCTCCTCTCGTGGGCCCACAGCAACACAGAGCACATCCTTGATGAGAAAGACAACAGTAACACACACATTAGTATCCTGCTCTTCCACAAACAGATCCTTGGACCTGTGACAGAGCAGTTCATAGATAGTTCTTGGGTCCTCATTAAAACCAGAACCATAATTAGTATATACATTTCATAAGACAGATTAAAGATGATTTTTCACAACCTTACCAAGATCTCATTTTCTAGCACAGTTCTCACTAGTGTTATGAAATAAAATTCAATGATGGCAACAAATAAATCTTCCTTAAAAGTACTAGCATTGAAACCTCTAGGTAAATTTGAGAGCACAGCAAGCAAGTTCAGGGCAGAAGTGCTACAGAAATTCAGAGCCCTCTTATATTGTCAGGGAAGCTTCAGTGCCAATGCAGAGGTTTCCTGACACAACTTACCCTCTTTTTTTTTATTTTAGCACAAGCAAGACAGCATTAAAGGATGTGAACTCATTTTCACACAACTGCTGGGACAGCAATGACAGTGATAACCAGCATTAATTGTATGTCAAGCAGACAAGCAGCTGCAAAAAACATAGGCAGAATACATAATGGTAAAAAAATGAGGTGTTCAGAATTCTTTTCCTCATGGGGTACAGAGGTTAAATGTTTGCAAAATTGTACACAATACCATGGTGTCCACACTGTGGTTTCTATCCTACTCATATCAAAAAGGTCACACTGCCATGCTACCAGAAATCCTTTATTTGAGATAGCAGGGGTTGAAAAAATACTGAGAAGTTTCCATCGTGCTTCCTAAGCACTCCCCACAACCACCTCCTCAGAATGAGACCATTCTCTTTAAAAAAATCCCAAACAAACAAAAAAACACCCACAAAACAACAATAAAAACAAACTGCAAAAACACTAATGTGAAAAACAGAAAGGCAAGCCAGGAAGCAAACACTATGTACCTTAATCTCATTGATGATCTGGGAGGGAAATGGAGCACAGTGCTGACAGCCTGGAGGACAGTCTCTTCTCAACTCAAGAGCATCCTCGCCTGGCAAGGGAAATCCTGGGACTTTCAGCATTCTATTGAAGGTTGCCTTCACTTCCCTTTTGATAAGTGCTACAGAGAACAGAGAAATCCTGTCTGCTTCAGTTTTTGTCTCCACTGAAGCAGAGAATCATTTTTAAACACTCTTAGCCTCTCATTTCAAGGGCCACACAGAATAAGGCAAAAAGACAGTTTACATTTTCAACCCCCTCTCTCTGACCTCCCACTGTATTTAATGTGGAGAGGCTCATGTGGAGAGGGTGTGCTAACCCACAGCTGTAGAAGGCAGCCACCCATCACTGCCAGGTACCACTGGCAACTCATCTCACTTCCCATAAAAATATTTCCATGGCTTTAACAAACCCATGTAGCTAAGCCAGAAGGCAATGTTGAAGTACAAGGCTGATTCAGTGTGATCATACCAGTTCAACCACTGTGCTCATAAAAGTCATATGTCTTCTACCAAAATACATTTTGATCAGCAACCAAAACACTAAACTCCTGTGGCTGCAAATGGTACTTGGACATTTCTCTGCAGGCTTTTGGCACAACCTCCTGAAAAAATGGGTTTTCAGAGACTCTAAAGAGTTGCCAGAGCAGTATTACAGAATAAAAGGACTAAGTCTGCCTTCAGCCTGCAGAAAATACACTCAGTCCAAGAAGTGTTTGTTTTACAGGAGATATCAGAAGCACTCTGTACATGTGAACCATAAGGTGGCTTGAGAAAGCAGATGTCCTTATACACTGGAAGTGCTAAGACAACTTCAGATGATATTTCCAGAAGCATTTCCACATTTACTCTCACCATCCTACAATACTCCATAACTAAAAATCACTACCATGGGCCAAGCCCAAAAGATCTCTGTAGAAGGTTCTTACAGCTAGAAATCATTCCTGTTATTCCTAAACAAGGAGGGATAGAGCAACTGCATACTTTCCACTAAAGGAAAAACGACTAGAACCAAGTACTTTGTAACACTGTCTGTCCCTTGATCTCAGAAAAGAGCACAATGCACAGGTTAGAAGCCCCAGCTCAAGGTAAGAAGACTCACCTGCAATGTTGGCAGAGAGCCAGCCACAGGCTCTCTCAGTAGCCAGTTCCACTGCAATGCTTTCTGCACTACTTAAAACCTTTACAAGGAGGATAACAAATGATAGATTATTATCATTACTACAGTACTGCAGTCAGTGAAAATTCAGAAGGAAGTCTAGAAGAAAAAAGCTTTATTTTGGCATGCAACTATTAAATTGAACATCACCACCTATGGAAACTGCTGGTTTGAGCACTACAACTGACTCGTTTTGATTTTCCAAACCTCATCAACTCCTGTGGAAGTTGATACTAAGACAAATGCATTATCATTGCAAGATAAATGCAATTTATCTATCATTCTAGCCTCATTAGTCAGCTATGAGCTGGAGTATCACTTTACCCAGAATACGCAAGGCAGCCCAGTAGAAGTGACTCACTCTCAATCCTCCCATGAGGGCATCAATAGGTTTGTTTGACCTGAGCTATTAAGGGATAAGTGAAGTAGCAATGGAAAAATGGCAATGATCCAGACTTAAAGTTAAGGCTTTTAATAAGTTTTAGGGAAAATACATACTGCTGCAGATGTCTCTTCTGGCAACAACACTCTCACTGCCTCAGGACCTTTTTTTTTGCAAAATCTGCAATAAAAGAAACAAAGTGTGCCACAGGATTAGTCTAAGTTCTTGGACAACACTCAGAGGTTCATTATGTAGCAATGCAACAAATCAGATTAAAAGAACAAGACAAGGAAAGGGTAATTACAAGCAACTAAACTACAATATCAATTTCCCAAAGAGGGGAAATACAATTGCTGGAGTGGATGTCTGTTTGGAGCTGGATGCAGAGGGACACACAGCATCTTTATTCCTTCTAACAAACACAGTATTAACTGGCTGGAGGCACAGCAGACACTCACCATAAGAAGAGCAGAGGGCATGGTTTATAATTACCAGAACCTGAGCATGACAGGCCAAGCTAAATCAGGCTTATAGATTCTGCAGTAAGAAGAGATGGGAAGGCACAAGTTTAAATAACTTTTCCTCCTTACTCTCTGCCTTTGATGAGTGCCTGGGCCCCTTCCTCATACAGATGAGTGCACACCTCTTCAAGCAGTTTGTCATGATTAACATCCTCCTCCTTCACTTTATCTTGCAACATGGCTTCAGCCTGTTGAACTAGCTCTGCTACCAGTGTTGCCCTGCAACAAAACCAAGAACCATCAGGCAGACTGAAATCAATACAAGAAACAGTGCACATTCACTGTACCCAGCTCTTATCCCCCATTTAGAAGGACACTCATCTCAAATGCAATAAGTCACTCTGCTAAAACCAAATCAATTGTGCTGCATTTTGTACTGTATCATCTCCTTGTTCTGTATGTATGGAAGAAAACAGCAGTGAAGACACCAAAATAGTACTAAGACTCAAGAGTCAAAAGCCTTTAGGTTTTACCAAAAACTTATTTAGCTACAGCCCTCCTTTCTGGCAGCAATACCCTTGGTATGCTCAACTGATAGTGCTCAGAAGTTCAAAGATGTCAGCACCAGCCCACTATAGCCACCATTTCTTAGGGGCTGAAAACATTTAATGGCTTCAGCAAACTAGACAACAGAACAAGGCAAACTCTGAGCAAGCTGAAGGGCAGGGCTGTCACACAGGAGGGCTGTGAAAAGAGGAAGAAATGGGCTGACTGTGCAGCTGTACAGGCTGGGGTCTACTGGCTACAGAGCACCTCTGCAGAAAGGACCTGGGGTTCCCAGAACACAGGGTAAGTGAGTTAGGAGTGTGCAAAGAAAGCCAACCTTATACTGGGCTGACAATAGCAACAGTACAGCCAGCAAGTCAAGAGAAGTTACTGCTTCCCTCATCAGTGTGAGGCTGCATCTGGAGTAGTGTGTCCAGCTTTAGGTTCTAAGGACAAGAAAGCCATTGATAATTTGAATAACTGCAGGAGAAAAGAAAAAAATTATTAACATTGCTGGGATGCTGGACCACACACCTACAAGGGGGAGTCAGTTTTACCTAGCCTGCAGACAAGAAAAAGTTGAAAGGAGAAGGAAAAGTTACAGAGAAGACAGAACAAAACTTCCAGGAAGAGCACTGTTAAAGGTTAACAGGAATATGCACAAGCTGGAACAATGGATATTCTGACAGGTTATAAGAAGACATTTTTCACAAAGCCTGGGAAAATTAAGCATTCAAACATGGTAGAAAGAGGTTGGCTGAATCCTCATCCTTAAGAGATGGAAATTTTGTCAACTGGAAAAGATGCCAATAAACCTGATCTAACCTGAAAACTGGGCATGGTTTGAGCAGGAGTTTGGATCAAGTGACCTCCAGAGGTCATTTCTGATAGGACATTTTCCTATCATTAGCAAGAATATTCTGAAAAGGTTATAAAGCCTCAACACTGCACTACATTCATACAAAAAGTGCCCCAAAAGTTGTCTCCCCCTCCTCGCTACATCTTTTCACAAATGGCAGATGTTGCTGGTCACAGTCTTACACAGCCTTGGTGTTCTGGTACACAGCACATCCCCAGGGAAGCTTCTTTCCCTCATACATCCAAGATTAAAGGATCAACTCTTTGCCTAATTATAATGTAAAGTTACTTCTCAAGTCACAGAACAGGCAGCCACACGTACTTGATGTGCTTAACACAGTTCGATCCCACCCTCTCTGCCACAAATTCCACTGTTCTCCGTAGGGAAGGAGGCTGGTTGTGGAAGAAGGCCTGTTCCAAATCTACCTGTTCAAGAGAAAGCGCAACAATTGATCAGAGCACCCGACCCAGATCCTCCTCTCACCAGCACAGGAATGCACAGAACTACCATCTGGAGATGGATCAAAGGACAATTTGCCTCTACTAGAACTTTCTGTTACTGTAGCTTTCATCATCCCAGTGTTACTCCCTAGTCCCTTCTAGCCATTTAACCCAAAACTCATTATCAGGGTTTCTGAAGCTACAAAAGACCTGTAAAGGGAATGGGAGATTTCTGACAGTGTCTACTAGTAGTGAATCACCACAAAGAGCTCATTTTGGGAAGAACAAGCACTCTTTATTACAGGCTGGTAATCCTGTAGGCTCCTATGCATGTCCTCCTGTCAATGGAAAGCATGGCTACAATCTAACCAAAACAAAGTATAAGAAACATATCAACATTTAATATTAAAGAGGGAACCAATTAAATAAGACTAGTTTTTCCAACTGCAAGAATGTTTACTGAGGCTATCTGGATTTCAGCACCCATATGGCTGTAACAGAAAAGCAGAGAGTAAAGATACCTGTTAAACACAATGTTTCCCTGCCATCTAGGTCCATTCTTTCCCTGGCATTAAGACAGCACTGTGTAACCCTACACTGTCAGAAGCAAATCTCTCCTGCCCCTTTTCCCCTTGTGACTCCCTGATTTCATTACCTGCAGTTTCCGCTGTGTGACAGAAGCCTTGGGTGCCAAGGACTCTGCAGCTGTGGGAGTGATTTTCCTTATAAAACCACCATTTTTTCCTCCACTACCAGCCACAAAAGAAGCAAGTAGTTTGCGCAGCTCACCTGTACAGGAAAATATGCAAAAGCAATCATCAACCTCATAAGCAAGGAGAAAAAAAAATAATATCAAAACTCAAGAAAGAGACTTTCAGTCTTTTTCCAGTTCTGTTCCCAGAGCAGATTCTCTCAGCTTCTACAAAAGCAGAAGCTTCAGTAAAACAGAGGGGACATCTCACACATCTAATTAGCAGGGCACAGCAAGGCTCCGAAAAGAGGAAGCATCTGAAAAGCCCCGTAGCACATGGGACTTGTTCAGAAGAATGAGAGAGCAGTTGCTTTTATGCATTCCTTTTTAGTGTGGCAAGCAAGAACCAGGAAGTCTATAAGGACAAGAAGGCAAGCAGTTACACAAAATTCCAAGAGTTGGGAGCAAATACTGGGGGAAAAGCTGGACAACCTATTTACTCCTAGAAACTTTTGCGATGCAGGTTTAACATATAGTTTTCCTACTAAGTCCCAGGAAGAAGAGCATCATCTCCCCATCTGGGACTCTATTGTCTACAGAGAGGAATTTTACCATTGCTAGACAGATCCCATGAAAAAGCTATCTCAAACAAAAACCTGAAAAAACACCAGGGCACAAAAGGATGCAGTAGAAATACGCTCAAGGATCAAGACATTCCTTGCAGTACAAACACCTCTTCCTATACCTAGAATGGAGAAGTTGTGTTGTTACAATGTTTCCTTACAGCTTGCCGGGGTGGCTTCCCCTGCTCCTCTGAATTCAAGCTCTGTGGATCAACTATCCTGACTATGTAGCCTCCCTCCCCCAGCTTCACCAGATACTAACACAGCTGCTGGAACTTCTGCAATACAGCTTCTTTTCAAGGTTCTTGCATACAAAACTGAGACCTTAAGCTGTGAGGAAGAGTAAGAAAGGTGATCCAAGGACTCACAGTGCCAAACAGCAAATATAAAAAACTGACTAAATAAAAGTAAATACATACTAATATATTTTATGTATATAGCAAAAGTAAGTAAAATACTCACTAAGATAGGGACAGCAGGTATAAAGTAACTGCTGATCCACCAAGGGTACAAAGTCCTGGTGAGAAAATGAAGGAAATGCTGAAAGGATACAGCACAAAAGAAACAGTCTTCAAGTCAGAAATCCCATGCATGCATTCGCAGGCAGGTTTCAGGGCTACCTTTCCATGAAAACAATAGTTGGATTCCAAACACACAGTAAAATTATGAACTTTGCAGCCCAAGTGTTGAGTCCAGCCCTGTAACAGAGAATGAGCTGCTCTTTATTTTATTAGTGTAGCTCAGCCTTTGCCCCCAATCACTATCAAACCCCAGCTGAAAGCTGGCTTAAAGATGGGAACCAGGACTGTTGCCCCAGCTTCCACTCATAAGGGAGAAGCCTTTTCATGGAGGAAAACAAATGAGGTACATCTGCTATGGTGTACACCTGTACAAGTGCCTTCATCCAGACTCGCTGGAACACCACGCCGTGGAGAAATTTCACCTTAGTACCAGCACAGGCAGGGTCATGGGAGGAAGATCCCATCTACCAAGACAACGTATCTTAGCATCCATACCCCTTTTCCAAGGAATAGTGTATATCTCTTTGCATGTCTAGGAATTATCTGAAATATCACACATGCCATACCCTCACCTCCTTTCCTGCTTGTTCATACCATTTTCAGTTCAGCCATCCTTTATCATGACACTGGAAAACAGGTGACCTCACAAACGGCAACCTTGCTCTTACAGTCTCATCTTTCTATTTCTGTACATCATTACTTTTGCTTATTTCTGGGAAGAGCTACAGTTCTATCAGCTCACCTTGCAGGAAAACAGCATCTGATCCTCCAGCATAACTTGGCACCTGTTCTGCAAATTATTGCAGCAGGTGAGATGGCTCCTGCCTGACAGAAAACCCAAAGCTGTAACACAGAGTTCACAACCCGTAACACAAATGCAATTGAGGCACTTGGACAAACTGGGCATCACATCCACTGGTCTCCACATGCTCAGTGCAGCTGCCCTGAAGCCAAGTTCCTGATAAAATCTTACAACTCCTGAGGAAGTGGTAGGTTCATCTTCACCCATAGATTCAGAGGACATGCTGATGCACTAACTCACCAAAGCCCGAGCAGATGTCACAGTATCCAGCATAAATCTCTCCTGCCTGTCATCAGTAGTAAAAAACAACTCTTCAGGGACTGATGGAACCTGAAACAGAAAACCCAACAGCTGCAACCCAAAAGGCAGTAAGGTGGTAACTTTCACCATTCTGATAACAGACCCTGATTACCACAAAAGAGAACACCCAGCACTAAGGATCCTCTTGCCCTGAGGAGAGCTTTCCATAAAATTAAAGACTTATTTTCATCACAGTGACGAAAAGCCACCTTCCTTACCCTGTCCATACAGCATCTTCCACATTTCCAACAGGTTCCTGCTAAGCATTTATCTTGCTTCCAACTGGAGGCATAAAAGAATTCTAAAAGTTCATCACACACCATCCCTCTATCTAATAAATTCCTCTGTAATTCAAGGCTGACAGCCAGCACACCATCTTTGTGACAAGAGCTTCCAGTTCTAACAGGAATCAGCTGTCAATTTTCTTACAAGGTTGCAGATTTGTAAGTACAGAATGTGTTTCAGATGCAATTACAATTCCTATCAGAAAAAAAAAATTGTTGCTTCTCACAATTCCACTAAAGGAAGATAATTGTCCACTAAAATACAGTTATTCTTTAAATCTCACACCAGTGTATAAAACCCACAATAAAACAACAAACTACTGTATTGAATTGTTTAAATTAATTTCAATACTATTTTGTATTGAGTTCTGTGCCTTGCTTTTTCTCCAGAGAAGAGTTACATGCACACAGGAGACTCTACCTGAAAAAGCCAACCCAGAACTGCAAGGATCAGCAGCTTGTTCAGGAAACTCATCTCCTTGTCTTCAGAAAGGACCATTAACCTGCCATGCAGCAGAAGCAGCAAGAGAGAGTGTCAGTTTTCAGCAACTCAATTTTCATTAAGGAAAACATTCCCAAACCATCCACTTACCAATTACACTATCTATCACCATGAACACACTCCTTGCATGTCTGTTTAAAGAGAGAGTAAGCTCTATTTTTTCATATGTACCTGCATAACATCCTGTCTTAAGTTTACACTAGACAAGCCATTCTCTAGAATGAACGTGCTTCAAATTTTCTTCATGTATATAGGAAAGAAAACTGGAAAATTATTCAGGCATTGGGAAACTTGTAGGTTTAAGGTCAAAATTCAAGCTGCAGCTTGAAGGTCAATCACAGGTGCAGATGTAGAGTGATCAAGTGGGATTTAAAGATTTTATTTACTTAATAAAAACCACATATTTAAATCAAGTATTAATCACCAAGTTTAGGCTATGTTCTCTTTGCAGCTTTATGTAAGATAAAAAGTACGCATGACTTGCACCACAAAAAAAAAAAATCAACAAACGTTCACTGAAAAGTTCTTTACAGATATAGTTTCCCAGGCTCTTACCTGTATACCTGCAGCAAGAGACCAAACACTTTCCTATAATAATCAAGGAAAGGAGCAATATGATCCACAAGGGAAAGGTATTCCACAATCCAAGGAATAGTGAGGATAGAACGTTGATCCCGAATAGATTGTCTCAGAAGCTTTAATATATCCAGTACAGGCAGGGTCTTAAAGGACAAAAGAAGTTAAACCAGCAACTTGAAGTTATTTTGGATACTTACAGAAAAAACTTTTGTCTATATCTTGACTTTTCTTTCTAGGATTTCCTCTTCTATACTGGTGACTTCTGGCTAATGAAAACACTTCTCTGCACACAACCAGAGATAAAAACCAAACCACAACTGCAACCAAAGGTCCCACTGGGACTTTTAAAAGCAAGGCTAAAATCCTGACTATGTACAAAGTGGAGTCAAGTCACTGCTTCCATTCAATGACACACTGCTGGGAGATGGGTGCAAAACTAACACAACCAGTCCTGGTAGCTGGATTGTACACTACAAATACAAATTGTCTTAGATAGGTGAAAGTTTTGGTATGACAGACCCAGATTAGCAGAAATAACAGAAGAATGAGTACCTTACTGCTGGTGTATCGCTTCCTCTTTTTGAGCTTACACAAATCCTTTTTCCCTTTGTTCCCACCCCCAGCAGGGACATATGCAGCAGGGACACAGACCCATACAACATCATCCCAGGAACCACTGGCTCACTTTGAAAATGCATGACCACCCCTAATCCTCCCTGGGCTAGAAGAAGTGCCTGTCAAGCAAAAAGCAATGGTGGGTTTCTTACCTGGTTTCTTAGTGCCAGGGCGGAATCCTGCAAGTCTCTGGTTGGCTGCTCGGCAGTGCGATAGGGCAGGAAAACAACAAACCCCAGGAACTTGGCCAGGAGCCGGAGACTCAACAGGGCCACGGTGAAACGCTTCTTCTCATCCTCACATGAAGGAAAAAAAGCAAGCTGAGGCAATGCTACCCTACACTGGCAAAGCAAATGCCTATACAAGCTTCTACTCCCTTCATGCAAAAGGGCCACATAGCTTCATCACTGCTTTTAATAAAGGTAAGTTTCCAAAATACATGTTCATCAAGTATTTAAAATTGCTTCTGTCTCCATTGCTTCACTTCTCCACAAGGAAGAATTACTCAAGAGCTTTCTAAAACAAGCAGCTGCTCAGTCACATCTTTGCATTAAGGACTTTGGAATGAATGAGAGGCAGAGCTGATGTCACACTGCCACCTATACAGCACTACCACTCTGCAAGTCTCCATGAACCTTTGGCTGCTCCTTTGCTAACAGACAATAAACTGTGACACCTCTGATATGTAGACTTGAGTGAAGAAACAACTGTACACCTATGAACGGGGATGACTACAAATTCAATGTAATTAAAATCTTTCTATATGGAAAAGTAACAAGAAACTTACTGCAACGGGGTGCCACAACTGCACTTGGTTATTTCATTGATCTAACACAGGTTATAACATTAGGAGGAGGCTTTCACTTGCACAACTATTGTGCACTCATGACAGTTCTATGAAGCACCCTGAAGCATCCAAGTAAGTGGCAAGGGGCTCAGACAAATAAGGAAATTGCAGAGTTGTGACAAAACCAAATGAAGAAGCTTTTGTCCTGTAAATACAGTAGTGGAAGCTCCAAGCAACTCACAATCAAACCAGTAATTGTTTGACTGGAGCAGCTCAAAGAAATTCCTGACAGATGTGTTTGCACAAAGCAAGCCTACCTGTTCCTCCATATCTGCTTCCCCATCACTGTGCTCATGCTCCACCAAAGTAAGGCCATTCAGTTCAAGTATCTTCAGGCACAGACTATCCATCAGGTGCTGGTTGAACTGGTAACTTCAGCAAAAGATGATGATGAGTCAGACTGGGCTGAAAACAGCAGTAAAACCTCAACTAACACACTGCATAATTTTAAGCTTATCTTGTGAGTTGCAACAAGCATCAGCAGACATACAGCATAAAAGACTGACAGACAAGAAAGCAAAACAGAAGACTTAGGACTGGCTGACCACCTTCACTTCCACACCTCTTCTGTACATTTTCAGAGATGCTATGTAACAAATCTCAGCATAAGGATAATAAAATTGATCTGCCAAAGGAGGAATTTATAAAATAACTGAATTCAAGATTAAAATCTCCCATAGATAAAAATTCCCCCATGCTGCTGTGAATTGTGAAAAACTCATTAAACAAAACCATTAACCTGGCTTCATCCTGTACACCTTGGCTTCATGCAATATCACACAAGAACCATTTATACAGTCCAGTGTCCTTGCTAGGTAGCACTGCACGCCTTGGCACTAGGAAATACTGACAGCTCCAAGAAAATATTGCAGGTTTATAGAAGAAAAATCATTACCATACGATCTAGTCCCAATCTTTCTGGACAACTCCCTGCTGCAAGAGAAATATGTTGGTGCTTCCACTGCCCACACATTTCACAGAGGGAACAGCAAGCTCACCTTCCAGCACTGAGGATGAAGTCCCTGAAGAATTGTTGGCACCCTGGGAATGAAGGGGGTGGGCAAGGCCCTCTGATGCTCTGAGGAACAACAAATCTTTCCTGCAGCCTCTTCAGACGGCTCAGATTATCAGAACCCAGCATATTAAGGACATCCTGGTCTGGAGTGTCTCCCCAGTTTGCACCACCACCGACAGGACCTTTGCACATCTTTAGGAGACAGAAAGGGTAGCAAGGTGGAATATTTGTAACAAGGCATCATTTCACTTCATCTCTCACCCAGCTTATTATCCCTTCCTCACAAGACTGTTTTTGGAGTAATCCAAGCATGATCTTCCCTGATGTCCACACACAGAACAACTTTTCCCCATGCCAAAACATGCTACCACAGGCTACATGTGGTTGTGTGGAGAGAATACCTATCACTCTCATGATCTTCATGAACCACTCAGTAGGATCTTTAGTTCAGTCTCCAAGGCCCATGATGCTGCACTACATATTCCCAGAGCAGGTTTTCCTGGAATTTCCAGAAAGTTAAATAAAATTTAAAAATTAATCCCCCACTGCCTCAAACACACACATACAACTCGAGACTCAAACAATTAGAGAACTGCAGAACTGTTTAGAAGGAGGCTCTTGGATCATCTAATCAAACCCTCTTGTCCAGTCAGGGTCAGCCTCCTGACCTGTCAGTGAACACTACTGGGAAAAATCTCACTCCCTCTTCTTCATTCCCTCCCAGCAGGTATTTGCTATAGTGCTAAGACAATCTGGAGCATTCTCTTCTCCATGCTGCATAGTCACAGCTCTCAGCTTCTTCTCATACAAATAATGTGCAGTGCCCTAATCATTTACATGGCCCTGAGCTGGACTTGCTCTAGTAAGTCTGTATCTTTCTTTCCTTGTGCTGGTGAGCCCAAGACTAGACACAGCACTCCAGCAAATGCTGAGCAACAGGAAAAGTTGACCTTATATTCCTGCATCTAAGTCATGATAGTTTTAATGAGAGAGATCATAATAAAAAGCAACATTTAGGAATGTCTCTCAAGTGAGCAAGGTCCGTTTACTCCAGAGCTTCCTCACATCCCCAAGGGAGGGAACCTCTTGCTACACTTCTCTACCTTTAAATTATCAGACCTTGACACAAGTCCTCTGTCTTGGTTCACTTCTGCAAGACCATCATAATACACGTAAGATTCTGCAAATCACTTTCCAGACAGACACATTGGATCCATTGAAGACACCCAGTTATCAGTTTAGATCTTTGGCTATCCTTATGAAATCCTGCAGTGTTCATTAGAAGGCAGAGATACAAAGGAGAAATACAGCACCTAGGATTAATTAAATCCTATTGATGCAACAAAGTTAATCTTACCTTTTTTTCCTCCACGATTTCCATGAACACACCCAATACAGTCAGAGAGAACACTGATGCAAACTCAGACTCAACACTAGAGGAATTTATAACATTCTGACAGCTTGCAACTTCCTGGCAATGTGGGGGCCAAGACTCAAGGTGAGGTTTTGTGGCTGCTTTGCTCTCCAAAAGGAGTCCACCAATATGCCAGGCATATACAGAGAATACAGTGAATCTCCTCCTTCATTTCTTTACTTACAATGAAGTCAGATGATGCTTGAAATTGGCCAAAAACCAAAACCAGCTTGTTGAGTGTTACACAGAAGAACCAGAGATTTTTGCTGCTAACAAACATAACTGGGAATCTCTGCACTTGACAAATGTCAAAATACATCACTAAAATTTCCAGAAACTATATATTAAAATTAGAAGGTGGAAGTAAACAGCCATGAAGAATGAATGCTTACAGCTCATGATGCTCTCAGCGTGCCTTATTCTGAATTTAAAGAGACTTCATTGGTAATTTATCACTGATGAAGAAGGAAAGAAATTCCCATCCTGAAAACTTGTCTCTCCTCAAAAAATTTCAACAGGAAAATCTCAAAACAGTTTACGAGACACAGCTTGTTTTCTCAGGCCAAGGAAGGACCAAATCAGCTTTGATGTACAGTCATTAAACAACAAAGTCATTTACCTGGATAAGCTGTTTCTGAAAGAGCCTGGCAAAATGGCTGTGGTTGCAGGTTGCAGATAGGTGAGCCATCATGGCCCTGTGAAGGAAAACATTATAAAATTCTGACTGGAAAGAAAGCAATCTCCGAAGGCCACGGAAAAAAAGCAATATCTTCATAATCCGATTTCCCAAGCACTGAGCCCCACCTGCTGCTGACATGGAAACAAAAAGTCTCAAAAGCTCTAGAGATAAAAAGAACCTCTCTCTTTCCTTCAATAATGTCACTATTTAGAAAAAAGAATAAACTCATTCAGCTCCCACTCTTCCCTGCCCAGAACAGTAAGTTGAGAGTTCACAGATGTGAAAGTAAGGAAACATGCAATAGTGTTACTTCTGATGGCCCAAAATTTCTCATTTTAAGCCTCAGCTTTGTTTTGTCCTTGTGGTGAAAAGCCACCTACATCCATGTTACTTGAGTAGGCTGATGGTTGAGACTAACACAGAAACCCACAAGGCAACTGCTTTCAATGCTATCATAGTTTCTTTATGTATACTGCATTTTGATAAAGCAGTAAATGAATAAAACAGTCTGCTTTCCACAGAAAGAGACACAGTTGTCTTGTTTTCAGAGCCAATGCCCTAGACCCCCTGAAATAATCAGAAGAGTGAACAGCTTCTGAATACATAACACAATTCTCCTCATTTAAGAGGAGTCAGACATGGGAAATATGACATGCACACACAAGTGTATACAATAACAACGTTCAGACAGCAATACACTGGCTTTGAGAGTAGCTCCTTCTGTGATTATGAAAGGAAAAGAGCAACATCAAGACTGATCAAATTAGGCCCTCCCTACTTATGGCTTGTTTCTTTAAGGTAACAGTTGATGCTTTTAAATTCAGAAAAAAGTGTACACGGGCAGCATCTTCCAAGCAGCATACAGCACACTACAGATTAGTGCAGAAGACCAGACAGAACACAGAACTAAGGATGCCAAGTGCAGCATGATTTACCAGCAATTCAGCTACATTAAAGGGCTAACTGAAGTTGCATAAGATTCCTACCTGATCTTGTTACCCAGAACTCTATCAAAGTCCCAGCCAGTCTTCTCATGGTTATCCTCCCATTCACGTAGAAGTTCATAAAAAATATCCCTGTGAATCAAGATATTTTAGGGAATTAACTCTTCAAAATTTGAAGCAACAACCGAATATTAATTGCTCCAAAGCTCCCCAGCACGAATCTACCTCAGATTAAATAACTCCAGCCTCTAAGCATTCAGATACCTTTGAAAAAGGTATAAATGTTAGCAGTACTTCAGTGAGTTTCCATTTTCCATGTCTGACAGCAAGTGCTTAAGCTTGTTATGCCAAATCTATGATGGAATGACCAAAACACCCATTACCAGACAGACATGGTGAAGACTGAGGGGCAGGAAAGAATAAGCCACATGAAGTAATACCTATGAGAAAAAGAGAAGGACCAAGACAACTCATCGTTCTGCCCTCACCCTGTTGCTGCAAGCATGGAGGGAGGTGGCAGGAAGAATAAAAGCATACCAGATTTATATGCAGAAGCAATCCAGTAGGGTGACACACTGTACTGGCATTATCAGAAGTCTCAATAACTCCTGAAGAATTACGCTGTTCTTCTCTAAAGATATTAACCATTTAGCTCCTGCAGTCAATATGGACAAAGACTTTTTTTGTTTAATTAGAGAAAAAATTTCAGGTTTTTTTTCTACAGCATGTAGCATACATGAGACATTCTCAATATCCTTTGCTCACAATCATGCAAAGGTTATACCCTGTAAGCATCTAGGAAAAGTAGAATAAACTTACCTTTGTTTCTTAAATATGTGAAATGCTCTGTCACTGGGAAAGTTCGAGCGATTATCAGTTTCTGGCTGAAAAGAAACAGACTGTACAGAGCATGGCAGCAGGAGAGACACCTGTTAAAAATATAAAGGCAGCCATTAAGCTAATGGAAGTCTCTAAACAATCTGAGACACAGAAACAAGCAGGGAAAAGGCATGATGAGGAAACAAGTATCACTAGCCAAGTTGTTCAGACATGCTACTTCCCAATTGCTAACTACTAGCAAACACCAACAATTTTACAATCTACATTAGGGGACAGAGGCAGAGTCCTCAACATAGGAGAAAAAGCATCTGGTCTCCTTAAATCTCTGCTGAACAGATTGCAACTAGTATTGAGACAGTGTGGAAAGACCCACAAACAGTTGAGGTATACCTTCAATATAGGGCTTGAGAAAATTTAGGATCCTGGTTGGCAAATTCTGTTACCTTACTCTTTCTCCAATTAAAAAGCCTGTTCTTCAAGTAACAAGACCTTTATTTACAACTTTAAGGTTCAGCTATTGACATGTCCCAGTCTCAGCACACTTTCCTTTCTTTGCCAAGAGTAATTTCCATTTTTAAAAGACAGATGAAATGAGATACAGAATACGTTTCTACCATCCAATTCCTACCAACCAAATTGGTTCCCCAACCTAGTTGATCACATGAGGGAACCATTTTTCCCTGTCTGGATTGTCTCCTGTGAAATGTTGTTTGCCTGAAAGGAGTCCATACCTATGAAAGGAATCCACATCTTTGAAACCTTCTGATATTGCACCTAACTAATCATTCTCTTGGGATCTATATTTATTAGGTGAGAATTTCAAAAGCAAAACTTGACCCTATCAAAGTCTCTGGCTGAGGTCAGGGCTTGGAACACAACCCAAGGCTAGCAGTGATTCACAGCTAACAATCACTGGACCCAGCAACTCACCCACCCACCGACAAGGAAAAAAAGTAGCTTTTAGACAGTTTCTAAAGACAACACAACAAGATGAAGTAGAAGCAATGAGATTAAACATCAAAGCCATTGCAAATAAAAAAACAACCACACAAAGGCTTGAAGCAATGTCATTTGGGGTCTGCCAGTTTTTACCTTGGCTGTGCTGTTTTCATAAGCCTGTCTGAGCCTCTTGTGCAAGGTGGGAGAAAACGATGCAATCCGTTCATTTTCAGCCAAAAGCTTCAGCATCCCCTTTTCTAAATGGGAAATAATTCTGCCAAGAAAATGGGGATAAAACTCAGAGAGACAGACACACATAAACAACACATGATCAGTCCTAAAAAATGCTTATGCTTATGTTTTATGATGCTGTCAAGTAAAGAGCTCTAAATCACATGCACCCAGCAGCAAATCCTACTGGTATCTGTAACTGTTATCATTCTCATCTCATGACTTTCCCATTCTTGCACAATTACAACAAAGTTCAGTGGACAGATCAGTGCAAGGAAACCCACAGACATCCAAATCCAGGTCAAGTTGATTGCTTTGAAGAGAAATTAACAATTCAATGCCTGTAAATGGTAAAGTTCTAAAACCCAAGCACACTTGCTTAATCCCACACACAAGTGCAGACACGAGCAGATGAAAAAAGAATTCAACTCACTCATATTGATAATCCAAGACTCGAACAGCAAAATAAACACAGTTGTGCACACTTTCAAAATGCTGTCTCCCTGACACAACTAAGAGGAAAAAAAGAAACATGAGAAAACAGAACCTTTTACCATTTACAAATCAAAGGACCAACAATTAGCTTTTTAAGGAAAGTAGGAATTGACATATCCAAAAATAATCTTCCAGACCCCTATTCAATTTTCAGAAGTTCCCATTCCCTATCCTTCCTGTACTAAAGGCAATTGAATTATTTAATGCTGTATGGGAAAGAAAAGACTCTTTCTCAATGTTCTGAACAACAGCAAGCAGATACAGAACAAGAAAAGTAGACCAACTACAAACAATCATAAAATGGTGTTCCCATAGCTAAAGATTTCATGTTCCTAATCTCAGCCCTAAGAATCAATGAGTAGCAAAACAAAGGTCAATCAAATTGAGGCATGTGGGGTGGAAGAGGATGTGGTGGGTCTCACTCTAAAGCCACTCTTTTGGTTATAATATCCAGATCAAAGTACTAATTGCATCAAGCTTAAGGCTGAGTTTGCCAAAAAACAAATGCAAAATGTGGCTGGATCCTGTGCACTCAAATCCAAACCTGAAGCTTAATAACACATAGTAGGTCAACAGTCCATTTCAGTTGCAGGGTCAATGGAGAAGCAACTTGAGCACATCTGTCCTTCTCTCTAAGAGTCAGTGTTAGGAAGTAGCCACAGAAAATCTCGCACGATAACACAAAAGCACTTCCCACACATGCATGACTTTTGTCAGCATCTCAGGTAAGTCCCACAGTGGCAATAAGCCATTTTTATGTAATTTAAGAATAACTGTCTGGGCTACTCTACAAGACCTCCTAATTCTATGGAAGCAACATTCTTTCCCTTCATTACTACTGCTTACCTCTACTTCTTTCACTGATTTCAGGGTCACTATCCCCATCTTCTGCAGTAGAAGTGCCTTTAGATGTCAACAGTTGCAGAACAAAGAACAGTTCCAGAAAAATATTTGGTACCAGGTTTTCTGGGAGAGAGTAATTGAGATGTTAAAGGAGGATTATTCAATACTGTCCTGCTTTAATACACAACGGTAAAAAGAAAGATCCCTGTTCTGTGGTAGTCAGCAAAGAACTCTCTCCCCACAACACAATCACAGTGTAGATCAGCATAGGAAAGATGTGTTAGGGAATAGCCTAGTTTCAGATGGGACATACAACTTTAGTCTACTGCAGCTCAGAGTACTGCATCAGGCTCACCTCCTTCCCTAAACTTTTACCAAGTATTCATTTATTTTAATAACTGTGTTGGCTTAGTTTATTTTTCAAATATGACATTTGAACAGATGTCATCTGTTTGTACACCGTAACTATCCCACAGCTTCCACTTCCCATCTATCTCTCTCTCACAACACACAGGCAAGTTCAAAGCTCAAAGACAGGTCAGTCTCACATCTTCTGTGTCCTCACCTGCTATACAAGATGAATAGAGCTGTGCCAGACACTCCAACTGTTTCTTGCAGGAAACCTTAGCAGGACTTGCACAGGTCACCAGATGGCTTTCAGCAGGAAGGCTGGCACTGCGAGTGTAGCTGGGCTTAGTTGGAGTACCAGGATCGAAAGATATCCCTGCAGGAGAAGACGCTTGGTGCAGCAATTTGCATCTGAAATTCAAGAGCATCAACATAACCTGTGACTGAGGATGATCTACAGCAGTCATGCAGCCAGGAGAGGTATTCTCTTCCAGTGTAGCATGAAGGAAATCCTGCAATAACTAAACCATGTCATTCACTCTGTCTAAGGCAGCTTTTAGCATGATAGTAATTTAAGTCATCTTTCTCTTATGGAAAATAGATCTTGGGGTTAGCAACCAAAACACTGTAAAGAATCCCATTCAAATTCCAATATTGTTAAAATTGTGTAGCACTTTGACCAAATTAACCAACTAACCTATGTTACTGCTTCTCTCATCTGAACTGGTATTTGTTAAGCTCAAGGAATCTGTTAGAGATCAGGTTCTAAAAGTCTTCTTTGCACATACAATTTCTGACAGATAGACATTTCAAAAAGCATTTAAAAAAACCTTTAAGAAATACAGTTCACATCCATACCTTTGGATATAGATGTACGGTAATGACACTCTGAGAAGACCCAATATCATTAAGTAGAAAGGCAATGCAAAGGCCAATGAATTTCTAGCAGGTTAAACAACAGAAGCAACAAACTACTTTGACTGCTGGATTCTAAATCAACAATGATTACTCAGTTAAATACACAGACACTGTACAAAACTATAGCTAGAGAGGTCATCTAAAATGCAACACCAGAGTAACCTATGTAAGATACATGAGAAAAAGGACACAAGCCAGTAACAGCAATATCAAATGATTGTCAAAGACTCCAATGGAACATTTACCCTTGGAACATCACACTACATCTTAACACACTGTCTCAAAAGTGAAACCTTTAAGTCACTTTAAGGGCTCTAGAAAAGTCAGAAATATTTTCATTTGAAGCAAAGAAACTTTTCTATTGGCCTATTTCTAGTGGAACTGCTGTGATAAAGAACAATTGGTCCCAAAATGAAAGTAGAAAGATTACCAACAGCTTCCTTGAATATAATAATGAATATTATCAACCAACTGAAGAAAATTATTAACATTAAGTAACAGACAGAACTGAAGAAAATTATTCATTTTAAGTACTTTGTGATCCCACCCAAGGGATGAGACCACTACTAAGTACTTTGTGACCTTACTCAAGGTATGGTTCCAATAATGCAGTTAGACTCTGCTTCACTTCTGCCTCAGTGTTGTCATCTACCTCAGGATGAAATTCACCTCTTGCCCTTGCTCAAAGGGACCCAGCTGGCTGAAGGCTGCCTTACTTCTGTGTCATTGCTGAGATGACACTCAGAGTGCTTCAGTAGAACACCAGAAGGGTTCAAGTAACAGAACCTTGTTATCTAGAAGTATCCCATACCTTTTCCCTGTAGCCTCCCATGGGCAGCTCCACACAGCTCTGGCTCTTTCTCTCCTTCTCTCTTCCTTCTGCAGCTCTGGCTCACTCCTGTCTGTCCCTTGCATGACCTCCTGTCCCTTCCTCCTCCTCCCAGCACAGCCAGCAGACTCAAACTGACTCCCTCCCAGCTAACTCACTCTTTATCACACCCATAGCTGGGAGGGCAGGGCTGTTCCCACTCTTGGATAATTGACACAGCTACAATGTATCGGAGACAAGACTGCCCTTAGCACTACCTCTATCTCCCCACACTTCTGTACTTCACCACCACTACCAAGGGCACAACAGCAACTCCCAGCTATCAAGTATGATGGGTCAGGAGAATATCATTTCATGGGCAAGATCCAGCCCACCACATACTGCTATTTCACTGACTTCAGATGATACACATTACTGGGACATTTCGGGTAGAATTCAGACTGGAATAGGTACTAGACTTAAGCACAGAGTGGCAGGTTTGAATCCTGAGTAGTTCTGCTGCAGGTTCAGTACAAGCAGTAATTCATTAGACTCTACTGAATGTGTTTCAGCCAGTTCTGGTCCCACTGACGTGAACTGCAAAACTTAGCAGGAAAATAATTACACCCAGAGGAGTTTCCCCAAGAACAAAACCTACAAAGAACAGCAAAATTCCTTTCAGCAACTATAAACAATAGTGCAAACTACTGCACTACTGTTTTTTTATATACTGCACTACTGGTTTTGTTCTAAGTATCAATCTTCACAGACTAACCGTGATACCATTTTACAAGCAATGAAAGTCACACACTAACCAAACAGCAGAGACAAAATTAGAAGCCAGAATTCACATCATCTGATAGTTATTTTCAACAGATAACTGCAGTAGTCATCTTTAAAGCAAAATCTCAAGTTCCCATGTCCTGTTTTCTCTGTCTGCAAGCTTCTGTTAGTCTACCTACATTGCAAGACCCTTAACACTTTCCACACATTTGCATCACTAACTCATTTCCTCCAAGCCAATGTCTTGGTTTAATCTTCAAACACAGTCTAATTACACCCAACTGATTCACCTGTGCAATCTAAGGAAAGATGCACGGGAGATAATCACACATACAAGTCCATGAAGAGGAAATCTCATAAAAGTAGTGAAGACTGACTACACTTTTGAAGTGGGTGTCATTGTTCCAGAGTCAGCACACCTCTAAAATGACAAACATGAGCTAGGGTGCTCAATATCCTAGTCTGATACCATAGACACACTTGGTTTCAGGCAAATTATAATTTAAGGTCACTAATATCTGTTTTGGATATTCTTCTGTCATTTTCACTTTGTCCTGGCTATGCTCCCTCCTGGCTACTGCAAAAATCAACCCAGTCCTGGCTGGAACCAGGACACAAGGGAATTACAAATCACCCCCCTGCTCAGACTATACCGTTCTTTCTTCAGCATCTCCCTCTCCTCTTGAAGGCTGTTGCTTATCACAGATGAGAGGTTTCCTTCCTGGACAGCAGTAAAGGCCTCAAGGCTTGAGCCAGCTGCCCAGCGAGCAGCTGGAGACTGGCTGACAGGTGTAGAAGTGAAACAAGTCTTTGGTTTTGAGAGGGGCCGCTCAGCACTCACAGGAGTTGGGTTGATACGCCTCGATGGTTTGCTTTTGCTGAAAAAAAAGAGAAGCAATTCCACTAAAATCAAGCTAAACAACAACAAAAAAATTAGGTCTCAAGACAGTTATGCAATCAACTCTTCAAGAGGAATCTAATGCTAAAACAAAATGGATATTGAGTTGGGATATTGAATTTCTAAACTGTACCTACAGTTATCAATTTTGTTCTGTTACTGAAATAAAATTCATGGAGCTATAGCCTGCTAAAAACAGCCTTCTGAACCTGCAAAATTAATTATCAAATATCAAGCCATCTAACAGATAACACAGTGCCACACAACCCTCCCAAATGTTACCAAATTGAAAGGACAGGCTATGCCACATTCTAGTAAGAAATCGCTGGTGAATTTGTTTCTAACATGACCAGAAGAAAAAACAAAAAAACACCAAAACCAAAATCAATCAAGTTGCCATTGTCTATCAGTTAGAGTCCACGTTTCCAAGTTACATTAGGCCCTTTAAGTTCCTTTTAAGGGAAACCCATCCTTCCTGTATAAAACCCTTGGATTTATCTTTTAGGAACAGGCTTGGTAAAGTAGCAAAAAAAAAAAAAAAAAAAAAAAAGGATATGGATACAAAAACATAAAACATCAAGGAAATGCTGGTTGCTACATATTAACTGCTAAGGTGTTCTCAAAATCACTGTAACATTGATTTCCAATGACCGGTAACCTCTTTCCTCCTTTTCTTTCCTAGTTGAGCATTATGCAATTGAGGAAAAGAGAATTGCTGTCCCTACTGGAAACACACCTTATCTCCCTTGGCTAAAGCATCCTCTAGAGCATCATCCAGACCCAGCATTTGGATTTGCTGTAGAGACTCACATATCTAATAATTTTCAGCTGGAATATTCCATGTCCAACTAGGAAGTCCCACTTTCAGAGACCAATGACTGACATACAGAGCAAACAGGCTGACAGAAAGGTTTTATATTTGGTAATGAGGATTTTAAGGAGTAAAAGAGAAAGATTGAAGGACTGAGGCAACCACACCACAAACAGCTGCCTTAAAGCTTAGCCAAAGTCCCCAAGGAGACAGGGGCTTGCTGCAGACCAAGAAGAACATAGCCTGCTATTTTGTCCACAATTACACAGCAAAAACATCTGCTACCAGCAGCCACAGAAGGTCAATCCAAAAATTTTTTTGTTAGCATCAGTAAAGCTGAAGAGTCTTCCAGGACTGCTCTTCTTTACCAACCACTATTCTGTTAAATGAGAAATGTGAAGAGTCAAGATAACACTGACTTGTTAGAACATGCAAGGACAAAGGTGCTCAGCTTTGTATCAGCTGGGCTGTGCATTGGCAAGCTGCAGGCAGCATCACAAACGAGAGGCTAAAGAGGTGTCTTGTGTGAGTCCATGGCCGGGAAACCTGATTCCCTGTCAAGACAATATTCCCCTCCCTACAGGGTGATCAGAACAAAGGAGCTCTGACCACGTTGCCCAGAAGCCAGGTATTGTGTATTACAGCCCCTTCTGCACCTGGACACGCACAACAGCTGGTCAAGGAGCTGCAACCTGCAGCACAATCCCAGTGAGACAGCGAAGCAGACTCGCTCTTACTTTGTCCATCCAGAGGCAGCACCCATGGGCGGAAACTCCTCCAGGTTGTTAAGGTTTAGCTGGCTGGGCGGGGAGCTGGCAGGAACAAGAGGCACTTCACTCCGCTTCCTTCTCCCTCCACTCCACGATCCACTGTCACTCTTTCCATCCTCCTCCTCAGCAAGGGCACGCCCCAGATCACGAGCCACCTGCCGGCCGGCGGCACCCACCGAGCTGCTGCCTTTCCTCCGGCCCCGTCTCACGGGCAGCGCATCAGGCGTGGCTGTGAGGAAGCTCCCCAGGCTGGCCCTCTGAGAGGAGCGCTTCTCACCCTGCTGGAGCACGGGGCTGTGCCCAAAGCTGGGGCTGCTGCTGGACACCACGCTGGGGAAATCGCCACATGGGCTAGACAGGCTCGACCCAGAAAAGGAAGAGGAACCACCAGATGCTGTAGCAGGAGAAAAGCTGGTATCTGTGGTGCCGGCGGTCACGGGAGTCCTTTGAGAAAAGAGCTGTACTCGGCTGCTGGTTGCGTGGCCTGTCCTCCTTTCTGGTCCTGTCCTTTGGCCCCCATGGGCCTTGGAATTAGGAGTCTTAGCAGGAGTAGGGGGTCCATTAGTCAGGATCTGGCTGGTCTGCTCTCTTAAAAAATTTAGCAGAAAAGGCACAAAATCTTTCTGAAGCAAGCTAAGAGATACCAGCCTGTCATGGATGTGGTTCTCCTACGAGAGAAGTAGACAAAAAATTAATATAAAGATGCTACCTGATTCTTTCTGTCCAAGTATCCAGACACATTTCAGTAGTAACTATGGGATTTCAATACACAATAAAAAACCTACATGACTTGTCAAAGTATATCACTGAAATTCAAGCAACCATAGTGTTGATCACAGACCTGAAAATAAGCCTACACACAAGACATTTTGGCACAAGTTTTCATATGGAGTCATTCACTTTGGTCTCTGACTGGAAAATAGTGGAACTGTTCCATGGAAACATCAGTAATACTCACTGAAGCAATGGCCAGGGAGGACTTGGAGCAACTGACATCCCTAAATTCAACATTTTGAAAACATCAATACTGAAAGCATCAAATTCTAACAGAAAAATCTAAAATCTGCAAGGTGTCTGTGCCCTATTTTTCTGTGAATGCCACCTGCTCCCATAGAGGGGTGCTGTAACAACCGTTGAAGCACTTGGAGTCCTGCAGCACCAAATACAAGACCAAAGCTGCTCTTCCATTGCAATTAAATAATTTTGCTCGAGACCTCACAGAGGTCTAAACAGAGACTGTGCAACTTTAAGGTACATGAAGTTTATACTTGAGAAATTTAAGCAAAAACCCCACCACCACTGACTCAATGCATCTGAAATCTAAACAGGTGGTGGTGATCTTAAAAGGACAAAATTACTTCATGTTGCATGTGCAGTTTGAAGTTTGTACCCTGAGTAAAAACTCTTCTGTTCCTAACACTGCCCCAGGTTTCTGTTTCCTCTCAATGGGATTCAGCAACATTTGCAACAACGGAAGTTCTCAAAGGCAGCAACTTTTTCCTTACTAATACTGAAAGAATTGCATACATACCCTAGTAAAGTTAAATTCACAACCCTACTAGATGAAAAGCCAAAAAAGCAAACACTGTTTCTGAAGGTGGTTTCTGCATTAAAAAGAGCAGCGAGAGCATCCTGGTAACTGGTCTCAGACAGTCCTCAACACCTATACTAAAATTCATATTTGAAGGATCAATTCAGCTCCTGGGAGAAGTGTGAGATTCTGACACAACCCAGATAACAAGCCAAGCAGCCAACGATCAGTGAAAAAGCACATACAATCCCCATGAGGTGTCAGAAGACCATCTCCAGTCCAAAACTGCCATGAGAGCAAGACATAGCCTTGCTTCTTCCCCTGGAACTAGCATAGGGGCACAAAGATGATTACAGTCTGTGCTATGCATACGGTGGGTAGTTTCTCAAACTTTTCAGAGCACAACCTGTTTTCACTCGTCTTTCTCTGTCCAAGTTACCCGAGGTTTGGTTCCTCCACAACTGGGTAACAGCAACCTGTCAAGAGCTGCCAGCTGCAAACCTCCCACTTGCTTTCTCATGCTGAAGCAACTGTGCTCCTTCCAACAGCAAAAGGCAGCAAGAAATTCCTTTGCAAGGGCAAACATTTTTACCTCTACACCCCTCACCCACCCAGTGCTAGCTGAGCTGCCAGGATCCCAAACTTCATCATGTCCCCAGGTCAGCTTCTGCAAGTCACAGCTGAAGAAACAGCACACGACATAAAAGTGCTGGCCCATTCTTCCCACACGTTTAGGATGACGGCAATACCCGACTAACTCATGTGAGTGGCACCAGTGAGTTTTGATTTTAATACCAGGTGACATTATGCGAGGGGCTCAGGTAGAAGATGCTTTAAATACCAGTTCTTTCTCTGTGTTATTCTCTATGCGAAACATAAGCGCTCCTAGTCTATCTACAGTTACAAATGTTTTTATTTCCACAGGAACGCAAATCGTTCGTTACAAAACTCAGCCAACAAGCACCTCTCCCAGCCCGCAAAGATCCTCCTCAAGGTCCAGGCGGGACGAGCATCCAGGCAGGAGGCGCTGGCGCCTGCACACAGCCACCACCGAGCCCGGCTGCTGACAGCCCCGTCCTTCTCTCACCGACCGCTGCCTTCCCCTACAGGGACGCGGGAAGCGTCACCCCTTGGTGTCACCGCCTTCCCTCAGGACACCAGCTGTGCTGTGCTGTGCTGTGCTGCCCGCCCCTCGCCTCGCCTCGCCGGCCCTGCGCTGGCACACGGCAGCCCGGGCTCCCGGCGCTTCTCCCCCCCGGGCTCCCGGCGCTTCTCCCCCCCGGGCTCCCGGCGCTTCTCCCCCCGGGGCTCCTGGCGCTTCCCGCGCCCGCGGCCGCCCCCGCTCCCGCCCGGCGCCACGGCCCGCCAGATTCCGCCCGGCGCCGGCGGCGCTGATCTCCAGCGGGCTCGGCCCCGGCCCCGCGATTCCGGCGGGTTTCACACAGCTCTGGGCGCAGCTCCCGCCGGCGGCCTCTCCTTCCCGCCGCCGAGCCCGGAGCCCGGAGCCCGCCCGCGCCGGGGGCGGTGCCGCCTGCTCCTCGCTGGGAGCTCGGCCGCCAGCGGCACCTGAGGGGGCCCCGCGCGGGTCTCGCCCCTCACGGCGGCGCGGGGCGGACAAACTTTCCCGCACGGCCCCGGCCCGCGGCGGCGGAGGCGCCCGGGGAGTGTCGCGGGCCGGGCCCTGCCGGGGCCGGGGCGCTGCGGGCGGACGGGCGAGCGCGCGTTACCTCAGCCGGGCCGGGGCCGGGGCCGTGCCGGAGCCACCGCACCACGGCGCTGACCGGCACCTCCTCCCGCAGCAGCAGCTCCAAAACCGCCGCCATTCCCGGCCCCGCTCCCGCCGAGCAGGCGCACAACCCGCGGCGGGGGCGGGCCCGGCGTGTCCCCCCTTCCCGCGGGGGCGGCGCCGAGCGGGGATTCCCGCCGGGGCGGCGGGCGGGGGCCGCGCCCCCTCCCCATGTCAACACGCGGGGCACGGGGCGCCTGCGCCGGGCCCTGCGCGTCTTTTCCTCTCATGCGCCGTATTTCCTTCCCCGGCAGGGCGCGGGGCCCGGCCTAGCGGCACCCGCGGGCCGGGCAAGGGGAAGGGCAGCGCTATCGTTCCCCGCTCTGCCCGCCCGCCCGCACCCGCGGCGGAGGATGGCCGAGGACTCGCCCAAGCGGCGCAAGGCGAATTTCAACGAGGCGGAGACGGAGGTGCTGATCGAGCAGGTGCTGAAGCACGAGCGGCTGCTGTTCGCGGCGGGGCCCGGCCGCGCCTCCGCGGGCCAGAAGCGGAAGGTGTGGGAGCTGATCCGGCACAAGGTGAACCCGGTGGCCGCCTGCCCCCGCGACGTGGAGGACTTGAAGAAGCGCTGGCGGGACTTGAAGCGGCGCGACCGCAGCAAGCTGTGCCGGCTCTCGCAGGGCTGCGGGCCGCCCGCGCCCCCCGCCCTCGGCCTCCTCCTGGGCCCCGAGGAGCCTCCGCCCGCCCGCCGCCAGCGCCGCGCCCTCGGCTCCCTGCTGCCCGCCCGGGCCGTGCCCATCGCGGGCGGCATCGACACGCTGGAGCTGCCCGGCGCCGGCCTGGGGGACATCGGTGAGTGCGGGAGCCACCTCCCTGCGTGAGCCCCGCAGGACGGCTCCGCTTCGCAGCCTTGGAAAGGCAGAACCTACATGCACGCACACAGAGCTCTGAGGCTTCGTGCTCTGTTGGAGTCCAGGGCATCCCTCTGGGCGCCCTGGGAAGTCACAGACCTCGGTAAAGAGGCCTGGGACCCGAAAAAGAGGGTCTGGGGTCTGTGCAGGGGGGTTTGCCTGGCACAGAGCCCAAGAAAACACAATCTTTGATTTTGGTCCATGTGAAAAACATCCAAGAGAGAAGAATTGCAAGTCACAAAGGTGTGACAGAGAGTAGTGCAGTTATCACTGTGCAGAAGATTTTGTAGTAGATGCAAGGGGACAAGATGGAGAAATCTGGGTGAAACCCTGGGTTCTTCTTCTTCTCCCTTGGCATCCATCTTCTGCAGGGACGTGGGCACAAAGTAGTTTCAGTGGATTGGATCAGAGTAGACATGACCCTGTTAGTACAGGTGATAGACATTGGCACAGAATTGTAAACAATGGGTACGTAGTTATCTGTATAAGAGGTAGTGACCTCCCATCACGGGGGGAGTCACCTCGTGTCCAGGCTGCTCTGAACATCTTGGCCAGACACAGAGAATTGTAAGATAAGAACTAATAAACAACACGAGAAACCAGAAAACCAAGACCTTGAGACTCCTCATCATTCTCACGCCAAACACCGAGCACCGAACTCAACACAAAACACAGAGACACAAAGTCAGACAGCAGACCCTAAATCCTTCAGAGGTCAAGAGAGAAAATCACTCCCTTCGTGCCCACACGAACCACCACCAGCCTTGGAATCTCGGGTGAGAAACAACCAGAATAAACCTGAGAGTGCTCTAGCTCATAGAAGTGCCTGAGAACAACACCCAAGAGTAAAAACCACGTCTCGTAGCAGATGCTGCCCATCCATGAGGCGTTAGACCTGGCTACCCATCTTCACTATTGCAGTAATTGTTCTTGCAAAAAGCCATGGCAGGTCCAGCCAGTACAAAGTGCTGCAAGCACGTAACTTCATACGTGCCGGAAATACTGTCCTAGCACACTGGAATACCAAGAGATTCTTGCAATCACAGTGTTTCAGCGTGCATGATAGAGCATGAAATGAGATTGCAGTGAACTTTTTCTCTGGGATCCTAAAGCTTGGCTTCTGTGGTGGTAAGGAAACTGTAGAATGCAGATATATGATTAACTGGTGAATGCCTGTTTATGGTTTTCTTACCACCTCTCAAGGTAATTTGTATTCTAAAACCATCAAAGGTAACGTAGTGTGAGTTTGAGTCTTGTTTCAAGGACTAATGTTAGTGCTTAGTGGATGAGAAAATGTCATCACTGAGGTTATGAATTTTTCATGGGCTTTACTTTGCTTTTCTTCCAACCCCCTGCCCCCCCATACCTCTTCTAGGGTTTAATGGCAGTCCTGGTCCATCTCATCAATCCAGTCTTGAGCAGATGAACCTCAAAGAAGAAATAGTAGTGAAGGTAGTAGAGCCAGAAGAAAGCTCTGAGGACATGGTAGTGGTTCCACCTAGTCAAGAAGAACTGCCTTTTCTGGGGACATCAGGTGGTGCTTCCTCTGGGAAAGTAAAAGCCAAAACAAAAAGCAGGTCCCAAGCAGACCAAAATGAAATGACTGAAGAGGACCTACTGCAGATTCAGCAGACCCAAATACAAGTGATCCAGTCTGGCTTTGACAGTGTCAACCACAATCTTCGTCTGCTGCAGCAAGGCATGCAAGACCTGAGTAACAGCATCAGCATCATGGCACATACACTTGTTGCTATCAAGAACGTCTATGTGAAAAACAACACTGGCCCAACCACACATGCCACTGCATCTACTCAGACCACAGCTGGGTACCTGAGCCCAGGATCCCCCCAGCTCTCCCCTGCTAAGGACAGAGCTAGAGCACAGGTGGCTGGAAGCAGCAGCAGAAGTAGCAGCTGCAGCTCCAGCTCCACGTCACAAGAACCAGGTCCTTCCGAGTTTCCTAGGCCTCCCCTGAGAACCATTAAGAAAGAACATCCAAATGGCTGCTACTACTTCTGCTTTGCAGATGTGTAAAAACTTGAATATATGTAAAATGACTGTGTTGTTGGGTGCTGATGTCTGTTCTGCTCCGCCCTGTGACTTTGAAGGAGCGAAGTGGACTTGCCTCCCATGTTTTTCCCAGTGGGAAACATTTTGCTATAGGTGGCATTAAACACTAATTACCAGTCTCCAGTTAACTCTCGCAGTTGGCTAATAAATTTCTTCTCTTTTCTTTATCCTTTTATTCTCTTTAAAAAAACAAACATTTATTTTGACCAAGACTTTTGTCTGTATTGTCCTTTGTTTAATGTCACCCTGTGAAAAATAAAAGGCATGAGAATGGGGTAAAAAAGTAACATTATGAGTAACATTATGGTTACTACCACCAGGAGCTATCTTACGCAAGTTACTTGGTCCTTGGATTAAACAAACCTCAGAAGTAGCTGGTTTTTTTAAGTACTTCCCTTTTCTAATAATTAAAATGTTGGGGGTGTTAGCTTGGTTGTTTTTGTTGAGTTATTTTAAGTCTGAGCCGTGCAAGGCATCACAGAAGGAGCTGAGATACTTGCTTATTCTAGGAATGGCTTAGGACTGAGGCATTCATGAGTGTCCTCAGAATTCATACAGCATTGTTCCACTTGGCTGTTGTTCATTCCTGGCTTGTCAAATGCACCTTCCTGTCAGAGACATTATGTTTTACTGCACTAGCATAGTCTCTTTTTTGTCATATGGTTAAAATAGAGAAATACAGAAAAATCAGGAATGGATGAGTGATGCCTGTTTCTGACATACAGGTTATATGTAGGCTGTGTCTTCATCTGATTTTGTAAGCCTTGTGGAATCAATATCACAGTATTTGAAATACAGATAACAAAAAGCTTTGTATTGTTTTACATGAAATGGAAATCAGATTTGCTGTTAAATTACAGGAAGGCAGGGGCTCACTTCATTCCAGGCAAATGCTCCTGCATAGTTTAGGAAGCTTTCATTATCATTTCCTTTCTCATAACTATATAGTCAAGGAAAAAGAAAGATGAGGAAGAGTTAGAGCAAAATGTAACCTGGTATCAGCTCCAAAACAAGCAAAAATTTTATCTTCATGCCAAAAAGAAAAATTGCCATTTCACATTTAGATAGGAAAAACTATTGTCATGGGCATTATTTTAAGTTGTGTTTCAGGCTTACATATTAGAGCTACTCTACTTTACACAGTTCATAAGTAGCAGAGGTGCAATGTTCTTATATCTGGCATCTGTACTGGAGGGCAAACAAAAACACACCTGAAATTTTGTCCAATGACTTGAAAAATCATACAGGTTCATTTTGACACCAACATTAAAAAAAATTCTGCAGATAAAATTTGGCCTATAGCAGTGACTACTGCCTCTAGTGTTACAGTCAGTTTGCACAAGCGTTCCTGCTGCAGTAATTTAGCAAATACAAATAACACAAAGAATCACTATTAAATTACCCCTCTCCTAGAAGCATAAGAACATGTAATCATAAGATAAGGTATGCCCCTTTTGCAGTCAGCTTTGACTGAACACCACCGTAATGAAAATGTACTTCATTTCTGCCCTTACACCATTTTGGTGTACTGAATTAACTCACCTGTACTTCAGAAAACAGCCACTGGTGCCTACTAAAATGTGAATACAGAGTAATCAGTTGTTAGCAACTGTTTCCCTTCAGTATCACAGATGGACTAAAATACGCAAATATCTCACAAAAATAAAATGTATGCATGTACAGCACAATGTTAATTGGGATTAGTGCCTTGAAGAAGAGAAAGTTCTCTTTACCAGGTTTATTTTAACAAAAGACGGTATGGGTGACAGACATTAGAAATTGCTGAGTTTAAAAACGGCAAAGAATCTTAAAACAATTTTGAGTCTATGTTGTTAAACGCTTTCCAAATTAGCCTGTTGGAAGCATTACTTCTCCCCCATCAGTACAGATGGGCTCTCTTGAGCAGGGTTTTCTGTATTTTGTTTTCATGGACAAAGAAGCTAATTCATGCAACCATGACATTCCAGGTAGATTAGCAAATGCAATCTACCTGGTCCTTTTGGGCAGCAGTTTGAGCTTGTCCAGGTTGCAACTGACAGTTCTTACCTGTCTTTCTTTTGATGTTTCAATTCTTTTTGCAACTGTTAATTCTTGAATTTCACGTACTACAGCATTTCTTGGGAGAGTTGACTTGTGTCATGTTCCAGTACTGATTTAGGTGAGAGGCAGCTACAGTGTGAGTAGAGAAGTGCAGCAAGAACCTGTGAGCAGAATGGGAGATTGGATCTCCTGTATGAATGAAAACAAGCCAGGCGATGCTACAAGACACTGTGGTGGTCAGACAACAACCACACCTCAACATCAATCTTGTTCATCAGCTTGTTTGTTCTGATCTTGCTTCTTTCTCTGTGTTTCAGTTGCACTGCTAAAATATACTGGAGCCAGATCAAAACCACTCTTCCAGTTCTGATACATTCTAGATTTACATATTTTAAACAAGGAAGGAAACTGAGCTGCCTCTCATTGCTACAGTATGGGCAAAATAGTTATTTTCATCTTCAAATTAATACAGTTGGTTGCTATTTCTTTACACACCCTTTCTGTGATCAAATGATGATTGTGTTGGGAGCACTGAAATCACATGCACCATTCAGAAGCCATGCCATTAAGTTTCTGGTTGTTCATAACAGAAGCTAAAACATAATTTTCTTGGGCTGTTACTGAGTAAATGAATTCCCAATTTGTTTCCTCTCCTGTGAAGCTATCTAGGCTATTTGTATAAATGACAAAAGCTAATGACCTGGTCATGAAGCTTAATGAAAATACTGCCAATGATTTGAACAAAGGCAGAGCTGGCTTTAAATTTGCCTGAATGCATGGCACAAAAATGGTAATACTGAGGAAGAGATCCAGGGTATTTTCTCCAATTCTTCTGGGCTCCCTTAAAAAACCTGTCCCACTGTGCAAAGAGCAGAGTATTTTCTGGTAGCATTGGACTGACATCCAGGCACACAAACCACAAATATAAATTGTGATGATTTTACACTCTACTTACGCTTAGTGTCATTAGAAAGAGAAATAAAAGGGTCTTGGAGGAAACTAGAGCAACTTGTAGCTTAACAGTTCATTTTCCCCATCGCACTCAGATTCAGTAACAACTTCCATTCATTCATTTCTCTGTTATCTGCTGCATAAGTTTATTGCACAGAGGGAGACAAGTCTCCTCAAGAGACTGTAAAAGCTCAGTGCCTACATCTGGACAGCTGATTATCCCCAAAAGAGGTCAATTATAGTGACCTCTGACTAAATAAAAAACTACAATTTTGAATGGAAAAATGTCATCAGCAGCTGGCTTTTCAGGACCACCATATTGTTACTTAAGTTGACCTGATCTGGCTGTGCATTTATTGTTTAGATGAATAGAGACAGAAGGGGTAAGAACAAATAGGAAGTCAGGTTTTTGAGGAGGCCCATTTGGATTTTTCTGTTATTAATATACAACGCATGAACCTACTACATCAGTTAAACTTCCATTGATCCAATCATTTCAATTTGCAATATGAACATTCATGTTGCAGTAGTACCAACACACGCTGGATTTTCTTGAAACAGAGAAAAAAATAATCACTGCTAAAGCACTTTATCCATTTAAATTACAGGGTCACAATAGTAAAAAACACTGAAAAATATTTCAGCTAAAGCTTTATAAGTTAATGAATCATTATAAAAACACAATCAAGAATTGAAGTTTTGCATGCTGAATGAATATTTTATTTAGAACCAGTTTATAAAAATAAAATACAAAATAATTTGAAAACAAAACTTAAACATTGTACAAAGCCTTGATATGGTACAAATGAGAAAATAAATAATTACAACTTTATGTACAAATGACCATTACAAGGGCATTAACTCTTTATGTTCTTGGGTGCCTGAGCAAACTTAAATGAAAAGAATGGCTTAGAAGATTTCCAAGGAGGGGAAGAGAACTACAATTACTGAGCAGGGGAATTTGAAGGACTCAACATTTGTCTTCCTCAATGGTAAAAAACAATCTTGGAACCACTTTCCACGTAATTTAATCATGCTGCAGACTTTACTCTTGAGTACTTGATTTTTTTATGGGGTGACAGCATTGTATTTTTAATTAATACACAGATTTAATTCTTTGTGGTATTGCCCAGAGATTTTAGATTAGCAGCCATTGGTTGGCCACTTCAAAAAGTCAGTACTTTTCTGAAGGCATTGCTGGTGATTTCCTTAATTTACAAGTTTGGATATTCATAGGAAAGCATTTGAAAATTGGCATCTGTTAGCACAAGCATTGCACCTTGAGTCTGGGCTGACTATAGAAAGTAAGTTAAAAGTTGGGCAAGAATTTCCAGTCTTGCTTTCTAGCCAATGAAAGTAAAGAGGATGCAGAGAATGCTGCTTGGCAACAAATCCAGATCTCCAGTCAGAGAAAATAGATGTGAAATTGCCAAAGAAATTCAAGAATCCTACTTCACTTTGTGTCAAACCTTGATGACCTTGCCTGCCATGCAGCAGATAAGGATTTAAAAGGATTTGAAGCCAGGCAGACCAAACTAATTACACTGCATCTCTTCGGTTCTGCTGTTACCGTAGGCCCTTTACATAAAAGGTCAAAGATCAAGTGTTCTCAAAACAAATATCAAATTAATTCCAGCTGAATTCCCACAGACACTTGTGGATGATCAGGACCTCACATGAGAAGCCCACTTGTGGTATTGTTTTAAAAGAGACCACATTGTACTCTTGACCAAAGCTGGCTCTCAACAGTAATTCTTACAGAAAAGGAGAGATCCAGAGGCATGTCATGTCATAATAATAGCTACAAAAAATAAGCATTTTCCAATTTAAAATACAGAAACTGCAAATTTTATATTTATAGAGTGAGTTTATCTTTTCAGTCCCTAATCAGGGAAAATAGCCTTAACAAAACAGGACCCTATACTGATTTTAATGAAGTTTCACCTGCACAAGAACAGCAAGAACCCCATGGGTCCAAGCTCTTCATGCAGAGGAGAAACAGGAGCACATAATTTGGGTTTCTCATTATTAGTGTTGAGAAAGAATGTGTTATCATCAATGGAGAGTAAAATCAGCCTACCTGTTCAAACTTGGATGGCAAGAGTCATTGCAAATGTAATACATCAGTCTTTGAAACAATGGACTCCTGTACATTTTTCCTTAGAAAACACAACCAAACAAAAACCCTTCCTTGAAGATATATATTTAAAAGCCTGATTATTTAAACCACATGAAAATGAGTGATAAAAACTTTTTGGCATTTGACAATATCTTAAGATAATTCTTGACAATTTTTATATAATCCAGGCTGACTTTATATCATTTCTCTTTCACAAATATTATGTGTAGGGAAAAGGAAGACTGGCTTCAAGCAGTCAGGTGAGGTATTCTTATGTGAGGTTTATGTGATTTGATTAGCTAAGTATGACCTATGCCTGTATTGCATGTAGTCAAACCTTGAACCTCACTTCCTTTTACCAGCATTTCTGGTAACCAAAAATTGTACTAATTACAACCAAAGATATTTGATCCAAAAGCAAAACAGCAAACAAACCCCATCAGTTCACTGCCTACTTGATTAGCTAAAGGAAATTGAATAAAATATTATGCTCTGTTCTATAAACTCCAGAAAGAGGAATCATAGGATCATCAAGGTGGGAAAACACCCCCAAGATCCAAGTTCGACTGCTAACCTAGCACTGCCATGTTCACCATCCAACAAGCACCAAAAGCCTTTACCAGTTGAAGAGAAAAATCATGGATAAACGTTAAGACCTTTATCCAGTCAACAGTTCTCTGACCATTCCCAAAAGTGGAAAAGCATACAGAGAATGCACCACAGGAATCTTGATGTTAACCTAAGCAGACCCTGACTCACTGAGAATGACAAGACAGACATGGCTCTTCACCTCACAGCATGAGTCCTGCATAAAAAAATCCATGTGTTATAGGCCTATAATGAGAAAGAGTTTGACTTTGAGCTCTCTTTTATTTTTCTATTCCTTTTCAGAGGACTACTCTCTCATTTAAGATATATATATAAATTGGAGGCACATATAATTTGTTTTCCATTAGACCCTTTTAAGAAATTGGAATAATCACATTCTTCTTACCAGAATTTATGCCTCTTAGTGTTCCATAAAAATGTTCAATTCATTACGGAAAAATTCTTTTTACAGGAAAAAGACTACTGTAAATCTGGCTTTATCTATATTCTCATTAAAGAGAAAAATAAATAATAAAAAAACCCCGCACAAAACCAACCAAACAACCAAAAAACCCCAAAAATTTAGAAGCATTGCAGTTAACCGTTGCATAAATGTTACTGCAATAAGAAGGACTTACAGGTATTTTGCCCAAGTAGAACTATAGGATCAGGCCTTGTAATATGAAAAAGACACAGAATCAGAATTAGGGCATAGGAACATTGCAGTAGATGAAAAGGAGATCAGAGTAAATCAAAGCAAAAGAGGCCTTGGCTCACTCTGCCAAAGTAATTCCAATGAACAGGATGGAATAGCTGAGACTCTTCCTATCTATATGTATATACACACATATGTATGTATGTATATATATATATATTTGTATATAATATAAAGTACTATATAAGTGTATATTTAGATACACTTATGTACAAATGTGTATTTATATATATATATATAATCAAAATTGTGTTTTCCCAGCAATAGTTAATACCATAATACTACAAATCATGGATGATTGAGCTCCAGCAAGTCTTTTTCAGATGAAAAATATTTCAAGCTATTTTTAAATATATAGGACCAAATCCTCTCTTATACATCAAGACTGTTTAGTGAGGTATGCAAGAAAGCTTGATCTCAAACATGCAGGCTTTAAGGAAAGAATATGTCCAGATTTCCCAAGACAGGATGTGGCTGGTGGCTGTAATGAATGCCTTGTGTCACACTGGGGTTTGCCTCCTGTATAATTATATATAATTAGCAGTTAAGACCTCATCTTGCTCCTGCCTTTGAGCAGTGAAATTTTCTACACTTATCAATCCTGCTCAAGCAGTAGATAAGTGCTTAGCATCATCAAACTTGCCAACATTGCTTGACTGTATCACACTTTCTATTACTCTAGCAGGGTTTTACCTAAGTAGTAACTGGCATTTGTAATTAATAAAGAGATTAATTATTATTGATTTTTGAGATTGAAACTTAGATTGATTTTACCATGCAATATTGTAGCACAAAAGTCTGTGTGAAATGTTTGGTGATTTCAAGTTCTATTTTAGTTTAAAGGCTTCATGCCTCAGTTTCTCTAAAAAATGCTCCTTTGCAATGCCCTCCAAAGAAATGGAGGCTTGAAGAAGACAAAGCAACAGCTCCTTGAATTTTATTATTTCCCAGCTAATATTCCTATATAAGCTGCTGTGTGCTATGCAGAGTAACTGTAGTCATTTTGTACAATGGAGAAAAATCTTCCCCGTCCCTGAAAATATGTTGCAGATAACCTGCCATAAACTATTCACACACACTCTGAACAAGGGTCACACACATGTACATTGGTGGTTTTCTGCAGAGCCATTTCCACATTCAAATACTGAGGCTTACAGAGTCCTTAGTGATTATATAGGCCCTCTAGAAATATTAAGCTAATATTTATGCATGAGTTGGTCAGCTGACCATTACTTAATAACATTAACTGATTGCTATGTTAGACTATAGTAAGCAATTCTGTAAACTTTTGGGAGAAGGGCATCAAGCAAGAAAAAAACTCAAGAAGAGCAGGTAGTTCAAGCTAAGTTATTCACAATTGCTCCTCTGTTCACATCTTCATGATTTTCTCCTTAGATCCTGTCGAATCCACAGCAAAAAAACAACTGGGGGTATACAGTCCTTTTACCTTTTTCATCATCAAAAGAAGCCTGTGTCATCAATCACAACTGATTTCTCTTTTTCTTTTTGGCATAGTTTACTAGTTTTACATTGGCAAATAGTTCAAGTACAAGTGATTTTCTACAGCATTGGTTTATTTTACATAGTAATGTCTAACAATGGACAAGCCTGTACTTTGGAGACAACATAAAATAGGTGTTATATTCTTTCTCACCTGTAAAGCAGTTACCGTTTCTGGATCCTGTTACACTAGAGAGAAAATACAAACACCTCAACTTCAGCATTTTCAGGCAAGGATGCATAAAGTTAGTACTTAGGAAAACTGACAATGTCACATAGGAATAAACTTACATGATGATAATAAATACTTTGCAGAAATAAGGAAAAATAATCAATGGGCTGCCACACCAGCTTAACAAATAATTCCAGCAAGTGCCCAGGACAAAAAACATCGCAATGTGACCAAATTCTTTTTTATGGTATATCATGTAGAAAACAGGACGGAAAAGATGGAATTTGTTGTTGTCACATTCATCCGTTAGGAATTCATAGACTGTCACTGTTCCTATATGACAAGTATTCACAATTAAGAACTCACATTATGAAACAAAAATGAGTAAGACCTATTCGTAATAAAAAATAAAAATACCTTTTGAGTCTTTGTTCTTTTTCCATATGCAAATGTGCACATGAAATTAGAAATAAAAAAAAAAAGAAAAAGCTGCAAGACAAAACATTGGCTGGTTGAGAAATCAGCAGTCCTTCCATTTTGTACCAAGGTATAAAGGCTATTAGAATTCGTGCATTCCAGATTTTTTTGGCAGGGGTAGGGGGAGAATAGAAGAGGTAAGTATATGAGAACTAACAGAAAGGGAACTGTATTATTTGTGGTCCATAAATTACAAATGAAAAACGAGGAAAAAAATGAGATTATATAAGCATATACATATATGTATATATAAATATTTATATTATATAATTTACCATGAGGACATGCAAATATTGGTATAGCACCTATTATACAATATAATACAAAGGAATAGGACTTTCCAATGGTACAGTTTCTTCAGAAAAAGCAGGTATACCCTACCTATTGCATTCATCTGTAGTGCTTGAAACCTGAATGAAATTAAGGTTCCACACTGTGCTACATTACATATGGGAAACAATATACATAGTCATAGTAAGAAAAGAAAAAAAATCAACATAGTCTGACAAAGCAAGTGAAATTCAGTGCAGCTCTAGGGCAGCTTTAATGCAGCATTAGAATGTATTAGCTCAGAGACAAAATATTCCCTTTTTAATCCAAAGGTATTCATTTGGCAGAGGTTAAATAAAAAAGCACAGATGCTGGCTGGAGAGGCATATGACTACAGCAAGCAGATCAGTAATTGACAAGTCTCCTATGCATCCAGAGTCCCCACAACAGAAATCATTAGGGAGGAGAGCTGGCTGCATCTTTCTCAGGCTTGTGTTGTTGTGTGTCCCTATTCTGACCCACTACGCTCTTCTGAATAGAGCAAAAGGTGCCATACTTTTCATTCCCTACTGAACTCCTGCAGAGCACAAGATGTTACCAACTAACTACCTAAAAAAGTTGGAGGAATTAAACACCATGGACTTTACTGAGAGTCAACAAAGTTTGGCTATCAAAAATACATTTGGGAAACAGAATGACAAGAATCCAATATAAAAAATATCTCAGATTTCTTTCTGTATATTTTGCTTTGATGATTAACATTCTTACCCAGATTTTGTAAGGGTGTTCAGTATATTTCTGTCATCCCTAACCTATCAAATTCACAAAGTAGACAATGTTCTCATCTCTGTTTCATCTTTCATGATTTTAGAAAACAAATGACCAAAAAAACAAATCTTGGTTGGTAATCATCTCTGCATTGTAAGATCTGTGGTTTAAGTGAACCATACCTAATGGAAAAACAAAAGTCAGCAGTAACAAAGGTTCTTTTTTTTTTAAGTTGAATTAAGGGGGTAAAGAAAGGTTCTTATTTTCTAAATTACATTGTATTTTACTGTAAATCTGCAACATCCAGTGAAGTGCATACATCTACTCCTTCCTCTCATTTCCTAGGAAGGAATGCTTTTCCAAGTTGTACCAAATGTGGTTTGAAGAACTCCACTATGACTCCCCCCAAAAAAGTATGATATAGAACTGAGAATCAGGTTCTTGAATCCTAATTACTGCTAAACAAATTTCTAAATAATATTGGTGCTAAATCATCTTGTCAAATATTTTTTTAAGTTTCATCAGTGTCAAGAAGGGGTAAGGTATATGATACTTTAGTAAAAAATCCGTGCCATGATAGGGGACAAAATGAGCACCCAGTGAGTGGAGCTCAAAATGGAAGAAATTTATAAGGTAGAAATATCATCTTCTAAACTGTGTGCTTTTTTGAAACTGCAAAGACATGCTTGAGCAGTACTTATCTCCCAAGTGGTGATGTCATTTTGGAAATAACTGTTTCAGGTTTTCTTACATACTCCTTTGAGTATGTAAGGCCTTAAATAATTAAGCCAAATCTTCTAACTAGGGAAGCTAAATACATCGAGATTAATACCATTCTAAAACACTCACCTTCAAGATACTTTTTCACTCTAAATACATTGCACCTCTTTGACTACCCAGTCACTCTTATCCTGGCCTCTACTTCCCATCTTGTGGATCTGCTTGCTGCCTGCTCTAAGGCAAAGCCTGGCCACTTATTTACACAGAATGCTTTCTCATGAATAGTTTACAATGGCTACTTTCTTTAAAATGTGCAGATTCAACACCTTTTTTTTTTTTAATACACTTTTTTTTTGATTATTTTTTTAAAATACACAGTACACAGACACAACATGCATCAGATTTAGGAGGAGACTTTATACCTGTCAAGGCCCAGTTCCTATCTGCTAAGCTTAGTAGTTGATTTGCTCTTTCCTGTGGAAGTCTTAGTGTTTGTGGAATGGTGGAAAGAACTGCCAGATCCTTTCAGACCATTCTTGCTTGTTTTGTTGCAGCAGTGCTCTTGTTGGCAAGACCTCCTAGAAGATGAGGAGCCTGAATGGCTAGGAGGTGATTTACTCCTCCCAAAATGTGGGGATGAACTCCTCTGATCATGATGGGACCTCCCAGCCCGGGATGGAGAAGAACTGGCAGTACGGGGTAAAGAAGAGCTCCTAGGGGAGGCACTGGGACTGCGGCGGGGGATGACAGGGCTCTTGGGGGGTGTTTTTGGACTATGTGGAGATCCTGGACTCTTACACTGGGTAGAACTCCTTTGTCTTTGAGATCCATTCTGCAGGATTTGAGCCAGACGAGAGATAAGATCTGAGTCCGAGCTGCTACTGCCTAGGACTCTGTATCTGCGCAACCTTAAGAAGAAACAAAGAAAGATTATTTCTATTTCCACCTATTCATTAAAATTCAAATAGAAACTCTGTATCACTAGAAACTAAGGAGAAGTTTGCATTGCCGAATAGAAACGTGGAGCTCAACTTTCCCACTAGGTAGAGGTGTTTGGATCTAGGCTTTGGCTTCTGTGTCATTCAGCTCAACACAGTATTTATATTTACATAAACTCACCCACATAAACAGCCTCACTGTTTGCAGGATAACTGAAATTTCCTGGTGGTGTTGGAAGAAGTGCACTGAAGAACAGTGCTACTGCTGTTGTTTCAGAGGGGTACATCCATTCCTGCACACTATCAGTACACTCCCATACACAATATTAAGGGATGACAAGGTCCACTGCAACTTCCTTCAAACGAATTTGAACTACTGTATCAAAATTATCCTTATCTTGGGAATGTAGACACTGATGCAACTAGATTGTGGTTGTCTGCATATAGATGTGGCAAAGTGAAGGTCTTCTAAAATTCACTCTCCCCTTCTTTAATTAGTTGGTTTACTTAGACATAATCTGAGCATAGTTAATTGACTCAATGTTTATGGCCGGAATCTCCAAATATTTACAATGTCTACATTAAGAACAGATTAATTTTGAAGGGGGCTGAATACAACAGTTCCTAACAATTTCAATGGGATTGTAAATAACTAGCAGTTCTGGAAAAGTGACCTCACTTAAAAAAAGTGTAAAGATTTTGTTATAGATTTCAAAATATTGAATACATATATATTGATGTCTTAGTTTTAACAGTGAACCAGGCTCACTCTTGTGTAACAGTTTCTCCTCATTCATTCTCCAACAATGTAAAGTTTCTCAGAGAATTGAAGCCCAGTAATTTTTAAAAAATTAGTTAAAGGATGGAAATTCTACAGGATTACATCCTGCACAGTAACTGCAGTCTCAAATCCATTTTTCCATTTTCCACCTGAAAATCTATTTCTATTTTCTCTCCATTACCTAGCTTCTACCCCAGGTCTAATAGGCGGTTTTCCTGGTGGTGGCCGAGGAAAGAACTGAGCTGAACTTGAACTGGTGACTTGATCAGTAGTTGCCCAAGACACTGGCCTTGGAATCTTGCTTTTTCTGGACTGAGGGCTGCTTGGAGATAAAGAGCTATCTTCATTCTGCTTGCTGAAATGAGAGTCCAGTGTCAATCTAGAAAATGAAGCTAAGACATCATCCTCAGAAAACGGTACTGGAGCAGCAGCCATTTTTTCCTCCAGTGACTTATCAGAGGCACTTGAGAGGTCACCAAGGAAAGACTTGAGCTGTCTCTTTTCCATAAGTAATTTGACCAAGTCTGTCTGATGGGCCTTTTTTAGAAGAAGCTTTTCCTTTGCAGAAACAGAAGAGGAATCTGACATTGAGTCTATCTCTTGTGCTAAAACTGGGATTCGACTCTGCCTGAATACAAAAGAAGATTTAACTGAGTCCTTCTTAGATCGATAAGAATTCTCATTTTCTGAAATGCAGTGGAGTAACTCTCCATTTCTGGGAGCATTTTTCTCTTTTTTATTCTCCTGCTGCAAAAAAGTAGTAAGGGCCACTTGGTGGCATTTCAAATCTTGGCTATGGACTTCCTCCTTATCAGAATGAAAACCATTTTCCTGAATGGTTGCTATTTTGCTTGCCTGTCTATTGACATGCGCATTACTAAGTTTTGAGGGAGACAATTCTGATGTTTTAGGTGCTGTGGACTTCAGACCCTCATCTTGGTTTGGCAACAAACAGACAGGTCTTGACTTGGATTCTTGAGCTGCTTCAGTATTTGTTAGAGGTTCTTCCCCTGCAGATTTTGAGTTTCCTGGCAAAGAATTCTGTTCTTTGCTTAGCATTTCAATAGCATCCTCAGAAACCACTGGAAGCCCTTCTTCTTCAGCCTCCTTCACAGGAATATTCCCAAGTTCTTTCTCTTCCTGTATCCCATTGTGTTCAGATAGGTCTTTTTGGTCACAGTCCAGGACACTGACAGATTCTTTGACAAGTCCTTCCCTGTCAAGCACCTCTTGGCTAATATTAAGTATCAAATCTGGTCTGTTGGCACTAGCTGGAAGTGCATCTTCTGTCCCAACCAAACCTGGCAAACTTTCCTTTGGAGAGGAAAGTTCCACGGTGTGTTCCACAGAGTGACCATCCTGCTCTCTTCTCTCTAGCTGGTGGCCGTAGTGAAAGCTCTCTGAAGCAGATTGTGTGGATGCCACTGAAGGTCTGGGTATTGTTATCTGCATTGGAAAATTAAAGAAAAAGCTGAGAAATTCAGGAATGTTATAAAAGTAACATCCTTTAAATAGCAGCTTTGGTTCCACATCTTCAAGATACATTATATAATGATTCCTATGAATCACAATGTTCAAATAATACCTAACTTCATAATGTAATGCAGATAATTAGAAAAAAAATAGTCTATCATCCTAAGACAGAAATATGTAACATGTAAAAACAAACATAATGTCAGTGAAAAATGTTGCAGTTAGCAAGTAACCTCTCTGAAAATGAAATCCAACATAACGGGCAGATTTTTTATTTATTTTACTTTAGTTTGAACACTTTTAGAATAAGTTGCACATAAATGTAAAATCTTTAACAAGTACACAGCAAAATTTTTAGATAAATACAGAAAACAAAGAATACAGTGATGTTTAGATTCACAAAGTCCATACTCATATTTTTGCCCAGAAAAAGAACTTTCCTGGGTATCCAATATTAATTATTACTTTTCCTACTGAAGCTTACGCCTCATTTTAACTAAGTAACCTGGTTAGGATATCTCCTTACCTAAAGTAACTAAGAAAATACTTAGACATCTAAATGCCCTAACAGGTCTGATCCGATAGATACATGTGAAGCACTCCTAAACCCTGTATATATCATTAAGTCAGATTGCCTTTGAAAAACAGTTGGTTATGATGAGTGCTGTCTCTGGCACACAGCTTAATTGTTAGAGTACATGTCCAGGAAATGGGAAACCTGCTTTCATGTCCCTCCCTACTTGAAGGACATAAACTCACTTCCTCCAGTTCCCATCAAGTAGGGAAAAAACTCAAATGGAGTTATTTCTCACCTTCCCCTTGAAGACAGGCCACTATCCAGTCGCAAACACAAGAATCATGATGGGAGAGGGTGAGAGAGCACATACACAAGAGAGAGCACATACACAAGTTTTGCTCTGGGGACGTGGGAGGAATGCACTCTCCTGTGAAGAGGCTTATATATATTGGATGGAGTAAGTTGGTGTAAACAGTAAAAAGAAAATTTAAAAATCAAGGGGATACCTTTTACATCTTTCTCTACATGGACAGAGAGTTCAGCTGTTTTTCTTTCTATTCTATAGCCTCATGAATCTGACACAATCTGTACTCAACAGAAAGTGGAAACTGGAGTCTGAGTTTGGTTAAAAACACTTTCTTGATGCACAGCTGGTAGAAGACAACCAGTGAAGTGTTGCTAGGATTATACTATGTTACAATACAGATTTTACTTGCTTTTGTTACAGGAATTATATACAGTGCTGAACTTACTGTGCTTGTGCAAAAGCTAGTACATTGGTAGTACTGGCAATAGAAACCAAACTAAACTAAAGGGGGAAAGAAATAACAAAAAAACCAACCAACTAAACACCTAAAAAACGCCACAGAGACCTGCAGTAAGAGTCTACCTTTTCTCTCCTTTATAATTTGTTTTCAAAGTTGGGCCAATACAGTCCTCTATGTTTGCCAAATTAAAATGGTACATTGAGCAAAAATCTGAAGTAACTCAGTTTTGGCAAAAGTTCTCCTCATCTCCTCTTACTCTCAGTCCGGGTTCTTTCATATGAAACAGGGCAGCTGTCCCATTGCTTTTCATACATATGTAGAAACTTGCCCTAAGACAACACATCTCCAAGGACTTGGTTTCATATGACAGAGAAACTTATTTTGGCCTGTCAGCTCATTCAAAAATTCTCATCTACAAGCTGGGTAAAAGTGTTTCAGGAAATTTTAATGCAATATTGTCCTTGGAAGAGCAGGTTCAAATTTTGGAGAGATCACTTGGGTATTTGCTGTCCACTGAGCTCTGTCTTCAGCTTGTTTCAATACCTTGTTCTCCAGGGCTGCAGATGTATCTCAAAAGTAAAGACATGTAAAATATTTCCTTTTCCAAACTTTTCACTGGATGAGCTAGTCTAGTTGCCAATTCAAATAACTCAGGATTAAAACACCAGAGTTGCCTTCCACCTACCTGAAGGATGACTTCCCTTAGAATAGCATGATCCTGGTGAACTCTCAACTTACAAAGGCAAGACAACCTTAGGTATTTGCTTTCAGAAGGATATTTATCTATTTGATATATTTCCAGAAGAACTTCAACTGCATTTAAATCCTCCTTTGCTCAAATATGTTTACATGAAAACTCTGTTTTTCTTGTGACACTTCTCTCACACATCAATTCTTTGCTAGAAGAAAGCAGCTCTGAAGTTAATTTACATTTTTCAACAGACTTCATGTCCTTCGCCACGTCTGGAGAGAGAATTTTCTAGTCTTTCAGGCAGATCTACAAGATTTAACCCTTACATTCAAGAAAGAGAAGAGTAGGCTAGTTGAACCACCTACAACCAAATAGGCAGGAGCTATAAGCAAAAAAGAAATACTGAATAAATGGAGAAAAGAAAAGGACTAAGTATCAGTAAAGGCCCAGTACTACTGAGTAATTGATATTTTCAGAAATGGCTTTTTGAACACATATATTACTTTCTTGATTTGTATTCACTAACAAACAAAAGTTTGTTTTCTCACATGGTCAATGAACCTCTTATTAGTCTTCTCAAAGCACAAGAACTGGATCATATCCCTGCTGGGCTTGACATTTTACCTATATTAGAGAAATTTAAATGGGTAACCATAAATGGTCCTCATATTTTTTATTTCTTGTGCCACTAAATACACTCTTATCCTGTGCAAATTTTTATGTTTAATCATGCCAGTTACAGAAAATACTAAACCTCAGGAACAAAGATTACAATTCATCTAAGAAGTCAAATATGAGGAATACAAGTTACAATCCTACGTTTCAGCTCACTATGATAACTAGTTTATAACACTGATTATTGCAATTCCCATATTTCAACAGGTGTTATGTGATACAACAAATGACTAAAAATGGCTGACACAATATATGGAACAATGAATTCGAAGTTCTCCTTTCACTCCAAAATATTTGAATGAAATTACCACCACCATAGCCTCAAATATTTTGGCCTTCTCTAAGTAATTTCCAAATTCCTTTCTGTTTTCTCAAATTCACACTTGAAACAAGATGAGAAATTATCCTGCATTTCTTCAAGAAATTTTACGTGACAATGAGTGGGATCTCAAGAAGGAAAAAGAACTAAACAACAAAATAAATATCTCTCAGACATCCTTTAGGACATCTGGTAAACTTTCCTTCTTTTAAAGCTTTGACAAGCTGCAATAGTAAGTGATATGCTTGCATGAATGCTTCTGTGTATATATACACAGCGGAATTGTAGAGGAATGAAATACTGAGTTTAGGTCTGCAAAGTTGCTAAGTCTGAAAGACATAAAGCTGTGAATATGGATTATTGTACAATATCAGCAATAGCTTCTTCCTTGCACTCATGGTGCCTGATACTTCTGCACGTGAAATGCTGTCAGGACTTCAGGCTTCTTAGAAACATGCAATACAGATTTGTTTCTGCTAATCCTTTCATTATTTGTAATTTCTTGTAGTAACACACTATCATTATACTACTGGACATTCTGAAGACACTCCACCTAATCAGTTTACTCTTCAGAACATCTTTCCTACCTTAGTAAACCTTGAAGCTTTTGTATCCACGAGAACAAATCCCATGTACCTTTTTTCTTTGCCCTGCTTCTTTTTCACCCATGGTTAGCTCTGTAACCAGCAGGAATACAACCAATGTTAGTACAAGTCTGCAAGTTTGGCAAGACCAAAAAAATCTCCCTAAATCTTTCCAGTTCACCAGCCTCCTCTTACTTCATGAGGTTTTTTTTACTTACATCCCTTAATTTCTATTTCCTTGCACAACATTATGCCTCTGCAAAGAAATTTGAACTGCAGGTTGCATGAAAGTGCCAAGTGTAGTGTCCTGTAATTAACTGCAAGTGCCATTCTCATATGAGTAAACCACTGCTATGCTTTACATCTTCGGAGACATCTCACAGCTTCCTGTTCAAAACAGACCTGCTTCCCAAAATCATGCCTACCTACTACTATCACTCCTATTGACTTTCTAGAGTGTAATCCCTTGTATCTCTTACATTCCATTCCCAGATTAAGCTCACAGCAGGGAAGTTAAAGAAAATTAATTATAAGTTTACTAAAATGTATTGGCCATTTCTACAAAAAGACTAATATGGGGATAAACAGGAGAAATACATGGCTGTACTTCAGTATTACAGAACATCAGACTAGAGATGATTACAAATTTTGATACCCTTTCAATAGCCCCATGTATATAGTACTGCAAGCACTGCAGGCATTTGTAGGAACTCCTGGTCATCAGGACACCATCATCTTTTTGGTAAAAACTCGCATGTGGCAGGCCTTAATCCCAGACTAAAGGTAAGTAACATATGAAGATTTTTTAATATCTACCTGACAAGAGGCACATGTTGCTCTCCACAGCTCTTCAGATTTATTATTTCTTCTATAATGTTAATTTTGGCATTGATTTACATGGAGGTTGCGAGAAATGGGAAGAGGATGGAATAAGATGCAGAGCTATAAATGTACAACTGTGTTTCCAAATTCTCTAATGTGATAGGGAGCTTTTGAGGATAAAGAACATAGAGATCTACAGTCTTTCTCTAAGGCTTATTAGCCATGGCCTAACTTCTGAATTCTTTAAACATCTTCCATTTTCAGTTATTCCTATGCCACTTATCAGATTTTTTTTTTTTTGTTATAACATAAAACTATATCCTCAAATACTCAATAGAGTAAATATTGATTGCTATAAAAAAAGTATCTTTAATAGCTTTTAGACAATGACTGTGACTGTAAATAAGTGGCTAATTAGTTTGGTAACATGACTAAAACAAGTACTCAGTCAATTTGAAATTAACTCTATATAATAAGCAGCATAAACCAGTTGAAAAACATTCCTGAAATTTACTGCTAAAATGGAAAGCAGAGGTACTTACAGACTATTACTTCGTAACGCTCACATAATACTTCTGTGATACTGCTATTAAAATGGTCAGTATTGTATTATTTTTCTTGAGTTCCACAGAAATAGTTCTTTTCAAACAAAGAAAACATTAATTTGCCTTAATGCACACTTCAGAGGTGTGAAGGTTTTTTCTGTAATTACAGTTGCACTAGAATCATATGTGATTTTAATAATAGAAAAAAAATATTTGAAGAAATAAATATATCTAATAGATTACCTTATGGATGATACTATAGTCATTATGTACACTTATCTACAGGCATAATATTAATTATATTAATTAGATCAATTATAACTTAATTACATGAGAAATAGTTATTAGTCATTATGTTCTGAATTGTAACCACCTATTTATTTCAAGATGATTATAGTATGAAGTGTCATCATGGAAACAATTGTTGATCCCAGAGTTAATCAGCTCTCCACGGGAAATCCCACAGACCACTTAGCTTTCCTGAAACATTGTTAGTTATTTTATGCTAATGAAACTATGATGTTAGAAAAATGTAATAAATCACACGTGTTTTGTATAGGATTGGCATTTTAAAAGAATAATTTTGAAAAAAAAGAAAAACTGTAACTTCAAGTACAGAAAAGAATAGCTGAAACCTATGGTTTCCAATTTTGGGAATCTTAAATGCACTGCTGATGCCAGAGAACACAAACATTTAAAACAATTATAACTTCATATATGTTTGGGGTTTTTTGACTCAATGTATGTTGATGTGATTACCAAGGCTAATTCATTGTCCAGACTTTCATGACTTTTCTATTGCTTCTAGTAGAGAAATCTGCAGAAGCAGAATGGCCAAGAATGGTTCTGTCACTAGAAATGGAAATGTTCTCTACAGCAATACACTATTTGGAAAAAAAATTGACTCATGATGAATATGCCTGAAGAATTTCCTTTAGACAAAAGACTGTCCTGAAACGGCAGCAATTAGATTTCTCTGTATCAAGCAATTTCACCTGTCACTTGGATAAACGTAACAAATAAAATTTTTACTTGTTTGCATTACAAAAAGAGTATATAGAAGAAAATTCTTCTAGAAACATCATTATCAACATAAGATCCAGTTGCTTAAAAGAATATGAGTAGGCCACACTAAATTTTATTGAAGAAGTAACAGTTATTAACAATTACCCTGTCATGAACGAGATGGTACAACATCTCTACATTTTTCCTACTTAATAAAATCAAATCTACTGTGTATGAAACAGTTCTAGAAGCTACAAATTCTATTAACTCCTTGAATTTGTGCCTAGATTAAAACAGGGAAGAACGTAACTTAAACCTCATGCTGACTCAATATAGTTTCATCAAGATAGGTAGAAAGAAGCATAACAATTCTGTAAAATCTGAAATTAGAACCCTTTTTCTACAGAAAAATTATGGCTTTAACCATGGCAAGAGTAAAAAGACAGACTCACTGAACAGAGAAAACCTGTTCCCTCTTTTCTTTCTAAAAATATATCTATTTGATAATGTGCCATGCCTTGAAAATGAAGTTTGGAAGAGGATTTTGGACATATGTATCCCTTCACGATATTTTAAATTCTAAACTAGAGTGTTAACTAGCTGAGTTTTATAGTAATCCTACCATACATACCAAGTTAACATCACTGACAAATTTAAAAAGAACCTTTTGGGGTTTTGTTTATTTGTGGTTCTAAAAAAGATTGTTAAATGTGAAAACCAATGTAAATTTCATTTTCTTGCTATTGCAGACTAGTGAAACCTCCTAAAACTACTTCATTAAAAAAAGAAAAATTTACAACAGTTATATGCACTCCTGGCTCATAAACCTGAAACATGTTAAATAAAAAAACAATTATAAGGGATATTCATTCCTTCTCTAAGTAAACCTTGAACACATCAAGAAGTCTTACCTTATTCTTCTATAGGTCCCTGGATTCCTTAAAAATTAAGGTAAATTTTTCTACTCAGACCAGTATATTATTTCTCATCTCGGATATGAATATGAAAGTAATTGCATTTCCATAGCTTCTTGTGTGGCAAAATTTCAGAGCATTTTCTTACTAATTATATAGGTATATAATTACAAAATATTTTTAAAATATTCCAGTAAGGTAGAAATTTGAGAAATTTAAGACAGAAGAGAAAATATTTGTATAAGTGCCAACTAATTCTAATTCCTTAACCTGAGAGACACAGATTATCCTTCCATAACAAAATGAATAACCATAAAATAATTTAAATTAAAATTAATTAATTAAGCACACTGAAAAAAGAAAATACACCTGAATGACAGACAAAACTGGTATCCACCTTTGTTAAGGGCTGTATCATATTGTAGAGCAGCCAGTTTAGCAGTATTCTAAATTGCTGCAGTGGCTAGAAGAGGTGTTCACTATCTTATTGCAGAATTAGAGCTGAGAAACCAGAGATAAAAATCTGAGAACACTGATCTTGATTGTTTCTAAAGACACAGCTACACATTCAGCACTACAACTACTTAAGCAGTATCTTCACACACAGCCCTGGCCAGTAGTTGCTGCACTCATGTCACCTTTACCTTGACCTCACACAACACCCATTGCAGCTCTATAAATGAGCAGAGAATTCATCTGGTTGAAAAATTCACAGAAAGAAAGAAAAAGGTTAGGTTTCAAGAGGATTTTCTGTACAATTTGACCATGCTGTAGATGAGAAGGATACTAATAGCACTCCAGACACACTCTTCATGCCCAAATACAAAGAATTCATGGCTTTTTATAAGCTGTAATGCTGCCACACTCTTTTCTTTATGCTGCAAGTTGAGTAACTAAGGAGAGCTGAAGCAAAACACTCCAATTCTCTTTTCATTATTTATGTATGGCAAGACAGGAGTCCTCTATTGAACAAATATAGACCGACCTACATCCTATGGCCTCTCTGCACTAGTGAGCAGAGAATATACAGAGATTTCCTGACCTCCTCTATCTGGTACCAAAGTACAGGAATATAGGTTAGAATTCCTGAACTTTCATTCATCAAAAATCTGGAAAGAAAGTTGATTTGCTTGATTTCAGAAACAAATGTATAATTTCTTATTTTTTAATACATGAAATTAAATTCAACAGTACACATCCCTGACCTCTGTAATGCATTAGTTCTGAATGATGAACCAAATTGCAGACAGCAGGAAAGATGTGAAAATATATTCAGTATCAAATATTTATACAGATTAACACAAATGACATTAAAATTCTTTTAAATATTTAAAATAGGTCAAAAAAGAAGGACTTGCAAAAGTTTTTGAATTCTTCAGTGAGCCATGAAGTACATGAGGCTTTCATTGTTGGAATGAACTGAACAATCACGTGCTTTTTTCCAGAGGAAATGACAAATTAGAAATTCTTAACACAGTTAGGACTTTCAAATCATAGCTCAAAAAATAACACAGCAGTCCAACACTGACTGGCTAAAAGGAAAGAAGAGGCTTAATGCTCACTCCACTAAGTAGCAGTACCTGGCATAATGCCAGGTCTTCTTCACATGACATCACTTTGCAGTCCTTATTAATATTGCAGCTGTATTTATTTTTTGGGTAGTAAGGAAGCCAGGGAAGACCCTCTGTACCAACTTGCACATTTTACTGTTTGCTAATTACGCCTGCAATAGATTCTGATTGAAAAACTTAATTTGTAGCTACACAGACTAGACAAAAAAAAAAAAAAAAAAAAAAAAAAAAAAAAAAAAAAAAAAAGGTAGGTAATTTTGCATCCTAGGATACAAATCAATGCTGAAAAATGCTTAACTCATAATGAGTTCATTTGTCCAAGGTCCCTTGAGGTAGTCAATATGTTAGCCATCATGAAGAACATGGTATTTTGGTATCCCATCACATTCACAATCATGTACATTGGGAGGTACTGTTTGTTTTTATACATCAAGCACTGAAATTTATTTTTTTATATCCAGCTGAAAAACAGTCAGGAGTTTGCCTTGCTATCACACACCAATGATCCTATGGAATTTGGAAAGTAGCAAAGGTTGATGGATTACTTTTAATATAAATACTCCTGTTCATTCTTCACTGAAAAAGGAAAACCATCTGCAACGTAGAACTATTTATACTGAAAAATACATTGGAAATGAAAGGCAACACAAAATATGATCCAAATGAAATAATAATGGTAAAATGATGATGATATGTTAGTCTTATGCATTAATGCTATGTCATACTGCTTTACCCAACAATGCAAAAACATGCTACTTAGCAAATCTCAACATTTTTGTAACTAAATTACTTTACTTTGATTGTGATTGCAAGCTTTCATCTTTCATATTGAAATGAAACTGGAAATACAAAGCTATAAAAAGTTCCCTTTCTCTAGTGATATTTTTCATTACCTGTTACCCCTGATAATTGCCATCTTTATTTTATAAGTATATAAATGCAGGGGAAAAATTTATTATTTGCTAATTTCCAAAGAAACAATCTGACTATTTCTAGATCCCTTTTTTTCATATTAAAATCATTTAGGATAGTCCAAATTTTAATATGTGTTCCCAATCTGAAATTCAGCTGGTACTGTGATTATAGGAACACATTATTCTTAGTTTTAAGTATTTTTTTTTCTCTAGATTTTATAACCCTATTTTCTTTCAAGAGAAAAACCTTTGAGGAACTGAATCTGTCTTCCAGAACATCCGGAGATGCTTTGCACTCCAGATCTTAACCTGAATAACAGCTCTTTAAATATTTTCCTCTTCAAAGCAGGACAATGTATCTTCCTCACAGAGTATTCCCAACTCTATTCCTGGAAAAGATCCATTGTTACTCCCCAACTTGATCTTTCAAAACATTTTTAGGATGCTGTGTATAGCAGTATGACTAGCATATGCCTACTACCAGACTGTGCAGAGCAACTGAAAATATTAGACTTTGCAGATGACTGCTACAATGCAGTCACTTCTATGAAGACAAGGCTTATTCACCTGCTCAGGTTGTGCTTTTGAGATGCGAATGACAGGGGGGAACTTGTTGCCACAGGGAATGACAGGAAGCTGCCTACGACCAGTTGAGCGGGAGGAAGAGGAGTGGCTCTCAGCTGACTGACTCCTAGGTAAACCAGCCTCCCTCAGAGGGTCCAAGTGGATGGATAGATAGGCTATAGGGCTCATGGTGCGGAGGATGGGACTTGAAATTCTTGGAGTGGAGAAATGCAGCATATGACATGAGTTGAGCTGTGAGAACAACATGGCAGGGAAGAAAATAAGGTTGACTATATTTTAATAATTCTTGTTTATGTCTTGCCTACATGCATTCCCTCAAAAATCATATTCACAACTCCCTAAGAGGCTGAAAGTTCATAATTTAAGAGGTGTCTTAAGTCTAATCTTCACATTTTCCATCATCCATTTTCAAAAAACTAATATCAGAATCAAGAGTAACCATAATTTCTCTAGCTGGCCTTTTCTTTCACTCAGTCCTAGAATCATAGGATCATTGAGATTGGAAAATAAAATCAGATTCTTTAAGTCCAACCATTGCAACTATTATAACTCACCAGTAACAATCTAGGGTAAATTTAATAAACTAACACAGTTTGAAGGACATGGTGACCATCAGTTGATAATTGACTGATCCTTTCAAACCCTTAGCACATCCACACATCATATCTGTGTTTCTGAGGTTATTACATTAATAGCATATACACCCATTGAGAGGTTTACAGCTGTGCCAGTAGCAGCATACATTAAGAACTCCATTAAGAACCTTACAGGATTAATCAGTAAGGTTAATACTAAACAATTCTGACGAAATTTCTCAAATATGGGACCAAACTAGGAAGAGACACTGGCCTGGAGAATCAAGGAACAATTGCTTCATCTTGAACTACATTAATTCAAGCATTTAAATAAGAGGTAATAAAAAAGAATAGGAACCGTAAAGTCTTCCAAACTATTAATTTTAGACAAAGTACATTTTTAAATTGCTTATTGATGATTCTAATAAACCTATAGCTTTGATATACAAAGCTAAAATCAACTGGTTTTTTGCAAGACCTTTTCCAGCACTGAATAAATATCTGATGGTGACACTTTTAAATATCTGTAAATGAGATTGCTATACATAGTTTGCAACTCTTTGTTCCAATTACAGTTAGAGAAAACTATGAAGAGTAGAGATAAGGAAATTTTCTGCAAGCTTCATGCTTCATGAAGATGACTTTTTGTTTCCTACCATGATATTTGCAATTCTAACCTATATCCTTTGGAAAGCAAGAGCATCTAGCAAGCATTTCCATTTCTAAGGAAAAGGTACCTTTTAATTGCGTCAATACTAAAGCTTCAGTTCCCACAATGCATACTGACTTGCAATTGGAAAAAAAAAGTATTTCCAGTGTATCATAAAAGCAGCAAATGAGAATACAAGGCACATGAAAATTAAATTACTTACAACTCAGAAATAAATAGAAATTTAAGAACAAGCTTCTGATAAAGCATAATAGTAACTTGACTTACAAAATTTCCATTTCAGCAATATTTCTAAATAATAAAAATAGATTCACAATAAACTCTCTTATATAACACACACACACAGAGATATACATCTACACGAATTTGTGTTGTCAGCCAAGTGGGACCAAAGCAAACTATTGTTTAACTTAAACTGAAGATGGAAAGAGCTGTTACATGTTTAATTACTTCAAATCCATTATTTCTTATTTACTGAAATATCTGCTTGACAAATACATGTTGCAAGGTTTTGTGCATGCACTGTACGGAGTTCTTTGCAATTCAATACAAACACAGAAAATTAATGAGGTTGTGGGTCCACAACATGGAAAGCCCAGCTCCAGCCAATTAGTACCAGGTGTAGGAAAAGAAAACTAGAGCTGTATGATGCAAAGTACTGCTCCAGTATAAATCCACTGTTATTGTAGATCAACTCCAATTCTTTTGACCAATTAGCTTCATACCAGTAGATATTACAGCAAATCACACACTGTCTGTCCTGCAGCCAAAATCAACATTAAAGCCACTACTAAAGCATAAAGTCAGCACATATACCCTTAGCATGCTCTGAGTAGTTCAACAGATATGTGACCATGTGCCCACAACTAAGCCAGGTCAAACTGGTCTTTGCTGGTAGCACACAGAATCTGTATTACAACTGGAAAACCAAGACTGGTAACATGAAAAATACTTCTCTTACCTGCAGGCCTTTTTTCATAATAGATAGCAAAATTTGCTGTAATTTTTTATGCTTGAGACTTTCTCACCCCCAAGCCAATAGCTTATACATTTTTCTCTCTTATTTTTTGAGTTCCAGATTTCTTTCTTAACTGGTGCAACTTTACATTTTTAATAGAATGCTGATGCTGTGTATAACAGGTGAGAAGTGACATTATCAACAATTACAGGAAGTCCACATATGCCCACAATTTCAGGAAGAATATTTATCTACAAATGAAGGACTGTAGACCAGAAATTTCTTTCCCTCAGGAGAAAATAAAATTATGGGTGAGTGTATGAAATATTAGTTTCTCATACAGAAACATCCATGCTACTACTTACTAAAATAGTGAGCAATACAGCCCTGAAAGAAATAAAGAACAAAGAATAATCATCAAAGTAAAAAGAAAATATTAAAAAAAAATACTTGACTTATGATAGGAGAACTATTTTATTCATTCACCACTGAAGTAATTGCTTGTGTATTTAACAAACCTATCAGAATAAGCCCAAAAAGCAAAAGCTTATTTTCTTCTAAGTGACAATGAAGCAAGTCAGTAGAAATCCATATGGGAGGTATATTTATAAGCATGATGATCACGAATGGTGGCATGTCCTAGAGTTTCAAGCTGTTTGAAATGAGTGAACTATATTTCAGTAATTATATTGAGCTTCTATACTACTGTAATTTCAACATCTGTTTTTAACCCCTTTTAGTAACACACATTTGATTTATAGTCCTAAAATTAACATTCTTGGATCCAAGCCTGCTCTTAGTAACTGGTGCAATATAATTAAATCAGCAGAAAAGTAAAGTATGACCTTTGCCTATTATTTTTATTGCCAGGAAGGTGCTACCTAGAAAAATTACTAAAGAGCAAGAACATCTGATGCACAATCAAGGATCACATTGAAAAAACAGTTTCAGGGTAAGTACTCTAAAGAAGAAAGGAAAGGACTCTACCAAACAGCTCCCTAAGGTCACCAGGACTTTAGAACAGAGAGAATAACAGTAAGAAGAGGCATATACACACATTTGCTCCCAGTGAAGTGACAAGAACACTCACCTGTAAGAACTATGTTCTAGTACCCATCTTAGGGAATATTTAAGTATCCTTTATTAAGTGGAATACATCAATGAAAGACAAGGAAAAACTCACCCTGAAATAGCCTCTTGGGCTTTGTGTGGCTTTCAAGGGCTAATGAAGTAGATGGAAGACTATCACAAACTGCCATCACAGTTGGAGCAGATACACTGTATAGACACACTCTGTTCCCAGCACCTAAACTGGCCAAGTAATTTCTATTTTCTTTATTCCCAGGTCAGTTTATATTTTATATTGTACATCATTCATGTCTGAAACACCAAGTTCCTTCCTGCCATTCATCTTGCACTCACACCACTACTTGCCCTTCCAGCATAACATAAACCATAATAATTTCCCCCTTTTTTGAGGTCATGACAAATACTACTTATTTCCCTGCAAAGCCAAAGGAAAATATAATTTCACTTTAGTTTCTACTTCAGCCAGTATTTCTCCCAATGCATTTTATAATAATTAACTTTGTTTGCAACCATTTCTGCTCCCATGCTCTGAAGCTTCTTCCTTTTCAAACAAAGATATTGTCCATTCTTTGCACTGTAGTACATAATACCTGTATCACCTCTACTTTTTGTTTTAAGCAAAACAGCTATTTCTGTCCAAAAAGCCACATTTGTATAAAGTGTAGTTGTATAATGCATTTCCATATAAAATTACAAGCTGTTTTTAATGGCTTTTGAAATAAAAAACACTTGATAATTAGTATTTTGTACGGGACCAAGTGCTGTTCTTTCTTGTCTGTTTTACTAAAACTGACCTTAAAATACAAACCCTGAACAATTTAAAAAATTAAAATAAATTTTCACCTTTAAAGGTTTCTAACCCATCAAAATCTTTCATGTAACTAATATTTCAAACTAAATCTCAAAAATCTGTTGTTTAAGACAGTTCTGTATTTTCTATCATACAAAACTCCTATAAACTACATAATTTAAACTATGATGTCTAAATATAATCTTGTATGAAAGATATGATCTTGCCTTTTCAATGAGAACCGAGGTGTAGTTGAAATTTTACTGTGCTGCTATAGTTAATTACACTGAGTAGTTCATTTTCACTATAAAGGATATTCCACACCTTATAATAAATGAGTGGTTGGCGACAAGTTTTTTTTTCTAATGAGCTGGCGGTAACTTTCACAAAAAGTGATGATACATGAAGAAAAAATATGGCCAGGTTTCTTGGCTCAAGGGAACTTGAAAGAATTGACCTTTAGATCATAGATATCACAATATCTGCTTGAAAAAGGGGAGAAACAAAACCATGAGGTGATTCCCAACCACTTAGCCATTAATCCCCCTTACTCCTTAAGTAAAGGCAAAGAAATCTTTGTTTAGAAACAGTGACAGAAGAAAAAAGTAAATGTTTAAAAACTGTGGAACTGAGAATTCTTCAGAAAAGATGGAAAAAGAGAAAAATAAAGAATATGCAATGGAAGAAAAGCAATCTGTCTTAGTGAAAAATACAGAAGTAAAGTAGGATTAGCAAAAGTATTTTAGAAGTGAAAAGCATCAACACTTTATAAAAGGCAACAAGTTGTTTGTATAAGGACCATTAGAAATTTCTGAAGGAATAGGAAGAAACAAAGTGAATTCCAGAAGCAAACACTGCAGGAATCATAACGAGATGTGACAGCAAGTAACTGTTCCTTTAATTTCAGCCACTTAGATTTATCCTGGAACACATGAAACAGTGTAGCACAGTATTTTACATATTCAATTGTAATTTTATGTTTATGTACTGGAAATATAATAAATATGTGTCTGCATGTGTCTCTCACTGATTAGGAATCACTGCACAGGGAGCTTCTTTAGCTAGACAGATATATAGATATGTAACTCTTTGCTAAATGTGGCCAGTTTTGTGGATCACACCTGCAGAGCAATTAGCACTTCCATGGGTGACTGTAAACAGCTGTGTAACAGAATATGGAAGATCAGTCTTCAAGAATCAAGTCCCATACCTGCTGAAACCATGAGTTTCTGCTACACTGCTGTATTTTAGTCACCACATTTACCATTTCCTTTTACAATTCTGAATAAAGAAGAGCTTTTCTTACCGGAGTGAGTGCTCCTTCTGCTTGAGCTTCCATAGGACTTGTAGGGGTGGCCGCAAGAAGCTGTCCTGCAGCTCCAGACAGAAGTTCCAATTTATCTGTAAGCTGTTCAGATGCAGCAGGATGACATTCCATGTCTAGAACAAACTCCACCCCTGAAGTTTGGTTCTTGGCATGGACATTGTTTCTTGCCCAACCACCCTCTCTGGACTGCTCTTCTGGAGCAGACTCCTCTAGAACTTGTAGTACCTCTGGCTCTTCATCTGAGGGACTTCCAGTCATTTTGTGCCCTAAAGCCTCATTTGTCCTGAAGTCCTGCAAGTCCCGTTCTTTATCTATTATCACCCATTCCTTAGAATCAACCTCCTGCCTGCAGGAGCTGAGGTTAACAGCTACAAATCCATTGCTCATAACACCATCAGCATGGTCAGGAGAATTAGCTGACACAGGCTTTGAAGCATCTGGAAGATATTCTTCATCATAGTGCCAAACATGGTCCCTGCGGGCAGTCACAGGAGCAGGAAGAGATGTTTTCTGAGAAAGAGGAGGAACAGCAGCAACAGGAGTCTCTGCCACTTTCAATTCTTTCTGCTTCTTCTCCAAACTTAGAGAAAAGAAGTTAATATCTGAATTAGTTAAGAATTAATTAAATAATGTAAGATACATTTGAGTGTTTTCAGAAGAAGAAAACTAGATTTATATAAAAATTTCTTGTCATATTCTAGAACACCCTACAATGGTACAAAGATCCACAAATCGAGACAAATAAGTATGATGTCAAGTAAAAATGGATGGATAGTCTTAGAAATATACGCACTTTTAATTTTACTTGTAATGTATCAGGTTGTATTGTAAATATAATTACCAGAAAGGAGAATTGTGAGAGAAAAAAACTCAGTAGTGAGGTTATCATAGACGTCCACTGTACTTAATTTGTTACAAAGCAGAGACTCAGAGAGGAATACAAGAAACAGATGTCTCCTGCAGCAAGTATTACATGCTTTCAAGAAGAATTTTATTTATTGCTTTGACTGAGTCCTTACTTATGCTTTGCATAATTTGCTTCATCAAACAAATTCAAATTCCTAGCTCCCCTATGAAGTATTTAGAAGGATTTTGCCACTGTCATCACCCCAGCTCTCTTCTACTGTCCTCACACAGACTCTGCCTTTCAGTCAGATTTCATTGTGTCCCTCCCCCCTTATTCTTTCTAGACAACTGGCAAACCAAATCCATTCTCATACATCTGTCTCTTCTCTACCTTCAAATTTCATTTTAAGTTCTCTGTCTTCCACCAGGGTTTTTTTATGCTGGTGCAAGTCCTTTGGGCAAAACTGAGCCTGCTGTATGCAGGTAGATTTCTAACTTCTTCACTCCACTTCCTGTAAACCTCCCTTCTCTTGTCATATAGCCTAATTTCATGTTATCTCTGTTGAGCACCTGGTATCAACCTTCTTATTCAGGACAAATTGTACTGACTGTCAAGAGTATGCCTCTGAAGAAAAAGTTAATAAATACCAGGGTTACAACCACTAGGTCTTGAAATACAAAGTTCCCAGGTGTGGAAGTCCAACTGCACTCTAAGCAATAATCATTTTCTAAAGTAGCTGCCAAGTAGTGACACCCATTAATTGAGTAATATTATGAAAAATACTTTGCTCTAACTTGCGTAAGCATACTCAACAACACCATTCCTGCTCTTCACACAGCAAAGACAACACTATCCTAATCACATATCCTTAAAAAGTCCTAGCAAAAGGATAACGTAATTTCTTTACCAGGTCTCAAGAAACTTATCAGTGTCGGGCTTAGACTCCAACGTCATACGCTTCTCCAGTTCAAAGCTGTGAATGGAACGTAACTTTCGCACCAGTGGAACATCTCTGTCTAACTGGGTGGTCTCTGAGCGAACTCGGATTGGAGAACCAAGACTCGGGGCATTAAGCATTCCATTCCCTGGTCCATGGCTGTTTTCTTCCTCTGTGGCAGCCTGTGCAAAATGTAAAGTGAAAATGTAACTCACTAGGAGTGGCAAAACAAGAGGAAGACAAGGTACTACATGATAAAGAGCCTCCAAGTTTTTAGAATATGAAAAGCCAATTTGTATTTGGAATGGTTCTTAAGTTCATGCCTTAGTTAAGGCAGTTTAATATGCTCTTCAGCATACACCTACAGCAGACAAAATACTGACAATATACTTGTTCTGGGTAAGTCTGAGAACAAGAGTATCAAAGACCCAGTAACACAGTTACATTTACTCTGATATTTCACACCCATCTCTGAAATTTTCTTTAATAATAGTCTGAAACCTTGGACTTGGTAGAATCTTTGGTCTGCTTTACAGTCAAGTGCTCTTATTAAAGAGAAATTAGCTTCCAGGCTGTCTTATTGATTCTCTGGAGCAGATAACACTAAATCCACTAAATATTTCTGTGACTTTAAGCTATGTTTTAACCCATCTGCATTCTATCTTAATAATGAGTGAACATGATTTAGAATAATAACTAAAAATGATATAGAGCTGAGCAATCACTGATCATCCTTATTTTCTACAGGTGTAACAGAAAGCGCCTTGGTTTGAACCAGAACAATCTCCTTTCTCTCTCCTTGGTAAAAAAACCCCAACCAAATAAACAAATAACCATATCTGAAAACAGGCACCGTGCCTTGGTCTTTCCCACAATACATTTTTTTTCCCTAGCAAATAATGAGTATCAGCTTCAAAACTTGACAACTCTCCTAGATAAAGAACATTTTAGTACCAGATCTGTTTTCATGTTAAAAAACATTGATGTATCAAGAAATAGGCTACATCTGTCCAAGTATGAAATACTCTGGTTGTGAGTAAGGAAGACAGGAACCAATTCTCAGAGACCACTTTTAAAAACAAAGCAGCATTCTCTTCTTAAGACCAGCCAATGAACCTCTGAATCAGTACAACGGTATCGTATCTTATGGAGACAAAACCATCAAGTGAATTAAATGGATACTGCCAATCATGCTGATGATTTGTCATTTTAAGAACATGAAAATCTTCTTTTGTACATTTAGTATTTAGCTTCTACACATGCAAGATGCTGGAAAATTGCTTTGATTTCATTCAGTGAGCAAGAATGAAGATCACGTCTGAAGAAAACGAATATGAGTAAACTACAAAGAGTCTCATATTATCAGCAAGCTATTCATCATAAAGACCTGATAAAGTGACACAAGGCCTAAAAGCTTGTCAGCTTTTTTCAGTATATAAAATGTGTTATCTCTACCCTAAATAATTTCTTTAGCTCATTCTGGCTAATCAGCATCAGAACAACTGCCTTATTAATTACATCTTATGTGCACTATGAGGACAAGAAACTTTTCAAAGATGGTCCTCACAATGCAGATTTGAAAGTACCTTACAGATCCCCAGTTTTATTTTGTTTCTGTTTGCATCCATTTCTTCCCAAACATCTTTTTCCTGAGTGCGCTGATGTCCAGGGGATCCAGGTAGTTTTTCAGGTGATACACCAACAGGAATAACATTCTCTCCATCACTGAGCTGTTCATCAGGGAATACTTCATCTGTATTTTCCCGCAGCAAATCTCCTGGGATAGGAGTGGCATTGGCAATTCTACAAAAGTAGTTTAAAAACAAAATCAGAAAAGTAAAAAAATTTTATACTCTCATATGTTTAGAGAAATTATTTTCTATTTTAAAAGAAAGAAATAGACAAAAGCTTACAAAGAAAATCATGTTTCTGCAGAAAACTAAATTTTAGAAATTACTTAATATAAAACCCCCTACTTCCTGGCTTTCACAGTTTATTTAATTTAGGTACACAACAAAATACACAAATCAAAAAACTATCACATAAAAGCTGTTTTTTAGATGTTTTTGAAGCCACTTCTGAGAAAATTTGTTAGAGATCATGTCCAGGTTCAACTCTCCCGACTCTTCTGTATGTATTCTTCTATTCAAAAAAATTAATGGCACCATAAACACTTCTTACATTCATCCATAAACACCTCTTGCATTCTTCAGTACTGAGATGAGTGTGGGTATTATTAAACATCCCATCTTGTCCAACTGACTTCATTACAAAGTGTCTCAAATAACATATTAAATATTATTTCAAACACAACCAAAATCTATTTCCAAATTTCTTATAAAGATCCATTAATTTTTCAAACTTATAAGGAAATTGCAGCTAGAATTTTATTCCAAGCTTAGAGAAAACAATGGGTTTATTTCCAGGCAGTTAAATTTCCAGGCACTTAAACTCAGGACACATTATGTAGTTTCACAAAATACGATTTAGCAAAGGATGAATGATCAAATTTAACATGCAATTTCCTGGAGTACTATTTTTATTGCTGTAATTTTAGGACTGTAGTGCTAATCTTTCGGGATAGTATAAACTGGAGCCCTGAAAAGGGATATACTTCAAATGCTCCCAGACCTCCCTTCCTCTATGCACTCAAAATTCTGCAGAAAAAAACTATATTATGGAGATAATTTCCCTTTGGTAGGAAGCCCCTCTGTGGCTGCCATTGAAGAGACCACACCGTGCATACCCGATTGCAGCTGGTGTAAGACGAGTGTGCAGCTGAGGAGTGGTTGAAGTTGTTGTTGTTGTGAGAGAGCCATCAGTTCCACTCTTCTCCCAGTCAAAAGGGTCGCTTTCAATAACCCCAAATGTTTTCATGCTGTTGTCAAACACAGACATGAGAAGCTGAAAATAAAGAAAAAATTAATGAGCTTCATTTTTGTCTAAGAGACCAAGCAATTAAGAAATACCCTCCTGCAATACTGACAACAACATTTAAAAAATGAGGTTTTTATATGAAACACTTCTCATTTTTCAAGATTTTGAGGTCAAGATATACCAAATTAAAACAGAAATTTATTAAAACAGAAAAAAGAAATCCACCCACATCTGTGGTTTTTTCAGGCATGAGGCAAGGATACACCACAGACTTTTACAAAAAGACAGAAATACACACACACACACAGAAGCATAACTACATTGCTGCAGAATACTGTACAATGCCTCTCTAGCAGAGGAAGAGAAAAGAATACATTTGGTAACACCATGAAACCAAGGAAATGTATGAGATGTAGGAAAGGATACTGATCTTCTAATTCATACCTTTCAATCATTAAGAACCACATATCATTTATTGCATATAATGCTGACATTTATACTATACAAAATGTCTAAGTTTTCAATCCTCATTTTATGCTATGAAAAATGCTTCAGAAAATTTGTGTCCATGACAGAGAAACAAATGGCATAGTTTTCCTCTCTCTGTGAAATAAACTTTGTCTCATTCTAGTCGCTAATGTGAAGGCTGTGTCCATATCATTCTCTTACTTGTAACATTTCTAAGTTGTTTTATTTCCTAGAAGCTAAAAATCTGTGTTTTTTTCCAGTCCAGGATGCTGATAATTTTTCCACACCCTCCTTTGGCATACCTTTTGGCAATTTAAAATAGATGGGAAGTTTGGATCATTTCTCTTGTATAGAGTGGTCTCACCCATTTAATTTTTACTCTCAAGAATCTTCTGTGTGCCACCTGACCCAGTAATTTCTGTAACCCTACTTAAGAGGACAAAGCCATAGTTCACTCTGTTCCTTACGTACTGTGTTTAATTCTTCTCTCCCTCTAAACATTAAGCAGTGTCTCTGAAGTACTTTTTAAGATCATTCTCCTTTGAATCTTTTCATCAATTTCTGCTATGAGGCAAATACATACTCAAATGCTTAATGATACCAGGAGGCTGAGGCAACATATGCACAAATAGCTGAATAAAATAAACATCTGACATTGCCAAATGAAACATGGCTTCTTGGCCTAGGTCATTAACTTTTTAGACTGTAAACTCTTTGAAGCAGGGATATATATACATTCTTGTTCAGTGCCCACCCATAAATACAAAGAATACAGTAAGTAGGAACAACACTATTGCAAACACAAGCTAAAAAAGACCGGAGTTTAAAAGAGCAATCTCATTGCTCTAAATAAAACCACCCTGCTCTGGTCTAAAGCACATGAGGAAGACCGTGTTGTAAGGCTCAGGCTGCAGCTACACAGCTGCAAATGTTCCATGAATAGCCACAGGACTGTAAATTACTGGGCTGTCCCTATCATGGAAAAACTCTGTCCTGGTATGGTGTTAATTGCTGAGTGCGTGTGCCATGTTAGATCCAAATAGGCCATAAAAAAGGATTTGCAAAAATATGACTGTCTATATACTTTATCATTCAGGCTCTGTAATGTAAAATGTATTTACCAAGGGTTTAATTTGTATTAATCAAAGTTTTTCTATGCAACATCAAAATTTCTGCAATAGTACTTTTTACTATAGGGAAAAAAACATGATACATCTTTATAACCAGGCACACAAAACATTGAAAACTTTTTTCTCACTTAATTGTAAACTATAGGATAATTTTTATGGAAATTTGTAATGAAGAAGAGAAAAAAAATCAATTTATTTATTTTTCAGGAATACTGAATATTTTTTGTATTTGTAGTAAGGTTTTTTTTAACATTCAAACTTTTTCACAAAAATTAATTTATTTGTTTTGCAAATGTGCAGAATCATATACCAGTATATTTAGAGAAATCCACTTACTATCAGGAAATAAGTTATTCCTTGAGATTTTCAGCTCTTATTTCAATTCTTATATATCTTGATTTCTTTGTTAATCTTACCAAGCAAAGTAGAGGAGGCACTCTTATCAAAGCTACAATTCCAGAATTAGTCAGATTTATTTATTCAGTTGAACCAATTAAACAGTGTAATTTCTGATTTCATTGATCTAGGGAGCTGACAAAGGCACAGAGGCAGACAGGTCCTGCAAGTGGGAAGCTGACAGGAATATGTATTTCTGGGAGCCAGAAGGAAAGCACACAGGAACAGCTTGTCATACTGTGCAATTCGATCAGTACAACTTCTCACAGTGTGCAAGACTGATAAAACTCTCAAGTCTCTGCCTCCCTGCTTTTCCTGAGCATTCCTCTTCTGCTTTCCATAAACCAAAAAAAAAGTTCTATCTTTATTTATTGTTTAATCACAGGTCAACACTGAGTGAGTTAAGACGCATTCTACAGCATATCCTCTTGCCACATACCACCTTAGCACTGAGCAGAGGCTGCCTATTTCAGCAGGCAATATTCTCCTAAACAAAGAAAAATGACCGGTCTTCTGTGATCTCTGTACACAATACTTCAGATTTGAAAACACATCATGAGTGTATTTTGTGCTCTAGCTGTAGCTGCTGAATTCCAGACTTTGGAAAACTGCCAGAATGGCAATCATTGAGACAACAATCTGGTCAATTAACTTACAGAGCACCTACTAGAGGCTGTGATAGTAGGATAGCTCCCAATCCTAACAGAATACTGACTGAAAAGTGGGTGTCAATTGTTTTTAGAAACTTAACAGCCTTACACTTCTCAAATGGAAAAAAATAATGTGTTTGAACCATAAAGTTTCTGTGGCACTAAATGGTCATTTAATTAATTAACTTCGTGGTGGCACAAACCATAATAACTACCAAGGTTACACAATGAAATCAAAGTAAATTGAAGGTAAAAGAGCATAAAATTCTATTTATAAAACAGAAAGACAAAATAGTACAAGTGTTTACCTGGTAATCAGGCTTTGTGAAGTAATCCAAATTAGAAATGTGATCCAGAAAGACATTGAATTCTTGAGGAAGATGTTTCAACATAAGTCTGTGTTCATACCTTTCTTTAATGGAGCCCACTTGCTCCTAGGAGTAAGTAACACAACAAACTTTGGCACATCTTCATTCTCTGTTACAACATACTCACATTCTCTGTTACAACCATTCAACACATTAGTAGCCAGAGAGATGTGTCACTCCATTACACTGAATGGTACTGAGAAAGGCCATTCTACACCAGACAGCAAGATAAGAGATTCTGGCTTTGGCCTCAGTACACTTGCAAAATAATGTATGAACTTCAAATTCAAAACGAAAAGCCATTTAGTTTTCTACTGTGTTCGTGTTGTGTTTGTATGCTGAATGATACAAAGAGCTGTCACTAAACACTCCAACCCCTTCTAATAGTATAATTTAAAGATTTAAACATCCTGTTTCATCATGTCAAATTCAGTCACTTTTGGGTGTATATTCATGTAAGATGTATAAATCAAAATCAAAAGGAGATGCTACCGATATGCCACACTGTCATCTACCAATACATAAACCACATCAGAGAGTAACCTGGTTTTCAGTATGATTTCAAAATAAGTTGCAAGAAGTAATAACAGGTTGATTAGATATTGTTTCTTTGCATATTTCACCTATGACATATGACTAACGGCACTACTGCATATTGCCCAATCCACTTTTGTTCACCAGTAAATAAGAGATGCCTATTTCACAAATAATCGAAACAGATTAGAAATTTTAAGGGTGTGATAGGTGAAATAAGGTACTCAAGTGACAACAGGAATAATGAAGTAAGGAGTAAATATACAGTGTTCCCCTTCACAATAATTTCAATCTAGAAGTATAACCTCCTTTGTTCCTAGAACACTTAGCAAAATTTGACTGCTTTTTATACCATGACACTAGCCACAAGAACTGCCACTAGAAAACACTGGAAAATGTAAGGTTAAAATTAATTAATGATTCTAAAAGGAATCTTTATCACAGCATTTCCCTGGAATCCAGAAGTAAACCTCCCTTATGCTCTTTGGTTTCACCTCTAGCTTTACCTTGTCTTTTATTTTTCTCCAAGGCAGTTGCCCAACCACAAATTCCACCAACATGTAGAAGAGAGACCAGAGATCATCATGCCGACCCATTTCCTGTAAAAGGAAATATTTATTCTAAAGCATATTACAAATACCTAAACAAATAGGAAGAAAAATTCTTTACTACTCGAAACTTAAAATATTATATAAAATTTAATAAAACATATGCTGCAAAACAAGTTAATTAAATCCAGTGGCTATTTTAAGGGGAAATATACAAGTAAATTTCCACAGAAGACAGAGGGAAATAAAATAAAAGTTGAAGTTTGGTAAAATAGCATATAATTTGCATTGTTTATTCAGATTTCTTTAGAGTATGATGTTAAGACAATATGTTGGGCATTATGTATCTCATAAAACTCAGTAGATTCACTTTTTAAACTTACTAACTAGCAATACAATTGAACAGCAAAGATAAGTATTAGAATCACTATTATTTGTACAAGAACATTTTTATCATCAACTACTGTAAATTACATTATCCTTTCACAAATAGATGAGAATACAAAAAAGGAAATTAATAGTAACTGCATTACTGACTGCTTCCAGCTACATGAGATGGTTTTGATCCAGACTGTGATACTCACTCTGTTTCTGTGAGCGTTGATTGATGCGTATCGTACCGTTCCTCGAAAACCAGCAACAGCTCGCGGCTGTCAGAGAATAGAAGAGATTCTCATTGTAAGAAATAAATTCTCTGACTACTTAAGTGGGCATCTACAAAGTGAGTACATGTCTCATTTGAGATTTTATTTCAGTTTACTGTGCTTCTACTAGGTCTCAGTGGAAATTCAAGTGGGCAGTAATTGGCTGACCAATAAATCGCAAAGACTGCACTAGAGACATCAATTTAAAATATTTCTTTCTTTTCCAGTTTCTGAAAACCAGCATTTCTTTCCTGATACTCTAGATATCTTGTGAACATAAGTAATTCGATGTTTTGCAATCAGAGGATGTATTTTCCTATCGTTCTTTTATTCAAATAAAAGTTACAGAAAGAATTCTATAAATGATGACAATCATAATTAGTAGAAATTTAATTTTTTAAAAAATCAAACTGTGATATTACTACTTTGCCTAAGAGAGATATCCAATCCATGGCACCCCCTTCATTAATCATTATATAGAGACAAAACTGCCAGGGCTATTAAATTAGCTTTCTTTTATGCAGTCTTATCTTCCCAAACAATAATTCTTTTTGTTTCCTCTAACAGTGAACACAAGAAGCTTGAATTATCTACCTCACCTCTGACTTTAATTAGAAAGGTATTGGTGATCTGTCTGCTAGCCCAAGACTCACGACAATTCTTAAGATTTTTTTAAAATTTTGCACAATACATTGAAAAGTCTGGTTTGATATAAACACAAAGATAACCACAATACATAATTGATACCTTATTAAGATAAAACACTTTCACCTCTCTCTACATATATATATGTAATTTTTTTCTTATCCACCAATGGATGCTATACAGAGGTATCATTTAAATAAATCAGGAGCTGCCATTACTGTCAATAAATCTAATGATTGAATTCAGCAGGACTATGCAGCAACATCTTTCAAAAAGGATTCAATGGCCATATAATCAATGTCTGCTAGAGTAGTACAATGAGAGCTGAACCAGTGTTAGTTAAGGCAGAGAATATTTTCTAGTATGTTCTTAACATTTAGAGGTTCTCAGATGATAGTCCATAGATCTTAGACTTTGCACATCATCATACAGTTTAAATGGTGCTCAGAACACCAATTTCATGTTCCAGCAGGACAGACTCAACTATCTGTGTTTTGTAAGTATATCATATTCCACACTGAACATTACCCTGAAATGAAACATAACATTGTAGTTGCAGAAATTACACAGTACCATGCAATTAGAAAAAGAATAGCTCAAAATGCTTTGAAACTGCTAAATTTCAGGAGAAACAATTTTTTCTAAAAAAAGCACCTAAATCTCCTTAGTAGTTCTTCAGGTTGATAAATCATCCAACTAAGAGTAATATAGCACCACTGCCAAGATAATCAAAATACAGATAAATTTTTTAAAATATGCAGTTTAATGAATAGTACTTTTTCAGGAGGGCATTGAGAGCTTAACTTTAAAACAGTTGAAAATACAAATTCCATAAATCTCAAGAGCATATAGTTCCAGAAGATGAAACCAAATGTTTGCTGTCTTTGCCTCTGGCATGAATGTTAAAAAGGAAGGACTATATTCAGTTTTACTTAGTTAAATATTTCTGTTCTTTTGAGACAAATGGAAAAAATATGAAATCTAGGATGAAATGCCACTTTCCTTTCTAGCATCACAATTTCAATTTCTACTTGATAAATAGGACAAAAATGCTTCAGTTGCTGGACAAAGCAAGTGAAAAAAACTAAGAAATGTCATATGAAAGCTAAATTATCCCATTCAGTTTACAAAAACTAAAAATCTGACCTATTCCACTTCTGTCCTGGGAAAGAAATCCCATATGAGGAAATTCATTGTGTACCAATTCAAATGCTTTTGAATGTTAAAGTCACAGCCATCCTTATTTGCCCTAACATGATTTCAATTATCTGAGAATCACCTGGATGGGAAGGAAGGAAAAAAAAAAAGAATGAATGAATATTGTTTCTATCTTTGAGCTTATCATTAAGTGAATTCTGAATTCTTTATTCCAGCAAGGACATCTAAAGCCTGTCACTGTCTCTTGCCTTAAAGTATAGTTTCTGCAATCTGAAGTAAAAGCATATGTCACTCTGTCATACTTCAAGATGCAATAAAATACCTTCCAGTAATGGAGCTAGTCATTATTCAATAGCAGTATTATAACTGCCATGCAACAATAATAAAATAATTCTACCATGTGTCTCCTGACGTGAGTGATGCTCTGTAGGTCAAATCAAGTTTGCCCAATCCAGAGCAGAACTTCTGAGAACTTACAGACTTCTGAGCATTTGTTTAACTTCTGAAACTGTTTCAGAACTCTTCATGCATCTCACATCTCATGTAGTAAAAGAAAAATACTTAATTCTTCAAATTTAACAAAATATTTTGAAGATACATGCAGATGAATTAAGCAGATCCAGTGACTACAATGAATTTTCTACTTATGAAGATACATTTTTAATAGAACCAGTTTTCTTTGGAGGTATTGCTGCCCTGGAAACACTTGGCAATGTCTCAGATAAACTAAATGGAGGAAAGTAGCAGTTCCTAGCAAAGTGAACTATTTCCACTAAGCACACAGCTTTCAGACTCCTGGGAGACACTATGCTTACAAACCTATGAATGTTGCTTTTTTGGAGTGGCTGTGGAGGAGGCAAATCACCCTCCTTAGCTCAGTTCAGTGTCTCTAGATAAATGCTCTGGGTTTATTGCTCTGGGTAGCATTGGAAAGGTTACACAGAGCAAAATAAAAATAAATCATTATTGGTTCTTTACATTATATCTGAGACATACCATGGTGCTCCCAATCAATCAGGCCATGACTGAGTATTTCTAAGTGTCTAGGTTTTGCACTGAGAAGCCAGCAGTGCTGCCTCAAGAGTAAGGTTCAAAATCCACAGGGGATGGGCAGAGAAGCAGCCACCTATGTTACCCTATTTTCCTCTACTAAAGGTAGAATTCTCCTTTTTTATCTTTTCTCTTGAAAAAGACAATTTCCTAGTTCAAATTCCACCAGAAATATATTTCCATGATTGGAACTACACACAGTTCCAATTCTTTGAAACCTTTTCTCATAGCTTCAACAATTCACATTCCAATCCTCCTCCTTTTGAACATACAGACTTCACAGTCTAATGTAATGCCTAACACATGTTAGCACCAGTTTAGAACAAATGAAAATTTCAGATCACTTGAGTAAGGAAAGATCAAACAGTTGAAATATAATTGCCATTAAAAAATATTATAGATCTCACCTGATTTTCACTACATATACAGCTCTTCAAACCCACACTTTCAGCTCTGTCCTAAAATCCATATCAGACGCTGAGTACTTGCACTTAGAACTCTTCATCAATCCCTCCCCTACTAGTTGTTGGTATGACACATTACTTGGCCTCAAATCTACCTAAACAAATGTGAATTCCAAAAGCTGACTGCAGCTGTCTGATCCTACGCTACCTAGTTCCAGCAGAAGCTGAGTAACAAGGTAAGTTAACAACTAACAATACAATTAAATTTTGCTATTGTGAGTTCTAACAGACATGTGGTGACAAATGAAAATTCATCTCCTCCTGCATGTGCTATAAAGAGCAACACCATCTCTAAGCCAGCAGGGTTTGAAACACAAAACATCTCCTGAGCTACTCAGTTTTCAGTCTGGAGTACTCAGCCAATGTGATGCACTAGCTAAAGACTACAATTATTCCAAAGCTGATTTATGAGCAGATAATAAGTCTGGTGGGCAGAAAAGGGTGGCAACCTCCTAATGTCTGTCACAAACCTAAACTTACTGCAGTGAAAAATCACAGAGGGTAAGTCTGCCACATGTATATTTGCTTTGCCCTGTGCAATCTTTCATCTTCCTCTTATTCCAGGAGCTGAAACAGAAATTACTGTAAGAGGAAGACTATCTATATGAACCAGCTATGCTCTGGCAAATAATTCCCCCACAGAGGAAAATTTGTTTTGTTTTGTTTATCTCTGTAAGTAAAAATTTTACAGTTTTTCTGCACTTAGGAGAACTGGAGAATGGAGACCTCAATTCTTTTATGTTTCGCATGTATTTTTTATGTTTTGTACATATCTAATTTAGTATTTATAATGATAATACCATATATTAAAGAGCTGCATAAATTCAGAAGTAGACTGTTGCAGTAGTAGGCCTATTTCAACTATGGATGGAAAGCAAAAGGTCTCAAGGAAGCTAATGTACATAAATGTACCTTCTTTCCAATTCTCTTCCCTATTCCACAGGGGCAGGCGTGGAGTGTGGGAAATGAGCAAGAGGTTCTGTGGTACTTGGCTGCCAGCTGAGATCAAACCACAACAACAAAATAACACATTTTCCTTCTTTTAAATTATTCAAGATTTTTTTTCATGACTCAGCAGAGAATTTAGCCTATAACACACAAGGAACTGGAAACCAGAGTTTCCGGTTTGATTTTCATTTGCTTCTATTTTCACCAGAAAACAGATTTTACTGGACCAAACCATCTGTCTTTCCACCACAATAGCTTTTAATTTCAAACAAATAGGACAGCTCTCAGACTTTCAGTTCCTGCAAATTTAACGAAAATTGGTGATCAAAGATAGAACCCAAATTAGTACACTGACACAGAGACAGATAGTTAAAATTCAATTAAAATGGCTCACATCCATCTAAAGAGACAACAATCAGCTGGTCAACCAGCATTAATTTTAGATGGCATGTAAATACAAGCCCAGTCTCAAAAGTGCAACTAGGTACTGATCAAAAAGGTAAGCTGTAGTATGAAGCTGAAAATACTAGGAAACTTAGAGGGCATAAGAGAAGCAGTACACAAAACAATAGCAAAACTGTTCACCATTCATAGAATAAATTCTTTTAAAAATAAGATCAAAAATGACTAGAAAATTTATTTCTTTTCTTTTTTTTTTTTTGTAAGGCTGTTACAGCCCATTCCCCTGAGCATCTATTAGCTCTATAGATAATAAAGGAACTCCTGAATCCAAATATAGAACAGCTATAAGCACCTTTCAAAATGTCTAATTTAAATTTCTAAGTTAAATTTTTTTAATTATTATCTGGATATGATACCATGTGTTTTGCACACAACAGGAAAGAAGAGAAAAACCAACATACTCTAACAAAGTATTCTATCATCCCCATCTTTCATATCTCAGCAATTAATCAAACTGTTTCTTCAGGCAGGATATCATGTATTTGGTTTTATTTTTCAGCTCAAAACTTCAAACTCCAGGTCATAAAGAATCTTCCTCTCAAATAAAACCACACATGATTTTCTTAATTTTTTGATATAGTTATTTAATCCCAAGATTACTCCACAGAGATGTTACAAAACACTGTCACACTGCATGAAATTCATATATCCATTCTACTTTTGTCACCGTGTCAATTGATAATGCTCTTCTTTTCATCTTTTGCATTAATTCACCACCTGCCTTTTTCACCTTGTACTACTACGCACGCGACACTAGCTGTCTGTCTCTGTAACACTGATTTCCTTCATGACTTTGTCAGTAAAACAACCAAACTTGCAAGAATCATGTTCAGTGGATGCTGAAAATGCTACATATACACACTATAAGCTTGTGGCCTTAATAATCTCGCTCTATGTCCTTTCAGGAGGTTTTAGCTGACTATAATTAATGTTACACTGGTAGGTGTAACATTGCTATATCATTACAGCTGCACAGGTCTGTCACTGGTAGGTGTTATCACAACTATGCATTACTTTAAAGACCTTTGAAACCCAACAGTCTAACAGTTATTTTAATCTCTCTATTAAAAATAATGTCTCCACCAACCTCACCAGGCTAACTCCCATCTCTTTGCTATAAAAGCATTACTAATGCAGAAATGGAACCTCAAATGACTGTCCTAATTCTTTCAACTCATGCATACTGCTTATAAACCAATTACACAAAGGGGTCTTGACTTAGTCCCTTCAGCAAATAACCATTTTCATGTAGGACACTTTGACAAAAGAATATAAAATTTCTAGTTTCTCCTGGTACTAACAGAAAAAAAAAATTGGACTCCAGCCTTTGTTGACTTAGAGGACATGAAAGAGAAAATTGAGAAGTACATACAGCCTATTGAAGAATGATTTTGTATATTCACAGCTTGCACTGAATGACTGCGGTATTATACAATAACTTCTTTCTTATAGAAATGAAAGTTATAAAGAAAATACAATGCCCTAATAATTCATCTTAGACTCCATTTACTGAAACAATTTTGAAGGAAATCTTTCAAACTTCACCTATTTCCAAAAGTATATGTAATGTAGTCTGATTGATGAAATTTAGTGAAGAATAGTTGATAATATAATTTAAAAATACTTGTTCCTTAGGAAATTTCTTTTTCTCCAGTAGCAAAATGTGCAAAATTTAATTTAATAGACACGGAATGGCAGAAGCAGACTATAACAGGAAGAGACAGTCAGATTTCAAAAAAACTAGTCCAGTCCTCCCTTCCTACTTTTAAACCATTACATATATATATATATATATATATATATAAATATTTTAATATTATAAACAAAACACAGAAAATCGTTTTCAGGAGCTTCCTGCATTCTATTTGGAGCTGAATTATACCACATACATGCCTATTGCTTTTAATTGTACATTTATTTGTGCCATAATAGCAGAACTGATTTTGCTAATTGCAAACCACAAAATCAATGCAACAACATTATACAAATAAATTCAAAGATGTACAAATATTTAAATTTTTAAAATATTTGTTTGCTTATGATTTCTTGTTAATTCTATGCTTTTCTACTAATGTATACAGAGTTCAGTACAAATGTACTATGTATTTTTAATGCTTTACAATCCCAGCTGTTGCACCTTCACATGAAGTGCTGAAGAGAAGGGGAGAGAGGTGGTTGTTAAGAAGGCTGGTCTCAAAATACATGGTTAAGGTACCTGTCCTATGTCTGCAGAAAACTGGTAACAATGAAAAATTGGACATAGTTTTGCTTGTTAGAGAGAAATTATTTTCTCAGAGGATGGTGGAGCAATGGAATCAGAGAGGCTGTGGATGCCCCATCACTGGAAGTGTTCAAGCCCAGGTAGGACATGCCTTGAACAACCTGGTCTAGGCAAGGGAGTGGGAGCCAGGTGATCTTAAAGGTACTTTTCAATCCAAGCCATTGTACAATTCTATGTGTTCAGTGCTTCTTCTCATTACTTTAATGCCTTGTTAGACAAACAATGAAGAAACAAATTAAATATACAAATATATATATATATATATATTAGGATTGCCCAGTTACAGACATTTGATCCTGGGAACTTCTAATGCCAAATTTGAGCACACGCAGGTCTTTGCTTTATAAACATTGTTGCAGAGGTGTCTAACACATCATGCATAGCTTCCATGCAATTGATGAGAAGGAAAAGTACCTCTTTGTCCACTTCCTTGTTCCAAACAATTATGTTGCAAGCTAATGGTGTATTCACTTTAAGAGACAACATATAAAAAGCCTCCTCTGAAGTTTATCAATGTAAAAACCTCTGAGGACTACTACATGGAAACTTATTAACACATGTTTTTCAGAAACCTCTGAGGAAAATGAAAAATATTTCAAGAGGAAAATAAACACTCTGTTCCTTGTGTAGGTGCACACATGTAATCCTCAGCTAATCATATCCCTCTGCAATGTACTGTTCAGCACTGAGAGAGGCCATTACTTGAGAAGAGATAGCATAAGGTAAATGCCAGCGACAAAATGCTCAACAGGATGAAAGAGTAAACGAACAAAATGACATGGACCATTACCCTGCAGCAAAGGGCTGTCAACAGTTTTAGTCAGGTATGGAAGAGAGGTCTGTTTAGAACAGTTAACATATTTTAGCCAATTATTTAATATATTCATGATACAGTGTCCTAAGATATCAAACAGCTCCCTGGAACTTATCTGTACTATTTAATTATTTTCCATTAAATCTTCTGCCACTTAATGCTGCACTCACAAACATGTCCTAGTTGTCCCCAGACTTGGCTTTAACCTGTGTCATCCAAAACTGAGGTGTGTCAAGAAACTGCTGAATAAACAGTGTATCTTGGTGCTCTTTAACTAAAACCAAAACCAGATCAATTTCACAGTTTTCTGGAGATGACTGAGGTGCTGCCAATCATTTACATTTAATGGGTGGTCTCATTTTATTCCAAATTTATTCTGAATGCCATGTTCAGTAACTATTCTTGCACAATGTCCAGTATACAGACTCTTATTTATAATAAATTCACACAGCCAAGGGATTATTCACTAGTTACCAGCACAAATTCTAAATCATGAGGGGCACTGGGCCAAACAAAAAAGACCTGCACCAGTTTTAGTCAAGACTATCTGTGGACCACTTCTGAGTCTTATTTCTTAAAGTTGTATCAATGTTTGCTATAATAGCATTTACTTGAAAAGGAGATTGAGAATATATAAGCAATCCATCTTTAAGCAGTCCAAGGGTCTAAACAGCACTCAAAGAAGGCAAAAGATTTGCAGTGACCATTTTGTTTATATCAGTGTAGTTTCACCATTGCTCCTTTAGTTCTTAAAACTATTCCACTCCTTTTTCCCATCATAAAAAACATCTAATGGATATAGCTTCCATCATTTTAGCACTAGAAAAACTATGTTCTCTTCCAAATACAGAAATTAACAACCTACAATTCTTCTGCCAAGATGACAGGAGGTAAGACAGAATAACATGGAAGTATTCTCTAGATTTCCTCAACAATCTAGATAATCCAGAATCTTATTAGAAGAAACACCATGCAATTCAAATGCATAACCATTCCCAATTTTTCACAAGTAAAAACCCAAATGAAAATATGCGTATATGAGAAATTTGTAACTTCTGTCCCTCTATGAATTGAAATTCATACCTTCTGCCCCTGTATTTTGTGAAGTATTCTGCAAAGGATTGTTTTGGGTCTTTATTTGTTTGGGGGAGGGGGTAGGGGGATGTTCCATGATTTCATTAGTTCTTGTTTGTTTTGGTTTTGTGATTTGTTTAAGAATTCAGCTTCTTAAACTACATTTCTAGGACACCACCGGTACCTTAAAGTGAAACTTGAAAATAAAATCTCATTTGCTGGAAAATCCTCAGAACCTGAGGGCACTGAAGAAAAGCAAGCAGCACTTAGCTGATTTGTACAAAAACACCTGATACGGAATAATGTCTGCATGGTTTGATGTCAACAGATTTGTAACTGCTTCCCTAGACAATAAAAAATCTAGACATTTGCATTCACAATGGCTTTCACAGCATTTTTCTAAGGGTCAGACTGATACACCAGCAGCTGGTGTCTCTTCTGCTTTAGCAGAAGTCAAAGACAATTTTTGTCACCAGTAAAGAGCATGGGTAATGCCTCAGAAAATTTTGCTGGATACTCTTTTGCCTTTCGATTTGAATATTTCTGTTAATGTTCAGAGTAAGTAAATACTGTAAAATACTTTTAACCTACTTAATGTTAAAAGAATATAATTTTGATTTTTTTTACTAGTTTTCAAATAAATATAGGAAAATTTAGACATTTGAAATTAAGGTCATGCTAAAATGTCCTATGACAATGAGAACCCTGACAAAGCTCTTAATTTTATTTAAATAACCACTGAAGAATGACCTAAAATCTAGTCACGGGGAAGAGCAGGAGAAAGGTGGGAAGATGGAGGAATGCAGTCATAGGGCAGCTCTCCCCTTGACCTAAAAAGTCTTATTTATGAAAAATACAACAATTCCACAAACAAAACATTCTCCTCTGAACACATTTCAACCCACTAGTCACAATACTCTCAATAAAGAAATTCCACATTCCAAACTAAGTACCAAATTAGGCAAAAAGGAATTTTCTTCTTCAATTATCTTTGCTAAGTCCAAATCATCACATTCAGGGGACTGACTGTTAATCCGAACAATTCTTTAGGCTGCCAGTCAGTGAGACCTGCATACTGAGTAGAAAAAGACTGATGTTTTAGATGAAAATATTTTATCTAAATGCCACCTTTCTTATGGATAGGTCCTTAATTTGGTTATTTCCTAGCTTTGTCATCTCAGCTTGCATATACATTATACTATCTTCTTTGTAAAACAAATAAAATTCAGTTATTTGTAATTTGTAGTCCACATAAATAAAAATACCACAAAACTTAGGCTTGTGATAATACATGATGCTTGAATTTATGGATTTTTAAAGAACTATGACCTAAAATTCTTTTTTAAAGGTTAATCTTTTTAACAGCAAAGACTAGTGGCTTCTTTTTTTATTTTATTTTGCTTTCTTTTCATTAAATTCAATAGTACCTCAAAAAACAGTTGTGGTTAAGGTTCACTTTAAAACAGGAGTGATGACAATTGCCTAAGAGCTGGGTGCAGTACTGATGATGTTAAGAATGCAAATGTCCTTCACATTTTGTGCCTCAAGGTTTTCTATTTCTGTAAAACAGCTGACACCTTCACTTTCCATTTTCACCATGTAAACAGAGACATGGAAATTGATGGCTGCATGAAGTTAGGTTTACATTCAAAAAGAATCATTTATTCTTTGTCTCAATTAAAAAAAAAAAAAAAGATGCTTGTACTTACTTCAGCTATCCGTAAGACAATAGCCAACAAAATGTTGGGTACTATACCCTCAAAAAGCAATAAAAAGCAGACTATGAATCTCATAAATATACAAAATTTGTATCCTGCTAACTGTATTTGCTTGATGATTAGAGTATCCCTACAATTAAATTCTAATTACTCTGCTTTGCAGTAATCAATTCTTATCTACGGCATTAATTCATTTATCGGCTTCCTCTCTCCAACAATTTATTTGCTTGCCTCTTGTTTCATCTTTCCTTCTTTTAACAGCCTACATCATCCCCAGCAGTTTTTGTTCTTCCCATACTCAATTTTCTCTCTTCTGATCTTTTCCATCCCAAGAGAAGGCTTCTCCCTTCCTTGATAAGGAACCAATTAGTGGTCCCTTATCAACTTCCATTCTATAATTTAATTCCACATGTACCCCAAACACCTGCATCCTAGTATTGCCCCCACCATGTAGAATTTAGTATCAGCAGCCATTATCTTTCATGCATCTTTCACAAACCTATGAAATGCAATAAATGTTTATTTCTGATTTTTATGTTTTAGCCAGGTAATAGTATCAGATCATACAACTTAATAAGCTGCAGCTCTTCACTACTCTCTTCAACATATTTACACATTTTACAAGTATCTTATTACTGAATACAACAGACATATCCCTCTCTCCTTGAAGTCAGTTCCTCACAAACATAATCATTCAGACAGCTGGAAGACAGGAAAACTTTGATAAAATCAATCCATGTCAAAATTAGCAAAAAAAATGTTTTATTTTACAGTAGTAATTCTGAGAGAAAACTATCTGTAGCATGAAAAAGTGTGCAAAGCCTTGTTTTTGCTTTATGCTTACATGCTTTTTTTTCAGTTTTGAAGATTCACATATACCACTGCAGTAAAATGATATAAGAAGAAAACTGCAACTATAACAAATTAATTTTAAGGCTAATATCTGGAACAAGTGGGAAACTGTCTCTACTAACTAAATAACCCAAGAAAATGTAAAATCACTGGATCCTTCAGATGAGCAAAAAAAGCATTTCCTTTTGACAGTATGCTCAGACATTTGGGCAGACTAATAAAGCTTGAACACATTTTCATTATGTAAAATTGTCCCTCAAAATACTCCTTCCTGTAATTTCCTGAAATGACATTTTGCCCCTTTTTATTAAGAGGGACAATATTTTCCTGTAAGGAAAATGCTAAATTTGAAATTACAATCCAGATAATGATTATGGAATACCAAAAAGGATTGGTCCTTTTCTAACAGTTGTTGTATTACATTTATAACCAATTTTATCCCTTTTTGCCAACTTTACAGCAGATTACTAACACAGTGGATGTGTAAAAATGAGCTTAGAGCACTGCATTGTCTCTGTAGGGAAGAAGAAAGAGAAAAAAGACAGCTACAATATCCTGGAGATGTATTATTTTACATTTTTCTGAAAAAGAGTTCTGATATTGTTGGATGAAGAAATTCTGTAGTTCTAGAAAGAGGCTATAAAAGGCTATTTCAGCTGCAGTGTGTGTAAAGATTCTGTTAAAAAGCAAAAAAGGCAATGAAGAAGTACCAGGGATAAAGAAGAAATTTGATACTAGATTTTACAATCACAAAACATGTTTCTACATTTAGAGCAATTTATGTCCACTTCTAAAAGCTCATTGAACTCCTCTGCACTTTAACTCCATGCCATTCCTGGTATTGAACGTTTGGATCAGACGGAAGAAGTGACCCAAACAACAGATTACCCCAAAATATCTTAGATGTACACCTCTGTCTCAAACCAAAAACTGGAAGCCTGACTCATTCCCTTATGCCAGTCTCTTAACATAATTAAGAAATCACAAGACATTTCTGATCTGGGGTGGTGATCGAGCTTACAACAGTTACCAGTTCAATGCAACTCCCACACTTCTTCAGAAGAAAAGAACAGCATACTACCACATTCAAGAATTCGGATTTCAACTGTGAAAAAAAAATCTTACTGGTCTGACATCCCCACATGAGTTGGTAAATTGCCGTGCTAAGCCAAAATCCAGCATAAAACACTTCCTACAGGTGCTTGGAAAACGTCCCATTGCGAAGTTTGACTAGGAAGAAAAACAAATATAGACAGATGAATACACACAGGTTTCAATATGCTCACATATTAATGCAATAACACCATCAGAAAATTCATATTCTATTTCTCTATCCTCCTTTCTGTGTTTTCACTTCTACTGAACTCCCAATAAATTTGAAGAAAACATTGTTAAGAGAGACAGACATCCAACTTAGCATTTCTGAACAATGGCCTATATTGTCCAAAGAGATTGTCATCTTACTTTATCCCTTAGAATATAATAAGTTTTAGCAAGAATTTTCCAATCATGTCACCTACTCACATAATGTCAGCATTGCCTAATTGGTCACAAGGAAAACAAACAACCAAGGATTTCAAGTTTTGAGTTCAGCAAAAAGCAGAGTTAGCTCCAATTAAATGGCTTAAAGGGCTTAAATGGGGATGGGTCAGGGAAAATACAAGTTTTATAAAAAGCTGCCAGAAAGAAGTGATACAAATGTATCATACAAACGTATGTACGGAAACTTGTTGGAAGTTCTATGTAAGCATCATTCAGCTGACACAAAACTTAGTAATATGTGTCAGATATAACCAACCACATTTGCAGCTATTAGAAAGCACAAAGATTTGCTTATGTTTTCCTCATTTACAAATTCTGACAGTTCAGAGTTCTAATGGTATTTGTCATACAGAACAATATTAAAAAATAGGTGACTGAATTTCAGGAATAAATTCAAAGAGAAATAGAAAATAGTAAGAACAAAAGCGTGATGCCATCAGGAAGGCACTCTCCTCAATGATATATTAACAATAGATCTAATAAGAATTGCACAGTAAAACAATAATTTTCTCATACAGTCTGTCTTTCATTTCCTTGTTTGTTGAAAATATATTAATAAGACATAAAAATTGCCATTGAAGGACTTATAAATACACTATAGTTAGTATATATTCTTTTAGATTTATTATACAACAATATTAATTGCCATTAGTCAAGCACATTATGTCATATCTCATGGCAAATACTCTTGGTTACATGATGCTAAAGATAAGAGCTGGAAGTTTTAACTACAGCAAATTGCAAGAAGGCCTAAACCGGAGACAATGAAAAAGACCAAAGTTACTGTTGTTGCAATCCAACATTAATTAATAGAAAAAAATTTGCCCTATCTGATGATTAAACTTTCAATCTTCCATTCCTTCTCATTTTTGCATTTTAGCATCTAGTCATAGAACCTTTTCTTACTCACGTAGCCATCTAATGACCATCTTACTTGCCTGTTTTGATTTAATGGGCATACTTACTGGTTTTATGTCCCTGTGCAGGAATCCCACAGAATGAATACTTTCAATAGATTCCAGTATCTGCTTCCCAAGCCGCAGAGTGGTACTAATGGTGAATGTTCCTCGAGATTGACTACGACGCAGGTCTGCCAAGTTCCGACCCTGATAAAATTAAAAGGACATTTTCATAAAAAAATACTAATACCAAGATTCACAGATGGTGTCAAGTCTTCCTACTCCTTCTTTAGTTGTTCATGATTAACCATGAAATATTTTCAATACCTATTTTTACACTCAAGGGTAACACATCTCATCTAAATGTAATGACTGTACGTCCCTGAGTATCTCCAACACCAAATTTAGAGTTTGTTTTTGAAAATATGAACTTTAATACCTTTCTATTCCTAAAAACATGGAACAAACCAATCCCTCTTAAAAGACAAGTACAGACATTATTATTTAAAATTGTTACACCCCAAAAAAGCCACTGAGAATATGCTCATGAAGATTTCTTCACAGTAACTTCTTTAAGGAAAAGTACATAGTTTAATTATATATTATATCAAACAGATGAAAATTATATTCTGTAGGAATTGCAACCCCATGACATCCAGAACTGTTGTTCTTCTAAAATAACAGATGAACAACAGTATGAACTAGAACACGCTAATTTCAGTATTCATATTCACCGGGATGACAAAAGACATTAATCCCATAACTCTAAGTGCTAATCACCTATTTTATCCCTTTTTAAATGAACAAGACTCTCAGTAAAATGAAGTGTTTTCTTTTACTTGCATAGGGTAATTTTTCACTTTTATTAAAAAAGCCAATAGAATGCAGAGACTAATACAATACATTTTAGACCATTTTCAAGTGAAGACTTAAAAGGAATGTAAAATATCACAGAAGACATCAGAGTTCACTCTTCCAATGGTCAAGTCTTTCTCAGGATGTAAGCTTTCTCCTTCTTCAGAGAATTATGGAAAGGATATAAAAGGAGAAAGATATAAGGATATGCTCAATTTAGGTTTACTTACTACAGCGCATTTATGATCTTTGGGGGTTTTTTGTTTCTTTGTTTAGCATCCTCTAAAATCTTACTGGTATTTTCATATAGACTTGGGTAATAAACCTAAACACACAAGCAAACATTGAGTACTTTGATACACTAACCTGCAACTGCATGACCACATAGTTAAATCTGTCATTTCGTCCACATCCTATGAATCTACAGACATGATCTTTTCCTAAGAGAAAAAGAAGCAAATTAGCCAACGATAATGAAATTCTGTGGTTTATTCCTGTAAGTACGTAGGAAATTACTGGAAAATATGTAAAATAATAAACTAAACTCCACACAGTTCAACAGCAATAAAACCAAAGTTAGTTCTACCTGCAATTAAACAGAAACTTCCTCTCATATCACAGCTCTCACTCTTCCACAAGAAAACATGCACAACAACATGCCTAAATGTCCAGAAATTTGAGGCATTTTGGACAGAAAAAGGTTATTTTCTCACAAAGCTAATGGTTTGTAATAGACAATATTCCTAGCCAATATTCCTCTTTTCTATAACTGCAGCTGCCATGATGAAAGAAAACAGTAGTATTACTTGTGAGTTATGTTTTATATTAAAAATTGTAGAAAATATAATTCAAACAATCCTATTTTATTAATATCTTTCTCTAGAACACAATCCCTGCTATTTAGCTACAAAAGACAAATTCAGCTCAGGCACACTGAAACAGGGAAAAAAAATTAGTGTTTTGTTTAAGCCGATTTTCTTTAAAGCCTCCTCCTGTCCTAGGAGCAAACTGTGGAGAAGACAGGTCAAAAATAATCTCCTTACTATCCTGCAGTTGTAAGTCAAAGCAGAAGATTCGCCAGGTAAATACAGAGAAAAAGGCAAGCCACAGGCTGCAGTTTGAAACAGAAAGGGAATGCAACCCTCTTGTCATTTTGGTACCAGTGTTCATTGACTTGGAGAAAAGCTGGGACCTCTGATGATCCCACTCTGCCCCACTCTACAACAGAACAGGGAACTGTAGGATTAAAGTTCCTCAGGCCATTTACCTTCCTTTCTCACACCAATGGAAGCTACAGCCAATAGAAAGCTGTTGATTACATGTGGTTGCTAAAGTTGTGTAAAATTTGTCACCTAATATTTCTATCATGAATTTCTTTACACTTAGGATTACAAGAATGTCACAAACAGGGAAGCCCTACCCCGCTCATTGCTGTTTTCAAAACGCCATAATGTCTAGCTACAGATCTGAGGGGACTTTTTGCTACTGCTGCACTTGTAGCTCCATCAAAACCCTAAAACTTGACCCTGCAGCTTCTAAATATTTTCAATTTACTTGACAGAAAAGTGGTTGCTTGTTTCTTGCTTCATCAGGAAGCTAGCTGCCACATCCAATTAAAATAGGTAGATAGGCCCTTTTAAACAAAGAAAATCTTATAGGATTCATCAAAATAATTTGTTTTTAAAGAATCTCTACATTTTTTCAAATACGTAAGTGCTAAACTTTAAGTATTACTGGTTTTCCTCCACTTTTTCCTTCCACCCATTTATTCAAGTAAGACAGAAAATATTACAGACAGTATGATTTTATGAAGAAAAAGGATTAGCAGCAAATTTATCAAGATGAAATTTTGTATATTCATTGCTGCAGTTTCCATTAATGAAGCCTCATCTCAAATATTTATGATTAATTTTACAGCCATTTGTGGGTATTCTGAAGGAACATCTTCAGAGAAACATATATTAGTCAGATGTTATCTGACAAATTCAGTAAGTGTCCAAAACTCAGTTTGGTCAGAGAAATCCCATTTTGATTGGAGCACCAACTCAATTTGTGTGGTAAATTCCCTAGAAACTTTTATATAAAACTGGGGAAAGTGGAAGGGGAGAAGTAGAGCCTGAATACCTTATTTGGATAGAATGATCCTCCACCACTCAGTGGGGCTATACAGCCTTTTCCTCAGCAGGAAAACACTATTTACTTACACCTGTGAGCTACACTGCTGGGCTGCAGGGAGAGAAGATGATGGTAATAGGCTGCAGGGAGCAATTCTGCCCTTGAAAAACCTCCTAGGGAGGGTGCTAAGCCTGCATGCCATTCCTCAGGCTGCTGCAGTGTAGCACTACAGCAGCTTTACAGCCTACACCAGACACAGCTCATCACTAAATTACGCTCCAGAGCTGTAAACGAGTGAGGGAGAAGTCTGGAAGGTTGTGTGAGACAGAAACCAACTGAGTGAGTCTCACTCTCACTGAGTGAGATGTGATAAATCTGTCTTCTCCCATCTGACTGGGGGAACAGATGGCCTAACAACATGGTTAAACAAAACAACCATCTGTTGCAGCAGATTTCTTTTCTTTAAAAAAACCAAAAATAAGGAACCTAAAGAGTTAAACAATATTCTGCAACAATAATTAGAAGATGGCAGGGAGAAAAAATGAAGATGCAATTGATGACTAAGCTGTAATAAATGGCCGTATCAGTGAGCCTAGTCCTCCTTCACAATTAAGAGAGAAGTCATACAATTAGTCACATATTCCAGTATGTTTTGCTAGCTCAGAGCCTTAAAAAGAACTTCTTTGAAGTTTTTAATTAGTCACTATACCATATACAAATTGCTACTTTTATATACTTCATTATACCAAATAGTTATTACTCATTTTACCCCCGCAATAATCACCACACTGTTTTAATTTTAAAAGTTTCTGAAAGCAAAGAATGGTAAGAAATAGTGCATCCTTGCACTTCTGCCAACAGCTATTCTTATTTCAGTTTCACAGTTTCTGTGAAATAAGTGTCTAATACAGATACATTCAAAAGTATGTCTATAACCCTGAGAATGTGCCTAGGCCTAGTATAGACTAGAAGAGCTAATCTGCTCTACACATAGTATACCTGTTTATTTATTCTCTTCTAAAAACCTGTTTCTTCATAATATTCCACAAACTGTGCAATATTTTCTAAAAATCAGATCCACATATCAAGAAAGTCTTTACCAACACTGCAAGCTCACTGTCTTTCATTACAAACAGAGGAAACTTTTCAAATATTTGAAAGAAAAAGGATTTTCATGACAATTCTATCCCTTCCTCTCTATGTCCAATGTAACTAGAACACCTTGCAAGAAAAGAACCAAGGCCCTTTGAGAAAAGGAGAGTAATCCTATATATACGCATACATACATACACACTAAAAAAGGGATAGAAGAACACGATAAAAGTTTGTCTCAGAGGACATATGATAATAGAAGGTTGTTACAAAAATATCCTAAAAGAACTGTTTACAATTTCACCTGGTCGGAATCTGCATGAAAAGAAAAATACTGTCGAAAATAAGATTAATTTCTACATAATAAAAGCCTTTAAGAATAATAATAAAAAAATCTTTAAGAAGCAATTATAAAGTTGTTTTCTATCCCCCGTTCTCATCCACTTTTCTTGATTTTCTCTATGCTTCCAATTTTTAACTCGTCCATACTGAAAACTTGTGAAGGTAAAGAAATTAATGCAAATGGATCCTAGGAGCAAAGATTTTCTGTAAAAAAAAAAAAGTCTCTACCATAACCTTATTTAATAAAAAACCTTAGAAGCATGGAAAAAAAAGGTGCATATAAAAGTAAAGTACTGTATCTGTGCAAATCATAAATCACAATATGCAAAAGATTCATTTGACCCATCTCTCCACTGTGTTTGCTTTACTGATCACCTACAACACCCCCTATCGAAAACAAGAGCAGTTACAATGTTAAGTGTAAATCCCCACAACAATGATGGAGGTCACCTCGAGTGTTACTATCACCACAAACTTTTTTAAGAGAGCAACAAGATACAAAATTTAATAATATATTTTGATTGTTTTCTCATAAGAAAAATTGTCAAAAGTGTTATTTCTAAAGATCTCATATAAAATTTGGGTTTCAGTTATACAAAAGCTTCTATTTATTATTTGCTCTGAGAAATAATACTGAGAAAATAAATAACGCAAATATTTATTTGGATTACATATTTTGTGGATTATTTGTCTCAGTGGATCTGTTCGTCAGGTGTTTCATTGTTCTATTCTTTTTATCTACATTTCCCATGATTCAACAAAACCAAAGACTCTTCTGCAGGAAGATTTGGGCTGTTTGGAATTATAGTTTCCTAACTATTCCTCTGAGAGTATAACTTCTGTAAGGCCCTATGGCAATTTTTCACACATAAAGATTTTATTATTTCAGCAAATTTTTCTCCACCAATATTTCAAAAGATAAAAAAGTTTTGACTAAGAAAAAAATCCCTTTTCGAATATCTTAACTGAAACTCCACTATTTTAGAAAGTTAAAATGCACTCCAGTCACACAGTCCTATATAAGGTCGTGTTTTCATAAATACATTGGCATTGTAGTGCTACCAAATTCCACTGTTTTCTTTCAGATCTATTAATTTCCTTATCATTCAGTTGTTTCATCTATACTATTTTAAAGACTCTGAGTTTTGTAAAAATAGAATCAAGTTCATGTGTGTAGAAAAAAAACCACAAACTCTTGGAAATTCTGAGCATTTAAAAAACCTGGGAGTTACAGATTATTTTGTTCTTCAAAACTCACTGTCTCTAGGATAACTTCTTTCAAGAATCCTGACAAATGTTTTCCAAACTTTCAACTGACAATACTGAAATTTACTATTCATCTCTGGAGTAGAAACTTCAAAATTCAAAGAAGATCTCCTTGCTCAGCTATATAATACTAGATGCTTTAGTGAAATCCTTTAAACAGACAAAAGCATAGGAACAGTTTGCTAACATCATGACATGTGACATGCTTGCCCTCTTAAATCTATAGAGGCTGTCAATTCCTGCTGCAGTGTGACCTTTACAGCACATTAGGCAGCACCATATGTCATGCAGACTTTGTTTTATTCAAAGTAAGAGTTTGGAAAAATTGGGCTGCTGACAGGAATGCATGTATTATTCAAAATCTTCCGGATTAAAAATAATAATTTTTAAAGAAAAAGTCACTGTTAAAACTTTCTTTCTGTAATCTTGTGTTGTAAAGAGATATGAAGAAAAGGCACTGCATATTTCTCTGTATTAATAGCTTCATTAAAGTATCTAAAGGTCCAAAAAGTGTGGCTATACAAACTCTGATTCAAGGAATTGAACTCTGGAAGTATTTCAGGATTTTACATGCCAGTAGTTTTCTCATACAAGTTACAGTACTTTAAAGTTGGGGCTTTTGCTCATGGGGATTTTTTAAAGTATGTTTTCCATTTCAAGATTTGAATTCTTAGTCATACCTACAAAGCAAAGTAAACAAATATTCTTATCACATATGCTGTATGAAGGACCCTCAAATATTCAATGCTACATAGTACAGAAAAAAAGGACTATCTTAGAAGAAAAAATAAAAACAAGAATAACAACAAAGTCTAGAGCAAAAAACAATGAGAATATATGGATTCAGAATAAAGTAAATCTGAACCGAGATTTTTGCAGCAATTAAATACTTTTGTTGTCCTCTTTATTTTCATATCATCCCATTTCAAACAAAAGCTTCATTGTAGCAAAACTTTCAGAATCTGACAGAGCTTCTATTCCATTTTTAATAATAATTTACCAAGAACATGCAGAATATAGGAAATATTTACTCAAAATATTATTATAATTACAATGATCTTTTTAAAGAAGATACACTGACATTCTACTTCTCACATATCCAAGGTACAGCCCTACCTTGCAGCTTCTTCAACACAGCTACTTCCATTTTCAGCACTTGCTTTGGCTGCTGAGCTGATTCGACCTTCAGTGCAACATTTTCCCGAGTAAGCAAGTCCAGTGCATCGTAAATTTCTCCAAATCCTCCACCTCCTATTTTCCTCAACTATATTGAGGAAAAAGAAAGAACAAAAACATATTTTAAAGAGGGGAGAAAAAAGAAAATAAAACAGAAATACTTCTTTGTTCTGCCTGTCATACTGCAAACACTGTTGTATTACAAATAGATTTTAAAATAATAATTATATTCTTCAGTACATCAAAGAGCTACTGAATAATTGACCAAGGTATGGCTAACCACAGTTTGGAAGGGAACACACCTGATCCCCATCTGCACTATTGTATATAGCATAATAGAAGAGTGCAGTAGTATTCCCAGCATGAATCTGGGCAAAGTCAGCATGCTGAATAGTCTTTCCTCAAATAGTCACACACAGTCCAGAGATCTTCAAATACAAATGCACAGTGACATTTTAAAATATGCCATCTTTTTCTCTTTTCAGAAATACACACGATGAATAATAAAGGTATAAAGCTGTACAAGCTTTTGGATTTTCTGAAAAGAGACAGCATTTTCTATTATATGAAGTGACTTACACGCAGCAGCTAAATCATAAATTATAAGAAATGGCTAAGATTTTCTTTGAATATACATCTCAAATGTTACTCATTTACATTCACTTACAATTCACCAATATCATTCTTATTAACAGACAGACTCAAGACACTTGCAGCACTGAAAGTTTCATCTGTGCAAGGAAGAGGTAAAAAGAATGCACATAGCATACTAATTAATTCATACTACATTCAGAGCAAATATGAATAGGCATTTTTTCGCTCTGCTTTAAGTGGTCACGGGGAACAGACACTTCTTTGGTTTTCAATATCAAAAATGTCAATGTTGTTTCACAAAATGCCTCCCCTGGCTAACATTCTAAATTTGATAAAAGAGAAAAGGAGACAAAAAAACTTACCCTAAGACTGACACAGTTTTCTAAATGTCACCTGAAAACATACAGTTGCTAACATTATATGACTATACTGCATAAAATGTCATCCAAACAGTCCAGGGTTCTAGAGAGCAGCAATACGCTGACCTATCTTCAGATTCTGAAAAGTAATCTAATGTCTCCTAATCCAGACCATCAGACATTTGACTGAGCTGGAAAAACATTTTTTAAAATAGCCTAAGCTCTATGAATAAGGAAGAAAATAACAGGTAACACATGAATTTCCAGCATACTACAAGCACGCCAGTGAGAATGGATGGTGAAAAAGGTGAGAGGAAAAGGAAAGAGGGGACTTGGCCATCCTCACACCCTTACAAATGTAGACACATTTATCTAATTTCATTTACCAGCTTTGAGACATGGCCAAACCAAGAAAGACAGCCTTTGAAAGCACTGCTTCTCTGCGCGTGTGCTTAAAAGAAATTCAAAACAAACAAAACCACTGCCATAGAAATAAAATAAACAGATCAATTTATAACCTCAGCTAAAGTATACCAGAATCATTAACATACACCCAATAATTACATCACTCAGTAGTTGCAGGCACCACTTAACCTCTCTTTGCAGAAAAAAATACTTTCTATGTCCTTTGTCACCGAGTCACACACATTCAACAAAGAGTACGTATTTTCCTTGGTCTCTTTTTGCTGCCAACATTCCTATAGAAGCTTCTCATGTTTTTCACATCCTTCACCAGTCTCAACTGCCAGCTGAGCTCTGGCTTTCCCATATATTCATCACACAGAGGCAACATCTCCATGCTAATCTTGGGCACCCCATCCCTATTCCCACCTTCTGTTCACTTGCATTTTGCTTTCCAGTTCACACAGGTGTTGACCACTCAACCACACCGGCCTCCTGCCACATCTGATCAACATATTTTACCTTGATGAGGACTGCATTGCCCTTGTTTACATCTGCATTAAAATTTCCCACTTTGTTCATTAGTTTCAGCCTTCTCTTTTTGCATTCAGCATCTCACATCCCAAACTCATTCTCTCCATTCTGTCTTTAACTCCTGTGTCTTTGTATGCTTCCAGGCCAATGCATACAATTTCCAACCAAGTTTTACCTTGGTACCTTTGCTTACACTACATATTGAATGGCATTCTTAGAGATATCTAAAACCAATTATCATTATGATCAAGTCTCTCCAAGTTGGAATTGTAGCAAATGTTTCAAAGGCAAGAAAGAGGCATGAGGAAAGGCATCAATAAAAGATAAAAGCAAATGCTAACAGACACCACTATAGAAGGGGGTTGACTGGGGAAAAAATATTTTATAATGTCTTTTTCATGCTTACTTTTCAAAATAGAATCACGCTAAAAAATGTCTAGATTAAAATTAAATTTAATTGAATGTGGGTTTTTTTTAATGATCATGTCCAAAAATTTTAGATATGGTTTTCACAACTGCAAAGAACAAGGTCCTCAACAGCAAAAAAAAAATCCAAAAGCCACATTTCAGTTTCTTCCACTGGGAGACAGTCCCATGAAATCCTGAATTCAGGAAGTCTATCACCTTAGAAGTTATCAAGAAATCCTTAATGTTTGCTACAGAAGGTAAGAAATTTAAGAGTTACCCATAGGAAATACTTGGAACTCATCTACCTGTAATAATTGATCTGGAAAACATAAGTGAAAATGCATAATTACATGAAATGAACTTCAGCCTACTTTTGAAACTTTCCAGAAGACACTTATGTCATCAGCAGTCTTCACTACATAGGAAAAAAAATAAACCTGAAGAAAACACAGCTACTGTTGCACATATCAGACGATTAAGTAGTTTTGTGCATAGTGATAAATTACTATGATTTTATCTACTGTATGTTGAATATTATTGCATATAAAATGGTATTTTAAACTATTTGATCTGATTCAAGACTATGCTTTCTGTTTTTACTTCATTGCTGTATTGAGATGAAATATAAGAAGGTATTTTACAAATACTTATACTCCAGAGATAGCTATTTAGGTTCTATTTACCTAAAAGGAAATACAAAGATTTCCTATAGAAAGTTAGTATCAGCTTCCTGCATATTTAATGAAAGATAGGGCAAAGACAGTTGAAATTATTCTCCCTTATGAATTTAAAATTAAGGATGAATTTGTATCTTCTATGTTCAGTCTTACAATTCTAAAAATCTTGAAATAGGGGAGCAATATAAAGCAAGCAATTCAGAGACCATTCACAGCCTACTACACACACACAGATACTCTAAATGCTTTATTGTGAACTGGCCTCTTTTTTTGCCTTTTTTTTTAATTCTAAGTAAAAAAACCTGAAGTGATCAGAGGAATGGAGAAGCAACTACGAGAACTCAGCCTGTTTCTCCCATCAAAAATAGCTTCAAATGGAGACTATTTCCTTCAAGATGCAAATCAAGGATACAAACAGCAAAAGGGAACAGAGCTATTTATGGTAAAGCCAATGCTGGCACACAATCAAATGAATACAAATCAGCTGAGAATAAATCTATGCCATAAAATCCAACAAACAAAAGGAAGAGCAGCAACGTCCTGAAAGATCTTCCTATAAGAAGTAACATATCTCACAAACTTACTAGTTTCAGGGGAGGGCATCTGACTGATCTCCAAAACGCACTGACAAAATCACTGGCTGATCGGGTTCAATATACAAACAGTACTCTTCCAGTTGTGCTTGGATCAGGCACTACATTGGGATTTAAGAGCTCTCCTAGGTCCTTATCAGGAAAAAAAAATAACCCATTTTAAATCCTCATAACTTCTCTTTAAAGTAGGGTAAGAGAAACAAGTAGCTTTAAAGCTCATTCACAAATTAATGTAAGTATGAAACAAAATATATCTCACAAGAATTTTCAAATTAATTTCAAAGCACAAACCACTTCTTTCTAAAAACATGTTTCCAAGAAGATCCAGGATTGCAGGAAGGCATACTCACCACCTTCCATCTTTCTTTGACCAATATTCCCACACTGAGGATGTCAGGCTGATCTCCTCCTCCACTCATTGCAACCTCCTGAGGTGATGGAGCTGCTATGCAAAGTCTGCGTCAGTAGAAACCATCCAGATCCCAGGAATGGCTTCCATTTAACCAGTCACTGCAGAAACAGAGCAGAACATGGCATCTCAGCGATTAACAGAATAACAAGGAGTACAGCAAAAGTTGTGTTTCTCACCCAGCACCTTAACTAGTTTTTGTATCCCACAGTGACTAACGTTGAAATTGTAGTCAAACAATTTCCAGTACAGAAAAAGATTCAAGGGTATCCTTCCTTAATTTTTTAACTTGCTCTCTCTCAAAGATCAATCTCAATATAGAACTAATGAACTTAAATGTTTTCAGAGGTATATTCCATAACCAGTTCCAAATTGCTGCAAGGCTTAATTACATTTAAACAAATTACGTTTAATTTTAATAATCCATTTTTAAATCTAATTAATAACTTATTAAATTTTAATTAATTAATAGTAATATATAACAACATTAAAATAATATTAACCAAAAATTAAAATGTTAAAAATAGATACTTAAATTTCAGTTGCACCGTATACAGATTACTTCACATTTTACAATATGTTTCACATAGCTAGGATTATTTATGATTAAATACATCTAAAGTATGATTATGTCATGCTATAAACAGCTGTCTTTAGTAAGGAAAAAACCCTGTCTTTGGTAATTTTGACAGTTTATTTTTTTTAATTTTCTGGTTTTAGCAATCTTTGCTGAATTGGATTATAGATAGTATTATAGAAAATTGTACTTTGGAGACTAATATATTTGCAATCAGCAACTACTACAACCAATTAAAAGCTTATTTCAATTCTTTGAGCTTTTCTAGAACTGTGTTTATTGTTACACTTGTGTAATTATACAGATGTAACTCTTTGTATAAGTGCTCTTATCCAAAGACAATGCTCTTCAAAAAGTATATTTGCTTTAGGTTATTTCTGTGGCTTTCAAAGAAGCAAGTGAGCAATGTTTTTCTCCCTGAATCAACACACAAACGATATGCAAAACTGGTAAAACCATTCTGATTTAAATCAGCAGTAAGGCCTTCCATGTGGCTAAATGCCAATCTTACTACTGGGACTAAATTATTTTTTTTAAATAAACACTCTGCTGCTTAAACGAGCTTGCTTTTTAAGACAAACATTTGTTTGACATGACAATAACTTGTTTTTTTCATATTCTTTCATATTTCTTTTTCATATTATATTTACGCCTTTTTTGTTTCAATTGGACATTATGACAATTGAACCAACTCCAGATAAAACAGACCCCTCTGGAGAAATATTAATCTGGATTAGCTGAGGATCTACATTTACACCCAATGAGAGTGGATTACATGCCTGTAAAGGAGTGTTCATTCAGAATACATAGCCTAAATTGGTTTAATTCAAATAAATGAAGGGAAACCAAATTAAGATTGTGTGTTCTGAGTAACAGCATCCATCCTGCAATTTAATCAGGTTGAACTAAGCCAATTTAAATTCTACCAGTGATAGTAAATTCTCCTCTGCAGATAAGGTCAAAATTCTAAAAAGAACTAGAGCCATTTATATGAACCCCTTAACATTACTAACCACTGACCAAACTCATTGTCCTTTCTAACAGCATTATCATAACACAATCAGGAACAAAGATGAAACAAAAACCCAGTAATGAAGGGGGAAAGGTCTACTTCCAAAATTACGCGCTTAAAGCACGTACAGTGGCCTTTCCTCTAACTCAAATGTTTGTTTCTCTTTCCACCACCTGCCAGTTACATTGAAACATGGGTTGGTCTTCACAAATAATTTGTTCACTTCTATCCTGGAACTACAAGAGCATTTATTTTTTCCTGCTATTTGCTTAAAACGAGTAATGGTGAAACTACTCATCTCACCAGAGCAAAACCTAAAATTGCAAGTAAGATTTTTGCAGAAGCTTTCGAACAGGAGCAAAATTCATCACCTGTAGGAAAAGTAGATGCTTTATTAAATCAAAGATATAACAGTTCAGAAGTTTTTTGTTAATACTGCTATCAGCCTTGACTTGATTCCCAATTTCATATTTTTTAAAACACATTTAAATTTACAATTAATAGTCACAACTCTGACAAATATTTCTGAGAGCTATTAATTTAATTTAATTATTTCATTAAATACACTAATTCCTTGTTAAATCTCTTGTCATCCTAGTTCATTACAAAGCAACAATATCTATTCTATATCATCAAAACCAGATATTCAAGGCAATAAAACACCAGGATCCATTGAATTGTCATGCATGGGAGGTAAAGTTCCCTCCTGAGCCCCTGAAGACAAGATGCTAAGCTCCTCCTGAAGCCTAATAATGAGCTGCAAGCATTACAAACATGTTGAAGTCAACTTGAAGAATCCTGGATTTTTCCAAGACTTCAAGTAAAGCAGAAGAGTGATTCACTGACAAATTTCAAGGCCAGAAGGCTTTAAATTGGTCAAAATCTTTACCTGATCAGGCTACTTCATAATTTCAACCCCTCTCAGTGAATTAGCACACACTAATATGTAAGGCTTGAAATGTTTTTCACTGCTAACACATTCCAGTATGTTTTTTTCACCTCCCAATAAGCATATTTTAACTTTTTACCAAGCAACTTGGTTACAGTTTTGGTAACCAAATTCCATTTCCAGTAATTTCACTTCATTTAAACATCTAAACATTTTTTTTTTTTTTACTTCCTGTAAATTATTACATTTAGCTTTAAGCCTCCCTTCACAACCATGAGTCTTTTATATGGTCCTCCTTCAAAATCTCTCTCCTTGCTCCACATTCCTCTTGTGGTATGGACAGCAACATTGAGTTAGACATCCACACTGAACTGGACTCTATCATACCAATTCCTACTATGGCGGAAAGAGTTTTTCTCATTATTTCTTTGTGATAGAAGTCTTATTTCCCTAATTTAAGTCTGAAAATGCTTTATACTTCTGCGAAATGACAACTTTATCAGATGCTTATATACCTCCATCCTTACATTCAGGCATTGCTACAAGAATATGGTTTTTAAAGACCTTATTCACAATCTGATCTAGGCAGAGTTTCATTGCTCTGATGTGTTCTCTCACGGTCCTAACACTGTATAATCTGCAAATCTGTTAATTACAGAGGTACTGCAGTGGATAAATATCTTTATATTCCTTACCTAATAATAGAACGTGTATTCTAGTAGGTGCAACTTAGGTTACAATCTCCTTCCCCAAATTTATACAGAAGAAAAGGACACTATTAGAGATTACTACATTTAAAGGACTTTTGGACAGATATAAATACACATTCTTTGGAGGTGGTTCTCAAGTCAAGACTGAAACTGAAATTTCTCTGAATTTGGAGGGATTTGAATTCTGTTTGGCCCACTCCAAATTTCATAATGAATTAAAGACTCACTAAAGTAAATACAGTTGCATTTGTGTTACTGAAATACATTGTTTTCAGCATAGGTCTCTAACAGGCTACAATGCTGTTAAGAATTTAAGAAAGCTCCAGCATGTTCTGTATTCTACTGAAGCAGGTGAATAATTAATGACACACAGTTAAGGTGCAACCTTTCCCTTACTCATTCAGCAGATGAATCCTTTAGCAGTGCAATTTTTATTAAGTGGCAGTAAGGCTATTTTCAGCACAACAAACATGTCTTTATAATTCTCATAATTCTCCCAAAAAAGTAACAGCCACTCTAACTGCAATATATCTCATAAAATTCTGTATTTATTAACTCATCAGTTTTCTTATCAGATCGGTTTATCACTTCAGAGGAACGTTACAAGATAACACAACTACAAATAAAGACAATTAGCCCTCTGTCTAATTTATTTCCATATGACAGGTCATGGAGTAACTAGGACAACACAATGAGGATAGACTGCTCCATTACATAAGCCTTTGCTGGGAACTGATTACAGTACAAAACAAGAACAGGTAAAGGAGCATTAGAGCTGATATCCAGAATACCATACAAACAGACATCCATTATTTAAAACCCTTCTATCCACTTCAACTGATTTTAACTACACATCAGCCCTGCAAAAGATGAATTTACCCCATCCAAGTACACAAAGAGATTATATGGTATTAAAAAACAACAGTGCAAAATTTCCAGAAAAAAAGGCAGCCCTTTTATGTAATTTGTGTGCATGTATATGATTTCCTTAGAGATCTCTGCTTACCAGCCTTTATAGATGTTTAAATTCAGACCTGAGGTTGAGAAAGTAGCACAAGACAATTTTGGCTGAATGGAGGTACTGTAAGTTCCAGGGCAAATCAAGGGACCACAGATTACTTCTGTTCCATAAAAAAGAATACATGTCCTGTTGCCTCCACTATGGAATAGTATCTTCCTTATACTATTAGGAATTCTCTGAGCGTATTAGGAGCTCTACCTGCCTGCCTTCAGCTCATTTAAAAAACTAGTAAATTAACTGGCATCTACCTAAGATGGTTTCTACTTCTGTACTTTATTTTTAAGCAGAACTTAAGGAACAAAGAAAATTTTAAAAGCCCAGCATAAAGAGAAAATCAGGGCAGGAAATGTCCAAAGGTCCTAATTTCACCACATTTACACTAAAGTCCACTGTCTTAAAAAGGCTAAGAGCATGTTCAAATTGTTAATTCTACAGATAGAAATTATTTAAATGTGTCTATTTGAATATCCAAACTAGAAAGCCATCCTAACACTTAAACCTGAATATTTTCTAAATACATCCATTAAAAGCTGGTGGTTTGAAACTCATCATTCACCACATCAGTGAGAAAACTGAATGCAGGACCTTAGGACTTAAATTTCCAACTGTACTGATTGTGAAGAAAATATTTTTAAAAATTCAACCCAGAACCAATATCATTTTAGGTTTTCCTTTCTCAAGCACTTGGGTGCCAAAAATACTCATCACCACTTGCAGATTCCAGGTGTGAAAAGCTGCCAACTGTCTTGTGTGCTATTGCCAGAGAGTCTGTATTTCCTTCTGGCAACTTCTGCAGTTGTTATTACAAAGCTGGCGATATCTTCTCAGTTTGAAGACAGAGTTAAAAATACAACATTTAGTTTCAAGTTTTATTTTAAAAAAGATATATATTTCAAGCTACCACACTATTTTCAGTTTGCAAGATAATTCAGTACCAAAATATTATGAAAACCCAAGTTAGGCGAAGTTTATTAAAGGAGTGCATTATCTTTCACTAAACTAATTCATGTAGCAAAACCATACAAGTTTTAGGCACAAAAAACCCTCTTCAAGTCCAAAGTAGGATTTAAAACTTGAAAACTGATTGGACTTAAAAGCATTTGCATTGAAGTGAACTTCAGTGTTTCTAGATCAGACCAACTGAGATAAAGTGTACTCTCTATCTTGCCACAGAGAAAGGAAAGCATCTGTATGGACATAATAGGGAGAGATTATATGGTTGTGATGCCTATCAGAGAAACAGAATGCAATTTATTGCCTATAGAAAACCAGAAAAATTTGGTCAGGGGAGAATTAGAATGAGTCATATATCAAAATTCTATTTAATCCATTACATTTTTGCCATGGTATTTTTCAGATGCATGAGTTAATTTCCTAATTTGATTGGTCCCACTAGAGCACAAAGGCTTATGTCAGAAAAAGAGAAAGAATGGGACTTAGTTGTAGGGAAAAGGGAAAGGCTGGACAACTGTGTTGCTTTCAACTGAAACCAGTTGTTGAACTTCAACTTCAGGTGAAGAGCCTTTAATACTAATGTGGAAACACAAGCCTCAGGGAAGTACAATTCATTCTCAATTTTTTTCCACAACACTGAATGAGTTCCAAATCAAAAAGAGGATTACGAAGCCTTATTAATTACTCAAAATTTAATTTTAAACCCCTAAAAGTGTGCCTCATTAAAAAAAAAAATAAAAATAATAAAAAACCCCACAGCATTTCTGTGCCTTAGATACACTAAGACTGTTGTGGTATTGATAACAAACCTAAAAGGAACTGTAACCATGGATTCTTGCTATAAAAATTTATTTTACTTGTCAAGTCTTCTCCAAAGAAACTTGAAAATGGAAAGTCAATTCTGCCATTACCCTAATTATACAAGGTTTTACAATAATAATTTTTCAAGATCCTAGGAAAATTTTCATTGTAGGAAAGTGGTAGTAAAGTGTGGTTTTGAACAAAAATAGCTTGAAGTCAAACAATTAAGATATTTTAAACAGTGGCAGAGTGTTATAATATCAAACAATTTATAGTCTAGATTTATCAGTAGAATTAAAATCTTTGCTTCCAGGTTTTTTTTTTTTAAATGTTGGAATAGTAAGTTATCCTCTTAGAATAAACTCAGAATATTAATAGCTCACCATTTATATTCCAAGGAATAATATAAATTGATCTTTTAAGATGCTCCAAACTATTGACCTTTCAACTAGGACTATCTATTTCTATTATTTCATAAATCAATTTTCTCAGCAAGGAAAAACTAAACTAAAACAAGGAGAAACTAAAAAAAAAATATAAATGTCCAGCACACATATATAGCACACAACTAGAAGAGACAAGAAGGCAAGCAATACACTGCTCTGAAGAACTTCCAAAGCCTACGAAACTTTTCAGAGCAGATACACAGAAATTTACAGAGGAGAAGAGCTGCTGGTAAGGACTGTGTGAGAACGATGCAAGGGCATATACACAGCTAAATGCTTAATCCAAACAAGTAAAGTTCAGGGCAACCTCTAATTATAAATGGGAATAAGACCTACCTTTTCTGAGAATACGAGAAAATTGGCAGAGAAACTTTGATGAGATGTTCAGATGGATAGCATGTGAATAGCAAAATGATGTCTGCAATGACAGAATTCAAGTGATCAACAGGGCTGCCAGTGGCACAGAAGCAGCCCCAGCTGGCAGCCACACGACTGCTCTCACAGCATTGTGCTCAGGCTGCAGCACCAGCCATGAAGTGACCTGGACCTCGCTAACAAAACCTGAGAATTCTCTTGATGTATCAGTGGATAAAGCACATCACAAAAACATGGTGAGCGAGACCTGACAGCTTGCTAAGCAGAACAGGAAAAAGAAGAGAGGAAAAGACCTTTGTTCAGTCTGTAATGTCTGATCTCTTAGCACCCTTATCTTTAGGGCACATAACTAAATCTGCTGCAGTATTGTGATAAAGAGAGGGCATTGGCCGTGAATATATGGGTATTCTATCTCCTTAAATGGGTCTTAAAAAAAGCTCTTCTTTTTGCTAACGTGTGAACTGAGGACAGCAACTATTACACCAAGCAGGATGACTGCAAAAGAGCCTAGCTGACAGGAAGATGGAACACGAGGGAGTCCACATAGTGCAGGACATCTACCAAACTCTGACAGGCCTCCTCAATGCGGGGAACATACACCCATCCTGCCACACAACACAGCAATCCCTGAAAGAGTTAATTAATCACATTACAGTTTATGCAGGAGACACCTCGGTTGTTCAAGGAGGATTGTACTTTTCAGCAGGAGATCAAGAACACTAAGAAAGTCAGGCACAAAGAGAAGATGAAAAAACACAGCAACACTCATGCCAAGACCAATTCAGCACTGCTGTCAACACCCCTGGCACCAGAGGGTAGGACACAGCCACCTAAGTGGGTCCTTATGCACTGCTAAATGACAGGAGAGGTGGGAAACGGCTCGTTGCCTGGCTCTGGTGAAGGAAGGCGGCACTAAGGCAGGTGAATAAACATATGATAAACTGCCAGCAGAGCAGCACAAGTTACTACTGTATCTTCAGTTTGGCATGGCTGTAGATAGAGGTTCTGTACAGTGCCAGGAAGCTTCTCTTGTTCACAGAATATTCCACAATGGGCTCAGGCAACATCAAATCTACAGGTACAATACACAGCAACAAAGAAGATGGGTATATCTCATCTAAAACTACTTAACCAATTTGTCCCTAAAATATATTGCTGCTGGAAATTACAAAGGTACAGGAGCTCCAGTCAACAGTGTGGCTTGGTCAGAGTATGCACTTGTTTTATAGCTGAGGTTGAAGGTGGCTTCAAGCAACAGTGACTGAAACTTGAGCTCCTAATCCAAGGTCCTTCAAAGTTTGAAATGGAAGACATATTAAAGAACCAAAATGGAACTTTGGCAAAGGTATTTGAAGTTGGGACAAATCCAAAAATATCAACTTAATTTGCAGCAGAAAAAAAAATAGGTTAGACAGGAAAAAAGCAGATAGCATGGACAGCTATTCAGAAGAAGAGACAAGCTGCTAAGATCTACCTAGTCCAATCTTCTGTCCCTGACTATTGCCAGCAGCTGATGTCTAGGGAAAAATACAAGGACACAGAAAGCATATGATCATCCTTGCCAGAATATTTTCTGGGGATATAGAAAGCTAGAACACAAAAAACAGAGCCAAAGATGGTATTTAAGATTTTTTTTGTCTCCAAGTTCATCAGAACCTACCTGAAACCATGAAAATTTTACCACCCATAAAGTAAAGTGTAACCTAATTCCATGCTGTGGGAAGCACATCTTTGTTTCCAAATTGTCTTCTGCTAGTTACATTTGAGGTTCATTAACCCTTGTACAGTTGCTTCCTGTAGTCCTAAGTTTCACCTTTCAGTCCTACACAGGGAATACACCTCTACCGTATGCCCCCTCATTCACCTCTTCAGCTATTTGATCTTTCATCGATTTTGATCACCACCTGTGTGTTTTTTTCCAGTTCTACTACATCCCCTCTGAGATGTGGAGACCAGCATTGTGAGGAAGCACTAAGCTGATATTTTCACAGAACCTACAACACCATATTCAAAAGAAGTAAGTTTATACCTGTAATTTTTAAAATCAATTTATCCTATGTGAACTGCTTTATGATAATTTTCATTCATCATCACCTCAGTGTAGCAAGGTCTTTCTCCAGTTCTTCCATTTTCATATTTGCTAATTTTAGTACCCTTGTATCACCAGACTATGTAATTTCAGTATTTGCATCTTGTATAGATCATCTGTAAATATACAGCACAGCACAGAGAGCTACCCTTTTTAGGCTGATGAGCTATCATTTATTAAGATCAATATTTTCACTCAGATTCCATTAAAAAAATATTTTTTGCACAAAGTGTTCACATATAGAAAACCTGACTCATCATCTTCCATCTGGATCATTAACAGCTCTGCTTTCAGATTTGTAATGGATTCCTTGGGTATCTAAACACAACACTCCCTCAAAAGAAGGAGCCAGACTGGATGGGGCCTTGAACAACCTGGCAACCATGCAGGGCTTGGATCTAGATGATCTTTAAAGTTCCAATGCAAACTATTAAAGGGACATTTCAGAGAAACTGCTGGGTGACTTCATGGTACCGTATGACCAGGAGATAAAATGGTAAATGAGGTTCTGTGTGTACATATAATATTATGTATATGAGAAAAATAATAACTACAATAAACACATGAACATATCCTAACTGTTCATTAAACACATGACAAACTATTAGCAATCAAGAATAACATCTTGTTATTATTACATACAGTATGAAAAGATGGCAACTCAATGCTAAATAGCAGTCAAAAAAAAATTAATATCTTAGGAATTCAGACAAAGCAGAAAACAACACAAAGAGCATGTATTTATTTACTAATACCTTCAGTACTGTATAGAATTCTAGCCCTTTCTATCTCAAAAAAAAAAAAAAAAAAAAAATAGAACAAGATAACCAGGGATACAGACTAGTTTCCACATGAAGTAATGACTTACAATTTTTTTCAAGGGATAATGGGAAGTAGAGAGGGGTACTTGACAGAGATCTACAAAATAATTAGGGACATATGAGAGGTTGGCTGGGAATCAACTATTTGTGACGTCATTTAATAGAGGCACAAAAAAAAAATCAAAATAGGTCAGCAGGAGCCAGACTCAGAGCAAACTAATCTGTGCAATGTTTTGCCAAAGGATACTGTGAATACTAAAAGTTTCCAGTGGTTCAAGTGAATAACAGTCAATTACATGAAAAATAAAACTACTGTGGGTTACTGAAAATACATACTAAGTATATTTAGTGCAAGAAGTCCCTTACTAAAAAAAAATGGAAAATAACTAGATGGCAGTATAATTATAAATTATCTGTGGTTTTGTGCTTTTCCTTAGGCATCCATATATGACCACTGTTCAATATACACTTTACTCCAGAATTTTACATTCAGACATTATGTTTGGGAAGATGCAGAGAGGACAGAGAAATTATGGTCCCTGTAACAACATAAATTCAAATTATTTGAAGTGATGAGATGCAAGTCAAAATCTTGTGCATAATTTTCTGTCAGTTACTTGAAAGAAGCTACCACCCTAAGAACTGCTGACTAGCTAGCTGTTGTGGGAATGGCATCATAAACCAAACCTCAATTCAACTCAAGTATATTCTCCTTCTCTGCACTTATGTGAAGTTATTTAAAAAAAAAAAAATTATGAACACTCAGGAACTCCAAATACCATTTGTTCTATTGCTTCAACTCCTATTTTACATGTTGTCCCTTCCACTTTGTGTTGGTTAATGTTGTCTCAGGGTTTCCATATGGATTTTCTTCCCTGCACCTAACTTCAGAAAAGACTTGGAAATTCCTCTAATCTTTTTACTCAAATATTTTGGTAGCTTGAATGCAGAGAACCAATACATTAATACGCATTTCCTAACATCAAGATTATCTCCATCTTAATAAAGTTGCTGCATCCAGAGTCAGACTTTTTGACAATGAAAATTCACAGAACACATTTTAAATCACTGACATGTAGCTACAGCAATGTTACAGTTTCAATAGAAAGAAAACTTTACTGTAAAAACTGGTTGTTACTTCTGGCAGCTGCCAGAAGTATGTTTATGTGACAGCGTTTTTTATATAGATGACAGGACAAAAATTTTAGACTGCTAAATGTCTGAGCCTCAAGAGAAACAAAGGTATAAAAGCCCACAACAAATGTAACTTTTGTATCTACTTTGTTACTTCCAGGAACCCTCAATACTTTTTTTAACTTACCAGAAAACAAACAAACAAACAAACAAAAACCCCCACACTCTTACAAGCAGCCATAAACAATTGCTGTAAAAGAACTGTAAAGACTTATGACTCTGTTTCCACAAATAAGTTACTATGTAAAACTGATGAAAAAAAGGACAAGAATTCCCATAATTTTGTTGCCACTTGATACAATATTCACATCTCTCAACATTCTTTTCATGTTTCCAAATAGTTTTGGTTGGATATTCCTCAACATAATTTCATAGAGAATCTCTGAATTTTAACTAAATTCTAATATTTTCTACCTTTCCCATAGAAAACACATTAGAGGCAAATCCTGGCTACATCCAATACCACGGAAGATTTCTTTGTTCTGGAGCAAAGCATTTTTTCCCTAATTTCATTCAGCATATATACGCCTATTTATGATACGGCACCAATTGCATACAAGAAAGAATTCTACAAAGATTTCTACATTGTTTGCTAGAGATCACACATTTTTATTGACATAGAACTTCTTTCCTCAAGGGAATCAGGCTTTTACCAAATCATTAAATATTTAAAACCATACAAGACCCTACAGCATGCAGAAAAACCAAGACAAAAGTATGCTTTTTAATCCATTTGTTGGTCACTATCAGTTGTCAAGGCTGACAAAAGGACAATCTGTTCCTGGAAATTTTGTTGAGCTGGTCGCTGTTGATGGGAGCAAGAGAAGAGATTCAAGTTTCAGGGGCGTTTTCAGAAGTTTAATTTAAGTGTTGATGGCTGCAATATTGAATTGCAAAAATTGTTCATAATTTGCTCCCATCCAATAGCTTTGCATCAGTCTGGCAGCTAGTAAATAAGATTTCAGTAACCACTAATAGTTCAGTAATAATTTTAAAGCTGAAAATTAAAAAAAAAATATATATGAGAGGCTTACATTTACTTTTAAGGGAAAAAAGCACTCATGGATAGAGCAATAGTCATACTCTCAAAATATTAAAATAGTTCAAACATTTAGCTAGAGATTTCTTTTTTGTATGTGTGTGAACTAAAATTGCCATGCATATGGCAATGAATAAGAAATGAAGCAAGTTTATCAAAATATGCCAAGGATTTAAAAAAACACAATTCATGGAAATTATTTCCCATCACCATGTTTAGACTATAACACACAATTCACACACATGAAGCCTAAATAAATAATCCTCTATTTTTGCCTTTAATACATCTACAGCTGCCTCTTTCAGGTTCCCTTAGGTTTCAGTTCTGACAGTCTGCTCCAGTCTTTTGCCTTCACACTACACAGAACAGCAGCCATGCCAAGAAATCCCAGCTCCTGCCTGAGAGCCATGAGAGCTGCACAGCAGAAGGGCATCCAAACCTCTCACCAGAAAGGGCCTGAGGAAAAGGAATTAAATGGGAAAAGGGGAGAAGGAGGAAGATGCTAGATGTTCAAACACCTTCATGCTTCTCTCATATTTCTTGTTTCTACTTCCTCATAATTGCTGAGGTGACCTCAAAGAGCTTCTGCTCTCTTCAATATTCTCAGGTATAACTGCATCTATGCAAAAATTAGTTCAGGGAATAAGAAACATAGCATTCTTTATAATACAGCTATGCTAACATACTTTTTAATAAAGAATATGACACAACACACTTTTTATACATATCTATATATATATACACATATATGTGTTTTTATGATATATACACATATGTTTACATTATTGAAGTATCTATTCCATGTACACTACATATATTTTTTACAGAAATACAGAACTTTGTAACTGTATCAGTGAGGATTCAGGTCTTCAACAACAGCAGCAAATTTGGCAATGTAGCTACATATAGATTCAAATTAATATGGCCTAACAAATGGGTATGATATTTTTTAAAGTGAATTAGTAAAGTAATGGGAGGACGGTATGTTTAATAATAGTAATTTAAACCAGTGCTATCACTGATCATCCTTACAATTTAAGAAAAGAAAAAAAAAAAAAAAAAAAAAAAAAAAAAAAAAAAGTGGTGTGGACAAAATGGACACAGGAATTTCTGGGTCATGGAGGAAAAAATGAAACTAATACCTGCAATAAGCTGGAAGTTGTTGTTTATATATGTTAAGTTACTTTACAGATTCATCTTTAGAGACTATTTTATACCATTCTCTTGAGGTGCTTTGTGAAAATTGTTAAGCTACAAGTAGAATAATGTTTTTTGTCCTTTTTACACTGTTTGAAAACTCCCTGTAATGCACAGCGGTCGCTTATAGAAGTGCATTGGCAAAGGTTTACATCCCTTGCTTGTGATGGTATAGGTGCATTTGGCATAATTTAGACAGCAAAGAATCTGGTCCTGATGATGACTGAAGATGTTAAAAAGCCAGAAGCTGTGGCACAGGGAAAACTTTCATAGCAGAGTGTTTTTTTCTGATGTAAGTAGCAAAGCCATATAGGTTATATGAGACAACGAGTCGCTCCTGCCCGTGGCAGCCCCGTTCAGTAGCGGAGCAGTGGAGCGCCTGCCGGGGCGGCTCTGGGCAGCGCGGGCCCCCCGGGCCGGGCGGATCAGCACCATGGTCAGCTCCCAGCCCCGCCGCTGCGCCCTCCCGTCCATCACAAGCGTCAGGGAGATGCTACTGGGTCAGACAGGTTGAGAAGGACGCGTTTGAAAAACTTGTTTCTTAATAGCAATTTTCAGGGAGATCTCTGATTTAAAGGTTCCTGAAACATAGAACGCTCCAAAAGATTACTGATGTTAAAGTTTGGAAAGGAAAAATAAAACTACTTTGGTAACTACGGACCATCAGCTCGACATAAATTCCAGACAAATAAAGGGACTTGACTAATAAGGAACTAAAAGAAGACACTATAACTATAATCATTCAATTAAGTTCCCCTTCCTATCAAACTAACTTTTGAACATTACAAGTTTGGCCTATAAGGATAATAGTTATTATGGCACTTACACTTCTGTAAGACACCTGAGTTTATAGCACACAGTACAGTCTCTTTCTGCTAGAAAATCAATAGATCATAAATTAAATAATAGGACGCAAAATATAACTGTAAGTTAACAGAACAAATATCTCTCTAATTACTTCCACAGAAATCTATTTGTTACTTAATACTGAAATGTTTTTAACTCAGGAAAAGAATTACAAAGTCTGTAGTTGATACTGAGTTGATACTGATAAAGGACAAATGGCATCAACAGGTTACACAGACAGCAATCAAACTACACATGTGCCAACTTAGATAAAAGACAACAGCCATCAGGGACCAAAGAATAAATGGAAACATCACCTAACACAATGCAGCAATCAGTTACTTCTGATACATGCATTTGCTGGAGTGTTAATGTTATGACAACTATGGATGAATGGACAAATAAATACTAAGAGACATCATAATACTTCTCTATCTGCTCATTGTAGGATTGCTGCTGGAATATTATAACCAGTTCTGGTGTTCAAAATTACGAAGCTCAGTTCCTTCAGATCATCTATTAGAAATTGCTTTAATCAAGGAAATTGCAAAAGATCTTCATTTTGACACACAAATCATACAAGTAAAAGACTGATCTTTAGATTCCTCGAATGTATAGAAATATTTCCAAGATCTTTAATTTTCATTAATACTCTACTAATAGATTATTTCCTTAACTCTTTCAGTGGATTCCTCATTACTGACAATTCTTAAAAGACAACACAATGATTTTCTATACTGTATGCTCTTATTCAACTACTGCTAGCACACAGAATTCAGGGAAGTCCTGGGGAAGCTGGTTTTACACATAAAGTTACCCTCAATGATCACAACAATTCCCCTGGTCTTCACACAGTCAGATAGAGATAAGTGATGAGGCTTTTGTCATTGAAAGTTAATTATACAAGCTTATTTCATTATGAAAATACAATTATCCTAGGCATATTTAGTTTGCTGGGACCATCTTAAGTTCAGAAATAACATTCAGTTGATTCAGGGATCAGTTGAAAAAATAAAACGTGGCAGAATGATGAGGCATGAAAATCAGTAAGTTTATGTATTACAAATATGGGGGTCAAGAGACTCAAAATTTATAAGAATTTCCTACACATCAGAAGAGTGAACAGTGTAAGATTAGATTTTAACTATCTTCAAAACAAACGTACAATTATTTCTAAAACCAAAACAGCAAAGTTTCTCAAAAACCTTTACAGGTTTTCATTTTATCTCTTACTTAAATAATAAACAGCATTGTGTAACAGTGTTACATATTTTAGGAAATATTGTCTGTATGTAAATAAAGACATTCAATTCCAAATCTCTCCAAATTAAAGTCTGGGCTACAAAAATAATCCTGATTGTATTGTTGACCTATAACCTGCTATATATGTATATTTGGAATGTTTGAACACTGGATCTAAAAAAATAATTTGTCTAAAACTAGAAGTTTTAATTCAGGTTGACTGAGGAGTTTTAATTTATAGGTATGGGAACAGTTACACATGACACCATAATGGCAAAGTGTAATAACCCTACACTGATAACAGTATTCTCTAAATTCTTGAATTTACATAAAGGAAATACAATTCTATCGACACAAGTAGGAAGTATTTTTCTTTTTTTTTAAACACCAACAGCCATTACATTTGCTTGGAGCATATTCAGTTTTAAACTGTGGTGAGACATTTCTGCATTTTGAAATTATTATTTAAACAACAACCAATTTCTACTCTATGCTATGAGCATAATGTGGACACACAATCATATGGCAAGCAGGTTTATGAGATTTCTACTGAGAAGCAGGAAACATTCAATGATATGGGTAAAATCTATGTACAGTCAGGTTTCATTTTTTAGTAATACCAGAAGCTGGAATAGAAATAATACAGTTATGAATAGTAATAACTACATTCTAATTTATTAGGACCAAGATTCAGCTTTTATGTGTTCCAGAGCACGGAGTATAAAAGCACTTTATAATATGCCAACACCAAATATGAGCAACATCTACTGCATGGCTACTTATATGTCAGCCACAGTCCTGATTCAGACCATAAATCAATCCTGTCCAAACCTTCACTCCAGGAAAAAGAAATATTTCAGTGAGCCATTACATGTTGATGCAGGGCTTCACAATAGAATTGAAGTATTAACTGCCAGTTCCAACAAGCCAGACAAAGTACAGCTGCTCCCTGATTACAAAGGGAAAATTGACTGATCAAGGAAAGATACATACAGAAGCACTGCCATATGACTGAGGTGTTCTAGGCTCAAAATTGATGAAATATATCAGAACAACAGGAAGAAATATCCAGGATGAAATTAGCATCCTACCCAAATTTCTTTCAAATTAATAGAAAGTGCACCATCACCTCAAAGTAGCCTTTCAGGTGAAATGTTCTCCTTGTGTCCTCCCTGAACTGAGAACAGGCAGGAAAACCTGTCAGCTGAGGGTGCAGGCTACACTTAACGTAAGGATCTGGTTATGACTATCTCAGCTACACATTCAGGGTGAAGTTGCACATAGCAGCATGACCTAGCAAGAGTTACAAACATATATCGGCCAAAAAACAATACAAACAACTCTATTTTTACAATCATTCTCTGCCAAGTTAGTGAGTTGACTCAGTGTAGCTCAGAGATCAATGGACACTAGAAAAGGTTCAGGCAGAGAACATCATTTTCCACTTAAAAACAGCAGCCAACTGTTAGACTAGTTGAACAATAATGTGCAATTTCATCTGCAGGAGCTAACATGAAAAATATTCTTCTATCTATGTACATCCATAAATAAACAAAAACTATCACCAGACAGTCAATAACAGCGCTTCTTTCCTGCACACGTCTCCTTTACTGTGGGAGGGTCACGGTTTGCTCCTCAGCTTCACCATCAATTTCTTAGTTCTTGGCTGGTCAAGACATGACCTGACTGGCTTAGCTAGCAGGTTGCTCCCACAAGACCAGTCAATCTTTTCCTCATACTAATCTATCCTGTGATTCTTTCAATACTTTCTCTAACCAGATGAATTATTCAACAGGTTTCCTCACTGGATGCGCTATCTTGCTCAAAACTGTAAAACTGTAATTTCATCCAAAACCATCATGAGTAGCACAATAATCTCTAGATTTTAATGAAAAAGCACAAAACATCACACAGAAAAAGAACAGTGATCCAATGTCAACTCCTCTCCTTCAATTCTCAGAGTACAACATGACTGTTCTAGGCTTACTTGACTTAGGGAATTATACTTTGATTTTATTTATAGACTACTGCAGATGGAAAATCAAAGCATCACATATGAACAGGGCATTCAATTCAATCAAACTCAAGGAACGGGAGAGTCATTCTTTGTCTGATACATTTTCTACCAGTCGATAATGCCCATTCTAGATCTATTAAGCTCAATATGCTGATAAATTGAAAGACAAGAAAATAATTATTTCAAGGCAGCATATAACTCAGGAATACAAATACATTCTAAAAAGTCACCAGTTTGACGCTGAAAAGTATATTCTATTTACAGATCACTGCCTCCCTTTTCTTTAATTCTTCACCACTGCAAAGCTAGAGTCATACTTCATATGCTCAGAAGTCACACTGCTTGCCACGAGTGGCATTTGAAGCATTACTATGGCAACAAGTAAACTTGACAGCGACAAGGCACATCCTGCTGATACACCACGTAACCAAGCAATCTAATTCTTACTATGTTGAACAACATTGTATCAAATAAGTGCTGTTAAAACCCTCACAAAACGTTAGTACCCTGATATAGAGCATGACAGAAGCAACAAATACTATTCTAGGAATTATCTGGGAAGTGACAGAGAGCAGAACGAAGCCCCTCTCAGAACCAATAAGCAGCTGTTGACTGAAGACAATTCCCAGGCACTAAAAAGACACAAGCTCTGAAAGTCAAGGTCTCTCCTAACTGCAGATGAGTCTAGGGGAACAAATTTTGTATAACTTCAGTTGTGAGAGAAGTGTATCGAAAACATAATAAAATTATTTCTATATAAACAGACTGGGATGACACAAAACCTGATTCTGTATGTTTTTCTGTATGTGAGCTCCCCATTAATAACCTGTCCCTGCAACATGTAACAAATCCCTTTGCAACACCCAGATTGAAAAATACGGTCACATATAAAGAGACTTGACATCCACTACAAGCTCTCAAAGCAAGTTCAGCATATTTTCACACAATCACAGAAGGTTGGAAGATCATCAAGTCCAACCCAGGCCTAACACTCAACCAAACCATGGCACCAAGTGCCACATCCAGTCTTTTTTTAAACACATCCAGGGATGGTGACTCAACCACCTTCCCAGGCAGATCATTCCAGTACTTTATCACCCTTTCCATGAGAAACTTTTACCCTTCCTTTATACATCAGACAGCTTTGTACTGGAAAGAAAATTACTCTCTTCATCAGTACCATCAGTGACCTGGCAAACTTCATCCATGAAAGAGGCCTCCAACTCTTCCAACTACTGCTTGCACTGAAATACAAGGCTAAGCTACATACACACATTTCTCCAAAAGGAAGAATTAGTGGACAGAGTTCCTCATCAGTGCAATTCTCAATAATTGATTAATCTCTTCAGACAAAAAGCAACAGCATGAAATAACATTTGAGTGAGGCAATTGAGTGATGAAAAGTCCTCAAACACACAGGACAAGAACCCCCCAAAAATATGCCTGAACATAACAATGAAAATATTTCTAAATTTTTAACAAAATGGTTTTGTTAAAAACACTCCAGATTTCTTCAGTTTCTCAATTTTCCCTCCTTTACACTCACTCCTCTCAAATTAAATCTTTTCCTTTTCCCCAAAAAGCCTCAAAGTGTCCAAGATTCATCTCCATTAATTGAAAAAATGATTTTGAAAAATAACTGATCAAAAGTTATGACTTGTACAACATCTCAAAAATGGGAAAAGAATTCTCAACCAGATCAAGAGGTGAAGTGTCAGAAGGCCAGATTTTATTGCTTGAATTTTCTACTACTTAGTTTTCAAGACTAGTGACCTATCAGCAATCTCATACAGAGAATGGTAGACTATAAATTTAAATGTCCAAGAATGACATCTCAATTTCATGAGCAGCTTAAAAAAAAATCCAAGTTACTAGATTCCCTCAAAAGCACACCTAGCACTGAAGCAAGGAAAGGAGAGTATTCTGACTCTACAATTTTAATTTAAAAAAAGGTTGTAAAGGATAAATAAGACTAGATGATATTTTCAAAGAAGTTATTATGAAAGAACATACAATATAGAGTTACTAATATCCACATTAGAATTCTATTATTTTATTCAATATTTCTGATGAAAAGAGGGAAGTCAACTTTTATTTTGCCACTGCATGATGGAGAATATACTACAAATATTAAAGCACTCTAGTTGTGCGTGGTAAGTAGAAAAATGAAACTTCTCAATTTAGTTGTATTCTCTTATGCAACTGAAATAGTTTTTATTTCCACTTCTAAAAATGAACATGTTTAATTCCCACTTAAGTACTCTAGCTACTAAACTCTTAAAGAAAAAAAAAAGCCAAGTAAAAGATTAGAAAAAGTTTCTTTCACCCTAATCCTGAACAAGGAGTCAAGTTCATAAGAAGAAAATTTTAAACACAACACACTGTTCTGTGAGAAGGAAGCTCAGGTTTCTTGAGGTGAGAGTGTTTTCACAGAACGAGGGAGGAAGGACAGTGGCTGGTCCATACACCACAACGCATCTCTGTGAGACTGTGACAATCCTGGTGTCTTGTACTGAAAAGGCAGCTGTTTCTCCTCCCCTCCAGCCTCACACAAAGGCTTTGTGTAGTGCTTCCCCAGAGAAAAAGAAACAGACAAGGCAAGACACAGGAATATACAGAAACTGTCAATCTCCTTTGTAAAGTACCAATTCATTCCCAGTAGATAAACAAGCCCTTACTAAAACAGAAAACACAGTAGTATATTAATATACCATTCACTGCAACTTCACACACTAAACAAATGCTTAACCTTCTGTACATATATATCTAGCACTGATAGAAACTGTTCGTTTAGAAGCCAGTTTTGAACAAGGAAAACCCCACTGATATCTCTCTTCTGTCATACTCAAAAATCTTTTTTTGATATAATCAGCCACATTGAGAAAAGCCTCTCAGGAATTTGTGATGTTAGAAGTCTCAGAGCCTGCAGTACACAGCAGCAGTACAGTGACTACACTAAACATAAGCAACGTCACCATATTCCAGCTGCTCCATTTGTTCTTCTCATTCTAACCTCATCCTTCCCAAACAGGAAGTTCAAAAAGATGCTGAGCTTCAAGTAAATAATGATACATCGGGAATATATTAGAGAAAAACAAAGTATTTTTTAGGGATAATTTTTCCATCTTCACATTTTTTAAACTACATCTTGATGCACTCTTTTCAAAATAAACTTTTAACAAATGACTATCAATACTATTGCAGTCAAACTTTCCTATATACAATTTCACTAACAGGCCAAAAAAAATGTTAACAAGTATCTCTCTGGTTTAACAAGTTAAGAAAGTTCTACTACTTTGTTAAACATAATTCACCCTGTAAAGCAAATGAATCATCATTAAGAAAGTATTCAGGACAATATTAACACAAAATAAAAATGTTGAGTATTTTTGTATCATGAATTAATATAATCAAGACTTTATAAACATTATCAAAATCAAACAAGAGCAGCAAAATAAGTCTTAATCTTTTGTTTTCTCAGCTAAAATGAACTAATGTACCTACAAGCATAGCTAGCATGTGTCCAACAGAGGCATGGCATTACCTACATAAAATGCATTTTAAAAATCTACTCATTTTTTCCAGAATCAGAACACAGAAACTAACCACACACTTTAAGGCTAACAAGATACTTAAATAAATAGAGCATGATTTATTTTAAGGCTCTCAAAATCCCTGCAATATAGTTTACTAATTCAGAACACTTAAGCTGAAATTACACTGGTTCTGCACATACAGTCGCACTGAGAAAGGCTATTTTGTAATTCATTTTCTACAGCCCTTTGGAGCGTAATTATAAATACGGCAGAAGGTTCTCCAAGGGCTGTGGAATACTCCCGGGTCATTCCTTTGTGTCCATCTCCCTCCCCCCCCCCCACGATAACACATCAATATTATCATTATTTGTACTACCGCCCCCACTCACACCAGCAGTTGTTTCCACCTGCTCTGGCTCACACCGGAGGTTACAAACCTCGCAGCGAGCTTTGTCCTCTCATCGCTTTTAACAGAACCCTAAGGATGCCGCTGCAACTCCCCAGACCAGCTGCGGACTCGGCAACGCGGTGCTTTCCCGCTTCCTCTCCCGTAAAGCTAAAAAGTGCTTGAAATAACGTATTCCTAACGCCGCTCCAGGCGCAGTCCGTGTGTTCCCCGTGGTGCGCGCTCCCGCGGCCTGGGCGGGCATATCTGTGCGCGCGGATCGATGCCAGTGCCGCTAATGGCTCCAGCGCTCGGGGCGACAGATAGACACACAGACAGACAGACAGACAGACAGACAGACAGACAGACAGACAGACAGACAGACAGACAGCCCGCTCCCCATCCCGCCGTGCCCACACAGCCGCCGTCACACGCGTGCCACAGCCCCAGAGCTGGGAATACAGACAGACGCAGCTATTTTAAAACAGAGATCTTTCACCGTCAGAACGCGTAAATTTTCTGTACGCGTAAATTTGCTTTCTTGCAGGCAAGTGGGAGGGACCAAAAAAAATTTTAAAAAAAAAAAAAAAAAAAAAAAATTAAAAAAAAAAAAAAAAAAAAAAAAATCTCGTGGCTATAAATCTGAGTTCTCCGTAGAGGCCGGGCAGTGGTGACTGCTGCTGGAGCCTGCAAGACCTGCCGACCTTAACTCCGCGGCTGGGATGGGATGGCGCCGTCCTGCCCCGCTGGAATAGGAATGAGCCCTTCCCGGGGCGGGCCGTGGCCCCGGGGCTCCCGCGCCCGGCGAGCTCCCTCTCCTCTCCCGCGGGCACAACCCGCGCCGCGGCTCCCCCGCAGCAGCACCAGCCGGGCCGGAGCCCGCGGGCCGGGCCGCGCCCCGCTGAGGCGGCCGGAGCGCCCTCGGGGCCGGGGAACGGCGCAGCACCGCCAATCCTCACCTGGATCGGGGCCGAGGCGGCGGCTCCTCGGGGCGGCGCGGCGAGGCGAGTCCCGGCGGCGGCCCCGGCCCCGCGGGGGATGGTGTGCTACAGCGGCGCCCCCCGGCCCAGCCTCCGCCCCATGGCGTGCGGCGCGGTCTCTATGGCGACTGCAGAGCCGGGCCGGCCCGCAGGGAGGGGTAACGGCGGCGCGCAGGCGGAGGGCGCTCAGCGGGTCACGGGGCGGCTCGCAGCGCTCCCCGCGGGGGTTGAGCCCCTCGCCGCGGCCGCCGCCATCCGTGCGGCAGTGCCGGCCGGAGCCCGGCCGCGCTCGCCCGCGCCGCCGCCCCCGCGCTCGCCCTTCCTCGGCCGAGGCGCCGCCGAGCCCGCTGTCCCCCGGGGCACCGCCCACATCCCGTTTCCGGAGCGACGATTGGGCAGCGGCGGCGATTTCTCGCGGGCGATTGGCTCTTAGCGCGGTCAATCCGCAGGCTGGGGGCGGGCGCGCTCGGCCGCGGCGCTGTGCGGTGCGGGGTCGGTGGAGCCGGCGAGTGCCGCCCCCGCGCAAGGCCAGGGCAGAGCCGCGGGTGGGCCCGGAGCGCTCGGTCCCGGCGGGCTGCCGAGGGGCAGCGCCCGTGCGGGGCTGGCACTAGCCCCGGGCTCTCCCCGCCGCAGGCCGCTGCCGGCGGGAAGCTGGGTCCTCCTTGCGGTGCCGCCTCCGCCTCCGCGGCCGGGACTGCGCTGTCCGCACCTGGGCGGGCTGCCCGGGCCTGAGGGGCGAGGCCGCTGCCCGGCCGCGGGTGGGGAGAGAGGGCTGAGGGGGTGACCCGGCGTCGCCGAGGGCACCTCTGTCCCCCTCGAGAGCACAGCAGGGCTGTCCCCGCTGGGCTCCGCACAGCGACTGTAGGGAACGGTGGATGTGTCCCGTGCCCAGGTGAGTCCGGCCTTGGAAGGGAAAGCTCTCCGCTCTCACAGGTGACTCCTTACTGCTGGTGAGGCCACGGGGCGGGCACTTCTCGCTGGGTGCCCTCATCGCACAGCAGCCCACAGGACGCGTTTGTAGGCCACAGTGGCAGCCCACAGGCTGGATCCGTCTGGCACACCAGCACCGAGTAGAGAGGCCTGTGCTGCGGGAAGTAGGAAGGACAGATTTGCTGTGCTCACAGCAGCTTGCGTGAAGTGAGTAACGTTCTCCTCGTGGAGTTTCCTTAGGCAGGAAAAAAAAAAAAAAAAAAAAAAAAAAAAAAAAAAAAGGCGTCTTTATTTCCCTACTGCCAGCTGGAAGAAGATAGTGTGAATAATTTAAGGCCTTTCTTCATTCATCACAACGCGATCACAGTTAAGGAGTAAGCTTAGGAAACAGTATCTCCTCCTGCTACTTTATGAAAAAGAAGATTGTAGCTCTGGTACTTAACAAAGGAGTTACCCAGAAGTGGGAGCTGTGAAGCAAACCTGGCAGTGAACCCAAATAGTTGCGAGTTCCTCAGTGTCAGTTTGAGGAAGATGCTTCTTCATCACCAAAGGACATTGCCTCAAGCAGTGGGCCACCAGTCACAGTGGTGTGCATAAACACTGGTGATAAGCATACATTTCTCTATACACAGTGAATGCATATGTGCATTATGTGTCCTAACAATTGAAGTAGTTAATAAGAAAGCAGATAGAGTGAAGAAATGTTCATTTTTGTGAATGGAAATGAACCAATGTTCATGGCAATAGGTGGAGAGAGTTGCTTTTTTTATACACAGTAGTACATCTTTTCCTGGGTTAAAAAAGCAGTTACAGGTTTTGCTTACCTTTAAAAGGCACTTACAATTCCTCGGATGGAAAATATTTGACTGGAACTACATTCCTCAAATCTGCCTTAAAGGCATTGCAAAGGTGACAGTTATTCTAGGATAAGCAGCTCTCCTTATGCACCAAACAAATAATTTTTTCATATTCACTCTAAAGTAGACAGTGTTTTTCCTCCCAGATTATAACTGAGGGTAGATAAACACCCTAACCACTTCTTATTTTAAGTACTAAGTTTTGCTAACAAAACTTGGTGCATGCTAGATTGTAATGAGGAGCTCATGAATATGAATCCATTTGTGAAGAGTGCTTTATTGTTCCCCAAATAACTGACATGTTGCCGGAGGTGTACAATTCTTCAGGAGAATTTTCTGATTCAATTAAAGAGAAGGAAAGGCCTTAACAAACTTGTTTGTCTGGTTTGCCTGTTTACCTGTTCATCATTTCAGATCCAAGGGGCATAGATTCTCTCATCACTTTGGAACTTCACAAGTTAATTCATTATGTAATACAATTGACATGCACATTATCATGGGAACCACACGAGGTGTATGTGTCTCCTTGCACACTGAAAGGTTTAAAAGACCAAACAGCCTTTCCTTCATCGTCAGTTGAGCTCTAAGTTTCCAAATTACCACATGCTCTTCATAAGCAGACAAAACCCAAATGGTTCAAATAAAAGTCAAGCAGGGAAAAAATAAACTAAAACTGAGTCTTTTCAAAAGGAAAATCTGTTTCCACTTATGTGAAGGAAGTCCTTAAAGAGAAGATCTAATCTTTTTTAACTCACTGCTCCAGAAATACACCAAGAAGTACTTCAAGGCTTTCTGTTCTACTATTTTAGGTTCAGAGATGTTGATAAGTGTAACAGATACCAGCGTTTCCTCTGTCGGTGCAGACTTGCAGAATATCTTTACCACTCACCAAAAAAACCCCAAACAACCAAACCCAAAAAGCCACCAGCATATTAAAATCTCTACATAAATATGAATATGAAATTGAGCTACTCTAGTTTGTTTTGGGGTTTTTTTTCTTTTTTTTTTTTCTTTTTTTTTTGTGGGGGTTGTTTTTTTTTTTGTGTGTTGTTTTTTTTTTTTTTTGTGGGGGTTGTTTTTTTTTTTTTTTGGGTTGTTGTTGCTTTTGATAGTACATGTAGTTAAGCTCAGATGCATTGTGTTGATTTCCCTTGGAAAAAGCTACCCTGAGCCAAAAACTGCCCTCTGTCCTTTGTTTAACCTATAGTTCTAGTTGGCTGTCTTGATGTAAAAATGTCTCTTTTTGCAGCTGTTAGTCAGCAGCTGTAAACCACAGCAGATGGGCACATCTCTGTTTGTTCTGGAGATTTTAAAGTATCTCAGATGGTACAAAATAAATCAGTAAAGCAAACTGTCCTGGTTTCATATAGGATAAAGTTAATTTTTTTATAGTAACTGGTACAGTGCTGGATTTAGAATGAGAATAATGTTGACAACAGGCTGATGTTTTAGTTGGGTTTGAGTTATTCTTACTCTAAACCAAGGGCATTTCAGCTTCCTGTGCTCTGCCAGTGAGGATGTGCACAAGAAGAGAGGAGAACATGGCCAGGACAGCTGACCCAAACTGTCCAAAGGGATATTTCATACCACAGAACATCATGCCAAGTATATTAAAAGGGGAAGGAGCTGGCCATGAGGTGCCAATGGCTGCTGGGAGACAGGCTGGTCATCAATCAGTGGGTAGTGAATAATTGTGTTGTGCATCCCTTGTTTCTTTTGGGTTTTATTTGTCTCTTTATTACAATTACAATTAGTAGTAGTAGTGTCTAATTAATATTATCTTTTATATTTTGTTTCAATTATGTCGTGGCTTGAAAGCAAAACAAGTGAGAGGCTCCAAGTCAGAGATACAATTTAATAAGAAGAAAGGTAAAAAGGTAAAAATAAAATAAAATAAATGCAATAACACAAAGGACCACTGACAGAGTCAGAATACAACCTGAGCAGGGTGGTGGAAGCAGTCCAGATGAGGTGCTCTTCCTGAAGCAGTGATCCTGTAGAAAGGTCTGGTAGCTCTGCTCCTCTGGGAATCCAGTGGGTAAGGGCTGCTTGTACTGTTCCAAATCCCAGTTTATATCCAGGTGAGAATGCTTGGCTCCTCCCCCTGGGCAGAGCATCTCACAATGGGATGATGATTTGTGAAGTGCGTCCTTGATGGCCCATTAAACAGAGATAACCCCTGGAGGGAGTTACCGGTGAGTCACGGGCCAGGCGTTGATGGGCCATCAGCAGAAGAGGGCAACACTAGAGCACTGCCCCACTTGTTTAACAGTTCATGAGGATGGTGATAGAATAAATATTTTGTGTGCACCCTACACTGCAACCCACGACAAATTATTAAATTATTTGTATCTCAGCCCATGAGGTTTGCCTTTTCTATCCACTTTTATCCTCACTGGGGCAGGGGTGGGAGAGTGAGCAAGCAGCTGCTGGGACTTAGTTGCAACCTGGGGTTAAACCATAACACAGTGTGCTGTCTTAATTCAATCCTAAATGTCTCACTTGGCTGAAGACTGCAAGAAGAAAAGTACTGCACACCAAAACATTGAAGTTAGAGAGCAGGAGAATTAATTGCAGAAATTACTCCAAATCCCAAAGGCTTGCCAGACCAAACTTTATTATAACCACATAGTTGCTATGAAAAGATGTGAACAAAAAATTTAATTGTTCTGGTATGTGCATAGGAAAGAATATGATTTCCTAATAAGTTTGACTGTATGAGAAATAATCTCCAGTCATGTAAAGATATTCTTACATTTTAATATGGATATTTTTGTATTTAATAATTATTAAAATTATGCATAATTATTTAAGATTAAATTTAATAAATGTTAAATTGTATAATGATGCAATAAATGGAACTGGTGTGAATTAAAATAAATATATAGAAACAAGCCAGTAAAGACCAAAGTGACAGCAAACTATTTCTGGGCACAACTAGACACAGCTTCAGCTTTTGTTATTTTTTTTTAATTTAAAAAAGAACAGAGAATGAGAAAATACCCACATATCTAACAGGGTACCTGCTTCTAATATCTTTTTTGTTTGAAGAAATAGATAAGAATTTCCAGGAATGTCTATAAATGGAACACAACTTTCTAATGCTTCCAACTTCTAGTTCCTTAGCCTTCATAAGGTGTAGCAATGGAAAAATAAGTTTGCTTTCCTGGAAATCTTCTTTTTTTGTTTAGTAAGAGAGATGTGAGAATTTTCATCTATAGTTTTTGTCTAAAATGAATGATCTAATTTTTCTTCAGGGAATCTTTAAATATTTAAACCTGCACCTATACACAAACATACTCATATGTCTGTGATGAAGAAGGGTGACATGATTAACAATGTGCAAGAACTTCTGAACTCTGCTGTTATTTTCTTCAAATAAATATGTATGGGAGTAGATGACTCATCCTCATTGGTTTCAAACACTTCCATTGCAACTTCCTTGCCTGGACTTTGGGGTCTTGGCAATATTTATTTATTTCTGTATGAGTCAGAAGTTCTGAATAATGTTTCTGCTTAGATGACTACAGAAGACAAAGCTCCAGAAAAACTTTTGGGGAGTCAGATATCAGGAAAAAGAAGAGAGAGAGAAAAAGAAAGAAAGAAAGAAAAAATAAAAGAAGGATATGGACAGCAGAATGCCCAGACTTAACAGAGATGGAAAATGCACAGGTTTGGTTAGTCAGTAAGTTAACATACACCAACTCTTGGAATTGAAAAATTGTTGAAAATTTTAACAAAAAATAGTATATAAATGGAGGCAGAAACAATGCTTTCAATGAAGAGTGGAAAGGTAAGAACACTTGATAAGTTCACATTTCTGGCAAAAGTCAAGGAGCAAAGGAAGTATTGGCCAAAGATGTGAAAGCTCCTACCAAGTTTTGTAGATGTTTAAACAGGTGTCTAGTTAATAGCAAATGACAAACTACAGACCTTGAGACATCTAGTTCACCCTTTTTCCAGAGAAGGGCCAACCGTCCTTACAACATTCCTGGCCAGTATTTGTCAGTGTGTTCTAAAAGTACTTTGTTGATGAAAATCAAGGGGTTTATTATGGGCTGTTTCATTATGCTCACTAAAGAATTATTTCACCCATTATTCTCCTCATATCCTATCACAAAAGGAATTTATTTTTTTCCTCTGTGCAATTACCTATAAAATTACTTGAACACTATTTTCATCTCTCACCATCAGTCTTCTCTACACTAAGGCACCTGAGTTCCTTCAGTCTTTTTCCAAAATTGTGATTTCTCGACGGTGTCAATAGGCATGAAGTCACCACTCAGGGGACAGAAGGATCTTGGAAAAGCTCTAAGAGCACTGTGTCTGGCTTCTGTCTATTTGACAGCTTCCGAAACTCCCACAAGTATCTCCCCCCTGTCCCTTGGTAATTGTCTTTTCTTTCCAAAAGACTCTCACATTCCCTACAATATGTCCTGAGTAATATTGTTCAGTTCAAATGATGTCTATGTCTGGAGTGTGAAAAATAACATCAACATCAGGTTTAGAGTAAGCTGAGAATAGGTATTGGTTAGTTTAGGAGGTCTTTTGAGGAGAAATGTGACAGTGTGTCTGACTACTTTGCTAGGAGAAGAAGGGTCAGTTGATAGCATAGTGCATCAAAGTATTGATGCTATGAGATATGGAATTAAAAAAGGAAGATTTTACCTCATTATGTAAAGAGAATTCTGCTGCCAGGCCTCATAATATGTGTATAATTCTATTCTGCAAAAAGCTTCCTGATACCTGGCTTGTGAGGACAAGATCCATAGTGAATAACATACAAAAGTGAAAAGAAAAATTGATGTATGGTCTAATTATACTTAAGTTTGTAAAAATGGATTCTAGTCTTCAGAAAGAAGTTACAGCCAAGATGGAAGTTTTAGGTTACACATGTTTGTTTCCATCTGTACTATAGACTGCTGGTATGATTTTAAGGTGAATAGTGTGCCTTATTTTTCTGTGCTTTATTTTTCCATTTGTAATGACTCACCGTGAGTCATGAGTGGATGACTCAGATTGTGGACAGTACAGCTCCTATGGATTGAAATGAGAGCCAGCCTGACAGGTACTGATACGGATTTTCCTGCAATGCACAGGACCCCGAATGACAAGCTGTACACATGAGCTGCAGTTCATGCAGGTCTGCTATAATTTCCTTTTCTGCCTGAGACTGATTTCAGCATCCATATTGTTATAGTCTTTACACATCTGAAAAATGTAATACTTCTTTTTCTGATTTGTTTCATCTGTGGTGTTCTTCAGGCAATTAGATGAGCTACCATTTTAGCATTCACATTCTTCATAGAACATAGTACAGCAGATCTTCTGGTACAACTGTAGTACAGCATAGAGCTGTAGTGGTCAAAATATATAACTGACTTCAATTTCATAAAAACTTTGTGTCATTTTAATGTACAAACTGGGTCCTTATTATTGCCATTACTTCTTGCTTTTTAATTTTGACATTCCGTCTGCCAACTCTGCAATTCCATAAGAATTTCAGATGTCGTGACTTAACCTAACTGTCTTTATCTACTACAACAACCATAATCATCTAAATACCACTATACTTCCTTTCTAAAAGTTCAAAAATATAATTGAGAAATGAATGTTATTCAAAGACTCAGTTACTTCTATTTGCTTAATAACTTAGTTCTCTTAAGTGTCTACTATGTGGTTCACAACTTTACAAAAGCCAAAAAAAGCAGATGGTTGCTCATGTCCTCTCCCCATTATCACATACCAGTGAGAATCTCTTCCTGAATGGACTTGCCCCAGCTCAGAAGGAAAGGCTGTATAGTTCTTGCTTCCATCAGACTCACCAAGTGCCTCCAGTTTTAGTCCAGTACTCCAAAATCTCGTATCATTAGTTGCAATTTACATTAAATACAAGGTGAAGTGAAAAGCCATCTAAATATAAAAATAAAATATTAATTTTTGGAAACTAGATGTAAAATTATATGTTGCATGATCCCAACTAGTTATTTCATTAGACTGATTCATAACACATCTATCCTTGCCTGTAGACTTATATATGAATAATATTAAATAGTTTGTTAAATTTACCTTTTTGGATCCTAAGCCACAGCACAGCAATCTCCACTGTTAGCAGGAAAGTGTGTGATCTTCTATACTGCTGGGTGATAGATGGAATCCCCCATGTACAATCACTTCTGCAAGTTACAAAACACTACTCCATGGTCATGATGTCCAGGCTTCCCAAAGGTCTGCAGGAAAGTGCATCATGGTTAATTACAAACTGCCATAACAGAACTAATTTCTGAATAATTCAACGTTTGATATTACATTTGCAGCTGAAGCCATTTCCAAATATGAGATGGAACAAAAACCACAAGCCTCTGGCCTCTAACTGCATGACAATTAGTTTTAAGTAATTTCCTACAATGGGGCATTCTTGAGCTTCCATTAGCTGTGTGAGTGACCTCTAATCTCTCTAACACAAATTTAAAAAATTATATATATATAAAAAAAGCTTCTTGCTCTGTATTGTAGAAAAAGTCTTCATACAGCAGCACTGCCATCTCCTGCTTGCTTGCTTCCATGCATGTGAGTCTGAGGTTTGTGTTGCAAAGCAGCCACAGGTGGGAAGGTGCAGTTTTCTGCTCAGGTAACTGAGGCAGTAACGTTTTCTAATACTTGGGGATAACACAATTGGAGTTCTGCAGACGGGGAGAGTTTCCACAAGTGAACTTTTTTAAAGTGTAGAATACTTCTGCTATTTGTTATCAGGATTTCTGATATATCACATCCCAGCTGAACAATAACACAAAATGTGTACATTTGTGTGCTTGCGCTGTACCCAAGGAATACATTATACCGGTTGAATATGTTTCCATTGAGTTGATCTGTACATAAACCAACACATTTGAACAGATCTAAAATATTCCCTGTGGTCTGCATGAGTGCTGCAAGTCCAAAGCATTAATGACTTGTGCACAGGATTAATTCAATGCAGTTGGGGGGTATTTGATCATACTCATGCATTTGTGTGGTCCATATGCAGTAAGTCCAACAGGTCCCAGATGTATCACATATGCTGTGAAGCATTAGGACACAGGGGAGAGAGAGCCAGTGTACTGCCAGAACACAGAGTTAGAATCACAGTTGTATCAGGGCACTGGTTTATTGCTTATCGTAGGCCAGGAGAGGACAGTTTATGCTTCTAAGAATATTTCTACACATTTACAATGCCTGGTGCAGGGTCTCCTGCAGTCAGTCATGTGCCCACTGAACTCTCTGCTGTGCTAAGGTGTTAAGGATATGGACCCTACAGCTCAAACCTGCTCCTGCTTAGGAATTTGATTCTGGTACTGACATCACCTCTAACTTGACCAAGCACTGCTGCAGACTCAGCTTGTTGCCACCACTGTTGCCAGTTCAAACTAGCCACATCTGTCCCACAAATTGCTACATGCTGGGCTCAGAAATGGCAAAGGATGTGTGACTTTTGCTTTTGCTTCTGGTTTGGAATAGAGCTAGATTAGAGACTAGGACAGAGTTTTCTACTAGATTGTTCTTGAACCTGGAAAGCTTCCCAAATCAGAACATACCATGAATCATACAGCATGATTCAATTGCTGTTGGTTACTTTTCTTGGACAATCACACTCAATACAGAGAGAACAGAAAATTGCATCCAAAGCAACAAAATATGTAATGAGGGGTATGGAACATAATAGTGGATATAAATGATAGTTGCCTAAGATACATTTTCCCTTCCCACAGAATCACAAAGTTTCATTATTCTTCTCTCCTTTGAAGGCATATTTATTGTTAAGAACAAATTAAGAGCTATTGAAGACGTTAGCAGGTACTGAAAACAGTTCTGTTGTTTACTAGCCCAAATATCCATAAGGGTAAAAAGGTAGAAGAAATTCACATAAACCATTTTGTTGGTGAGATCTCAGTTCACACTCAGTTAATTGGCCTGTTTTGCAGGATTTAATCTGGTGGCATAAGAACCTTGAAATAAATCTCTTAGCTACGATTAGAGATGAAGGAGAGATTAGCACAGGCAGGAGAGTTGAAGTGGTTTTCTCCATCTCCACCGGTGAGTCTGTGTGAAGACAGAGCAACTACAGAGACATCAGGAAATCAGTATTTCAGTCATCCTCAGGATGTCCAATTCAGGTATTTTCTCCCTTGTATTCAGCAAGTTACCAGTTTCAAGATCCTGTTCAGTCCTCTGAAGCAGGTTAGTGGTTTCTTTTATAATGCCACAGATAGTGATGTATGTTTAGGTAAAATAGCAGATTTTAGCAAAATCAGTAAGAAAATATGTGGTTTGTTTATTACAAAATTGCAAAATTTCTCTGAACAATTTGTATCTAATAAGTAAATATTAAAAATAAATACCTGTACTATATCTTGTTCAACATAGTAAGGAGAATTTGATAGCAAAAGAACAGCTAGGTGACATCTTGGAAGCAAACTGTATGGTGATGGAAGCTGTGTTTAAAGATAAATTTGTAGATAAATTTGGATTAGACAAGGAAAGCTTGAGAACAGTATTGATAGCATAAGAGAGATTTCCAAATTTATTTGGCTTCTTTTCTTGAAAGAAGTATTTCTTCCTTTATAGAACAAAATCCATTTTGCTCTCCCCTATGTGGGGAAAACGTCTATGTGTATATGATTCATAACTCTGGAGTGGTTAACATGCAAAGGTTTCTAAGAACTATGACAGAGGCATTAGTTCCACTGAAATGGTGGGAGCATGTGTGGCTTTACAGTAACCTGCTGCCAAATATGACTTGAAGAACAGACACACGTTGCAGAGCAAGACTAACACTTCTAGCTCATAACTGCAGTTCAGTTCTTTCAGCTGGAAAAACTTTCTTCATGGTGTTCCAAAAATTCTACTATACAGCTGTGTGTGTTGCAATAGATCTCACACTAATAAATGCATTCAGTACTTTATTAAACACTTAGGGAAAGAATAATGTTAAGGTGCAATTACAAAATTCATTACAATGTGAAGAGAGTCTTATTATCTGAAATAAATTCAGTAAACTGTTAGCACAGGTGAAAATCTTAACAGAAGTATCAATGTAGAAGCTAGGATACAAGGAACAGAATAGGAAACTTGCTCTTCTGTCCCAGATTCAATTTCATGGGAAGCAGAGTGTCTCCCAAAGATCAATCCCAAGCATATCAGCGACAGCCAGGTTCAGTCAACAAGTGCTCTGTGAACTATAACCAGTCATTCCATCCCCTTCCTCTGGCACTAGGATTCCATGAAATCACAGATCTTATGCTGCTGGTGTGGGTAGCACTGGTAGACAAATGTCAATATTCCGTGAAATCTGATCCTACAATTCACAAAGGAAGCTAAAAATACCTCAAGAGAATTTCTGGAGACAAGAAATTACTAGGAAAATTTTCTTGAAATTTTTTACTTTTTTAAACTTCAGGCATCTGAAAAGTGGGGATGGAGCTATATCAGAATAGCTACATGGGATTGAATGTATCCCTGCTTATGGAACTCAACTTCAAATTTCTTTATGGCTAGAATATGACAAGGTCTCAAATCTGTATCTTCCAAAAATCAACAATCTCTGGAGTAGATGAATTTTAACTAGAGTAGAACTGTTTACAACTTTTGTCCAGATGTTAAAACAAAATATGTTTAGCAAGCAGGGTGTTCTCAGTGACACCGTAACTAAATGTGTACTGAACAATTTTGAGGCATTGTTCAGATATGTACACGTGTTTCACAGAAACAAACAGTGAGTGATCCATTCATATGTGCTGGCAATTGAACGTGAACTGTGCGTCAGCAATCAGTAAATTTCACTTCAGATTCTCTCTGTTGTGAGCTCTGAGGCCCGAGTATCGGGGCAAATAAATCTATTAGCAGCCATCACTTACAGCTATTTAAGGTCAAGTCACAAACTGCTTAACTGGTGAAGCAATCAAAGATACTGTCTCCAGGCTTAGCAGGCTTATTCAGGCTGTCAGCTGAATTCATAGGGAGGCTTAATTCTGTGAGCAGAGCATGATCCCTTCAAATGAGGTCTGAACAATACTGGAGGAGAATGGTGTGAAGCAAGTGTTGTAATTTTGTAAATGACTACTCTCTGGATATCTCTGTAAGGTGTCTATCATTTATATGATTATCACAATATGATCACAATCAATATTCAGCCATAATTGATAATCAGCCTTAACAACCATTAAAATTAGGACCCTGTTTTTAAACTCAGAAAGCTGCTGGCCTCAACATCTTTGGAAATAGACTGGTAAGGAAAAAATACTGTACATTTTGCACACTATTCTGTGTATTGTACTAAAGATACACAGAGCTGAATAGCTTTGAGGGGAATTAGTTTTCCCTGTAAACGCAGGAGAAAATTAATGCCACTTGAATTCAATAGATCTCACAGGCCTTAAAATCCTAGTGTATGATGATATTTAACCACCTCCTAATATGAATCACACAACTTATTCCATGCCTGTACAAATAGAACTGATTCCTTCCAACATAAACACACGAAGATACTGGGATTCCACTACCTTTTTATACTACACTCTGCAACAATCTGCTTACCCAACACTAAGCTTCACTGCAGCTGGGGATCCTTTACCGGGTCAGTGTAGCCCTACTTCTGTCCAGTTTGTCTGTCTGCAGGTGTTTTTCGTGTTGTTTTAGCTGATATAAGTTTTATATTCAGTAATAGCATCCACTAACTTAGAAAATAGTATGCTGCTTATACATCTCTATTTCCCCAGATTTACAGAACTACACTTTACTATTTATAAATGTCATTGTATTAGTGGAATCAAATGCCTGTATAATTACATAATGCAGAATTCTATGGTATAAAATTACTCTAATGAGAGTTGCCAGATTAGGAACAAGACAAGCACGTTTTCTGGAGAGGAAAGAAAAAAAGAAGGCTGTATATGTGTTTGTCTTGTTTCTTCAACTTTTGAACACAAACCTGATCATACCATAAGAATCTAAGAATATTAAATATCTATAATTAAAAAAAAAAAAATACAGGGAACAAGTAGAAGGGAAAGACACTGGAAGTCTTCTGAAGGGAAAGACAGCAGACCAGTTTACTTTTAGATACCAGGTCTGCACAGAAAATTGGTCGTGACAAAAAAATCATAGGAATCCAGAATCTCTGTTCATACTATTCACTTATTTTTAATTGCTCTAGTTGCTCTTTAGAAATTTTTTTAAACGATTCACATTATTATGAAATTGAAGCAATAAATTTCACTGAGGCACTCTCTTGGCAGGGCTCAGAGTGCGTGAGGCTGTACAGGAAGTTCTTTCGTAGGCTCTATAAATACCTGGTCAAACAGACAGTAATCTCTGTCCCTCTTCTTCAGATTTCTACTGCCTGCCTTGGATCCATGCTCCTAATCAGCTTACGAGCTTCCCTTGACCTACGCTTCTTTTCCTAATGCACGTCTGACTATGGCTGTCCTCAAAGTCAAATTCACCAAAACCAAGAGAGACAAACTGGCCCAGATCTTATGGATCCTCAACTGGGTTTCTGTAGTGAGTGGCATCATTCTCTTCAGTCTTGGCCTCTTTCTGAAAATAGAGATCAAGAAGCGCAATGAAGTGATGGCAAAAGGGGACATCAACTCTGTCCCCAACATGCTGATCTCTGTAGGGGTCATAGCATGTATCATTAACTTTCTGGGTGGAAAAATCTGCTATGACTGCTCAGATGCAAACAAGTTCTCCCGGTGGAAACTAGTAATGCTGCCATACATCGTATGTACCTTCTGTTTTACCTTCTGCATCCTGCTGGGTGCTCTCATGTGCTATACCATGAGGAATGAGCTGGAAGAGTCTCTCTATCTGGGACTGAGGGATGCCATTAAGTTCTATAAAGACACAGACATACCTGGGCGATGTTTCTTAAAGAAAACAGTGGATTTGTTACAAATTGGATTCCATTGCTGTGGGAACAATGGCTTTAGAGACTGGTTTGAAATTCAGTGGGTATCTCCTCGTTATCTGAATATGGCTTCCAAGGATGTTTTGGAGTAAGTATTTATCAGTTGTAACAAAAAATTCTAGACGAAAAACTCTTTTGAGACTGGAAAGCCCTTTTTTCTGCACCTTTGTATCTTAATTTAAAAAATGTAGAATGACCAGGTTACTCACAAAATATGCTAAATACGTGCACAATCAAAAGCTGCCTTTTGCTAAGCCTTTAGGAATGCTAAGCAAAGCAAACATGTATCATTTTCATTGTGGTGAATTAGCTACTTCAAAATTTTAATTTTAGCTACCTCAAAAATTTAATTAAAATTTATAGTGAGCTGATAACAGTAAGAAAAAAAGGACTGTACATTGCACAGTCAACTCTAAGCACTGCAAGACCCTTCTTCAAGGTATTAGACTTTGCAATCCCAAGTTTAAATCTGTATGTTCACATGTGAGGAACTGCCAAACAACATGTATGCTGCATAAAAAACCGCAGAATTCACAGAATTTCTAGGCTGGAAGAGACCTTCAAGATCATCAAGTCCAATCCATGCCCTAACACCTCAACTAAACCATGGCACCAAGTGCCACACAGTCTTTTTTTAAACACATCCAGGGATGGTGACTTCACCACCTCTCCAGGCAGACCATTCCAATACTTTATCACTCTTTCTGTGAAAAACTGTTTCCTAATATCCAACTTATATTTCCCTTGGCACAGCTTAAGACTGTATCCTCTCACTCTGTCAGTTGCTGTCTGGAGAAAGAGACCGACCCCCACCTGACTGCACCCACCTTTTAGGAAGTTGTAGAGTGGTAAGGTCACCTCCAAGTCTCCTTTTCTCCAGGCTAAAAAACCCCAGCTCCTCTTTCTTTTTGGTGGTGGTGTTTCACATGATGTAGCAGCTGGGAAGTTATATGCTCAAAAAGAAGAATGGTAATACTTACAGACAAGGTAAAAATTGAAAACTTTCAAAAGTAGATAATCCACTTTGTAATAATCCTTCTAAAGCTGAAAAAGTAGCAGTTTTGTATTCCCAGGAAAGACAAATACAAAGAGTTTGACAGGCATTTGTCAAATTCTGCATTTTCTTGAACTAAAATATCAGTGACAATAAAGCCAGAGGAAGGGAGGCCAAAGGTCTTAATTTTACAGAATTCACAATTTGAAACTGCCATCATAGTATCATAGTGCAGAGAGAGCTACAAATATACCAGAGGGCAGGACCCAGGAGAATACAAACAAGAAGGCATCAGCATACAGAAGACATTTGTCTGTAGAAATGAAGCAAAACAAGCATTCTTAAGAGAGAAGTTAGAAAGTGTCACACAGAACAGACTGACCCAGAGCTGTTTTAAGTCTTGGGTCTATGCTGAAAAGTGACATGACAACAAAGATGGTCCCCAGGAATGTAAGAGTAGTAGCTTAGTGTGAGGTCAAAAGTAAAATATACTGCCTTTTATTTCTGTGAGAGAGGCAGAAACAGTAATGTTTTACCCAGGGTCTTAACTAAGCTGTGTTTTCTTCTGCAGGCTCACCTGTGCTCTGCCATTCTTTTGAGAACACACTATCAGTTAGCTTTTGCCCCATTTAGGCAGGAGGTGACAGTGAAATGTGTGTGAGGAAAGTAATTTCTGAATTTCTTTTACTGTGGATGGATTGCTTAATTTCATCTTGATTGGCAGAATCCAAGTTGGTACTGTATAACAAAATTATACCATGACTTCCAAAGATCTCATAGTGAAATATTTTATATGAAATCATTGGAAGCAAAGCCCAGCTGGTAATGTTCTGAAAGGATGGAGAAGAATCAATTTTTTCTTGGTTTCAACTTGTACTCGGTGTCAGTTAGTAGTTTGTAGATCAAGAAGCAAAGCAGGTGAGATCTGACATACTGTGATCTCACATGTAACCTTTGCAAAACTGAATTTTTCACCTTCCTGCAAAACCCTCTTCCCTCCCCTCTCTTTTACAGCTCTATTGCCAACACCACTATTTGATGAGGCATGGAAACAGTCAGTGGGAACGGTAGGAACATGAGGCAGGTTACAGCAGTACAATGCTATCATTGCTTTGTCTGGGTAAAAATCATCTTTGCTCAAAAGCCAATTTTTGCTTTACAGTACTGTAACAACTTTGAACTGCAACAGCAAATAGCAGTGAATATCTTGCTCCACCAACTCTTTTACTGAGGTCTTCCCTTCTAACAATACCAAGATACTATTAAGTGACAGGACACAAATTTAATAATTTTTAAATTTGCCACTAGCAGAGGAAACACAGTGGCAGGAGGATATAACCCAAGTCTGGTAACTGCTACTGTTGGCAGTAGAAAGAGGATTCCTCTTTATAACACATTCAGAACAAAAGAAAATATTTAAATTGATGCTTGGGATCAAAAGAAAAACTTAAGACCCAGTTTAAGAGGTAGAGTACTATATTGGGGTCATTAAATAAATATAATACCCTGAAACATAGAGGGCATTTTGCCAGCCCAGGTAAGATCTTCCCTGTCACAATGTGCCAGTCTTCCTCTCCTCCACGAGCTTTTTCTCCTCCCACATTGGAGCCCCCTGGTTTGTGCCTCTCTGGCTCCTTTCCCCTCCAGTGCTTGGTTTTGCCTATGCCCACGACATGGCTCACACACTTCAGTCCACTTTCAGTGGATTATTTGGACTCTTTTACATTGATTCCATTCTGTTGCAATCACCAGGGATATGATGGCCACAAAATGAAAAGCTAGGCTTGAAAATGGAGAAAAATTCATACCTATCCCACTCCTGAGTGGGAAATGGCAGACTAACTTTCTGGTTTATCTGAAAAGATCTGTTTTTGAGAAAATTGTAAGTAAAACAAAACACACTGCAGCCCAAATAAAAAGGAGAAGAAGAAAAAGACAAGAAACAGAAAAATGAGGTTGTATTTAGTAGGCTCACAGCAATAAAGTAAAAGCAATTATTCTGCCTCACAGCACTGCCACAAATACTGAGCTTCCTAGCATCTTATATTTCATTTGAAGGCTACATTTAGTCCCAAATTCCAGATCAAGACTGGACCACAGGGTTTCTGTTCCTTCTCTTTACCTATGAGCTTCTTGTAATTATTTCCTTCCCTCTCATTAAATCAGCTCTTGTGGAACAGAAAAATATTATTTGCAAATATTAATAAATGAGGAAATAAATTTTCTAATACTTTCCAAAACTTTTGGCAAACAGTGAGAGCTGGATATCTAAGTGGAAGTTATCTTTCATGTATTCTGACCTCCTTACAAAGGGTAAAGGGCCTGGACTTGATAAACCAGAGCATGGCTCTTACTCATGGGTCTGTCTCAGGAAATCAGCCTTTTCCACTGAGCATGAAAACAGACACATGCTTAGAGGCTGCTTCCCCAAGGTGTGAGAGTCTCTCTCAGCATCTTAGATACTGTCCAGTTTCTGGAAAATCTCTTTCTCTGAAGAAAATACATGCCAAGGATTCATATAAATTCCAGAAAATCTTGGTTAATTTGAGACTGTATTCTTTTCCCATCCTATGATTTTTTTCCTATTCCTCCTTATTTTTCCTCTTTCACCACTTGTTTTCCTCCTGATCTTAGAGGAGGGAAAGGAATAATTTTTAGCAATGAATACATTTCTAAAAGTTACAGAAAGGGAAATGACAAGAAGTAGAAACTCCCTTGTGAATTAGTCTCAAAACATGTGCTAGAGCAGCCCTTGCAACGGGTACAGTGACAAAAGGCCAGTAGATAATTTCCAGTGGTTCCCGTGGCATATAAAGTTGTTCTTCTATTAGGATCTCTTTCATGGAAAGACTGTGTTGAAAAATCAGTCCAGAAGTAGTGAAACACAGAATTTCCAGGTATATAACTTCGATTAGAATTCCATTAAGATAAACAAGTGCAAAAATTGTGTTTATTATTCAGCACAAAGATACCTAAAAAGGCAACATCTGCCTGAACTCATATCTTGTGGCACAGAATGAAGAACCGCAGAATGAGGTACTGTGCTATACCACACTTAAATACAGCAAATCCAATATTCAGATTTCCTGCAGTAAACTTTTCCAGTTGAAAGTATATCCTCATTTTCCTTTTGTTATGTTGGAGAGGCCTACATTGCAGCAAGGTTCTGTTACTTCATTTTCTAAAATCCCAGGCACTGCCTGCTGCTGGCACCAGGTTTGTAACGGCCAGACTTTGTCCTGTTGCAGCCGTTTGAAGAGCAACGTTGATGGCAAGTTCTTGGTGGATGGAGTCCCCTTCAGCTGCTGCAACCCCAGCTCCCCACGGCCCTGCATCCAGTACCAGCTGACAAACAACAGTGCTCACTACAACTACGATTTCCTCACAGAGGAGCTAAATATATGGATGAAGGGGTGCAGAGAGGCCCTGCTGGATTATTACACTGGGATCATGAGATCCATTGGCATTGCAGCATTGCTTATTTGGTTGTTCGAGGTAAGTCTAACCAAGATGGTCTCTATGAGATTAATCACTCTTCTGTGTCTCTAAGATGGGAAACAATGATAGTGTAACACACGAGAATTGCCTCAGAAAGCACTTCAGGAATGTTGCAGGATTACCTTTAGTAAAGGCAACTTTCCCAAAGTCCACAGAGCAGAAGGAAATCTTGTTGAGGATGAGAACTATCAGAAACCATGCATATAATTCTGTATACTTATAGGGCTTTTGCAACAGACTATAGCATATTCCCTTCCCTGATCCATTTATGGGATCAGATATGGGATGATACATGCAGTGACACAACCGCATGAAAATTTGGTGAGGAGGTCTGAGTGTTGTATTAAGTCAGTTTTAACAAATATATAAAATATGAGTATGTCTTTGGCTCAATGCATTAATTTTGTTTATAATTAAAACTGAGCATTTTATTAATATCTTAAAGCCTCCTTTTTATATTACATAGTTTCACCATATAGATAGTATTTGCAATCGTGGCATATCATCCTTTTAGAAGTAGATTATGCTGCTGGTTATGCAATCAAAGTAAGTGCAGCACAGGCAAGCTACATGCCTGCAAAGGTGCAGTGTTCCTGCTGACATCTGTAGAGTTCTCTGGATGCTGTCATCTGCAAGTAAAGGACCCCCCCCAATGGTGCAGGCTCCTATACAGTTTTCTTACCTTTTTAATGTGTTTTAGTTTTCTGACTATTGCTCTGTTGCACAAATATTAGCATTGTAATTAAAGTAGTTCACAATAGTCCTCAGGCAGTGCTAGGTGGGGTCACCATGCCAGAAATAACAGGCCTCTGAAGCATATGAAAAGCTGTGAGCCAGCTCTCTGTGCTCCTTTAAACACTGACAAGCTGATCTTGATTTCAACAGAACTATAAAAGTGGGCTTTTTCCTAAACTTAGATATGAGCCTCTGCTATAGGCCGTCCTTAATTCTCATGTGTTGGCATGTAGAAGACACATATGGCTTACACGGGAATGATTAAACCTTCTTGGATGAAATATTGATTTAATCAATGTCAGGGGAAAAAAAATCCACTGAAGTCAACACACTACAAGTTTTTCTTTCCCAGTGACTGATGGTTCCATTAACTGATCATCCATTCTACATCAATTAGTTGCAGTCTCTGAGGCTAGAAGGTTCATGAGTAATTCTAGGTATTTATGTACTAAGAGCATGCAAGGGGGATTGGTACCTGAAGAATGAAGAGAGAATCAATCCATCTCTCCCTGCTACCTTTCTTAAAAAATGTAATTAATTGGAAAAGTGGTTAGATATATTGCTGGGATAAAGTGTCTGTCTGCTTTACTCAGTTATGAGGCCTGTAAATACACAAGCCAAAAAACTGAGTGATAGGACTGAGGCTGCAATTTCAACTGTTTATCCATTAACTGTTTCTTTCAGCTCTCTGTACTGATTGGTGTCCGGTACCTACAAACAGCCATGAAGAACGTCCTTCTGCTAGGAGATCTGGAGGGTGAATCAGATGGTTGGTTACTAGAAAACAGTTTTGTGGAAACTGCCAAATACAACATTAACATCATTAAGAACCTTGGCAAAGCCAACCAGATCTCCACTGTCTCAGGGATGAACGACCCCAACATTAACATTCAAAACACAGACTGTGACAAAACTAATATTACAACAAAATCTATCCCTGCAGCTAGGTAGGCAAATCTTCCGAGAAATGACATCACAAGTAGAGCTTTCCTTTATTACAGTCCTACAGTCACCAGATTTTATCTGGTGGGAAAAAAAAGGTAGAAAAACTAGTAAAACAAATGAACAAACCACAGACTGGTGACAGCTCCAAAAATGCTTTGGATGGATGTGTTTTTATCTGCGAAATCCCTGATTCTCAACACTGCATGAAACTTGTGGCATGTTCCTCACTTTCTCTTCTTTACTTACAGACTTCTATCATGGTCTGAATGCATCAGAATAATCATTATGCACAAGAAATATTTCACACAGGATAGGTCTACATGTACTAACATACAAATTAGTTGAATAGGTACTAAAGAAGTTACACCTATAAAAGTCCCAGGAGCAGGGAAATCCCAAAAGAATTTATTCCACTGGATAAAATGATTCTTTACAAAAAAGAAGACAACAAAAACTGAAATGAAGATTCTGTTGGTGCAAGTTGGGAAACAGAGAATTTTAACAAATACATACATATATTACAGCCTAAAATAACCTATCAGATATGTGAAATTCAGGTGAAGGCAATTACCACAAAAGTATTTCACTTGTTTTTCCCCAAATGTCTGAAGCATCTTTTCATTTTCCCCCTTCAATAGTTTAGAGAAAGACAGTTGCCCCACTTTCCTAAAAGTCAAAGGGTACAGCTGAAAGGAGTTCTCTGGTTAAGAAAATTAACTGCCAGCTTGTGCAGAGATATTTAAACTTCCAACTAGCATGTGATAGCACAAGTTTAAAAACTAGTAGATACTTCCTATGAAACAAACACTGATGATCCCAGATGCTTGAAAGCTCATTTCAAAAGTACTTACAGCACTGAGCCAGGGGTGGGAAGGTAAGGGATTATTTAGAATCAATGAAGGCTGACAGATGGACACATGGACATAGCTCACACATCACACCCCTGGTACAATGCTCAGCTTTGTCAATGCATGGAGTGAAAGCCTTCAATGCCCAAAGCACCTGTAGTAAGAGGATGCCCTATGACTGTAATTGATCATTAATAGTCAGCAGGAAAAAAGTACCAATACAAAACAGAGGTGGAAAGACCAAATAAAATGTTTCACTTGTTACTGCTGTGAGTGCATTCTTTGTGGATAATCACGTAAAAGAAGTTTTATCATTGAAATATTTGAAATAGAGCCATTTGTGTTCTTGAAATTGCACAGAGTAACAGTAAAAATTTCTGTACCTAATACTGTTGTATTCTGTAACACTCAGAAAAGTAAAAAATATACTATAAGGATATATTGTAAATAAATTGTGCAATGTTAATAATCCAGTGTAATTCAAGCAGGCCCTGTGCATGACCATAATTTCAACTGGAATTCTTTCACTGCCTAACATGTTAGGCCTACACTTAAGTATGTTAAACCCCTTCAAAGAACTAGAGTTGTAAGCTGAGACTTCCTTCTGCAAGAATTGTTAATTCTTCCCTTTGCACTGCACTTACCTGTATGCCTACTTCTTGTTTTCATAGCATTGCAACCACTTTGTCCAGTGGGGGATGAAAACTTAACTGGTGTGTAATTCCTTCAGCCATTTCTGAGAGACAGAAGTACTTACCAACAGCTCTATAATTAGCTGATACAGGCTGGAAAAGAATGAAAATAGAAAGTTATAGTTCCGCGAGAGATCAAGAAAAAAGACAGTTACGTACTGGAAACTAATCAGATTTTGTATGGTTTTTTCTTTAAATGCAGTGTATTTTTTTTTCAGATGAGTATGCCAAGTGTCACCTGTGTCACTTCCTCAACACAATTTTATTCTACTTTTGGTAAAACAGTCCTAGACCTCAATAACTAAGGCTCGCAGAATTACAAGAACTGTGAGCTTACTCTTTTGATAGCTTTTCAGTTAACAGATTTCTCAAGAATCTGCTCTGAAAAAAGATTTGGAAGGAAGAGTAAACTGATCATCCAGCCTCAGCGTCTCTGTCAAGACAAAGAAATATCATCCAGCAGTTGCTGTAACATATTACCACAAAGAGCAGAGGTGTAAGTATCCAGCTGTATCCAGATATACAACTTTCTCTGGCCCCCACACAGCTCATTTACTTGCATATGAAGAAAATACATTCTACTATAAAAGACTAATTAGCATTTAGCACATTAACATTTGTCTCTCAGCCAACTGCCCCAAACTGCAGCAGTGGAATGTGATTGGTTTTGAAATTAACTTAGATTCAGCATACATCTCACAGGAAACATCCTTGTCTGACCTATTACCAGTAATTACTTAGTTATTAGACTAAGTTAATTTCCATGCTGTCTAGGCATTCAGAGTCTCCACTGATACGGATGCATTACAAAAAGATAACGGCTCATTTCACGGTATCAGGAAAAATTTTACTTTTGTTAATAAATGCTTTCTTCTTTGCTTCATATTTATTGATTTCCTCAGAACATTGAAGTGCTACACCCCACATATCCAGCTTCCTTTACAGCACCTGTCATAATAGTTTGAGTTTCCTGCAGTATTTAACAGCAGAGGCACTAGATCAAGGAAACAAACTCGGGTAGCAGCACAGACTCCATCTTTAATTCTCTGTAATTTATAAAGACAGAGATGGCATTAGTGAGCCAAGCCTTTAAGCTGAAGCATCTGCTCTGATACAGAAATAAATACGATTTGGGGGACACTTCTCATCCTATTTGTTACTAATGCCTAATCCAGCCAGAATTTATAACAATACGGCAAATTCCAGAGAAAAGAACTCACCAATTCATCAAACTATTTCATTATCAAGTTCATAACTTAAAAAATAAAACACTGTAATGTTGGGTTTCTGGTGAAGACACTACGAGAGTTTCTTTAGAAATTGTGTGTACAATGCTCTTCCTTTAAAGCTTTCTTATTGCCACTACTTGCTCTATGTTGATCCCAGAGAAAAAACAGTAAGAAATATCAACATGTAGCACATTTAAGATTTTGTGAAAATGAACATAGCTTCAGCAGAAACTCTAGTACCTATGGATGAGCATCTCAATACTTGTATCCAAAGAGGCCAATATTACATTTCAGGCACAATTAAGGAGGAGATGTAAGGTTCTGCAGTCTGCTGAAAAAGACTAATATAACAAGGACTTCAAACGACCATGAAAACCACAGCCCCCACTTTGTGCTTCACAACATTTTGGTGCAGCTCATTCACTCAAGCATGAAGCCTGGAATCCTCCTAAAATTAAATCTGATGGACTCTAAGTTGTTTGACAACCTGTACTTATACAGCACCAACTATACTCCTTTTCTTGACACTGATCTCATGAACAACAGTCAGACAGCAATAAGAAAAGTCAGGTCTCATTTTAATGTCTCATGTTTAACTCTGTACCTGGTCTCTTACCATTACACAAAATCATGTATATATCACCTCTTGGAATTTCAGCTTGCTCTCCTTCAATGCAAATTTCCTTTACATAACTTCACTTTCATGTATGATTTTGACTGTACTGAATGCAACTTCAGAGAAATGTATCTAGGATTAGAAATAACTAGATTTGAGATACATGTAAAGAAGTGGGTTTTCATTATTAGCCTTTTTTTTTCCTGTATCAACCTTCCAATTTTGCCTACCTGCAAAATACTGATAAAAACAGAGAAGAGATTGCACCATAGAAATGAAACAACTTCTATTTTTGATAAAGTATCTTTGAACACCTTGGCAAGTAACAGGCTGGAAGAATCTAAGTAACAACTTAGATGTTGTATTATGAATCTGCCTAGTTTACACTGGAGATTATTCAAGGTTGTTGTCTAGAAAATAAAGTGGATTTTAACCATAACGCAAAGCATATAATAGTGAAAATACTCCTCTATGTAACTTTGTACATTGAGATTTTTATTACACAAGAAATAGTGCTGTGGCTTTTTTTTTTTTTTTTTTTTTTTTTTTTTTTTTTTTTTTTTTTTCTTAATTAACAGGATTCTTGTTCTAATTTTCTTCAGAACATTTTTGCTAGTAGACTTCAATCTACCTACCTCTACCTTTTACCTTTTTAGGAATCAGTTCTCAAAAACCATTTACCAAGAATAAGCATTAAGAGCAACATCATTAACACCCAAATGGTGGCCCAAAGCTTCATCAAAGCAGTGAGGACATGACAACCAGCAGCTTGTAACATAAAAAACAGCAAGAAAGTACTGGCCATATCTATGTAACAGATGTCTGGACTGTTTACTTAGGTCTGTAATAAATCACTTCTTTTTAAGTATGTATCACACAGCACATTAGACCAACATTAGACAAGGTTTCCCTTTCTAGGGGTTAAGTATCTGCCAAACAGTAAAGCCAGTTCTTCAAGATACAAAACCAGAAACACTGAACTAGATCAGTTTCAGGGCATGTAAATATTAAATTCTGTACTTAAGATTTCTTTCAGAAATTTAGGTAGACACTGCAGGAATTTGCATCTTTAAAATACTAGGATAAGTTTCAAGCGGAGTGTATCTTTACATAAGAAAAAGCATGTTACTATTCCTTACAGTATGACCATGATACAGCCTACATGGATAACTGATAGTTTATCAACCATTTACCAGCTCTTCTCCTTTCATATACTGACAGACACCACTCTAACACACTTGTAAAATGAACTTTGAGGTGCCAAAGTGCCTTCAAATAAAAACTGAATCTACGAGAAGTTACTTTATTTTCTTTTTCTTTTTAAATATACATATACAAGATATTTTATTTCAAAAGCACAAGAACATTATACAAGTTTCAAATTTACATTTTTGCAATTTAAGATACCAGTATGTGCATTATCAAATAACTTCTGTCAGCTTGGATGGAACAGAAATAAGTGGCATAAGCATCTTGCAGTCACTAAATACAGATTATACTCACAGTGAACAAAACTGCATAGTAATTTATGAAATGAAAGATGACCACACTAGTCAGTGAATGATATGGGAGCCCATTTGCTAAATTAGTATGTGCAAACATATAGAAAGATGCAACTTTCTTCTCCCACTTCTTTAGCTACAAAGAGATTTCCAGAGCTTTAAAGGAGCTCACCTGCTCTTACCAGCTCCTGTCCTTGTATACTACAGTTCAGACAGAAAACAAAATAAAGCAATCTCACTGTATATTGACTAATGGAAATTTTGTATCAGTGAAGTGCAAGATAACTGAAAGTTTTTGATAACTGAATATATAAATATCAGAGGGAAACAGTAAGAGAATACAGGTTTGGTACCAATGAGGCATTTGCCAGTCTTAATTCAGTATTTTTGTTGGCAAGCAGTGTTTTGGTGACATAAAAAGCACCACTGCATGCAAGTTTTCATTATAACTGTTCTAAACTCAGTATGTCTTTCAAACATGTTTTAGAGAAGACTAAGAGAATTAATGCTTGTCTTTATAGACTTTAATACTCAGGTTTTGAATCTGACAGAATCAAAGTAAGGAGAATGGTCTTAATTTCAAGAAACAGAATACCTGGAAAATATACCAAAGCCAACTTTTTATCTTACTGGGGAAGGATTACAGCAAAAGTTTTAAAAATTTATTTGAAACCAGAACAATGTTTGAGATCATTGCTATTCCATCTTTAGATTAGTTATGGTGCTTGCAGCACACTCATACATACATACTAGAAAAATATTTTTAAAAAGCCCAGAAAAATGATATTTAAATTTAAATCATTAATTGTGATTCTATCTCTCATGTAATTGTGGGGAAACAAAAAATCATACAAAAACACATTAAGAAAACACATCAGACATTAATTTGAAAACCTCCCCTTGAAAGTCTTATTAAAATGGCACAAAAGAATCCAAATAGCAAAGGGGCAGGGAAATTTAGGGTAGTGACGACTTCAAACTTTCACATGGAAATGGCATTTCCTGGGAAAGAGCTTTTACCCATCACACTACAAATTCTCTCATGTATATTATGGCTGAAATTCAGAAAACAGAACAACAAACATTTAGAACTGAAGCACAATCACATATCATTGAGAGAGAGTTCAACCACAATGTGCTATTAAGTACTGAAGGGTAAAGAGACAGACATAGCCACCTTTTCTTTCCTTTTTTGCTCTACCTGGCATTGAACCACTGAACACACCTCTCAAAACACACCATTTCATTTATGCAGACTCCAAAACATGTTCCAAACAACAGTGACAGCAGATGATGTGTGGAAAATCCTTCAGATATGGGCAAACTTATTTCTGATTCTAAAATTTGCTGCCTTGGGGCCTTGATTTTAGTCCAGTGAGAGCTTTGAAGGCCATTTACTTTACTGAGGTCTCTGGTTCTTGCGCAGCTTACAGAGCTACACCACAACTACCTACCTGCAGTGTTTTCACTTTTGATTCTTGGGGAAGGTCTCAGAAGACAAACCGTAAAGGAAGTAAAACTAACCACAACCTAGGCAAACAGTGAAGCCCCAGACATCTTATGGTATACATTAATGGAGGATAAATTCGTTACCTAAAGTGCAGTTCTGGCAATGCAAAAAGCACAGACCTAATTTTTTGATGCAACAAGCAAGATGGTAATCCTGCCATGCACTTTCTATCCCACACTGTTCATTTAAAGAATTCATCAATGAAAACTCTTCATTAAATCCCAAGATATATCTGAATGCAAGCTTTTTCTGTAAAACTTATTCTTTATTGTACCTGTTGCTGCAGGTGACTAAAGACCTGGCACCATTTCCACTCCAATATTATCTCGATCTATTTAAAGCTTCACTAAGCTTGGGAAAAGAACCCAGGAAGAAAATAAAGGAGGCTTTTCCTTGGCAACACCATTTAGGTATGTTCTCAAGGCATGGAAGAGACAAATGTGGTGTGTGCTCTGAAACACAGTATTTGGGAACTGTCCTCATGAAGATACGTGAAACAATTTAAATTTCTGAAAAAATGGAAATATTTCTGGTTCAATAATAATTACAGAATGTAGTTTTCCTTTTTTTTTTTTTTTTTTGCAAAGAAAAAGAGAGGAAAATATATGATATGAGTTTCTGTTTTAATGCATCAGTGATACATCCAACCTAGTGATTTCATCAATGAATTGTCTGAACTACAGAAATCACTTGAGTAGATTTTTTACTGCCACCCTCCTTTCCTTTTCCAAAGCACTGCCACAGGTAAGAGTCTTCACTAAAATCAAGAGACTCAGAGCAGTTGCCAGTTGAATCCGAAGATGATTTGATCCGTTTCCTGGCTCCTGGCAATCTCCTCTATGATGCAGTGCTGCTGCCACAGCAGACGGAGCTTCCGGTAACGCTCCTGACATAAGTGCAGGGGATTGCCTCTTCTTCAGAAAGGAAAAGAGAACAACCAGTTAGCAAATCAGAATAACAACTGATAAACTGTCCAATTTAAAGGCTAACATTAACATTAGACTAATTAAATACTAATTAAATTCCAACAAGTCTATTGGAAATGTAAAAATATCTCTACTCGTGACAAGCAAATGCTGCCATGTCTATGATGACACTTCAGCAATTGCAGTTCTCACATGTTTCTGATGAAATACCTACAAAGCATTCTTGAGAAAAGAAAGAAAGTTTAACAGTACCAAAAATGTGTCTTTTTTCATTATTAACTACCCGTTCCTGACTGGAAACTGCCAACAGTTCCCTAGGCCAAGATACACATTACATACAGTGCTGTACACATTAGTCAGAAGAATGTGTTGTCCAGTGAGTATAAGAAAGGAAGAGATACAAAAATGGAAAGGCAGGAAGTCAAACATTTACTTACTTTAGACCTGGATCTGTTTCTCCATATTCATCCAAGTAGGGTGCAGGATAGAAGCAGCCCCTGGTTTTACCATCAAGGAGGACAACTTTGCATTCCCTGATTCTTAAAGAAAAGAATAGCTACATTTAAAATACAACTCCAAGCAGGCTCCTCTCTTTTTGGTAAGCTATAATTTATGTCAAAGTAATGTTTCTTTATCTCAGACAAAAAGAATCAGCTGCTCTGACAATGTGAACTCTGTCCTTCCAATATTCCTCTTTATTCTTTAACACATGGAATTTTGGCTACTTACTTGAGAAACATGCAGACTCCAGCTCCACACTGAAGAGCATGAGAAGTACAGGCTCCCAGCTCCTCCCCATTCACTAGTTCCTGACAGCAAGTATTCTGGGAACACAACATTGCCCCACAGAATAAACACAATACTGGGTGTTTTTGTTCATCGTCAGAAGACCGTGGGCATCTGTAAGAAGTGTAGCCAAATGTCAACTAAGGTTAACGTTCCTTAAAAAAAAACCCAAAAGACCTATCTAACCAATTAAAAACCCCAAATCACAATCAAACAAAAGCCTAAGACTTATTATGGCACAATCATTTCACATATCTGCTTCCTCACGTTGTATTTTCACACTGCTTGAAATGATTTATCTGCAAGATATCTGCTTTGAGTAGGAGGTTGAACTAGATGATCAACAGAAGCCCCTTCTGACCTCAATTTATCCTATGATTCACTCTTCTTGGCATAAAACAGTGCCATCATCTGGGCTTGTTGTGTCCAGTGCAAAAATAATTTTCAGGCTTATGGCCAACCAAATGCACATTGCACAGGAAAAATGACCAGCAGAATAAGCAATAAAAATTTTATATGCTGTCTTATCAAACACAAGTAGCTTCATTTAGCAAGCTGTTGTGTTTCACATTTAAAATGAACAGGTGCTAGTACTGGCCAGTATAACCATAGCAATGCCTTCACTTCAAAATAATTTCTGTATTCTTTCAACACCAGTTGCAGTAACTGCAAGAATATAAAATTCACTAGAAGTGACAAAACACCTAACAACACATTTAAATATGCCACATCTTACCTAAACTGAGAGGCTTGGTTCAGAAGGCAACTGTAATCTTCAGGAAGCTCTATTAAATGATTTCTTTTCCTAGGATACCTGGGTAAGTGGAATAGAACTATTATGAGAATAATAAAGATCAAAGTAAACAATGGAATAAATAACTACTAATCCCTGCTAAACTTGTGGACATTTCTGCAAAAGGCCACAATTCTAGAGCAATTCTTCAGTCCTGGGATCCCAAGTGAGACACCCCACAGGGGAGCTTCAACATTTCTATATTCCAACAAAGGTGTTGAACATAAATTTCACATATAACCTACATGTATGAAAACATTTCAGATATTTCAATTAGCTTTTATTCCTTCCTTGAGCAGGACACATTGCTTGTCTAACAATGTTGTACAATCTCAATGAAGAGCCAGTGTATGAGGAATAATAAACAAGATATTTAAAGACAAATGTATGTAGTAGTATTCTGCTCTACTAGTAGAGCAGAATGATTAACACACAAAGTCTCTAGCTTGCCCACAACAAGCACTTCATTCTTTCAAGTGTTTTAAGTCAAAAAACAGGAGAAAACAACAACAATAAGCTTACCTTATTGCAATGCTTTTCCCTTTCAAACAACTTAACACCACTGGATCAGCACACCACCTATTTCAAACAAACATTTGCAGATGACAGCATTTGATAAAAGTATACATTTAGGTTCATTAAACAAAACTAGTAAGTGATAAGCAAAGACAAAACAGTGATAAAAGCATTGATAGTTCTACCTAAAACCTTGCAAGGAAAAACAGGGGTGTTTTTTTATAGTTTTCTTCAGGGGACTGTTTTAAGTTTGCATACAGGAGGAAAAACATATGTGAAAAAACAAAAATATAATAATGCACATGAAAACACAAGATTTACACAGAGTTAAAAAATGCAAGCAATCTTCAGACATATTCAGTTTCTCCAAGTGGGCTACAATACACAGCACCTTTTACATGTGCTAGAAGACACAGCATAAATAAATATTGTACGTTCTAACAGAAAAAACTTTGCTTTTTTATTAAATAACCATAACCTAATGGTTATTTTACAATGGTTTATTTCATGATGTGTGCTTGCTTAGAATGACCAAACGTGTCTATTAAAACAGTGGCAGGTATTGGCCAGTTACTGAACCGAGGAACTGGTATGTTTAAGATGTCTTTTACGTTATTTCTACAAAAAAAAAAAAAAAAAAAAAAAAAAAAAAAAAAAAAAAGGAGAAGGGAGAAAGAACTGCAGCAGATGGTCAATCTAGTATGCTTCATTTAACACATTTCTCAACAATCATCAAATTTAGTCCTCTGAAATAAGATTCTGTGAAAAAACATATGGGAACCTGCATGATGATTTGGCAACTGTTACTATTACATTAAACATGCAACTCCTCCTACTTGAAACCTTTTTTTCTGACTGGGAGCACTGTAGCTATTTGTTAATCCTGCTTCTAGTGATCTTTCCCAATATTCACAAGCACCATCTTCTGAGTTCTCTTAGAAGCACTTCTATGCCATTAAGCAAATATGTAGGAACAAGACAAACTTATTTAATAGTCTACTTGTAAAAATTAATCTACTAATTCAAAAGTAATAATCTACACTACAAATGGAATTGATGATAATAAAACTGTATGTAGGGAAGGGTATAGGTCATCTATATAGACTGTTGGAAATCAACAGTTCAAAATGTCCCTAAATGGAAGAAATCTAGACAACAAAAGTTAAAACAACTAGAGGTCAAAAAACCCAACCAAACAACAATACAGTAAAAGCTAATGTGAGTTAGAGAATCCTGCCAAGAACCAGGAATAATCATTACTGCCACCAGGTGCTCAAATGGTCACATTAAATACAGAGACATTCTCCAACGTAATATAACTAGATTATTCTTCACTGGGGATGGGAAATGGTGTGTCTGTTCATTTAATTTGAGGTTTTGAATGCAGAATTTAACCAATTCTTTCTTTACTACTAAATTAAAGAATGTCTTCTTTACTGCTACTTTCACAAACTGAAAGAGGAGGAATTTACATTAGAAGTTAGGAAAAAATTCTTTTCCTTTGGATGGTAAGATACTGGAACAGGTTGCCCAAAGAAGTTGTGGATGCCCCAACCCTGAAAGTGTTCAAGGACAGGCTGAATAAGCCTTGAAGCAGCCAGGTTTTGTGGAAGGTGTCCCTGTCCACGGCAAGAGGATTGGACCCAGATGATCTTTAAGGTCCCTCCCAACTCTCTAACATTATATGATTCCGTGACTGCAGATGGCAATGTACATAATGCTCAAACTGCACCTTTTAGCCATTAAGCCAATTTAACATCCAACAGTCTATTTTGCAAATGCTGAGAAGAAATAATACAAAGCCTCACCCTGCCAGCTACATGATTTTCTACATTCTCATTTTATTAGCTCGTTTAATCAGCACTTTTGCTGTAGAGAGACTAAAAATGGGCAAATGAACATGGACTGGCATAGCAAACAAGCAAAGGTTTAAAATAATTTCTCTGTGTATAATTTTATATAGGTCTGCAAGCACTAGTCCCTTACACTGTAATTATTTCATTTTAGAATTAGCGTGACATAGTGAGTGCTTTATGTTTTTGAAGTATTTTGAGAGATTCAGTGTACCTATGCAAAATGTTTAGAACTTCAGTATGAATTTGAGCTCATTTATTGTCAGTTTTGATATAGAATTCCCACAAGGCCATCACAACAAAAAAACATTGCCTGTCCAGTCCCAGTTAGTACCTTTGAAGCAGTGGATTTACTGTGTCCCAATATTCATGGAAGAGCAGGAATAAATTTGTAGGTAGAGAGAGGTAACTACAAAGTGCCTTGAATTGCCCTTCTTCAGAAACTGCAAAAGAAGACACGAACAACTGTTTAAGTGTTTCGGCACTGCTGAATAATTCACTCAAAACTAGAAATCTCCTGATCCCTGTTCCATTGAATAGTCTGTATCCTACAGCTTCAGCATAGATCCTATATAGTACAGTTGGAGATTATTCTGTCAACTTCATCAGAGCTATAATAATCTGGATTATCTGAGGATCTGTTTAAACAAATTTGATATATATTAAATATTTTTTAATGCATAAGTTACTGTAATAACAGAATTCCTTGCTTAAATCACTGCATAATATGTAACTCAAGTCCAGTAGATTTCTGTACTTGCATTTTAGTTTTTCACTATCCTTATGATAGTCTTCAATGATATTAAATTTCTCTGTAATCAAGTCAGTGCTACCATTACATAAAACTGGGGTAATTTTATAGTTTGTTGGACAATGATTTATTGTCTCTGCTAAAGAAAATTATGTTGTTCGGTCACCAGAAAGACTCCTCCCTACAGAATCAAAGATCCAGACTCCTGGTAAGGGTAACAGCATATCCCAATGTGCAGAGATTTTGACTTGCATATCAGAATGAAATTAAAACTTAGTTGACAGTTTTATATAAATCAATTTTGCATTTTTGTTTTCATATATTATACGTGTTATATTTTGTCTTTTATTCATAAAAATTGTTGTCCCTCTTTCCAAATAGTTGATGATTCTGTGTTTCACTGCATTTTGACACATGACAAAATATTTATTTTTGGGGTTAGTATCACTAATGCATTAGGATCCTTCAAAGAAGAGGCTTAAGTTTTATAATGTGCTTTGTATCTATTTGGCTTTGTTTTGCTCAATCCTTGTGTCTTTAGTGTTTACCAACATTAGCACTACACAAAACCACTGAGTTTTTAAAATATATTTCAGGTAATTTCTCAGGTGATGTAATAACCTAAGTTCCTGAAATTATCCTTAAACCGCTGAATCTTTATCAACAAGTACTTACTATCAATATATCACTGATAATTGCCATATACTCAGAAGTAAAGCTCTTCTTATGCAAAGAAGGCCAAGACAATTCAACTTCACATGCCTGGCCCTTCCTTTACAAATTAGTAATTTCTTAACTTTCCAAGTCTTACTTCCATGTATTGACTATTGTTAAGTTATTGTGAACATTTAAAAAATCTTTCAAGACAAAGAAGGTCATGCATTTGTTTTCTCATATTTACCTTGCAGTAGTTCCTCAGGTGGAGAAACTCCCAGCAAATAATGAAAAAATAAAGCAGCACAACGAAGGTAAGGCATGATGCCTTTTTTAACACAATCCCACACAAGCCAGCCTGGAATATCCTGACTAAAGCAACTGTAAAACACAAATAAGAAATAGCTGTAGTAATAATCCATAGTGCAAATCATTCTAGCACTATCACATTTTGGCTAGCATTGATAGAATGGTAGCTGTGTAGAAGGAACCTACATGTACCCCAAATTCTGTGAAACACAACCACCAGCACTTAACTTCCAACTTCCCCTTTGCCCAAGGAATGAGTACTGTGTTTATGAACCACACTTGTATTAAATCTTCAAATTAGACAGCTGTACCTGTCAGAAAAGTCTGAAAAATGGGCACTAACACTCAAATAAGCAACAATGTTCAGCTTTACATTTATCCCCCTTTTGTAGTAGGACCATCTCCTCCTTTCTGGATTCCATTTATAACACAAGAGACCTACACCATAATAATCAAAAACAAAGAAAAAATAAATACTGCAGTTGGATGTATGGATACAGGTATTTTTTCATCCTCAGGCTAACGATTTACAAATCACCAGCTGTTCACAAGCAATAGCCACTTTAAGTAAAAGCATTTCTTTCACCAGTTTGAGTGTTCAGGAGCGTGGGAAGAAAGCACAAGGCACTGTGGTAACTCCCATACAAAATCAGTCATTTTTTTCCTGTCTTCTGTGTTGTCCTGGTCAACTCTGTGGATTGATGTCTTTGCAGGAAAATGTAATGCTACAACTGAACTGCTACTCACCTACTGGTGTACTGGCAAATCTCTCTACAGAAAGACTGTGCAGACTGTGCCTCCTCACTGTTGTCAGATGAGTGAGCAGCAGGGGATTCTGCACACAAAAGGATGAATCCACTGTAAATGCACTCCATCCTGACACACTTCTCTTTTACAAATACAAAAACTTTTTTTGTTATTATTCAATCGCATTACAGGATTAATTTCACTTAATTTGCTTAATTCTTTTTTATTTGCTGTTTTCTGTCTTAAAAACGTTCTCCTAAGACTGAATGCAGTAAGGAACAATGAGAACTACTCCTTCACTGCTTATCCTCATGTAAAAACTGCTTCCTTCCCTTGTACTTTTGAAGTTGCCCTACATAGCTTAAGCTACAGAAATTTTTTAAAATGTCTAGATTTTTTAAAATTCCTATCATACCAAAGTAAAAACAAAGTACTAGCTAGAAAGTTTATAGACTACTGGTAATTTTTAACCATGTTATGAAATAGAAAAATTAAATTCTCTCCTATCAGTTTACAGGATTCTGTATTTCGGATCTGGGTATTTACTAAATTGAAGGGAAAAGAACATTTTATTTCCCACATCTGTGTTGATTTTCACTGTGCAGCTCAGTGATGTTAGCAGAACTTTGATTCTCCTACAAAGTGTGAAGAAGGGAAAGTTACGCCCCTGAAATGACTGACTGGAGCAAGTATTGCTATTAATATTAATAACTATTAACTATTAATAACTATTAATATTAGTAACTATTTTGTTTTCTTGGCATAAGCACACAGAAGTAACATAATGAAATGCTCTGAACTCGATATAGCGCTATTTAATTTTTACCAGGAAACAGTTGTTACTACCTAGGCCTAAGTGTCACGTACCATGAGGTTGTTTATACCTGGAAAGTACTAATGGTATCAATCCATAATTTTAAGAAATTGTCAAAAAACGCCACAAAAATGCAGCATAAATACACATCTACCTGTTGCCGAAGAGATGACAATTTGCATTATGTGTGCCAGTGTTGTCAGATGGAAGAGGTAGAGGTGGTTATAGGCTGAACTAACTGATGAAGGCTGCAAGTCTACAGCATCTTCCCAGTATAAAGATGGAAAGGATAATACAGTTCCCACCTACAGTGAAAAGGAAGAGGCAAATATTAAAGTGCCAAAAATTTGGTAATAGCTACAAGAATAGCAACTATATTCTTGCCACACTTTTGTATTTTATTTCTGTAGTCTGAGTAGGTTAATCTATCTTGCTAAGTTTTGATTCAAAGTGTAGCAAAATTCACTGGAAAATATTAACCATTTGTGCACTAGGGCACGTAGAAAACTCAGAGTTGCATGGTAATTGCCACTTTGGAGAAATACCATGCCCAGTTCCTAAAAAGCTTAATTTCTGTTCTTTGACACAAGACAAGGCATACTAAAAAAAAGTGGGAAATGAGACCAAGCATTAGATAGAAGGGCAGCCAGGGCAAAACAGATTTTATTTGGTGAGTTTGGTTTTGTTGGCTGTTTTCTGCTTGCTTGGAGGTTTTTAACAGCAGAAAAATGTAAAACACAGATTTGTATTAAGAGGCTAAGAAAAATACAGAAGGTAATGAGAGTCAATATGAAGAAATTAGAAGGTATGAGATACTGACTGAGATGAGGTGAAAGTGAGGGAAAAAAACCTGAGTGCATTTCTTAAGTTTTTTTATGTTTAATATCAATGGAAGTGGCAAAAAGAAGACTGAGATTGCAAGAATGAAATTTAATAAGAACGAAACAGCAAAGACTTGAAAGTTAGCAGAACTAGAAGCAAATACATACAGAAGTCATATGTAAGCATTTGATTGTTGCTTATATATAATCATTTAACTCATGCAAGAGAACAGATACTATTTACAGAGTACAGTACACAAAAATTTATGCTTAAAAGAAAGTATTAATACAAAGAATAAAATGAACCTGCTCACCAAAATGTGGAACATATCTACTTCTAAGAGTGATGGAGTGTCCTCCCCTTTAAAGTTTGGTAGGAGAACTACAAAATAAAGGTATCAGTTATACATTTAGCATGTATTTTCTTATTTTGGATTAAACTGTAGGATCAGAATCTGATTTTACAGCCTCTATCCTTTTTTGTATTTTCATCAAATGAAGGTTCAGATCTCTAAAGTAAGGATCTATTTAATTAACTGCTTACCACTGATTTAACTGATTGTGCGTGTTTAGCTATTTCCACACACCCAAACAGCTGACAATATTAATTAATATATCTTCAAAATTCTGAGACATATATCTTTATTTCTCCAGCTCTAATAAATCACACAGAGTGTTAAGGGTGAAGGTCCTTAGGCACCTCAACACTAGATGCCTCACAACCTCACCCAATACAAAAGCCTAAGAACCACATCTAAGAGTCTGATCTAACAGAAACCAAATCAGAGAGTGGGATTCACAAAGGCCACTATACTAACCCAATCAATAAGAAATATGGGGGAAACTACATGCCTCAAACTAGCTCTCCCTGAGACTGAAATAGCTTAAGCTCGGCTTCAAGCAGTCTTTTGAAAGTACTGAAAGTGACAGAATTACAGAATGGTTTGCTTTGAAAGGGAGCTTAAAGATCATCCAGTTCCCACTCCTCTGCCAAAGGCAGGAATGTGACTCACTACATCAGGCTGCTGAGAGCTCCATCCAATATGACCTTTAACACTTTCAGGGTTGGGGCAACCACAACTTCTTTGAACATCTTGTTTCAGTGCCTCACCACTCTCATAGTACAGAATTTCTGTCTAATAGTTAACCTAAACCTAGTCTTTTTCAGTTTAAAACCATTTCCCTTGATCCTGCCACTCTCTATCTCTATAAAAACTCCCTCTCCCTCCTTTTTTATAAGCCCTCTTAAGATACTGGAAGCTGCAATGAAGCCTCCCCAGAAGCCTTCTCTTCTCCATGATAAGAAGATGAGGTCTCACAATTAAGAAATACCTATTTTGTAGCTTTATTCACCTGTTTAGAAGAGAATTTGGGTAATTCTGAATATTGCCAGAAAGAGTTGGTACCCATCTCTTCCAGACTTCAGTATCTGTAAGTCTGGGTAATCTGGGGTGAGTTCAATCTACTACCCTTGATTTCAGGCAATTAAAGTGAGCACAGTTGTCAAGTACTCCAACTCTTGCTTCTACGCTGTGTTAACCTGTGTGCCACTTTGAAACAGAAACTTCAGCAAGACAAAAGGTAGTAAATAAAAGGATTACATTACCTCCTAGAAGACGAATCAGATGTTTCTGAATCAGGACCTGTGGGGATGTTGTTCTCTGAGCAGCTGCAAACTGCACTAATGCTTTAAGGCCACTGTGCTAGAACGCAAGAGAAAATGGTTGAATGGGAAAAAAGGCTAAATATAATAGTGATATAGAACTGTAAAAGCATATCTACTTCTACATAAACATAAAAGACATTTATAAATTAATATGATATGAACATCTATATATAAACAGACATACTATTCTTTCAAAGTGCTCTTTATGCTACGAATCCAAACATTGAGAGATATCCCTCAACAGAGAATGATCTTGATGTTAGCAGGTTTGACAGTTTATAGATGCATGTATACCACAAATAAACTTTTTTGTTTAAAATATATTGCACATCTTACTCGTTCATACCTGTCTGTTTTGTAGAGATCCAAATAAAGGCTTGCCCTCTGTTTCCAAGAGGTTTTCTTCAAATTAAACAGAAAAAAATAAGTTGGTTTTTTCTACACAACCTAATATTAATTTATTCTTAGTAAATACACTCCTTTTTAAAGCTCAACCTGTTACAAGAGAATTCTCTTGAAAAAAAAAAACACCTGTCTTAAATGGCACTGATAATTTCCAAGACAAATTATTGTAGTAAGCGTTTTTAAAATTTTCGGTATTTAGACCTTGCTAACTAAGGATTTAAAGGAACATTGCTTCACATAAATGATGATAAAATATTAATTATATGGATTCATATTTATTTTCAGTTACTCTTATGCAGTGCTCAAAACCATCAAGCTACATTTAGAGATGCTATGCAGCCATCTTACCCTCATATGTATCATAGAATCACAGAATGTTAAGGGGCTGAAAGGCACCCTAAAGATCATCTAATTTCCACTTCCCTGCCATGGGCAGGGGCACCCTCACTAGACCAGGTTGCTTAAGGCCTCACCCAACCTGGCCTCCAACACTGCCAGGGTTGGGGCAGCCACAACTTGCCTTGGCAACCTGGCAAAATTTGCACTACTGCATTTGATTGCAGTTTAACAGAAATACTTTGAAAACAAAACTCCCAAGTTGGAATACAGTTCATCTTTCCTCCTGGAGTGCATCGGTTCTGAAGGAGTAAAAATGAAAAAGGTATCTACTCAGCAATTTCAGAATATAAGAGACTTTCTTCTACAAATCCCACAAAAATTCTTTAAGAATATAGACAAAAACAAATAATGAGATGAGGAGTACTATTTCACAGCTATTGAATATTTAGCCCAGGAGATGCCTGCAGGTCAATGATCTTTGGCAGCCTGAAGCTATTAATTGAAAATACTCAATGTTACAAGTAGTAATGTGGAACATGGTCACTAACTGTCTCTAACTAATTAAACACAACGTTGGCATTCTGTACCATATTTCATGAGCTACTATCTAAGAAAAACATGCTATTATTTATATTGGTTTATAGATAATAATTTTGTTATTACATAAGCAATTATATATAATTTACTTTGCTATACTATTACATATGACTCATACTTATGCAGTACTATTATTTGTACAATCACATTTTGTAAAATTAAACAATCAAGCAACTGTAACATTTTCAATTCATGAGAAGGAATAAACTGAAATTATGCTTTACCTATACACTGGATGGTAAAAGCACATGTGCTCCAGGTCATCATAGGAATCCGGGAATCAGCTTCATTTGGAGCAACTTTGAGCCCAACGCTGTAAATGGTGGTAGCAAAGAGAATAAGCATCTCCTTGATACTGCTTGAGTACTTGGCTCTGCAAAAACCAAGACAAGAAAACTTCAGTCTAAATTATTAATAGTGTTAATTACTTACTGATTAATCAATCACTAACAAAGTCTAAGTCCAAACCAGGACAGTTATTAATGAAAGAAATATTGTACATGAAGGTCCTTTGTCTGGAAGAGACGAAACAAATCCCTAGTTTTCAGCAGTAAACAAGTACCTTGACAAAAAAGGCTTTAGAAATTGAGAGATTAAGAGCTGCAAAGCCAGAAGATATTACTTCTGTGTATTATATTGTAATTCACATTAGAAAACTGCAAACATTTCAAAGGAAAACACAATGAAAATCAACATTGTAAGAAACTGCAATTTTAAGTCCTGAAGTGAAAACAATAAGGTGCTAAAAATGGAAGACACTACAAGTATTTTTAAACATATTTTTTAGCATTTAAGCCTTTTTCAAATTACATTAGGTTAGTTTATGTAAATGCAGTTTTATGTAAATCATGTCCTTCCTTCAATACAAATTCTGAACTATACCTGGGATATTGAAGGGAAAATTAATATAGGGCAGAGAACACTTCCAGTAACACTTACGAGGACTGAACTCCAAAACTAAGGATGGAATGGAATTCCAAAGTTGAGTTCCCCATTCCCTTGTTCGTGAAAGGTGGAAGATTTTGTTTCTCTCCTTCCAGGGAAAAAAAAAAATACACCCGCATTAAAAAGCAAAAAAAAGGTGTTACAGTTTTTACAGCAGTTTAAAAAAAAGAGGTCATCTTTTTATTCAAAACTGATTTGAAAATAATTGCAAACACACCTCACCGGCCAGATTATATTCCATGATTTCTCCTTTAAGTAACATTTGCCTCTATTCCCCAAAACAGTAGATTCTCTGCCTCCTGTTTTTTTAAATACACATACCTACTTTCATTTTGTTCTTTATAAATCAGTTGTTCTCTTTTTTACTACCTCACAGTCCATACAGAAGTTTAACTAACTATGAGCACTGGTCTGTTGGCATTCTCTCCAAGTGCACATAATTGTTCTACAAGGAAGATAAATTAACAAAAGCCAGAAAATTGGTGAGGACACTAAAATAAAATAATCAACTCAGAAAGGGCAGTAACTTTTATCCTCAGCTTTATTTGATACTGTCTTGATTGAGAGGAAAACGTATTCTTTATTTGAAATTTTCTGCTGGTACTAGTTAAAACATGTACTGATATACATCCCACAGAATAGCTTAAAAATTAAAATAACAAACCTTTAGCATTTTTCATGCTGTAGCCTGATATCCTAACTGTGACAATCTCCAGCCACCTAGCTAGGGACAGGATTTGAGCTATTGCCTCTGCATCCTCACTGAAAACAAAAATAGACAGCAGGTTTTACTTTAACACTCAAAGAACAGCCTTAACTTAAAAAGTAGAGGGCACAATTAGATCCAAACACATTAATTCAGTATCTGCTGGGTTTTAGTGGCTTTAGAAATTTTGAGCAAACAGTACAAAATGGAGTGTAAAGCTAAATACTAGGTCTAGGCACTTTCTCATTTAATTTCAGCTCCAAATAATAGACAATCCAAAAATGTTTTATAAAAAATAGAAGACTTACTTCTAAAAGAACCATATTGGCTAAATAACTAGTAAGGAGATATGCAGTATTTTATACAGACAAGAAAGCTCAAACCCAGTTTTCCTTCCAAAAATTTGAAAAGCAGACCAGCCCCAAAGTAATTTATATATATATATACACACACACACATATATATATATGCACACACACACACACACATATATATATACACACACATATATATATATACACACACACACACATATATATATATTTTTTTAATTAGAGGTTATCCAATCTGGTATTTCACCTGTTTATTTTTTGAGCCTGCAATGGAACAATAGGAATTACAGTATTGCACAGGGATTTGCAAAGTGGACAAAGATACTCTCCATTCTCCAAGTCAAGTATCTGTTCAACACGCAGACGTCGTCGGAAGTTCAGCTCCATTGCTTCCAAGTACCTACAACATTAAAAAGGAAATTATTAGAAAGTGGAATGGCTCAAATGCAACATCAACACAAAGGTTCAAAGGGTAATTATACAGCAAACACTTATCCAAGCCAATATACAAGTCTTTTCCTTTGATTTCTAACTCTTCTACATGCTTGGATGTGAAAATAATAAAACCTTTGAGCACACAGATGAATGCATGCAAAAAGGCATGGCATATCACTGATGGGAAAATGATGGCAAGTTTTCCTTGCTTATAATAACCTTATAAATTTCTTTTAAGATTTTGCAGACAAGTAGTCCTCACATTTGTCCTCACATTATAAAGGTATGGCAGGCATAGTTTGGAGGAATATTAGTAAGTTAGGATGTCACTTATGTAATAAATAAGAGACTATATACTCAAACCTTTTGTGCCATACCATAGGTGAAGAGTCTGTTGTCCATTTTAATCCCATTAACCGATACAGCAAGTAATCTTTTCTTAAAAAGAGCAGGGGAACTGAGCTCCAATGTTGCACTACTTAGATTTACACAGATGTAGATGGATCTACCAAGAGCAGATGTATTATACTCGAGGAATATACTTCTGTTTCATTTTAAGTGTGTGCACCTATTTATTCTGTACTGTTTTACTGTAAAAAAACATTATACACACATACAGAAAAGTGAAAGGTAAGCACTAGAAATTTAGTAAGGTTTTCTAAAGTAAAATGGTGCAAGTACAAACAACAAACGTCAAGAAATTGTTTATAACATATGCCATATGAAGAGTAGCTTGTAATTGCATGGCCCAACTATCTGTTGATAATACTTCAGTGGGACTACTTTTATTATTATTTCACACTGCTTATATAGTTTAGATTGGCCAGACCTATGTAGAGTGAAATGCAGGATGATTGTATCCTACAAGTTAGGAATCTTGGTCTTTAATGTTCAGGTTGCATTCAAATCCGAAACACTTGGTCTAAATTGTGGGTCCCTCAAACAACAGAAATCCAATAAAGTCTATACAATTGCATCAATTCTTTACTTTTCATGAAGAGTTTCTTCACTGGTATGGGAAGGGTCACAAACAAATATTGGTAGATTTAACCACTCATATTCCTCATCCTCTATTGTAGATGCTAGAACCTCCTCTAAACACTCAATGGAATATGTCAGTTCACCCTTTAAATATTGACCTGGTGACAGACTTTCAGAGTATTGTTGCTATATGTAAACCTACTCAATATGGTTTCTTATTCTTGACCAGTTTTACTCCATTGTTCATATTTACATAAATTAGTAACTCCTTAGAGATTCTTCTGAGTCATAGAAAGCCCTGAAACTTTTGATGCTGATCATCTTCATCAAGTCAAAACATCTCTTGCTCCGTATTTCATTTTTAGATGAGTGTAAATAGTTTTGATCCCTTAATTAAATATCAACCTACTGTACTTTGTTTCCAGTGTACTCTTAAGATGATTTGGAAAATAAATTAATTAAAAACCATTAAAAGGCAGTAAAGATACGTTCTTACTTCTGCCAGCAGGCTGCATGCATTACATGACCACAGCTCCCTGTGTGGGTCCCACAAGGTAAGTCAGGGTGCATGAAGAGAGGATCTAGTGTATCTAGAAACATAGAGTAGAAAAATTACTTCCCATTACTATGAACAGAAATTAATAACAATTTACACAGAACATGAGCTTCAGATCTTAGTTTCCTACAGTTTGCACAGTCACATTAAAGGTCTACCTGGCTAACTTTCCCAGACCAACATGCAGCAGAGCAATAACAAGGAGTACCCATTTAAACTACTGAAGGTTTCCCATATAAAGAAAAAGATGCCAAAATTCAAATTGCCTAAAAAAAAAAAAAAAAAAGGTGCTTCTGTATTGGAATGGATCTGTGGCTGGATTCACTGTCACTGAAGCTTTCTTCAGTGTCTTTCTTACTTTATTTTTAAATTCAAATGAAACTACTAAGGACAAGTAGGATGAAATTTCCATCGTGTTTAGTCAACTGCTACTTCCAAAAGAAATTCTGCTGGGCTTTGTGTTCCCTGCTAGCAATATGCTATTACACAAATGTAACTCTTGTGTGTAACTTTCTTGTATTCAATATTTTGTTCACTCATCAGATGATATCATACGATCCTTGCTTAGATTTTTTTTTAATTTTTATATTGTTGTTTTTAGTACTTCCTGGACATATAAGGGGAAAAAAAATCCAAACCAAAGCAAATGCCCTAACCCTTTTCAGGCTGGCATATTGGCCTCTGATAATGTTCATTTATTTCCTCCATATTGGAAAATTTGCAGGTGTACTTGAATAAACAGGAACTGAGAACAGTCTTGGCTTTTCTCCAAAGTAACTACTTCCACCAAATCTATGATTTATTAAGTCTTGTGAGATCAAAGCGTTTTCTGATTTCTCTCAAAAACAAACCTGAATCTTCATATACTTCTCATTTAAGTTTTAAAGCATGAATTTTAAAGCAATTTAAAAGTTTGCACCCTTTTCTCCTTAAGTATGGTACACCATTTACCTGACCAAACAAAAGAGTTTAATTGGTTCAAAGACTTTGAGCTCCAGGTACAGAACTGCTTCTAGTCTAAGAGAAGAAAAATCACATACCTCCTGAGAGTTCAAGAATCCGGCTTCTATTTTGAGTTAAGGCAGTTGACTTCTGCACACAGGCAGATAATACCATGGCAGTACTTTCCAACTTTACTTCCTGCTCCTCCTGACAAAGTATACAGGTCAAAACTTCTTTCTCAGTGATAGATAGACCTCGTTTGGGACCCAAAGCAATTCTGGAGTAATCAATTGCTGAAGAGACGCTGGAAGACAAGAAGTGGCACAGATATAAAATTAACCAGCTGGATTTTCTAAACAATCTGAATTCTTCCAGATATCTAACAAGGTCATACGCTACAAGTAGGTCTGGGTTTTTTCACCTTTCTTCTTCCATAATAGCATCATCTTTCCCCTGGGCCTCCAGCGTGTTTTCATAGAGGAGCTTGTGGGTTTCAATGAAATTCCTCTGCAAGGCAGACATCTGGGCCATTATCTTCTGACGGTGCAACCTCGCTGCTTCCGCCTTTCTCTTCCGCTCAGCTTTCTCCTTATCCTGAGTGCTCTGGGTCTTACAGTAAGAGAATAAAGAAATCACAGACAACTAAGAACATCAAAAAATGAGAAGACTCCCCATTATAGGCATTCTAACCACTGACATCAAATTCCTTAACTGATGACACCTTAATGAGGAAAATAAGTTAATTGCTATCTGAAATAAAAATAAATAAATTCAAATCTTTACATGTTGACTAGATTCATTAAGACTGGACTTTTGTGGTCTACAAAAGGTGACTAGTACAATCCCTAGGCCAAAGATAAGATCAGTAATACCTGAGTCATTTCAATTAAGTACTTGTCCGTTCTTAAGAAATGTCAGTGAGGTGAACATCAAAGCTTTCTCCAGAGTTCTGTTATTCTCCCCATAAGTGAAATCCTACTGAGTATTCAGTATCTCCCTCCAGAAATTGAAGGAAATTTTATCTTGAACTGCCTATCCATGACACAACAATTGTGTCAGCATTTTATGCATCTGTGTATTGTATTTTCATTATTATTTATTGTACACTGGAAAACTATTGTTCTTCCAATATTTACTCCTGTACTATATTTTCAAAAGCCATAAACAAAGTATTTCTATGCTTTAGAATTGCAGAATTCAAACAACACAAGTAGACTTTATTAAAACATGTTGACCCTAACTCTCCCCATCCAATTACTTAAGGAAAAAATACAACATTATACACAAGGTTTCCATTCACAGTACCATCACTTTTCCAGGAAATCAAACAACAAATTGCTCTATAAGTAGAACTGTAAGAGATTCATTTCTTACTGACTTCTGTATTTTGTTTGATATGTTAGCAAATGTCATATGACATCTATCTCAAAAAAGAAACACGGCATATGCTGTGTGATAAGTTTAGAACTAGGCATTCCATGACCAGCCAAGAGATTGCCTGGCAGCAAGCTGTGGCCAAACAAAATGTGTAAAAGCAAACTAGTCTGTCTTCACTTACTGGCTAAGGGTAATTAAGATTCTTCTTCTCTGTTTGAATGCCAATTGAAAACACAATCACTCCATGGGACTAAAGTCATCTTTAACATCTCCATTTCATTGTGTCATTTGACCACTAGATTCAGAGGTTATTTTGAGGGAAGGGCAAAGAGACTGACAGTCAGAATGATAACTTAAGGCTCCTATCTTTATACAAGCAGGGCAAAGGACATTAACCTCTTGATAGATAATGTAAATTACAAGACATCATTTAAAGTGGATTTGTATTTCTAATTATTGTACAATGACAGTATAATAGAAAAGGTGGTCAAATCACGAAGACAAGAAATGGAAAGATGAGCACAAATTACTTCCTTCAGCCCCCTCAATTGCTTCACGTAACTCAGAAGTACAGCCAAACTCACATTAGCTGCTAACAATTCCATGAAACATATTTAGCACAATTTTCCCTTACTAAAATATTATTCTTGGAAACTAAATCCTAGTTGTAGACAACATATCCGAAATCAGTTTTGAAAAATCATTATTTTAGGCAACAATAAATTTAGACACGGTATTGAAAATAGTTGTTCAACACATTAAATACAAGGCTTTCATTGAAGCTTTATTTTTATCATTACCTCATCACCTTTTGTAGCTTCTGAGTCTGATGTAGTTCCTACTGTTGCCAAACTAGACTTTTCTCTCAATCTTTTCACCATGTCAAACATCTAAAAACAGAGGCTTAGATGTTAAAAATAAAACACAACTTGGCTCTTATAACAATACTGATTAATACATTTCCAATGTTAGAATATGTAAGCATTGAAACAGGCTGCACAGAGAATTTGTTGATGCTGGAAGTGTTCAAGTCCAGGTTGGATAAGGCTGTAGGCAATCTGGTCTATTGGAAATTGTCCCTGCCCAGGGCAAGGGCTTGGAGCTAGATCATTTTTAAGGTCCCTTCCAACTCAATCTATTCTATGATAGACAGGATTAAAACTTCTGGTATTTAATGTTACATTATTTTCAGATTTTCAAACGGATTAAACCACTCAATATTCCTAAATAACAGAAACACCCAAGACTGGATGTGCACTTCCAGAACACAGCTTTACTCATTATTTGCTGTTATTTTTTAACAGATATATGAGAAATATGCATAAAAATGTCATTACTTACTGGAATGAGTTTACCCAAGTAAAAATTGATGCAATACTTGAAAGTACAAGTAGAAGTACAATGCTGTAACAGATCAAACTTCTCAAGAAATCACTGCAGCTATAAATGGATTTTATGTAAAATTATATGTAGGAATCATAACATCTATTATATTAGCTTTCTACACTACTGAAATCAGATCATACTTATCTCTGCTTTGTGTACCTGCAGTATCCAATTGACTGTGTCCTTCTGTGCCTCTAATTGTGGAACTCTCTTCAATTTCTCCAGAAGCATTAATACATTCACAGCATTCAAGGCTGAGCTTCCCATTCCTTTACAAAGTTAAAAAGAGAAAAGGGCCTTCAGGGAAAAAAATCCCTTACATTTTAATGTACTTAGAACTGTGAACATGCCTTAATACATAACACACATACATGAACACAAACTGTGTAGTTACATTTCTGGTATAGTTTAATCTGTTTCTTCCTGTTATAGTGGAATTTATCCCCTTGTAGATCAATTAATTCTGCTTTAGAAAATTTTTGCTTAATGTCTGCTTAAAAAAGAATCTCCTTTCACTTCAGGGGGAAGCAGTAAAACTCTTCAGAGCTTACCTATGTTTGCTAACAGCTTAGTGTGTACATGTTTACTTCTACAGAAGCTATTGTAATTACAGTAATTATTTCCTTCCTCACAACTCGGTGAGAGTCCATAGCATTCTGGGCTCTTCTCTAACACCAGAATGCATTAAAATGGAGACCATTCTCTTCCATGGTATTTCTTTTGCAGCACTTTTCATATGGAATTAATTTTACATTTTTAGTAGGGAGACAAATACATCACAAAAAGAACTTTCTTTTAGCAAATTGTGTCTAAGTAAGAGCTTTCTTACAAAAATATTGATGATTTTTGCATCCTTTTCATGTAAATAAGGCTTTGGTTTTTCTGGTTATGCAAAACTAAAGCTAGCAAAGCATTCTCTAACACCTCAGTTATAGTTATGACTTTTATTGCATTCCTATAGTTGACATGAAGCTTCTTAAATGGAAATACTTTCAGAGTGATGATACTTCTCCTTTCTCAACAATAAAAAAAAATGAAAAAATAAAGTGCATTGGGAGTACTCTTCAAACACAACATTTTTTTAAAACTAGAAGGTACTTCAGTAGTTTTATGTACTTATTCTTGTAGAAGGTATTTGAAAGATACCTAGATATGATGTTTAGGGACATGGTTCAGTGGTGCACTTGGCAGAGCTGACTTAACATTTGGACTTAAAGATCTTAAGAGGTCTTTTCCAATACGAACAGTTCTGTGATTATACGATTTTACTTCACATTTCTTATCTTTGTTGCATCTCATGAGTGACAGTTATGTTTATCTTGATAATGGAATTTTAAAATTTATTTTACAGAGTGAAGTAAAAGATGAAAGATTATTTAGAATATGCAGATTCCAACTCCCACACAGTAGCCCTGAATGTAATATTAAGAAATGCTCAACAGAGATTTGAAAAAGAAATGGGTACACACCACAACCACTAAGGTCAGTTTCTATTTTCACTACCATAGTAAAAGATTAACTTGCAGGTAAATCAGTAATTGCACAGTTTAAAATAACCAAAGATAGACACAGTTCATTAAATCCACTGCAATTTTTCAAAGAGGAGTTAGTTTTCATTTCAGTGCTGTTCTTGTGAAGGAAAAGCCATTTTCAGTTATGTAACATTAGTACTACTTTTCATTTCTTCCCCAGGAAGAGAACCATATATCTTCAACATACCCAGCAACTGGGAACAGAGGAAGCTAGTCAAAACTTGGTTTCTTAATTATTTTTAAGAAAAACCCTAAAATTATCAAGTTTTAATTATATAGCATAAAGTAAAACCTTTCTGACTAAAACACTGAATAATTTCTTCTAGTTTATTTGAGTCCTTAGAGAATCAAGTTAGCCTAGTTTACATTGTGCTTTAAAGAAAAATGAAACGTACGTGTTGCTTTGTGATAAAAATCAAAGGTTACTTCTTCTTCAGGAGACTTCTGTAACTGCTGCTTCTCTTCTAGTAACCCTAAAGAAAGGAGATGAAGCACCTGAAAAAAGTGAGAAAAATAGTAAATCTCATTCAATGCTTAAGATATGGAAAGCTAGCATATACAATAAGGATGCTTAATACAGTTCTGTATTATATATTGATTACATTAATGATAAAACACATAAAAATGTAGAGATCATACATGGAAGGTGAAATTAAAAAAGCACAATATAAATATACAGCATATTAGTAGTACTAAAATTCATCAAATTGCACATGCTTTGTATTAGTAATATGTGAAATCCTGTCCTTTGGCTGATATAAAATCTGTACTTGGCTAATTCCAGAATCCAAAGATTAGCAGGATTGGCAAGGCAATTAAACAATCTTTACACTTTAACGAAACTGATTAATTCAACTGTCTGTAATTTCAGGTCCTAATTCTATAAATATTAAAATAACAACCCCGCTAAAACAAACAAAAAACACCTCCAAAGAACATTGCAACAATGTTTTAAAGACTAAAGTTACTGCAGTAAAATTAAACATTTTAATACTTACAAAAATTCTATTATTTCATGACTGAGGCCCCAAAGACATTTATGTATTTGGAGACTCTGCAGCTCAAAAAATGAAGGAATTCCAATTATCAAAGGGTTACTTGATCATGAAGTTTCAAGAAAAAGACGAGGTAAAGAGAATTAAATATTGAAACAGCTTCAGTAATTGGCAACACTGAGAGTAAAGTAAAATAGAAAGCTTTAATACTATTACGTATTGTGTTTCTATTTTACAGCAGAGGTAATTAATAATAAAAATATTTTCTTTGCCACTAAGATTTATAAAAACAGGTTTGGGGACAAAACTATTCTTAGTTAATCTTCACATATTTTGTTCTTATGACAAGCAGTCAGGACAGGAATGACCAACAGAAGATGACCAAGGCCAACCATACCATTTGGATCATTGCCTCAGTCCACAAGTGTGTTTCCAGTTCCACTGCCCGCTGCAGAAGGGTCCGCAGGATGTGCATCATAACATCGCAGTTCAGAATCCTCACCACGTTGCTGAATGCAGGACTGAAGTCTGGAGGAGGAGGTGGTGGCAATGCTAGGAAACAGACATGCAAATATATCAATGAACTGACATCCCACCCAGAAGTAGAGAGCACACACATATTAATTTCAATGAAAGAAAAATTGGACCTTTAAATAAAACCATGCTCAAACATAATTGTCTGCCTAAGTCAACTTTCATCTCTGGCAAAACTAAGTACTTTTTATAAGTTTTTATATAAAACACATGCAAGCTAAGTTAAACAATCACAAGTATTAGTTGTATCTGTAAATGCAAGTTTTTAACACTCTGAACTGCCTTATTTACGTCTCACTATTAAACATACAGTTTGTGCATTGCATCAGATAAAAGATTTTCAAGCAGTTAAACAATAGTGAGGAGTGGAGCTTCCAGACTGTAGTGTCCTACACTATAGTGTCATATGTCTGGAGCTCTAAATTTTTTCTGCTACTGACATTCTAGTAATTTCTAGTCATGTACATTTGCTGACTTAATACTGGAACTCTGATGTGGAACCTTGGCATCCAGTAACAGCACCTCATCTAACACCACTGCCTTTCCCTACCAGGAACCACTGACTTCAGTCTTCTTTAGGTACCTGAATGCCTATTTTCAGATTGCCTCTTTTCAGAGAACTTCTGTGAATACAGTGTTTCTGAAATCATCATTCTACAATTCAGGCTGAATGAAGTTACTGACAAAGACAACACAGTCACATAAAAGAATATGCAGGAAGTACCTGCAATAGTAAATGTAGCCTCAGGGAAACACACATCAGTGTCAACAGATAGCTTGGTATTTTGGAACTATATTGTCTAATTACATGAGTCTCTGACAATTACAGCTAAATAACTGCATTTCTAAAAATTTCTACAAAATTAATTCCCCGATAACATTTTAAGCTGTCAGAGTGAAAAGGGAAGGGGCAAAGTTGAGTTTATTAAATTGTTCATTGTACTTATTTGTTCAGCTTATCAAGTCTTCCTCAAATAAACTCAATTAAATGCTTGTGACTTGAACGGGTTAAAAGTAAACTCAAAACGGAAATAACATTTGTGTTACAACAGAAACATGGGGGTTCATTGTTTTATGTACTCATAGCTTATAAAAAATTATTTGCAAAACTTAAGTCTCATTCTTGTATTACAGAATGGATATGGGCATTAGTTCCTGTGGAAACCATCTCTACATGCCACCATTATGTCTCAATATTGTGCTTAAGAAACTGCTCACAAAGAACACTAAAACTTCTGCCTCTCAGTTATTCCACCACAAAATCTCTGAGTTCATGGGTTTGTCAATAGGCACTGTGTCATGTTTATTTCCCTACATGTAAATTAAACTAAAAATTCCAGAATTCCTGTCCATGATAAAAGAAAAAAGACAAGAAATGCCAGGTGCTAACTAATGACAGCTACTACAAATCAAAACAAAATTAATATGAACTCAACTATCCACCATGAAGTCACAAGACATCTCCCAAAACTCAGTATATATGCACAACTACATATACTACCAAATTAGCACATTTGTTGAATCATCAATTTTAGAATTTTACCTTCATCCCTGTTTTCTTGTTTTCTTCTTTTCTTCTGTGTATGTTCAGCCTACAGAAAAAGGAGTGTTGTTGCATCAGCACCTCTACAGAAGTACACAATAATGAGATTAATGAAATAACGAGAAACCCTAAACTAGAAATGTGGCACGATACATAGTAAATGTCTGGCTGTGTACTACAATTTTGTCTGAAACTTGTTTAACAAAATTATATTTTACATTTAAATTTGTAGTAAAGACAAATAATTGGACATACTTGCTTCCTCAGTAAGAGTTACAAAAACAAAGTGTGGAGTTTCCCAGTGCAAAGATAATTCTTACCACATTTTGTTCTCAGCAGAGAGTGAAAAGAGTTAATACACAAGTTGTCACAAAGGGAACACTAATCCAAACCATACCATGTAAATTTGTATTGAAAATCTTAACTTCATAGAACTTTAGTTTTGAAGGTAGCTGCATATATTCTTTACTGAATCAAGTTCTTTAGATTGCATTAGTTCAGCCATATTCTTTAAACATTGGTAAGTATGTACCCTTTTTTTAACACCTTTTTACACTGCTTACCTTGCTATGCTGGGTCTTAGTGTAGTGATAGAAGAACATATTGAATTCCTTCAAACATTCATCTTTCAGTTCATAAACTCCATGGCCAGAGACACCTGGTTTCCTTACAGAGAAATATTTCATGATATATAGATTAATCTTTGAATGCAAACAAACACAATTTGTTTTCTAAAGAAGCAGGACGTGTAATAGTTAGTAACTTCTTAAGAGCAGAGAGTTATGAGTCTTAAATTTTCAAGACAAGATTAAAAGGAATAAGCAATTCAGCAGCAAAATATTTCTAGTCTATACCATCTAAAGTACACCATATAGCCTCTGAAAATTCTTTTTAACTGAATGGCTTATAATTTCAGACATTGGATGTTATTCCACAAAACTCAATCTTTCTTTACCCAAAGTATAAAACAAGTAATACTTGCTGCTTTCCAGTCGGTGAGATTTTTTTGAATTTTTTATGTAATTCCCAAAGTAAAATTCCTAGGTACACCTACAGTTCTTAATTAAACATGAACAAGCAAGTCACGTGAAATTTAAAATAAGGTGTACTAAAATAACTAAAATAACACATTTTCCTCACAAAAATAGCAGACATTTGAACTGCTTTTTTTTCAACTACAATTTATTGCTCTATATTTGCAGACACACAAACACACACATATATATTTATATATAAAACAAATTCACAGGGGAAAAAAGGGAAAGTTCCAGAAAAATAACAACTAAGTAACACTTAAAACTGTTACTAGATAGTAATTGTCAAAGGTACAATAACTCCTTAACTTTCCTAACTATCTTTGAAAAAAAAATGAACTTTTGAAGATTCTCCCACTAGGACTTGAGATTACTGAACTCCTGCAGGTCCTCAAACTGAATTTGAGGAAAGGGAGAGAAACAGCAGCAGCGTAGGATATTCCACATGCTGTTCCTTCCTACGCATATTTGCAAATATATTTATTATTTCAAGACAGCAAAATATTAGCTGAACAGAGACTGTAGTTCAGCTTGTTTAACCCAAACATCATCTAAGAAATTTCATTTTACATTCAAGCTACTTATAAAGCAACATTAAGGACTTACTTGAATGTAGCCACTTTATCAATTACATTCTCCAAGCCGGTTTCATTGTTCTCCTGGTAAAAAAATTTATTTTGGGATAAACATACAACGATTCAAATATCTTCAGTATTACGCTACGTATAACAAAAATAGACAAACAAATTTAGATAATTCCCTAATTCATGAACTATTATCTTTTGTATGCTATTAATCAGAAAGCAGATATTGATGATTGACAAGTTCCAAGGAAGTATCAAAGATACATAATACTTCTACTTAATAATGCAGAACTTCATTAATAACAGAGCTGATCTCTAGAAACAGGCCAATGCTTACCCAGTCCTAATGAAGGGAAAAAAAGAGGTTGAGAAATTTTAGAACAGTGAACGTGGATGTGATAATATTTCAGGCTATTTCATTTACAACAAAAATTTAGGGGTTTTTGCATTCATTGCTGGCCCTGAACACTTGCACAGACTATAAAATCTAATCCACATCCTTCAACTTTGCTCGAATCATCAACAACTGTAATGGAATGGCAAGAAAATCATTGTTTCTGAATAGACAGGTACAACACTTGACTTCGAATGGATCTGCACAGGTTTAAGTGATCACAATTGCAGGCATAAATTTAGCAATAGTACACAGGGCAGAATGGAATCCAGCTCCACCATTCTACAGGGCCAAACCAGAAAATTTCACAACTTTTCTTTTTGAATCTAGGAAAACTACAGCTGAATATTCTTAAAAAAAAAAAAAAAAAAATCACCTCTTAATCAAAAAACATAATTCTCATATGAGTCATTTCCGATCAGTCTATACTTGAATCTATGACATTTACCTTTACATCAGTAAGGGGTGTAAGCCCCTTTGTCATGCCACTTTGTAATTCTCAAATCAACATTTAAGCTTTATTTTAGAAATGCTTCCAGATAAAGATATGAAAGCTAAAGAAGAAAGACATTAAACAAGAAAAAATAAATAAAGGAGAAAAGAAAATAAAGCAGGACTCACGTTTTCAGGCAAGGACTTGGTAATTGCACTGTGAGCCATTGGTTCAATACATAACAGATGGATGATTTCTCTCATTATTACATCTTCTTTTGTCACATTACTGATTCCAGGCACATATCTTTCCCCTGTCAGAGTGAGCCAAAAGAAGAATGGCAAATATGATGGGTATAAAGCCAATTTGAATTTTGCACCATGATAATTGCAGGGACGTTTCACTGTGTAAGCTTGCATTTGTCAGAAGCTGGTCCCAAATGTCTGAGAATAAAAATGTTTCTTGGCCCAGCTTCCTAACAAAATGGGTCAAGATGGACTCTTCATATTCTACTTTAATGCCAATCATGACGTTTACCTAACTGCTTTTTTTACTGTCCAACTCCTATTGCTTCGAGATGACAAATACTTGTGTTATTGAATCACCTTTTTAAAAGGGGCACCCTCCAGTATCCTCTCTATACTATCTATGTTAAAGAAAATCATCAAGCCTGCTCTGTCAAAGCAATAATCCATTACTACAACAGAGAAATTAAACTTACCCACAACATAAATGAGAATCTGTAGCATCTCTTCTATTAAAACATTATACTGCTTAATCAAATCCTGCAAGAATGAGAAAAATCAGTTTAAAAAACCAAAAACAAAAGTGCAGAAGAAATTCATCCATCAAATAACATTGAGCCCAACCTTCCTATCTACTACTTTGCTGAACCATTGTACTCTAGGAAGAAATTTCCATTCTAACAAGCTAGAAAAAGTGCCTGCTCTGGTAGAAGAGATATTATACAGCAACTTAAGTACAAGATTCATATGCAAGAAAAGAAACAACAGCTAAAAAAATACCCCAAATGAAGGGTTATAGCAAAGCTCAAGCCATAAGTAGTATAACAACCCAAGAAACTTCCAACTAAAATAAAAGCACGTAACACAGCTTAAGAGACATAGAAATGATATAGTGAAGTAGTTTATGCGGATTTTTTTAGATGTCCTACGAAATAAAGGTCTAAAAGGGGTAAAATCTACTTGCTAATTTTGAGGAAGCCACTGCAAATTCCAGATACAAAATATTTACCTAACCACCAGATCCTGTGTTTACTGACCTCTAGTGTGGCCTTAAAAATGCAGTTATCAACAGTAGCTAGTTTTTCTTTTTGATGCTTCATATATTCAAAGCTGACAAATTAAACAGCACAAAAATTCGCTACTTACCTGATCTTTGGTGGGTTTGATTTTTTTGAAAGCATCAGCAAGCTCATACCTCTGCAGTATCAGCAGGAGAAACTGATTTGGATCCATAAGAGATGCACCTATCTATCAAAAAACCCAAATTAATATGAACATCACTTGCTATTTCAAAATCCTGCAAAATTAACTGAATTTTTAAAAAATGACAACTACGCAACGATTCAGAACATTATACCTGGAGCATGATGATGTCTTTATCATACATTTCCTCTCTGCATTTAACATCTTGATAATAGAATACCTAAGAAACAGGAAAACAAAACAGACCTATAAAGTAATGGACTACCATGTTCATCAGTTAATCTCTGAGGCTCTTCTAACTGTACTACATCTCTATTGAGTAAAGGAAAGTCCATTATTTCTTTCAAAATAAATATGTACTTTAATGGAAGTGAAAAATTTTATCTATCTAGAAAGTCGTTCCCATACTTCACACCCCCTTCCAAGAGGTCGTAACTCCAATGGCTACTACTGAATTAAGTCAAAACATGCTCCTTCTCCTATCCTAGTTCTCAGAAAGACAATTCTGCAGGGATTTACCAAGATTTGCTTCCATTTCATCAAGGTGTCCTGTGCAAGGTTAGCAGAGAATTTCTGCTATCAAAGCAAGAAAAAAAAAAACCACAACAAAAACACCCCAAAGCGAAGCCAAAGGGGTCAAATGCAAGGGCAGACTCTTCCCTTTACCTTTACTCTTGCAATAGAAGTCACAAGTATTAGATGTTTGTATGTCTAGCTATAGAGTTCACAAAAGTTTAGTGTGAGACTATAATAGCTTCTTCTGTATATAATAATTTCCATACATCATGAGAAACTTCTAACTTTATGTTACAGGAAGAGTACTAAGAAGTACTTATGCAGTGATTATGAGATCTGAAAGCAGCTTACAACTAGATATCAGCAACATTAATACTATTTCAGAGAGTAAGAAAGAGTCATAATGGAGATGAAAATGCCCACCTAAGACAGGGAGGTAATCCATTGTTGAAGCTAGAAATAAAACCATATAACCTAAATTTCCACCTAGAAATTTTTCTATTTACCGTAGGAGTGACCCCATGACCTCTCTGTGCACTGGATGAAGCCCTGGCAGCATTACTGAGCAACCCTTGCAAACCCTAATAGGATCAGCTCACCACTGAACACTGCAGGGAGTACCTGGCTTATCAGGGAGAGCCCGTTCCTTCTCCACATCTCTGCAGCAACCTGCGCAACCAGGACAAGACAACGCAAGGGATATTCCACTAGCAGCTCCACTTGAAATTCTTCCTAGAATTTAAAAAAGGGAAAAAAACCCCCAAAAACTCAGAATAAATCTGCGAGTGGTTTTAAAAGTTTAAGTCCTAATGAACAAAAATATATTGACAGCTGAAAAATCACTTGTATGTGTGCCATCAAGGTTAGAAGATATAGCTTGAGGCTTTTTTCTTTCTAGAGTATAACTCACAAAAGCATTTGGGGAAAAAAAAATAGTCTCTTACAGGAGAAACAAACTCGTGCAATCTTGAAATGGCTCCAGTCTTGCTTAATCGTACATGAAGACCTACAAAAGCAAGGAAGAAAAATCAGAAAATAAATCAAAATCAGTGAAGGTTCTCCAAACCCTTCTAAACGTTAGCTAAATCATTCAGAAAATTACAGAAAAGAAGTCCATGTTTGTTTAGGAAAGACTTCATACTTTCCTTTTTTGAGATAGAAGATCTATGACATTATCACATTATCATGGTGCAAAGACTATGGATAGTCTTACAATCCATTATTTTATGATTAAATCTACACTGAATAAATGACTGAACACCATCTAAATTGAGATGCTATATAATACTAGCAATTTTTTAATTTCACATTTAAATCATAGGTCAGTAGTAAATGAATTTCAAGACTACAAGGGTTAACAGATGGTATCTTGGTATCAAATGATGTCAAAGAATCTACAGCTTCATAATAGCCTATGATTTCATTTGTATTCTACAGAAAGCAGCAATTGTATTCTACCAGGAAGTCTGTCCTGGCATTGTGTAAACATATGTCTTTTAGGAAGACCATTTTAACAGGCCTAAGATGTATATGGCTGGAAAATAAACTTGAGTATAGCAATAATGGCCATTAATTTAGATAAAGCAGATACAAACAGAACCAGAATCACTTCAGAGAAGTGAAAACTAAGGATCTCATTTAAAAGGAATTTTTTTCCTTCTTAACTGACTTCTCTCTTCCATTTAAAAAGACATCCTCCAATCTCTATGGAAATGTTGTTTTGAGAAAAACTCCTTAGTGGACATACGGAGAACACATCTTCCTGATCATGAGAATGTCAGAAAGTCAGAGAGAACTATCTGCAAAGCATTTAATCCAAAAGTTTTCAGGAGTAAAGAAATAGAGATGGATGACAAACATAGTTTAAACAGCAATCAAAACACATCACGTACCAGCAAGAGTCCGAGACAGTGGCAAATGTATGCTGACAGGATCTGCAGACACTCTGTAAGGTCTGCTCTCCAGGGTATGGCCACATAAGTGAAATACTGTCTTCTCCCGAGAGCGGCCATTTGTGCTGCACCTCATCACAGCTTTATGACATTCTCTGTAGGACCTGAGCAGAAGCTCTTCCTAGAATTTAAAATACGTGCAGAGGTTATATTTAAAAATCATACAGTCCTTCCTTTCTCTCTTTGGCACACCCAGATTCTTTCCAAACAATTTTTTTGTAGAGAACTATACTGAACAATAGTGAGCATTTGTAAAAGCTGCTATTTCAAAAGCTCTCAGGAAGATTCACAAAAGGCATGCATGCAAGTATTCCATAAAATCAATATACTTACATCACAGGCACACCACTCCTGGAACATCAAAAGAATGTTCTTGAGCTGCATCTGTATGGTAATAGCTGCTTCCCAGTCAGGGTCCACCTCAATATGCTGACCAATCTGTCTTTTTATCTCCTCCATTCCCTGAAATGGAAATCCCACAAAATACGCTGTCTAAATCAGAGATCACAGGCTTAACACCACAGAAAATTCCACAATCAAAAAGTAAAATACATGTAACTAAATCTGATGAGTGTTACTTCTATAAACATGAATTCTTCACCCATCCAAAACAGGGACTTGAAGGATTTAATATTGTAATTGCATGTTTACATCCACTGTAATATTATGGGAAAAGAGGAGCTGCAATATTTACCTATTTACAATATATTTACAACAGAATATTAGAAAAAAATTATTTAAATGTCTTGTACCTGCATGCAAGTTAGAATCCTTAGGAAAGAAACAAATCCTTCTAAAAAACGCTCCCTCAGACGCTCTGTCCATACTGTAGGCTTGCTGACTAAGACATACCTGTCCCCAAAAGAAATATTATCAGACTTCTCTTATGCTTGTATTTCAAGCATTCTTGAAATACAATTGTCTTCAATTGTTTTAATTTAATTAATTGTTTCAATTACATCATCAAATTACATCACCCTCCCCATCTTAAAGTACTCAGAAAACTTCCCCAACTACTAGGACTACTAGTACCTTGGTGTGATTCCATCATTGGAAATTGACAGATTTTTTTTTTTTTAATTCCAAGGTATTTGGGGTGGTTTGGTCTTACATTACTCAGTTTATTAGAGCAATTAGGTACTGATAAAAATAGAAAACCCTATGCAGATGAGGATTATACAGCTTTCCCAGAACAACAGCAAATAGGAGACAAATTTCCCATACTGTCTTACAGTAGAGACATTTTATTTAATGTAAATATGATATGCAATTAGATAATTGAAAATCAAGAAATGTTTTTATGCAATGTAATTTTGGTATTTTAAATTTTTTAAATTTTTTTCACTGAAAAAGAAAACATTAAGATTTCATGTGTGTATTTTGAGGGGGTTTAGGTTTGATTTTAAAGTAGATTTATCATCAGACTCTGAATTGAAACACCTCATCATACTACAAATATTTTAAAGTTGCTCTATCTTCTCAACCTTACACTTACCTGAGGTCGTATATTACTGCATATACCCGGTTCAGTTTGTCCTGACTGTAGCCTTGGAAATTGAACTTATCGTTTTTGTCTAGGTACTCTGGAAGCACTTCTAGCAGTGTCTCTGTAATGGTGGTAATCACATTTTGCTCTTCAATAAGATGTCGGGCCTGCAGGAACAAAGTGAAAATTATTTCTTCCTATTTTTGTTAAATGTTTTCATTAAGGTGTTTTTCATTCGAATCCAATTCTTCTGATTAAAAATTGTTTTAAGCATTTGCAAAGAGCCCAAGACAAAAAATCTCCCACAGCATTTATGGTGTAGGAACATAACTGCTATCAGCTTCCTATTTCAATTCTGACAGCATCTATATGATTGATTTGCTGTTTTTTTCCTAGAAAGATCATGTAGAAGAGAATTTTTATATTAGTACTTCAATCAAGAAACATATACCCTTTAAAATTTATAGATATATTTCCTCCCCATATTTCATCCCCATAAGATGCTGTTTAGCTGGTTTTTACCCCCTTGTTTTTTTACTCCTGTTTTTAAAGTTACATAGGTAAATGTGAGCAGCAAATAAATACACAAAGTTAATGCAGAGTACAATGTGCCAGGAACACACTCATTTGCATTCCCTCAATGTTCTGTAATGAATGTTCACATCAACTGAAGCTCCTGCTTTCATATTGGCCTTAACAAATCCCAAAATCATTCATATTCAACTCACCAATGCATAAAGACTCCTGGCTAAATACAACAATCTGCAAAGGTGGCACTGCTAGCAATTCTCAAACTTATTTTATACCTCTTAGCAGAGCCAGGCTGTACATACCAGAGTAGGCACAGTGAACATCTGAACTGAGAGTGCTGTCACAGAGAGAACTCTGTCATGATCATCACTGATGTATTCCTTTTGCAACACCTTGTAATGCTAGAAAAAGAGAGTATTGGTGACATTAAAAAAAAGTTAATAAAAATGTCCACTTTTTTATTCACAAGAATTAAAACTCAATGTATTTCTCCCACCTAATAGACACAGTTCCAACAGAAACAGCACAACATCCTCAATGCACCAAAGCAATTCAGTATGGCCCCCACTGCCTTAATATTGAAGTTAAGCACAAATTTAACTGATTTGCCAGATTGGAACTAACATTTTTTTCTCCTACAACTGCTAATCCCCTGAAAAAATATTAAATATCTGAAAAAAAATTAAGTATCTGAAGGAAAAAAAAGTAAAGGCATTAACTTCTTATAAAACAAGTCTTCCCCGTGGAATAAACTGCATGGATAGTTGCTCAACGACTGTCTGTAAACCATAAAGTCTTCGTTTGCTTTGTTCCAGTGCAGAGAAAAAACCAAGAAGTATCAATCATCTTTATCAGAATTAAAAAGTCTCACCCTAAAACAAAAACTTTGTCTTAAGTTTTGTATATTTCTTAATTACTAATTTTCAAAAATAAAGACCAATTTCACTTGCAGTTCATCTGGCATTTCAAAAGATGCACAGAATACTAAGAATATGGCATTCAAACAATCAACTCCCTACATGAGTCTAAGGAACAAACCAGTGACATAGCTATTAATTAACTGCACTCCATAAAGGTTGAGCTAGTTATTGAAGCTCGGCTAGTTTTAAAATTTTTAATTTGTATTGAAACAATTTTCAGTTTGGGGGAAAATTTCAGAAAGCTAGTACAAATCCACAGCATAAAAACCAAACCATTTACCTTCACAAATTCAACAGCAAAAAGCTTTTTGTATTCCATTTCCATGAAAAAACTACTGAAGATAAGTTCATGAAGAACCTTCCTTGCCCCTGCAAAGAGTCAATACAATGCATGTCACTTTGTTGTACAAAGATGCAGCTTTTTCTTGGGGGAAGGGAGGGGGGGGAAGGGAGGAAACAATTACTAAACTATAATTAAAAAATCATTAAATGGTTATGAAGTATATGAACAAAGTCATTAATTTGGGAGGGAGTTGACATTTATTGGTATGTATTTAAAACACAGGGTAAGCATCAGTGTCAGGCTGCATTTTGTAAAAAGATTTTTCAAGATACATAAAGCAGGAAAAATTGAGGTGGCAAATTATATCCCAAATATAAATCAGATCAGCTGTAAAAACGAAGGCTGTATAAAAACTGCAATATAAAAAACATGAAGAAATGTAATTCTACATGCAGAGCACTTCATTTATCTATATATTACACTCATGAAAAATTAATTTGACAAATCTTTACTTTAAAGCAACATGAATACACAAACCTTTATGAAGTCTTGCATCCCATAGCATCAACCTGCTTATAAAGCAGGGCTTTTCAGATCCGGCTTCTTCTTTGAGACATATTTGACAAAAGATCTGGCGAAAGTCACCTGAAGGGATGAAACTACTCATTTGTACAAGAATGTTTCAATAATTAAAATATATGACACAAGAAAATCAGAATTACAGAATTCTGTTACTTAAAGTAAGAAAAAAGGCACTTAAGTAAGAATTACTTTTAACTCTTTTTCTCAATGAACATACTCCCACGAACTCTTTGCCTTATTAATTTCTTCCTATTATTTTTGCCTACTTAATTTAATAGACTCTGTGATGCAGAAAGGTATTTTAAAACAAAAATAATTTAGACACCTTTCCAAAGCAGATCCATAAGAAGCCTGTGTCTGCACAGAAACACACAGAGTTAGGCAAATCTCTGCTGGTCACTGCCTCAGGCCTTGAAAGTCAGTCTTTTGTAGAATTTCAGAAATTCTTTTATATTTTCTTGCACCTATCCATAAACACAGTACTTGAAGTAGTTTTGGGGATGAACATATCACAATCAACCATAGGTTTTTAATGTTCCAAAATGAGGCCTTGCATACTAATTTGAAAAGGAAAAGTGAAGAGTCATGAATCAAATTCCTGACAACCTGGAAATTACCATTATTAAATGGTTCTTGATTCATGTTCTATCGCTTGAAACAAACCCATGAAAAGAATAGGAACCACCAGACCAAAAAGAAGTTCCAGCTGAGTACGGATCATCAGGCTCATTAAAGCCTGTGTGCATATAACCCAGAAGAACAGGAATGTTTGACTTCAATCTTTGTACTTAAAGATTCTCCTAAAACAAAAGTATCTGTTAACTCACCTGGATAAAAATCAAAGTTTCACTAGAAACTTTAAATAATCCACACTCAAAAATTTGTACTGATTAAAAGAATGTCTGAGGAATTCAGAACAGCCAGAAAATACCATTGGCAAAATAAACATAAACTTGAAAAGAACAGAACACTAAAACTTGTAAAACACTGTGAAGAATTACAAAAAAGTTCAGCTCTGATCAGTTCTGATCTATGTATTTCAAGTGAATTATCAGCAAACATTCAGAAGAAATGAGAAGAAATTCACTATTAACTAAGCTTAGAAAGGGGCTAAAGCAGATCACCAGATTTACCTGTCAAGAAGAAGGGTAATGAGTGAGTTGAGCTTTATCTATGCATATTTGTACTATGTAGAGAAATTTTATAATGGCTTTAGTGTGGCAAGACACAGGTATGAAAAAATCAATAACAAATCAAAACTACATTGATTCAGCAAACTTTAAAACTGTAAGCATCATCAAACACCAGAACAATGTCTGGAAGCTTGAAATAGACTTTCCACTACTGGAAAAAAAATTTTGATTAATGTTTTAATTTGCTAGTTTTATTGACATTTCCTAATGAATCACATCTATTAATTTTGAAACAGGAATTAATGTATGCAGTGGATGTATGTTTTCACTGATAGACATGTTCTGTGGCTTTCCACCAGCACTGAGGAGGGCAGCTTTTAAGTAAAGGAGTCACACACTGAGTGTGTGATGCTGAAAGTGAGAATAATAAAACTTTGAGATAGTGCTCCATCAAGGAAACAAATTTATTTCAAGAAGAAGAAACAGAAAAGTACTGCTATTCATAACGTCACTAACATATCAGCACCCATACTACTGCATTATTAATTTTCTAATTAGAAAGAACATCAAAGTATTTTAATTAAGGGAATATCATATATAACACTACTTAATTCATTCAAATACTGGCATGGCATTATTGTAACAGAACCCAGTAATGCTTACTTGAATAGCTCATGAGTTTGTTCAGCCAAGAACCAAGGCGCAAGGCAAACTTCTGGTGTGCCATAACATCAGCATGCAGAACCTCCACGTGAAGTGGTCGTTGAGAAACATTTTCAGAATGCCTCTAGGAGTCAGGTAAATATTAGTTCATACAAAATAAAATAACAGTAATTTCATTATTTATTTTCACTACCCACCATCCCTCCCAAGCAAAACAACTAAGAGAGTTTGATGATTTATTTCTGAAGATATCTATCTCAAATGTGGTGGTGTAAATTCAATTCCAAAAAGTTCACAGGTAAGTTATAAAAGCATGGAAGTACTGAGCTAAAGACTGTACAGCAGACAAATAAATGCTTGGTATTAATACTAATTAGGTTGGTGTGGGTTGGGGTTTTTTTGTGAAAAATACTTTAGGAAGTTACCTTAATTTCTTCTTTTGCTTCCTGACAAGAGGCATAATGTCCTGCTTTAACAGCTCTACGACCCTGTTTAAGAAAATATCAAGTATGAGACCCAAAAAGCAAATCCAAAACATCACAAGTCTGCTTGTTTTTTATACATAATAGAAAAACAGGGCCCAACATCACTCTCAGTGCTATTAAACATCTAGAAGCAAATCAGAATTAACACAATTGTCTTTAGGAAAAATGTTATCCAAATTAACAACACAACAACTACATACAGTCTGGGTATCTTATTACTAAATAAGGAAAATTCATGTATACATTAAAACAGATGAGAAAGATTTCTGCAGAATATTTTAAATACAAACCATATGAACTTTCCTCCTGCCACGAAGGACATGAAATAGCAGAGTATAACCAGAGATATGTACTTCCTAAACAAGTTCTCCACACCTGAGAAACAAGTGTTGACTAAGAGCTGCTCAGCCGTGTGACTTTTTCTCCTCAAGCTCCAGCAACCAGAAACAAAGATTCTGTAATCAAGTGACAGTAGTAATAACTCCTAATGATTAGAAGGTGACTCTGATATCCCAAATGAACTGACCTCTTTATCTATGGCAGTCGTGTGCAACTGGGCTTCACCAAGTTCACAGCCAAGTGCCCTCTGCAGGCTGTAGATGACTTGATCGTAAGAATGGTGTTCATCATTGAAGAGGACACAGTAGTAGCTGTCTACCTTCTCTCTGCTGGGAAAAAGGTAACATATCATACAAATAAAATTCTAAATACTGTCCGATCAAATACATCTTAATTGATAGCTCAAAAAGACTGTCAAATACAATTTAAAAAGTTATTCAAGTAAATCAAGCATATTCTTCATGCTAATGACACCCCCCTCACCCCTCATCTATGTCAGAAAAAGCCATAGAAATTATGTATCATGTACAAAAGAGAAGTTTCAAAGTTATTTGATATTCTCTTTTAATTTCCTTTCTCTGCTGTTTAATGAACCCATTTGTTTTGTAATGTGATACACAGCCTTTTTCCATTTTCATAGAATGATGGAATAGTTTGAGTTGGAAGGGACCTTTAAAGTCCATCTAGTCCAGCCCTCCTGGGAGGAGCAGGGGCATCTTCAACTAGATCAAGTTGCTCAGAGCCCCATCCAACCTGACTTTGAATGTCTCCAGGAATGGTGCATTAACCAACCCTCTGGGAAACCAGTTCCAGTGTTCCACTGCCGTCATTGTAAAAAATTCCTTCTTGTATTTATTCTAAATCTATCCTCCTTGAGTTTCAAACCATTAGCCCTTCTCCTGCTGCAACAGACCTCACTAAAAGGTTTGTCCACATCTTTCTCTCAAGCACTGTGGAAAATCTGCCAGGTCAGTTCTGCACTCCTGTGATTGATGGAGGACAGTCACACACTACTTTTCCCAGGAAGTATCAACATATTTTCTCTACATAACTCTAGGGCAAACATATGACAGTGATGTTTACAAGGGATTTCAGCACTAATGTCTGCATGAATATGAGAATATCCCAGGCAAAATTATAATCCAAGTTGCTAATGTATTGAAAAGAAATATGGAAATACTCCCTACCTAATGGTGAGCTCCACAGGCAGTTCTTTCTCTTCCTCCCAGATAAGCATATCTACAATGTATTTTATCACAGACAGAAACACTCTCTTAGAATGCTCCATAATTTCTTCATTCAACTGACATTCAGAGTTCTGTAAAACATGAGATAATATTAATATGGAAAAGAACCCAGAAAAAATTAAAAGGGGGTTGGTAGAGTACCTTATTACTGTAATTGGAAATGATACTGTAATATGTATACATATACTGTAAATCATATGTACATACTTCTACAATAATCAGGAAATTATCCTTTTCATGATTTTCAAGCAAATTAACCTCACCTAATTTCTTCTTTTCAAAGTTACTTCATCCCAAAGACTCTCAGTAGTATTCCAACAGTTTCCTATACCTTTCTTTATGCACCCATGTTTGATCTAGGACTAGACTATGAAAGGCCTAACCAAATGTGTTAGCTTCACTTTTTTTTTTAATCTTGCATTCAAAAACAGCTGTTAAACAGCTTTATGCATTCCCATAGATATAAAAAGTTTGCAGTGCAGATAAAGTAACAAGCTCCAAGTGGTAAAAAAATTACTCCTTAGTGCAGCTTCAACCATTTTTATCTCTAAAATCCATTAACTCTCTTCAAAAAGAGGGATGAAAAAGTGAAGGAAAACTTTGTCTCATTTTTCTGTAAGACCAGTGCTTTTTATTCCTTTTCCATTTGACTTTTTGACCAGAACATAAATAACAGTACATTTACTACAAAGCCATCAGGGATCAGGGGTCTGCTTGCAATGACAAATGCTGAGGTTTTTTATCCTGATTATCTCAGAACAAAGGACTCTAAAAAAACCCCAAATTTTACCTGAAGCAGCTGATTTGCCTACATTCTCTTCAAGAATTCTTTGTACAATGGCATATTTCTTGTTAATACGCTCCTTTATGAGCTACAATAACCATGAGACATTCTAGCATAAGAGGCTAGTTTCAAGGCACAGAATTTTTTTTTAGTCATAGTGACAGATCACACATCAGAAGTAACTGACAAATGCAATTATTCAGTAATGCAGTAATATAGAAAGGACAAAATATTAAAATCAAACTTCTAAACATTTTCTAAGTGCTGGGAAACCAATTTGTAAATAAGAACTGAGTAATATGTTTAGCAAAGAAAAGAACAAGAGACTGCAATTTTAATTCCAAATGAAAGACTCAAGTGCACGAGACAGGTAGATGAAACTGTCTCCAAACAAAAAGTAAAAAAAAACCTCCAAGGATGTCTAGTTTATATATTTGATCCTAAACACCTTGACCAAGGAAATCCTGATTCAACTTGACTGAACCTGTTACATGAGTTATACAATACATATACATTCGTATACAGGAATAAGCACTTTTTAAGATAAGAAGGCAACATTTAAAATATTTATTAATTTCACTTTAAGCAATATTCTTACTTCTTTTGGAGAACTTGATGCCCCAGGCTCATGTTTAGCACACAGTGGCCCAGCTTTCCACGCCTCTGTATCCCCACAGTCACAAAATCCACCGCCAGTGGAGCTATGCATCTGGAAAAACCATGTATTTCAGTCATGAAATATGCCCATGAAAAGCAAGAAGAAAATAGCAGTGTACATTATTTAAATCAAACACAAATATAAACACCTACTTAAAAATAGAAGAGTCACTGCATAAGCAATGCAGTGACTTACCACAACTTTCTTTTCTTTTTTTAGATTAAAAAAAACTTACTAGAAGAGAAGGGGGGATAAAAAAATAAACTTTTTGAGCAGAAAATAAAGAAGGAAATAGAGTTGCTGCTACAGAAAGGTATGCAAGTCCTGAATAAATTTAACTTGAAAGTAAGTGAAAAAGCCCGTGACTGATGATTGTTTCATAAATGGCAAAATATTTCTGGGTTTATTCACAAAATTATAGCAAACCTGTTCAATGCCTTCTTTAAAATTACTTCACCAAGTTAGAAAATAATATTTTTTTAAAAAATGCATATAAATAGACATTCAGTAGTACCTCTACTTTTAACCAAAGAAAAGATTACATGATCACCACCTAAAGACATTTTTATAACTTTAACTTTGCATTGCACTTTCAGAAGAGTACAAATTCTGACCCTCCATCTTGACAAAAAGTTCAGACAAAACTCAGGCAAAAACAATTATTCTTAGCTTCCTCCAATCTTGAAATAATTCTCCCCAATCTCAAAATAATTCTAAAATAACTCTGACCCAATAAAAAGATATTAAAAAATCTGTTATTTTCCTGAAACATTTTAAAGTAACCTGATCTAATTAGACATGCTTTGAGCAGGAGGTTGGACTAGGTGACCTCCTGAGGTCCCTTCCAACATAAATTATTCTATGAATCTATAAAGAGCAAATCCTGTATTCTTTAGATGAAAATGCTACAAATCTGCTCCCACCTGAGTACCTATTTCCATAACTGATGTTCTGCCTAAAGAATTTACTGTAAACCAGGGAAATGACAACAGCTTCTCAGCCCAGTTGTGGTTCCAAAATGCTCTCTAATCATTACTGTCTGTTTTCCCTGGGTTTTCACCTTACTTATATCCCAACAGAATTGACTGGGACTTAAGACACAACTGTCCTAAGTTTTCATTCACAGCTCTTTGCTCTGATCTACACTTCCATGAAATTGCCAAAGAGAATAACACTGTATGCATAAATAAACACTCCTTTCTCTTTTGTTTGTTCTTAGGGGAAGCTTTACATAGCTAGAAACACAAAAGAGAGAGATTAAGTAATTCATAAATCCCAGAATTTGTTTTTTTAAATAATAAAATTACTAATGGTTTTTATGCAGTTTATTATAGCCTCAAAATAACTTCTCCAAAGCTACAAGTATGATTTCTTAAATGGATTTTCCTACCTTGTACCGGTGGTTCTTGTGAATGCTGTTCTGGAAGCAGTCAATACAGAGCACACAGGTTGGATCAACAGCACAGTCTCTGCAACAGAAATGGTAAGTGGAAAACTTTCTAAAACAAACACCTGAAACTTTCATACACAAAAGAATATGTTGCTCTGAAAAAAAAGAAAAATTGAAATTAACAACAGATTCAAATTATAAAAACATTGACTTCCATCATTTTTCTGTGACATGAAGTAACCAGTCTTGTTAAGTTTGAACAATGTATTCAAATCTGTTATATCAAATTCTTTCAAAAACATGCCCAATTTCCACTGTCAAAACTTGCTTAGCAAAACTTTTTCTGGTTTTGCTAAGAATAAGTAGCTAGGAAAACTAGTGAGGGCTCTGAATTAACCTTTATTATTGCTTCCAAAATCAGTCAGTGGTCAGTTTGCTGATTAAACTTTTACTACACTTCTACTAAGTTATGTTTCTAACTTTTAAAACAGTTAGAAGTTAAAACCTGAAAAGAATTCCTTTCTAAATGAGCTAGAAATATGAACTTTGAAATGTAACTTGTACAGTTCCAGGCATGCACTTAAATACCTGAAAAATATGAAATGACATCCATGGGCAATAAAATTCCATTTATCCTTTGCTTCACATACATACTTTAATATATTGTTTTTTCCTTAAAACATGGTCACTTTTTTCTTTAAATGCTGTTTCATTCTATGCAAAATGTGGATGATAGGTGCTAAATGACAACATATCAATTTTTTTTACTTTATACCATTGTTCAACATTTAAGTCAAGCCTCTTTTACAACTAAATTATCATGGTCATTCTGATTACAGAAATAACTTCCTTCCAAACCTTCAGATTATAATTATCATGACAATAATACTTAAGTAACATTCATTCATTACCATAAATCTACCGAAAGATGAATCAAAGTAAAAAGAAGGCAGAAGTGCCTGCTAGATTTGATTACCCAATTCAAGGCATTCAGATTTTAGAACTTCAGAGTATCTCTTATTTTTAGCACTTAAAAGCCTAAAGTAAACAGATATCTAGCTTCAGTTGCAGTAGTAAATGCAGTATCTTGTATAAATACTACCACATTTTTGCAAGACTGGAACTCAGAAAAGTAAGAAAGAAACCAACTCTGAGATATTCAGCTTTGTCTTTTTGCCTGCTACCATACATGAATGCTGGAGGGGTAGGAAGAGAATTATTTCTGCTCTAGCAGCACTAAACTGCCTTCTCCAGCTTTTTTCTTCATACAACTGTCCCACTCACTCTACACTTCCTAGTACACACAGCAGGACTTTTTCAAAAGACCATTCTCCTTTCATACACAACACTAGCTGCCTCCTAGAACAGGCTGAAGAGTATGTGATTGATTAAAACTTTACAGCACAATTCATAAACAAAGCTTATACAGAGTTTTCATTTTGACACTTCCTAAATTCTAAGGGATGGATTTTTTTATTGATAGTGCTTTTCATCATTAATAATATTCTTTCAGTATTTCTAATTTTTCTAGGCTTTTAAAATAAACTGAAAATTAGAATAAACTATGGCAAGAGCATCATATTAATGTTCATCAGTCACCAGAACTGTTGCAATCTTTACGTTCACCACAAAAACTGCTGGCTTTTTAATATTTATATGGTTTTATTCATGATGGTCATCAATGTATTTGCATTAATAGGAATTAATAAAATGAGTTCTAGCAAATCAATGTGCTGACTCCTTTAATATATTTCAGGATGAGAAAAGAAGGTGAAAAAATTACAATTGGCCACACAGCTATTGCCAAAGCAAAGGACTAATGATGCTCAGAAATGCTGAATTCTGTTTCAGACTTTGAAAGGGTGAGTACTGTATCCCTCAATTCAGGTACAGATTCCATATCCATACCGTATCATCCAACACTTTTAACCAACAGCTTTCAGTACTTTTAGTAACCTTTTCATTTCCTTCCCTATTTCTCTGCCAGAGCTTTCTTTTCATATGCAATTTTCCTCACTCTGAAGTGGTTTGAAATGATAAACAAATGCCAGCATCAGTTAAGCCAAGAAATACCATGACACAAGTAATGACTAGGTAGCAGCACAACTGATTTTATTAAAGCACTTTGCTGCATTATCTCAGATGGGAACATTGATGACAACACACCTTCATTCTTACCTGCAAGAGTATGTTGTCTCCCCTCCTTTGAAGACCTTCCCACAGAGCTGGGAGGTTCCACTCTGTTGTAGTTTCTCCAGGAATATATCTGGGTCCTCCCCAAACAAGTAACATTCCAGGGGATATAATATTGCTGCCTGGACCATTTCTTCTTGTTTCTCCACCAAGGGGTCCATTTCAGCTGAGTAAATATTTGGCACATGTTTTGCCAAGCACTGTAAAAATGTAGCTTGGAAGTCGAATCTTTCATCACACCACTGCAACAAAAAAGTACACCCATGGATAAGGCAAACAAATAAGTAAATATAAAGAAAATAGGATTACACACTTCTACTGTGAATTCAGAAGTCTTTCCTACATCAGAAGTCAGTTCTTTGAGCAATAAAATCCAAGAAATCATGGATTTCCAATGACTTTTCTGCTATTTTCTCCCACAGTAACCCTCTGTTCCTTTGAAGTCTTCCACTAAAACACTCTAAGAGCTGGCAAGTGCTATGTTACTAACAGAGAAACCCATGCACTAATTAATTTTCAACTACACTCTTCCCAACAGGCCAACCAATAGTCAAAGCTTGATGCCTGCTCAGCTGCCAGCAAATGGAAAGAATTGCCACAGCTGGGAAAAGTTTGGGATTCATTCCTTTGCCTGCTGATAGTCACAAAACATGTACCAACTTAATGGTTTTCTGAAAGCCTTGTTGAACTGCTCATCAGAGGAAGAAAGAAGCCCAAATGATCATACAAGCTTATTGTCATTGGTAAACCAGACTAAAATGCAATTTCATTTTCGTAGGCCAATTAATGAAAATACTTGTGTTTTGACTTGAGGTTCTTAGTCCATGACTTACTTCCAACTTCTTTACTTCTCCAAATAGTTCTCTCCAATTGTCCTATTTCTGTCTTTGAAGTCTGAATATTCTTTCTTTCATATTATTCCCATTATTTAGAAATAACTTCTGGTTTTCCCCATTGCAAATCAGACAAGGCTCCTAAAGACAACATCCTTTCAAACACAACCTTGGTTAACGTTCAAATATCATGGAATATCCTAAGTTGGAAGGGACTCCCAAGGATCATTAAGTCCAAAACAGGACAGCCCCAAAAACCACACCATGTGCCTAAGAGCATTGTCCAAATGCTTCTGGCAAGACTGGAGCCACAACCACTTCTCTAGGAAGCCTGCTCCAGTGCCCAACCACCCTTTGGGTGAAAAACTTTTTCCTAATATCCAACCCAAATCTCTCCTGATGCAACTCCATGCTGTTCCCTCAGGTCTTCTCACTGGTCACCAGAGAGAAGAGATCAATGTCTGCCCCTCCTTCTCTCCCCAGAAGGAAGTTGCAGACTGCAGTGAGGTCTCCCCTCAGTCTCCTCCAGTCTGAACAGACCGAGTGACCACAGACACTTCTCACAGGGCTTCCCCTTCCAGGCCCTTCACCATCCTTGCTGCCCTCCTCTGGATGCTCTCTAATAGCTTGGTATCCTTCTAATATTGTGGTGCCCAAAACTGCATACAAGATTCAAGATGAGTTCAAGGAAAAAAATACATATGTAACTTCATAAATAGCTCTAAGTGGAATTTTCTCCAGGCCACACCAAGTAGGGAACGAGAAAAACAACCACCAAAGGGCTGAGAGTGAAGGAAGGCTCAAAGAAGTAGACTATTTAACTTTTTAGATGAAAAGCAAAAAATCCTCAATCCTTTATTTATATTTTGGCCATCAATCATCTTCAGCATTACTCCTAGGTAGCCCATCTCCTCATTTATCATGAAAATGCATTGCAAAAGCCCATGGAAAAAATAAGCCCTGGATAATGTGGTTGAAATTCATCCACAAACGTATTAGAATATTCTTATTTTGTAAGTGCAGCAGCTTGATCAGTCTTACCAGATTTCTTGCATCACAAAGCATTCAAACCTATCCATTATTATCTGAAAATGAAGACCCATTCATGAAGTGAAAGGAACCGGTTATTTTAATTCCAATACTAACAAATAAATCTGAGAATTTCACCTGAGCACTAAGCACCATTGAAATTACTGTATCGGTCATAAAAGCTGCAGCATACACACATATCTAATATATATGCAATCTGTATACTTATACATACATGCATTCAAATATATAGGTACGTATTTATTTTCACATATTCAGATCTAAGGAGCAAAAGAAAAGGAAACAAATTAAATGGCTGCCTTTTTATTTTAATTAACTTAATCAAAATTTTCAACTACCTAGCAACACTTTTATTAAATAAAACCGATGTTTACCCAGGGCATAAGGATACCAAATTGTAAAAAAGAGCTAAAAATTAAATCGAAATTTATCAGATACTTGCAGATTAGCATTGAAAAAAGAAAAATATCACACACAGATGATGGCTCTGAGAAAGATATTCAGTTGCAAAAAGTAGCTGAAAATTGAATTACTTGATCATGTGTTTATTTTTTAATGCGTCTGATTTAAGATTAATGGAAGTGAGTTATTCTTACCATAATTAAACTTCATAATTTATTGTTTCTGCTTAAACATGTTTCCTCCTGTAACTTGTTTTTGTTTTATCTTACCTATACTACATTACAGCTTCATCAATTTCCCCTCCCAATTTGTTTACTGTATTTGTTAAACGCAGGAGGGTGGGATGTGGCCCCTTGGCACGCCCTGCAGAGCACAAGAGAATCCCAGTCTGTACCTTCTATCTCAATAACCCATGTTCCCAAGAGATGGTGCAAGTTTAGCTTCTGTGTTGTTGGCCAAGAGCATGTCATAACTTCAAGAAACACAGGGCTAAGCTTCCTTGAAAATCTGCCAGAAGTGTAAAATGGGTTCTCACAGTCAAACTCACAAGCATTTTGAGCATTCCTGTGCAAAGCTTTTAATTCTGTTTCAATGTTGTTCCAAGAAGAGAGGACAGGAAGTCAGAAAGGAGAGGGAACAAGGGAAGCAAGAGAACTTTCTCAAGTAGGCTGCCTGCCTTCTGGTAAGCACACCAAAATATATGCTCAGCCTGTACATCACTCAGGAAATACCCATTATACTCAGAAGAGAAACAAGAACATTACTTTTCTTATTTCTAAAAGCTGCACGAGGCTAAACTTCAGAGCTATCCCATACCCTCTGTGCCTCCTATGAGACATAATTTCTTCCTTTCATCAAAATCTTTTTACTATATTATGTTCAAAAATATAAGATTACATATCAAACTATCAACAAGACAAAATCTGCCAAATAAAACACCCCCTAGATTAAACTTGACTCTTCAATGCTAACTTTGCCTCCTTGTGCCCACATATCGAAACTCAACAGTTTGAGAAGTCCCACTTTCCCTCTGCTCACACCTGTCAAGTACTCAATTGCTACAGATATAAAAAAACATATTAATTGATAAACTGATAGGCTTTTTGGCTTTATTGACAGGATGAGCTGGAAGTCTAGAAAAGCCAAACTGATGTGCAAGACAGGTGGAAGCCGAGATGGGACTCACACTGCAGCTTTCTGCCCAGGCCTGGCACAGGCAGCCCTGAGAGCCTGTGGAAATGCCTTCCCTTGGACATATACAAAAGCCAGGGGGGCATGGTCCTGGCAAACCTGTTCTGGGTGACCCTGCTGGAGCAAGGAGTTTGAATGGAATGACCTGCAGAGGTGCCTCAATCATTGTGTGATTCAAATGCTTCATAAGAAAAATCCTTATTTCTTCATCAATCTCTATTATCTTCTAACTTCCCCTACTAACAAGCTAGAGAAAAGTTATTTTCCAGATTTGATTCCACTCAAGAGTAAATTTGAAATAGAGTACTGAAAGAGACAGAAGCCATGAAATAACACAGTTAAGGAAGAAACATTACCATGTAACCAAAATACTATCAGTCAGCTCTCCACAGCCCCCCAGGCACTCACACTCTGCTCACAGGGGCCCACATGCTGTAAGCTAACACAGGAAAGCCCAGAGGAAGCTGCCTGAATACACTCTACCCAACTGACACTATCCCACTGGAAAATATTTTTGGACTGCAAACATAAAATTACTGATTTTAGGAGAAAGAATCACCTTCACATTTGGAGCAAGTTAGAGCTTCATCTAAAATCCAAATTCTGAAACTGCTCAGCTTTTAAATATTTATATTAGTGACCTTAGTAGAGTCCTTTCAATGGGTTTCTTGGTCATCTTCTCATTTTTAATGGAAGTTTGCTAAAGAAACAGGCACTTCACCACATGGCCCATGTGGACATACACATGGCCCGAAATAAACCCCCACAAACAGAGACCAGAATGAGCTACGGGAGTTCTCATCTCTGCTTTTATACTTTATATCTCCAATCTGCTCCAAACTCATCTCTTTTCCTACTTCAACCACACACTCCTGTAACATTCACCCTGTTTAATATGATGATAATTGCATGAAAGAGGAAGAAAAAGGGAGGCAAGGAGTTGTAAAGCTGTGTTTCTCAAGTGTTAGCAGGTTTGTCAGAAGAGCAAACACAGAAACCATTTTGTCCACCACATTTGATTTGTGCTGTATAACAAAAGCAGTAATTTGTCATCTTTACTGACTCTTCAGAAGAATATTGTGACAGAAGCACTGCTTCACAATACCACTTGAAAGCAAAGCATTAGGAAACAATTTCTTGTCCTGCATGGGAAACATACTCTCCTCTGTGGGATCAGACTAGTATTTCTTCCCATGTGTAACCCTATAGAGATCTCCTCAAATGTTATTTTCAACCAAACATGCAGATTTATCCTACAAGTAAAAGGACAGTTTGTAGCTTTTTCCAAAACCTTTAAATAAGCATCATGCCAAAAGGTCAGAGGTTGAGAAATTATATTTGCCTACAAATATTGCTATAAAATATGCAAAATATCTGTCATTGATATAGCAAATATATCCCTATCCCATTTTGTATTTCACAAACATTCCATTTATGAATCCTACAAATAATAACAGGAATGAGAAAGAATAAAGTGTATAAGAAAAAAAAGGGGGAAAGCAACACTCTCAATCCACTTTTCACTTGCAGACCAAACATCAAATGAGAAGATTTCTCACCACTTTGACAGGATTTCTTTATCATCACAGAGGTTTATTGTGTACATCAATTCAGGAGCTCTTGCTTCCATGACAATTTTTGATCTACCTTCTAAGCACAGTTCTCTTGGAATTCTGAAGTCTTTTCAAACTAACAGCTTGCATGAGGCAGTATTATAAAAAGCAATTGTACTTTAACTGCATTGATTGACAAGCTGATCTTTTAGTGCAAAAGTGATTGCCTAAATTTCAAGGCTATTTTTAGATTTATACATTAATCTTATCAGTGAAAAGGAATATTAATATTTATGAACATTAAAAAACAAATTATGAAGGAACAGACATTACCAGTAGCATGAACTAACCTGGTCCAGCATTGCAGTTAAAAGGAATAGTAAAATACTTTGTCATGCACAGCAAAAATCTGTTAGGCACAAGATGATAATACCAGCTGCCTGTCAAAGCAGCTAGAAAAAGCAGGATTTTAAAAGTAAATATTTAAAATGCTAGGGGCAGACTGATTTCAAGCAGGTGCCATTCAACATGAATGCCAAATGCAAAAGGCAGCTTTACTTTAATGCACAGAACACGTTACAAGTTTAATAGAGTTTAGCAGGACAACATCTCAGAAAACTTTTATTCTGATATTGTCTAACTAATTGAGGAAAGATATGACATTTTAAAACCATAATCATGCACAAGTTCTTTGATAAGTACACAGAATACTTAAAATTTCTTTGGAAAGGAAAGTTCAAAGGATTCTTGAACTATCATTCTCATATAAGGGTTCTGCTTCCAAAATTTTGGTTCCATTTTTCCTTCTTATTATTTTGGTTTAAAATTACCAGTCTTCTAATGCACTAAAATAAAAGATCCAACTAGAGTACAGAACACCTAGGCATTATTTTTAGTAAAAAATCCATGAAGACAAGGCAATCTATTTCAGTCTCAAAGATATATATTCCACAAAGAAGAGGCTTCAAAAACAAACACTAGAAATTAATTAACATATTTCCTTCCCTGTCTTAAATCAAACTAAGCTTTTTTTTTTTTTTTTTTTTTTTTTTTTTTTTTTTTTTTAGGAGCATAAATTCTGTCTCTGGAGGGGCACAGTTGAGGGAGTTAAAATGGAAACTTACACTTTTTGTTTAGTCATATTCATAACAGGAATTATGTTGTTCCACATTGTCCAACAAAGCACAGACAATGTTTTAGTAGAGAATCCAAGCTGTAAAAATGGTTGTTTAGAATAAAATATCTGTTTTCTGATGCATAAGTCAGCTCCTTTATATAACATAGCTAAAAATCCAAACCATACTACCAAACTTTAGTATCCAGTCTGCTCTGGTTATCAGTAATTACACTAAAAGAAGCAAAGTAGGTTTCAAAAACTTTTTTTTCCCTTGGCACAACATGGGTAACATTCAAGACTCTCTAACATTGTCCTAACAAAACATCAACTTTGACCTGAAGACATAAAAGAACTTTTTGATCTCTACAGTCATTTAAGTTTGGCCCCTGAGCCAAAGCAGAGTGACAAAATAGTCAGGAACTCTAGAACAAATTTTTGAGTCATTGAGGCATTCAATCTAATCACCTTTTCATGTTCCAAATTTTTTGGTGAAACCTGCATTTGGTAGATAGAAACATACAACTAACACTAGACAAAGCAGGAATTTAGTATCACATAGTAAACCAAAACAATGCACAAAATACCTATTTGGGGGAAAAGTTATTCTCCTTATAAAAACAGCAAAGTCATCTTTGCATAGTTACTTATAATAATCTGTGAGACTTTGAAATTGTATTTTAAGTTCTGACTATTCATTTGACAGATCATTTTTATTTTGTTTCTAGAGAAACAGAGGGAATACTTTGATTCTTTCTTTGATCCTTGACATCCATGCTGTGGTCTCCTACACTTAATGGAACAGGACATCCATGAAATGTCTTAGCAAGCACCAGGCTGCACTTCAAAACATGCAACTACAGTGAATATTTACAAAGAAGTAGAAGTAATTCATTAATGGAAGAATGGGGGGTGCAGGAGGGTAGAAAACAACACCACTGCTGTTCTTTTTTTAATTTCCTGCATATTCACACTTACCTAATTTTCCAATTATCATCAATTTTAAGATCCACTGTATACTAATAGTATACTTCACTGTAGTTTAATGCTGCAGTGAAGGAATGCTCAGAAAAATTCAGGTGACTCTATCCATATTTAGCACACACTTAGCACCCCTCAAACACTCTCTCTTATACAGCAAACCCAACCTGTTTATCCCTAACTCCTCTATTGCTGTGACATCCAGGAGACACTGGAACAGTTACATGCTACCAGGAATATCCACTGCTTTCTCCTGGAGCCACATACCTCTCACAACAGCAATACTGTAATAGGACTACAGCAACCATACCTTGTGCACTTTATGTGGACTCAAGCAAAGGTAACAAATACTTTACAATCAGTTCACCCCTGCACTAACAAAAGACACAAAAATTACCAATAAGTATGAGTAAACATGAAAGCTGACAGAGAAGAAAAAAAAAAAATCACAGCACTACTTGATGCCATAACAATGTCAAAGCACTTCAGTAAATATACAGGGATGCAAACAGGACCTGGGCCATGGTCCAGTTGCCTGTTGCAACTTTCACAGCTCCATTTCTTGGACACTGACACAAGTGTACAGTAAACATTGTTCTGCCAATATGCTGCACTGTTCTAAATACAGGGGCTTTGACCATGTGCATTTCAGGGCTTAGCTACACTGAAGGATATGATGGCTTACCTAAAATGAAGTTGTAAACAAATTTAGCTTAATAAAGTAAAATTATATGGACATGTCATCTGGTCTAAGCAGGTCAATTCAGTTTAGAAGACACTGCAAATCCAAGTAAGATTCCTGACTCAGATTTCATTAATTTCAAGAAAAAAATTAATATGCACATGAATATTCCCTCCATATTACTATTTGATTACAACACATCTACATCAATTATGTAACAGCACTGAATGACACAAAATATCTGAAATACCTTAAAATGCAAAGTGCCTGTATCATGTTTCACATTATGAAACTGAAATTTGGAATTTTCCTGTCTTTAAAGGAAATATCCTAATAATAGAAGCTTTTCTCTTGTTGTACACCACACCACTTACATCTCAGCTTTTGTTAAGAGTCCTGACTGATGGCAAAAGAAAGAACCTTAAAATAAAACCCCTTTTCTTCACAAATATTACTGAGAAGGTACACATACATGAAAATTTCAAGATTCAGCGTAAATTTAAAACCCTTGAAATAGCTTAATATCAAAGCCCTGCTCCAGGTAGCAGACACAAAAGCAGGCAGGAGTCAAACAGGAATTTGTTTAGAATACAAATGGACAAGCAGCCAAGGGCTGGATCCAGCCTGCAGAGCAGCCTTTTGTCAGGCCAACAGCAGTGCCTGCTAGCCAACTACCAGACAAGCCAAATCCAGCCCATCAGTCAGCCAAGTAAACTGGGGATGCTGTTGGGAAAGCAAAGAAAGTAAACTCGAGTTTGACAGACAGGGTTTCCTACTTAATCAACACTACATTCAGCCCACTCTCTTCCAGGGCAGCTCAGGGAGCAATATGGCCACTACGGAGAAGCAGAAGCACAGACAGGACCTGACTCCAACTAATGCAGCGAAACACCAAGTTAAGTATCTCCAACCACAGTCATCCAACCTGAAGAGCTGGAGACAAGACACCACTGACTTGGGCTGGGTGCAGAAGAGTTTATGACCTGAGTCATCACCATCCATTCCAGCATCAGGCTGGCTCCTGCAGAATCATTCAGGTAATCCTGCATCATGCACCCAGCACTCTGGGAAGGCTTGCAGGCAGATGTGGTGCTGCACTGCACCCAAAGGCACCCAAAGCCAGAGGTGCACCAGTCTGTCTGACTGCTCTGACATTGAGACATATTGGACAAGTTCAGTGAGGCCAAAGCCCCGCCTATTTAACCAGTTCTTTCTGCTCCACACAACCTTCCAAATCTAGCACCACAGTGACTTTCAGAAGAGCTGAGCACAGTGAAAGCACAAGTCAGGCAGGCTATAGTAGTTCCACCTCCTCAGTACAATCTTTAGGACAGCAGTAAATTGGGTGTATTGCTTCCAGGTTACAGCTGTCTCTTGCATCATTATAGCCATATTGCTTCCAGGTTACAGCTGTCTCTTGCATCATTATAGCCATATTGCTTCCAGGTTACAGCTGTCTCTTGCATCATTATAGCCAGGTTTGCTATCTAGCATCACAAAAGCTGTCAGACACAACCTAAGTACACATCCCAGGCTCCTCTTCTCCCTTTTTGTAGCTTTCTCTCAGCCCCCTGCTCCCTCTCAAAATCCCTTCAGTTTGCTTGGATGTATGGCAGGCAATACAGTCTGGACAGCCAGCTATCTTCCTTGGAAGAATGATAATTCTGGTCCAGACACTTTCAATTGGCTGAAATCACATAAAAATTAAGACAACTTAGTGGACCAGCATCATCTTTGAGCAGCTGAGGATCTCTTCAACAACTCTTATTTTTTCACAATGCCACTATTACCAGTTTTATGGATTGCTTGGCTAACTCAGCCTCTTATGTCCCCAATTAATGAAAGTTGATTGGATTGCTTTGCTACTGATGGCCACTACTACCCTCAATACCACTGACTTTACCACAGCTCACAAGCTTAAGAAATCACCTGTCTTGAGTTGCAATCTTTGACACTGTGCAATCAAATCACATTTTTCCTTGTTTAAAACCAAGTTGTTTCTAAAAAAAAAAAAAATCCACACATAGGCCTGTTTCAATCACAGAAATGTACAGCATTTAAGAATTAAGTCTGTGACTAAAGGGCCATTTCTAATGATTTGCAGATACTTAAAATTCTAAGAAGAAGGGTACAAAGAATAATGGTTGTTGGCTTAGTGCTGCCACATGCAAGACTAGTTCCATGAGTAAACAACTTTTATTAGTGGTGTGTAGCATCACGTAAAAAGTAGCTATTCTACACCCGTGTCAGCACCCAACTTTCAAACACGGGCAGTCAACAGTTTCAAAATTATACTATGTGTGCATACCGTTACAGAAAACAAACATAAAATGTAAAGTTCCTGATACACATTGGTCTGCCTTCCTTTATTAAGTTGTCAGCCTCTGAGTTTTAAACTCCTCTAGATAAAGTGATTGCTACACAAAGTTGTGGAGGAAACCACAGAAGGCACTTGCATGCTGCCACTAGACAGGGTCAACACCAAATTGTGTTCAATAATAAAATATTAAATACATAGACGATTATTTTGCAGACCGAAAAAAGAAACAATATTTCTGTTAAACAAACAACTGTTTCCATCTACGTTCTAAGTAACACTATTTGCTGCTTCACACACTCTGCAGAACAATAATTATTTACTCAGACTTTTTTGTTCCACAGTAAAGCCACCTTTAAGCAAGAAAGGTAAAGGACTATGGTTAAAGATGCATATATACACCACAACGTTTAAAGGACAGTCCTAGAAGCTCTCCTAAGTTCGATCTCATTTAATTCCGTCATTAAGTGTCAACTGAAGACACGGGACAGGGGCTGAGAGATGCTCTGAGAGGGGAACTGAGACCAATCGCTTCCCCGCGGGCCCCTGACAGCGGCTCCCCGCTCTCCCGGGGCACGGGGCGGGCTCCCCGCTCTCCCGGGGCACGGGGCGGGCTCCCCGCTCTCCCGGGGCACGGGGCGGGCTCCCCGCTCTCCCGGGGCACGGGGCGGGCTCCCCGCTCTCCCGGGGCACGGGGCGGGCTCCCCGCTCTCCCGGGGCGGAGGCGGCGAGCCCCGGAGCCGCAGCCAGGGCAGGCCTCCGGGAGCGGGTGCTCTGACCCGCCGGCACCGGGCCGCCCGCTCCGGCTCCAACGCCCCGGCCGCGCTCGGGCAGGTGCCGCCGGGTACAGCGGGCTCACGGCCGCGCGTCCCGGCCCTCCCCGGCGCCGCCGGGCAGCCACGGACGGCCATCCTCGCCCGGCCGAGCGGCGGGGCGGGCAGGGCACGGGCAGTGCCCCCGAGGGCGGGCAGAGGGAAGCGCGGCGCGGCGCCGGTCCGCAGCCTCACCATAGCTCGCTCCGGGGCCTGCGCGGGGGCCCGGCCGGGCGCCGCTCCCGCCGCGGGGCCTCTGTCGGCTCCGTCCGCCATCTTGAGAGCCAGGGAGGCTCCGGAAGGAGCGGCCGCCGTCACGGCCCGGAAGGAGCGGGCGCCGTCACGGCCCGGAAGGAGCGGCCGCCGTCACCGGGCGCTGCGCCCCGCCAGCCCCGCCCCCCCCGCGCAGCCGCCGCCGTGAGGGGCCTCGGCAGCGCCGCCTGCGCCGGAGGGACCCGCAGACAAGGCCCGGCCGGCGGGCCAAGCTCCTGTTTATCCTGCGCGCTGTTACATGGATGGAGTGCCTCTGCAGGCACTTAAACTGCACCGTGTGCGTGTTCACTTCCCGCCCTGCCTTAGAGTCACGGAGTCAAAGAATCACAGAATCGATTAGGCTAGAAAAGACCTCATCGAGTCCAAGCTACGACCCAACACCACCTTATCATCCAGCCCGTGGCACTGGGTGTCACGTCCAGCCTTTCCTTAACCACCTCCAGGGACAGTGACTCCACCTCCCTGGGCAGCCCATTCCAGTGTTTAATCACCCTTTCCGTGAAGAAATTCTTCGCAATGTCTAATCTAAACCTCCCGTGGTGCAGGGGACTGTGTCGTCCCCTCATCCTATTGCTAGCAAGGTAATAACATATGTAATTTCGTCTACACAAGTGCAAAGTCACTTCCCTGTGGCTCCCACAAGGGCTAAGCAAAGGCAGAATTTTATTAACTTGGTGCAGGAGGCAGCAGTGGCTTTAGGCAAATGCCTAAAGATCATGTCTCCAAGATCAACATTTTTCCTCCACACCTCCTTCCAACACCATCTCATAACTGTTCTGGGTCCTTAGCAGATCTGGCAGATTAGGGCATTGAGGATCTTGATTGATATCAACAGACACGGCCTACACATTACTGGAAGTTTTCCAGGTTGTTGGAGTCCAGTTGCGCAATTCCCCGTGTTTGTGCCTTCCTAAGACTGAGGAAATGAGCCAATAGCCATAGCATTGGATCTTGGGTCCATATCAAATGTCTGATATCTTGATATTGAGAAGACTGCCTCTTCCCACTGTAGTCTTCCTGTTTCAAGCCTCCAAGCAGCTTTTCCACGTTCTTCAGTTATCAGTATGGATGGGATAAAATTTACAGGTGATCTTTTCAAGTATATGCAATAATTTTTTGTACTGCACCCAGCCACAGGTACTCTCAAAGTTCTTTTCTTACATCTTCAGAATATCTGAATGTAGTTCCTCTGCTGTAGCTACCAGTCATCTTCATATTAAGAAGTCCTGCAGACTTGTTTATATTATTGAAATCTGTCACTTAAAATCACCATCACTGAGACAGGTTTAGGTATGAGGTGTAAAAAATACAAAGTGAATTTTCCCATGAGACACTTAATTTCATCTCATTCTGTCTGTCCATATTGCTGATCTGTACCCAATCGTTTCCAGTAGCACGGCTGACTGCTAACCAGAGTGTTGTTTGCACAACAACCAAGTTTGGACTGTAATTACTGGTCCTCCACCTGTTTTGCCATCAACACTAGCAATTGTATAATGGAGCTTCCAATGTAGTCGAGCAAGAGAAGCAAGGCAGAATTCCAGGAGAGCAGCAAATTTTAAATTTTAATTATTATTTTAAAAAAAATTGGAACCCCCATGCATTGAGAGACAGCAAAGAAAGTGTCAGCTAAAAGAAAGTGTCAGCTAACCTCTTAGAAAACAAGTTGGCACCACTGCCCAGGCAGAAATGGCACAAAACACCAAGATCTCCATGGATACTACAGTAATAGAGGAAAGAAGAAAAAGGAAACAGGAATTCGGATCAATTTTAATAGAGACAAAATGCTTGACAGCCTTGCTAGAGCTAAAATTAAATGGTAGAGCATCAGGAAGAAAGTGAGTAAGCCCCAGTTTTCAAGATTACTCCTGAAGATTACCAGGATTGCTGATTGATGTTTATTTAGAAACATTTCTTCAGGGTGATTTTTTACGGGAAAGACTAGACAAGCAAGATGAAAGGCAGCTGAACAAAAAACCAAAGCAAACATACATGAAGTCTTACAAAAGAGCAGCTAAATTATGAAGAGTATCTAAAAAGATGTCTTACATTAATGCAGTCTGAGTGATCTGAAAAATTATTTTCTTGATCAATGCTAATCATTATAAATGCTAAAAATTAAATCTTTATCCTATGACAAATTATATGAGAAAATATAATTACAATTAAACAATGTTGAATTAGAAACTTCTAATACCTGAAGTTGTTTGAGAATATTATGTTAAATATCAAAGAGTGATGTGAAGTGACAGAAGCTTTTTCACATAAAGTCATACATAAGATGGAAAGAAAAAATCCCAACAGTAAATGGGTGGCAGTTAGTAAACTGAGTTGATAGCAAAGAATAACTTACCAATTATGAAACTGTGCAGTTGCTATAGCAAGGCTTAAAATTGTGTGTGTACACATATATTAAAAAGATGTTCAAAATACCATAGAAAGACTTCTGGCAAGAGCAAAATAGGTCAACTGCCTAGATTTCCCAGCAGGTAGAATTACAATACCGTCAGGAGAAAAAGCGAAAGTTTACATGCTGTATTTGTAAGGAAGCAGGATGAGACTCTGATCTTTTCGTACAGTCTGTTTTAACCCAGGCATTTCCAGGCACGCCGACGGCTGGAGGGGAAAGCGGGAACGCTGAAGGCCCAGGCGGCGGGGGGAGAGCGGGGATAAAGCCGGCGGCACAGGGGAGCGCCCGGCGCGGCCCCGCTGGCCCCGCTCCTCCGGGCCGAGCGCGGGGCGGTGCAGGCGGAAGTGCGGGGCCGGCGGCGCGGGGCTGGCCCGGGGCTGGGGCTGGCGGCGGGGCTGGCGCGGCGCACGATGCTGGGGCTGGCGGCGGGGCTGCTGGCCGCGGCCGCCGTGGCGCTGCTGCTGGACTGGTACGGGCCGCCGGGGGCGCCGCCGGCACCGGGGCAGCGCCGCCGCTGGGCCCCGCAGCCCGCGCCCGGGGCGGCCGCCGGCAGCCTGCTCTGGGTGCTGCAGGTGAGCGGAGCGGGGCCGGGCGGGCGGGCGGGCGGGGGGCGGCCGAGCCGCGGGCACAGCGCGGGCAAGCCCCGCTTACAAGTGTTTTGCCAGGCTGCCCGAAAGGACGAGTATGTTCAGTGCCGGCGGCTCGATGTGCAGCTGCAGGCTGAGCTCTGGGGGGCAGGAGCCCCAGGAGAAAGGCCGGGACCCGTCAAACCCTTCACAGAGCGGAGGGCGCGGGGAGCTGTGGCCGGGCCGGGGAACTGTGGCCGGGCCGGGGGAGCTGTGGCCGGGCCGGGGGAGCTGTGGCCGGGCCGGGGAACTGTGGCCGGGCCGGGGGAGCTGTGGCCGGGCCAGGGGACCGGAGCTCGGAGCCGGCCGGAGCCCAGGACCCCCAGGCTTGCCTGCTCTCAGACTGAGGGTATAAAAGCCCAGGGAGTCCTTTCTTTGGGGCTCCTTCTCATAGGTACCCAAGTCGAAGTTTAATTTTGTTAATTACTGCACTAAAATTAAATTATTTGAACGATCCCGAAGTCTGAGAGCCTGCTATGGGAAACCTGGGCTGAGTTGGTAAGGAAAGCTGGTCTGACTGTGAGTGTGAGGGGTGTAGCTGTGAGGGGCCTCTACCCAGCCCAGGCGGTGTGAGTGTCATTGCCGGAGTGGCTCCTGGATGGTTGCACAGAGAAGTTTCCTTATCAGACAAGATGTGTGTAGTGGAAGTGGGTAATTAAAAATCACCTAATTATTACACTACCCAATATATTGCATCAGTACCTGATTATCTAATATATTATCTAATATCCCGGGGAGAAATGCAGGCTCTGCCTGTCCCTTTCCCTATCAAAAACCTCAGAAGAGTTGTGTGGCTGAGAAAATACCTTACTGATTTGTAGCAATAGAAGGTACTGTGCCAGTATTCAGGTTAAATGTACACAGCTTTGTTTCCAGGTTAAACATAAAATCCAAGTTGACCTGGCATAGTTCTGGAAGCAAATTGTCATGTCTTAGTGCTTCTGTGGACTCTTCTGACTCTTCTCCGCAGGGCATTCCCGAAGCATTTCGTGTAGAACTAGCCATGAAGGTGTTTACATACTTGGAGTTAATCTATGGCTGACGTGTCACAGGGATTTCCTTCTAACAGATAGCTGCTTTTACTGTTTTGCTTTCATTCTCGATCTCAAGAACACTTTGCCTATTAGCTGCAGGCAGTGCTCTTAGTGAAGGAGCTGGCATGTATTAGTCCTTTCGTTCTCTCCAATTGTGGTGTAACTTTTTTTCCAGTAATTTTTCCTTAAGTGACTTAAGGCTTATTTTTACTGCAGAGTACATTTCAAGAGATATGCTTAAATTAATGTAAGGAAAGCCTCTCTCCTGTGCTGCTATCTCGTGAAGAGTCAAATACAGCAGCACATAGCAGGTGCAGAGCTACACACAAGCAGCATGCACAGGCCCATGTTTCTCTTGCCATGTTCTCTCTGGTTGTGTCACTTTACGTGGAGTTCTCCCAAGGATAGGTCACAGCACAGCTAATATGAGACTTGGCTTCACTTTCAAGTGGTTATGTTCTCTTTCAGACATGCCCTTTAACAGCTGCTTTATCATTGACCTAACTTGGAAACTAATCAAGCAGCAAATCCAGCCTTGTGCCTGATGATGTTGTGGGAAACAGACTTCAGGCTCCCTGGTGACTCCATAGGTCTAGCCTAGGTCACTGGATAGAGCTCAAGATGGTCACTTCTGCTCCCAGCAGTTCCTGCTTTGTTTTTCTTCCCATACACAGGTCTATCTCTTCTTAAACTGAACTAAATCATAGTCTTTCTACTTTAATCTTCTATTAATGGCTCATCCACCTTTATTGTAACAGAATTTCCTTTGTTACCCAGTGCCAAATAGACACTCTGGTTCAGTATTTGACAAGCCTATAATTATTTCTCCCATTTCTGTCAGCCAAATGCATTCTACTGTTGCTCTGGACCTTGTAATTCTCACTTGTTAATGCCTGCCTCTCCTTAACCACATCTTTGCTAGATAAGGAATGTTGATGGTGATTTCTTCTCAGCCCTAAATCTCTTCCAGCCCATTTTACTGGAAGCAATTGCCTATGATGCAATGAGAGGCCAAGTATCCACATCAGGTCAGAGGGAGGGGAAAGAGCAACAAATGGGCTTTCACCTACATTTTGGAAATTCAATAAGAGCATTATAAGCTTATCTTGCCCTTGTCTTTCCTTTTATTGGGATATCATCTGAAGTGAATTAAAAATTAAAAAAAAAAAAAAAAAAAGGAAGAAGCTCCACTTCTGAGATCTTCATATGTCATGGCTGTTAGTGATGACAGAAACTTAGTCCCAGGTCTCAAGAGTCCTGGACACTGTAACTCTTAGAAATGACAAATTGAAACTTTTTAAAAATCTTAAAGTCATGGGGAAGAAAAGTGGGAATGTCATTGTAGGAAATCAGGCTTCCAAACCCCTCTCTGCTGTAAGTTTGGAAATTTACATTTGCTATAGTGACTGGGTAGAGCAGGAGTAAAGTTCCTTGTAAGACTGTTTTTCCTCAAGAATGAAAACTGTAGAAGTTTTGATTTTCTCTTTGATTGCTGAGATAAATTAATTGCAAATCCACCGGCTGAAAAGAAGCAAAACAAGTTGTATCCTTGTCAATGATTAAATGAGGTTTGATGTATCGAGGTAGTTTTGCTGTGCTCTTTGCTTCACACTAGTTTGAATGCATCAACGAAAGTGAACATAAAGTTTTATCTAAAACTTCTGTTTGCCTTTTTTAGCATGCAATTCTGATCTATCTAGGCAAAAATTCCATGTCATTCCAAATGGGGAATTTTCCTAAGCAGAATTAAAGAACTATATTCAGGTAATATTTTCTTTGTATACAGATGACTGAATAAATAGAAGTACATAATTTTTTTCCAAGATATTTTATCTGAATTTTTCAAAAATCACAAGCTTTACAAGAACAGGTTTATTAAACTGAATGTAAAAGTTAATGTTTTTCTTTCCAAGTAATATTGTCAGATGGCCATGAGCATGTCTTACTACTGTTTGAACATCAAATACCATTTGTTTAAACCAAGGAGGACAATTAATTAGTTAATTGACTGAAGTAGAATGGAAAGTGGAATTGAAACCATTCACACAACAGATTTTTTTTGTACAGTATTGAAAAGCCAAAATGCAAAAAAAAAAAAAGAAAAAAAAAGAAAAATCTTATTTTTCTTACTCTTCTCAAATGGCTTTTCTGATATGAGGGCTTTGATTGATTCAGAAATGAACAGCTTCTTTTACAGTTACATACAAGTCATATCATCATTTCTTAGGCAATCTTTGCCTTCTTGAAGGCACATGGAATGTAATCTAAACACACTCATTAGATCCATTAAAATGCTTGGGTAGAATATTAAAAATCCTTCCACTCAGCTGCTGGAAATGTCACACCAGGTACAAAATAAATTTCCAGTGTATTTCAAGTTCTAGGTCTCTTTAACCTGTTGCTTTGCAGAACTACTTTGTATTCTTACTTGCAGCAAAACCACTGTGTTGCACAGAAACTCACAGAATCTGGAAAGCAACAGGCCACTTGCAGTCATCACAATTTACTGTGGATACCGAAGTATTTCCTCATATTATTGTATGTCCTTAGTTTTAAGAAAGTGTTTTTGATGTAAACATGATTTTAGGGGTTAGAGTTACAATATCATTTGCTTGTTCTGCTTTCATTCTCCCCTAGCCACCCACTTCTGTTTCTCTGTATCCCTTACACTGACAAGAATCACTGTGTCTGCTCTTCAGTTGCATTCTTATGTAAACTTGGCTTTGCAGAACAACCTAGGGAAGCAATAGCCCTCTACTTGGGGCAATGTTTTATTCTTCTGTTTTGCAGGTGTCAGATATTCATATCAGCAAATTTCGGGATCCCAAACGAGCTCCTGACTTTGAAAAATTCTGTTCTGAAACAATTGATGTAATTCAGCCAGCACTTGTTTTAGCAACAGGTAAGCAATTGAAAAGTGTGAATTTCCTGTTGAGTGTACTGTCAAAGGAACAGCAAATAGGCAAAATTCTAGGATCTCAAGACAGAACTTTAAACATTAAGGTATCTTAAGCAGTGGAAATGGAGTTGCAGCTGAAGAGAGACTGCTAGAAGCTGAAAAGAATAACTTCTCAACAAGGGAATTATTTTTTTCTTCAGTGTTCGGTTTCTTCAGTGAGTTTAGTGTGTTCTATATGTAACAGACACAATCACACAAGATAGCTATTATTTTCCCAATATGTGTTGCTGCCTCTTAGTCCTTGCTAGCAGCTACCTTCCCTCTGGTCCTGGTCATGATTCTACTTCCTTTGTGTTTGCAATTACAGAAGTGAGCAATGTCTGTGGTTCCTCTCTCAGAACAATCCCTGCTCATTTGTGTGAAATTCACCTGTGAATTAATGTAAGATTTTATTGCTGGTTTCCATTTGAACATATACCAGGAGAGGTGAAAGAAGCCTTGCCACTTCATTTGACACCTTGCTATTGAAATAGATGAAGTTTTGACAAGAAAATCAAAATACTTTGAGCTGTTACTGTATGCAAGGCTTTAGAATGTTAATGCTAGACCTGGAGTTTTGTTTCTACAGAGAGTTACTTATCTAATTAGTGAAAGTGCTGCAATGATGTGGTCAACAGCTGTCTCATGAGGCTTCTGCATCTGCCTTAGAAGGCATTTACCCTGACCTTGTGGACCAGATACAGGAACATCCAGATTGCACCCAGGCCTGCAGCCACTCACACTTGGAGGCAGGGATGGCATGTCTAGTTACAGTATTTGTATAAGCTGTGTAGGTCTCTTGTTATATCTCACCTTTCTACGCTCTCAGGTGATCTGACAGATGCTAAGACAAGAGATAAACTGGGATCTGAGCAGATAGAAGATGAGTGGAAAACCTACCAGTCAATCCTGAAGAGATCAAGGGTCATGGAAAAAACCAAGTGGATAGACATCAAAGGGAATCATGGTAAGAAGAAAATGAAACATTTCTGTCTTCCCTGTGACTGCAGATCACAGAATATAGAGGTAAAGTGATAGTACTTGCTAGTGTGTTAGTTAGTACTCATGAAGCAGGAGAAGGGTTTGCCATCCACATCTCTACTGAAGACACACTTTGTTTACAAGGTCTTACTGGAGTTTTAGTACCAGAGAAGTAAGGGTCTTTTACTTGGCAAATGGTAGAACATGATGTTAGTTTCCATGTCATTATTTTATATACCACATTATTTAATGGCAGGGCAAACCGTAACCTTACCATGCTGAAGAAATTATTTCAATTTACTTTTCATAGACTTCCTCCTCACAAGTTTAAGTTTAAAAGGTATCACATGTCCAGCAGCTAAATAAAATTTGGTTTCTTTTGAATAGAAGGGAGTCATGGCAGTTCATATCCATCAGTTGTCCCCACACTGATAAATATAAACACAAGCATTCAAACACAAGCTGACAATCATGTAGGCTGTATAAACAGGCTATTACAGGAAGCTGCTCTGGGGGGAAAAAGGTGCATGCTTTGTCATATATACCCATAGAGGTGGAACTGTTGCAGTACAGACCTCCCTAAGCTGATGTCTGTTCTACACACATGATTCTCTGATGCTATGGCTCCTTTATTTTCCATGAATGAGTTAAGTCTTACTTACAGAGCATGCACCCAGTCCCAAAAAGCTTCTGAAAAGCTCTGTGGTCAAAATGGAGACAGGTTTAGCTTTTAGCTGCTAAATATCAATTTATATTCCCACAATGCTTTTATCTTTTAATTGAAACTTAAATGAGAAAGCTATTGCCATTTAATTACTTTGAGTATAAAATATCTCATCTGCACAGTTAGTCTGCTTGTCAATCATGCATTTTTTTTAAAGTAGCTCTTTAGCACCTGCTGAGACTGCTTTATTTCAACCTAGTTAGATACAGGGGTCAATTATTGTTGCTTCGCGTATCTGTCTCTCAGGTCAGCTCAGCGTCAGCTGGGCCACCCTGCTAGCTGTGATACGCCCAACAGTACCTTTGCGTGGGTCTTTGGCTCCGCAGTGCTTTTGCCTTAGCTGTCTCGGCCGTGGTTCGAAAGAGGGGACACTCCAGGCTCAGGGAGAAAAGGTTTTATTCGGGTAACTCAGGGGCAGTCCCTGGTTCCAGGCCTGTGCCTCTGGGGAGTGACCCCCAGCCTCGGTTACAGGGGGTTTTTGTTCCCCCAAAATCTCAGGGGTGGACACAAGTTACCAGACCAATGAAACAAGGCCAGGTGGGTAAGGTCAAAATGCAATACACAACATTAACAAATCAGGTGGATTTGGGATGTGGTCCTGTGAGACCCACCAATCCCTGTCAGACACCTCTCCTGAAGGTTCTGGGGCCTGGGGGATGGTGGACATGTGGGGGAGAAATACAATGGGATGGGGGAAAATACAATAGGATGATCGAAACCCAGGGCAGAGGATTAGAGTTGTCTTGGCAACTCTTATCAACCTTTGATAAGCACAATCCAAGACAGGAACTTTACCTGGCTAGGGTTAAAGTCCAAATCACATCAAACCTACAACTAAGAAACTTATGATACCATTCCAGCACCCCCACAAATTATCAATTTGATCTGAAAGTTTCCTTATTTCCTTTTTTTCTCCCTTGCAGATTCATTCAACATTCCACACCTGGATAGTGTTCAGAATTATTACAGGTACTTTTATTTACCACACAGATGCAGCTATGTTCAAGGTCAAATTCACTAAACAATGTTCTGTTTTCAGTTATCACATACATGCTTTTTCACTGAGTTTCCTATAGCCCAGGATCATATCTCCTATTCCCTCTGTCCCCTTTTGCACTGTCAGTTAGTAGAGCAGAATCAATTGAGAAAATAGAGAATTCTTTGTGCAGATTTCTTATTTCTTACCCTTCTGTGTTTTGTAATTGAGTGTGTTAAATCTGTCAATATCTACAGTATTTTTAGTCGCAGTCTAGGAAAGGGATGATGGAAGAGTGAAATGGAGTTGTTTTTATAATAAATAAAAATATAAATAATATAAAAATATTAAAATTATAAAAATTGTTTGCAGAAATAAAAATAGAAGCTAGGGAAAACAGTTATTCAGCACCACATTCTGGTGTTCATTATGCATTAAAAATAAAGAGGGCAGTGGGTTGTATTGAAATACAATATTTTTACACAAAAACATAGGTTCCTATCATATGTTCACAGCAGTAGCAGAGGATGAATCAACTGTTACACATACTCAAAGTGGGACTTAAGGAAGAAATTTTATTGAAGTTGATGATATCCATAAAGATAATGTTAACTTAAATATTGTGAAAGGGGTTTTATGGCATTAGAAGTATTGAAAACTTGTTTTTAATACATTTGCTTGTGTTCTATTCAGGTCAACCTTTTTGGCAATTTTATTGTTCTTATTGGTGGAAGAACAGGGACATGAACTGATTTCTGGATGGCTGTGTTCAAATTATGCTCATCATCTGAACTCAGGAATGCTTTAGCTTCCATAAATCATGCAAGGAGTAAAACAAAACTAAAACAAGTAAAAAAAAAAAAACAAACACATACAAAATGCCCATCCCAAAACTCCAAAAGAAAATTAGAAAAAATTAAACCCAACCCAAACTTAATGAATTTTAGTGATTCTCAGATTAACTTACAATCATTTTAGTTACAGAATTTAATCCTTAACAGAGTAATTTAGGTGGTACTGTCAGTTGAAATGTTATGTCTTTGCCAGTGGAAGATATGTACAATTCCCCTCTAGCATAAAGTATCAAAAGTACTTCAATTTTGTAAGTCAGAAATAGTGAAATTACTTGTTGTCAGTGGAAGGACACAAAGCAATGTATGTTTATCATGGCTACGAGCTTTCCTAACAGCAGTGTTTCCATCCTATTTTGTTAGGAAATACTCTGCCTGGCATAAAGATGGCTCTTTCCATTACATCCACACCACCTCTTTTGGGAACTATTCATTCATCTGCGTGGATGCCACACTCAGCCCAGGCCCTAAGAGACCCTATAATTTTTTTGGGATTTTAAACATGGTATTGTATAAGTCTTTGCATTCCATTTTGCTGGCTGTTTTATTTCTGTAGTGGTTTGTTTGGAGGTTTGGGAGGTTTTTAATATAGAAAAATCATTTGAAAGATTTGTGTTCATAGTGTTTACGTTTTTAACTTAAAATGCATGTGAGACATTTATTTAGCAAAATGGATTTGTTACCTGCCTATTTCAGAATCAAATGGCAGAGCTGTCTTTGATGGCAAAAGAAAGTCTACACAGCAACCATACTATCTGGTTTGGCCATTACCCCACCTCAACCATCATCTCCCCATCCCCTGGAATACGAACACTAATGAGGTAAGTTCTTATCCTGTATGTTTTCAGCATGAAGTGCGTTTCTTGCCTGTCTTCACATACTCATCTCTCACTTTTCAGGTTTTCTGCAGTGATATTTCCTTCCCACCCAATAATCACAATTCTTAGTTTTTTGGGTTTTTTTTTTTAGTTCTGCCACAGCCTATTTATGTGGACATCTCCATACAATGGGTGGGCTGATGCCAGTCTTGCACAGCCAACACAGTGGTGGCACTCTGGAACTTGAACTGGGAGACTGGATGGATAATAGGAGGTAAGTAAAGCCCATATGAGCAAATTATTATATGAAACCTACCTTGCTGTACTGTGATTCTCTTTTGTGCTGTATGGTGAATTTGGAAGAAGCATGAGATCAGCCTGGTCACTACTATTACTATCCTACTGAAAAAAAGGCTTCGTGTGTATGTTTGTGATTTTCCCCATACCAACAGTGTGCCAATAAATTAATTTTTTTTATTAATTCTTGATATTTAAAAGTTAAAAAGGGGACATCTGCATGTCCCTTTAGTATGTGTTTAGTATTCATATGTACACAAATAAATTGTAATAGAATTCAGCATCACTACTTCAAAATGCACATGCTTTGCACTAGCTGTTAGAATTCTTGTCACAGAAATAGTCCACCTGAGAAATGTCACCTTACTAGCATATCAAAAACTGTCTGATGCCATGTGTAGTGTATAGTAGTATATTAGCTTTTATTCTGCAGTAATCCAAAGAAAGATACTGGTATGAATACAGGGAAAGAGCACACTGAGGTCATTCTCCTTAACTAGAGTACCTACACAGACACTGTGGAAATGTACCTTATATTTGAGTTCTTTAACGTAATGTTTTTCTATCTGATTCATGTGCAAAATTCCATAGATCTTCACTTTGAGTTTTGGTACTTTGAGTACTGCTTCCATGATTCATAATAAAATTAACCTCATCAGAGAGAAGCAACTGTACAGTTAATACAGCAGAGTTGGAAAATGTAAGATCAACTACAGAAGAGAATAAATGGAAAATAAAGCCAGGTTCTGTTTAGGAACTTGAGAAGCATGCGAATCAGCTGTTCACACAGCAGTTTGTATTAACAGATTTTTTTTCCTTTCACTATAGGTACCGAGTCCTCGCCTTTGATCATGACCTCCTCAGCTTTGCGGATCTTAAATTTGAAGAGTGGCCTGTAGTTCTCATCACCAATCCCAAATCCTTCCTTTACAGCAGTTCTACTCATGAACCTCTAGTCAGAATTCTTCATTCCACTCATATCAGGTACCCTGTAATTTCTTGATTTCACAATATTTAACTATATTTATATACACAAAACCTTTCTTTTAAATGTGTGCCTACTGTTCTCAGAATTCACTTTTCTCTGGAACATTGTTCCAGAGAGCTCTCTTTGTATCGTATCTGTGATTGTGTGGTAGTAATGCATGTTTGTTTTATTTATGCAGTTATTTCCCCTAAAGTGATTTGAACTGTATGTAACCAAAGCTGATCAATTTGTACATAATTAAGATAGATTACTATGTAATCAATAAGCATAGGTTAATGTGTAATCTGTTATTTATCTCACATGTTCCCATTGACTGCTGATTTCAGCATTTTGTCTATGTATTTTTCTAAATGTTTTCTCTATTCACTTCAGACTTCTTAGCTTTTTGTGTTTTCAATTCTACATCCTTTATATATTAAAACATGACAAGTATCTGCCAACTTTCATATTCATTTTAAATCTCTTAATCTTTCCACTTTTACCTTATCTATTTTTTTCTTACATTTATATTTCAAATTTTTAGGCCCTTTTCAGCATTTTATATTTGGTGTAAGACTAATCTGCTTTAAATACTGCATACATAGGGTTACAATAAAAAGAAGTTTGTAATACTTTTCAGTTAGGGAGCAGTGTCCTACTAGGTGTCCTAATTACTTTCCACTTTCCTATTCAGAATCTTATCTGAACATTCTTATGATTACATTAAATATATGAACTGGTAGAATTGTTCACCATAACTGTATGAAACTCTTTCATTTGACTAAAACATGCTCTGGAATGCCTTTTGTATTACCAGCAATGAAAGGAATTGTATGTGCAATATTTTGAGTCTGTATTAGTATCACTGTTTCTATGAATATAAGCACTGCCAAGTGATAATTCGTTTGCTGGTATCCGAGATCTGCAGTATCAGTCTTGCATTCCACTCCATTTGTCCTAAATGCAGTTACAAATTCTGAGAGGTTATATTATGACTAGCAAAAAGAAAAAAAGGGGAAAAAAAAAAGGGAAAAGACCCCACTCCTAACAACAAAGGACTTTAGAGAGAGAGCCTGGCAATTTTTTGTGAAGCCATCTCCAAGTGTATGGTTATGTGTCTGTGTGTGCTGGAGGATGCATCCCACTTGTGTCAGCAAATGTTTTGAAGCAAGAGTTCTAAAATTATTTCTGCTAGGACCTTACAATTTCTGCCATCTTTTTGTCTATTCCATAGCCAGCTTTCTGTCCTGTTCTTTTGTGTAGTGCCCTACAGAACTACCTTTTTTTTTATCTGTAGGAAAGAGCTACCATGTTACCATTAGCCTACAGCTATTTCACTGTTTTAATTTCTAAATCTTTTGAACTCTTAACTACAAGGCAGCTTAACCTTTAGAGACTTTCTTGTGAGGAAGTAATGACATACCTGCAAGTCCGGTAACAGATCTGTTCTTTTGCTCTTTATATTTCTCCTTAGAATTCTGGCATTCTCTCCTTCTGTCATTATCTCTGTCAAAGTCTACATAGATGGAGTTCACCTGGGGAATGCACATCAGGTGTCTGGCCCTCTCTATGTGCTGAAGTGGAGCCCACAAAACTACAGTGAAGGGTTCCATCGCATAGATGTGACTGTCCAGGTAAGGTATCTGTTGACATTCTTTGTATTGATTTTATTTTTTTTCTCTTGTCATGGCTTCTCTATCACCCTCCTGCCAAATATACGTGATAACAGACATACTTTTGTATTTGTCTGATTAGAAAAACCAAAGGATTTAATAAAGGAATAAACGATTAGAAAAACCAAAGGATTTAATAAAGGAATAAACACTGATTGTGAAGCACCATATTCATAAAGCTGCTGAGATAAAGAAAGAAATATTATTTTTTGTAAGCAGTAAAATAAGACATGACAGAAGCGCAAACTTGAATTGAAATTGGCAGAGACGTTAAAAATTACAAGAAAGGCTTCTAAAGGTATATAAACAATAAGCAGAAACAGAAGGAAAATACTGGCCAGGTGTTAAACAGTGAAGGTGAATTAGTCACCAACAACTCTGAAAAGGCAGATGTTCTCAACACTTTCTTCATTTCTGTCTTTACGAGCAGTGTTGGGCCTCAGGCCTTGGGAACAAGGATCAAGGTTGATGCAGACACCTACTGTCAGTGAAGGAAGAGATGGAGTAAGACCTGTCACAGGAGCTTGATCCTACAGATCAATGGGCCCTGACAGTTTCCACTCCAGAGTGTTAAGAGACATGGTTGAAATATTTGCACGGCCACTCTCCATAGTCTTGTAGAAGTTGTGGAGATCAGGGGGCGTCCCAGAAGACTGGCAGAAGGTTAATGGCTCTCCTGTCCACTAGAAGGGCTTAAGGAGGATCCAGGAAATTAATAGGCCCATCAGTCTTACTTCAGTCCCTGGGAAAATTAAGAAACAAATCCTTGGTGAGGGGGGCTATCTCAAGTCAGATGAAGCACATGAATGGGAAGAGCCAACACACATTGGTCAGACTGTGGGCTAGGAAGAACATTATGAAGTTCACCAAGGAAAAGTGTAAGGACTTGCACCTGGGAAAAAATAATTCAGGAGTGCAGCACAGGCTGTGATCTGCCTGGCTAGGGAGCAGCTCTGTGAAAAGGGACCTCAGTGTCCTGGTAGACACAAGGTAAATATGAATGGACATTATGCTGCTGCAGCAGAGAAAATCTACTGGATGCCTGGGAGCATCCACAAGGGCATCACCAGCCAAGATAAGTCACTGTCCTGCTGTATTGAGTGCTTGTCAGGCCACACCTGGAACACTGCTCAAACTGTTGAGTAAGTGACAATAAACAATAAACAAATGTTTGTTTATCTATATGAGTTTATGGCAAATACACCAGCAATTAAGCAGAACAAAATCTCAAAATATTTTAGTATGGGCTATTACCTAGAATTGAACTTTCAGAAAACAATTGGTGGGGGGTGCAGTAAACAGTCACAGTCTTCCATAAGTTGTTGAGTCTCTGACAGGGTCTTCTTCATATGTAGCACTTTCAGATTATGATTTTATAATCAGCAATTTACTCGAAACTGCGGAATTGACTGTAAGTAATCCTTTGTAGGTAGAATTTAATACAGCAGTGTGCCAAAGAAGCATGCATCAATTGTATCTTTCTAAAACAGCTGCAATGATAATTAGGAGCTTTAACTAGACTGTTTTTTGTACCATTTCTATGTAATTGCTCTCATTTTATATCAATCTAGGATGCTTCCGGAAGAATTGGCACACGGGGCCATTTATTTGGTATGGAAGAAAACCTCTCTCTTAGATTTGACTTTTGGCCATCTGTTATTCTTCTCACTGACCACTATGTTCTAGTAAGTACTTTCAGCAAAACAGCTGTTACTCCATTTAGTTTCCCAAGCTGCAGTAGGCATTTTCATAATTCCTGAAGGAATTCATAGACTTGAATGCAGTTTACTTTTTCTATATATGACTCTGTTGGAATTCCAAAACATTTAAAGTTTCTCAAGTTGCACACTTCAACTACAAATGCTCAGCAATGGTTTATACAAATAGTTGATGTCCTGGATTTAGTCCCAACTATCCATTTTTGGGCATAAGTATACACACATTTTGTGCAAGCAAGAAATTGAAAAGGAGCTACTGAAGATAGAAAAAGGAAACATTAAACTGAAGAGAAATTCACTGTGAACTGTTGCAGTTATGTTTTCTGGAAAGAATGCTGCAAATATTCTCACTGTCAGCTGCTGACATTGTAACTAGCTCCAGCAAAGTGGAGGGCAAAATTCTCATCAACTTCAGTAAGTTCCAGGTCATATCCAGATGTGATACAGCTCAGTACATGCAAAGAAGGATGTCATGTCTAAGTAGTTTAGATGCACTTCTAGAACCACATAAGAAAGTCCACATGACTGTAGTTCTTATCATAATTGGCTCAAAAATATTTACTTAGTTTTGTTAATCAGTCACACATTCTACACAATGTCTTGAACTGCATTTCTCAGAACAGTGCTCAGGCAATGTTTTGCCTTGGAAGTGTAACTACACATTTTCAATGGATGTGTTTACAAACCCTGTTTTTTAAAGATTCAGGTCTAATGCTTTCAGCCATTCAGCAGAATTCAAGTCAGTACAATACAAATCCAACAACTTAGAAACACTTAAGTTTCCTTTTTACTCTTCAGTTCAATGGCACCAACAAGCTTTGAATATGTGTTTCAAATAGAATCTTTGTACCATTCTATCAGTGTCCAGAAGGCATGCTCCAAGGCTGCTATAATTCCAGGGCTGGCTTACAGTCAAAACTGTCTTTTCAGGCTCGAGTGCTCTTTGGACTGATTGTGCTGATTCAGATTACTTTGCTTGTTGTTTTCCGACACCTCCAAAAGCCAGCACTCAAAGGTATGAACTAATGTTTACCTGTGGTTTTTAGTAGATCTGTTTTCCCCTAAACTTTTAATGTTGACCTGTGTGCTAACAATACGTGAGTAATTGTGCTGTTAATCACCATATGCATTTTACATCTGCTGCTGTGGGGTTTGATTGGTTTCTCAGAAGCTGCTGTTTTGCTTTTAAGGGAACCTGGAAAACCTCCAGTGTATCAAATAAAGTAGAAACTTGAGCAGGTATCTTTGTTTAAACAAAAATTAAGTTGATCCAAGTCCAAGGTTTCATTTTAATTTTCTCACTGAAGAATCCAGTGCATAGGGAAAGGAATGTTTTGTTTTGTATTAGTTCTGTATATGTGCTTTTTTCACTACAGTTGTCACAGAATTCTCTCTCGCCTGAGTGGAGAAACAGATTTCCTTCTGCAAAGACGCTCTTTGTTAACTTTTGCAAAGAATATGAACAGGATTGGGTCTTTCTCAAAATAACATTAAGGCCATTTCTGTCATAACTTGATACTTTGTTTGTGATAGATCTAGTAAATGAAAATTATTACTATTAAGCTCATGGTGTTTATCCTTTAAACAATCATTTGAACCACACCTTACTAATGAGATTTTTCTGGAAGCCACCTCCCTTCCTATTCATGTCAGTGTTGTCCCTTCCTAATAATCCTAATCATGTAGCATCCTGAGGTAACTACAGCAACTGTTTACATAGAAAAGGATCAGATTTTCAGTTGTCTTTATGGAACTCAGCAGCTAAATATAAAAAAACCTGACTCTGTGATCAGCTAGGTCCACGGGGACCATGACAAATGTTTGACAAATTAGTGAACAAATTTGTTAGAGTTGTTGATTTCCAAAGGTGAAGCTTGTCCTCTGGGCGTTAATTCTTTGTGAGAAGGCCACATAATAGGTGTAAGTCTACAAGCTAACTTTAGGAAGGCTCTCTTGATCTGTGAATTGTCATCTTTCAGTTAGAGAGCTAATACTGCTTTTTTCTGCTAACACCACACACTTGTCAGAATAATGTTATTTTAATGCCTAGCCTTATTTTTAAGTTGCTGTCAGATCTCACTAAAGTAGATTTAATCAAAGAAAATCCAATTAATCCAGTCTATGCTGACACGCCTTTCTGAGTTTGCAGAGTTACTGTTTTGATTCTCTTACTTTTCATTTAATACGACTTTCTCCATGTATTTCATTCCAGCTGACTTCATTTTTTGGGTATAGAATGGTTGTTCAGTATTATTGACATACAGTAAGTGTATTCCTTTTGAATGGCAGGTTCCTCTGCTGTTTTTAACATAGATTGTTATATTTATTGGTTCTTTACTTTCAGTTATCACAGTAATAGTAATGCATTCCTCTGCATTTTTCTGTAGACATACCAAATATTATGTTTATATTCCTTATTTAAGAGAATGAGTAAATAATGTGCAGATTTGTTTCAGAAAGACTAGTATTATACATACATATATGTCTGGGGAGGTGTTGCAGACTGAATTAAGTGTATTTTTCTTAAATGTTGTCTCTGTTTAGGAAAGCCAGGATTACTTACTCTGACTTCATATTCTCTTCATGTCTTCAGTAAAACAAACACCTTCTATTACTCAATTCTGGTTCTGAATTTATACACCATTCTGGGTAAGTAGCCTAGAGTACTGGAGGACATAAATTAGTATTTTGAAATTACACATTAGATCCTGATGAAAAGAATTTTAAGAATTCTAAAATCTTGGAGAAGGGGGAAAATCTACTTAAGTTACAAAATCTATGTGGAACTTTAAAAGTTAATGTTCAAAGAGATTAAAGGTTTATTTGTAAGAGCCTATACTTAGAAGCCCTGAATTAATTAAACACTTAGATTGTTAAATTACTCTGAAAGCAAAGTGAGTATTTTTAAATTTAGTTTGGTTTTCACATATTTTTTGATTGTTAGCATCAGAGCTAACAATCTGAGCTTATTCTTCTCTGGTAACATGTTACTGAAATAGCTATTTTTTGTTAGTCAGTGCAGTATACATAACACAGAGCAGCCTCCCTATTTTAATTTCTATGCTGAGGAATTGTTTGTGACCAAATTTTTCATATCTGTTACTGTAGTTTTGAGAAAAAGCTACCCATTGAAAGGATCCACCTTTTTGCCTCTCTTATAAGGAAGATATTATATATGGTGTTGAAAATTGTGACACAGATGAAACTAATTCAAAAGTATTTTCATTGCATGCTACAACCCCCTATCATACTGTGGTATTTTCACACCAGACTGCTGTTGCTGAATATGAAAACATGAGGTTTATTACTATGGACAAGCAGTAAGGAAGTCTCAGGGTACAAAGGGCCATGTGGGACAGGGCTGTGTCCCTGTTGTGTTTCCTGATGGTGATGTTTGATTTCCTTTCTTGCAGGACCGTGGTTTGTAGGTGAACTGATAGATGGCCAGATGGGGGCCTGTTTTTCCTTTGGGGTGTTTGTTGGTGGTGCCTTCTTACAGGGCAGTATGACATTTGTGGTTGGGATTTTACAGGTGAGTATTTATAAAATAAAGGCTAAAACCCAGCTTTTTTTCTCAAGGACTTTTTTTTTTTTTTTTTTTTTTTTTAATAGTTTTGTAAAGAAAGGAGTCTTGGAAGTAGAGAGATTAGTGACTGTGCCTGACTACAAAGGATCTTTCTTACCTTTCTGCAGATTTAAAGGGCAGAAGGGAAGGAGGTTGTTCTTGGGGGTTGAAAAACTTCTCTTTTTCTCTAATAAAATTATGTTGTTTTGGACTCCCTTGATATCTGGATTAGAGGCTGTCTCTACAGATTTACAACTCTAAATTTCTATAAATTTTCTGCTTTTGCCCTTGGCTCACACACAGTGATTAAGCAAAAAAACTGAGTGGCCAGGGCAGCCCTTGCAGCCTTAATAACCCTTCAGATCAATAGGTGTCACTCTCTAAGCACACACGAGTCCAGTTTTCCCAGGAGTGGTTTTCCCATTAATCTGAAAGACAAGGTGTCATTCCTTGGCATTTAAGATAGAGGACCAAACCAGCATTGCCTCCTTCTTCATGGTGTCTCCCTTTTACCAGTGTGACACTGCAGTGGGCTGGGTCAGAGCTAAGCTGACATACAGACTGTGTTTTTGCCATGCTAATTTTTTGCTAAGTCCAGCTCCCTGAATCAGTTCCAGGAAATGTCAGATGCGTGTTACTGCAAAGGAATGGGCAGGAATGCTTGGCCTGGGACTCAGGCACAGGCAGTCACAGCTTTATCAGCTGCAGAGTCGTGGAGGTGCAGCCTGAGATTCCATCCCTGGGAATTGTACTCAGCCCTTAGAATGGGACAGCTTTATCTGTGCATATGTTTTTAAGCCTTCATAGATGTTACCCAGAACCCCTTGGCTTGCTCATTGTCTCACTTTTCTTTGCTCTTCCTTCCAGCTGTTGTTTTTCAACCTGCCATTGATGGCCTATCTGTGCTGGTGCCTGTGGATGCGGTGCCAGGGCCACAGCTTCCGTTCCCACATCCGTCACGTCCGACGCCTGGTGCCTGTGCTCGTTCACCTGGCAATGGCCCTGCTCCTGGCCTGGCAGGTCTATTCCTGCTACTTCCTGCAGCGAACATACGGCACCTTGGCCTTCTTCCTCTCCCCAATGAGAACGTGGCTGGTGGCACTCACCACAGCTCTCATTTATAAAACCTGGACACTGAAATCATCAGAGCTCAGAACTTATATAACAGAGATAAAAAACTGTCAAAGCTCCTGAAGTACAGTATAAGTACTCCAAGTTCTGTCTTAAAAACTGTCAAGGTAGAATCTTTTAATTTTGTGATGCTGGAATTCCATACACCCCACCACTAGGTGGTAAGACCCAAAGCTGTTCCTGCACTGCTACAGAACTGTATTAAATAGTAAGTGTACAATTTATTATACACACTTTCCTTGTATTATACAACATACTGAGTAATACATGTTATATAATACAGTTATGCATTATACATCAATACAGTAAACTGTGTAACAATCTCATCAATGAGATTTTTTTTTGTGATACAGAGATAGATATGTCCATATGGCTCACAAACAGAAATGTGTGCCTATCACTACTATGAATGTAGAAATACTTTTAATTAATTAAATTCTTGATTTTTATAATGCTGCAAAAAATGAGCAAAGAACTCAATGAGCTTCTGGATTTGTGCTTAATTTGATTTTTATTTCAGGGCTGACGTGATTTTACAAGACTAGACCAGATGTCTTTATGAAGTAAGTGACTGCAAAGGTGCTGTAGTGGCCTTCACAGTGAGAGTCCTATACCTATACAGGTTTTCAGTTCATAATGCTGTATACAAGCAGATTATAGGCTGTAAAGTGTGTATATGTATTTGTGTTCATGTTTCAGCCACCTGAGCTGTGGCCCATAGCTCTTGCCCAGGGAGTGCTGACTAAAATAACAAGCCTGCTCTCTGGAAGGAAGGAGTTTCATTTTCACTACTGAGGCTGCCACCTGTAACTGGTGAAAGGACAGTGAATTATCACTGGTGCTGGGCTTTTCAGCTTCAAAACAAAGAGCGGAGACAATGTCCTCAGGATGGGAGAGGCTGAAGAAATAATATGGTCTGATGCCTATAAAGTCTGTAATTTCTGTTTTACTGGGTCTCAGCCAAATGCACCAAAGCGTGACCTAAGAAAACTCATTTCTTTGTTTTCATTTTTTTCTAAGTCCAAAAATGATAGAACATTTAGTTACATTAATGAAGAATGCAGTGATGCAGAGCCAAGAAAGCTGAAGTGCCTTGATCTGTAAAGAATATTGTTTTGCTTCACAAAAGACCTGCTGTGAGTTGAGCATTTAAAACACTTTAGGTAATTTTACAGTAACTTATTTATGGTCCCTCAAGAAAAAGGAGGGCTAATTTATTTATGGTCCCTTTGGAAAAAAACAGCAGTGACTCTAGTAGAACACATAGGAAAATAAATTGGAAGAAAATATTGACTGTGACAAAGACTTTTGTTATTTCTAACAGGTGACTGTTTTCCTATTCCTTAATTTCTGTTCTTCAATGATATAGGAAAATAGTAATACTAATAATAATGTAATGTCTTCAATGTAATAGGAAAAAGAGAGAAGGAACTCCCATTTACATGAGTTAAATACACTGTTAAGAGAATAAAGAATGTCATTTGTTGCTACAAAAGTTTGTTCTCCAAAGCTGTTAAAAATCAGAGATGGCACAAAATTTATTTGTGAGATACAATACTGAAAAATTGATAATAAAATGACATTTCACAATTAAATTACTTTTATGTGATTAGAGAGAATAAGAAGTGGTAATAAAATACTTCATATCTTTTGACTCGTTCCCATTGTTAAATACAATGTTACCCAATACTTTAACCCTTAGGCTGTCTTCTTCAATACTCTCTGCACTCCACACCACTTGAACCCACTGATTGATTAAGTGCCCACACTGAGAATTCATGTGTGGCTTATGTAGAGGCTGATCTTTTTTTCTTTTTCTTTTCTTTTCTTTTTTTTTTTTTTCTTTTTTTTTTTTTTTGTTAAGAGGAAAGAGGAACGAAAGTGCACTTACCAATCAAGAAAATTACAAGCCCCTTTGGCTTCCCAAATACCTCTCTGGGGCATTGCAGCTCCCCAGCACTGGAGAGGATTCAGTGGGGTCCCTGATGAAGGGCTCAGTGCACGCTGCAGACCTGTCCCATCTGACTTGCTGCTTCCAGGACAGCAGGACCATCCAGCCCTGTGGCTGTGCCACCCCGACTCCTGTTCTATGGGTTCTCTCACCAGGTGGTGCAAGAATGGACACAGAGTTGAGGTGCATTTCCTGTGTGTGCAGAGCAGGGGCTGGGCAGTGGATCCACAGAGCTACCTGCTTTTATATATTCCAACCCCTGGAACAGCAGCATTCCCCCTGCAGTCATTGGCGATACATTTTCTTGCCTTCATTTAAAGGCATACTACTAATTTATTTTGACACCCATGTTCTAGGGGAAAGTGGCTGGTGGGAATATATTTTACTATGCTTATGACTAAAGGTTAGCACAAAAGTCAAGCAAGCTTCTTCTTTGGCCTTATCAGGCAGTTGTTCCTGTGTTATCTCCTTGTTTACTGGACTTATAGAGCCATCCTCCTCTGCTTCAGACTCATTTTGCAGATTTATGGAGTCATCTTTTTCTCACTTCTCCTTGCTGGAGCCTTGTTTCTTGGTTTCTGCTGGCTGTCTAGCAGAGAATAGGGTCTGTTGCACATACAGCGCTTTTATCATCACTCCACCCAGACCAGAGTACTGTAGCAAAACTAAATTTCACTACTTTTTATCTTGCTACTTCTGGATGCAAAATTCTGTGTTAGTGTGGCTAAAACATCGTGTTTCATTTCTGCTTCTTTCTGTGCTTTTCCAAAAGAGTTCTGAGTTGTCTTACAAAGTATTTTCTCAGTTTGAAGCTTATTCCAGCTGCTGCTACCATTTCTAATTGTGGGATAATGCCATCTGTCTGTCATCTTCTTTTCTCCCCTGGTAGTCTGTTTATGGATTATATAAACATTTCCCACTGCAAAGAGAAGCCAGCAAAGAGAAAGGTAGTATAGCAAAAGAGAAGAGCAATGTTAGAAACAGGACTAAGTAATCCTCCACTTTCTTCTTCCAAAGTCAATGCATTAAAATATTGAATGAAGAGATTAAGCTATTTGAAAGGCATCTGCCTCAGGTCTCTTCCCTTTTTTAACAACAGCTACTATAAACTGCAGTAAGAAACATTTATGTCTGGGCTGGAAAGGTCTTTTCATAGTGTTGGTGACATTTTGCATGAAATCCTGACATTTAACTGCATAGCTTAGCACTAAACACTAATAAGGTGCTCTTAGGAAAAACACCATGTTTTTCTCAATGTCAATAGGAAGCCAAAAAGAAGGAGGACAAGAAATAAGATGAACTAAAAAAAAAAAAAAAAAAAAAAAAAAACCAAGCAAACAATAAAATACCAAACAAACAAACCAAAAAACAGGAAAGGGATGAAAATAGAAGTGAAAAAAGCAGGAGAAGAAAATGAAATATAGGGCAGATAACAGCAATACTTCAAGATACAAAGGGAGATGGGATAGAAATGGGAATGCACAAGACTAATAAATACAAAGCAGAAGACTGGCTTAGCAAAAAAAAAAGAAAAAATTGTGTCTCTGCCCCATACCGTTTACATTTTATTACCCTTAGCAAGTGCTTATTTATATAGATTGTAGCTGAACTTCCTTACTGTGGTCATGATGTCACATGAAGCTAGAAATGCATAAAAGTTCACAAAAAGTCCCTAGCAGCTGTAGGTCAGTTTTGAAACCATAACAATGGGGGCTGGAGTAATGGAGCAGTAGAGTCCTCAGGAATGGAATGCTATGTGAAGAGGCCCCAGGAACAGAATACTATAAATCCTTATTTAGTTAACAACCAATTTTTCAAAGAGGATCCAGCAGAAACTGTAATAGAATATAACATTAAATAGTAACTTGATAGCTGATAAAAGGAAAACGTAACTTAGAATTACTTTAGATTATTGTAATACTCAGAGACAGCCCCCAGGAAAATTGTCTGTGTAAATGGTAATATAATGAACTGGACCAAGATTTGCAGAGGTGCATTAGGAATTTTGTCATAGGCATTAGTGATTAAGCATGAGTGACTATTTATCAGTGTTTGCATCACTTTTCCCTTGACACCTTTTTGTATAAAAGATTGTATTTGTTTCCTAGAAGTTGTGCCAGTGCTGTATGAGTTAAAAAAGTTACTGTTCAGTGTACATGGAAAAATTGCTGATTATGCCAGAAAGTCAAGATGACCTAAAGAGATCAGTAGAGGAGTAAAGAAACAAGGACCCCAGCCAATAGGTTCTAAGGGGCTCATCTTAAATCAAGAAGGTAAACAAGATGGTGAACTGCTTTGGCTCAGAAATGGTGTCCTTAGAGAAAAAGTAATTCTGGCAGTGAAATCATGACCGTGGACTCAAGAAACCCACTGACTCAAAAGATGAGCAGTTATGCACATGCAGACCTAGTTGGCACAGATGATGCCAGTCAATTATGAGTAAAAATGAATATTCATTACCTAGAGAGAGAGAGAGAGAGAGAGAGAGAGAGAGAGGCAATCTGAAATGTATAAATATGCATGCATTCCAAGCTGGCTTTGTGGAATTACTACCTAGCACCCATCTTGGTGCAAACATGAAATAAACCAAATATCTTGGCTCTGGGCCAGATCCTGGCTTTGCATACCAGGTACTGAACCCTGTTTGAGGAACACCACCAGCTGTGTTGATGGAGATAAGAAACAGATGTATGGGTCTGGTTTTGGGAAAATGGGAACAGCTTGACCTAAAAAACATGGAATGCAATAAAGGGAAACTAAAACAATGAGATAAAAGGGAAGAGAGTGATTATGATGATGACATCTCAAGAGACAGATTTAATTAACCATTTGCCCAGAGAGTTACAGGGAATCAGGAGGGGGTTATGAAACAGGGTCCTGCCTTACTCTTATAAAATGTGTAAAAAATTCTTAAGAAAGGATGTTCTTTGATATTTGATATTTATATATTTTCAAGCCTAATCAACAAGAAAGAAGCTATAATCCATAAAACAGGTAGCAACTAACAAGCAAGCTCTAAGTGATGCCCAGATGTTAGAAAGACAAAGTACTTCTTGGCCTCCTTAACGTTTAGGGCTTGCCCTGCTTGATCTCAGGCATAGCAGGAGGTTAGCAAAGCTTGGGGAGAATACAAAGAATGCAGAGCTTACAGGCCACAGGGACACCTGGCAGAACTCCCAAGAAAAGGAAGAAACTAATAAAGACAGCTCAGCAACTGTGCTGAAATTGGCTCTGACTGGATAAAGGTAATTCTGACATGGGGAGATCATGACCACCGACTCAGGAAACCCACCAACCCAAAAGAAGAGACAAACTGAGCATGTGGACTAATTACCATGAGAAGCAACCTCCAAAACATACTAGATTTTTGTTACCCTTTGTTAAATGACACATCTCAGAATACAAAATATATGATAGCTGAAGAGCCACACTATTACAAATATTACAAAATTAAGACAAGATGAAAAAAGATCAGTATTTTTTTATAACTGATGGCACTTGATTTAAACAATCTTCTCCCTTTGGCTTTTTATTCTTAAGAGGTGACATTAATCAGGACTCACAAGTAAAGGAATACTGTGAGAATAGAAAACACTGGAGATATCAGGGTGAGGTTTACTTTGATTGTCCCTATCTTTTTTTCTTAAAACCATTTGACTAATGCCACTAGAACCTGTATTGCCCTTCATAGCTTACCTAACTACCGGAATGCTACTGCAATCAAGCTGCCCTTATTATGGTAAGGAATCAGTATCTCAGCATGATCTCACTCTGAATCACCCCTCACATCATGGCTCTTAATAGACTCCTGAGTTGTGTGGATTAGTAAGCAATTCCTATTAAAATAATAGTGTTGGGAATGTTACAACTTTGTCAGATTTTGTTCCGGTTGTGAAAAATAACTGTCTAGAGGACAATTACTCCTGGAAGGTGTGTCAATTTATGGTGTCAGAGATGAGCTCACTCTGGAGTAGCTCTTCGGCAAATATTTTGATATTTACTCCTTCAAGATTTGAATCAAACTTTGCAGGTTTTTTTGTTGTTAATCAGTAGCTATAGCTAGGCAGTTACAATTAAGCAATTGCACGGTGAAACTTGCAGTCATGGCTAATCCTTTGTTTTAAGGAAAAGGAAACACAAACCCAAAATTAATGGGCTGTCTGGATGAGAGCCCCTGGAGAGAAGTCAGCAGGACTGAGCAGTAACTGGGGGAAAGGTAATCCTGGCAGGGGAGATCACAACCACCAACCCCCTGACCATCAGGTTAAAACAGATCCCCAAATGGAATGGGGGGAAGAAGTGCACTTTGGAATAATTAGCATGAGAAGCAAGAGATAACTGGCAAATAAGGGTCTGAATGCTAATTAATGAAAAAGCTATAACAATTGTAACCAATGACTGCTGATGGCTTTGTTTGCTAAAATGTGTGAAGTTTTGATCATGATGATGAACCAGACTTTTGTGAGTTGCCCCCTAATTTCCCAGTTTGCACAGAATACAGTAAGAAAGAGGAATTCCTTGTCTTGGTGTGAAGTGCTGTCACACACCAACCAGGTGATGAGCCTGTGCTTAGGACAACACAGGATGTTCTTTCAAACCACACCCATTAAATATTTGCAAGTGTAGGCGGCAACCGCCAAAATCATGTTAAGAATGTATTACTCATTTTGAGTATAAATGATTGCATTGCTGTTTCCAAGTTCAATTTAATTCATTAGCATCCCAAAATCTCAGTTTTCAGTACATACAGAACAACTTAATGGTTTATTTGAGAAATGGAAATTAGTATAAGTAAAAATTTGCCCACTGTTAGAGACAGAATGCAATTATTTTTCTTGAACCAATGACTTTCACTTTGAAACTAAGACGATCTGTTTTCCAACATTGCCTCCATTCATCATGGACTGGAAAGCAGCTTCAAGAGAAAAAATGAAATAAGTTAGTGCCAAGCAAAAGAAGCCAAGTAGCTTCCAAAAAAGTAACTAAAAATGGTAGAAAGCAGCTCCCCAAAAAGGAGATCTACCACTTTGGACCTAATCATATTTATCCTTAATGATGTGCTAAATTAAGAAGGGGATTTTTTAAAAAAGAAAAGCTAGCCTGTAATAAACTGCTAAGGGCAGGTTTGTGTAATAATTTAAAAAATTACCTGTAAGCAACTGTTTGACCCTATACAAGTTAACTACTACATTTGCTGCTTTTGTGATATGTCACCCAAACAGCAAAGAGAGACAAGGCATGATTGGACAGCCCACAAATACAGTGGGTCACACAAGCATTTGTGAAAGAAAAGCTTTATAAATATTGCACAATAGTGGGAGAAGCTGGTGCAAAAGAATATACCTTTGAGTAAACAGAGTATGAAAGTATAATATATGACTGATACATTTGACCAAGTTACTTCAAAATACATATGTATACCAGTAAGGAGGAATTAGCAATGACTAGAATAAATTGAAATCTATATTTCGTTTTCACTTAATTCTACTAGTTTTCAATCTTGTGGGACTAACTACTAAATAGACTAAATAATACTTTTCCCTCTTCCTTGAAAGGGAAGCATTTTTACAACACATCTTGGATCACACGGCCCATGTCACTAGATACCCTTCATTTTTCTATTTTCTTTGTTACACAGATACTTTAAACAGGCTACAGAACATTTTGTTCTATTAAAAGAAATTAATTTTTACTTTTTCTAGTAATACGCTTTGCCCTTTCTTGTGTGTATTTTTAATTTTATTTTTTGTTATCAAATCCAATAAAAACCTCTGTTGGATATTGCATTTTTAAAGTATAAGTTCAAGGATTTAAAAAAAGCATTTCCTTACACAGAAGTTTAAAGAAAGGGGCACCACTTTAAACCTCTAAGATCAGGATGACCATCACCAGCTGCTATGGTAGCAGTCTAAGAGTAAATTCCCCTCAGTACTAAAACAACAACTAAAAAATATAAATTTATACTCAATGATTTTTAAAATATACAATAATCCTCTTACAGAACATTTTAATAATTAGTGAAAAGGTTATTATAACATGAAAGTGTTTTTGATAAAATACAAAAATCTAAATCGGCAAATGAAAGAAAGAGGTAGTTAACCTCTAATGTCAGTGTATATAATCAGGTTATTATTCTTCAAAAATGATGCAAATATCTTACCACCGATGTTTGCTAAGCCTTCTACCACAGTCTCTCTGACCTGTCAATGCAAATAAGTCCTTTCAGTTTTCCTCAAACAAGAGCAGCATTTCACATTTCTTAGAAACATGCCATAGAAACCACCAAAATCTAAAGACTTCTCTTGCTACAATGGACAGGGCTCTGTTTGGACCAGATTCTTTCATCAAGAGAGGTCTGAATATTTTCTGGTACATTTGCAGGTGATTTATTTCTTCAATCAGATCTCTGCACCTACCAAAATTTAATATCTTGGTATTTTCCCAGGAAGATTACTGACCACTTGAATAAACAAAAACTAATTCAGACAGACCCCACAGGGAAGGTGTGGTTAAGAATATACTAATTACAAAGTCATAAATGGTGATTATAAAGCTTGAAGTAAAATTTCTTACAAGATCCTCAAAAGCATTCAGGGCACTTTTAACTCATCAGGTATTTGAAAATACATATTTTTGGAAGTCTGAATCTTTATGTAAAAAAGCACTTGCACCCTATGCTGAAATAAAAAATACAGACATGAGCAGCCTGTCAGAGAAGTCTGTCATACTACAGTCAGACCATCCTCAGCAGGTACCTTTTAAAACAGTGCTACCTAGTAAGCTTTCAATTATACTTACTCATTTTTTAAAAGGTCTGTTCAATCCTGAGGCACAGTAAGAGAGCCAGAGACAATGAAATTAGTCCTCTTGTAGTAAGAGATAGTATCAAAGGCCATAGATTAGACCTAGAAGTTCTCACCTTCAGTTTACCCTCCTGGATCCACTGGCAGAGTTGTAATACACTAGCTTCTTGTTTGTCCATGTAGTTCAACACCAAGAATCTTTCCCTGTGAAAGAAAAGAATGAGCTTTGGTTTAAGAAACTTTGGTCAATGTACTTGAAAATCTTTAAAAATCTTTTCAGAAAACAGCCTTGTTGAAACTGAAGGGTTGTGAGCACAAATTACAAAGAAATGTAGCTCAGGGCCTTGCGAGTTTGTTGTGACAACTTCCTGCAGTGGGAGCTTTAGAGTAAGATCAATCTTAGATAGTTTTCTTCAAGTATCAGAGAAAGAAGAGTAATAAAAATCAAGTAGTAAAGTAGTATCACCAAAATAAATAAATATCCATAAAATGTGAGCAAATTCCTATTATTTTTTACCTTTTTTTTTCTTTTTTTTTTTTTTTTTCAGTGGTAGGGAGAATAATTAGTGAACCTGCAACTAGTTGGTGATAATAACTTAACTTTCAGGCTCCCCACAATTCTGCATATCCTGCTGTCACAGCTTTCCATAACAATTGAGAAATGGAAATGATCATCAAAAATTATAATTACTTGTAGGAACATACTAACTAAATTCTCCACTGCATTCTACCATGTATGGTATATTTTACTAATTTTAACCATTTTTTAAAAGGGCCGACAACAGTAACAGGGACAAGGAAAGATTTTAATTAGAAGAGATCAATTGATTTGCACAGAAATCAAGTCCTCCAAATGTCCCACAATGCAATGACTGAAAAGTCTAAGACTCTTCTCCTAATCTCTGTCTTAGGTCCATCTGAATCCTAAGAGGAAATTCAGAAATGCCCAGAGTCAGAATAGAATAAAAATGTTTTAGCCATGTGTATCTGTCACACCTACAGTTCCATTATCTAATAAACCCCCAAATACTAAAAATGTCATTTCAATAAAATCACTGCATCAGCTGCATCCTTATGCCCAAACTACAACATTTTGAGAGAAGGCACTTTGCAAAACATCTGAGAACAGAACTATAGCAGCACCTTCCCTTGTACTAAAGGATTGTCAGGGATTACAGGACTAAATCAAGCAACCTCAAACAAAATGTAACAGCTGACATCTATGATTCTATATAACAGCATCCTTTGCCATTTTTTATGCTGATAAAGAAAAATGTAAGGGAAAGGATCTACTAATACCGTGATTATATTTTCCTTTTTAGGCATGGCAACATTCTGTTCCAATTTTACAAGTAGCTACTGTGGATTTCAGACTACCCTCCAAACATCATATGAACAATCTACCTGGAACCTGCTCACAAGTTCTGGAGGAGAAATGTACCTTGTAATGTTCCTTTCTTTCTGTATTTTTTCTGTGTCAGGAGGCAGTGGAGGGGGGTAAGGCACGTCTTTGTTATACTGAGAAATCTGTCCACACAGGATGATATGGCTGTTCTGATTCATCTGTTTGGGACAGCATAAAGTGAGAAAAATTACATTCCTCCGTCTCAGAAACTAAATTTTTCAGATGCAATAGATGTTATTGCAAAATTTTCACTAGCCACATTTCCTATAAAAGAGTGGGAGAACTGCATGCAGTCCTATTCAATCTATGGCAACATTCCAATAGGCAAAAATGCAAGGCAATAGTGGAAAAATAACTGCTATACAGCCTAGTGTAATTAAAAAGGCACTACACAGAAAGAATAAAGGGAATTGTTATCTTACTGTGGGCCCCTCGGATGAGCACCTGATGTTGATCTCTGAAGTGGAAAGCCTGCTGTGCTGGATGACAGGCTGGACTCCAGAATTAATTGAAAACTGGGCATGCAGACATTGGAGAAGGACTAGAATAAACCTGACAGCTGGAATAATCACCTGACTTATAACTGTATCACTGATGTCTCCACCAACATTGTCAAAGTAAACATCCACACCATCTGGGCAGAGTTCACGTAGCTGTTTTGCCACATCCCCCTTCTTGTAATTGATAGCAGCATCAAACCCCATTTCTTGGACCAAAATGGAGCACTTTTCATCTGTGCCAGCAATCCCCACCACTCTAGAGCAGCCCTCCAGACGGCCAATCTGCAGGCACACAATTAAAAAAACAAACCAAACAAACCAAACAAAAACCCCAAACAATAAAGACAAATTAGATCATTCATCTGCATGAAAGTGTCAGTGGAAGAAAGGAGGTCCTAAGGGGTGTTACAGTTATTCCCATCCCACTAAACCCCAGGCAGCAAACACTCCCATGTCGTGTGGCACAACTGCCTCTTGTCACTCCCTCCTCACAACTACACATGGGGCAGGTACAATCAAAATTTGCCATCTTTTCAAACTCACTGACTGCACAAGACTATGTTTGTGGAATCACCAACGACTGCCAGTACTGGAGAACCAAATACAGTAGAAAACTACCATCTGCTGAGTACCATAACATAACTAATAAAAGAAAAAAAAATAGACAATAATTGATTTAAATACAATCTTCACAGATTTGCTCATGCATTGTTTCTTCATAGCTTCTCTTTATTAGTAGGTCTAAAGTTTGCTTAATATCAATTTTGTTCGTGTATATATATCTAGAGAGATATTTGTAGATATGCACATACACACTGCAAACAGGTTCTGCAAAGCAGAGGTAGATAAAAGAACTGTAAATCTCAAAACACAAAGGACGTCATGGCATACAACACAAAGGGTTTACCACATTATTATTTTCTAATAGGAAAAAAAAAAGAAAGTCACCAGTCAATACAGTGTTGGAATGGCAGGCTACCATATAAATATATAATAAACGCATGTATATAGACCATCTATTTTACTTGTGCTAGCAACAAGTAATCACCACCATCTGCTTTCTCCTCTCCCTATTTCATGAAACTTGAGTTTCACATGTAAAGTCTTTCACAGCGAGAGTGTGTGTCAAATCAGTGAAACTGGCTGCTCCCACAGGGTTATACCTGCTCATGTTTACCAAGATTTTATCTGTATGTTTAATAGCCAGCATGTTTCAGAAGAGAAGACTTGGTATGTTAGTACCTGTCCGGCCAAGGAGCCGCAGGCGCCGGCCGCGCCGCTCACCACCATGGTCTGATTCGCACCCGCGGCCACGTGTCCCTTCTCCCGGACTCCCAGCAGGGCCGTCAGCCCCGTGATGCCAGCTGCACCCAGAAAGTAGGAAAGGTGTCCATTCACAAGCTGTGGAACCAGCTACGGAGCAGAAATGTAAGTAGGAGGTCACTTGTTTCTAAGGTGAGGTTTTGCTCTTTGACTGCCTGAGGGTAGGAGACTAACTCCGGATATTTACCAGGCAAGGTACAACTGGTAGGGATGAGCTATCTCTAGCTCTATTCTAATAACAAAGTTTTTAATAAAGTTTCTAGCAACAAGTTTGTACAAAAATGTTATGCCTCTGTGGTTTCAGAAAAAGTTTCTACACAAATTAACTCACAAAAACTTAAATTATGGAAGTGTTAAAAAGCAGTTGGGAGATAAGAAGTTTCCAGCAATGGTGAACTATCTCCATGCTAGCATAAAGGATAAAAATGCACCATTTAATCAAATATCATGTTTGCAGATCAGTGACAAAGAGTCCTAAAGGAAGGAGTTTATTGGAAAGTATAAATTCTCCAACTACAGTAATTTTCTGTTATGTGAGAACAATCAACACAATATCCCTAATGCACTGAAACATCTCCACTTTCAACTCAATATTGAATATCCTTTCTTATGTGAATGTAAAACCTCAAGTAAAAGCTTTCACTAACACAAGTTAAAAAAATAAATTAAATATACCTAAAGCCTTTCATGTCTTACAGTTACACTATCAAGAACAAGAAGTTCTATTAGAATTAAAATAATTAAGAGAATTATTTAACTGAAGCAGCTTCAGCAGGGAAATTTAAAAAAAAACCCCAATAATTAAAACAATACTGGCCTGCCTGTTAACCAGCAAAATTGTTATGGGAAAAAAAAAGAAATTGATACAAATTTTGGTACCTATGAGTTGATCTGCCTTTTGAGAACTGATTGCTTCAATAAGGTATGCTTGCTTTCACAAAAAAATAGTGGGGGGGAAAAGGACGTTTAGAGGGAAAAAAAGGGGTTAGGAAAAAACAGTCACAACGTGGGCTTTTTGCATTTGTATTACCTTTTGTAGCGAGTCTCCATCAAGTATTGCCTCTGTCTGCCAGGGCCAAGTGAAGGAAGTTACAAAGTCTCCTTTAGCGAGGTTCTGGTGCTTGCTCTCCTCCACAACGCCGATACCGCCACCGTCAGCTACTTCAGACAGCTGCCAGGGCTGCAGGTAATCCGAGCCCGTGTCCTCGTTCATTCGGCAGCGCTGAAAGACGAGGCTTTGATGAAAGGCTCTGGTGGAACACAACTTGTTTACCAGTTCAAGTTGAGTGGGGGATGAAGACGTGTTTAGAACTTCAAACACAAAGGGCCACTCAAAAACCTCTCAGTAAACCCCAAATATTCATAATCTTTTTTCAGATCCCTCTTTCCCCTTGTTTGCTCACTACAAAAGGAGGATGGACCATCCTGATCTCCTCCAGCAGTGTTACCAAAGCCAACACATTCTACAGATGTTGGCTCAAAGGCACCAGCACAACTGACAATGACTGGCTCGGGTCTGATGAGAATCCTACAAATGCTTCCTCAACTGAAGGAATCCTAGAAATGCAGGATTGGGGAAAAAAAATGCCCACGAGTCATTTAGTTCATGCCTGTGAACTGAAGAGCTGTCAAATATATGTAGACCATCCTTGACAGAGATCTGATTAATGAAATATCTTGAAACGTGACATATTTTCTTTGCAGTTTCCCCTATAGCTACAGCTAATATTTCAGGATTCTTAAACTTTTCCATCCCAAGCTAAATGTACTTTCTTGAAATCTAGACTGTTTTTTTTTTTTTCTACTATGGCCATCTATGGAGGGAATAAACGAGTGGAATTCTCTCTATAACAAACTTTTACAGACTGTGTCTGTCTGGTTCTTCTTCTACCTTCACTTCTATTTCAACCCACAATTCTCCCAACCACATGATTTCTGTAATTTTGTATGACTGGAAAAAACTAATACAAACAAATCTGTAATGGTATACCAGGGCTCATAGTCTCTTCCTGGCCCAATAAAGTCATATTCCTATATATATCCCAAGCATATTAATGCCAAATTCCTTCCCAATATAAATCCATCAGAATGAATACAATTACTAAGTTACACCAGACATATTTTTGTTCTGTGATTGGTAACTTTGGTGTTAAACATCATGACAGGTACAGAGTTGAAGGTACTTAAAAAAAACAAATTCTGGCTTAGCTCTAAGTCCATCACCTACCATGTAGGGGTCCACTGAGAGATAGAGAGTTTTAACACGCACTTGTCCCGCCTGGACAGTATCTGCTATTGTACTTTGCTCCAGTCGGAAGTTTTCAGCCACTGGCACTCCATTCTTACCTAGAGTTATATTAGAATTAAACAAATAAATTAATCAATATAGAACTTCCCTTAATCAATATGGGAAAGCCTTTTTTTAAGGTAGTACTTTTTAGAATAAATTAGGTTATATATTTACTCAGGTGTAAAACTACAACCATTAAGCAGCATACAATACTCCCTCCAAAATTTAATGTCTTCTACACCAGATTTATGAACTCACTATTCAAAATACTGTGCTGATACAAGGCAAATATGTAAGCAAGAAAGTAAACAAAACCTCAATGGTGTAAACTTAAAAAATAAACCCATTAAAACATGAGAGGAACAAAAGGTTCAGTATTTACTACAAGGAAACAAAAGTAATTAGTAACAAAATATTTTGGACATCTCTTATAATGCAAAAAAAAAAAAGTGAGAACTAAAAAGTCACATTCTCTAATCTTTCTTTACTTGCAGCCCCTACTCTTAGAATTTTCTCATATATTAAGCATTAACTCTTTTTCTCACCCAACTGTTTAGAAATCTGCATATACAGACTAAACAAATGCAGTTTGAATTTATGTTATATATTTAATAGAAATGTATCTATATTAATGCAATTCACTTTTATTAATAAATGTAGGAAAACTTATTGCAAATATATTTATTTATACTACTGGAAAATAAAACATTTATATATAAATAAATGCACTTTAAATAAACTTTATTGCTGCATGCAATATTAAGATATATAAATGTCAATATCTCACATTAGTGTCTGTTTCTACTCTCACCATTTTGAAGCATTAGGCAATCAGAACAAACATATTTCTTCTTTAGTGGAGAGAAATACATACCAGGCCGTGAATTCAGCACTACTCTTTGTATAATCATCTCTGCTTTTGCAGCAATTTCACACTGGATTTCTACAAAAGAAAATGTTGTTTGAAGGCCTGAAACATAAATTTTCTTGCAAAAAGAATATGAGGCAAAGTACTCAGTAATTTGGAAACTGGGGATGAAATACAGACCTCACAAACTTCAGCACCCACGCCCAAGGAAGATATAAAGAATCATATAAACCAACCTCAAGCACCAAATAAACAAACGTGTGAATAAGGAGTTTCCCTGCTTATCTTATAAAGGCCCTGATTTTATACAAGGTCACAGTAGCACCTACTGGAAAGCTGTAATGTACCATGCTCCTTGTAAGACCATCACCACCCCCTACCAGGCAGAGGGAGAGGTGTCTGGTTTGCTTTCCTGCGCCTGTTCCCACCTCACAGACACAGGTGCCACTCAGTAAAAGGCAGGCAGGCACCAGAATAGCAGTCTGCAGGTACATGATAAAAAGATATTGTTGTGTAAGGTGTTTTGTAAGAAAAAGGTAAATCTTTCTGTTAGCGGTGCCCAGAGATGAGAAAGAATGAGATCATCACTCAATCTGTTCTACAGAAAAATTTCTCCTTGAATTTCAACAGTTTAAAAGAGGATTGCAAATCTGTGATTTTTCATCTGTGACACGCAAAGTTATTAAGAGGAAATTACCCTGATTTAACAGGAGAAAAAACATGACCTCACATGCTTTCAGATCTAATACAAAATAAAAATGTGACTACTATTCTCAGCCAACAGCCATAAATAACCAACCTCTACATGAACAAAGGACGTTAAGGAATGAAAGATGATAGCTGACATCTTTGTCATAATGTTTATTTTGCTGACAAGAACAGCAAACTGGAGTAAATCTAAAAGATGAGCCTAGAAAGAGCACATCACCATCACTTATCCAACATCTTTATTCTTTGAACATTGCAAAATACAGAACCTTCTGTCTGTACTGCTACATTGCTTACACAACAGCACTCACAAACCATCAAGAACTTTAGTCTGGAATGCTGAAAAACATAATTTAAAAGTTATTAGGAGAAAAGGTGCACATCCCTGGCCACCCCTCCCCTTTAAAACACACAGCTGACTCAAAACACAAGTATCTTGTTAAAGAAACAGATCAAGGTTTAACATTTTATTGTGTTTGCACTTGAAAAGCTACTTATTTGGGAAAAGTTATTTAAAAGTTAATTTCTTTCCAGTATTTCAACACCTAAAGATGCTACAAAATAAGCTACAAGGAATGAATCTCAAAAGTGTCTTTACAGCATTACATAATTGAAAAATAAGTGACCTGCAGAATTCTTTGGACAAAACAGTGAAGAACGACAGTCTTCAACAAAAGGAAAAAAACCCCCACACTTTGATGAAATTACTAGTTCCTGTTTATAAGCAAAAATAAGCATTCAAAATTAAGGACTTAACAATTAAAAAGTGAAATAAAAGTCTATCTTTATACCCACACAGCTGATACAACCTTTAGAATATAAATAATGTAAAACTCTGACAGGAAGGATGGCCCAAGAGAAAGTTTGGCTGATGTTATGACTGTACTCAGCTATAGGCTTCCTGTGTGATCATGGGCACATCACTCTGTATTTGTTTTACAGAATATTTTTCAGAGCAAAACTCCAAATTCTTCCTGACAACATCTGCCCAATAAAATTATATTTAAGTAGGACAACTCTTATTCCCAGAGTGATTGATTTACCATCTGAGAATTCCTGCTAATACAATGAGCATTTTGTAAACTGTCAGACGTGCCCAGCGCAGTTTAAAAGGACAAGCCTACTCTATTAAATGATTTGCACACAAATTCACAACTCAGTTGAAGTTTATAAGCACTAATCAAACTGCTCTACAGAAATAACAACTTAAGAAAGTAAATATAAACAGACAGCATCTGAGAGTTCACATGAAATCTGTGCAAACAACTCTCCAATATAAACTATCCATAGCCATGGCTGAGGGTTTGAGCCCCTGCTTATAAACCACACAGAATTGCTGTACAGCTCATGCCTTACACAGCGCTCCACTGTCAAAACTGCTGACTCCATTTCTGTTAGCCTGAAACTAAATATGTTTATTATGCAAACACAAAACCCCAATCTGAACAAGAGAGGATGAAGATAATTTTTATTGTGACTAACGCACCCCCGAAATATCTGCTTTCTATGATTATACAGAGGAAAAAAAACCCCCACAGTTACATAAAGAAAAAGAAATCAAAGATATTAACATACTAAAAGGAAGACAATGCAATACAGAGCGGCATAGAAAGATGTGAGTACAAAGATTATCCAATGTAAGTTTAGACTATTTCTTTGAATGCCTGACATTTTGAAGGAACAAAATCACTGTTTATTTCCCAGTTTGTTTTCACAGCTTTTGTTTGAGGACCCTGTGTACTGATTCAATTTGAAGATCTTCCAAATACTGTGAGTGGGTGGACAAAAAGTGAAACTGGGAACTGAATTGTCACTCATTCTGTGACAGCTGCCACAGCAAATACAACACTGTAGATGGACATTTACTTCTAAATAGGACTGCACCTACAGTGGAAGTCAGCAACACCATGACACAAGGACATGGTCACAGTAACACTGTAACAAAGTAAGAATCAAACTCTCCTCGCATTACAAACAGTACAGACTAAAGAAAATAAGTAGAGGCACCGTCTTTTAGCATTGTTCAGTGAGGAAAGCTTTTAGAAAAAGACAACAGGTTTTCTTTAGAGTGAAATAAAGGAGATTTTTATCATATACACAACTCTTTTCAATACAAGCATAGTGCCAGTGTGCAGGATCTTTTTGGCTATTTTTTAAAAGACAACACAATTATTATTTTTTAACTTTTCCAAACAAAACTCAACTGAGTTGGTTTTACTCTTTAAATCAAAACAGACTAAAAATTCCAAGTTTTAACATCATTGTGCTATGCCAATCACCTGATCTACCCCATGAGTACATCAGGAGCATTAAGCAGCATAAGAGCAGCGTCTTCAGGGGAGTCTCAAGTACATTTTAGCCCAGTTTTACTCTTATCTCTGTTTCAGAGATTTTTTTTCTGTATCTTGCCTGTTTCAGAGACACGTCACAACTCCTTTTAAAAAGTTAAATAAATTCCTTGGTGCTAAAAGGCTCCAGTTTGTTTGCCCTGGGCTTGGTTCCCAGAACTTCTTGTTTCTGAGGGTGCCCATGAGGCAGAGTTTTCAGTTGCCTATACTCTTGCCAAAAAGAGACACCTGCTCCAAGTCATTAAAGCCCATGCCAGATGCAGTCTAGCTAAAAAGCAAAGGAAGAACAGGTAGTCCTGTATCAGGCCCAGGCAGCAAGGAGGAAGAAGGCAGGCAACCCAAACAGAGAAAAAGATTTGGAAGTCTTTTGAAACTGTGATGTCAAAATGGCTGGAGCAAGGATCCTTAAAGGAAACTCAAGAAAAGAAATTTCACTAATGACTCTGAATGAGGAACGTGCAGAAAGGAAAGACAGGAAGAACTGGGACTAGGAATCAGTAAGAACAGAGAAACATGGCAAGAATAGCAATTTAACGGCCAGTAAAGCAGAGAGGAGCAAAACAGAATGGGGAGAGAGAACTGAAGAAACTGGGAGTGATTAATGAGACAACCAAGCAAACTGAGATGGGAATGACTGGTTAAAAAAAAGAAGAGACGACTGTAACTGGCAAGGTGAGGTAAATGAAAGAGTGAATGTCATGGATTAAGCACCAAAGTTTCCACCAGCTCCACTAAGGAGCTCTACATTTGATGAATGTTAATTAATGGCAAGCCAGAATCAATACTGACTGTCATGAATGGAGAAAAACACATGCCATAAAAAGCTAAGTACTTTCATGAAGTGAACCAATAAATTAAGATTCCCTAATGTTCCATGTCTCATCACTGAATTCTCTGATGATAAGTCTCTCCCAGTGTTTTCTTCATGTGGATTTTCTGACACACTGTTGAGGGCAGGCTCCAATCTTTCCTCCAAGGCAGAAGCAGATGAAAAAGAAAGACAATAAGTAGTAAGATCCTAATCCTACCATCTCTTTTTTTTATATTCCCAAAGAAGCCTAATATCTTTCAGCTTTTTATCAGATTTCACTGACCTACAAAGCTAAAGTTCCAGTAAGTATACACATTCATATCTACATACAATAGCACTGTATAAAGTTAACTTTTTCAGATTTTGGTGAAAAAAAAAAAAAAAATCAAAAAACTTTTAGGTACCACATCTAGAACTTGCAGAAAAGTGTTAAAAATACCATATATGTATATGGCATATATACATAAGGCCTATTTCTTCTTGGCAGAATTTCACATAAGGAATGCAGATTGCTCCCAGGAGGGCAGGAGCATCACCCGATGGGGTTTTTGAGAAGACTATAATTTAGTTTGCAGACTTCCAGCCATCTCAGAGAGCCCACTGCCTATCCAGTTCCCCAGGTATGCCCGAAGACCGAGTCAGAAGGCAGCGCTGCCAAAGGTGGAAGGGCTCTGGAGAGAGAGAGCCTGCAGAGGGGTCATTACCGGCTTGGGGAGCCGCAGACAGAGCAGCAGGAAAGAAGCCCAGAGAGGCGGGGGCAGCGCAGGGGGCCCAGTCCTGCAGGCTGCTCCGGGGCTCCCCTCAGGAATGCCCCCACCGCCCCGGGACGGGCTTGGATCGGGGGGCTCAGCAAAGCTCCATTCCAGCTCCCGTTCCAGGGATCGGGCAATGTCAACAGCGTCTTCCAACCTCTTCCGCACCTGTGCCCGCACCTGCCCTGCAGCGAGGAGGTGCTAATCCCTGAGGACACGACTCCCGGGAAGGAGAGTACGAGCTCTGCCAAGCCCCTCAGCCCGCCCCGTCCCCTCAGAGCCTCCGTCCCCTGTCCCGCTCACCTTGAGCAGCCCCGAGCCCCAGGACCGCCCGCTCCCCTGGGCCCCGCGCATGCGCCAGCACCTTAAACAGGGAAAGGCGCTGCAGGCCCGCCCTTAAAGCGGCGATGGCCCGAGCCCGGCCGCGGAGTGTGGGGGCCTGTGGCGGGGTGTGTGGGGGGCCTGTGGCGGGGTGTGGAGGGCTGTGGCGGGATATCCTCTGAATCGCAGAATTACACAGAATCGTTAAGGTTGGAAAAGACCTCCAAGGGCATCGAGACCAACCTTTCAATGAATGCAACCTTGTCTACTAGACAGGCCACTGAGTGCCCCAGATGGTTCCTTGAACAGCTACAGGGGACGGCAAGCCCACCCTTTCCCCAGGCAGACAGATTTCAGTTCATGCTTAATAAACCATTCAGTGAAGAAATTCTTCATAATGTCCAACCTGAACCTCCTCTGGCATAGCGTGAGGGCATCTCCTCTTGTCCTGTGGCTGGGAGAAGAGCCCAGCCCTCACGGGGCTCCCATCTCTTCCAGGAAATGGCAGAGAGCAATCCCATTCTCCCTGCCAAGGCTTCTTTTCTCCAGGATAGACTCCCCCAGCTCCCTCAGCTACTCATCACACTCGTGCTCCAGACCCTACACCACCTCCACTGGCCTTCTCTGGACCTGCTCTAGCACCTCGATGTCTTTTTTGTGGTGACAGGCCCAAAAGGGGGCACAGGACTCAAGGCACGGTCCTGCCAGTGCCCAGTACAGATGGACAATCCCTGCCCTGCTCCTGCTGGCCACACCATTGCTGACACAGGCCAGGATGCCTTTGGCCTCTGTGATAAATGTGACATCGGGGTAAAAATTCGTGATGAAAAATATAGAAATATATGTTAGATTGGTGTAAATATAAAAATTTGAAAAGGTATAGTCTGTTTTAAAAATTCCTCTCGAGCTAGCTGGCTGCCCATACAGCAACCGCTTCCCAACCTGAGACAAAGAGCAGGACAGGAGCCATCAGGATGGACAAAGACACTGGCTGACCAAGATAAGAATCAGCATCGTACCCAGACAGAGAAATTCCTCCCCAAAGGAAGAGGAATTCTCCGCCAGAGACTACACATCCTACACATCAGTGTAATCATGGACCGGGCGAGCCCAATCCGCATGTGAAAGGAACCTTCTTGCAAAGTTCGACAAATCCAGGAAACCTATCCAAAGATGTATTTGGACTATTTGTTGGACTATTCCCCACACCTGTTTTTGCCTCGGGACACGAAAAACCCTATAAAACCCCGGGCTGCGATCTGCTCCATGTGGATTTGGGAGAATCTGTACCTTAGGGTGCGGACCCCTGTCCACCCAGCGCTGCGCTGCAAATCCTATTTGTGGTTTCTCTCTTTATCGGTGATTTGGATAGTTTTTCTAATAAATTGTTTCTTTATTAATCCAATTTTTGCCATTGCATTTATAACAGTTTCTTTGTGTAACACTGGGAGATGTTCGCTCCTTGCACGTTCCAGTGGATGAGATTTTGTTCATTGCTGCAATATAGGATTGTTTGATAGCTATTCCTGAAATTCCACTGAAGTTTTTGTTGTGTGCAATATAATGTATTTACTATATATGTGCTATTTCTGTGCTTGAATACAGATGAAGATGTTTCTTTCCTTAAAAAAACCTGTTGTAGCAAGACCCAAAGCTTTCCTGGGATGAGGCTTAGGTCCTGGTACTGCCTGACATGATTACTCTGTGTACTGCCCTATGTTGTAGTGATTCACTGTGCTGTAAGGACAAACACATCTGTGAAGTCGCCACTGAGTAGGTGGCAATTCCTGTGGAGCCTGAAGTGACTGCTGCAGCCTGGAAAAACTCTTCCAGACTAATGATTCCAATACTTTGTACTCTGCTTCTCACATTAAGGCAGGCAAAGCCTTTCTGTTGTAGCTTCACCTGTAGCATTGTAATACAGGTTTAAATGAATTATTTATATTTGCTCCACCATAATATACAAAACTTGGCATTTCACATTAGTTGAAATAACATCGTTGGAACCGTAATGGTCCAGAGGGGGAAGATTATGTATGTTAATAAGGGGATTTCTACTTCCATAATTTTTTCCCCCAGCTTGTATCATCTGATCTCAAGACAGGTGCACTGATTGCAGGTATAATGCATGAAAGCAAGTCATCAAGGTTGAAATCATCTTCAGAGTTTCAAACAGGCACATCTTGTGAGTAGGAGGCCTGCATTCAAAAGAATGAGCACTGACTTGCCTCCTACTTGTGCAAGAAAAGAGCAGCACAATTATAAAAATAATGCTTTCAGAAAACAATGTCATGGGTCACTACATGAGCAAATATGAAATGTATTACTGGAGATCTTCCTGTTCATTTAGAAGTTGTGTATCTCAATGACTAGTAATAATTAAAAGGAAAGTGGGAAATGACAAAAGATATGTTGTATATTGGCACAAATACATATATTTTTACACCTGTCTTATATAATATAATGGCAATACAACTTCTGGTGTTTGATAAAAGTATGAAAAAAAACAAAACCCCAAGACCTTTAACCCAAACACAAAAAATAGTATTTCAAAATCTCAGTACAACCCCATTTTCTCTTGCTTGGCATAGGGTGGCTGTGTTTCCTCTACAAACAAGGTGATCCTGGAGATAGTTGCAGCAGTCATGTGTAGTTGTAGTTTGCTGTTTAACCTTTATGGTCATGCACACACACACACACACACACACACACACATCCCCCTTTGTGTCTTTTGTTAAGTACTGGTTAAATGAAGCTATTGTAAAATAAACTTAGGTGTGAATTTAAAGTGCAGTAGCTATTGTCACTGACTTGGCTTGTGGATACTTTTTCTACTCTAAAAATGCTTTTTTGGGGTTTCGCTTGATTGACTTCAGACTGAACTAAACCGCACAAAGTCACCCTACATGTGAAATAAAACTGTCTATGCAAGCAGACCATTGTGGAATAGTTGTTACAGAACAGTTATTAAGTTATTAACAGTTATACCACCTATAAACAAGTCTAAATGAACGTTGATGTGATAATTTTAAAGTCAGTCAGAGATGGAGCAGAGATGAAATGGAGGATGTGTTTGAGCTGGAAGATGGTTGTGGTCATGGACAACAAATCACTGGTGCCTACTCAAATAGGAATGTCATTCAGGGGAGCCTTACTTCACTGAACACATCTTCAAGGTATCCTCTGACCAACTTCAGGCAAATTTGAGAAAGGAAAACATTTCTTAGCCACATGGAGGGGAACAAAAAGTCCCATTTGATCCTTTTAGAACAAAGAGGGGGAGAAAGAGGCTCATGGATAAAAAGTCATTAACTCCCAAAAATCATGTGTAAGCTTGGACAATGTGTAAAATTGAAACAGCTGTCTTGTTAAGAGTGGTTAAAATCATATTGCCATCAATTTCAGTGAAGTCAAAACTAATAGTTAAAATAGAACTCAAAAATCAAAGTCTGGAGGCTTTCCCCCTGCCCTCTCCTTTAGGATTAACTGACTGTCTAACTGACTCCAAACTACCTTTTTTTCATGTTTACCTGCTCTTAATATAGAACCAACAAACTTACATGTTCTGCATACCCTGTGAAGTTTAGATCTTTTTAAAGCACAAAATAATCAAATTCCAGGATTTGCTGGGCTCATGGGTCATATTTATGAGTGTATGCCATAATAATCCTCCTTTTACACATTGTCACTTTCACAGCAGATATGTGCCTTTTCTTTATTGTTTTTAATTAATGTTACTATAATGAGTAGTCTTTAAATTGCTCTAGATGAATAATGCAGATGGTGCTTATGTAACTGAGGTGCAGGTGTGTTTTGGCCATAAAAATTCCCTGGGGTATGCATGAGCTCAAAGTGACAGCAGATTCTTTATCCTGTGTGTGTAGGGAGCAAAGTGGTCTTTGAGGTCTCTCAAGAAACATCCTTAATGGAATCTGTGAAGAGAAATACTCAATTAGATTACTCTAATCCAGCACAATTTAAATCTTTATTTTTGATGTAGTATGCCTCTTATATGATGGGAAAGTAAGATGTCATCTTCTGCTGTGAGGAAGCATTTTTCTGGGGGTACAGGAAGTTAGAGAAACATTTTTAATCTATTCTTCAGAGAAGTGAGGTATCTTGAGAAAAGGTGTGTTTCTCCACTGATAATTAGGCTGTGGAAGAACTTGGTGAACCCTGTGTCCTTGGGTAACAAAACCAGTTTGCTTATCCTACATATTCTAGAGCACTGTTTCAGGCTGCAGTAAGAAAAATTATTGCAAAGTCATCTCTAATAGATCTGATGTTTCTGGTTTTCTGAACTATTAGTCTACTAGACTTCAGTTAAGCTTCTTGCCCTTGTTGCTGAGCCAGGAGACCAAACAATGAGAAACCTCCCCTGTTCACTCGATGCAATGTCAGCCAACAGCATGAAGTGCTATTGAGTGTAATTTGAGCTAATCCATGTATGTTTACATGATAAAGCTTAGGAGTTTGCAGATGATTTGTTCTGGCAGCAAAGCAGTGGATGCAGTAACTTCAGGAGAGGACAGTAACACCTTAGGTCATTACAGCCTTTTGCAGTGACTCTTTGAATCAGTGTCAGTGATGCAATATACAAATACAAGCTTGGGACAGCTGCTGAGGTTGAACTGAGCTATTCAGCTGACTTCATGTCAAAGTAATATTTCATGCTCTGGAGCCAGTCTAAAGATGATTTGTGACCAGCTCAACTCCCTGTTGGCTGAAGATTTTAGGAAGGGTAGACAGCTGGGGAGACCAAATTTTCATCCAACTCAATTATGCCATTCACTTCTGAGTTGATTCTGCTTTTGTAATTTTTATTCATGCAGGTCCTCTTTTGTAAAAAGAAACAAATTCCACCTTGTATCACTTCTGGACTGAGCATTATCTTGAGGCAGGGATATTTGTGGGAGAGTTTTGCAGATGACACTACAATGTTATAAGAGATTAATGCCTTCTGATGCTAATTGCTGCCTGATCACAAAGTGGACTTCATCTGTACAGGTAAGAATGCAGATAAGAAACAATTGCTACTTTTAATGGTAACTTGGTTTTCTGATGTTTCATGATTGGGAATGTCACAACCCATCTTTCTGGTTGATCCTTTCAAAACCTTCATCTGGGTTCTACCAAAGGGCATAGGTAGGATTTGGATTTGCTCTGTCATTAAAATTTTTTTGTGATGGTAAGGAAGCTTTGCTCTATAAACATACTTTACTAGTCAAAACTACTGATTCTGATAAAGGTTTACACAGAAGACTAGGACACATCTTGAAGAATTACATTAATTTTAAGGTAAAAAAATCTTTTGTAAATAAAGAAAAATATATTATGACAATAACATACCTTGATATGTGATTTTTGTAAGGAAAACACAGGCTCAAAAGTATTTCCCATAAATGTTTGGCCTGATATTTAACCATTTGTTATTTTATAAAACCTTCTAATATCAGAAAAAGTGAGCACAATATGTTATCTGCTTAATCTGATACTGATTATTACTGTTTGATCATCATAAGCTTTTATTCATGATTTTGGTTCCTTATGTGTCTGTGCCTTTTATTCATTCTTAAGAGAAGAAACAGAATACTGAAGCGCTTGCTGCAGAGAATGATCTTCCTGTTGTCTTTATTTTGTTAGTGACAGTTTCTTAAATCCATTTTGGTGTAACTACTTATTTAATTTTTATAAATGGCCCAAGCATTATGTAGATGAAAGCGATCTTGTTGCTGTGCAGTATCATGTCAGGATCACATCTTTCATTTTTTGCTGCAGCACACATGGGGAAATTAAGAACTTCTATTTTAGAACCACACTGCTAGATAAGCATCCTACGTCTGTGTGGGAGGTTTCTTTCTTTATTGCCTTGTGTGCCATTTCCATTTAATGATATCTCCCAGTTACACATTAAAAAAAAGGTTCTACTAGTACTCTTTCTGAAATCTGCAACCAGTGAAGGATTAATATAAGTAGAGTTTTTCTGTCTTATTCTAAGATTCAGATATGTCTGCTTCAAAAGAAAAAGACCTTGAATTTTCCCAATGGTATATAAAGCATCATGACTGAAAAGTTAAAACTAAAATGTTGTTGTTATCGCCTGTGGTTGTTGTATATGCTTTGTAGTGCAAGGTTGTAATTCAAAACAGGAAAGATCGAAGGGTTTTTAAATTAAGAATACTGATAACCTTGACAATATTTCTTCTTACTGCTGGCTTTTCCAGTTTTTCTAAAATGTACTGACAGATTTGAAAAAAAGTTACTAAATGCAAGGTATCCCTTATTTTTATTTGTTTCACAAGCTATGTACATGGAAATTTGCAATATTTAATGAAAAGAAAAGTAAATTTGTCATTTAGAAACAACATTTAGAGTCTGTTATAAACTAAACTGCATTCTGTGAGATCCAAGATACTAGATCATCCTGAAAAATGTGGTGAAGGAAAAAATGTGATCACAAAAGCTCAAATTACTTATTCGGAACACAAAATGATCCTTGTACAATCAAACTTGAACTGTGCTAAGATATGTGTCTTTAGTTTAAAATTGCAGGCAGTAAATGGTCAAGACAAGTGTTTCTGTCTGAATCAAGGACAGAAAACATATGAGCACCATTTGTTGAAAATGCTACTGATTGCTCCATCAGCTCAAGAGGCAGCAGTGGGTGACAGTCTGTGCTGCACAGTGAAATCCCAATATAAACAGAATATTTCATAGTATTTCTATCCTTTTTCATAACTGAAATTCAAATTAATTGGAAAACTGCTCTGTATTTTTAAATAATGCACCGTAATGCTAGAAGAACTAATGCTGATGACTTATAAAAGCACAAAAAGAAATGGATCTTCTAGAATCAGAAAAACATTGTTCATATAAGGAATGTGTACGAGGCTGTGGGAAGTTATACATAGTATAACTATCTGTAGTGTAGCTTCCTTGTAAAACTCTTTGGTATGCTAATCCTTGATCAAATAGAACTGAAAAATCCATGCTGGGAGTTTCAACCTAACTATGGAAAAACACATTTGGGATGTAGATAAAGATGAAAGCTGATGAAAGGAGAATAAATATAGGTGTAAACAAGGAGGAAAATGAATGAGGAGGAAGCTGCTTCTGAAGGAACATTTCTTGCACTAGCATCATGTTTCTGCAGTGCTATTTCTGAAAAGCAAGTACTGGTTTGTCAAAGAGGACTATGTAGATTTGCAAAGTCTCAAGATAACCAAAGGCATATTTTTGGAGTTTTGTGTAGGGCTTGTTTCAGAGCTGCTGGATATTAGTAGAAAGCTTCTCATCCATTCAGTATGTGAACATTCTGGAAATATACAGCACTTGGTTGTTATCAGTCAATTATTAATGACTATTATATCAGTAAATCAGCTGTTGTATTCTGCTGGCCTAGGAATGAGCATTTGCAGAGACATTCAGCTGTTTCCTCTCAAAAAAAGAAGAGAGATCATTAAGCACAACTGGCCTGGAGAGAATTAATGGTGCCAGTTACTGTATTCTAGGAGACTGTACTTGCCCTTATTGTCATGGTTGATAAAGTATTTTATTGAACATGTGAAACTTAGACAACAACTGTTCTCACTCTGCTAAACAGCTGCAGGATAACTGTGAGGATTGTCTTTCAGAGAGGGATCAACAACTGGTAACTGGAAGGGCTGAGGCAGCTTGGCAAAACTGGCTTCAGATTGTAACTGCACTCTGTGTCTTACCCAGAATAGCTGGTAGGCAGTAAAGAGGCTTTCTGCCATTTCTGAATGACAGTCTCTCAAGGCATTTTGAGGATATCATTTCTACATCTACTGAGGAAATGAGAGCTTGTTTGGATGCCTTTCTTTCAGCTTGCTATGGTGTGCCATACATGATAGTACTAGCAGTCCACACCTCTAGATCACTTGATGGGTAACAGCTTTGCAAACACTGCAAGTCACATTAATTTTAAATATAATTGTGGATGTTAATTGACAGGAATAAATAAGCTATATCCTAGTTCTGCCAAAAATGTTGAGTATTTTAATTATAGCAATACATGACTGGTTGGAGATACCAGGTCTACAAATCAAGGAGCTTGTGATAAGTGAACTTGTGAAATTATTTCTACAAATTGTCTTTTCTCACTGTTTCAAGCACTACAATTTGGAGGCTGAAATGACCTGACAGAATTTTGTTTGGATGTCAGAGAAATGAAGCCTGGATGCTGTTCTCTGGAACAAATTGGAAGAATTGTAGCTGAGGGTCTGCTGGCAATATTTGAACGACAGCTGATGAATCTAAGACTGAAGTGAATGCAGTAGGAGAGACTTATAATTTTTAATAACAATACTCTCAAAAAATATGTTCTTGTTTAATTCCATTATCTAATTTTTTATGTCCATATCATTTTCTGTGTGTGCTTCATGTACAGCAAAGCTCCACTCTGCAATTAGAAAATCATCTTTCATAATGAATTGTGACAGTGTTTTGTTGTTATGAAGTTGTCTTTGTTGTCTTCTGTGTTGCTTTGAATTTATGACGTCTTCTGCTCCCCAGCCAATATACACCTTTCAAAAGCTTCCACTAATCTTTCACCACAAGGAAAAACACCCCAAACATCCAACTGCTGTTGCTTGAACTGAACAGCAGTAACATTTGTTTTCTTGGTGGTAGAGATGTTAAGAACAATGACCTATAAATTGGTAACTTTTCTTACTATTCATAATTTCCAGATGAGAGGAGGTTTGGGGGTTGTCTGTGTGGTTGGTGGTTTTTGTGTTTTTTTGGGAAGGGTTGTTTTGGTTCTTTTCTTAGTTGGGCAGTTTTTTCCCCCCTGCAGTTTTTGGATGCAAATTTCCTGAACCACTTCCCATTCTTGAGAAACTCTAGAAGTTTTCTCCATCTTTTCTGTGATGCACGTTGATACATGAAGCCCAATGTCATGGGTCTATAGTGATTGTTAGTGGACAGAAGATTTCCTTCTCCCTGCCTTGGGCACAGCGGATTTCTGCTGTTTCTTCTTAGTAGCACAACAAAGACAACATATTCAGAACACTTCTTGTGGGGAAGAGATTCTGCTGAGAACAAGATAGTGATTGCTTTTTTAATTGCTTGAGGTAGTAGTGATATTATTGGAGGATGCTTCTCTCATACATATGAGGAAAGAGTAAAAAAAATAACTTACAAGTACATATAAACAGACACCACTGTAAATCCAGCAGAGACAGAATACTCGAGCTTGGTATTTGAATACTTTCTCCATGGTTGCCTTCATGGATCATGTGTATTCCTGGCTCTTCTACTGTAGATCTTGGTTACATTAGCCTCCTCCAGATAATATCCTTTGTTTTCTCAGTCCACTGTGACTTCAAGGAGCTGGAGAAATCTTTGCATGAGCAGGGGTGGGGCGAGATGAGGGAGGAACATGCATTGGCAAGGGAGGAAAGATCCTCTTTAATGTATAGGAGGAGAGGGCTTTGAGAGTACTTGCAAAATGTCTGAGATGCATTGATAAAAAAACTTCATTGCATCCTGTTAGAATTGCTGCATTTTCTTCAGGCTGGCAGTCCTGTGGCAGCCATGAAGATATGTGTTTCTGTTGGCTAACAGAAAACAAATAATGCTCAAATGCTCAGTGGACTATATACATAATATAGCTGCATCCATATTTGGGAAGCATTCCTGCCTTAGAATTCCACATTCTAGGTAGGGCCGTTGCTATGAAATTGTGTTTATGCCCTATGTAGAAATGGAAAAAAAAAAGTTGTAGATTTTTGATGTAGATAAAAGTACAAGCCTTTTAAGGTTCCCATTGACAGGAAAAAAAACCCTGTATTTTTCTATTAAAAAAGGATAAGGGGAAGAAAAAAGAACAAACTCCCTAATGAGACTTGTATTAATAGAGTAACTGAATTCATTTTCTTTATAATGGAATATGCTATGTACTTTATGGAAAAAATAAGGAATATTCAGAGATCACAGAGATAAAAAGACCAACTGGTTGGGACAGGTCACAACTTGGTATTGGAAGGAATGGTGGAGGACTTCCAAAATACTACTGGAGTCCAGCCATGGAAATCAGTATGATGCAACTTGCTTGTGAATCTGAGAAGAATAAAAACTGCACAGCAATTCACCAAAAACGCTACAGTATAATGGTGATGACAGAATAAGCTGCAGCCTGGCTTACACTAAGGCAAACTGCCAGCACAGGCAAGCACTGAGTGACAGAAAAGGAGGATTAAGGAGTAGAGGAACAGATAAGGTCATCAAGGTACGTAATTATGTGGTTGCAGATTATCCTCTCTATTTGGTACCTGCCTGTCACATGTGTCTTATTTATACATGTTGGTGTCTCCCACAGTGGTTTATGTACTCTTGCTGTTCTGTAATTTTTTTATGTGATGGAATAGGGATAAATCCTCAGGAGAAAGTACCATGGGCTACCAATGGAACCTGATGTTAGCAAATGCTCGCTTTTTAATTCCCCTCCTGACCCTAGATTTATGCAGCATGTTTCAATTTAATTGCAACGGTAGTAAGGCACTAAAACCTGATTAGGCTGAAAGTTCCCTGACTGATTGTAAGTGTCAAATGATTTGAAATGGACTTTGAGATTGCTACTTGTAATATATCAGCTAGTGTAGCTCAGAAGTTCCTAGTTCATCCATAAGAGATGACTTTAAGGATGCTCTTCTATATATGACCATACATATATATATATATAGCACATATAAATAATACATATTATTCCAGAATCCTGCAAATATTTATACACAATGCACCATTAATTATGACTAGTTTCTTGATGTCAATGGGACAAATCTTATTTTTATATTAATAAATAGTCTATAGATCAAATGAATTAACTTCTGTGTGCTTCAATAAGAAATTTGGTCTGCTCAGATTATTAAAGGAGCAACCTAGATAATTGTCTGTAATACTAATTCTTAGTAAATAACATTAATGTTATACAAAGAGAGAAGAATATCACAGCTTATTGTTTCAAATTCCAAACTTTATTTCTGTTATTACACTAAATTCAACCAAGCTGTGAATATTACTTTGCAGTACATGCTGTCAGTATGTCTTTTCTTATTCATTTGTTTTTGTTGTTAGGAGTTGTATGAGTGCTTCTAGGGGGTTTCTCTGCCTGGGCTCGAAGCCAGCTTAAAGAAAGCACAGTTGGTTATCTTGGGGAAGGAGAGACAGAAGAAGCTTTAGGGAGAGTTACTGCCAAAACAAGCCTCATGAGGGGCTTCTGCCACATTTTCTTGGGAACTGCTTTGAGCTGAGACTCATAAGCTATGCTGCAGCTGCACTGCAATCATGCCTATGCCTGGCACTTGATCTTGGCCCCAAACTGTGAACTTTTCTACCCCTTTAACTTCAGCCCCACCTCATCCCATGGGAGTGCCTGATGTCGTGGGTTTTGGACTGCCCTCTGGCCTGCCATCCTTCCTCACTGGATGTATTGGGACCAGCCCCAGCTGGAAAAGGCCCTGCCCTGACACCTTTAGGAATCTCTTGGGCTCCTGGCCCTTGGGGAGCAGCCCCTTGGTGAGAATCATCCACCCAAGCCTTAATCATAGTATAAATACATACTGCTCTAACAACTACTATTAGTTGTGAAGTTCTTTCCTCATCTTTTCAGTATCTACTACCAAGAAGAATATTTATCTTTTAATTTCTTGACAGTCTTGCATACATATTTGACAGAAACTGTGGGACTACTCTCATATTTTATAAAACATTCACTGTGAAACCACTGTGGTGTAGGGATTGATGCAGGCTCCTGAAAGCAGGTCTACAAACTTCCAAAACTCCAAAGTTTTGGAAATTATATGTCTACAAACTTCCAAAACTCCAAAGTTTTGGAAATTACATGTCTACACATCGGTAGTAACAGAGCATGTTCCTTTAAAGGATGCTGCACTCTTGTAATGCATAATGAGAGGTAAATTCTGAAAAGAAATCTCTTATGATTGTAGCCATCAAACCGTTTAGTGATTATAGCATTAAAAATATGTATTAAAATATGTATTATAGGATTAAAAATTTACATGTGCCTACCAGTTCTTGATATTTTTTGCCTGCCATGTTTTTCAGGAGTATTTCCACTGATTGGAAGTATTCTTGATCTTGTTGAGAGCTACTGGTCCATGGACTTTTCCCTAGGTAGTAGTATTATGATTCCTGTTATCTAAATTAAATAATATAGCTAATAAAAATAAATAAATAGCTAAATAAAATAAATAGCTAAATAGAGCTAAAGAATTTAGGGTGCTTTACATTTTCAGAGTTCTAATACACATACTCATCAGTTTGTTTTCTAATTGTTCCTCTCACACAGTATGTAAGAAAATATAATCAATAAATATTGAAAGAAGAATCAGAGCCAGCTTACAGACAGCTTTTTAAAAAGATCTTTTTGTTGTTGTTTTTTTAATATCATCCTCCTTAAGGTAACTCAAACCTAAATTTCAGGAGGAGTTGTGTCACTATTCAGTCAAATGAACAGCAAGAAACATTTGGTGTCCTATTGTATGTGTAGATCGGTGACACTTTGGTGATGGGACATGTTGGAGTTTAGTTCAATCTGCCTATTGAGCTCCTAAAATCCAGGAAAAGTATAGCATGACAGAAGAGTTTACGTGTGGACTTGAGAGTTTGGAGCTAACCAAAGCTCAGCTACTGAACCTCCATGTGGCCTTCAGCTCACCACTTAGCTTCTTCAAATACTGTATTTTTCTCAGTTTTAGTGAACAATGTTACCACAGACTGTCGTTTGTAAAACAAACAGACAAATAATGTGACATTCTGGGAAAAGTGATAGTAAATGCAGAAAGACTGTGCAGTCTTTTTAAAGCTACACAAGCTAGCAAAATTAGGAAGAAAGGTTCAATAGTCCTAATTTTTAGCCTGCCATATAATTTGGTATTTCATAGATTCCCGCACTGTCGTTCCCACCATGGTGTCTGAGCTTCTTTCAGCAGTGTCTAAGCAATGTAAATAACTTTGTTTTACATGTGGTTTCTTCTCTAAACCACAGTGTCCCTCCCTTTCCCTCATGTAACAGTGTTTCCTCATGGTTCTAGGGAGCCAGGTCATGACACACTCTGTGTGCATATACATATGTATTTACACATGCATGCTCTATAAGTACAAGTCTTTTCTCCCCAGGTTGATCAAAGAATCTCAATCTTGCTCAAATCTTGCTTGAGTGAAGTGCTTTAATTTTAAACTCAGATATGAAGAGTAAAATATAGGTACAAGAGGTTTTTTCTTTTTGAAAGCCCTTTTAAATAAGCCAAACTCCTTTTTTTACAAACATTCTATCTGTCTTCATCAAGTTTCCCCAAGAGAAGTGGTGCCCTAGAATATTTCAAATGTAGCAACTTCAGTGGTTAATTCTGACAGAGATCAGAGCCAGATGTTGCTACTGTAGAAATTAAAATTTCTCTGTAGTAGGGAGTAATTGGTCTTGTATAAAAACATTTTTATAAACATTTTCTCCTGTAATAGTGCTGGCAAATGGTGACTATGAGGGAATGGCTTTCATTGCAATTAGGCTGATGGTCTTCTTAATTCACAACCTCAAAACTAAAGCTCAACAAACCTGAAACAGATACAATCACTCCTATTTCCTATAATAAATGTTCAAACTATTTAACTGTCATTTAATTAAGTCTCCTCTTACATGAGTTAAGGGGATTTGCTTCTTGAATCATAGTGTCAGTTAGGTTGGAGGAGATTTTGGGAGGTCACCAGTTCAATCTCCCACTCAAAGCAGGATCAACACTGAAACCAGTGTGGCTCATTGCTTCACTATCCTCACTAGCTGGTTGAAATGACCACTGTTTCCATTAACCTCTCCTTGCTGAGGACATCTGTTCCAGCCCCTGACCATCTTGACTTTCTACTGGCTCCAGTTTATTAACATCTTTCTATATTGGGATGCCCAAAACTGCATTCACTATTCCAGACACAAGCTACTAAATGAGTAAAGAGGAACAGTAATTTCCCTTGACCTAGTTCAGATTTTCTTTATACAGGCCAGGATGGTGTGAGCCTTCACTGCTGCCTGGTGTTTCTCCCACTGTCCACCAGGACTCCCAGACCTTATTCAGTGGCACTGAGTGTCCTGCCAGTGCCATCCTGTGCAATGGCAGGTCAGTCTGGGCAAAGTGCAGGCCTTTGCATTAGTCTGTGTTGAACTTCACGTGGTTCCTGTCAGTCCATTCTCTGGCTTCTCTAGAGGCAGCCCCGCCCCTGAGCATTGAATATATTTGTGGGATAAACACTGCAGCTATTCATTACTGGTTTATGCTGACATTAAGATTTTTAAATAAAAATCACATCCTATTGGAATTTTAGAGGAAATTTCAGTGTGATTATGAGGCGGGAGCTTTAGGCTTATTAGAATCTGAAACTCCTATTACAAACTGTGTAAATGCTTTCTTATTAGCTATAGTGGTTAAGACCTTCATTTTATACTTAATTTCAGGGAGAGCTAATAGCACCATATTGTTTCCCGTCATACTGGAGCACAAGTTCACCTCCTGAGGACTACAAAGAGGATGGGGCCTTGGCTCTACTCCGACCCGGTGAAAAGAGTGCCACCTACTGAGCCTGTGGCTTGGTTTTGCAAACTTAAATATGCAAAGCATAGTCTTTAATCCAAATTCTGACTCAGTACAACCCAGTGTATTAATGATATGTGTCAATGTTGTTACACTACAAGATGTGTCTGTACAAGCCAAAGAAAACTAAGATTTTTTGTGCTGATAGCTAGGAGATCTTCCAATCTCCTTCAGTGTAGTAACAAAATAATGACGTAACAGGGAATGTGTGTGTATTAAGTTTTGTCACGGTAAAGCTAATAGAAGTGCAGCCATCATGTAGTCTCAGCTTATGCTGACAAAAGAAGGAAGAAAAACTTCTAAAAAGCATAGCAAAAACTGTAACTGAAAAGAAGAAAATTATGATGGCTGGTTCTGTAGGAGTTGTAAGGACCATGTAATGTGAGGAATGAAGAAACAATTCAAGAGTGTATAACTGTAAAACCCTTACAAAACACTGCATAAAACTTTTATTGCTCAGTAAGATAAACGCTAACATACAGCTCTATAAACACCATGGTGTCTTTGAAGCGTGTTTCTTCTACTTTAAATCTATAAACTCGTTGGTGTACCTACCTGCTTGCTTTTGTTCTCATCCTATTTGGTATGTTTAGGAAATAGAATCATCCTTTCCTATAGATTTTGCATCTTACAGTGTGTTTCAGCTTTGTCCTTGTGGCTACTATGTTGTCTTTGCCTCAGCAGGATTCCTATCTACCTGATACGTTATTTAGGAGGGGACTATCAAATCCAACAAGTTAAAATATCTCCTAGAGCAGGGTAGAAAGCACACTCCCTGCTCTGCGCAATGTTAGCTTCTGTAGCCAGATGATGACGTTTCTGCCATTGTCTACTGCTTTTACATGATTAAGTATTGTGAAACACAAGGTGCTGCTCATCATTTTGCTCCCAGCCTCCAAACAGGTGAAGTACAACATGTGTTTGTTCTGTCTGGAGCAAAGAGATTCACTTCGCTGTTGGAACGTGATTTAAAATCACAGAGGACTGGTGCTGTTTGGATTTATTTTTGGTTTGGTTTGTTTTCCCCCCAATGAAAGCTGAAATTTCAATCTCATCAATATCTACTTCATGGGAGGTACTGATTGCCTAACATAACAGAGAGGAAATACCTCCAGTTTATTGAATCTCTTTTTTCAATCTTTATTAGGGCAAATTAAACTAATGACTTGTATGCCTTTGACTACAGCTAGTTATTATATGTTCAATAATTTGTTTGCTTTACATATTAGGTAATTTGTGAACATCTGGGATTATTTTTTCTGCATTGATTTAAATAGTTATTGATCTATTGTTCCTGTCTATTGGGAGTTTGGAAGAGCAAATGTATTAATGGTGCTATAGCAGAGTTTTCCTTGAAGGTCCTATTGAGACACTGTTACATCAAATGATACCTCTAGCTGTGAAAGAAAAAAAATCTTTACCAGTAGTACCTGTGGCTACTATTTTGCTCTTCATCACCATGTGTCTTACTGTTATCCTCTGCACCATGACAGGAAAAGACTGGGTGTGGTAATTAGACTGTTGACCTGGGACTCATCAGAGTAACCTGGTTATGCATCTGTAGTCATGGGCAAGTCACCTCTCTGGGCTCCTGTTCCTACACATCTTGAGCTTCCCCGGTAAAAGGTTCTGCAAGGAGCTGTTGTGAAAGAAACACGAACTACAGTGAGCAGTGCAAAAATTACTTCTATATTTCACTCTATAAGGCAATACATGCTGGAAGGGAAACTGCTTTGCTGGTCTGGAAAAAAACCCCAAACCCAGCAATGCTGCTGTGTGCACTGAATGGTCTGAGCCTGGATGGAGATAAAGTGCACATTGGAGGAAAACGTTCGGCATTTTCCTGTTGCTCCACGTTTCATTGAATGTGAGTCTAATCTGTGAATGCTGTCTAAAGGTTATTTTATAATCCAAAAGTTTCATTGATTGTTAACAAACTCGACTAGCAGAGCAGTCTACAGAGGGAGCAATGACAAAGCAGCTTCTTTATTTCCTGCCTTAGTAGGGTAGAGTGCCCACATTTGTCAGCACACTGTGCTTTTTATTCCCAGACCAAGGCAGCAGAGGAGGCCATATTCCAGAAGAGGAGCTGCACATATTTAGAAACCTCAGAAGTTCTTGTAAAAGTAAATTTCAGGTGTTTGTAAAACAGCCAACAGTATAGACATGACCTGAGGATTTGCAGATTTGCATTAGACTAAAATCCTTTCTCCCTTCCCTCTTTTTTTTTTTTTTTTTTTTTTTTTTTTTTTTTTTTTTTTTTCCTTCTGAAAAAGTGAGAAAAGGGACTGAAAGGGCAAAACAGAAAAGCATATCTTCCTTCGGTACAAGGGCTTCCTTAAAACCCAAAAGCTCTGTTTGTTTTCCTTTAGAGAGAAAGCACACAAAGCTTGATCTCGCTGAAGAGGCCGGCTCTAAACTCGGGCCATCCAAGCCGCGTTTGCAGGGCTTGGCTTTTAAACCTATGCTGCAAACTCTCCGCCCGCCCCTCACTGGTTGGGGATTTCCTCTCCTTGGTTGCCAGGAGCAGCGGGAGCCAGGAGCAGAGGGTGGAGCGGGGATCTGTGGGCAGGGGCAGGGGGCGCAGGCCCGGGCCGGGACGAGGCGCGCAGGCCGCGCAGGGAGGAGAGGGAAGGCGGGAGGAGGAGGAGTTGAGGAGCCCGGGCCCGGGAGCCTCCCCGCTCACCGCACTAGGAAGTGACGCTTTCGCTGAGTCCCGGAGAGAAAGAAACAAAGTTTGTTGATTTTTTCCCCCCTCCCCTCCTTCTTCCCTCTGCAAACAGCCGCTCTACGTTCGGCCGTGCCCGGCTGCGCAGGTGAGCAGCGCCTTCTCTTTCTTCCTTATCCTGCTTTCCGCGCGTTTATTATTATATTTTTTTTTTTAAATTTGCACGATTTGCTTCCGTTTTCCTGCCATTTTGGAGAGGGGGGTGTCTTTCCCGGGGCTCTTTTCCCGGGGGTTTGCGGTGCGTGCTGTGTTTGCGGGCGCGGGGTGCAGGATGAGGAGCAGCAGTGCCTGTGGAGGTGAGGGGAGGGCCGGATCCGTGTCCGGGCCGTGCAGCCCCGGGGGCCGGGAGAGCCGCACTCCGGCCCGCCTGCTCTGCCTGGCTGCGAGCAGGATGTGTCTGTGCCCGGGTGAGCTGTGTGCCCATGGGATTTGGGGGGTGGGTTGGCTGGTTTGGGGCGGGGGAGGTTCTCTCTGTGCCGGGGGCGCCGCCGAGTCCCGGCCTGGCTGGGGTCGGGTGGCTCTGCCGGGCTTTGCGCAGTTGAGGCGGGTGGGGAGGAATTAGTTAGATAATTTCTGAAAAATCCCGAGTGCTCTCGAGTGTACAGCTCTTTTTTTTTTTTTCTGGCAGCAACTGCAAAAGACCGATTCGTTGCAGTTTAGCAGTAAAAGCTGACAATACACCTACGCGCGTATGTGAGTCTTATATAATACTTACGGGGTTTTTTTGATTTTTTTTTTTTTTTTTTTTTTTTAACAGCAGGATTTATTTTTGGTTTGTAAAGTCTCGTGTGGTTGCAGCTTGCAGAATTAGCGAAATATTCTATTTGCTCAACTTTATATTCTTTTAAAAAAAATCTAATTTTTTTAAATAATAACTTGATTTCGTTCCAACTACGTCTTTGGAGCTTAGTGTAAAGGCCATCTGTACTGGAGCAAGCAGTTAAGGGAGGGGAAGAGAGAAAAAGAAATGTCCTAATGCAGAGACTATTAGGTTGTTTAGAGGGCGAGACTGCAGTTCCAAGCAGCAACAGCAGCAGCTTTATGACTGTGTGTAATTACTGAGTGATTGCATAGGACAGCATTGTTGGAACGAATACGTATACACAGGCTATTGTGCAAGATTTCTGTACCGAACAAAACCTACTTTTGCATTGCAAATGCTAAAAAAAGAGAATTTGTTCTGCATCGGACTGCCACGTTCCTCTTAGACTGACTTCTTCGTAGAATTAGAAGAGGAAGGCAGGAGAAGTGGAGTGAGGCTGATCGTAGAAATCACAGATCTGAAATACTCAGCAGAAATGCCGCTAGTAGTTTCTGAAATCACAGCAGGCAGAAATTGAAAGCTCATTGAATCTGCCGGTTCATGTTTCTGAAGTGATTATACAGCAGGTGAAATCCGAGCGGGTTTGCTGCACTCCTGCACGTTCAGCGTAATTCTTGCTCTGGTCTGATTTTTTGTTTGGTTGTGTGGGAAAAAGACAAAATGTTAAAATAAGCGACTGCAGTTCAGCTAGCTTGCTTGGGAATGGAGAGAGAGCATTGGGGAGAGTTTCTGTGTCAGGCCACAAAAGCTTAGAGCTTGAAAGAACTACCAGACCAGAGATATGCTCAGAGCATGCTTTTTCAACTTTAACTCAAAAGTTGCATCTGGTTCAGTCATCTTGCAGGCAGTGTTGGCTGAGGGATAGTATGAGGAAAGTATGCCACTGACACTGCATTAGCAAGGCTTTTAACTGAGACCTTAAAGAACATCATAATTATGCCAGAGTTCTGGTGGGTACAGCTTAAAGTTCTTAAGATGTGTTTTGCAGAAATGCTGGTCAGTTGATATTTTTATCAGCTTAGTTTTGAGAGTGCTTGGAATTCATGACATATCAGATCTAGAAGATTTTCTATCTGGTGCTCAGAAACTGGCCTTTCTAACATTAGAGACAATTTTCTGGAAATGTTATCTTCAGCTATTACAGCTGATGTCTTAATAAATGCTCTAAAGGCTTGTAAAGTATTTTGAGCACTGAAATGAAAAGTACTATAAAAGTGGAAAGCTGCTTTAAAATTTCTTGGTGTTCAACTAAAACATATTTTAGCTGAAAATACAGGTGATCTTATTATTGGTAGTTTCCTCAGGTTGTCCAGAAGTTGCTTCAGGTAAAATGTACCTGGCTTTGTTAATGAAGGGATCTGCTGGCAGTATTTTTGTGTTTTGTTTGGTTTTGGGTTTTTTTTTTGTCATTTGACAAACTATCTTAGTGATCCTTCTGTAAGTTTATGGGAGCATTTTGTTTTAATACAACATCTGAAACAAATATATATTAATCCATGCATGTTATACTTGTAGATTTTTCTTGAAATTGTACTTAATGTCTTGACTGACTTGTCAATCTATGTTATACTGGATGTTTTAATGTCAAAATTACCTCTGGAGTTGTTCTTAAAGATTTCTTGACTCATTTGTGGTAGTGACACAATATAGTCATTCCTCATGCTAAGTCTTCTGGTTTTCACAACCTGTGTGGTAGGAGAGAGTTTTTGGCCACGATTCTTTGGACTTGTATACAAAGGAGTAGGTGACTTGCATGTCTTGGAGTTGTCCTGCGGTTCTCAGTGGAATTAGTCATAGATATATGTACATTTGTGTGCATGTTAGCAAAACAAAGGTGTAGCTGTACTAGCCTTTAACCCATCCAGGTGCATGCAAGTAGTGGTGATATGAAATGATGAGGGCTGCAGCACAATGTAAGTTTTTCAAAAGCCTGCCTAAATGCTTCAAATGTTAGTTTCCATTTTTGCATAAGCCCTCTTATGGTCACCTCTCAGTGGTGGCTGCAGAACCACAGGAGATATTTTCAAGCCTGTTATCCCTTTCATGATACTCTTCTGTCAAGCTGCTAATGTAGCCCTTAAGTTGCCCCTGATTTGAGGACAGGCAGCCTTTCTTTGGAAATGGCCACCTTGGTGGTGTGTGTGTGGAGGTGTGCCCAGGCATGTAAGGGAGCAAGAGGGAATTTCTGTGAATCACAGCGGAAATCTGTCTAGCCCGTGGCCCTCTTTGCAAAGGTGTATATATTTTCTGTATGCTTAGCAGTTCTTGAAGGATTTCCACTCGAGAAACTTACGTAGTTTTCTGTTGAGTTTAGGTAAACATTTAGCAAATACTTTTTTTAACTTACTGATCAAATTGTGGAATGTGAATATTGGTAAAAGCTGATTTTTTTTTTTTTTTTGCTGTTGTTTCACTTTTTCTAAACACTCCCCCAATAATAAAAAAAGAAAACACCCTAAATACCAAACCCCTGATTTTTTAAATTTTTTTTTTTTTTTTTTTTTTTTTTTTTTTTTTTTTTTTGTCTGGAGGATTGCATAAAATCTTAGTACTGGTTGCAGTAAATTAGTTTATGCTTAAATGAAACGTAGTAAATATGAATGTTGTCTCCAGTGCAATTGATTGCATTCTAAGAGACATGAAGTGAGAAATAAACCACTTTTCTTTGAGTATTCCTAGTGTGAAATGGGGAGGTGAGGGAGGCAAGAGCTCTGGTGGTGAGGTTTTGCAATACATGCCCAAAAAGCTGCAGGTTCTGGCACGGGCAGACCGAGGCTCGTGAGTCACATCCAAAGGGAAGACTTGTCGCTGAGCAATTTGTAAATAGGAGGGATGAACTGCTAATTCAAGGAAATATCCTGAGGACCTTCCCTAATAATTGCAAGTGTGGCAGAGGGCCTTATGTCAGACAAGAATTGCTTGTACTTGGAACCACAGGTTCCCCTTGGTGTGATTTGAGCCTTCAAACTAAGAAATCTTAAAAAATTATGTGTTACAGAGGTCCCTGAAAGAGGTGGCTGGTCAAGTCATATGTGAAGTTTTTGTAGCAGGAGGCTGCTCAATGGGCACTTCACAACATTTGCACAATTTCTATTTGTGAGCAGCCTCCAGCTGTAGCTCTCAGTGCTCTGCTGATCGACTCCAGTGACTGAAAAAGTCATGAGGGAAAGCTCTTCTCTGCACATGCATTTTGAATGCAGTCAGTGCCCAGGTATTTAGGAGCAACCACTCAAATGTGGATGCAGAGATAATCTTGGTAATTAATTCTTTGCTTTTCAGGCTCTCTTAATGCTTTATTGTATTTTGTGCAACTGACAGCCACCAGATAACAAGGCTTAAATTAATATAATACATTAATCTGTATATAATATGATGTAGAGATATTATTTGAAATGTTCATACCCCAGAATTAATGTTCTTTTTATGTACAAGTAAATTACATGAATGCTCCGTGTTGAATTGACAGCTGGTGTTAATCAAGAAGTTGAAAATGGGGAAAAGCTATATTGGGAGGGGATGGCAAAGTGTTCAATGTTAATTTTTTGTTTGTTCTTAAAGACATTTTGAAAGGCTTACAGCTAAGCATGGAATAATGCTTTTCTTTTTGCTCTTAATTAGTGAAAATTAATGTTTAAGTTCTATATAGTTTGACTTTAGCATTGGTAAGGATTGAAACAACTTAAATGCTATTAGTACCTGAAGTAGTAAACTGAAAAACACTTCTGATATCCTTTTTACTAAATACTTTACTGCTACATTACATGTTCAGAGTTGGGATGTAAAGCAAGAGGAAGAGGAATCAAGTCAGTGTTCATGCTTTGTTTTTTTCTTTACTGCCTTTTATCTTCTGACGTGGGTTCTCAGTTGCTTGGCTTTCCCCATCATAGGAGGGATTACAGCACAATGATATATATTGGTATATCCTTGTCATTTATTTTAGGAAGAAAAATGAAATGCTTGTGTATGTTTATATGTACACACACTATTTGTTATATATCCTTAGGTATCTAATTTTATAATTCAGTTTCCCTGAGAACAAATGTTTATTTTCCTTGTTTTGCTAGAGTAGTTTGGGAGGTTTTGCTTGGTTGTTTTTTTTTTTTTTTCAAACTATGTTGAAGTTTTTCATTTGACTGGTTGTGCTATTGTTTTAACCTTGAATATAATGCTGTATTTTGGAGTTTATCCTAATTTGTTGTCTTTGATAATGTTGCTTTTGTTATTTCTAGAGTAATGGTGACCAAAATATGCATAATTTGTAACTGCAAGTTTTGTTCTTGTCCATTTTTTCTTTTCTTTTTTTTTTGAAGGGCTTGTAACTGATAGGACTTTTTGAAATACTGGTTAGGTTTTGCAGCCTGTGTGTGGTACAGAGTTGTATGGTGGATTTCCAGCTATCAGAGTGGCTGCTTCCCTTCAGCACAGATAAAGCAGAACCTGTTCTCTGGAGCTGCTCGTTGTGGGGCAGTCAGTTTGCTGAAATGCCTCTCACCTTGTCTGCGTCGTGCATCCCAATGAGGTCCAAAGTCGAAACTAGTCCTAGAAGTCTGAATAATCTCCAAGTAGTCCTTTTATGGTGTAGTTCATAGGTAAAAGTGCATTTCTGTTTGGATCCCAAGTTGCGTGAGGATGTTGCATGATTCCAAACTTGGCTTAATCACGTATGCTTAGGTGCGGCCTTATCTGCTATGCCTGTGTACACCTGGGATTCCTTGAGCATTTCCTTTTCAGCTCCTGCATATGTCACCTGGCAATTTCTCATGAATTGCATTATTGTGTTTACAGTTTTATAATATCCTTAACAATACTCTTGGGAGTTCAGACTGTCTTGATTTCAGGCTTTTATTTCTCCCAAAATAATGTATTCTTTCATGCACTTCCTGAGAGGAGAGTTTGCTGTGTTAGTGGGAAATTACTACACTTGGGTGGAGAAGAATTTAGCGAAGTATTTTCCTATTTAAATTTGGTTTTATACCATTTGAGAACAAAATCCTGGCACTGCCAAATTCCTGGAGAGGAGAGAGAGCCACAGCTGTAAGATATTCTGACTGCTTTAGGATATTCCAATGATGACAACTTTGGATCCCTAATACTTACATCTGGAAACTGGCATGGAAATCTGACTGCCCCTATGATTTAGTTTGATTTCATGACTTCAAAAATTCTGAGTTGAATTCTTCTCTTTGAATCTTTTGTGACAAACTCTACATGTTATCCAGCATGAGACATGCTATATATTGGGGACAATTATAGTATCTATAATATTTAATTAATAATACAAATTAATTCAGATTTTTTATTGGAAAGCATTGTATTTTCAAATTTTTAGAAAATATAGGTATATATTTATCTATCTATAAGTAAATAATGTAGTCTTTTCAAACAATATTTGTTTAAATGAAAGTGTTTTAAGGGATGTTGAGATGACTCTGGAAAAGAAAAGGAATATATTTAAAACAAAGGCTAGACTTTGGTCATACTAGTCAAGCATTACTGTTGCATTAGGCATTGTGGTTATTAGGGGCTTAAGCTGCCTTCCTTGAATAACTAGAAAGCCTTTGCACATAAAGAGTGTGATTGTAAGTGAAGAATTGTGCAAATGTTGCATTTAATTATCAGCCTCACTTTCTTCTGATTTAATTTCAGCATTGATCTTTTGTTATTTTGATTTTCTAAGTACATTTAAGAGTCAAAAGGATATTTAAGATATTTCTTTCCTTTTGAAGTATGGAACTCCTCCTTGTTTTAATCCATTTTCTTTGGCAAAAGTGAAATATTTCAGGTATGGTACTAGCTCACTTATTTTGCTATTGCAGCTTTCTTTCTACAGAAAATGTAACGTAAATGTTTCTGTAGAATACTTTGATCAGTAATAAAAAAACTTTTATTGCCTAAGAAGATACAAAAAGAATGTGAGGCTTTTATAAGCAGTTTATTTTAAATTTTAATTTGATGTGTAAAGAATAAACATTTGAAGAATTGAGGAATTAAGATACTACACTCGGGGTTTGGTTTGCACTTTTTAACAGTCAATAAGGGGCTGGCCTGCAAGAAGCTTTATTGAGGTCAGTGATGATATTGTTCTATTTAAAAGATGAACAAAGCTATCTGGGCTTTTTTTATTTGCAATATAAATAAACCTTGTTACCTTACCTTTAGAGAGGAAATTAAAACACAGAGACCTTTGTTAGCAAAAGAAGTGCAGATTTGAAAAGTTTTTCTCTGCAACTGGAGGAGCTCAATAATAATAATAATAATAATAATAATTGCTCCTGATATAAATTGCACACTGGAAAATTCAGTTTCCTTACTCAGGTAATCTCTCCTGGCATTTTAAAATGAACTAGCCTGCTGTGCACACATGTATGCCACGATGCAGGTTTTTGTTTGTTCGTCTGAGAGTGGCATAAACATCTGTTTGCTGAATACTTCAGCACAGGAGACAGATGAAGCTTGGGTGGACTGATCATAAAGCAAATGCATTTCTAACAAAAAGGTGACAGAGCAAGACCGGGGAGCCTTCACTGGCCTCCAGCTGGCACTGCTGCTTTTTAGTAACTTTATGGATTTCTCTGCTAGGCACCTCTGTCAGAGGTATCATTAGGCAAGTATGAGACAAAGGGCAGTGGCCCAAATACTTGTCAACACCAGCAATTGCTTGACCACATATACATGGATATTTAGTTAAAGGAATAGTGTATTTGATACTTGGAGTTGATGTTAAAACATCCACATTGGCAAGATGCTGCTGCTTCTGTGCTGACTAAAGTGATGTTGAAATGGCTTTTACTTTTTTCTTAACAGAAGTGTTTCTTTTTCCCCGGTGGTGAATAATCTGTTCCAGTCCTGATCAGCAATATTCTATTGTTATAGTGCTGTCAAGTAACTGTTGATATTTGTGGAAGATCAAAGAGCAAAACTTCTAGTTTTTAAAAGGCAGCCCACAAATCAACAAATATTCTCATGCTCACACAAAATAAAAAACTGCCAATATAGAAAGATTTAGAAATTCTAAATGCTTCCTTCATGAGAGATATTGGTGTTTAAACTGTATTTGAAATTTTCAATGCTTACTTCAGCCTGTGTACTACCATTATAGCACACTTCAAGGACCATGTGACAAAAAGCAAACAAGAAAACTCAGTGTTTAAACTGGTTCACATGTTACTCAGCTGAAGAGCAGAGATGAACAGTAATGTTTGCAGCAACCCTTTGGTGTCCAATACAGAATGGTAATTTCTTATGTAACAAACAAACAAAAAAAATCCGGTTTTCGGTATTCTCTTGAGTTTGAGATCTGCTGAAGAGGGATTTTGAGTATCATTCAGATCTGCATAAGATGTTTTGTTTCTGCTCTTCTGTCAAGGTTTAGGAATGGTACTCCCCAATTCAGTGGCTCCACTCTCCAAACCACACACCGGGTTTCTCTCTTTTTTTCCCCCTCCTCTCCCACTTTAATGGGCTGAAGAGGAGAATTGGAGGCACAAAAGGCAAAAATCATGGCTTGAGATAAGTACAATTTACTGGAAGCAGCAATGAGATAAGGAGCAGGGAGAGCAATAAAGTAGCCAGTGGCGCCCCATGGCTCTCTCTGCCACATTTTCTCACCAGAAGGAGCCCCTTTTCCCTGGAAGAGAGTCTCTTTCCTCCATCCCAGCAATGACATGAGATGGTGTAGAGTAACCTCCATGACCTAATCATGCCCCTTATGGCGACTACAAAAATTAACCCTAACCTGGCTGGAAGCAAGACATATTCTTATCATGAGCATTAGTAAAAAAGACTGCACCTGGTCTCAGGCTGCATAGGTAAGTCTACAGTTTTACTTTCATTTCCTGAGGCAATGTGGTTTTACTGTAGGTTTTTACCATTTTAGTTCGAATAATATATTACAAAGGTGCAGGATACACTTAGACCTTTGGAAACTAGGCGATCTATAGGTGTCCCTTTTGCCAAAAGCAGATTTGAGGATCTCATTTACTAGTGGAGGTTGCAGTGCTGTGATAGGGCCTGTAGCAGCAGTCCCTATGGACATCTGTTTCAGGAATACAGCCGGGTAATTGAAGCTAGGAGGCGCTTTCTAACATATTAATTGGGTTAAAAGATTTAAGTCACAACCATACTCTTCCCAAGAAGGCAATGTAGCCTTTTAAAATCTTAAGTAAAATCGTGTTCTTAATCTCTTTAGTAGCCTGAAGTGCTTTTATTGTTCTTTCTGGGGCGTCCCACCCTTAAAGGGAAGTGATGATTTATGATTTCATTGAGCCTTTTATTCATACTTAGACACAACAAGCTGCTTCTACGGAAACTGAAATGGGCAGCAATAAGGAACAGGTGCCCTGAGTTTAGAACAAGTCATGCTCTTTGCCCTCATGGAGAAGAGCATTGGGTCTTGCAGTCCTGGAAGTTCCTGTATCTAATCCATGAGTCTACACTTGCATCTACAAGCTCTTAGACAGCGGTGGGGTAAGCAGGACTAAAGGCCGACAGACCTGAAAGAGAAAACAACTACATGCAATTCAGGAAGCATTAGTTTTCTGGTGCCACAGGACATACAACAACAAAATGTTTCCAGTCTTCTCCCTTTCTTGCAAGCTCACTGCTGGCAAGTGCTTTACATCGTTTGTGCCGAGTTATCGTCCTCGTTTAAAGGTGAGGTAATAATCGTCTTCAACCTAGAGGCTGCAAAACCCTACTCTGGAGCTAACATTTAGTGGCATCATGTGAGTAGGAATGGAGATTCTGCCCCACACGGAGGAGTTGATTGATGGGGCCTCTTGATAGGGGAAGGTGTGGTATGTGAGTCGGAATTTGCATCTCTATGGCTGGGTGAGTGTTTTGTCAGCAGGCTTTGTAAAGAAGCCCAGACCCTCTTGCACCTCCTTGAGAAGGAGCTGACATCGCTGTTCGGGAATGGGTTTTGGTACCCTCTGTGGACCTCCAGCAGATAGAGACACTTAATCCTTGGGTGAAATAGCAAATTTTCATTGTATTGCAGATACATGTTTGCCTATATGCATCTGCTGTGGGCCCTCTTGACTGGCTTTTTCCTGGGCATTGTGATTAAAAGCCTGAATTTTGGTTTTCTGCTTAATCTTACCATGTTTGTTCTAGAAATCTAAGATGTGGAATAGAGGCTTCTGGATTGCATTCTGCAAATGTGTGCATAGAAATGAGTGCTTCAGTTTCTGTGTGGAGCAGATTGTGTAGCCAGGTTACTAATTTGGCTTTCAATCATGTCAGTGAACAAAATTATTATCTTCCTGGTTCTGTGCACTTAGGTGATTTCAGTCTGCCTCTTATGCAGAGTTATTTCATACTTTCCTGTTTCTCAGTTGGGTAACTTTGGTAGTGTCACAGAAAAGGTCAAAGATGGAAGAAAAGAAAGTGGCGGATCAACATTCTTCCTTGTAGCATGGGTTGAGGGCATTTTTTACATCTCTCAGCTGCTCTGTTGTGGGTTTTTTTATTGTGAAGATGAATAGAACTACTCAATTTTGTTATGTGCTATAAAGCATTTTAAAAAGACAGTTCTTTTTGAGTGACTTGATTTATGACAGAAGTACAGTTTGGAGGTGGAAAAATATTCTCTGTTCAGTGACAGCTCTAACAGAGTAATTGTAAGGGACAGAATTTGCTTGGGAGAGTGCTCTGGGTTAAGTGTAGGATGCCCGGCTGTTTACAAGTAACCATCTAAGCCATGCAGTTTGGATGTGTGGAGGCAATGTGAAAATCTATTGACATCTTTAGTTAGTCAACTGGTTTATTTTTGGGAGCTCATGAATTGGCAGGACATACTGACCCTGTCTGGAGGGGAAAAGCATAATAAAGGACTTTGAATGCAGGAGACTTAGTGAATATTTTGTCAAGTTACTTGCTATTATTTCTTTGCAGCAACTATCATGGAGGTTTTAACCCTTTGATTTCCCCCTGAACATTTCTGCTTATTGTTGATATATTTTAATGAAAATCTAATACTAGTCTGTCAAGGCAAAATGGCTTAATGCATCCTACAACAGATTTGAGGAGTATTCTTGCTTGAAAAAGGGGAAAAATATTTGGCGATAGATTGCTTGTTTGTACCCTTCATAATATTAAACCTTCCCTTGAGCAGCTGTAGGATGGATTCAGAATTGGTCCTGGACACAAAAGGCTACAATGTAGGAAAGACAGGGCAGTCTTGCACACAGGTAATACTGGATTGTAAGGAAGTAAGCAGCTGAGAGAAGTTGTATTTATGTTTAAAAACACAGCTGTGTATTTTGTGAAACTGATACTGCTTTTGCTCTTATGTGACTGGAGAGACCCAGCAGACAGAATCAAAAACTGACAGTGACAACTGCAAAGTGAACACTTAGCTCTTCCTATTATAGGGTTTCTGATTGTGGCCGATTTACACAAAACTATTACTCACTGTACATAAGAAAGTAAAACCAGGAAGGCTTTCTTATAGTGTTCTCCTTGTAGCTACTACTTATGGTCCCGATTTGGAAAGCTGGTGCAAGGTTGTGTGGAGTAAATAGGGAGTTTGTCATGGAAAAAGGTTGTTTTTCTTTTGGCTTTCAATATTCAGTATTCTGACACCAGCAGAAATTCTCAACTGCATTGTCATTTTAGTTGAAAACAACTTCATTGCTGGAAATAAGTAACTTCAAAACATTTTGCTTGATGATACTTGCAGTTATGTTACTGAAAAGTTAAAGTTGTCTTTGTAGCTTAATTGTTCCATGTCCCTTTATTCATTCACACAATTAACTTGTAGTCTCACACCAGCATTGCAAGATTTCTTCCAAATGCTGAATTGTGAAAGAGATGACTTACCCATCACTTTGAAGGGAAAGAACCAGTGATTTGACTTTCGTGTGTTACACAAGCAAAATTTAAAAGAAACCCAACAGATGAAGAAATAAGGCACATGTTAACATTGGCAAGCTGACTGGACTCACTGACACCGTTTTGCTTGCAAGGTGTCTCCTTCACCATCCTTTTGTTTTAAATAAGTAGAAGTGGTGGTGAGTTTTTCATTTTTGGTTTGGGGGGGGGGCGTGTTTGGGTTTGGTGGGTTTTTTTTGTTTGTGGTTTTTTTTTGTTGTTGTTGTTGTTTTTGTTTTGTTTTGTTTTTTAATATGGAAAGGAAGATTTGGAAAACTCATGTGTCTGGAATGATGTCAGCTTATCTATTCAGCAAAAGTCCTAGTCCCTTACTATTATTAAATATAATTGCTGGAAAAATTTGCCTTGAGGCAGGAATGTTAATTTATTTTTGAGTTAGTTGGGTTTTTTTTTTCTGAAGTGTGTATTTGACATTAGATTCAAACAGTTGAGGTTTTTTTCCTCAGTCCTATCAGGGCTACTTTTCAACTTATTTTAATAAATTTGTGACTTTGTTATAAAGTTATATAACTAATCATTTTGGGACTTTGCTTTCCTTCCAATTCAGAAGTCGAAAATGAAGACCTGTTTATTCATAGGTTGTAGAGATGCCAAATAAGTAGTATAAACAACAGGCTGTATATATATTAAAAAAATAAAATTCCTCATTGGAGACCAAAATGAAGTGACTGTATTCTGGAATGCCTTTCTGTGCAGGACTTTGTGCAGCCTTTGCTTTGTGATTCCTGAGCTGTGGGCTGGACACAAACCCTTTGAGAGATAATGTTTCTCCAGGCTATGGCTGGGGCTCTTGCTCAGCAGCTGAGGCGTTTCACTGGGAAATGCAACATCAGAAAAGCATGCTTTTAGACTCCCAAGTGGCTTTGGAACAGCTGTACTGGAGCAGCTAAATAAATACAAGCCTCTGTAAGAGGAAATAACTTTTCTAACAGATATATGCACAGATGGATTGTAATCATACTGAGCCCAGTGTTTGCCTGGGCAAGAGAGGAAACCTTTTAATAGAGATCTATAAATGGAAATTTGTGCTTATACCAGCTTCTTCTAGCAGCGATTGGAGAACACTGCTCCTGCCTAGTGGGAATGAGATAAGCATCTCAGGGAGTCGGAAAAAACTAGATGAGCTAGGGAGACACCAACCATGAGCTACAACAGCCATGTACATTAAGATATATTGGTGCCCAGATGCCTAGAGAAATGTCTGGGTGCAGTTCCAGTGGGAGTGGGCCTAGGTAACAGAGGTCTGTGTGCCAGAGGTAGTCAGCATGCTTGGAGAGAGCAGGGGGGCATAGCACTCCTTTCAAGGGGAAACACAGTTTTGCTGCCTCCAAAATGCAGAAAAATAAGATACTGAAACAAATTTCAAATTTGGAACATATTTAGTAATTACAGATGCACGTCCTAAAATATTTTATAATAATAGAGCAAAGCACTGAGCTGAAATTACAGTGCACAGAGCATTTATGAGAGCTGCTGTTTCAGGAAGGAATTACAACTGTAAAATAGCGGATCTGGTTAAAGTTCATCCCAGTTCGTTTTTTTTAATTCATGAATGAGAGAGTTCTTTAATAAATACTTTAATGAAGTACTGACCATCACTTAATTTTCAAGTTTTAAATATTTAATGAAGAGGGAGTTGTTACTGGTGGGGTTTTGCTTTATGAAGAAGGAGTTGTTACTGGTGGGGTTTTGCTTTACAGCTTCAAACTGAAAGCAAATTGGTAGATTTAAACAACAACCTGTGTGTCTTAAAATAAATTGATGGCATCTCCTGCCAGTAATCCAGAGGAGGCCTTGGGGCCATGTGATGAAGTTGCATACCAGAAAAAGTAAAACATGACTTTAAGTTAGTGCATACATTTGTAATTGTATGTCTGTATTTTTTTCTTGGGGGGGAAATAAAAGTGGGGGGAGTAGTTAAACTTCAGTGTGGGAGAGAAGAGGTGGTCAGTGATTGCTTTTAAACTAAACACTGAGGTTTTTGAGAATGCCTGGGAAGGACATGGTGCTGCTCTTGTGGTGCACGTTCGCTGAGGTCTGTGCGGCAGCACATCTCTGGCAGGAGCTCACTGTGCTGCACAGGCCAGTTTTCCACAAGCCTCAGCAAAGCTGGTCACCGTGGATTATTCCTTCCACATGTCCATTTCGTGCACGAAGCTACTTGAGAGAATTGAAGCCAAAATCCAGGAGTTGCAAGGTTAATTGTTTTCCTTGCCTTTTGTGTGTCTCTGTGAGCTGTTTCCTTGGAGGGAGAGGGAAGAGAGTTAACCATTTACAAGTATACTCTCCCCTCATTCCTTCCCGGAATGATGGAGGAAAATATTCCTAGGCTAATTTAGTTTAACAGCCAAGTCACTCTCAGTATAGAGACTGTTATAAACACACAGATAATTAGCAAGAAACGCACAGGGCTTGGATTTTATTACTGAAGAATTAGTTCTCCACAAGGAACAGGAAAAAATGTGTTTATGTTCAGCTGAGGATATTTTTACTGTTGCAGCTAGGCAAGCAAAGTAAATTTATTGCTATGGACTTTATTTTAAATCATTTTTTCAAAGACCACCAGAAGTGTCATTTTACTTACTGAAGGCATAAAAAGCTAAAATAAATGGAATGTGGAAGGCAATTTCCCTTTTTAACATTGGAGCTGCAGATATACTTATTTCAGAAGTTGACTAGAGAGCTAGTGAAATGATACTAGGAGCTGAGGAACTGACAGGTGGGGTTTTTCCAGCTGCTGCTTTTAAAAACTTGAGCTTTTAAATCCAGTGTCTACTGAATGCTAAGGGGAGCTTTATATATGAAAATTTTCAAATTATTTTTAACAATTTGCAATATTTGAAACTATAAGCAGTTTTCTCAATGATATTGAGAAAATTGGCATACAAATCCTTTCCATATATAAGAAAAAATGCTGATTTCTCTTTACCATGCAAATATCTGTGCATAAAATTAAAAAATAAATATATTAACAAGCAAAATGTTTTAGAAAACCTTTTATGTCTTCAAGGAGGGGAGCTGAGAACTATAACAAAAATTATAAAAAACTTCCTTTTATTGGATGTAGCTTTTTATGTGTCCAAATCTATCTTATTATTACCAGGTGAGGTATAAGTAAAAAAAAAAAACATTAAAGAAATTGGCAGATATAAAAAGCTACCTTTAAAAAAAAAAAAAAAAAAAGGTGACACACTGAGAAGTTACTATTGTGGCTTAATTGGATGGTGGTTCATGTCTTTTGGAACAGTTCGAGCTGTCTGTGTGGAACTAAGTATGTTTAACTGGAAGGTATCATATTCTAGAAAATGGACAAAATCTACTGGAAGTGTAGGAGCAAGGGGAAAGGCATATGGAGGGACCAGTATACTTGTGGTTTGAGGAGATTGTCTTTTTTCTGCTGGTTGTTTTGTCATCTCACCCTTTTCTCACGTCGCGTGTTCCAGCATGAATGGAAACCAAGCACTTGACCTCGGTCTGAAATTGAAAGCGTGAGCTCTTCAGCCCTGGGCCGCTGAAAGTGCTGATCGGGGGAATCCCTGTCTCTGCTCTGGTGCTACTGTGAAGCTTTATGCCAACACCAGGGTCACAAGTCTTGCAGAAGGTGACCTGAAGACAGCTGAAGAGTGTGGAAACCTTGCTTAAGCAGAGCCACTGACTTTAGAAGCGTGTGTAGTAATAGAGACTTGTATGTGTGAAAGTCATTCTTTTATATAACTTTTTTTCCTGTGTGCGAATAGCAATGAGTATGAATTCCCTTCTGCTTTTTTTGTTAATTTCTGTGGCTCTGCCAGTACTTTTGTGACTCTGATTTGTCAGGTTTTGTCTGCAAGGGAAACTTTTGAGCAATGTTCAAGATTTTCAGTAAGACAGAGAGAGAACAACCACAAATGCAAGTGGTGCAAGACTTAGGAAGAGCACTGACTTAACGATTTAACCTACTGTAGTAGGTGAATGTCACCAGTTACATGCAAATTAGTACTTGTCCTTTCTTTTTAAGTGATACTGTGACAACATTCCTCATGCATGGGAATTGAAACAGCATTGAAATTGTCACAGCATTGAAAGCCTCTCAAGGCTTGGTTCTGTTGCTGTTTTTGTTTGTTCCCCCCCTGTAAATAGCTGTGATAAGTACATATCTTTTTATGTAAAGGGGAAAATGGCACTGCCAATTTCATCCGTAGTGTTTATATTTAAAAAACTCTGGGCCCTATTTTTTTTTTTTTTTTTTTTTTTTTTTTTTTTTTTTTTTGTGAAACCTGGCTATATTACACAACCAAATATGTGGTGGTTCTGACCCTCCCTTCCCCCTCTCACCCCTTCAGTGACAGAAATCTGACATTTGCTGCTGCAAGTCAAAACAGTAGCCAGAGCATTCTTCTCCCTGACTTCTGGGGCCCTCAGAAGGGGCAGTGGGAGCAGTGGCAGAGCCCTTTGCACAGCCTGCTGAAAGAACTCTTGTTCCTGTAGTCCAGCTGCTGTGATGTGTGTGCTGTCCTGCTAAAAATCAGTACAGGTATTGCTCTTAACTTGTCCAGATGAAACAGAACATTCAGTCAGAGGGTTCAAGGAGTGGGGGATGTGGAAGCTTGTCTCTACACGAGTGAACTCTGAACACATGCAGTTCCAATGCATCCGCTCCTTGTGGGCCTGAAGGCTGTTTCTTATTTGTGGCACCTCAGATGTTGCAGCTGTGGGAAAAGAACAAAAATTCTTTTCCCTTGGAGTGGTGGTTGGGAAAGATGGGAGGAATATACATGTCATGGTAGTTGCTAAAAGCACTCTTACAGGATTTTAGAGCCCCCCTTTTTAATTCTCTGATTTCAAATTGTGCTTTTATGTTTATGGTGCTTATAAGTGATGTAAACAGATGAAAGCTTGTATCAACATTAATCGACTAATAGGTATAAATATATTCCCTTCTTTCTTCATATGATTTTTTAATTGCATGCAGGGGAGGAATTGAGTGAGATTTTTCAGCATTGTTATTTAAGTCTCAGGCAAAATTATTAAGAATGTAATGACTGCACCTGACTAGGTCTGCCTAGTGTCCTGAATTGTTCTGTGTCCCCTGGACACCACCCCACCACAGCCAAGGCTAGTATATGTGCACATAAGTCTTACAGATGACAACTGTAGTACAAGCTAGCATGATATTTTTAGATCCACGATAAACCTGCATTGACTGCTGTATGCTTATCTTCAGTTTATTATTATGCATGGCATACAGTCTCGTGGGCGGGCTGAAATAGGAAGAAATGTTTTGGAGGGGTTTCATGTGCACTTTAGCCAACCTTAGGATGGGATTTCAAACTGAGAAAGAGACTAAATATGATTGAAAGAATAGGCACTAACCTGAGACTGAGTTAGTTTACCTCCTCTGTCATAGAGCTCTTCAGGCAAGTAATTTCAAAATCTCCCTCTCCCAGGCTTTGCTGTCTTCAATAAAAAGGGATTAATGGTTCAGTCCCTTAAAGAGATATTGCCAGAATAATACTCTTTATGCATTCTTTAGTGCTGTTATGCTATGATTATGAGACCATGCAACCATGTAAAATAGAAATTACTGTAGTTCAGTTTCTGTACTATAGTGCAGGAAATGAAGCCATGGACAATAAGAGTAATACACCTGGCTAGTGTTCTCATTTTCTTAAAACAAAAAAGGAAGTCTAAAACCCCAACCAACACAGATCATGCAAGTGGAAGAGCCCGTCCCCTCAGGCTGCAGTTCCAGGCAGAGCTTGTGGGGAGTGCAAAGGCATTATAGAACACCGCATCTGTGGATTGTCGGAGATCTCTGCTATGACACTGACATGTATATGTTAAAGTCAGAGCTTTTAATGTCTACAGGTGAAATTTTATGTGCTGTGGAAGACTTTCTGACTTTTATATAAATTGCCTTTAAGTTTATGTGATTTTTTTATCAATTGCCTTAAAATTTACCTCAGGGTGGGGTTAGTTCTATGGTATAGTTTAAAAGTCGTGTTCTATAGTAGTTTCTAAATTTGGTAAAACTGTTCAAAATGAAGATGCTTTACCAGACATCTTGTAAATGCAGTCTGTGGACAAAACTGAGATAAAGGAAATACAGAAGAATAACCTCATTTTGGCTACCTTTTTTACTTTTTAGTGCAAAACAGGCTGCTTTGTCTCTCTTTGTGTACCTGTTAGAAATACAGAACGTTGCACATGATGTGTATTGTGAAGTTGAATGAATTGGTGTCAATGTATTGCTTTAACTGTTGCCAAGTATTACATAAATGGTGAGTATTCCAGTAACATGGAGTTTGTTCATGGACAGAATTCTTCAACTACTTTCCCCAGGAGAAATTTGTCTGTGATATAAGTGGTAGAATGTTTTTCTGCTTTGGTGAAATCATAGATCTTTTCCAAATGGGGAAGAACTGTGTAACAAATGTCAGCCTGCTGATGAGAGATTGGATGCTTATTCCTATTGTTTGGAGATTTGTTGAAAATATAATGTCATCAGACTCTGTGGGACATAAGCTGGACTACTTGAAGTAACCTACTTAAAATAAGAGAGTGCTGTCTACCTGGTGTGAAAAAATCCTTTAGAAGCCATTAATCACAAATCAGAATGGTTTGCTTTGGGAGGGACCTTAAAGATCATCTCATTCCACCTGTCTGGCAAGGGCTGGGACACCCCGCTCTAGACTAGGTTGCTCAGAGCCCCATCCAAACTGGCCTACAACTAGATGACTAGATGCATTATGCATTGTAAAGGAGCATTAGTCTCAGAATTTCTTTGATGTGAGACAGTCAGGTTAATGGAATCCCTATACCTGAAGACATGATTAGTTCATTAGCCATTCATTCCGAAGTGAAAACTCTATAATGTAAGGGAATTTATTTTTTCTTTCATGATGTATTTTGTAGATGGTCAAGTGTTTAGTGCAGATGATCTTACCAGATTTTCTGGTAAGTGTCTGATCTTCCAATTATTTATGTCCTGGGTTGTTTTTCACAATTTGCAAGGACTTATTGTTACTTCTAATAGCGATACATAGTCTGTATCTTTAGCAAATATAGCTGTTCAAAGTGTAATGTGGGATTATTGAACCAAAATGTTATGACTTCAGTTAAAATCTGTTTACATTCCAGGACTTGCAGAGTAAACTGTGCAAGTGCAGGATACTTCTGATCTGCTTAACACTCACAGAATTCCATCTACAGGTGGATTAATGCATAAACTTTAGTTTTCTCCATAGTATTGAACTTAATCATTATGACCTTAACTTTGTTTTACTAACAGCTGAGTCTTTTGCTCAGTTTAAAATAGCTTTGTAAGGGTTTAATAGAGAACACTTTTCCTCATGCTGTTATTGAATGGCTTCTTTCTACTTATAAAGTACAGAATGAGTGGTTTGTTTGGTTTCAGGTAGGCTTGTTGAGCTGAATCTGTAGGAAATTTCTGACTTTGCCCTGAGTCCATATGAGGTTGATGTCACTTACGCTGCATACTGGAAGTGCTTTAGAGTGCTAGTAAGGATACAAATAAGCCACTACAGAAATGGAAGCGCTTTGTATTTGATCCAGTATTGGTGCCAGCCATCTGCTCTTTCCTTCCTCCACTGAAATCCCTGTGGCTAAAAGGAGGGGATTGGGCAGGTGTCTGTCAGGTAGCTGGCAGGGAACTCTGAATCTGGAGACCTGAAGAGTGCTTCCATTTTTTAATTAAAGGTTAAGAAATCAGAGTGCTCTCTTAGCCCCTGGAGTCTTAAAACCTTTCAGTTTTCTACTGTGTGATGATCCTGCTTGCCCACATCTTTCAGTGTTTCTCCTCCCAGTACTAGTGTGCATTTGCTTAGCTGCATTGTTGTAGTGCCTGACAGCCCCAGTCATGGCTGAGAGCTTACTGTACCTTGTAACAGGCCAGCACAGTAAAGAGACCCTTTTATAGTCAACAGTGATTGCAGGAATTCTTAAAAGACATAATTTTAGAAATCTGAACTACAGCCCTGTCAGCGCTGTTAAAGACTGACTGTGCTCAGTCAATACTGTCATCTGTTTGCTGCAAGTGTGTGGATGTGGGCAAACCAAGGTCAGCACTGCTTCGGCTTAGATAACTGCTGATAAGCAAAGATGTTTCTGGGTCAAGTGAGATAGAGGCAGGCATGTGACAAAAGAACAACTTTGTTACTGTGTGATCTTTTTCCTTCACTTTTCGTCTTACTCCCTCTTTGGTTATCACTGCCCTGGTTGCGTCTTGTCTGAAATTAGACTCCTAAGCCCTTTGTGGAAGACTCCCCATCGAGGCTGTTAGTGGCTATTGTTAAGCATAATACAGCTTTTATGACTTCAAAATAATCCATTAATATCAATGTATTTGGTTTTAAGTATTATTCTCATTTTATGAAACAATTTGAAGTGGCTTGCTTAAGATATATATCTATAGCAGAGCTGGAAGCTGATCCCAGGGGTTCTGCCTGTGTTTGTAGTCTATTGTCCAGCCAGACTTGGGTGAGTGATGCTGCCTGCTTGACTTTCTTAAGAATGTCTCTGCCAAGGGCTCAGGCTGAGGTGTTGAGTACATTTATATTTCTCATAAACCTCCAGGAATGGAAAGTACCACTGTCTTTATGAACTTTCACCATTCTCTTCCCTTATTTGTAGCCCATTACCTCTTGAAAAGCCTCAAAGGAATCTATAAAACACTCAGACTTTGTTGTTCCATACGCTGGATGTCTGTGCAAGCCTGATTTTGTGCTGGAGTCCTGAAAAGGTTGACATGGGAACAACTGAACCTGTAGCAATCTTTCCTGTTGCAGCTCAGTGCATTCAGGTGTGTTTTCTTCTCAGGGCTAAAGTGCAGAGAGATTGGTCTGGCTCTGGGGTGTCCATGCAATTCTGCACTTGGTGTGTTCCAGGCAGAAGAGGCTTTTGGTGTGAAGGATGTGTTGTGGTCCTGTCAGGTGTGTGAATGTGAGGACAGGGAAAAGCTTCTGGCCTGCTCTTTGCCATTCTGACTTTGGAGCCTGCTGTGATTCCTGCATGTTGGTCTGTGTTGCTAGCAACTGCCTTCCCAGACAGCTCCAAACAAAAAAGCTTAAAATAACTGTCTAAGGGCTTAGGATTAGAACTGTTAACCCATTTCCAGTGGGAAAGAATTATGTTCGTATAACTTTACAAAGCCTGAAAGCAGCATTTCGTACTCTGTAATTACTGTGCTCATTCTGCTCTCTAAGACTGCCCAAGTCTCTTCAGATCAGCGTTGATCATGATGACAGATTATAATAACAAATATTCCTTCAGTACAGTTTATAAACATTAATGAATATAAGAAATGTGTCGTGCCTATTTTATTAAAGGATAAGCCTGGTCTGTGTTGCAAAGCCATTTGTAAAAATGGGCTTTCCTGTGTACATATTTACAAGAGTCCAGATTGTGGACCTGCCTCTCTGGTAGTGCAAGACAGAAGACTAGTCTGGTGCAAATCATGAATGATTTGTTTTCATGTGATGAGGTTTGCATGAAATTTCAATTATTTTGGAAACAGCACTCCAAGTTTTGCTTGAAAATAAATGAAGGTCTTCCGTATCCTTTCAATAGCTGATAGAAACAACATTGTCAGTTCCTTTTAAAAAATCAGATTTTGGCTTTTTTTCTCTTTTGCTGTTTGTTTAATTATCTGCAAAGTTTTAAAATTTTATTCTGTCTTTTTAATAATTTTTCTTCCTCCATCCTGATTTTCTTGGGGTGGAGCTGTTTGCGTAAGCCAGGTTTTTGTCTGGTTTGTTTGTTACAAGGATAAGACTAATCAGCACTTCTTGGGCATTTTCTTTGTACCAACTTTTTGTCTCATCCTCATCCATGTGAACAAAATTATGTGGAAAAGCCTAGGTGTGTTTTGAAAAGGAAGCCTCCAATACTTGTAAGCAAGTTTACACCTTGAACTGAGGAAGACAACTCCAAGAAATCAGTTATTTTTCAAGTTTTCATTGACAGTATAAGACTTTCCTCTCATAGAACTCTTACCTGAAAACTTCCTTCCCTTTGAGGTGCATCTGTGGTGCTTCAGACCCTGTAATTCAAAACACCAAATTCCTTCCCTTTAACATCCTCCATAATAGGATGGATCTCTGTGTTTAGATTGAGTGTGGAAAAACTGTGATGATGGGGATAAATAAAACCACATCCGTGGATGTAAAGAATAGGTCCAAATGAACTCAGAATGCATGCTTTGGTGAACTTGAAGACCATAGGAACAGAAATGTACCTAATTAAAAAAATGTTTAAAGGGTTGCATTTTCACTGTCTCACTTTTATTACCTCCTTTACCGTAAACCAAAATCTTTTCTTGAAGTAGAATTTGTATTTCTCCTTGTATTGATTACTTTGTGAAGTGTAGTTTATGCATTTCCATTTGAGTGTGTATATTTTTCCTGGACAATATGGTAGTTCTACATTTTACGTTACTTTGCTTGCTGTGGGTAATTAACCTCGGATGGTGCTGAATGTCAGGAATGGTTTAGATTGGAGCAGTAGTTTGTGATACCCAGTGGTGCAATACAAGCGACCTGATTGTGCTGGCACATAGTCCTTCACAGTATGATCATTTTCTCACATGTTTGACCTCACAAGGCTGATGGGTTTCACTTTTGAGTCTCTGGTTAGTGCAGTGGTTTAATAAAGCTTTATTCCCAGCCTCTGAAAATGGGAAAGTGAAAGTGGCAGCACAGTAATTTTAAGGGTGTCCTCAGGGCAGAGGCGCCCCTGTAGTCAGCCTTTCTCTGCAGTAGAAATGGGCCAATCACATGAAAATTTGGGTAGATCATAAACCTCTGCCATGCATACTACTTATTTAGGTATGTGTTTGCTAGCCTCAGGCAGTCACCTTCAGGAAACAGTGGAAGTTGCCAAACTTCCTGGATGCTGTGTTTTCCCTTTTGTTGTCTGTCTGTGAAGCACTTTCCTTTCATCTTTTTGTCTTTATTACAGGCCTCCTGTAGGATTCCTTTTTTTTTTTTTTTTTGCTATGCAGTGTTACACAACAAGTAAGCCTTCCCCATTTCATAGGCTTTATTGATTCTAGGACTTTGATCTGATAAGCTCCCTAGATTAGTTTCAAACTTGGAGGTGTTAGGGGAGATGATTGGTACCTAATTACGTTCTTTTGTAGTGGGCTTCTTTTAAACTGCGGTGCTTGCTTGGTGGTTTTGCTTGTTCACTTTGGGCTCTAGCTATTGCTAATTTCTGTAGTGCTACACTCCTGGAAAATACACCTTTTCCTATAGAGGCAGATATTCTGGATGCCTGGAAAATACCATGCCATTTGTGATAAAGTTACAGGAACATAAAACCATCATCTTTGTATTTATGTTTTTGGCTTTCTTGCACAATATTGTCTTTTGTAGTTGCTTTGAGTTTTCCCCTGCTTTCTTCAGGACATAGACTGCTGTGCTTTGCCGCATAGAATTTACAAACATGGTTTATTTTCTGTGCTGTGCTGTTATCCTTCCTGTTCAAGGTGTCTGAAGGTGGTGAGTGGGAGGTTGCAAACAATCTGCAGGAATTTTTATATAGCTAACTGTCTGGAAGAAAATGTGACAAAGTGAGTGTGCAGGAGAGGCTTTGGAAGAAGGTATTGAAGCTGATTCCATATACAGCAGGGTATGTACAATGAGCTTTGCGAATCTTTTACAAACACAAAAACTCACCCATGTTTTCATCCTTGTCTCTGTTCTTACTCAAGACTGTTGCAAATGGTGTTGGTGGTTTCGCAGAGGCAGATTTCTGCTAGCTGCAACAAGTTCGCGATGCCCTGTAAGTCTCCAGTCATTTTTAAAAATGCAAACCACAAAAGCCAGAAACAAAACCTATGCTATTGAGCCTTCTCTGACCTCCTATTGCAGTGAAGGAATGAAAACTTATTCTCACTTTCTGCAGATGTGTGAATAGCAGACCCAATTTCTATCTTTCCAGGTAAATTTAATTAAACTCATGCTTGCTTTCAGGTTTGATGGGGAACTGGTAGCTAGTCTAATATATATTGCTTAATTTTTGATCCTGCTTGTTGTGTGATCTTAACAATGAGTTACTTCCTCTGTTTCTCTTCCTCGTTAGTAAAATATGTTCTATAATTCTTTATGTTTCATAAATGTGGGATTTGACCATAATAGTGAGCAAATTGGGGAAGGAAGGTTTGATTGTTGTCTCAGAAGGACACAGGGTAACTTGCTTCATTTGTTAAGATTCAAATGTAAGATTGTTCTTGGAATCTGTCCATCATCATGGTTGAAAGTGATTGAGCTGCTTACAGGGGAGAACCATAATTTCAGTTGCTGGCAGCAGGAGGAGTTAGTGAGAATAATTGTCATCACTCTAAAGTGACAGATTTCCTGTAAGGAACAGTGACAGCATTGTTGCAGTTAGGGCTGTGAATGTACATTAGCTAGAACAGAGGAACATTTTATTTTACATGAATAAAACCCTAAAAGAGAGGCACTTAAAAGGTAAGATGGTGGAATAAAAGATGGTCTACAACTGCAACTACAACTTGTTATTCTCAGCATCCATAATTTTGCTGAAGTTTGAGGAGAAATCAGAGTCTTTCCTGAGTCATTTCTGCAGCATTCTGTCAGACAGAAATGCTTGCAAATGATCTCAGAGGAGAATGAGGAATGTGCACAATTTAAACTTGCTTATCATCCCTGATACAGCTGATGTAACAAATGGACTAAACAAAGCACAGGACAGCACAGCCCTCAAAAAGTGAGCCGAAGAGTAAAGTTCAAGATTACTACAGTGTGTGAGGTCATGAACTTGATATGTGAAACTGTACAAATATACATATCCTTAGTTAAGAGAATATTTATAGAAATGGAATAATGGTGGATTATAAAGGCAATTATAAAGGCAACAAGTTTTAAAGAGAGATGGAGATATTTTACATTAAATAGTTACCATTGAGTGTTTTTAATTTGTTCCCTAGATCAAATAATCTTTAACTTCAGTTAAGGTTGTGTAGCAGGCTCTCCAGGCTAATAATAAACTGCGACAGGACAGTTGCACTGGGTAGGCATGTCTCAATGGTTCTGCTTTGGACTGGGTAAAATCTGCTGATGGGTGGTCTGGGCTGGTAATAGCCTGGTGAGTGGCTCTGACCTGCACCTTTCCAATACCTCCTTTGAAAGGACTTCATCATTTCAGACCAGAATCCTGGATTCAGGAAGAGACTCCTTCATAGTCCTGTTGTATACTTTAAGAAGTCCTTCAGCATTCTTTGCATAAATGTATCTCATATGGTGTTTTATATATGTTTATGATTTTCTTTAATGTGTTAGTACAGATATGCTAGAGAAGTTTTTAGCTAAAAATGTTAACTCTAACTTTCTCAGTAAGGTGGCATGAATTACATTCCTTATGTATTTTTCATTCTAGAGAATACTGCGTATGTGCCCATTGGGTATATGTATATCTAATTTGTCATTCTTTTTAGGTGTAGAAGAGAAAGCCTTGCAATATCAAAAATTCCTTAGAAATCTGAAAATATTTACAGTATTAAAGGAGGTGATGTGCAATTTGTATTCATCTGGAGAAAGTTCAGGAGAAGTTCTTGAATGTCAGAAGCTCCTGGAAGTGAAAATAACTTGATGATGTTGCGTGCCAAATCTTAGAGTTATTGAAACAAAATATACTGATGCTGGGTTCTGCTTTTTCTCTGTGCAGTGTAAAAGCAATGCTAAGTATCATAACACATAACACAGTATATTTGGAGGCAAGACATAGTATCTTCTGGGAATTACAGTATTGGAAGTAGCTCTGTGCTTTATTCAAAGGTAAGGAATGGTCTGGGGTGTACTGCTCCAAAGCACTTAAGCCTGGAAGCGTGTTGCCATTTTCCTGTGCTACTGCAGGCTGACTCTTGTGCTGAAATTCAAGTAGAGCAAAACAAAAAAACCCCAAAGCTGGTAATTGGCTAGGATGATGATTGTGTGAGCTCATTCTCCCAACCTCGGGGAGGGAAGCCTGTTTAGTCAGAGCCAGCAGTGCTCATGCAGTGCAGCTGCCAAGCATGAGCTTTCCTGAAGCATAGTCATGCCGCAACTTGAACATTTATTGCTGCAGATTAAACTGTGAACTGTTAGTAATAGGATGACATTGAAGATACTTTTTTGTAGTTTTTCTGTATAGAAGGAACTTCTGAAAAGCTAATTTTGTGATATTTTCTTTTGCCATCAAATAGCGGATGCACCAAATCCTCCTTTATCTTGGTGATCTCTTAGGATATAGGGTTTTTTTGCATGTAACTGGGAGAACTGAGGTGTTTAGTAAACATGTTTTTTTCAGAGTACCTTAAATCTCTTTTCTCCCTGGTAATGTCCTTTTCACTATCCTGGGTTTTGTGCTGAATAACAACTTCAGTTGTACATACTCCTTTTCCTCATTTAGATTATCTCTGAATTTACTCATTTTCCTACTTTGCATCCTAATAGTTTAGTTAGATCTCTTTACCAGATTGCTGCAGTTCTAAACTGGTCTGAGTTACACCTTGTGACGCTGATGTCTTCTTATCTAGTAATATTAAAAGCAGAACCAAAGTCCATACAAGTATAGGTTTGGAAAGTTGTGCTGATGCAGTGCTTTGTTACTAATGTGAGCTCTTGCTGAAGGTCTTCTGGGTACTTTTCTGTGTGGTGGCTGCAAATCCCAGTCAGGACTATTAAGAACACCATCAACTGGGCTTTCTTTCTTTCTTTGGTTAAAGACAAGGACTCCGGAAGTTGAAAGTTGAATGCTGTCTTTTTGACAATTACTGTTGTATTTTTCTTCAAAGTGTAAAAAGTCTACAGCAGAATTTCAGAAAGCTGGCAGGTTAAAAGTTGATCTAGTGGTAGTGTCCTTTAATATACAGAAAACCTGGCATTCTTTTTATCAGAATGATGTGACTGATCAATACAAAAACATCAGTAGAAGAAAAATGTTGCCTAGTTGAGAAAGAAAAATAGCTTGTGATGATTCCACCAAGTAAGACTGTCAGAAACCACTCCTAGTAGTATTACCTCAGGTGTTGAGGTTTAGCTGTTATCTCTGATACATTTGCAGTGCTGCAGAAAGCACGAAGATGGAAAGCATTGAAGCTTTTGGGAGGCATATAGCAGCTTATCCACCTCTATATTTTTGGTACCAGGGTTTCAGCTTCCTCCTGTAAGATGTTTTTTCCTTTCCTAATGAAGTCTTGAAGTAGGAAAAACTTACTTTATGAAATCTTAATTTGTGTACTAGTTGCAGTTTAGAGAGAATTTTCCATCTCACGTGTCCATAATTTCTCCTAGAGTTATTTTTGTCCTGTTGTGATAGTCTTGGAAAATGAGCTGAGACATTGTGCTTAGAGGAGGGAGGAATGCCCTGGCTCCGTGATCAGGGTGGCAGAGGTCCATGGTTTGTAGCCAAGGTGAAGGGGAGGCAGTGTGGGGGAACAGCTATGTAACAGCCTGAGGAAGTGAGTCACTTCGCTCTGAAACACAGTCCCATGGTTCCAGTAGCACTGAAGCCAAGCTTGGCCTCTGAGGTGGAAGTTGCGTAAGTTAATTAAAACTCTTTGTCCTTTCCTCCTCGTCATGTTCCCAACCCCACCTCATTATTAAAACCTGCACCATACCCATATCCATCTGAGGAAGCTCAGGTTACAGGACTTCAGTGTGCTATGTAATTTTGGTTTATTATTTTTCATTTTAGAAAGAGGGATAAATATATTGCAGATTTCATTGGAAGAGATGTGTGTGTTAGTCTTACCTGCTCCACTCAAGAGAAACTTGATTATATATTATAGAAGGGATGTAATAAGAATAGATTTTTAACAATTCGTTGTTATTTTCCTGGAATATATTGGCAATGGGATTTAAAGTGGTTTAAAGTGAAACAGAATGCACACTGAAAAGAGTAGGAATAGCGATTTTACACTAGAATGTTATAATGGTAATCTGAGAATATAATTGAATTTAAAACTAAACATCAAAAAGGTTTTAGGTGTCCAAATAGAAATACTAGTACATGTGTTCACACATTAGACCTTAATCCTGCAAGCTAGCCTATTAGAGTTTGTGGATAGCTTTTCTTTGTGGCAGAAGAGGGTAGGAGGGTAGAATTGTCATAGAGTGCCTGTTCTGGAAAGGCTTTCTCCTATAACCTTTGTAGCTTTACACTAACAGATATTTGCTGATGTCTGCAAGCAGCTGTTACAAGAGCAGCTGCCTCAACTACCTTTCAGTGAGTGTGACCTGAACAGGAGCAGTTTCTTTCAGCTGTTGAAGAAAACATCTGAGAGAGCAACAGGTTGAGCAGGCCCTGGCCCCAGGGCTTGGGTGCTGGGTGGACAGTTCTTGATGGAAAGCATCTGTAGTCATTGGTGGTGTGTGTATGACTGATGGGCTGTTGCCTGACCCTTTTCCTTCAGAATACTGAACTGAGCATCTTGCTGCGTGTTTGACTGCAGCCTTCGTGTACACGTGTGTCTTTTAAAGGTCTTTGGGAAATATGGCCTTTTGGCAAGCTATGAGGGTTTGGTTTTTTTTTTTGTGGTTTTAAATTGAGATTAAAACCAGATTATTCTGGCTACAGGAAGATGTGGAAGTAATTGGCCAGATCAGAGGTAGTTTAAGAGTAAAACTTTCAGGATGAGCTTAAGTGATTAGTCAGAACTCTGTGTGCAATAGGGAGTTGCATCATGCAAGTACAGTGTGATATCTATTTTGTAAAACTAAGTGGTTTTGTTTTGTGTTCTTCTAACAGGCCAGATCTGTTGTTTCTTCCATCTATTGTCCTGGTCTTAATTTCCATGGGACATGGGAGATACATACACATTGTTGCTTATCACATGAGCATTCATAGGCCAGTTATGTGTGTTGATGATTCATTGCAATTGCTTCTCTATTTCAGGACCTGTAACTAAGTGGACTCTACTGACCTCTGAACCACAAAATATAAGAGTGAAAAGAAGTGGGAAAAGCACACAAAGAAAAAGGAAGTGAATGCACTTTCATCTGGACTTCTTTCCTGCCCTTTATTACTAAAGCTGAATGGAAAAGAAAGACTGCTGTGCCTTTCTTCCCCCAACCTCAGGGATGGGTGGATTATAAATACTGTGTGTGTGGCTGGGAGAACAGACTGAACCATGAATCTTCAGGCTCAGCAAAAGTCTTCAAGCAAACGGACTGGGAAACGAGTTGCCTATTTTAATGAGCAGGACATAGCTGTGCCATCCAAAGAACCACAGCAGCAGCTTAAGGAAGGACAGTACTATGGTCATGGAGGGAATATACCAGTCTCCCAAACTGTGGAGATTTCTCATGCAGGAGGATTAACAAGTGCGCCCAACAACGTTGGTTTGATGAACTCTGTTTACAATCAAGATAGGGGAGAATCAGTGATGATGCCCCAGTCAGTAACAGCTGTCAAATGGCAGAATTCACTAATGGGAAACCGGTTGCCAGAGCGGGGTGACAGCCACTGGCAGTCTCCACCTTCAATGTGGAACCACAGTATGGTTTTTGGGGGCAACCCAAAAGGACCCCACTCCAATGCTGGTGCCCCAGGCTTCTACGGCCACCCAGAAGCTCTTAAAAGAAATCAAGAGAAAGGAGTGTTTGTGTCACAGCTGGATTTATATGGAGATGCAGTCCAGCAGATGATGTCCCAGAAGGCTCAGCTGGAACAGCAAGCCCTGGTTAGACAACAAGCTCAAATGAATTCTTTTCATCAAATGCAGAAACAGCAGCAGCAGCAGAATCAAAGTCTGCCATTGCAGCCTTTCCAACTTGCATTTGGTCACCAAGGCCAAAAGCAAGGTCTTCCTGAGTTGTTACATGTCTTTCAAGAAGCCCCAACTTCTTCCAGTCCAGCATTTACTGCACAACAAAAACAGCAAGCTCTTCCCCAGCTACAGCTCTTTGAAAATTTCTATCCTCAGCAGCAGCAGCAACAGGCTGGCACACAGGCCTTCAGTCTGCAGCAAACAGGTTCTATAGCACAGCCTCATGTGGCAGCTGCAGCACCCCAGCATCACATGATGCCACACCAGTTTCAGCAAGCAGAGAGGAACCAGGAGCTATTCAAGGCATTAACAGAGCAGAACCAACAGACTGTGCTACCTCAGACTCAGATTCCCTTTCCAAGAAGGTCACGGAGACTCTCCAAAGAAGGTGGCCTACTGACATCTGCAGGAGAAGTGTTGACTTCTAAGCAGGCAGAAGAACAATCTAGCAATTTATTTCTGCATCACTGGCAAGCACATCAGCAAGAGGTCCCATTACAGCAGCCACCTGAGTCACTGGCCCCCAATAAAAGTGGCTATTTGCACCCCAGAAGATTGGATATGGGGCAGAAGGATGTCCTCACTGCTAGTGAGCAGTGCCAGATGGAAACAGACAGGCAAGCTGCAGCCCAGAATGGTAGAGATGAGGAGAAACAGGCAGCAGCACCTGAAGAAAACACTCAAAGAACTAATGATTTTCAGAGTGTCAGAGGTGGTGTAATCCAGAGTACCCGGCGGAGACGACGTGTTTCTCAAGAAGCCAATTTGCTGACTTTGGCCCAAAAAGCTGTTGAGCTGGCTTCTCTTCAGAATGTAAAGGTAAGGTATAGAGCCTAGCCAATGTAGCATGTTTTAGACTACAAAACAGGGTTGAAAGGAAAGGAATTTATGCACGTATGCAGGACAGGATGGCATCTTGAAGTGTGCAACAAGGGCAGCTCTAGTGTGGAGGCGTGTAAGTTCAGCTACTGTAATTCAGAGATGTGGGAGAACAGGGACGTTGTGTAGTGAAACCACTAAGGGATAGTTTTCACTAACACCAAGTGTTATTTTAGCCCATGACATGAAAATACAGATGTTTTCAGCTTAGATCTCAAGGTGATCAGGAATTTTGAGAGGCAAATAAAAGCAATTTACTTGTTGTCTTTTTACCAATTTAACATTCTTTTCTGTTAAAAAACTTAGACTTACCTGCCAGTTTCTCAGCTTTTGCAGTTGAAGTGTTTCTAAAATGTGCTAAAAATTACATAATGCAATTTACATGTTCAATACTTCATGAATATTTAAAGTCTAAGAAAGCTTCACTTGCATGAAGAACCTATACCAGGCATGACAAATGCCTGTCTCATGCAGCATCTTGCAGGGATGACCTGAGAGCTGTAGAATGACCTGTCTGCCTGAAGACCTCCTGTAGAACTTAATGGGAAAGAAATCTAGTGCTGACTGATTTGGTAATTCACTATTCCTAACCTTTTGATATCCCTCAGTCTAAACTGCACAGTATATATTCCATATGGCAAGGTGACAGAGTTCAAAATTAAGTAGCCTATTGGGAGACAAGTGATGGGATTTTTGGAGATGAGTGGGGTTTTTTGGAGGGATTGCTTTTGAACGTTTTCTTAAGAGTTGTGTTTGACTAATCTTTCATTGAGTGCTTCTTAAGAGGCACACTTTTCCTTACAAGTTTTGTTGCCAAAGGCTGATGAAATACACGTTACATGAGCTACTTTTACCTACAGTTTTGACACCTGAGTTGCTATCCAGTCAGACAACAAAGGGAAGGGCATTTTATTCCCTGTTTTGTTCTCATCATCCTTTTTATCGTAGTCTGTCTGTCACTGTTTTTTGCCATCTCTTCCTTAGAGGAATGTGCTGTTTGAGTAAAAGAACTAAACTAATGAACGAGCTGAATATCCATAGCCTAGTCCACCTCTTGGACAGCAGAAAGCAAATAGTGACTTGGTTGGTGCTGTCTTCCATCCTTTTTGCTCTAACTCAGCTGAACCAGCAGATTTGATAAAGAACTGGTAGTACATAGTAGCATGGTGTATTTGCTCATACTTTGCCAGCCATTGTGTGGTTATATTGCAGAAGGTCTGCAATTCACATTGCAGTTGGATCACTCACAGAGTGTCAAGAAGAAGCAAATAGAGCATTTAGGAAAAGGCGCTGAGAGATGAAGCAAGAAATTGGCCGTTTGAAGGCACGTCTGCTTGCAGTCTGATTCATAATGTAAAGACCAGAGAAGTGTTTTGGCAGATGCTCTTTTGTTCTTTGCAGTTATGCAAGCATAATGACACTAGCAGAAGAACTCTTTATGTTTAGATCACTTCAGGCTTTCAGGATGAGGTTTTGCAAGATGATAAAATTCTTACCAGAGGTCTGATGGATTTTACATCTTTAGGGTGTTGGATATTGTGTGAGGGAGAAAAAGAAAATACGTTTGCTGAATGAGGGTGGTCTTCTTCTCTTATGAGTGTCTTTCTGGTAAAAACAACCTAGAAGCCTTCTCCGCATATGTTATCTGAAGAGTGTGTAGAAAGCCATAGAGTTAAATTATTGATTAAAGAAGATAGCATTCATATTTTGAACCAGTTGTTTGAACATCCCAGTCTAGGTATGTGTACCTTATGCAAAAATAATACTCTGGACAGCAATATTTGTCTGCATGCAGTGTCACAATTGATGCTTTGCACCCAAGCTGCCTGTGGCTGCCTTTTTTTTGGGTGATGCAAACTTATTGCTGCCTACAGGCTGCAGTAAATCCTCAACTCTTAGTTTAATGGTTTCAGTGTGACTTGTTGTCTTTTAAAAGTAAAGAAAACTTTTCTCAAACCTGAATGGTTGTCTTAAAGGGCATCTGAATTAAAATATTCCTTTCTTGATAGAAGGCAGGTTTTTGTTACCTAGCTGCTTTCCCCTAGCACAGAGCAAGGCACCAGCAGCTACAAACAAAAGGAGAAAAAAAAGTTTAGTTTGCAGAATTAGAGTTCTGGGCTCGCCTCCTCCTTGGACAAGCTTTGGTTTGACTGCAGACAGAAGCTGCCTCTCCTTGATGCAGGTGATGCAGAATGATGGTAGAAGGCACTTTGTGGGGATGTTTTTTTAAAGGCTGGTGTGGTTTCTTATCAGATCACAGTTGTGGCCTTGGAACAGTTGTTCCAGCTGCTGCAGTTGAGTTTTTCTGTGAATTATAAGGTTTTTAGAAATAGCTTGAGGGATAGACAGTATCAATGCCAGAATGTGTGATGGGTTTCTGTGGATTTCCTGGAGGACTCTAGATGGCTAGTTCATACCTCAGTATTTATGCAAGAGTCTAAATGAAAGTGCCACATGTTGCACTTCCTGAGAGAAGTTATCCAGCAGCCCTCCTGCCCCAAATTCTGCAACAGGGATGCTGAGGTAGCCGAAAATCCCCTAGCAGGTCTGCAAATGAAGGTCCCATCCCTTATTAAGAGACTCCTTTCTGCTTACCTCTGAGAATAATCAAGCAGCTGAGAAATTATTTAGGGATCTGAAGCAAAAGGCTTAATTACAAAACTAGTCATGTCCCCTCTTAGTAAACATTAGGTATGTGTGAAGTTCTGTGATCAGAGAAGTTTTGGTGTGGACCAGAAAATCTTTAAGGATGTCTCAGCTATTTATATTAAGTTCCTACTGGTGTCTTTTCTGTATCTGTGCTACTGTTCAAGTCTCCTCTTTTTCTTTTGTCTTGGAGGGATCATCTCTCCCATCACTGAGTCTTTTGTTAATTGCCCACCAGTTTTGAAAATAAAAGGAGCATGGTTAACCAGTCATGAAGCCAGAGGAAAGTGACACTTTTGGGTGACTGGCACTTTTGAGCTGCGGTAAATTCCTCCTTGTAGTCAGCAAATTAGTTCAGGTCTCTTGACCTACAGAGGTCTGTGTAGCACCCAGGAAGTACCTGAGGTTTTTAGATTGGTCAGAATTGGTGCTTGTTCACATATTCACATTGTCATTACATGTTGCTGTACCCAGAAAGTAGTGGAGGGAGGCTACAAAAGTGTACAAGAACCCCTTACTTTCTAAAGTCAGTGGACTCTAGTGATGTCTATGAGCCCGATGAACATAATGAATGCCCTCCCAATCCAAAATTGGTATCTTTATGGGAAAGTACAGGAGCCTGTCACCAGCCTGAAGTGAAGGCAGGTCCTCAGACCTCATTAATTTCTGCTGAGGCTTTTTCTGGAACAATGGATGCCACTTGTGATTTCCATCACTGGGTACTAGGGGGGTACATCTGCAGTCTCTGTGAAAAAGTGGTCAGACTTGTAAACTGCAGGGTCAGTTATGGGATAAACCTTCCTGTGCACACTTAACCCAACTCTAATGAAAGGTCTTGAAAGGAGGCCTTATTTTGAAGGCATAATGTTTTCCAGAGTAAGGGAAAAAAAAAAAAAAAAAAGGATGAAGGAAAAGGTTGCTCTGGGTTTGGGGTTTTTTGTGTGTGAGAAATTTAATTAAGATATTATCATGGTTCAGTCTTCCCTGGAGCAGAAATCCAATATTTGAAATTAATAACCTACAGCTTTTGATCATTACTAAAACTAGAGCCTTTGTTGAAAGTTATCAAGCAGGGTACCACAAATTCACATAGAAAATAAAATGTCAAAACACAGGTAGTGAGACAGTTCTTAAGAATGACGTGTGTATGTGTTCTAGCTGTTAAGACTATAGGCTATCCTGAAATAATTCTATGAAATTTTAGTAACACTGTGAAGTATTACTTTTCTTCCAGTAACGCTTCCAAATCCATTTCTGCTTGCAAATTGCATCGAGAAACTTGATACACACTGAAAGTGAGATGATACTTCATTTATTATGTAAGTAATACAGAACTTTTCAGGAATCTATTTTTCTTCTCAGGAACTGGATAATTCAGAGGAGAAGAGTGTACTAGTAACAGCTCCAGGACCTACTGCAGCTTCAAAAAGTGTTGTGGAATTCGCCAGTTCTTCACCAGCTCCCAAAAAAGCCCGGGAGGATAACAGCCTTGTGCCTCTTATCATTCCTGTGTCTGTGCCAGTGAGAAAAATTGACTTGCAGAGCCTTGAAAAGGAAAAGTCTGAGGATGGAAAGCTCCAGAGAGGCCAAACGAACGATCGAGCTCCTTGTGACCGGAAGCCTTCAGTGATAGTCACCCGGAGGCGATCTAATCGTAATACCAACATGGAGACCTCAAGTCAGGTATGGATGGACTAAGGAGCCAAAGATGAGCCACAGCTGTTAGATTTAATCACAGTTTTTAGACATGAACTTTTCTATTAGTTTGATCCCAAGGCTCTAACTTGGAATGTTTTTAGTCTGGGGATTTTGCCATAATTTGCCATATATTTGCCAATAATATTGCCATATATTTGGGTATTTCTGGCTTTTCATGACCTATAGCTAATGCTAGTAAAGCCAGGCAGTGCCTCACTAAATTCACTAAACAGTGAATAAAGCCAGATGGGCAATAAGACTAGAATAATAGTCTGTGTCAAGAGTGCTTTCTTCATACATACATAAATACCAATAAACTCTTAAGTAGTGCACATATCTCTTAATGTGAATAAAATCCAAAACGAAGATTTATTCTCATGCAATTGAAGCCTTTTAACTGAGTTCTGAAGGTCAGTACTTGATCATTCCCCACAGCGCAGTAGTGACGAATGGGTGGATTGATTTTTTTATTTTCCCTCTCTTCCATCCAGAAATACAACAGAATGTTCAGACACCAGAGAAATGGCAGGTGTCTGGGGAGGTTTCTCTGCATTTATGACCATCTAATAAAATACTGTTACATCATCTTCTGTTCTCTTACCACTATTTGGTATCACTGTGTATCTGTTTCAGGGTTCTGGTGTATCTGTGCCAGGGCTCTGCTGTGCTTTTTTGTTCTCTTTTAAAGCTGCCGTGTAGGTTGGACCAGATGTACATGTAGTTCTTGTAAAATATAACTTCATAATCACATGAGCTAGAGCTGCTACCTAATAGTTCCTGTGTCCAGTCCATTCTATTCCCTGTGTTCTTCCTCTCACTTGCCTGCCCCCTCTGCTAATTGTTGAGATGTCCTCCAACTGTCCTATCCAGATTTTGAGCTGCCATGAAAAAATTATGTCGGCTCACTGAAGTTTTTCAAACCTGAGGTTTTAAATTAAATTAACAATGTAATTTTTTTTCTAATAGCATGAAGATGCTGTTCCAAAGGATGAAGCAGAGGGCTTTGCCCGAAAACCAAAGCAGCGGCCAAGACCTGAGCCACTCTTCATACCACCGAAAGCCGGCACCTTTATTGCACCACCTGTTTATTCCAATATTACTCCGTATCAGAGCCACTTACGGTCACCTGTCCGTCTGGCAGACCACCCTTCAGATAGGAACTTTGAGCTACCTCCTTACACTCCTCCACCAATCCTTAGTCCAGTGAGAGAAGGATCTGGGCTGTATTTTAACGCTATCCTCTCTACAAGCGGTCATTCAGTTCCACCTCCAATGACTCCCAAGAGTGGTCACAGAACTCTGCTTAGATCAAGTAAGTTTCATTCTAACCTTCCTTTCCTGTCTAATTTATGATTAGGAACTGTGGAGCATTAGGAGGAACATCATGCCCTTAGGAGGTGTGACTGTGTGAAACTGGAGCTTCTTCCTGATCGTTTGGGGAGGCGGGATAGAGGGAATGCAGTGTTGCTCCATCTGGGCATGGAGGTTAAGATGCGTTCACAAGCAGCCTGCAACACCCCCTGCTGACGTTCTTGGGAATGAAAAGTCAGTGCCTCTCGCAGATTGTCAGTATCTGAACTGAGGAAGGCAAGTTCCTGGTCGTCTGAAACTCCTTTAATTAGCCTAGGGGCACCTTTTTTGAGAGATGGACAGCTCTGATTATATTTGCAACCTGTGTGAAAAGTAAATCTCAGACGTGAAGCTGAGCAGTTCTTTCCTCTCGTTGCAGATAGTTCAGAAGTTACCCCTCCGATTCTTTCGGTAGTGGGGGAAGCCACCCCGGTCAGCATTGAACCGTAAGTAGCCAGTAGATTCAGAGTCTCTCAGAAGCATTAAAACTATTCTTACTGGTGTTCAAAATATAAGTTGTCTTGATTAAAAATTATACCACATGATAAATACTGTTTGTTTGGGCAAATGTAATTCTGGTGACACTAATTGCTTTCAATTACTGCTCATCTGTCTCCGGGCTGAATTACTGTTAGTTACCTAAAGGTGAATCTGTGTTGTTGTATACGAGCACTTCTTTGTATGCTGTGTGCTTGTTTTAGGGTGGGAGGATGATGCTCCTTTAGAGGAAGGACAGAATGTAGCTTGGAAAACTGGAGTTTGCTCTCACATGGACTGGTCTGATCGCGGGTGTGTTGTAGCTGCAGCACAGCTGTGCACACTTCACTCCCCGAGGCGAGCTCAGCCTGAAAACACTATGGCCAGTGGCATATGGGGTGTGTGCCTTGAACTAATCAGCCTTGTTAGTCTTTAGCTGGCTGTGTGCTGGGAAACCTCAAACATATGTGGACACAACAGCAGTAGGGAATGCAGTCTGGAGATACTGAAGCTGGAATTGTGAGCTTAGGCTTGGTGCCAGTCCTGCTAAACCTGAGCAGAATTGCAAATGTCTCTGCACAGCCTTTGCCAATGCTGTGGGAATGTTTTCAGTTTAAGCTCAGTACTGCAGAACCTACAGCAAGGTAGTTCCAGTTCATTATTTCACCTAATTAATGAACTCTTGCAAAATCTAATCATGGAGATGCAGGGCACGGAAGCACCCACATGGCATAAAAACACCCACGTGGCTTGGCATCTGACTGTGCAATCAGGAATCTCTGCTCTAACTCTGCAGCATATCCTGTAACATTTGATATATTTGACTCCAACTTTGCCCAGGTAAATACAACGCTGCTTTTGCTTTTATCCAAAATGGTTTATATTTTAAAAATGGATTGGAGCATTTGGTGACAATTTTATTTTTTCTTGACCTTTTTCCATTCTGCCTTCTTGTTTGAAGCTCAGTTTTCTGCACTTGTGGCAGTAGCCTGTCCTGAGCAAATGTTAAAATTGTGAATGAATGTAGATGTTTCTTGTCACCTTTGCAAACCTCCTCTAGACCAAGCCTGTTCATTGAAATAAGCACATTAATGGTTGTATAAATTTATTTTGGAAGTTGCCTAATTCATCTTTTTCCTTTTGGTCCATTTCACATTAATCTAGGGGAACTTCTTGCACAGATACTTTTCGTGTCCCTCTCAGGTCTCTATCTTTGACCTCTCTGTGGTGCAACTGTCTTTCTTGTGTCTGTTTGCTTAAATTGTTGAAGTTAATGACAGAAAGTTAGTTGTGATTTTAGTTGTATGTGAACATTTCCAAATTTGCTGGAAATTTCAAACCATGGTAGTAGTGCAAGTTCATTTCCTTTTGCCAAAACGTAGTTATGTGCAGAGTTGTCTTACTGTCATCTTAAGTCTTACTGAACAGATGCTTATGCAGGTAGATCTAGCTTTTAACTTTCAGTGACAGTAAATTAATAACCTGATGTCATTCTGTGTTTGGCAGCACTATTGTGGTCCATTATGTGGACATATCTTCCTTAAAGAAAATACGACAGGAAGCACTTTTTTTAAAAAGAAAAAAATGTTTAATTTGCTTTGTGGTCTTGTCAGAAGTTGACTCAAACTTGTGATTACCCAGTGTAGTGTTCTCAATTGCTTTTGCTTTGCCAAACCTCCTGTTAAAGTTTCTCAGAATGTTATTTAATTGCAGTGATTCAAAATAGGAAATGTGATAATGAAGCTTAATTCTTTGTGAAATGGTACAATAGGCAGCTGTCGTCACAGATCCTTGTATCTTACTGGTTTTGTAGTTCAGTTGCATCAAAGTCTTGGGGTCACTGCTGAAGTAGGCTGCCTTAAATATACCTTTGGTGTATCAGCTGTTAACTGCCTTCCCAATTGACATCCTGAATTCTGGATGTTGTCACACTCAGCTCCCATGGCATCCCAGGAGCACTGTTGGTACTTACAGGCAAGAGCTCTTGATGTATTGAAATCTAGACTTCATCAGTAGAGGAACAGAAGAAGAATAAAACTTGAATGGATCTCTGAAGATCATCTGGTCCAAGCTCCTGCTCAGAGCAGGGCAAATTTAGGTTACCCAGGTCAACTCTTGCGGTAGAACTCTGATTTTATATGGGCGTTGCAGGTATGAGGTGTAATTCAGTTTTTTCTAGCCCAGAGATGTCATATTCCAAGTTCAGTTTCAAAATGAAAAGTAACTTTCAAGAAGGCCCTCATTCTTTCCCTCCATATTTTCCAGTTGTCTCTTTCCTTCTCAGAAGTGAGGTCAGAGGAGTCTGTGTCCTGAGACGTGAAATCTCCCAAATTTCCCGCTGCAGTTTTTTACTGCAAAAAAGCCTTTTTATCTGTTTCCAGGTGACAGCAAAGTGTCAGTTTCAAGCAGTCATCCCTTCTAGGGCAGATTATAGTCCATAACCCTTTCCTCGTCAGTGAAACTGCATGCCATAACAGTAAGCAAGAGTAATCGCAATGAGTAGAAGACTCCACATGAACATCACTCTGCAGTCCATCTCAGTGTGCTCTGAAAGGAGGACTGGTTTACCAGGGTGGTTGTTTGGCTTTGCTTTTATAGCAAGGTCTTCTCAGTCCTGCATGAAATCTCTTGCTTTTCATTTTTAGTCTGGATTGTCTTTTTTCTGTCCAAGATTAATAGAACAAGTGAAGGAAAAAAGGAAAATTATGTAGCATTATACACAGACTTTTGAACCTGTAAAATACTCAAAATCAAACTTTAATGTTTTCTTGGGGTTCTTTGTTCTTCATGCATGTTCCACTTTAGTGGAATAAACTTGAATTTCATTGCATTTGAAATGAAATTACTTTTGAGAACCAGATCTTGAAACAGTTATAACGAGAGGCATCAGAGATGAGACATTTTCATCCCTGCCCATGGCTGTGATTTGAAATGTGTAATGTCCCTGTTGCTTTACCTTCAACAGGAATTGGAAATAGTGCTTTTGGGGAAAAGGACAGATAGTATATGGCAGCCTACCTAAAATTTCCCTGCTTAAATCTATCATGCTTGATGTCATCTTGCCATCGCCTACTGAGAGGAAGTTAGCCTCAGTCTGTGCATCTAGCAGATTCTGAAGAAAGGAATCCAGGAAGGAATCCCACTCCACTGGTGGGATTGAATGGGTGATGAAGTTGGAACAAGTGTATAGGGTAGTTAACTTCTGCATCGCTTTTTTTTACACATGAACTGTTCCCCTTAAGGAGATCTGGATCTGCTACAGATGCAAAAGAAATAGTTCGCAAAATCTCCTTTTATGTGTGTTGAAAGTCAGTCATTTTTTGAACATGGGCTTTTCCAGCAGGACATCTTATGATGCAGGTGCTTCATGACAATACCAAAATGAGGAATTGGGTGTAAAAGGGAATTAAGGTATTTGCTTCTTCTCCTTCCATACTCATTTCCTCCCCTTTGATCCCACAGTCTCTTAGGACATCAAAACACTGTATTAAAACACTTGCTAGTATCTCTCTGAATTTTTGTACAAGGTTATGTGTTGTTTCAAGGCTTCCTCACACCTTTTCCAGACTGCTTTTCATAATAGACATGTGTATATAATTACAGAGGATGAGAAAAGTCTGGAGGTTGGCATTTCCCAGAAATTTTTGTTATTATTCCTTATTACACTAGGTCACACTCTCTCTGGTAATTGTGCTATGTGTGGGGCACCAAGCCAAGACTTGAGAATCACAGCAGACATCGTAGCAATGGGGAACAACGTGACATGGACCACCCCTTCTGCATCCAAAGGAGATCTGTGAAAATCTCACCCTTTATATACCTTTCTTGTCTACCTGACATAACTGAAACCAAACCGAGACCTAACAGAACAGATTGCAAGATCTTGGGACTCTTTGCTGGCCAAGTCCAGCCTTGGGGTGGCACACAGAGAGCCAGGGGCACGACCCTGCTCTGCAGCCTCCAGGCTGGCTTGCTGCTCCAAGGAGGCAAGGCAGAGGCACGAGGTCCCAGTGCCCAGCAGCAACAACACGGGGGCTCAGTGCAAGGGCCACATGGCTGTGCTGTCACACGGCCCTGCTGGCTCCTCCAGCCTTGGCAGCGATATCCCCGCTGCTCTGCCCGGGCTGCCCGGCGGCAGCTCTGGTATGGCAGGGTCTCTCGGGTTGGTTTTCTTACCCAGATTTAGGTTGTTTAAAGTCTTTGGCCCTCTAAAAGCTCTGAGTCGCGCTGGTACAAAGAAGTGGAGTTTTCAAGGCCTTGTTTTCTGGTTTTTCGAGTTGTTTATTATTTGATATCACAGAGTTTTTCTCTGCTCCCAGCCGAGGTCCGGACAGCGGCTGGGACACGAGGGGACTGCCCCCCGATGGGACGTCACCTCACATTTATACAGATAGTTACGTGTAGGTTATTTACTATTGCACACCAATGCCTAGTGCTTACACTAAGAGGGTCACTTCTGCTTTGATTCAATCTACTCCAACTACTTTATATTATCACCACCCCAGAATATGGAGGACGAGGAAGAAGGAGAGGGACACGAGGTACTACTTAAATTTCACTATTTTGTCTCTCATTTACTTTTATTCTAAGAATCTTAAAACTACTGAATTTTGCATGTTCTACTGTGCTAAACTACTGTTTTCACTTCCTGGTGATATGCAATTCCTCTCCTAATGCTGGAAATTTCTCCCATGGGCTAAAGATCAAACTCAGTGTCGTCCTGGGCTCTGTGCCAAAGTTTCTAACCCCCCTGGACTGGCTCCACACCCCCCTGTCCAGGGCTCAAATTCTTTTTCTTGGGTCCCAGGTCATCCAAAGGGATGTCCTGGACTCCAGCAGGGTCCGCGCCGTCGGCTGGCGGCCCTGAGCCCTGGAATAGCGCGGCCTGTGCCGCCTCTGCTCTCGGCTGCCTCAAACTCTGGGTGCCGCCTCTGGGCCCCGCCGCCCGCAGGGCGGGCCCGCGGCTGCTCCCGCCGCTGATGTGCCGGGAAGGTGCACGGCGGGACTCGCTCCTGGCACCGCGGCTTTCGGCTCCTCCTCGAGGGCAGCCCTGCATGGGTTCGTGGGGCGGCGGGCAGCCCGCACCGCTGGTATCCAGTGGCAGCCGGCCGGCGGGCTCCTCTGCCCCAGCCGGTGAACCCGGCCCGTCCGCAGCTACAGCGAGCAGGACCCCGGTGCCGGGAGCAGTGGGCTCCAAGCCGCCAGCCATGGCGGACACGGGCACGGCCGCCGTCGGCGGGTGCGGAGCGGGGCCGGGGCTGCCGGAGCGGTTGCGCTCGAGGGTGAGGAGGGGCCTCAGGCTGCGACCACAGCCCAGCTCCCCGCAAGCCGGGCGCCGGTTCGGCGCGTCGCCCTCCTTCATGGCGGCTTCCCTGCGTCTTGCCACAGCGCCGCCATCTTGGGCCGAGAGCGCGGCACCCGCCTGCTCGTGGTGTGCCAGCCCCGCGCCGAGGGGTTCAGCCACACAAGGACTTGTGTCAGGGTGAGGCAGCTCCGCAGGCCTGGGGGTAATCTCAGGGTCAGGCAACTTCACGGGGTATGGGGTTGATCTCAGGGCCATGCAAGAGTCCTGGTAGCGCTGAGGGTTCAGGGGAGTCAAAAGCCGCGTAGTGGCCAGTGTTGAGGTGGTTTTCTTTAATAGCTCCCATGTAGAGAGATGGCCACAAGCTTCAGCATCGCCATGACTGGCAGTATTAAAAAGTCTCTGGCCCACCGCTTGCCAAACTTCTAATTGTAGGGGCCCATTAAGGGGAAAATCTCTAACATTATTAGACACCCAGTCCAGCAGGGTGTTTAACTTTACATCAGCCATACTAATAAGTTGTTAATGTAGGATCTGCCATACCCGGCCCAGGCTCCTGCTTTGTTCCAAGGGTATTCCTCTTTTCATCTTTGCTCTCACCTTCCGGGTGGGGTACACACACTTTCAATTCCTTGAGTTCTGTTCCCGAATTCCTCCCAGATCCTGCTCCCGGACTCTTCCCAGCCAGTTCCTTGGCTCAGTGAGAGTTACCAGAGCGTTCTGCACGCCCTGCGCTGCTTTAAAGGTCCCGACTGGGGCCAGCCATTCCCAGCAATGGGGAAGAAAGTGACACAGACCCCCTTATGCATCCAAAGGAGATCAGTTTGCTGTAGGAATCTCAGCCTTTATATACCTTTCTTCTCCACCTGACATAACTGAAAGCAAACCGAGACCTAACAGAACTCAGTGGAAGGAAGGCACCCCCTGGCTGGCCCAGCTGCAGTGCTCCTGTGCACATGTTCCACCATTCAATCACCTTTCTGCTCACCTCTCCTCACTCCTAAATGCCTCCCATCCTTCAGCCAACTTCCAACTATCCAGCCTGCAGCTGTGCCTTTCCCATAGGGCCTTCTGGTGAGAATCTACCTTAAACACTTATACAATTATAAATCAAACCCTACAGCAAACCTTGCCCTGGGCAGGGAGTTTTACCTTTTTTCTAGTGAAGCAACTCTCGAATTTTATAATCTTCTGGGCACTGCCTGATCTGCTGTCTCCAAAAAAAGAGCTGCTTTCTCTACACTTTACTATGTCAAGAGCTACCAGTGTGGTGCTAGTTGACTGACGTCTGAATGAGGAACACTTTTGCATTAAGGTACATAATAGAACAGTCTTTCAGTGGGGGTTCTTACCCACCTCTGTGCACAAAATCGTGTTTGCTAGTGCAAAGTAGAATCTCTGTTGATGGTCACTTGACTTAAAGCAAATGTAGTGCTCTGTGGGTTGCATGTAGTGAAAAATCTGTCTGCTAATTCAGGTATAAAAGTATGAGATTGATGCTAAAAGGATAGAATTTGGGTTTGGTACAAAATGAGCAATGCAGGTTTCATAGTTTTACATTTTTGGTTTCAGTTGTTAGAATACCTAGAAGACACCAGATTGTGTCAGGATCATAAAAGACCAAAGTTTGATCCTGCTTTGAATGGGAAGTTGGACCGGATGGCAGTGTTTAGGTTGAAAAGGACTTTTGGAGAGTGGTTCAGTTGTTGGCTGACAAAATGTTTATACTAGAACAGGCTCACCTATCTTATGCCTGAGGAGCAAGCTTGCCGTAGGAGCACACTGTATGAGAGCCTCTCAAAAAGAGATGATTTTTGGAAGCTAATAACTGTTATTTGAGCAGCTGTTAGGAGGTGCAAATTTAAATACAGTTTCAATCAATGCTGATAAAAAAATGGGAACTGACAATAGATGTAAAACCTCTCAGCTTCTGAGTTACTTATGTAACCTACAACACCGTTGGTGTTATATGCAAGAGCCTGCATTTGTATATAAATTTGTTTCTTTATTTGGTTCCTCATTAGTGTTTCTAGCCAAGATGGAGAGTTTCTGGATGTTGTAAAGATGGCCTGACTGTGATGTTTTTGCTTCTCTGCAGGCGAATAAATGTAGGAACTCGCTTTCAAGCAGAAATCCCATCACTCCAAGATAGATCTCTGGCAGAAGCTGATGAACATAAAGCAGAGCTGGTGTGGCAGCCATGGGGTGACTTGGAAACCAATAAAGTCACCCAAGAGAATGGTAAGAAGGTGAAAGGCTGTTGAAGAGGACAGAGTTGTCACAGTGGTTGTAGGGGTAACCGCATATCTACTGTAAGCATAATTAGGAATCTTTTAGAGCTGCCATTCAAGTGGCATGTTTGAGTGGTCTTGAAAACAGTTTGAGGAGCTAAACTTGTTTATGAGATTGCATGTATGGGGCAAGGGGAGGCTGGTAGGATTGGTTCTTTTAATCATGAACAACTGGGACCATTGCTTCTGTCAGGCCAAGAGCAGCCTTTTGTTCAATGAAGCTTCCTTGGTTTTGTTAAAACCACACACACTCAACTCCTGTATTTTTGAGCGATATTCTAGACATAATAGTATTTTGAAAAAATGAAGTTGTAGGCAGAAGTCAGGATGAAGAAGTAGGAGTTGTGGTAGCTAGTAGCAGACTTGGGGAGCTGTCTGCTTTTATTGCACGTTGGTTGTGGCCTGTATAAATCCTGAAGGGAAGAGGAAGTGGGCAAGCTTGAAGAAATATTTTGAATGAGAGAGAAAAAAAGGGTTTTGTGAAGTGGAAATTCACAATATAAGGGTGAATTCAAGAAATGTCTGAGGTGAAGGGAGGTGGGAAGACATTAGAGAAGGGAGGAGATTTGCAAGAAACTCCATGTGTAAATAGTGCTGCATGGCCTTGTAGTCTAATGAGTTCTGGGGTCCAAATTTGATCCAGATAAACTTGGAAGGACATTCAGCTTCTCTGAGTTTTACTTTCTGTTTTGTCTAGTCCTCCTTCAAAAGAGGTAATTAATGATGCAAATCCTGTAGGAAACTTCATTTTAATCTTTTCTGAATTTTTTTGGTACCCTGGTGGAAATAGTGGAAAACCTGCTAGCTGCTGCCTGTTCAAGCATTTTTCCTGGGGCTGGAACCAACCAGGAGCTGGCATTGCATTTCTTACATGAAGAAAAGGGAAGCATTCTGGTGAGTCTGCCCAGCTGTTCACCTCAGTGGGGTCAAAGATGTTAAGGGAGGTCAGGTAACCTCTCATTCCTGAGAGGACAGCCTTGCAAATTCCTTTCAATGCATCTGGTTCCCACTGTTTGGTGTCCCTTGCATGTCCCTAAAGTGGGTTCTGACCAATGTACAGTGCCATGTGTACTTATTATCCTTTAAATTTCCAATTTGGACATGTTTGGCTTTTTAACAAACACACTGACAGTCTATCAGGGCAAGTGAGCCAAGACTGGTAAATGAATCTTAGATGTTGTCTTCCTGGAAAGGTTACTATGTAGAAAGGAAAAATAAGAGGCTGGGGCTGAAAGCTGAGTCAGAGGGCAGTGTCTTGCATCTCTTTGTTTTGGTAGATCCATTTGGCTTCTCTCTCTGTGTCTGTAGAACAGCTGGCAGCTAATTTTATATCAATACTGTAAGACATGATGCACTTTCATTATTGCCTTTTGACACCCCTAGAAGGTAATATCAAACAGCAAAGCTTTGTCGTCCTTTTACAGTTCTGTGACTGATTTAACCTGCCAAAAATCAGCCCTGTGGTCATGTGTATCCCACACTTTTGCCTGTCCGCTCGTTTCCCATCCTCTGGCCCTGACACTTGTGGGAATGCATGGACTTGCATTGGAGAAGAGATCAAACAGAAAGCAGTTTTTGTGTGTCTGTGGTAGATTTCAGCCAGCCCATCATTGTGAATGCTATTAGGTGGATAGTCAAGAATGTGATTTTTTAAAGTCGTGCCAAAGTGGTAAACTGTGCTTTAGTTCTTTTCTGTTGCCACAGAAAAGAGGGGATTAACAATTGCCTGATCTTTGTTTTTAATACCCCAAACATTAAATTAATTATTTTATTTGTGTTTATCCAAGGGAGCTCTGACCAAACTGCTGTTGAAGAAGCCAGTGCGACCACCTACCCACCCTTTGGCAGATTATCACTACACAGGTTTGTTAACCAGAACAACTCTGTGCAGCCTGCTTATCATACAGGAATTTTTCTGTCCTTTTCTGATTTTCGGAGTACTCTGTTACATTACGAGGAGATTAAAAGAGCATTCCTCTCTTGTAACTCAAATGGTGGCTTGCCAGAAATTTTGCTCATGCTAATCCTTCTGAACATGGGTATGAGTTCTGATTTTCTTTATGGGGAAAAGGGAAGGTAATCCTTTGCAGTAAGTCACAGAGAATGTAGAAAGACAGCCAGTATGTACAAGAAAGGCTGTGGTAACCTTAGAATCATAGCCTCTCTGGCATGAGTTTCCAGGCTGGAGTTAAACAAGGGGTTTTATGGGGAATAGAATATATGAAGAAGCCTCAGCCAGCTATGGATACCTGTTAGTGTTTCTGCAAAATTTGAATGCCATAAACTGCCTTTGTAGTCTTGCACTTAGTTAGAAAATAGTCAGCTGTGTGACACTGACTTCAGTGATCTGGAGTGACCCACGTCACCTGAAAGACCTGATTTAAGGGGTAGAGAGACTTCTAATAGCTGGTGCCACAAAGCACAGAAATTGTATTTTTTCATCATTACACATTCCTACTGTAGTTGTTGGCAAATATTACTTGAGTAATATCTATAAGGAAGGAGAGGATTCAAAAATGTGTTTATTATTAGAGGCAAGGAATATTTGAGGAATATTGGAGACATAGTAAATCTTCAAGTACAGGTTGCTGCTGAAAGAGAAGATCCTGTTCTCCTGCCTCACCATTTCCCTACTATAAAATCTTATGACTGGGCCACGATGAAGTGTGTCACTTCATGTTGCTTGGGCAACATCTTAGTTCATCTAATTAAGTGGTTTTTGCAAGCTGAGGTGAGTTAACCTATGGTGATGAGCACTAGATCTAACACAAATGAAGTGTTGAGAGAGCTGAGGTGGAGCAGTAAGGGAGGAGTTAACAGCAGTCTAGGTTTTGCTGTAGTAGGTTTGAGGGAGAGGCTGCACCCTCACATATGTGTATTAGTCTTATTTAAGGCAAACATGAAGAAAAGGTATGTAGAAGAGTAAACATTTGAAATTGTATGGGCTTCCATTACAACTTATTTTTACCTACAGGATCAGACAAGTGGAAGGTTGCCGAAAAAAAGCTATTCAACAAAGGCATTGCAATTTACAAGAAAGACTTTTTCTTGGTCCAAAAGCTCGTAAGTTACTTTTGTTGTTTGGTTGGTTTTTTGTGATACATTTTTTCTTGTTTGTTGAACATTCAATACAGGAAGTTCAGTCTTGATTTTTCTGAAACCTCACTTTAAGCATTAGGTCCTACACTCAAAACATTTCAGAAAAATGTCAACATCGAGCACAGCATAAAATCTCACCAGAAAGCTAGAGCAATAATGTTTGTTTTGCTGTTGTTGTTTACTTGACCCTGCTACTTAAACTGCATTACTTCCATTAATCCATGCTGCAGACATCTCCTCTGCAGAGCACATTTATAGAGCACTGGCAATGTTTGGCTTAAATGGCTTGCAGGTAAAACAAAAAAGAAACACATCTTTGCCACTGATTGAGAAGACCAGAGAAGGATACGAGAATGATGCATCCTTTAGATCTCTTTCCAGTGTTGTGACAATGATAGTAAAAATAATCACTCCCATATTTTGATGAAGTATGACATGTCAGCAAAGAGGAAATCACTGAAGGAGAGTGCAAAACCAGGAGCTGCAAACATACTTACTGAATAAATTCCCCAAAGGCATTTAAATTGCAAAAGCTAAGAATATATTCCAAACTTTTCAGAAAAATCACTGATGCAGAATATGTAGATGGTCACAAGTCTGTGCTGATAATTGTCTACCACCATATGCCTACAAAATGCACGCGGCCAAAACAGGAAAGGGCTGCAAACCTTCACTTCCATTTTTGGATCGGTATTCTGGTCTGGTCTTCTCTGAAGTGCTGCTGCAAAATAAAGCTCCCCCATAAAACTGAGAGGTTGCTGCCAAGCCTGATAGCTCAACTGAAACATTTCAGAGGCTAAGAGGTGCATTAAGCTTACAAAGTTCCAGGTTCTGTCACTTTTACATTAACCAGCTTTTCTTCAGAAAGTTTGTCCTCTAGTTCTCATGTGAGTAACAGTGGCAGAAGGGGATAGGCTGTGGGATGAGGCAAACAGGGTGAATATGGCACAGAAAAGGAGGCTTGAACAGCAGCTGTGGTGGAATGGAGACTACTAAGGAGAGAAAATACAAAGTGTATTTATTGCACCCCCAGTATTATTTATAAGTCTTTTTAAAATCAGGTAATTCATTGGACTTTTCATGTTTTTTAAACAACAGATAAAAACCAAAACAGTGGCTCAGTGTGTGGAATTCTACTACACATACAAGAAACAGGTGAAAATTGGTCGGAATGGGACCTTAATCTTTGGGGACATTGATGGTGCTAATGAGAGATCCATGAAAGATGAAGCTGAAGTTGACATCAAGGTAAGTAATCTCTTAAATTTCTCTCACCTTGTTTGGGCTGTGGTTTGAAGTCTTGTGTGTTGTCTCATTTACTGGTCAAATTAAAAGCACAGACAAGCTGGCTTCTCCACAGGAGTCCAGACTACAAATTTGTGTCCTTTGTCACGTAATGTTGTTTACTCACAGACATCAAAATTAACTGTTCCTTTATCTTCTGGTGAAGAGTTCCCATAGGTTTGCACGTGTTCTTCCTCTCAGAAGGGACATCTTCAGTGAGGAACAGGGGCATGTGGAGGAGGAGGAGGAAGAGGAGGAAGAAGAGGAGGCAGAGGAAGGATTGGATAACAGAAAGAGGAGTGCCGATGCTCTGAGAGATGAACTGACACTACAGGATGGGGCAATAGTAAGTGCTGCACTGTGCATGTTGTGCTTTCTATGCCACCTTCACTCTGCAAACAGTTTAGAAAACAGGTGGGCAGTTCTGGATGCAAAAAGTTTCCATCTCTATTTCTGGAGCAAGAGACTGGGCTGAGATAGCTCAGTGTTACTATCAGTCAGACTGTGTGCTGTGATGGGAGAACTTATACTGGGATGTATAAAGTGGAAAAATGCAATGAATTCTTTGTGGCTGGTGCACACAGAGGGCCATGATGAGAAATGTTCTTAAAATAGCCTGAGGATTTTCTCATTAAATAAAACCTTTTTCTGGAATGAGTGAAACAGAGGAGCTCAACCATTGTCTTCCTTCTGATGGTGGGTTTAAGTGTGACTTTGCCTTAACTCTTCTCTTTGCAAAGGCCAGCAACACCAATATGAGGAGTCACGAGGGAACTGTCACAGGCAGAATTGGGAGGAAGCCAAGGGAGACAACAGTGAAGCCTCGAAAGCCTATTACTGCTCCAGTGCAGAGGAAGAAGAGGAAACAGAAGATAAAATCTGATGCTACCACTAAAACACAAAACATAGAAAACACATTTCCATGTAAAAAATGTGGCAGGTAAGACCAACTCTGCTTCCAGCAATAGTCACAGAATCACAGTAGGGCATCTCCTGTGGAAGCTTTTTCTCAAATGAGCTTTCTGTCTTTCTGTATAGGCCATAGACATTGGGAGTAATTCTAATGAATTACTGCCCTACTAGTACTTGCAGATTAAGGCTTTATTCAAATGGCATGAGATACCACCTGCATTTGAACTGTGTACAGTATTTAGTATTAAGCTGCACTTTCAAGCAGCTGCTGTGTTGGCCCTCTGTAATGCTTACATTTTTGTAACAAAAAGTCTCCATGTACTTGCTAGATCACATACAAAGAACATGGTATAGACTTAAGAACAGTGGTGCAGAAACATGAGACACAACCATCGTTATAGCAGCAGCTATTAGGCCCAGTAGCTACATAGTTCATCTGGTCAAATTTGCAGCTGGCTTTGGTGGATGTCAAATATATTTGTGTTTCCTCACACAGTTTTAGTAGTTTTTATAGGTTTGTTGCCAACAGAATTGTAACTGTCAAGAAAATTCAGTTCCCTACTTATGTTGCTTACTCTTAAAACAACAGGACAAGCAGACAAGGATTCTTAATGGTGTCTGAGCTTCATTTGTGGCACTTGATGCAAAATCCAAATAGCTAATGGTAGAGGGTGGAGGGGCAGATCACCAAAATGTAGAGTCAGATGGAAAAAGCTCAAACATTTTGAGCTCTGTGGACAAGGCTCAGGAGTGGCGTTGGGCCATCCTCTGCCTCAGTGCTTATTGTATTGTTGCAGCACAGGGTACGCCTGGAAACCAGGGCCATGTTGTGTTAAGCAGCACATGCATAATTCCGATACCAGCACGGCCCCTCTGAATTCAGAGCTGAATGAGAAATGGCTGCAGTAGGAAATGAAGCAAGTGGTTTGAGGGTGCTCAGGATCTCCTGCTAGCACTGGGCCTTGTGCTGGCACGTGCTGAAGTGGTGTTTGCTGTGGGTGCTCTGTCGCAGTGCCAGCAGGAGTTGGGAGCTGAAGCTCATGAGCTTGAGGCCGGAGAGCAGAAGCTCTTATGGAGAAGTGTTGAAGGAGGCCATAGGCGAGGCTGGTGCTAATGTGCATGTACATGTGCCTTCCTCAGGGTGTTCTACAAGGTGAAGAGCCGCAGTGCTCACATGAAGAGCCACGCGGAGCAGGAGAAGAAGGCGGCGGCGCTGAAGCAGCAGGAGAAGGAGGCGGCGGCGGCAGCAGCCCGCAGCCAGGCCCAGCAGGACGAGAGCAGTGACACTGGGAGCAGCACCAGCGGCAGCAGCAGCGCCAGCTCGGATGAAGACGGAGAAATATAGCAGCAGGCCAGAAGTGGAGGGAGTAGCAAGGCTGGACCCGACCTCCCTCTCGGTGGTCTCGCATTTTTTTGCTTGCACTTTTCTTACCTGAACCATCAGGTTTTGGTTTCAGTGCTGCCATTTCCTTATGCCACATGTTCCACTTCACCTTGCCAGTACTGAATGGTGGATAAACAAGATTTCTTTCAACTTGGATTTTTTTTTAAAGACTAGTAAGATTTCTATTCTATTTATAATGATATCTGAGGTACATAATAGAACAATGTCACCTGCAGTGGAAGTAAGTTCTCTCAGGTCAGTCAGACCTTTCTTTTTGTTCTTGTCAGGAATCGTGGTAGTGGGACTCTTGGATATAAAAGTTTCCAGACTGGAGCAAGAAAATGAAGCTCTACTCTGAGCTAAGTGTATCCAGTTACTGTGACACTGGTGATTTCTAGTTGTTTCCTTTCTCAGCAAGTTCTTCTTCCTTTTATGCTTTCCTGCCTTTCTTTCTGAGCAGTTATTCAGGCAGACAACAAGTTTTGGGGAAAGATTGTGTGCACTTTTTACCTCCGTTTCACAAAAATGAAAAGTGCGATGAGCAAGACACTCTTCTTCCTTTTGAGACTTAAGTTTTATTTTTCAAATGGAAGCCTGAGGTCAATTATCTTATGGCATTAAGAATGTAGCAATGGATATAAAAATATCCTGTGGGACTAGAGTAGCCACAGGCCTTGCAGATTGTCTCATCTTGGAAAACAAAATAGTCAGCCTTTGATTAACTTAAAGGAGTCTGGGCTTCACAAGTGCAATTTGAAATGAAAACTCATGGGTTTGAATTTACACAAATGGGAACAATTTTATTTAGTGAAAATGAACCCAGATCTTGTGTGCTGGATTGTGTGCACCTCAGAAATGGGAGGAATGGACTCTCATCTCCAGCAGTGATCCCTCTGTGAATGTTTTTACCTCTCAATATCCTCTTCTGTCTTGTCTCATTTACTCCTTGAAATTGCCATCATCAAGCTTTTATGGCAGGGCCCTAGTTTCCCAGAGAGTTGCTGTCAGTATGTACAGGAGAAGCTTGTCACCTATTTGCACACCAGTGGCTGGGCACTGCTGCCTGCTGGGTTGTCCTGTTATGAGCTGTGCTTTTTGCTGAAAGGCTGACTCTTCCTTCAGAACTGACACAAGCTAAGAGCCCAAAAAATTTAGACACCAAAAGCTGCTGGTAAAAGAGAGATAAGAAGAAGTGGCCCAAGTGACAGATGTGAGGTTCGCGCAGGATTGTTCTGTACATCTTTATAGCCCACATTTGTCATTATTTGTAAGGATGCAGAGAATCACTTGTGGTTCATGGCCAGCTGGTGCCATCCAGCAGCCTGGCTGCCCAGCTCCTGCTCTCCATCCATCCTTAGGAGCAGCAGTGATGCCCATCTTCTCGGGTGCTGACACTGTAATACCAGACCATACTGAAGGAGCTGATCACTCCTGCCTTCCCCTGCAAGGATCCAAGAGATGTTGTTGTATGTAAGCTACAGAGTGTGCCTGACTGGGCAGGTTTGTTTTGTTTTTTTTTAAATCTTGACCCTTTCAGCTGCTAGATAAATTCCTGGTTAACTGTAGAAAGAGGGTATAACTACAGCATGTCATCTGTCAGTCTTCTTGCCCTGTAGTTTTATGCAACCATGATGACTTCACTCTTTTGCTTGGGAGGCTGTGTATTGTACAACGATTGCTTTGACATATCTATGCTTTTGCATAGAATCATATTTCTGAATAGCAGAAACAGTTACTACTCCTACAAAATCCGGAGGTACATCATTAAGGACTGCACTCTTTGCAAAGTTGACACTTTCACCTACAAGTGTTCAGTTTTCTGTCAAGATTGTATTTTTCATTCCTATCAAAACAGGGGTTCCTTTCAGCATTTGGATGACTGTTCCATGTTCCTACATGGAACGGATCTTGTTGACTAACCAAGAAGCACATGGCACATCATGAACTGTTAAAATCATTCAAAAACTGCAAACAACTAAAAGCTGCTTCTTTAAAAAGAAGCTTAAGCAGATCAGTCTTCCTCTTAGATTTCAGTGTTGATTTTTATCTTTTTAATTTTATAAATTGGAGAAAATGCTTGTCTGCCATTATCTTGAGGCCCTTGGAGAGAACAGAAGCTTTAGCAGCCTGTGTCAGGAGGAGCAGTAGGTGAAGCAACTGCAGGCATTATTACAGTCTTCCAAAGGCCAGATCTTTCACTGATTTTCCCTATTGTAGGAAACTGATATTATTTTTCCTCTTGTCAAGGACAAGCCATTGAGGTGCTGATTAGAACAAATCAGAGATTTTCTTTACTTGCATAAAAATGTTGTGTGTATTTTGTGCTGATTCCAGTACTGGTTGTTTTCTCCCACCCTGCTGCAGTATAAGTAGAACAGAACAGGAAAACTGGACACAGCCTGTCACTGGAAGTAAATCAGAAAAGGGCTTTTTCTGAGGATAACCTCTATAACAGCTGTGGGTTAGCAGGGCTGACCACAATCAGGTAAATGTGCCAAGTAAGTAGCATCGAGTTGGAATGAGTATGTTTCTGAGCATACTTCCAAATTGCTAGTAGCTGCCAGAAGACTTCTTTTCTGGCATGGTAGTAAGGGGAACAGCTCCTCCAAGTGTCATCTTAAAAGACAGACAAGCAAACCAAGCCTTCTTCCCACTGGCTTACAGTAGGAGTTTGGAATTGATCTTGCATTTGAATTAGAACTTGCCTACTAGCAAAAGTTGGCAGAGAATTGTTTTTTAAAAAAAGACCAATACCAAAGCCTAAGCAGCCAACCCTCAATTTCTGTGGACAAAGCATTTAAATGGAATTTGTCTAATCTGGAATGAGTTATGTTCCTACTCTTTGTGGGGGAAAAATAATTTGAGTGGCTCTTTATTGCAGCACGGTGTTCATTTAAGTTTGTTACTCTAGTTAAGATTTAAGAAAAGCCACCCAAACAAACAAAATTCTTGTCAATGTTGTGTTGATATATCTGTTTTAAAACTCCATGCTCATTATTTTCCATCATTTAAAGGCCTGTTGATTGATCCCCATTTAGTGTAAGGGTTTGCTGCTAATTTAGGAAACAGGCAGTAAAAAGTCATTAATTTGAACAAGGTGTCTTTTCGCTTTAGTTCTTTTTTATGGGAACAAATATTTATAGAATGCAATTCTGTAAATGTGTACTAATAGATTTGCCTTTTATGGTGCAAGATGAGGCTTCAGGTGGTCACATACTCCATAGACAGATGGCTGTATTTCAAATCATCACCTGCTTGAGTCTTGATGCCAGCACTGGGCATCACGGAGATGCAGTGGCAGGTCACGTTTGCCCTCATCATGTACTGCTGCCTGTGCTTCTGCCTGCCCTTTACAGATAGATTCAGTCTTTGAGGTTTGTGATCTGCATGGGATAGCAACTGAGTTTTGTAAGACTGTGTGTGTATGTAATTACTAGATAGATGCATGCACTTGTGATGCATATCTGATATAGCTGCAGGTGTTTTGCAGTCTAGCTGCAAGAACCACACTGCATTTTAATTTATTTGATATTTGTTCTTTTACTGATACAGGTGATGGTATCAGAGAGAACTTGGCTCTGTAAGTTGAAGGCCTACAGAATTTCACTCAGCTGTGCAGGACCATGGCATTTTGCTGGCTAGAAACAGGTAGGGATGTAGCTACTTAAAGGGCAAAGATAGAAATTCAAAAGCTTAAATGTAACTCATCTGTTTAACCCATTGTAGACTAAGTCCAAATTAACTAAAAATACTCTCTAATTTATCAAACTGAGGCTTTTGGTAATTTTTATCATTGCAACAAGCTTAGATTAAAATCAACACTTTTCAAAAAAAGTGTTTCTTAAATCACAAATGTGATCTTTCTCACTCTCAGCAGTTACACACTTCTTAATTCTCTTTCAGGCAGTGGCCTAGAAGGCTCCTACTGATACATATTGTATTTTTTAAAAATGGGAGTAGGAATGACTATAGCCATAGGAGTCTTGTCTGCTTTCATACAATGGCACATTTAGTCCAATTCTTACCAGAAACCTTACTGTAAGACACATTTTCCCACACAAACTTTCTCCCTGCTTTATCTTCTGATGTATGTCTGGAAGCTCATAAAGCTTTAAAGAGACAGAGAAGCGAGTCTGGGGGGTGAGTTTCTGTGTAAATTCGTCACTTGGGTTCAGCTGCTTTACTTTCCCTCCTTCTCTCCTGTGTCATATGTTAGGAAGACACAAACTTTGAATCCCAAGCTGTCTAAGGATCTTTCTTTCCAAGACTAAGATTCCACTGACAGCTGAGCCTGAAAAAACCCTGAACTTCTCCAGATTAGAAGACAACATATATTTTTATAGAAATGTAATTGTGTATTTTAAAAAAGTTTCTTGCAGCTTCTCCACATGTATTTTTCCCCTTGTAGTTCAGATTTGATATAAACTTTTTTTGTGTTCATTCTTTTTATGTTCTGTTTTTAAATTTGTAGTCAAAGCTTTGGTGTACTGTACAGGAGCAGTCAGCCTTTGTAATTACTGTATAAATGCTTTATAATAAAGTATATTACTTTTATTTTAACAAGTGAGCAGACACTTCCTTTTGTGTGTCTGCTGCCTAGGGCACCTTTTAAAAGACTGTTACATGTTTAAAATGTATATATATAAATATATTTACCTGTTGCTGTACAGTTGTGATAGACTGGACTGAATTTATTTTTTGTGTGCTTTTTTATAAAATATTAATACACTAAAGGAAATCTTGCAGATGTGATTGTAATGTACTATGTAACTTATTTACTTAATACCCTCTATATATCTAAAAAACCTTTTATTAAATGAGGTTTAAAAAATAGTTTCTTAGCTGAGTTTTTTGATGGTATGAGGGAGTGGCATGGGGCTTGTGCAGGCTGTGATGCACAGAAGGCTGTCTCGATTCCTTCTGGCTGCTCTGCTCTCCCTCTACTCACCTGTGCTTTCCACAGCAGCCCTCGAGGCTGTTTCTCACCTCTCCCAAGACACAAACCTGGCCTGTGTTTTGTCTCACATCCAAGAAAGTAACTGGCAGTGCAGCTGTAGGAGACCAGAGAAATCTGCAGCTCCATTGCTGTACAGAAGTGTTGATGGGATGTCTGTCCCAGTCCAAACCAAGCACCCTTCCACAAGGAAGCAACCTTGACAGTGTGCTAGAAATTCCTGGGGAATAGTTCTCTAGGTCTGCTGTGCTGGAAATAAGGCCAGTGGGATTCTGACACTACCTGGAACAACTACAAAGAACATGGGCAAGGCAAAGACACCATGGACTAACTCAGTACCTGACTTCATCAGGCCTGCATCAGGTGTGAGTTTTGGGATGGCTTCAGCTGTAGATCATATTGTATCACACTTTTCAGTGACAAAGTCTGAAAAAACTTTTAGTAAATACTGTCTTAAAGACACTTACCTGTTACTTGAATCTAAGGTGGGGGTTTAACAGGTTTTGTTATACAGCATGTATTTTGTTTCTCCTGACAGCAGATCTCTTGCTGTGGATTTTAAATACACTTCCATCTATCCTGAAAACATCTTCCTTCTCTTTTGGTATTTTACCTTTTAGTTAACTAGACTACACAGGTGTTCTCACACCTATGGGCATGATGTCTTTAAAACCTACAAATGCTACATAAAGCAGATGGCAGAAATGTGTATCAGGCCCTGACTGATCTCCTGTGAGATTGCACTTAGGATCTAAGGCAGCACACCTGTTAATTCATGCTGACCTTTTCATTTCAATATTTTTGGCAAAGCTGGCAGGAGAAAGACCCAGTCCGAGACATGAAAAAACTAATTTTTTCAGTTCAGTGTATAAGTCCTTGCTTTAGTTTAGTCCTGCGCCTGTGGCAGTTGATCAGCAATAGCGCTTGGAGAAAAGTATTTTGTTTGGTGTGTGAAGAGACAGGGAACATCATCTCACTTGAGATAACAGACCAGGACTTCAAGGCTTTAAGTCATGCATTTGCTCCCCTGTCAAAGCCAGCTGGCAAAAGTGCTGAAGTTTAGTACTTTGCACTAAATCTGAAGCTGTGCAAACAAACCTTGGACAATCAAAAAACCCATACATTTTGAGCAATTTGGGTTCTATCTTTTTTTTAACTGCTGGATCTAAGCCCAAGCTTCTGGAAGTTATTTCAGCTACCGAAAGAAACCTTATAAAACATTTTAGTGATTAGTAAGCTTTGAGTTAGTGGTACTGTGAGGAGTTCAGCAGTAACTCTCTATGTGTTTTCTAAATAGCATTGCAACCATCACTGTAGGATGTTGCTCTTGTCATTATTGAGACCAACTGCTGTGGGCTATGGGGTAGGAAGAGTTTTCTTTATATCAGAGGTTTGAAATTACATTTCAGTGACATGGTTTACTGAAGGTTGAAGTTTCTCTTAGAGAAGCTTATGAATCAGTCTTCCCCTGTCTGGGTTTAATGGAACTGATTGTATATTGCTGTTAACAAAATTTAAATTCAAAGTGAATTAGTAATTTTGTACTGAAGAAAGACCAGCCATTTCTCTAACTTACCTGGATTTTTTTCCACATATAGCAGTAGTAGACTTTTCCCTTAGGACATAAGAATAAATTCTGACAACCAATGTCTTAAAAGATTGAAAAATATTTATGTATCAGATGACAACAATCACAATATATCAGCATGTTTAGAGCTTTACATTATTTTCTATTCTAAAATATAGAGGCAATAAGGAACAGCATTTACATGCTTTCATAGTATAAATACATTGCTTCCTGAGCAGCTAGGAAAGTTTAATGAGAAAATTTAGTTTCCAAATACTCTTCACAAGCTGAACTATTTCATTACACATCAGCCAAAGACATTTGTATAAAATAAGGTTATATTATTTTTGAACAAGTTTCACAGAATAACATTTATAAACATAGGCCTAAATAATTTAAACACAGCAAATTTAACAGTTTTTCATGCTACAAAATTACTGTATATGAAAGATTGCCAAAGGGGATGTTAAAAGTGCTCTCTTGCTTGCAAGTTTTTCTAGATGAGCCTACTTCTAGTGTAACCTGAGTCGTCTGCTGGTTCTCAGGTCTCTTGTGTCATTTTTCCATGAGTTGTCAATAATCACTGCGTACATCAATCAGCTCTTTGAAGACCAGTGAGTGTGCCAACAAGCAAGCAAAAAACCTAGTTAGTTCCTACCACTAATTTAATTTTAGGATATTTCTCTAAGGAATAAAGTGGATGATAGTCCTCTGTAACTTCACTGGGAAAAGCAGAATTCCACATGGCTTGCGCATTTTACATGGGTGCTCTTTTCATCCATGAATAATAGTGTATTTACTGCTTCACTAGGTGTGGTGTGATAGGCAACAGCAGAGTGTACTAGTGAAAGCCAGGCCTTCCAGCATCTCACTCTAATGTCCTGTGGGTGCACAGGCCAAGGTGTCACTGTTACCTTATATGTAACATTGTGTAGCACCATCAATATGCAGACCAGCTGTTTTAATTCTACCACCTCTCTCTGTCTTCTACCACATCCAGTGCCTAATTTTAAAGTGCAAATTTAAAAATTTAGGGAAACTTTACTTTGAAGGAGAAGTTTGAGGGGAGGTTGTTTTGTTCTTGAGAGTTATCACGACTTGTTAGGCAAAGCAAGGTAAAGTGAAACTACCAGCTTTGATACAAAGCATCTCCAGACAAACAAAAGCCACAGTCAGTTCTTCTCTTACTGTATTGTTTCAATGAGACTGACACATAGTTTTTATAAGAAGGGTTTTAATTTATATGCTAAGACTGGGTGCTCCCTTCCTTCAGTAATGATTTTTTCCCCTTTTTTGTTGGTATTTATAATGCAGCTCCCAAGGAAGAGAGCTAGAGAATTTGTGCCATTTCATCTGTGGAAAGCGCCAATGTCAGTAGGCCACACAATCCACTCAGCTCTACCACCACCTATAATAGTTTTGGACTGATTCCCACAGGCATAGCCTCTACTGATCACTTACAAGAGCCAAGAACTGCTCTTATCCCTCACAACTTGTCAATGGATGTGTTTCCCTTCAATCATTGCAACATGGTCAGAACACTGAGTCTATTCCGCTCTCGGAAAGCCCTGATATAGCCAAAGTGTAGAGTATTTGCTGTATCTAACATAACCTGCAGAAATGTAAAAACTTGGGTCATATTTAAAGAATCAACCAGCAGGATTACTTAGCATTGGACTGTGCTCGCCACTCCCTTTTCCTGTCACAATTATGTGTGGAGCTAACCCAGCTATAGCACCACTCTTGCAGCTGTGCTGGAAGAGACCAGGTCCACAGCTTCAACCACTTTTCTTTGTGGCCAAGCACTAGGGGAGGAGCACCACGTGATCTATTCTGAAAATATCTCCAAACACAGAGACAAATTTGGCATTTCTGCTTGTTGGGAACGTTCAGAAGGCAACATTGAGTCAGTCAAGCTCTGGCTCACGTGAGCCACACTTTAACTACAGTGGTCAAGGGCACAGCCAATTCCCTGTGGGCCCCCCCAGCAGATGGGGCCGGCAGGTCCTAAGTGTGCCACAGGCTCTGCACTGCCCAGGCACACCCGCCTTGCCAAGAGTGGTTGGCTGCAAGTGAACAGAGTGGCTTGGCATCAAAAGATGTGTGAAATTGCTGCTGACTCTAGACAGTCCTCCATGGTGCTTCTTGGTCAATGTTGCCTTTACTCATGATAAAGCTAGGAGAATACTTCTAAAGAAATAACAAACGAAAATGAAGTTGTCTAAAGCCAGTGAACTAGCTAACGAAGAGAGTAGTTTCTGATAAAGAGAACAGCTGCCTGGAGATAGTTTGTGCTGGGTGGAGAATGTCCAGAGTTCTTGCTGTTGTGCTTTTGACCTTTTAGTAATGGATCCAAATCAAACTCAAGCCTCTTCAGCGAAGGCCAACTTAAATCAGAATGCTTTAGAATTCCCCTAATAATCACAGACTAAGCAGCAATATATTGAAACTAAACGTGATTGTCTTACAATAATTTACTTCACAGTATTCACTTAGAAACTGATTGGAGAGAATTGCCTACTGCAATTATACCTGGAGCTCAAGCTCAGATCAGTACCACTGTTGCCTGGGCAAATTCTACCATTTCATCTCTGAACTTGTCTTCCAAGATTTCACCTCCCACACCTTCATGAACAAAAAAACTAAGAGTGGCATTCTGCCCCCATCCCTTCTATGCCTGGGCTGGAACCAGCAGATACACTTGTTGCCACTTCGATTTAAAAAAAGATGGTGGCACAAATTAGAAGAAAAGCTTGTTAAAAAACCAAAAAGTAACTGCAGAAAAATCCACTCAGGTGACTCCATCTATTCTTCAAAGAGAAGAAGAAAAACCGCACTATTGGCATCCCACAGAGCAAAAAGGTATGTCTTCATCGTTATTTAATGCTTTTCACTAGAAATAGCCACATAAGGAGTCTTTACTGAAACTGGTTACCCTGCAATATAGCACCTTCAGTACTTTTTTCTTCAATACTTATTACCAATGCCCACTTCCCATCTCATCATTTCAATGCATCATCTCATCCCATCCCATCCCATCCCATCTCATCTCATCATCTCATCATCTCATCTCATCTCATTTCATCTCATCTCATTTCATCTCATCTCATATCTCTTGTCTATCTCACTGTCTCCACTAACTATATATACTTTCTCTCACTGCTTATACCTGTGCTTTCACAAAAAATGAGTATCCCCAAAATTAAAATTTTCTGTCCTCAAGCCCAGGTCTTCTGTTTGCTGTTAGTTTCTCTGTTACTATCAGCCTACCTAGTTATAGGGAGATTTGAAGCTGAGAAGGATTATATCCACCAGTGACCCAATCCAAAGTCAGAAACCAACTGTAGGCTAATAGGCCACATATTCCAATCTAAAGCAATTTCTTAGTAAGAGACAAAACCCAAAGTTAGCAGGTATTTTAGTCTTACTGAAACCATGCAAAGAATTCCCACTGCCTCTTAAAAATAAATAAATATATAAGTTAACATGACCTTCCAAGCAATGCAGTAGAGTTCCAATGTGAGAAGCCTATTTCAAGACTTAAGGCCAGGAACAAGCGCTCATCAGACCAGTCAATACTGTTTTGTGCGTATGTCTGCAACTACTGTGCCTGTTTGGCATAACACTTCAAGGAATGAAAAGGCAAACTCACATATTAAAAGTAATGATAAAGTCCCATGACAAAATTAAACACAACAAAGCTTGTCAGGTGTCTCTAAACCATGACACGGTTCTTTCGGCCTCAGAGTTTCCAATTCAATGTTGGCCAGCAGCACCAAATAAGCTAAAACGGTTCTTTATAACCCCAGAGTGAACAATAAGCACCACTATACAGGAATTAAAAATAGCTATGTATTAATTTAAATAAAGATCTCTTGCTAGCCAAACAGCAGGTAAACTCAGCTCCACTAGTCTCTACAAAAGGTGTCATAAGCTTGACAAAAACAGTGTGAGCAATTTTTGGTAACTAACTCTTTGGGTGAGAGACTATAGAGATAAGCTGGTCTTTTAAAAACTGCTCAAAGATTTTCTTCAAAACAAGTATTTTTATAAAAGTTTATGTGCCAAGCTATCTGGAGTTATTTTAATAATTTAATACCCAAGAAAAAAGTGTCATCAGTTTCCTCCTTCTGCTCCTTCTGCTCCTTCTTCCTCTTCTCCTTTAACAACTAAGGTACCTAGGAGGAAAAAAAAAAAGAGGAAAAGAAGAGGAAGACGTAGTTAATTATGATCTGCCTGAAAGCTTATTTATCCTGTTGTAAAGAGTGGAGAGTTGTATTTCCTGCCTGTTTCTAACCAACATCTGCATAACCTCAACTGGTCTTAACTAGAAAAGCCTTCAACTGATGAGCTCCTCTCTTGGATGTTTTTCCGGCTTCTTGGGTAACGGAATAAAAAGGTACTAAATCATGGTCTGTAAAGATCAGCCTCACTTGGTCTTTGGGAGATGCACCAAGTTAGTTCAACTGCTAACAACCAATCAGCACATCACCCTTCTCTTGTGGGGCCCCTGCTTTGTGCTGCCTTTTCCAGAACATATATGCCCAAGTTTTAGTGTGGTTAGTAAGTCTAACCTTATACTACTAAGGGCACTTTTTGCCCACAAATATGTGCCCTATTCCTTTTCTTTTTTTACACTCAAAACTTTCCCTACAACAGCAAATTGAGCACTGCAAGCCATCCTTCCTAGCAGTGCAATTCTCTCATCAGGTTTCCACTTTCTAATTTATTTTTTTTTTAATGCAGTTGATCTGGTTTTAGATAGAATCTGGTAATAGATTTCCCATCCACCACTCCCCATAGTGAAGCTGTCTCCTCTTGTTGACATGCCTCCATTTTTCCCTTCCCTGCTGTTATTCTGACTCTATGTCAGTGTTACCACTCCTGCTCTCCCTTTCATTGCTTTAGTAAACAAGGGGAAATGGAAAACAGCTAACATCTCCATTGACAGGAAGTAACATATTTAAAAATAGATTTCAAAATTATCTAATTTTTAGTCACTAAACGGTTGAATATCTTTTCATACCAGTGTCTTAAATAGGAGAGGACAGCTCACAAATTGAGACTTACTGCAGTCATGGAGGGGGATATTCAGGCATTTAGGAAATTTGCATGCAGTTTTGAAAATTTGCCCTTGCATGGAAAGTGAACCAGAGTGAACCCTGTCTATCTCCATTCTCTCATGTCACCTCTTTTGTTGTTGTAATTCAACTTGGCAGATGAAAGCCTTGTTATCTTATTTAATGCTAAATCCTTCCATTCCCTAATAGATCTTTGATAAAACTACTTGGGTGACTACAGAATAATGCTCAGCTGTAGGCTGCAAGACCACTTGGATTTAACACTCCAAAATCCATCTAACACCATGGCCAGGATGTCAGTAACTACTTCTGAATAACTGTGAAGAGGAGGGAGGAATATTAATTTCACGGGCATACAAATGAATCTCTGAGGTTATGTTTAATTTCCCTGTGGTTGTCTCTATATTAAGCTTTTAACTCACCCCAATTGCCTCATGCCCCAAACTCACCATCCAGCTTTTTCAGCTTGGGTACTCGTTTGGTTGCTTCTTCAATCCAACTGTGTTGATCAGCGGCAAATTTCTCTTGTAGTGGATTGCCTACAAACACCAGCTCCTCTAGCACTGGCAGCTCTGCCAGTCTCACAAACTCTGCTGCAACCACAAAGGTGAAAACAACAATCAGATTGTGGAATATGGAAAGTACATCTGCACCACACATTCCTTTCATACTCAGTGCAAACATAAAGAGCATGGGATACAACAGCAGAGGGACTGCTTGGGCTTTGACTAATGTCAGGTTAAAGAACAGGGATGTGTTTAAAAGAGGTTGGAGAAAGATGATTCAAAGCATGAACTTAACTGGACTTAGAAGTTAAATTTCATATTCTGACTATTTTTACTCTCTTGCATGAGTGGACGTTTAGGGATTTTGCACATGTCTGCAGGCTTGTCAGTTAGAATCAAAGCTCCATGAGTTACTTGGTGACTTAACTCATGCATTCACCATACCACAGAAGTCTCTAAGGAGTGGAGATGCATGGCTTACCCCAGTCTTTCACCAAATTATTTGACATATAAAGAACCTTCAGTTTCTTCATTACACGGATACCCCTCAGTTTCTCAATTAAGTTGTATGAGATCCACAGCTCCTCTAAAGTTTCAGCAACTGCCTCCTGGAAAATGACAGGACTACTCAGGTAAGCAGAAGTACATCTTTCTTATTATTCATACTCTTTCTTCACCTTCTATAGGTCACCTCATGTGAGACAATACTAAGGTATAGTGGTCCTCCTTTCCTTTTAAGCAGATCCCTAATTATTAGGCATGGCAAATGCTCATGGGAATTAAAAGGCAAAGTTATATGTGCATATATTTGTCAGGAGGACAGAAATTGCTATATTAGAATAAAACAAGATGTAGCTGGCTGGAGTAGTTCTTAAGGTAGAGGGACAGAGGAGACAAATCTGCCTACTTGTGCAGTGCAAGCATATGTGAAGAGAATGCAATTCAAGAGCTGCTTTGGAAGGGATGTTATACAGTGTGAGAGCATTATTCATTCTGGTATATTCTGGTATGTTTGTATCTGCTGGCCAGAAATCACATTCATAATTTTCTCAAAAGAGAAGTTTTTTAAAACCAGTCATTACATACTAACTCTGCATTTCACACTTAAGAGATATGTCATCTCTAAAGGTGAGAACAGCTCTGAGGAGAAACAGTACCTCTTGAGAAAGAAAATAATTTATGTATTCATTAAAAAAATATTGATTGAAAAAAGTGTTCTTTTGGCCTGAATTCAAATATAACAAAATTGATCCAATTTTTTTTCTCAACTAATTTTCCCCTACTGGGTAGACTCAGTCCTGCCACCATCAACTCTAAAGCCATACTGCTCCAGGTGCCAGTTAACATAAAAGGGATTGACTCTCAGGAAGTGTGTGTTTAAAGGACTACCAATATTTGTATTAAAGAAGCACAGCCTAAGTATCTTAAGGTATAAAATTCTGCATGCAAAAAGTCTGTAGGAATTATATTTGGGTAAAGCCAGTGGAATTTAAATGGCTTTACAGATGAACAGTAGTTTTCAAATAGAAGTTCTTTCTGATCATCTTTATAAAAAGACAAAGTCTCTCTTTCTAAAATTCTTCTGTGTAGTAAATTAAGGTAGAAAAATTTCCAAACATTAAGAGAATTTGAACCCAAAAAAAGTGAATTATTATCTGAAAATTCAGAAGCAATATGTAAGAGGGAGAACAGATGATAGCAAAAGGAGAATATAACAGGTTAGTGCCTAACCTTTTATTCAATTATTTTTATTGAATTCAGCAAAGACTTGTATGAACACAGGGGAATTACCTCATATTCTATTTTGTTTGTGAAGAATTGATACTAAAAAAGCACATACCAATCCGTTCAAATTCTTTATGTTATTTCTTCCCAACGACAGAATCCTCAATTTTTCTATAATAAATAAATTTAAAAAAAATCTTGTTAATAAATAGAGTTTTTTTGTTGTTTGTTTTTTTTTAAATAAGAAGATGCTGTAAGTCAGGTAAAATGCCATATTCTGCTTACAAACTGCACTCTGAACAGGCTGCCTTTAGAAAGAATGACCTAACAGAAACAAAACCTCCTGACCTAAACAGATCAGCAGGAATTGGTGCAGGGGAAAGCTCAGAAATACTCATGAATACAAAGCTGCTCACATGTAGATTACCTAGGTGAAATTCAGTTTTGATAAATACTGAACAAAAATTATTATTTCACCTTGCACCTGAACTCTAACTGCTAACTTGCTTCTTTTGATCTTACATAATTAATATCCCTTCTTCTCCAGACAAAAGTGGTTCTGATCTTATTTCGAGGCAGCAGATTTGGTTTCTATACTAGAGGCAGCATATAAAGCTGCCTTACAGATGCTTGATGAGAGACATTCAACTTAGTTCTAGTTTGTCTGGCTTTAGCATCAAATACTTGGCATAGACTGGATGTTTTGAATCTACATTAATACAAATATTTAAGATGTTTTAAAGGCTTTTAATGTTTTATCCTACTAAAAAATGTCATTGGTTTCACTTCTATGTGTAACTGCCTAATTATTTTTTCTCATTATAGTTACTGACTTGAAGTATTACAGAACAGTTATTTGGAAAGACTACTGGAATATTTTTCCCTGACTAGCATTTTCAAATCTTTTGAAGTCTGAAATTATTGTGAAAAGAAATAAGTTCATCAAGCTGTTTGACAGATTTCTTGGTGTGCAGCAGGAAAGGATGAGATTCCAGGTTCTTTATCTGTCCAGTTGGCATTTTATTAGGAACAGAAAAGCTTGGAAGCTTCACTTCAAAACCTAGAGCTCTTTGCCAGCCTCATGCCACAGTCAGAGTCTTGAGGACAGATCATTAAGGCTTCTCTTCCAAAGTCAGTAATCCAAGAGTTTTGAAGACAGCTGTCCAAGAAAGAGAAACTCAACTTCTAGACAGGGTGGGATCAATTTATAAAGTATGAACAAAATGAAACCAAGTATATCCAATCCTCTGCAAAGTGAAATGACATTTTTCCATCCAGGTCTACAACACTCCAACCTCACTGCAACCAAGAATGCATTTGCAGAGTTGTTGAACTGCAGACTGCCTCCATCAGTGGAAAATGGTCATGACATCACTCTAGAACTGATTAGGTGTTGAGTAGCACAGCAAGGCCCATGAGAGGGTACTGAAGTGCTTACTGAATGGAATTTTTTGATTGTTGCACTGTGAGACAGCTGTCAAGGCTAGTGCAGGGATACCTGCTGCAATACACCACTGCTGCTCAGCATGCATTCTCCAGTAAGACTGGCCCTTTTAAAAGTCACTTGTAATGTTCTACAAGGAGGAAATCAAAAAGGATAATAACAGGTATAAATAAAGCATGACACATGTAACAAATGATGGCACATATCCTAATCAGGCAACTAGAAAACAAACACAATGGACAGCTGGCTTGTCACTTACTTAGGTTGTTCAAGTTGGCAATTCTATCAATGCAGTTTGTAGACAGCGACAGTTTCCTTTAAAAGCAAGAATAATCAATGCAAGTATATAAGGGATCACTACATTGGAAGAGTTCCATGTCCCAACACCACTGCATTAGAAAAAATTATATGTTCTTGTCTCATTAGATGGTAAACTAACTGGATGTGTAAACAGACTCAAAATATCCTCAAACCATTAAGATTTCTTCAATTTTATCTAGCTTTTGGGAAAGTACCATGAGTTACTTACATGACATACTGGATTATCTTTTGATGCCTAGCCTTATCAAATCCATGGATGTTTATTTCTAAAAATACTATAATCTCTGTCTGAAAGTCCTGATCAAATCACCTCTTTTTTCATGAATTTTGGAGTGGATCATACATTTGCCATTTAGCTGATAGACTCCAAATACAGATCTGTAATTATATACTGATAAACAATATATGATTTTTCTGGGGACAAATATCGATACAGAATCTACTCTACCACCCTCTGAGTTAAGTTACAGAGGTCTTTGAATTAAAAAGGGCAACTGTGTGCAGAAAGAGAAGCTCAGTTAAGAAAAAAGGAAGAGAAAGTTGCTGCTTTGATGGCCACACTTAAACATATTTGCAGTGGACAGCAGAAAAACTGAAATGAAGAGAGGAGAATATTTTGTTTCCAACACGTTTTTCATTGAACTTACTCGCAGTTAACAAGAGCAGAGAGAGCACCATCCATTTTTTCCACAGGAGGAACCTGCCCATACAGTTTCACTTCCTTTGCCTCTGAAGCCTTCTGGCCACTTTTCTCTTCCTAAAGAAAAGAGAAGGTGAGGAAGAGACTCACTGCTACACACCATTACCAGAAACTACTCTACTAAAATAATTACTCTAAAAGTGATTACTATGGAAGTAATTCCAATATACTACTGGAAAGAAAAAGCATTTTGAGTACTGTTACCAAGATTCCTGCTGATGTAGCATAGAAAGGGTAAGGCTAGCTTATTTTCAAGATAACAAAATAACTTCCATTACATATGCTGTTTTTTAAAACTTGAGTAACACTTGAAAGAATGGAGAATAGATGGAAGGCTAAAATTCTGAATTAAGGTATTTCCATGGAGACTGACATACCAGAAACCTCAGCAAGGGCCAATCTACAGAAGAAGCAGATTTAAAGTTCTGACAGAAAAGTCTCCTTCCCACTTCACCCAGAAATCTCAGAACTCATGCCTGGCTCACAACACAAACTAAACACGGGGGAGTGTGTTTTGGGGGAGAACCTCAACAGATTCACAGTGATAAGAATCTTAAAAAAAAATAATAATAATAAAAAAATCTAATTAGCCATTAAGAAAGAGTGGGGGAAGATGTCACACTTTAGAGAGTACAGCAAAAGACAGATTTCCTATTTACAACCTAGGCTGATAATTCAGAGCCTTGGGAAAATGAACGTAACTTCAGCATTTAGGTTTATGAAAAAATGTGGTCTATTAAAGCTTTTAAAATTCTGAAGTGATGGCAATTATTGACTAAACACTTGGAACAAGTATCTATTTAGAGAGTAGCAGCAGTTTTGACAGCTGCCTCCCTGACAGCACAAAGGGAGCATTTTGTCAGTTCACTCAGTGTTTAGTGCAAGGACTGGAGGTCCATTAATAAAGGAGAAATCTTGGCACTTTCAAAACAAGGACTCTTGTTTTCTCCTCCATTTCATGCATCTACTGAAAAGAGAGATAGCTGAGTGTGCCCCAGTTTATTTGGCTACTTTGTAATTAAATTAATCATATCCCATAAGTCTTTCAGTATCCCACAGCAGAACATCAGGTTTTGATAACATTATTTTTCCTCTTATGCACCCAAAATACTTCAGGAAACTTAATATAATAATAATAAGTTAAAAATCATGTTGTCTTGTACACTTATTAATATTCCAGTTTCTATCCAAATTCAGTGTGACAGTATTTTTAACTCAAAATTAGTGATTTAGCAAATAAGCACATCAGATGTTTTCCTGGAATATGGTGATACACGTTCAAACAAAATAACTATATCAATGTGAAACTTCCATTTTCTTTTCTAAGAACAGTACTCTATGTATTTGTATTTACACTCAGTTTGTAATCTATCAGTTTTAATAGCAACAAATAAAAATACATTTTTTCTTAAAAACGTGAAAGGGAAGGAGCTTCCAACACAGACTGGGCTAGTTGTGAGCACCTGCAGGAAGAAAATTCATCCTGATTGCCAAGTACTTCTGTAAGCAGCTGCACAACCACAATATGCCACAGAGAACGTTTAGGTAGAGCAGAGGTGTTTTTTTAAGAACAGGTTACATGTTTGCCAAGTTGAAGCTGCTCTGATTTCAAGTTGCTTTGATTTAACTAATGTCACCCTGACTGTAGGGCACAGGTAAACCCTTATGCCAAAGGGAAGAAAAGCATTTGGAATGCAACACAACACCAAATGCAACTGTACAAATCACATGGACCCAGATTAGGAAGAGTAAAAGGAAGGTTTAGACCCACCTCAAATAACTTGAACTGAAAATCAAATTCAGCACTTTATGCCTAATTTTAATGGAAACTCACTGACACAGGGTGAACCTGTCTAAGACACATGTGACAGAGGAGCAAATGAAAAATAAATCTGGAAACATGGAGCTGAAGTTCTGGAAGGCAGAAAGAGTGAGGGAGGAAAAGCAAACTTTTTTAATACACAGTTCATACCTCTACTAATGCTAATGCCTGGGAGTTGTTGCATTCTAGTTCTTACTAGGAGAGCAGGAGTGATGTTTGTGGACTTACCAACATAACTGGAAAAGCCCTGAAATACTGAAGGTACTAAACAATGATAAAACTCAAAATTGAAGTAATTTTCAGTTTCAGGCTAGTACCTTGAGCTTCTGGCTTTAAAGAGTACCTGTCCATGCTGTCACATCACCAAAACATGTATAAATCCTTGCTCTAGCAGCTGACCAGAATTAGCAGGGTGGTGTATGTACACCCAACAGCACATCTGTGCCTTCTAAAATTCAGAGACTCAGTGAACCTGACCCTAGAGGATCCTACATCATCATTTGAAATTACATCTGCATCCTTGCCAACACACAGCTTTCTGGAAGGCCAGGTCAGCCACCACCAGACAAATGAGTTTCTGTATTGACAGAATACTTTAAGAAGAAAGAAAACAAGAAACTCATTCTGAGTTAAGCTTTGCACAATATGAGGGACCATCTGTCAAAAGACATGTAGCAGTTTCACTGCACTCAGTACAATGAGAATTTCATACTTGTTTATTCTGTGGGAAGGACTGCACTTGGGTAAAGTGAACAGGGCATAATTCAAACATAATACATCCCAAACTTTAAATCTCTTTGTGGCTTCAAGCCAATGCATATTCAGCAGAACAAGGCAGGAGACCAAAACAGACTGATCTTTACCAGTTGTATCAATTTAACAGGAACATACCGACCATCCAAAGGAATGTACTATATAACAACAACAGCAATCATTATTTTACTTTGTAAAACTTCTTAAAGCAGATGTTTCAAGCAAACATATTTCTTACCATGCTTGAAAAAGAAAATTAGCTGAATACAGTCAAATCCCATGGAGCTAGAAACTGTTCTAATACTTACCCATTTGGCTAGAGCTTCCTTGATGGTCGTTGCTTTTGCCTGGAAGTGAAAGAAACTTAAGTGAATATTCATAGAAATTTTTAAGTGGCTTGTTCACTGCAAATCTGTTCCCTCTCCCTTCCCTCTTCCTATCCTGCTTGTTTGCTTGTTTTCTACCACTCTCCTGTATTATCTTAGATCAGCCAAGTCAAAGAAGTTGGAATGTCCCAGTGTCATCTAGTTTTGTTTTCCGGGGTATTTTGCTACATTTTCTGAAGCAAACAATGGGCTTAATGTGGGGACATTATCTTCCTGATCTTGCTCTCTGCCCCATGGCACACTGCTTATTGGCTTTTATGGTGCAATTCAATTAAAAGGCATAAGAAGTTACTGCATTGAAAATTGTGGTCTAATGCTCTTAAACCCTCACACTTTCTATTGTGCATTAGCAACTTCCTGTCTGAAAGCAAGTCTGTGACCAGAAAATGATACAGCCTCCTAAAATTCACTGAAGAAAATGAGGTACATCTTGCCAAAACTCAAGAGCAATCTGGATTATATATATTTGGGGTTTCTTTCCAATCGTTTTGCATTGAGTTACACCATGCAATGTGAAAACACATATTACTCAGTTTGGAAAAACCTGAAAGCTGCTTTTTAAGGCTTTTTCAGGACTGACCCACTGACCAACTTTCTGTTATCACTAACTCTTACTTTTCCACCTCACATCAGAGTCTCAGTGAAACCACATAAAGATATCCAAAACAGTAGTATATAAACAACATGTTTAATGCTTCTCTAAACATCAAACATATTCCAAGATGTCTTTTGGATTAAAAAGGTTTCAGAGATCAGTCTTTTACAAACAGTAAAAGATCAACAGCCTTCTTTCTAGAAATAGAGGAGGACTCTAGTTTTGGCAACTCTGTTGCTCTTAAGCATATCAGGATGTGGATAAAAGCAGCCTTGCAGGTAATCAGATATATAACCCCCTTACACTGTAAAAGTTAAAAACAACAAACTCACTTCCCCCAGAAATCTTACAGGCAGCCACCTCAGTCACAGAGCTTTAGTGCTGGGTACTTTACTCTGGACCACAGGAAACTCTGGTTCCATCAGGAAAAGGCAACAGCCACCAAACACCCAGCACCAGCCCAAGAGCCTGAGCACGCATCTCAAACACCAACATGCACCTCCATTTAGACATCCCCAGATGTTCCAGCTGTTTCTGCCCACTGACAGGCATTCATTTCAATCTGCTCTATACCAAGTGATAGCTGGCTCTAAGCCCCATTGGAGATGACCTGCAAACTTGAGCCACAGCAGAGGCTTCCCAGTGTCTGCCAGAAATGAACATCTGCATCATCTCCTCTGGTTCAGAAGATCACATCCATAAGTTCCCACTACAACAGCCTCATTCAAGCCAATTAACAGCTACCAGTGTGCAGGCAAAAACAGCTGGCTTCCAGTTAGTTGGGTTTTTTGGGCAGAAACTTCATTGCCTTTTTCATAATTACGGCAGCCGATCACCACAGCACTTGGGTACATGATCTCGGTCACTTCTGTCGAAGGCAGAAATGCATTTATAAGACAGTGGCTGCTGCTGTTTCAAAGTCATGCCTGGAAAGTGTTGGGACTTTAAAGCTACTGATCTATGTGAGCACAAGGAGCAGCTTCTTTCCTGACCTCTGTTGGCTTATCTCTGCCGATTTGATGACAGCATGGACATCAGCACAGCAGGTTATCTGCAGAGCACATATCAGAGACTTTGTTTTCTGTAGGTAACTCAGAGTATCTTCTGCCACAGGAGGTTACTTAAGGGAAACTTCCTCCAAGAAGCTGATCTGCAGGGTTCTTCTGAACAATTTTCTACAGGTATTTAGACTAAAGAAAGTCATAATACTTAAAATATTCAAACTGCCAAGTGACCAGTGGTCACCCTGAAGAGTCACCCTCAACATGGCAGGAACAAGAAACAGAATCTCTGAAGGGGAAAAATAACCACACCTGTACTAGAAATAACAAAAGATGTATTTCCTCCTCCCCCCCCAAAAAAAAACCATGGCAGTTGGACACATAGTATTTACAAAATTTAGACCGCCAGGAAAAAGCAAAACAGCGACACTTCGCCTTTATTTGCAGACGTTTTATTTGTATTTTAAACAGAAGAAATCGGAATTGCACAGCAAGAGGTACCAAGCTAATCGCTGTAGTGATGGGCGATGCCGCCGACGCCTTAAAACCACAAACACTAACTGCGGTTTGTGAGTTGGCTCATCCCGTTTGCTCGCTTATCTCCGAACCCCCTTTCCCCAGGCAGAGCCGCAGGCCCCCGTGCCCGCCTCAGCCGCCGCCCCGAGCCCCGCCGTGCCCCCGCACGGCTCTGCCCCCCCCCGGGCTGCTCGGAGGGGCTGGGCCCGCGGAGGGCTCCGTGCCCCCCTCACCGCCACCGCCGGCCGGGCCCGGGGGCCGCCCCTCACCGCCGGCCCGGCCCGGACTCACCATGGCGCCGTGGAAACGCCAACGCTCCGGTTGCTACGGGCGCGGGAACGCCCCGCCCGGAACTCGCGCGGCGGCCGCGGCGCCTGCTGGGACCGGCGGGGCCCGGGGAGCCCAGAGGGGCCTCGGGGAGCCCAGCGGGGCCTTGGGGAGCTCAGCGGGGCCTTGGGGAGCCCAGAGGGGCCTCGGGGAGCCCAGCGGGGCCTTGGGGAGCCCCAGCGGCAGCTGAGAGCGGCCCCAGCTGTGGCCGGTGCGGCTCATTCAGCCCCCCGAGCGCTCTGTGGCGGGCTCCGGGCTCCGCAGTTCAAGAGGGGAGTGGAGAGCCATGAAGGTGATGAGGGGCCTGGAGCCTCGCTCTTGTGAGGAGGGAGGGACCTGCGGGACCTGTTTCATCTATAGGTGAGGAGAGCTCATCAGGAGATACAAACATCTCAAAGGTGGATGCCGAGAGGATGGTGCCAGGCTCTTTCCAGGGGTGCCCAGTGACAGGACAAGGAGAAACGGCCTGAAGCTGAAACACGAGGAGTTCCGCCTCAACGCGAGGAAGAAGCTCTTTGTGCTGAGGGTGGCAGAGCACTGGAATAGGCTGCCCAGGGAGGCCATGGAGTCTCCCTCTGGAGACAATCCAAATCCACCTGGACACATCCCTGTTTAACTTGTTCTAGGTGGCCCTGCCTTAGCAGGAGAATTGGACTAGGTGATCTCCAAAGTCTCTTCCAATCCCAACAATTCTGTGAATGTACACCAATGAAAATAACGTGGCTGTAATTAAGGCCATTATCAGGCACCCAGTTTAATGTCCACTTCAGGAAACAGCTACACATTCTGCACAATGTGCCTGAAATGCATCTTGGGTCCCCAGGCAGCACTGTAAATATACAAAATGCTAGTGCAAAAGTTGTCTGGTTTTCAACAGGTCCTTCTATTAATTATTTTGTCAGGAAGCCCTGACTCATTCACAAATTAAAAAAAAAAAAAAAAAAAAGGCGGCTCTTCACAGTGCAGTTACATTGTTTTTATTTTTCTTCCTTTAAAAACAAAGTATCACTCACTTTTCCAAACCTAACATCAAACTCTTACACATGGTTGTTTTTAATAAAGGAAGTGTTGAAATGTTTTATTTCTCTTTCAAATTGCATCTATCACAAAATCTAACACTGAATTATTTTAAAAGCTTGTGCTTTAGAAATCAAGTCTGAGCACTCATTTTTTTTTATTTTATTTTTATTTTTTTAATTTACAACTTAACATTTACTTCCTGAACCTCCAGATTGCAATCTTGCATAGCAATGCATATGCTGAGGTAGGACTGCAGTGTGGAGTTACAGGTATTGGCACTGGGAGAGTGACAGAACAGGGATAGGGGAGGTGCTGCTCTTGCACAATTAATAACAGCTCCAGCTACTGAAGAGACACAGGATGAGCCAGGACCCTTCACACAATAGACAACCCTTTCTCCTACAGTTGCCACTTGAAATGAGTTTGGAAAAAAGGCAGGGTGACAGGTCTGGGTGACACCAAGGAGCACACTGCAGCAGGCTCTGGTCCTGGACTTCTGGGGCTGCTCGTGCTAGCAGAGGTTCAAGCACCAGGTATGACTTGGCAAAAGCTTATTCAGCTGGCGAGGGAGTTTAGAGACCAGGCATGAAGAAATCTTGTGTGGACTTAGCAGGATGGAGGTTCTCTTGTAAAGAATGGATGGATAGATAAATTGTTTAGTTGGTGTTGATTGTGTGTGAAGACCATGTGATTTTAATCAAATGATAAGGAAAAATAAGAGTTGCAGAAAGCTATTGAGACTGAGCAGCAGCATAATGACAGTTAACTGGAGAGAGATCCCTGAGAGCAAGGCAAAACTGAGTAACACTAATGAAAGATTTGTATCTTCCTGGGCAGCTCTCAATGTGGTCTGACAAAATTACTTAGTAAGGAGAAATTTTGTTGATAGAGGCCCTCCTTAAACAGGCCTTTAGCACTGGCACCATTTCAGCAAGATCCTCTTGAGAGATCAACTCATTTGGGAAGAAGTTGGTTTTTTATACCTGAATGGTGGGGAAAAGAAAGACACTACCCAAAAATGTACTTGTATTTAAAATATCTATATCTATATATATCTATAGATATATATAGATATCTCAGGCAGTCATGGAAAAGCTCTCCTAGATTTGGCTTTGAGTGCTTTTTTTTGGAGGGCATTGTAGTTTGTATGATTCTGAGTTAACCACCACCATAAGGTTAACAGCTTTTTACAGTCAGTTTAAATCTACAGGCTAGGTTTTCTGTCTCCCAGCTCTGCTTCCTCCCTAAGAACAGCTGTCAGCATCTCTTGACATCGTTACTAAAGAGTTCCACAAGTAATTAATCCCTAACTTAATGGCTGTATTTAGACATGCTCTAACCTATCCAACAGAATCTTAATACCCTGAGTGTTAAACACCAATCCAAGACATTACAGGAACAGACATGCCCAATACAAGACAGTGCTAGTACTGCCATTCTCCTTGGATGACAAGGAAAAGTACTCTTCATTTTCCCATTCAGCACATAGTTCTTTTTGGAAAGAAACAGACTGTGTCACCAGAAGACCACAATGGTAAGTATACAAGCCTCATTTCAAGTAGGTATCTCCAGCTTTGTGTAAATGGAAAACATTCCTGAAGTGTTATGGCTGTAAATAAAAGAATTCTGGGGTAAGGTAGCTTAGGACTCAAAGCCAGAGTCACTCATTATTTGGATGTCTATGTTTGTCCTCCGTCATTGCTGAGGTGTGATCCTGTCTGTCACTGCTGAGGGTGCAGGCTGCCTGTTAACATTCTCTGACGTGTAAATACTGCGAGCAAGGAAGTACCTACTACTCTCTTCAGGTACTTGTTTCTTCATATCATGACCACTTTGAGCTGTCAAATTTGTACCATAGTGCAGCCTGCTTGTTGTTTCACATCTCCTCTATTTACTGAGTTAAATTAACTTAGGGTGCTCTAAATAAATCCCCTTCTTTTTAGATTTGTAGTTGTAACTAAGTAGTCATTTGGTTATTTACATATTTCAAGGCTTGTCTCAGTCAATCCCTTCAATTCACCAGTCATCACCAGTTATTTTGGTGGCTCAAGTTCAGTCCTTGCAGATCTGCAACAGCATGTACTTAGGTGTTCATCCCAAATGTAAGTGCAGAAACTCCTGAATCTTTCCCCAGGAGTGTTCCTGTGCATGGGCATGTGCTTTGCTCTCTCCGCCCCCCAGAACAGGCACCCCCAAAACACGATCCAGAGCTACCTGACAGAAAGGAGTAGAAGGAGGATCAATTCGGTGCCCTGCTCCTGGATAACTCAAGAGTTCAAAGTTCTCTTTCCCATGCTGGCGTAGACGCCTGATTGCCAGCTCAGCATATAAGGAGCTCTTCCACATCCGATCATCTTCCCCTACCACTAAGAGAAAGTGACCTTCTGCTTTTTCAATGGGGATCACACTAGCAGAATTAGCAGGATCCGTTGGGTCATCCAGAGCTTCAAAAATGTCAAATACACCAGAGTCAGAGACACTGACTTTCTTCATATCAAAACGCAGCCCGGGCAGAGTCATCTCACCATAATGGAGATCTGCAACTGTGTTTGAGCTACAGCCGGAGATTGAGACAGCAGCCACTACTTCTGGCAAGAAGGTGATCATGGAGAGTGCTAATTCTGCCCCTTTCCCAGTGCCAATCACTCCAACTCCTGGTCCTTTCACCTTCAGATAAGGTAGGGGTGGAGAAGAGAGGAAGAAAGGAATAAAGGAAGCATACATTATAATGCAATTAGCCACTAATTGACTTCAGAGTTGCTTTATTTAAAAAAAAAAAAAAAAGGTTAGGTTAATTATTGATGTAACCTGTTGGAAAGTGAGAGTCTGGACCCAGGCTCCTCCTGTTCACAGTCTTACTTTTCAGAGACACCAAGAGAGATCAAACCCCACAAAAAAATGTAGACAGGCACAAGGCATACCTGATCCTTACCTGGTCCCTACTGCATATGTCAATGCAAATTTTTTCTCATTTTCCTAAAAAAGGTAACAGGAAATTCAAGCACAGTCTACTGTTTCATATGTCTCAGGAAAATAAAGTAACTTACAAATTACATCTAAAGGATAAGTAGCATTTGTCTTGTCTTTGTCTAGCCTGGAAAGTAAAACTGAAAGCAACATCCCACATCACTAAATTCATTCTTTCAATTACTATTGAGCAGTATCGTATCATCCTCTCTTAAAACTAATTGCTTTCATGTAAGAAAACCCCCAAACAAACCCAACATTTTTATCACCACTGGTCCTGCTTGGAGGACACTCCAGCATTCACTATCCTACTGATCAGCAATCTTTTAGCTCCAGCATGAATTAACCAGACACTTTGTGCTGGAAGAAATTCACTCTCCTCAGTCATATGCATAAGCCAGTATTAGGCCTAAGTTTGCCAGCAGAAACTGATACTCAAATATAAAAAAACCCACCACCACTCAGGCATAACTGCTAAATCCTCTGTAGTCCCAAGAGATCTCTCATTGCACTTACCTTTGGGTGACGCTGCAGGAACCTTGCTGCCTCCTCAAAGTACTCAAGTCTTAATTCTTTCATGACCCTAGGAAGATCTTCAAAGTCAAAATATGGCAGAGAAAGAGCAGCAAAACCACGGGTAGCCAGGAGACTGGATCTAAATTCAATCAAGCCTCCTTCATCACCATACATGTCAATCACTCCTGGAAAGGGACCATCCCCTATATTAAAGAGAAGAGATACAGAAGAAAAGTTATCAAACAGGACACAAAAAACTATCTGGTTGTGAGTCTGAGAGATTTTAGCCTGCTAGCAGCTGCTAACTTTTCCCAAGGAAAAATTTCTCAAGAAAGTTTCTTCTCAAAACAATCTTGGCAACCAACTATCTTTTCTCAAAGCAATCTTTCTGCAAGCGGTGTTTTGCTGTTTCTCTAGTTTAACCAATGGGATTAGAGAGGTGTCATTCCTATTCACCAATCATGTTAAGTCTGTATCAGAACACCTTATAAAAGGTAGTAAGAATTAGAAAATGAACCCTTCTTTTTCTACCCTCTTTGCCTTCTGAAATACTTGCAGTCTTTCTTTTGTGTCCTACAGCGACAATCTGGTGAAGAGTGAACTCCAAAATACAGAATGCTTAAGACATTTGCTATTAATAGTCATTATTTTTTCATTTGCCCAGCAGAGATTTAAGAGAACCAGTGCTGGATTCCACTTTGGCTATTTCAAACTAAGAACAGGTCCAGGTCCTTACACTCCTGTAAAAATATATGAAGTTATAGGTTTTGTTTAAAAAAAAAAAATCCAACCAACCCACAACTGTTCTAAATGTATTTTTCCATGTTTTTACCTCCTACTCTCACACCAATCATTCACCAAGTCAGCTATTTTCCCACAAAGTCACATCTTAATTAGCGAACTGCAAGCTCATGAGTAATGAAGCAAGAGCACTGAGGCCTTGAAATACATTCTACAAAACTTATGTAAACTCTGGAATAAACTGCATTGAGCAAAGCCCAGCAAAGATAAACCCATTGTTAAAATCAACTGGACTTACTAGCCCTATCTCAACATCAGCACTGTAAGACTTGGCAGGAGAACTGCTCCTGCAGAGGTGACAAGAAGGAAGGCAGAATTGAGAGCTGGACGGGTGGAGTTGTGTGTGCACGGCTGATGTACAAAAAAACGTGCACATACATGTGTCCAATCTGTCCCACCAAACTACAGAAATAATCTGAACCACAATTTTAACCAGCTGTGCTTTTGCAGCCAAGGTCATGTTCTAACATGTCTGTACGCCAAGCCAGGAGATCTTAGGTTAAAAGACTAAAGATGCTACTTAGTGGAGCTTTAAAGACCCCAAGCAATTTTTTTTCTCTTTTTTATCCCCTGGGCACCAGATGTCTGATGTGCCCTGATCCAGCTCACAACAACCATCTCAGCAGAAAGAGGACACACTTGTTTCAAGAGTATGTTAACTCTCTGGCACCACCTGTACATGCTAAAGAAAAGGTCTCTGGCATTTCAACACACTTGAGCAAAGGAAGTTTTGTATAAGACATGCTAAATGGTGGAAACCACCCAAATTAAAGCATTTAGATTTCAAATAGGGACTGAAACACGATTTTGGTTTCTTACTCATTCAGTTCTGATCTTTTTCTCACTGAAGTTCAATATTCTACTTGAGAGAAAATATGTTGAGATAAATTTATTATAATGCTATGATCAGCAGTAACCTTCAGCTAGCAGCAGCCAACCTAGATGGCAAGAAAATATGTATTCAATCATCACTCCTACTTGAAAAGCTTTCTAGCAGGAGCATGTAATCAGAACATAGTCATAGGTGAATGTGTTTCTCCCTCATGAAGACACCCTTTATAACTTGCACAAGGATCCTGGACTGCCTCTCTGAGTGCCTGCACATGCCAAATTATATGGTTGCTACAGAGCTCACTAAAAAGCAGGATAAATTTGGCTAGACAAATTTACCAACATTTAAAAACAAACAAACAAACCTTCACATCTGTAATTCTTATGCCTGAACTGAGAAATCACTTTTATATTAAAATAACATAAGCCCACTTATCTTCTCTCACTTTTACTAAGAATGGTTTACATTTAAGATTGTTATCTTAAAAATATTAACTTTTTGTTTTGTCCCTGGAGCAAAGAAGGGTATGGTCATAATGCTGTAACTGGATCCTCCATCATGAGGGATGGCAATACCATTTAAGCAATGATTCCAAACTGTTCCACACCATTACGGTGCCAGACTTTCTAAAGGGGAAAATGCAGTTGCATCTTGCAGATTTCTGGATTCCCACTGAGCTCAGCAGAAACCAAACTCATCCTCTAAGGCAGGATAGATAGATCAAAACAATGTCTCAGAGATGGAAAATCCAGCATGCTGACTAAACATCGGAAATTCAAAGTTCAATCTCGGTTGTTTTTTTCCTCAGTGGACTTTGGATCTGTATCTAAATGGATAAAAAAACCATTGGTTTGGAATGGAAATACTTAAATACTTAATAACTGTAGTGATACTTACAGGAGTCGCTGAACCAAGGAGTTTTAAATTAGAGGTAATGGGGAGGGCAGTTCCAGTAGCCACAGCACACAAGAAGTTTAACTGATAGCTCAAGTGCACAAACACAATCACTGGTGTCAGGTTTCATTTTCCAACAGCACTCACAGACCATCAGAATATCACACCTCATAAAGCACAACCATACGCAGAACAGGCAGAACTCGCTCATAAATCCCTTTTGTTTTCATACCGCAAAAGTAACCCAACTAACTAACTGCAGTAACTCCGTAGGAACTGAGGTGAGACACGTATTTTCTAGAATCTCGTCTGCTTCTCTGCCTCCTAGCTTGTGTTCCACAGGGAAGAAAAACACCTTTTTAATTCAGTTAAAACCCTTGGGACACTCAGCACAGGCTCGCACAATGAAGCGCACCAGCTTTTCTGGATGTTAGATAGATTCTGGTACTCCAGATACAAAGCAAACCTCCTGCAGAGCCCCAGGCCGAGCACAGCGATGGAGGAAAGGCTACAATCCCTCCTTTAGCCGCCTCCCCGGGCCCGCCCCGCTCGGTGCCGGGCCAGGCGGGGTAGCCGTGCTCAAGCCGGGCTCTGTCGCGACAGGCACTGGGGGTATCCCCTGGAGATTCAGATATCTGCAGAGCGGCGTGCGGCTCTAGGGAATGCGGGGTTATCCGCAGGGGGGTATTTCACGGGACTTTCCCTGCTCTGGTCAGGGAGGGGCGAAGGTCTGGGGCCGGGCACTCACCCGGCGGCAGGAAAAGGGAGCCCCTTACGACTCCTTCCTTCAGCCGGATCCTCCGCACGCCGGGGGCCGTGAACAGCCTCTGCACCTCGGCCTTGGCCACCAGGGGCCCGGGCATGGTGCCGGGCGGGCTGTGGCCCTGGTGCACCAGCACCTCCACCTTCATCGGGGCGCCGGTGCCGCGGGGCAGGAGCCGCTGGTACGGCTTCTCCATGCCGGCGGGGGCCAGGCTCCAGAAGAGCCCCATGGGCTCCACGCCGGTGTAGTCCCCGCCGTGGGAGGCGTCCGTGCCCAGGTGCAGCTCCCCGCGGCCGTCCGCCCGGTAGTGCGCGCACGACTGGAAGAGGCAGCCGCGCTCATCGGCCGCCACGGCCCGCAGGGTCACCGCCTGCCCCGGGCTCAGCCCCGCCACTCGCGTCTCGACCCGCTCGTCCGCCGGGCCGGCGGCGGGGGACACGGCCAGGCTGGCAGCCCGCCGGGCCGGGGGGGCGCGCAGCAGGGCCCGGCCCGGGGCGGCGGCGGCGGCCAGCGCTCTCCACATGGCAATGGCAATGGCAATGGCAGCGGCGGCGGGTGCGCGGCGCGGCCTCCCCCCCGCAATATCGGCCCCGCGGCCGCCGCCCCCTCGGGCCGCCCCAATGGAGAGCGCAGCCCCTCCCCGCCCCCCGGGCCCGGACAGCCGCCAGCCCCGGGCCCTCCCGCCTCCCTCAAACCGCCCAACCGACTGGAGAGCAGCGAGCCGTGGCAGCGGTTAAAGTTTCACTTTAATGCCTCACAAGCGCAGTGGGTGCAACACTCGCAAACGGGCCTGACGCGCGGGCAGCAGCAGAGGCCGGACACGGGCTGCGGGCCCTGGCGAGTACAGCGTGTTCGGACACACGGGGTGCAAATGAGCCAGCGCCCACCTCCGACCCCAGCCTGGGTGCCAGAAGTTAGTGACGGTGCCCGGCGGGGCCCGCACACGGCAGGCCGGCCGCCCCACGGCCCTGCCAGGCCAGGCCAGGCCGCCCCAGGCCCGCACTGTGGCACTGGGCCTCACGGAGCCGCCCTGTTCTCCGCAGCCCCGAGGAGCAGACACCTGAAAAGGCATTTGGGGAATGTATAGGCAGGGATCTCCACAGCCGTGCTGAGGAGACACCCGTGAGTGGCTCCAGGATGATAACATGATCTGTTTTCTTGCTTCTTTGTGCTTATGAACTTCCACAGGCTTTTTAAGCGTCTCGTTTCTATTGCATGAGCTCAGAACGTCATGCCGAGCTATGGGCGGTTTGTTGCCTATAGATGTGAAGTGCTACCTGACAGTGCTGGCAAAGTGTTGTTGCTTTTGGTAAGTGAAATATTAGATATTTTTAAGGCAGATGTATTTTAGTGGTTTGGGAGAAGGGGAAGGATCAACAAAGGAGGGAGAAGTGCACAGAGAGAACAGAAAGATTACTGGAGGTAGATTACTGCTTCCAGAAAAATTAGACTATTGGAACTAGAACACAAAGCTGGGCAATGGCATAAATTTCCTCTGAGAAGGCAAAGGCATATTTTCATCCTGGTTCTCAGCTTGGATGAGTTACCTATCCCTTCAGTTCACACTCAAAGCATACAGAGCCTTACCACCACTTGTTTATCGCAGCTTATGACCCTCTACTACCTAAAACAGGAAGCCGAGACCCCTAACCAAGATTAGAGGAGGGTGTGAAAAGGAAGCTCCTTTCTTGCTTTCGCCCACCATCATCCTCCAAGAAACTTCATAGCTTCTTCTCTGATGTTCTTGTTCTCATTCTCATTTAACAAACCAAACTTGAAACGCCAGCATCTTCATCTGTGAAGTACCTTGATTCATATCAGAGCTTACTGGATGTTCCAGATGGCTTGCCCGTGAGGTGTTTACAGAAGAAAGCTTGGATCTGCTGCCAAGCATCTATCTGTGCCTCACAGTGTGCCTTGGGCTCCCCTCCCCACATCACAGGCTTGCCAAACAGCAGGTGCATTGAGGCTGCACACATTGGGAAGAAAGGAGGTTCAATGTAGTGCCCTGCTCCAGGATAACAGACTATCTCAGGCTTTTCTTTCCCATGAGCTTGCAAACGTTTGCTCCCCTCAACTGCAAAGAATTCGCTTTTCCAGTTGTGATCATCCTGGCCAACAATGAACAAGAAGCAACACTCAGCCTTCTCCAAAGGGATAAAGCTTTGCTGGTCAGGCCCTTCTAGTGGGTTGTTCAACACATCAATAATATCAGCAATCCCAGACTTGTCGACCTTGGCACGTTTTGGATCGATACCAATGGGTGGAATGGTGATGTCCTTGTAGCGGAGCACTGCACCCACATTTGCCACTGAGCCATTGATAAGGGCAGTGGCTGTGATGCCTTTTAGGAAGGAGGCCATGGAGATGCACAGGTCACCCCCCTTCGAGTGTCCAAGCAAACCAATTCCTGGACCTTTAACCTAGAGGTGAGAGAAGAGAAACCACAAGTAATGAACCATGGCATACCAATTCTTTAATATGTTGCCACGTTTGCAGCTGTGTCTGTCCCAGATTTGGACCCCACCTACAGGCATCTGAGGTCCTATGTGTAGGGCCCATGTCTGAGGGATCCTGGGCACTGTTCTGTGCTTGATTTATGATCCTAAGCCCTGCTGAGACTGCAGCATCATCCTAACAAAGCTACAAGGTTCAGTGCTGAAGCAGAGAGTACAGCAAATGTGCAGTCCCAGATTCACTTTATTTATAATGCAGTTGAGAGAAGAAGAGGGAAGGAGCAGGGGAGGCCACCTCTGCTTTCTTTCAGTGCAAAATGCTCAAAGTCAGCAATGACTATGATATTGTCACCACTTATGTTAATGTATTTCTTATATTCAAGGTTCCCCTATTAAGAAGCTGACGTGGGATAGCAGGTTTCACATGAGCTGCTCTCATGCTTCTCTAGAATGCTTGGTATCTAACTCACAGGAAGTAGTCTAAGGAAGCCTACTCATTTAAATTTATCTTAAAAATATAAATTAAAAATATATATTAAAAATTTATATTATATAAATTTTATATTACATAATATATATATATTAAAACCATTTTTCTAACAGAATTGTACAGTCCTCTGGAGTCAATCTAGGCAAACTAACTAGAATAGAAAAGTTAAATGACCTTACTGGTGCTGAAATCCTGTAAGGATACTGGAAGAAGGTTAGCTAATACCACAACTCTTCAACATCCAAAGACTCTCAGGGACAAATAGGCTCTGAGACAGCATCAAAACTGAATATCTTCTGTATCTTATCACCAGTGTAATAGGCTTCAAACCCACTGACTTTGAAATGTGGGAAGGGGGAAATTAGAAAATAGGGCTGAAATTTTGCAACACATTAAACACACGGTGAGAATAGCAGTGGAGATGTTAATGGGAGGCAATGGTACTGTACTGCTCTCAAGGGCAAAAAAATGCAGAGGGAAGCAATTTTCAGATTTTTTTGGGCAGAGAGGTAGCATGAGCAGTATAGGTTAAGCAGCCAAGACTAAAAAGCAGCCAAGACCTTTTACAATTACTCATCTTTCTGAGGCTGAGGAAGGTATTTATTTTCATTCTCCAGAGAAACCAAGTGTTGGTTTGTGCAATTCTAGCTACTGTCACTCACAGCTACTTATAAGGAGATGCAGAATTGAGCAGGGTTCTCTTCCAAGAGGTGCTGAATTAGAAGGATCCCTAAGTGCACAACTAGCTACTGAAACCCACACTTATCAAATACCAACATTTGGAGTGATTTTTATAAAATACACAGCATCAAATGTGTATTGATGGACTTCCTTGAGTTTCCTTGGTTTCCTTGAGATCTGGATCACAGAAGATTATCATGTGCTCCACAGCTGAAAAGGATATTTAGTTCTGAAGGACATTCTACGGAGCATAAATCTAAAATCCCCACTGCAAGTCCAGTAAGGCTCCAGGAAACTAGCACCCTAGTTATGACACTGGGTTGAATGGAGCAGAAATTACCAGTATGTGACCAGTGTGCCACTGTTTCACCTGACTAGTTCAAAAGGAAGAGTTGGAATAATCTGCCAGAGAGCCATTGTAATGTGAGTTAATGATATAAAACAAATTAATAATAACCAACTCAAGAGCAATGCTGACAGGACCTAATTAATGAGAGTTCACTGTAGTGAGAGTCAATGAACAAACTAACCTGGGTGTGTTGTAACATATAGTTTACAGCTTCTTCAAAATATTCCAGGTGGAATTCCTTCATCCCTTTGGGGAGATCTTCATAGCTGTAGAAAGCCAGAGCCAGCACAGCAAAGCCGTGGTTGGCCAGCAGGCATGCCCTGTATTCAGGGAGTCCTCCTCCAGTTCCATACAAGTCAATAATTCCTGGAAAGGGACCATTTCCTGCAAGAGGCCACATAACAGGACACATTAACCCACATTTTTAAATTTATGTTCCAAAGTCATAGATCTGGGAATGTGTCTTTAAAACAAAACAAAACAGCAGCAGAATGGTATTGAGGGGCCTAAATTACTGTGACACCTTTAATAAAATGACTACATTGCTGCAAGATTAAACAAACTAGCACAAATTAGCAGGTCTGCTAATGTTTTAGATAACATCAGGGAACAGGCAGCTGGAAGAGAAAGAATCTTTGACAGTCACAACCAGTTCTCTGTATCATGTAAATTCACTGCAAATCTATCAAGCTCTGCTTCAAAAATACCTAGAAGGCTTCTCCTTAGTGCATTCTCAGACGGCTGATTAAAAAAAAATCTCATCTTCTGATGTCTCCAGCTTCTCAATTTTAGTGTAAATGCACCTCAGACATTTATTCTGGGATTAAGAGAAGAAAGTATTTGAAACCAGCCTTGCTTACCTGGTAAGGGAAGCATTATGTTCGGTTCATCATGGGACAGGGACTGAAGTCCAGAGCTGAGAGGGATTGCTGCAAAGTACTGACAAAGTATAGAAAGGGGGAGGCTAAAAGGGAGACTTCCATTCCTGCTCAGGAGGGAGGGTGAGGCTTCCCTCGGGTGTCTGCAGATTAACATCAAACATGGCTAACAAGCTAGAACTAGAAATTCACCTCCAGCCTCAAGGGGACAGATGAAGGCAGAGCAGTCAGAGCCCAGGGCACTGGCTGGCACAACACATATGATTTTAGCACTGTCATGGAAGAGTTATCCGGGACAGACAGGAAAGAAAAGAGAAAGGCACATAATACATAGAAGAGCTCCCCGAGTACACAGGGTTCCAGAGATATGCTTGGTGAAAACCTCTGTATCACAGGGGGAAGGAAAGGTGGGATTGGTGGGGGTGTGGTTACTACAGAACCAAGAGAATGCAAGAGATGAGGTTTCCTACAGAAAACTAGCAGAAATATGAACAGCTGATGGAAGGACAACACAGCATTTGTCAAGCAATCTGAAAACTTCCCTGGCCTTCTTCATTATTTTCTGACAAAAATACTGCCAGGGCAGTCCAATGTTTTCCTTGACCTTCTACTCACAAAGAGGGGAGAACTGGGGACCAATGTACAGCAAAAGGCAACTTGGGCTACAGCAATTATGATATTACTAGGTTCAGGATGTGTGGAGAGGCTCGAAAAGGAAGCCACAGGCTTAAACTCTACAGTTTAGGAGAGCAGTCTTCCGCTTACTCAAAAGATTTTATTACCACCTGAACTTCCTGGAAAACAGCCAGGTAGAGGAAAGGTACCTTCAAGACTGGCTGACTCCACTTCCCATGGCATTTGGGAACAAAATGTGGACTGTGATCAATGCCTTCATGTCTAATAGAAGTCGGTTAAACAAACACACATGCGCTTCACCACATGCAGCTACTCTGTGTGAGGAGTATGGCAGAGCAGAGCTGGTTGGGCTGATCAGGCCACTCCTTGAGGACTGTCCAGTGCCTGCTACTGGCAAGATCCTCCTTGTCCTCTGCCTGTACAGGGCTCCAGAGGAGCCTGAGGCGGGCCTGGGAGTGCGGGGTCCAAATCAGAGCCAGCGCCGTGGGAGAAGGAGCCCGGCACGGCCGGTACTCACCGGGGGGCAGGAAGAGCGTGGCCCGGATCCTTCCCTCTCGCACCGGGACTCTCCGCACCCCGTCCCGCAGGAACGCCCGCTCGTGCTGCGCCTGGGCCAGGAGCCGCCCGGGGCGCTCCCCGTGCCCCTCCAGCACCTCCAGCTGCAGGAGGAAGGGGCTCTGCACGTCCCGCTTCACCAGCCGCCAGAAAGGCCTCTGGGGCTGCAGAGCCCAGAGCGGTCCCATGGGTTCCAGGCCGGAGAAGCTGCCCCCCGGCAGCGCAGGACAGCGGGCCAGGTCCAGCTGCCCGTCCTCGCCCGCCTGGTAGCGGGCGCTGGCCTGGAAGAGCTCCCCGGTCTCGTCCCGCAAGGACGTCCGCAGCGTGACCCGCTGCCGCGGGCCCAGGCCCCGCACGGCGATGGCCAGCGGCTCGTCGAAGAGGCTGCGGGCGGCGGGCGACAGGCGGATGGAGGGGGCCATGGAGGACAGGCCCCGGGCGGCGGCTGGCCCGGGGCTCCACGCGGGGCCGGGCCGGGGCAGCCGCCTCTGCCAGGCCCGGGGGCTGGCCCGGCACAGGGACAGGGCACTGACCTGCCACATGGCTCCGGGTCGCTCCCGCCTCCGGGGGCGGATTCTGCGGCAGATCCCGGCGGGGCCGGGGCTCGGAGCTGCCGCTGTCCCGCCCCGGCGGGAGGTGCGGGGCGGTAGGTTCCTTGTCCCGCCCGCCTGCTCCCGTCCTGCCTGCCTGTGTGCCTGCCAATGTTCGTGCTTCCCTACTTCCTGCACGCCTGCTTCTCGCCTCCTCTTCTGCCTTCCCCCCGCTGCCTTCCCCGGCTGTGGGAGGGTTCATCCAAAGGCTCCTCGGTGTCCCCCCGAGCTCTCCCGGGCCCACGTGGGCAGAGGACGAGCAGAGATGTTGATGAGCCACCGAGCAGAACCGCAGTCGGAATTCACTGGGCAGGGAAGGGACAGAGTGCACAGACAGAGGGGACAGCTGTGCCGCTCAGCCCAGGGACCGCAGCGAGGGCCAGCCCCAGCCGAGGGGGGAGAAGCCAAACCAGCACTAACTCGCCGTTGGTTCTTGTCTCCTTGCCGGCTCTGCCTCTCTGTTCCTTACCCCAAGGCATGGGCAAGGTGGGTTATGTCTCCACCAGGCTCTGCCCGGCCTAGGCAGCTGCACAGCCAGCTGTGCTAGGAAGGATGGTCAGAAATGCAGGAACAATAAGGGAGGAGCACTTTCACAGACTATTTAGGTAGGTCAGGAAACATCTGGCTCTTCTAGAAATGGATCGTGGAAGGGTTTATAAAAGGTCATTCAGTCCATCTTAGCAGAGGTGGATCTTCTGATCCAAAAGGAACTGCAGAGTGAGAGCTGTTTACTTAAGCTCCCAGACTCTTCCTGGGAGATGCAGGCAGGGATGCCTTGTGCTCTGAGCTCCTTGTGTCTGTCTTAGAGGTGTGAAAGAGGTGGAAGCATCTAAGGGAATCCCGAGCATTGCCCTAATTGGAAATATTAAATGGTCAGAGAAACTGGGCAGAGTCTCAGCAGTCTTTCATTCACCATGGAAATTACCCTTTCTCTCCAAACAGGTGAGGTGTTTTGTCATCTAGCATTTGGGTATGTTGTCTGGTGTCCAGCCCTGACTGCAACTACTGTGGCAACTACTCCTGTTGTTGAGAACAACAGTCCGTGGCGTACGCTACTGGATTTGATAATGAGCTTGCCTATATGTGAGAGCAGATGCTAAGGGAAAAGGTCCTGGAGGCTTCAGCAACATTCCTTCTCCTCCATGCTTGGTGACAAAAGAGCTATGGAAGAGAGTGAAGGTAAGGGGGGCATGTATCCATTTTCTATGGTCTCCTGTTCCCACTTGGGCAACCTTTGATCCCAAGTTGCTGCAAGCTTTCTTAAGCCTTCACCCTGGGATGAGAAAGTAGTCAAGTTGCAAACCCTGCTTCTAACCAAAGCACAGCAAAAGACTCCATGGCTTTCAAATATCAGTCTCTTTATTAGAATTCTCATCCTAGTAACAAAGATTCAAATGTTCAGCATCATATGGGAGAAGATCAAAATGGCTGAAATTCAACAGAAAGTTTTTTTGTATGACATCTTGGGGCCAGAAGTATGCAGGAGCCAGAGCACTTCCTTCTGAAGGGAAGATGGAGAGAAGGCACAAAAGGCAAACAACCTTTCCCAAGGCTGAAACAGAGACAGCCCAGAATCCTGGCTGTAGCAGCCATTCTTACACACTTCCAGCAGCACAGAGGTCAGAGACATTTCCATTTGCAATGACACATTCACCATAAGAGCAGTGAAATCCCTGCTCCAAAATTGTCATTATGACCTGAGGATAGCACATGCATGTAGAGACCACAGAGACGTGGAAAACACTGTCAAGTATTAGAGGAATAGAAACCACCCAAGAAATGTAACTTTGCATTTTGCACATGACCTGTTTCATCCAAGACTAATGCAAACCCCACCATTTATTTTCTTGACACTTGAGCAAAAAGGTTGAGGGGGAACAGAAAAGGCAAACCTGTTTCTTTTCTGTGTTATGGGTTGCAAAGTCATGGAAGATGCTGTAGTTGTACTGGTACAGCTGTGACAAGGTTTCACCTGATAATTGTAGCAGAATTTGTTCAACAAAAGGTTGTTCAAAGTTGTGTTGCACATTATTTGTTGCACATTAGTTAACAATCAAATACTTTTTGAAAAAAGCCTGGACCTGTGACCAAGCATGAACCTGAGCTTTAGAATAAGCCCTGGGCTCCCCACCCAGGATTGCCCGCTTGTGAAAAATGGGGTGGCTTCCTATGGGGTACAAAGGGAAAAAGGGAGGGTCTATGCAGTGCCCTGTTCCAGGGTAGGAGAGAATCTGAAAATTTTCCTTCCCTTGAGCCTGCAGAAGCTTGCAGAGTTTAGTAACAAGCTCACTTTTGACAACGTGGTCATCTTGTCCCACAACGAATAGTAACTGTGCCTCAGCTTTCTCTAGTGGGATCCGGCTTTGGTTGCCAGGGGCTTGAAAGGGATCATCCATGACATCAGAATAATCAAGAACCTTGGAATCAATGGCCTTGGCTTTGTATTCATGTAAGGTCACAATGGGGATGAATTTATCCTTGTAAGAGAAAGGAACAAATGTAGCAGCAACAGGGCCATTGAGGGAAGCAACAGCTGTGATGTTCTTCAGGAAGGCAGCCATGGCAAGGCACACTTCACCCCCTTTGGAGAAACCGAGCAGGCCAACCCCGGGACCCTTCACCTGGGAAAGAGGAGGAAATGCTCATCAGTGCTGAGCTGAAAAGCACAACAGCTGGTTCATGGAGGGGGAGATTGTCTAATGCTGAGAGTTTGCAAAACCACACGAAGAAAGTGATGGCAATTATTACTTTTCCTTCTGGACAAATGACAGGCATATCCTCCCACACCCCTTATACTTCCTCCTCAGACTGTACTTCAAACCACTCACATGCAGAATGTTCCCTGGTGTTTTGAAATCAGCCAGGAGTGGGGAGACATGATTTCATCTATCTGGGGACAACTTGTAGGTCACAGCTGTGTGTTGTTAGTCTTAGACCCTGACAGATGCTTTTTGCTTTTCACTCTTGGGACTATGGGGTGACATTTGGTGGGAACTCATAAAGGCTTTCTCCTGCACACACTTCCCACCTGGTTATGTCTGATCTGTCTCTTGTGATGTTGCTTTGCAATCTCTCTCCACCCCTCTTTCAGTGCATATATACTTGCCCCTTCTCTTTCCTAGGACTCAGACACCCAAAATCCTTGGAAAGGCCAGCCTGCCAGGTGAGTATTTCTGCAACTTCCTCCAAAGATGACTTGGGCAAAGTGAGAGAGCTTTACAGGAGTGGTTCCTGGAACCCAGAGGAAACAGGAGTGTTCCTACCTGTGGGTGTTGCAGCATATAGTTCACTGCCTCTTCAAAATACTCCAGCTGGAGTTCCTTTGGTTTCTGAGGCAGATCCTCAAACTGATAATAAGCCAGGGCCAGTGTGGCAAAGCCATGATTGGCCAGCAGGCTTGCTCTGGGTTCTGAAAGACCTCCTCCAAGTCCTTGTATATCAATGATCCCTGGAAAGGTGTCTTCTCCTGGAGCAAACAAGACAAAGATCAGAATTGCCTGAAATGACTCCTTTCAATGTTTGTCGGGTTTGGAATGCATAAACGAGGTACCAGACAGGAACTGCAGAAAAGCATCTTTTGGGGAAAAGACAAGATCAATCAGCTGTGCAGTGTCAGCCCCTGAAAAAAAATTAGCGTGTGTTGCAGAGGAAAAAAGTGCAGGAGCAGAACCTTTTAGGTAAAGTGCAAACCCTTATTTGTTTTAGCAATCAGCAGTACTGTGCATTGTGCTTAGGGCCAACAGGCAGAAAATCATTGGTAAAAGAATCTTGTCCCAAATTCTCTTCTTGTTAATAGCCCTGTAACAACAATCTCTTCACCTACTGCTATAAAAATCCTCAAGGTATTGTGGTTTGATAGATGCAGTGCAAACTAGAAACTTTAAGCCTTTTTTGTTTGTTTTGTGGCTTTTTAACATTTGGGATCCCTTGAAAAGCTGTAAGTGACCCAAACCAATACTTTGTTTCTTTTCCAGTCATGTCTAGCAGCAGTCAGTGTCAAATTCTGCACACTATGCCACAGGTATCTCAGTGGGTGATCAGCAGATCTCTGTGTGGATTTTTCCTGGTCCAGGATGCTCTTTTCCTCATCCTGGAAGAATCCTAAACCTATCCAGCCAGTGCAGGGAAAGAGAATGCTTTGCATGTTGCATTCCTTCAGCCTGATTGGTTATGGGACTGCAGGAAAGCTCCACAAGCTGCAGGCCAGAGAACGTGACCCTGGACCTGTTGGGGAATGGAGAAGACCTAGCTCACACCTACTTCTGGTGTCAGGAGAGCCACAGGCTTGAGTGGGCTCATGCCTCCCACCCTTTGAGGCTTTCTACCACAGTCTCACACCTTGCACCACAGTGGCCTGTGCATCTGCACATAAGGCTGCAGATAAGGCTGCAAGTGGAAGGTGGGAATGTGCTGGGAGGCGTCACAGAGGCAAGGGGAGAGAGAGCACAGCATCTGTTCACTCTCTGCCTTGGACCAAGGAGAGCTCTGCCATCAAAAGTGCTGCTGTGCTCTTCCTTCTGTGGCTGTTTGCATTTAGGCAACAGCACATCTACTGGCTCTTCATAGGCTGTGAGCACTCAGAGCAGTGGCTGTGTGGCCAGCAGTGGCATTGTCTGTGGCCCATGGCTTAGCTGAGTTTGGCAGGGCTCTGTGGACTTGCACTGAAGCCCAAAAAAGGTAATACAGCTGAATCAGGCTGTGAGGGTGCTCAAGGGAGGTGCAACAGTACTGTAGCAAAAGCCCTTTGAGCTCTCTGCCTCTACATAGCCTTAGGTAATTTGCTGAGGAGCATCCAACACCTGAATCCGAATGTGTAGATGCATGGTGTAGAGAGCAGGCTCAAGAACCGAAAATCATGATGGTATCTCAGTGCAAGACAATTTGAGAGTGGTGAAATCATGGTTGTGAAACACATCTCCAAATAGAACTAAGATAAATACTGAGTACAGACCTAGCTTGCAGTCTTGCTAAGCTGAAGCTTGTTTGTGGTGGCAGTAGGATAGAGATAAATGCTTTTTATTCTGTGCCTAGGAAACAACTCAAAGTCCCTAGGAAACAATTCAAAGTGCCAGAGAATGTGTAGCAAGGGCATATCATGTTAAAAAACAGGCAAAAGGTGGAGGTCAGGGGACTCATTGGAAATGCACCAGCATTTGACTTATAGTAAATGCCTCAGCTCAGAGGAAATGGAACATTGTGGATATTAAGTGTATGCAGGTGGCTTCCTCCCTCTCCTGGTCAGCAGGTGGGGGTAGAGGTGAGGCAGGGGAGTGAGTCCTGGCCTTGGTGTAGGCGGGATGCTAAGTCTATTAAATCAGCCTCCCCACACCTTGGGCTCTGGCAGGTAGTAGCTGCTGAGAATATGCTAGACAGGTGGTGTCTTGGGCAATCCTTACATCGTAGAAAGGTGCTCTGCACCTTTTCTGGAGTAATTAAATACTTGTATTTTCCTGCTGCAAGGTTTATTCCCTGTAAATGTTCTTGAGCCCCTCCTTTTCCCTCTTTCACAAACTGATGATGTTCACCCCAATATGGTGGGCTATGGTCAGTGAATAGTTACTATAGTTAGTTAGTTGCAACTGGGGGAGGAGGGAGAAGGATTCCCCAAACCCCTCCCAGTGAGTGAGAATGCCAATGACTGTTACAGAGCCCTTCCCCACCACTCTCGTCCGCAGCTTCTTGCCCAGCTGATTTCCTGGCACACTCACATTCACTTGCTGTGAATTTCTTCATGGTTTTTGTTGTTGTTGTTGTTGTTTGGGGGTTTTTTGGGGGATTTTTTTTTTTTTTAAGCTCAAGCCTCGGGTAAGAATGGTTATTCCTCTGCCTTCTGTAACCGTGCCCTGGCACATGCATGGGCAGCTGGATTGGAAAGGATGGTCAGGCTGGTCAATGGCATGGGAGGGGCGAGGGAAGGAAAAGGGGGAAAAGACATGGGGCTTTAATAGACTTCTTCACAGAGGTCATGGAACAACTGTCACTAACAGAACACCGGTTTAGAGGAAGCAGGATGGCTGCAGCGGGTACTCACCGGGGGGCAGGAAGAGCGTGGCCCGGATCCTTCCCTCTCGCACCGGGACTCTCCGCACCCCGTCCCGCAGGAACGCCCGCTCGTGCTGCGCCTGGGCCAGGAGCCGCCCGGGGCGCTCCCCGTGCCCCTCCAGCACCTCCAGCTGCAGGAGGAAGGGGCTCTGCACGTCCCGCTTCACCAGCCGCCAGAAAGGCCTCTGGGGCTGCAGAGCCCAGAGCGGTCCCATGGGTTCCAGGCCGGAGAAGCTGCCCCCCGGCAGCGCAGGACAGCGGGCCAGGTCCAGCTGCCCGTCCTCGCCCGCCTGGTAGCGGGCGCTGGCCTGGAAGAGCTCCCCGGTCTCGTCCCGCAAGGACGTCCGCAGCGTGACCCGCTGCCGCGGGCCCAGGCCCCGCACGGCGATGGCCAGCGGCTCGTCGAAGAGGCTGCGGGCGGCGGGCGACAGGCGGATGGAGGGGGCCATGGAGGACAGGCCCCGGGCGGCGGCTGGCCCGGGGCTCCACGCGGGGCCGGGCCGGGGCAGCCGCCTCAGCCAGGCTCGGGGGCTGGCCCGGCACAGGCACAGGGCACTGACCTGCCACATGGCTCCAGAGCTGTTGAGTGCACTGTGTCTGCGGCTTCTCTTATAAATGCAGTTTCCCACACACAGGTGAGGGGAGGGGAATCGAGGCAGGAATGGTGTGGGCACACACGTTCTGGGAGACGCCAAATTTGCCTGGAGCCACTGCTGCACCCCTGCCAGCACCCACGGCAGGGCGGGATCATTGCAGCCGATCCCCTGACACTGATGGAGCATCTCGGCTCAAAGAAGAGAAAGGGACACCTGATTGCCGCCTTTCAGTACCTGAAGGAGGCCTGTAAGATGGGGACAAATTTATTAGTAGGGCAACAGCTTTAAACTAAAAAACAGATGATACAGATTAGACATACGGTAGAAGATTTTTACAATGAGGGTGGTAAAACACTGTTTTACCACCAGATTGCCCAGAAAGGCGATAGATGTCCCATCCCTGGAAACATCCAAGACCAGGCTGGATAGGGCTCCGGGCAATCTGATCTAGTTGAAGATGTCCCTGCTTATTGCAGAGGATTGGACTATATGACATTTAAGATCCCTTTCAACCTAAACTGTTCTATGATAGTTGAGGTAAATGGCAGCTGCTGTCTCCAGACACTCGTTGATGCATAGTATGCTTATCTGCTGTGGTGGAATTCTCCACAGCAGTCCTGCTGGACTGGACACAGGCACAGCTGCAGCCCTCTTTCCTCAGTTTCTCCAGCAGGCTCTGTCTTTTTTCCCTCAAACTCAGCCAAGCTGCAGGCCTGGGTACATCTCAGGCAGAGACAGCCCCACTAGCCCAGCACTGCTCTCCCAGCCTTTCTTCAGACATGCAATCTTTTGTGCAATGACAGCACCTGGCATGGCCATGAGCTACTCCAAGACTTATGTTACTCCCTCTCTCCTGCTCTGTCACATTCTCTTCTAGCCCACACCCAAGCAGAGCCTTACCTATGCTAGGACAGGCCCAGAAGTGTCAGACAGTGCTGCTGATAACAACTCTTGTGAAACATGCTGGGCAGAGAAGAGCTGCATGGGACACCCAGGTGCTGAAAACGTGACAGGGCTGAGAGGCAGCTGCAGCTCAGTGGTTTGCCCTGTGTGTACCAGGCTGGCCTGGAGGGACACCTTTAAAACAGAGAATCCCAGGACTGCTGGTTCAGCTGGCATGGGGCAATGTATTCCCAAAGGAGGTGGCAGCCCTCCAGGTCTGACAGAAATGGTGCTGGTCCCTGGCCCCTCGTTTCTCCTCACAAAGCAATTGGGGGTCCCGATGGCAGTTCTTTGCATGCAGATGTTTGGAAGTGAGTGTGACTTCTCTGCCCAGAAGGGGCAGGAGGCCCTCAGGGCCTTTCCAGCAACAGGACCCTTGATCCACCCTGGGATGGGAAAGTGGTCAAGATGCTAAACCTGCTTCTAACCAAAGCACAACAAATGACTACATGGCTTTCAAATTTCAGACTCTTTATTACAATTCTCACCCCAGTAACAAAGAAGGCAAACAACCTTTCCCAAGGCTGAAACAGAGACAGCCCAGAATCCTGGCTATAGCAGCCATTCTTCCACACTTCCAGCAGCACAGAGGTCAGAGATGTTTCCATTTGCAATGACACATTCACCATAAGAGCAGTGAAATCCCTGCTCCAAAATTGTCATTAGAGACAATTGTCATTAGATACAATTGGTATGGCTGAGGATAGCATATGCATGTAGAGACCACAGTGATCAGGCTTTGCTTGCCAGGGGCTTGAAAGAGATCATCAAGGATAGCAGAGTAATGCATCATCAAGGACATCAGAATAATTGACTTGGAGTAGGCGACCTAGGCTTTGTGTTCATATAAGGTCAAAGTGTGGGGATTTTATCCTTGGTAATAGAGAGGAATCAATGTAACAGTCACAGAGGGAATGTTCCTATTGCTTCCCACAATGGGAATGCTTCCCACTGGGGAAGCAACAGCCATGATGTTCTTCAGGAAGGCAGCCATGGCAAGGCACACTTCACCTGGGAAAGAGAAGGAAATGCTCATCAGTGCTGAGCTGAAAAGATTCATGGAGGGGAAGATTGTCTAATGCTGAGAGTTTGCAAAACCACATGAAGAATGTGACAGCATTATTTACTTTTTCTTCTGAACAAATGACAGGCATCTCCTACACAAATTTTTTTTCTATTCCCATGCAAAATGTTCCCTTATGATAGCCAAAAGAGGACAAGCACAATGACATCATTTGAGCTCTGGTTGCAAGAGAAAAGTAAGATTATTTAGAACTACTCTGGAAACGTCTTGGTAGTAGGAGGCTGTAAGAAGAGATTGATGTTCCCCTATATTGGACAAAGACAGTTTAAGGCAGCTCAGAAATGTACCTGATGCTGCCCAAAGAAGAGGGGCATAATTTTGTTTTTATATCTCACTGTCTACTCTGTTATTTATTGGCAATAAATTAAATTAATCTTCTCTAAGTCAAGTCTGTTTTGCCCATGATGTTGGGTAAAATATTGATGAATTACTCCCTGTACTTATCTTGACCTGTAAGGTTTCTCTTCTTTGTTTCTCCACCTCTCTTGTTGCTAAACAGGATTGAAAGAGTGGCTTGGCAGATATCCAACACCAGCCAAGGTCACACCCCCTCCCCCCTCAGATGGCTACCATTAAAGGCTTTTTTCTTTATATTTTCTAGACTAACGGTTCACATGTGGGCATGTGGTGACCACGCATAACACATGCATTCAAAAAATGCAGGTGTCTCTTCTCCACAACCTCCTCACGTTGTTAGGTCTCAGTCACTCTGAGATGGTGGTATCTGAATAATACCCACGCTCTGCCCTTCCAGTGCATATCTGTTTGATCCTTCCCCTTTCCTAGATGAGCATTCTGGCAGGTGCTAGCTAAACCGGATGAGTATTTCTGCAGCTTTCTCCAAAGTGGCAAAGTGACAGGCATGTGTGAGATTGCTGACTCCCCGCTTTTTGTGCTCCGTGTAGTTGTTGTGAAATTCAAAGTTCCTTATGTCCAAAAAGATGCTGTTCCTATGCCCCAAGGGTCTCATTATGAGACCAAGTAAAGGCTTACTCTCCCAAAACTCTCCTGCTCTGCTCAGCTCCACTTGGAAAAATTGGTGGATGTGCTCTCTGTACCTTAATTTGTGTTTCTGCCCTGCTTGGAAGCCTGGGAAGGAACCCTCAGCATGGTTCTTGCCTTACAACATGCGGAACATTCCCCTCCAATAGCCACAGTGCAGCCTCTGGAGGACACAACACTGCCCCATGCCTTTGGTGCTTGTGCTGTGCTGCCTGTACAACATGGCCGTCAGGCCTGTGCTGTCCTGCACAGATCCCAAGCCATACAGAAAACTCAGACAGCTCTTTCTTACAGAGGGGGCCACAGGCAGGTCCCACCTAAGACCTGAGGTAACACCACTTACGTGGCCATGGCCTTATGGAACAGTGCAGAAAGACACTCCCTTGCAGGCACTGTTTCTGTTTGTAGATATGCTAAACTGAGCTGTTTCCTTATACAAGAATCTTACAATACCTTAAAAGCCTGAAAGGGGACAATCTCTGTTATGAACCATGTCTGCATGACATGGGGAAATGCTTCTTTGTTTGGGGTTCTCAGCATCTAAAGGGATGTGAGATTAGTGTTAGCTCTAATAAATAGCTCTAATAAATGTCTTGGTTTGGGAAGACAGGTATTTTCCAGAGAAAGCTGGAGTTTCCCTTGGAATGGAGAATGTAAATCCCCCCCTTCCAAATTATTATAATTTTGCAATAAAAGGCTTTTCAGGCAAAGATTTTTCAGGGAATGGGAATAACAGTTCTTTACTAGAAATATTAAGAATACAAACATAGTAGTAGAAAAAAACCAAGCAAACAAAACAAACAAACAAAAATCCTAGAAACCCTGACAGAGTCAGAAATACAACCTGACATCCTGTTGGTCAGGGTGCTGGAAGCAGGCCAAAGTAAGCCCTCCTGGAGTGACAGATGTAGTTCTATTGAAGTAGAGATGGTCCTGTACAAAAGGGCCCAGTAATGACATGATGGGTACAGTCTTCCTTCAGGCATCCAGTGGAAAACCAGATGCCTGGTGTTCCTGTATCTCAGTTTTTATCTAGATAGGAAAGGTTTGGCTCCCCCCACTGGGTGGAGCGTCTCACAATGGGATGATGTAATGTGTCATGTCATTGGTGAGCCTTAATGGCCCATTAACAGAAGATATCCCCTTGGAGGGTGGACATGTCCTGGGAGAGATAAGGAACAATGTTCCACCTGGTTTTAACAGCTGGCCCATTACCAGAAGGCACCTGCCCCCTCCCTCCTGGAGTTACAAGAGATAAAAATACCTCCCCAACCAGTTTCAACAGATGGAACAGAATAAACGTTTTTTTTTTTTGGTTACATAATCCAAGACAATACCTTACAAAATATGAGTGCTTTTCTTACTGGGATCATAATGAACCACCACCCCCTAGCTCAGAAATTTTGGTACACTCTGCAGGTCTCAGTGAGAAATACCTTCTTGCAGAAAGAACAATGAAAAAGAGAAACTCTGTGCCTGGCTGGCCCTGCATTAATCTGTGAAGAGTACATGTAAGGTGTCTAGCCCAGTCAGGTTTCCCTAGAATTAAAAGCTGAGGAGGAATTACCCAAATGCCCTACCCCAGCAGAACAGAGTCCAGGGAAAGGAAAAGCTAAAGAGATTTTATGCTGTCTTTGGTTGTCATTAAAGTGCTCAAACAGACATGGGGGTGTTTGCAGCCATCACAGAAAGGGCTGCATGAGCTCCTGGTGCAGCTCTGCACCACAGCCCCAAGCAGTGAAGCTGCAGTGCTGGTGCCTGTGGTTGCACATAGAGCACAGAGCAGCCCAGGAAGGGCACCACTGAGACACGAGGTATTTACCAGGGATGTAAATGGTGGGCCAAGGATGGCTGACCTTCTGGTGATGGTGAATAGACAAAGGGGTCAGAGGATGAGTGTGGCAGCTGCATTTCTGTCCAGCCTCTAGTGCTTCACAGAGCCAAGAGGCCTCAAGGGCATCACAGCATGTTCTTGTGCAGTGCAATTTTACATAGTTCAACTTTCAATATTTAGCAAAAGCATACAGGCAAAAGAGCGAGGAAAGTATGTTGCAAGAATGGGATCTTCATAGTGTACACTTAAATCCCAAACAGTTAAGAGGGTGTGGGTGCTATCTTGCAAAACCTGGATAACCCAACAGCTCAGAGGGGCACAGGGTAATGCACTCTGCTCACTGTGGGTACAGCTTCAGGAGGCTTTAAAGACAGAATATTCCTCACCTGCTAACTGCTGTGATAAAATAGCATTGTGGAAAAATGTTTCAGCTGTTTGCCAGTATTTATGGGAACTGACCACACAGCCAGGCATGTATTCGTGTAATTTGATAGGTCCTAAAATGAAGCTATTTTCACCCAGCACAAAAACCCCCGCAAACATATTGGGGGGTGCCCCACTTGCCTTGAAAGGACCAATAATTTCATTGCTAGGGGATACTGTGAGGAAACCAGTGGGGGAGGCTATTTTATTTCTATTATTGGACTGAAAAGGAAGCAGGTGAGCCTGAAGCATTTCAAATGCAGCAGATCATGTTTGCCTGAGAAAATCTTACTGTAATCATTCAGTAAGGGCATGGCCACACAGGTGGGTGTAATTGCTCAAACTGAGTGGGAGCTGCCTGCAGGCTCCACTTCTAGGAAGAGTAAACAGGTGACCAAGGAATCTTTACCGCGGGCCTGAAGGCTACACCATATATACAGCATAGCACAGCAAAGGCACACAGAATGGTGATCATCACCAAATATGCCTATCAACAGTATTTCCTGCAGTTGAGCAGGCCGCTTTTAAAATACTGTGAAAACATGATGATGACGACTTACAAGACGGCAAGAAAGTTCACAACCTTCCTGAAGTTGCTTAGGGTGTAGTAAGATGGCTGGTGGAAAGATGACCAATCCTCTTCTCTAGGCACTTAGCCATGCAGAACTGCTCCTACAGCAAATACTTAGTTTAATCAGAACATTTGATTTCTCTACCCATGACACAGACCTTCTACCCCCAGATGAGATGCTGAGACCTGAACTGTTGACTCATATCTAGCAGGTGTAAAGCAAGACCAAGACAGAACATTTTTAAACAAGTGTACATTTATTTTGTGAAAAAATAAGTTACACTTGTACCAGAGGCTTCTTCGTAGTCAGAATACCCTTCTCAAACAGAAGTGTAGCTAGAGAAATCTTTTCCTCCAAGGTTTCACATGGAAGGTTATCCACAGTGATGTGATTTGGGTAGGAAGACAGAAGAAATTCAATACTGTCTGTATACTCGGGATCTAGCTCAATGAACTTGGGTTCTTCCTTATGATACACTCTTGAGTTTTCTGTAGTGTAGTACAGCATCACACCTGCTTCTTCATTACACAGTCTCACGATGCCATGACGGAGCAGACGTACTTCGGTGTCTTTTGTTATCAGGATATCAACATCACGGGGGGCTCCATCCTGCCACCGGGCTGGGAAGCCATAGACACTCTGTGCCTTTTCACTCTGCGTGAGCACCGGAGGGAGACAGTCATGGAGAAATGACTTGGCTCTCTGATCCACGGCAGCATCGATGGGTGCATAGTCAATGAGTTTCTTTATCAGGCTCTGCACCTTCTCCACAAAGGCCGTTCGCCGAGCATCCACCGTGTCTGAGTTAGCGACCCCCATATACTGCAGGTAGTCCATGGGAAGCCCTCGTCGGTACTCCACGTCTTCCTCCAGGGCCATCTGCAGGGCAGCTGGAATGAGCTTCTCCAGAAAGTCCCCCCAGGAATTCCTCTGGTAGGAAGACACGGTGATGTGGAGTGAATGCGCATCAGGGAGACAATCGCCCTGGTGTATAAAGCCACGGGGGAAGTACAGCAGGTCTCCGGCCTCCAGCACCGTCTCCAGCACAGGCTCCCCGAGCTCAGCCTGCGTCAGGTTTGCGCTGGAGAACTGGGGCAGCACCTCAGCATCTCTTCGGGGCCTGTAGACACGCCAGTGTTTCTTCCCCTCTAGCTGCAGCACGAAGGCTTCAATGTCATCATAGTGGGGGGCAAAGCCCTGGGTGCCCGGGGGCGTGAGGTAGGTGTTCGCCCCTGCCATGCTGCCGAACTGCTCCTGCAGGATGGAGAGGAAGTTCCAGACGGTAGAGGAGAAGGCCTGCGGGCAGAGGAGACGGAGGGAGCAGCCGTTCTGGTAGAAGTCCCACACGACGGCGGGCAGTGCTCTGCCGGAGGGATTGTGCGTCTCCCGCACTCCCTCGGCGTAGCTGGTCACATCCAGGTGGGTGCCGAAGTGAACCTCTCCCCCCCGCAGGGCGGCGTCGAAGTCGGCCGTGGAGAACAGCCCCTCGTAGTATCCGAGGTGGCCCCGCCGCAGCAGCAGCGGCGCCCGCTCCCAGTGCCGCGCCAGGAACTCGGCCGGCGCCACCGGGGCCAGCAGCCAGCGGAAGAGCTCGGCCGCCCGCTGCCGGCTGTCCTCCAGCCGCGCCAGCCGCCGCAGCAGCGCGGGCACACCGCCGCCGGACACAGCGCCGCCGGGCACAGCGCCGCCGGGCACACCGCCGCCGGACACAGCGCCGCCGGACACAGCGCCGCCGGGCACGCCGCCGCCGGACACACCGCCGCCGGACACACCGCCGCCGGACACGCCGCCGCCGGACACGCCGCCGCCGGACACGCCGCCGCCGTCCTCCCCAGCCGGCCGCGGGGCATCGCCCGGCATCGCCCTGGGGACGCCCCGCGGTTTCGGCTCAGGCGCGGCGGGCGCCGCCTCGGGCCGGGGATCCGCGGGGGCCTCCGCGGGGAGCTCCACGCGGCTCGGGGCCGCCTCGGGCTCCGCGCCGCCGCCTCTCGCCCGGCCGGCCCTCGGGCGGGCCTTGGCCCGCTTGCGACCCGCGGGCAGCGGGGCCCCGCGGCGGCGCCGCTCCATCCGGCGGGGCCCCGCCACCCCGCGGTACACGGCCAGGGCCGAGAGCCGGCCCAGCTCCCGCCGCTGCTCCGCCGCCATGGCCGCCATGGCCGCCCCGCCGCTTCCGCCGGAAGGAGCCGTGCCCCGGGGGGCTGTGGGGCCTGGTGTCATCACCGCCGCTTAAAATGCGCTGCCCGTATTCACCTCTCCCGCCCCGCAGAGGAAAGGGAGAGGCGATTCCCCTTGGTACGATGCGGGCAGGTCTGTTCCGTGGCTGGGAAGCTTCGTCCTGGAAGTGTGCTCTAAGCACGTTCAGAAAGTTTTTTTTTTTTTCTTTTTCTTTTTTTTCTCTGAAGGCGAACTGTAAGGATATATACTTTAAGACAGCCTGGAATTACTTTGCAACCTAAGGAGGTGGGATGAGGTAACACTTATTTCATAAGGTCGTGTTGCACAAGAAATAGAAACCCAAAATGAGTGGAGCCAATTCTTGTGTGCCTTCCCCTCGCCCTTGTAAATAGAAACCCAAATTGAGCGGAGCCAATTCTTGTGTGCCATCCCCCCGCCCTTGTAAATAGAAACCCAAACTGAGTGGAGCCAGTTCCTGTGTGCCATCCCCCCGCCCTTGTCTTGTGCTGGAAGGCTGTGTCATCTCAAGGATACCCCAAAGCCAATAGACTGTCATGTCACACAGTGGGTTTTTTGGTTTTGTTTTGTTTTTGTTTTCCAAATCTACTGGCTGTCTAATAACCTGGGCAGAGCTTTGTTTCCTCCCCATTTCTCTGCCAGGCCAGCAGGCCAGTGTTAGTGGTGCTGAGGCCTGGGGGCTGCTCTGCCCTTCCAGAGGCTGCAGCTTTAGCCCAGGAGCCTTTCCTGGAGGGTAGAACAACACCACTTGAGGCAAAGGTGAAAAACTGTAGGGGTTTGTATTGCCAGACTGTGTTTCTGATCAAGAACAAGCTCCAGTTGAAGAAATTCACTATGCAGAAGAATCTTTGATGAACTGCAGTAATTTATGGGAATGAATTTTGCATGAGAATTTCATCTCCAGAGGCTGCTGTGAGTCTAAAGCATTTAACTGCAGCAATTACCCAGGTAATGCTCAGGAAGCCTCTGGTTCACAGGGTGTTATTAACCTCTCACAGATATGAATATCAGCGGCACACAATATATTAAACAGCTCACATTCACAAGGAATGTGCAGATTTGCTCTGTGGGCTACCTAGTGTATCAGGCATGGAATATAAAGCTGAAAAGAGAATTTTCACCTTTCACCAGGGTTCAACCCAGACCTACATTTCAATTTTACCACAATTCAGGAGCAGAAATCAGTTAGGCCTAATGAGGGCAAGTTCAGCTGTTAAGTCTCCGTTCTAGAATAGACGTAGCTATCTTAAAGGTTTAAGGTTGTTAGAATTGCCTTAAAAACAACACAAATCGGTCTCAGAGAACACCAGTGCACTCTAAGCAATGAAGACATTTTTTTGTATATGTGCAAGAACAAGTATTTTAATTTTGGTGGTATTTTTCTGCCGGAGTTCTTAGGGCACAGCCTTCGCAGCCAAAGCTGCGTGAAGAACAAGGGCAGCAGAAGACTGTCCTGTTTGTGCCACGATGGTTTCAGTTAACGGGGGCGGATTTTAGGCGTGCACAGGCAGCAGCACTGTGCTGAAGCTGAAGCACTGCTGAAGCCTCCGATTTCACGCCTGGACCGTTTCTGGCTTTGCCGGCAGGTGGCAGAGGGCGACCAGGGCTGTGCACCCCTGCTCTGGGGACGCGCCCAGGGGACACCCATCTGCCCAGAAAGGTGACCCAGGGGGGCGGGGTTTACAGCGACAGGGGAGCAGCCTGTGCCTGCATGGGTAGACTGGAAGAGAAGGGAAGGGCCAACTCTTATTTCAATCCGCTCTTTGTTTCCCCCAGGTTAAACCCTGCTTACCAGAATAATCTTATCTGCTGAAACCACTTCAAGAATGGGACCCTTAACAAAATTGAGATCCAAGCGCTTGAAATATGGTAAAAGTTAGGCCACTGTAGGCTTTAATTATATGTAAGTGTGGCCAAACCGACTTGGGAGGGGGAAGACTTCTGAAGAACCCGGGCATCTGGATTGTTATTTGTGTTACTGCTTCATTTGCTGGAGTGCAGCTGATCCTTCTGAGAAGAAGTCAGGTGCCGTACAGAGCCTGGCCTGAGTTACACCAGGATATCTGTAATGACAGCAGCAAAGCTGTGCTGGATGTTTACCAGTACAGGGGGTTCAAAGTCTCATTTGAGGGCCCCAATCTTCATTGGGATATCACTTTCTACTGCTGAGAGGCAGTTGATTGACACTGGATTTTTTTTTTGGATGCATAACAGTCTCTGAGCAAAGGACATGGTGGAAAATAACAGTGGTTAAATCTCTAGAACAAGAAAACATTTCTATCGACAATTTAGTCTCTCTAATAATAAATGTTTTCAAGAATAAACAATGCTGCTATTTTCCTGCATCACACAAAGAAAGGGTTTTGACATAGGGCAAAAAAAGAGAGCTTCAGTATCACTTACAGAGTATTCAGGTGATTGTTTAGGAGTAGCCACAAGGTTTACATGCTGTTTGCATTCCATGTCCAATATTTCAAGGAAATTTGTTTCAAGAAATAAGTGTCATGTACAGCTCTTTAAATAAACAAAAGGAAAGTAATACAGATTTCTGAATGATTAGGTGATCCCTAGCTGCTGCTCACACAGACAGAGTAGCAACTGGAGGCTCAATTAAATTTCTTAATTAGAATTTAGCACAAAATTACTTGGATTTTATGAACATATAAGCTCCATTGCCAAAAGCCACATGTGTTTTATTTAAGAGGACATATAAATATCGTGAGTACAACCTATTAGAGAGTCACAAGTGACTTCAAAAGAAGTAAATGGCACCTTAAAGAGATGTAGGGTTCATTTGATAATTTAACCTTTTGTCATTCAAATAATGAAAACCTCAAATTTAAAGAGCAGTTTGGGTAAGGCCTGATCCTGCAAAGCCATGAATAGTCTTCACTAATGAGTGGAAAGGGCAAAATTCATTGTGATTTCCTGTGTATTGGATACTCAGTTGTTCACCACAGTGCAAACTTTGTGTTCCTGGCAAACCATTAATGTAAAACAGTCACTTTTAGAAAGTTAAGCCCAGCTTAATCATTTTTCTCATTATTACTTTGCTGGTGACCTTCTTTTTGCACCATCAGTTTTGTTCTCATGCCAAAACATACCTAGTAAGGATAAAGAGCATTTTAAGCCTTCACTGACAGGTTTGCTCAGCTGACAATCTTTCTCATACAGCCTAGCTACATGCACTGTGTCATCACTGGAAGAACACTAGGTTGGATTGTGAAGCCTGCTTCTCCTTGTGAAAGCTATAAACTTCACTGCCAGATAACAAGACTGAAAGCTAATTCAGGAACTGTTTCTCAAGAGCTGTCCTCTGGCCTCCCTCATCAGAATGAATGCACTCACTCACTGAAGCATCTTTTGGCAGCGGCTTTGGCCTCCCTCCAGCTGTTTCTCCCTTCTTGGGGATTTTCTTATTCAGTGACTGGTTGTGGTCTTTAATCCTGGTTATCTTGTACGAGGAGCCCCCATGAGAAAAGAAGCCTTCCCTGCCATGGAACGGCCAAATTAAAGCACATTTGTAAAAACCATAATTAGAAGGTCCTGTCCTCCCTATGAAATTATCTTTTTGGAGGGATTTGGAAGCACAGACATTTCCTTTTGTACCATGTGACACTAGAGCAGATACATTGGAATTAAAGCTGAATTAAAATGATGTATTTAAGTAGGACACTTGACTGAGTTTACTCACCCCCTTGACTGGGCATGTGTACTTTTAAATTTTGAAATAATTTTATGAGGGGTTCTGTACTTTTATTAGATGCCATCTAGCACTTGGTAGCATTGAGCAGATACCATCTGCAGTGACTCCATAGGCAGTGATTAAATACAAAGCTCCAGACTTCAAGGCTCCAGCAGAAGGAGAGAAATAAATGGCCATGAGGAGAAAAATCTCCATCCTAAAATGAAGTCAAAGAGAATCTGAATTAAATATTTGTCCTGTGGGATTAATCACATCTAAAGAACCAAGCTAGAAAGTACAGTCAAACTCTTCCTGCATAAACCACATATATTGTGCTAGAGAATATCCTTTTGATATGCACAGACCATGGCTCTTGACAAGCTGTTTGGCTGATGCTTTTCCATGGAAGACAGGTTTTAAAGGTTCTTGCTCTTCATATCCTTTCTGTACTAATGGCGGCAACTGCATAGCTTTGCTCATGAAATACATTTATGCACACTATTTCAAGATTAACATATAGCTGTGTTAACATAGGGCAGCCCTATTCAACATTTGCTTCTCCTGTAAACTTCTAATCAGATGCCTTACAAAAAGACTTTAGACTTTACCTTTTGTTTCCTATACTGAAGTTTTTCTGAAGTACTCTGAAATTGCTTGCTCACCTCAGATGCAGTGCTACCAAGATGAAAATACTATGCAACCAGAATGCCTTGGTTTAGCAACTATATTGGTTCAGATCTGCTCAGAGCATGACAGGAGAAAGAAATAAGTACTTGCTTATTTGCTTCCCACAGTAGGTATGTGTTGTTACCAGCCAATATAGCACCTTATAGAAGCATTTTTGGACCTTTCCAGTACTCATCCACACACACAAGCTCCTATTGTTTTATATATATTGCCAAAAAGATGGAATTCCTCTTGGTGAGCATAAAAATGCATATGTGGTAGTATTTATACTGGTATGGCTTGTTCCTAGAAGGGATAGTATTATGGTGTGATTAGAGAAGGGAGATTTAATCACTGACATTATTTTAGATAACCAATAGGGAAGCACGATGTTAAGCCTCCGGGTATCTGCAGTGGGGATAAAGGAGTTTGCATTTTCATGAATGTGTGTATGATGTATTGTCAGGTCCCTAGGGAATAGCGTATTCTCCTGCTGTCCCACTGAGTCCAGGAAGGATCTTGGCTAGAAAGGCACAGCTGACAGGAGTCAGTGGGCATGACAGGAACAGTCAAGTCCATTAATCCTGTGTATTACACAGGGAGCCCTGTTCTCAGTTGTAAAGAAAAGGTGATAAGGCACAATTGGGTTTGGTTTCTTGTGAATGCTATGAAGTATCTTCCAATTCTTTGTTATCCATGAGGATCAAAGCATTTGAAGTATTGCTTCTAGTATCAGTATTGGAGAAGTAATTTCCTGCCCTCCCATGGAATGGCTGTGGGAAGACTGAGCACACAGAACGTGCCTGGGACCCGCAGCACAGCACTGTGAATGTGCAGCTTGCTCTGCTGGATGCTCATCGTGTCCAGCTAAGTGACCTCTGGGGTCATCTTCCTTTCCTTTCCCACCACAGCCCCTTCTCCCTTCAATCACCATATGGGGGAGGTCAAGTTATCAGCTGAGCAGAGAAGCAGTAATGGCAACAAATGAATTTAGCTATCTAATAAATATTTGTAAAAGCTATAAATAGCTGAAACATACATTAGATTTTATTTATAATAGCATGTCCTGGCCTTTTCCTTTGTACTTTTCATTTAGAAATAGAGCTCCTCAATGATATGGGAATTGTTCATTTGGAATTAAGTTTTCGTAAGAAATTAAGGGCACCATGCTTTACAAAAACTTCAGTCAGAAATCCAGGGACTGTGAATAAGATGAAGTGTTACACTGAAGGTACTGGGAATGCAGTATTTTAAGTGCTGTGTTAAGTCAGGAATGTTTTCATAAAATCAGAAGGAAACTTACGACTGGTAGAAATGTCTTAACCTCTAATAATTTTTGAATATTTGAGAGGGAAGGCAGCTCTCTGCCTTGATTTTGCTTTTCTTGGAAAGCAAAGGGATATGCAAAAAAGATGTGAGGAGAACCCCTGCATCTTCTCAGTTTAATTTATGAACAAGGGATGACTTGGGGGTCAGAGCATCAGTCTGAAACTCAGAGTCGGTGTCATATTCATATTTCTGCCTGAGCACTTCCTATGTAAACTTGGTAAATGATTTTTGCACATGATGCTCTGAATTTCCAGTGACTTCAGTTGCTTTGTTTTCTGGATGTTTGCCAGCTAGCACTGTGGCCCACGTTCTTTGTTGCTCCGTTTCTTTGCTCGATTCAGAAACAAAGAGGAATAAGGGGGACGGTGTATGCAGAGAGAATATAATAATGCACAGAAACAGAATGTAATCTTTGCATTTCAATTATCTTCAATTTTTTTAATTTTTTTTTTTTTCCAGCGGAATGCACCGGGAACTGTTCTAGCTGGCATTTTGGATGGAGCAGCTGCTGGAAAGGCTGGTGAGAGGAGGCAGCTATTGGAAATACGCGTTCAGCCCAAGCCCCCTGTGTGCCTCTGCTCCTGGAGGATTCCCCCGGGTAACTTCCCTCTGAAGCGCAGCCTCCCTGCTGAATTCAGCCCCTGGTACTGTCTCCCCTGTGAAAATGGAGGATGCTAGTGTTTCCTTGGGCCGAAGGAGGGATATCCCAGTGCTGTGGTTCTCAGCAAGGCTCAGTCGTGGAGGTTAAGGAGCCTGCTCGCCTTTTTCCTGCAAGCCTGGCCCCTGGCTGATGTGGAGCATCGCGGTTTGTGGAGAGCTGGCATTAGCAGCACGTCTCGCTGCAGCCCGCAGGGAAGGTGTCAGTCACCGCATGTGGTTTATCGGGGGGAAACCGAGGTGGCACCGGGGCTGCGGGAACCCTCCTCCTGCTGCCACCAGCGCCGCGGCCGTGAGGAGACACGAAGTACGGCTGAACCGGAGCAGAGACGGGCGGTGGAAGGCGCATCCCCTCCTGACGCATCAGCGGTTCGGCAGCCGAGGGGTCCCCGGGAGCCGGGCTGGTCCAGGTCCGGGCCCGGCACAGCCGCCGCCTTCCCGCCGCCGAGCCCCGGGGAGGGCGGGCTCAGCGCCGCACTGGCACCTAGGGCAGCCAATCCCGGCACGCTGTTCCCACTGCGTCAGCCAATCAGAACCAACAGCGAGAGATTGGGGGCGCCAGAGCCCCGGCGTGAACCGGGACCTGCGGGGCGGGGATGGGTGGAGCCAAGGCTTTGACGGGCGACTCCTCGCACCAATCCGAAGGCCGGGCTTGAGTGCGCGTGGCCAATGGCCGCCGAGGGCGTGGCTGGCGGCCGGGGGGCGGGGGCGGAGCGGCGGCGGCGGCGGCGGCGCTGCTCGGTGGCGACGGGCGGCGGAGGAGGCGCCGTAGGGAGGCGGCTGCGGGCAGCAGGTGAGCACGGCCGGGCCGCGATGCGGGGAAGGGCCTTCGCCCCGGTGGCCGGAGCCGCGGGCGGGCGCGGCGGTGCCGTGCCGAACCCCGCGGGGCGCGGGTGGGTCCGGCGGCGGGGGGGTCGCCGGGGGCGGGGGAAGCCTGAGGGGTCGGAGGGGAGGCGGGGGCGCCCCGGGGAGGTGCGGGCGGGGGCCGGGGGCGATGTGGGGGCGCTCCCCGGTCCCCGCCCCGGCGGGGGGCGGCGGGGTGGGGCGCGATCCCCGGGGCGCGGTGAGCGGGGGCCCGGCGCAGGTGGAGCCCGCGGGGAGCGGCCCTGCGGGGAGCGCCGAGCCCCGGCCCCAGGGAGCGACCCGCGGGGCGGCGCCGCTCCGTGCGCTTCTCCCGGGGCTGCCTCCTGTGCCTGCGGTCCCTCCTAGGCCTTGAATCCCGGCCAGGTTTCCGTCAGAGGGTCCCTCCGGCGCGGCCGCTCCCGGCGCTTTGTATCGCTCGCCGCCCCTGCCCGGCCCTGGGAGCAGCGGGGGCTCCGGGAGCTGGGGAAACCCCGAAAGCCCCGTCTCCGCCGGGGCTGGGGCGCCGTGAACTTGGGGAGGCGCCGGGACGAGGCTTTCGGGGATGGTGCTGAGGAGCCGGTCCGGCAGCGGGAGCTGTAGGGGAAAGGGCCCCGCGGGCAGCGGCGCTCGGCTCTTTCACCCGCTCCGCGGCCGGGCCGGCGGCTCAGTGCGTGTGCGGCAGCTCGCCAGGCTGCACAAAGGAACAGCCGGCGGCTCCGGCCCGTCCTGCGGCCGCAGGAGGCTTGGATGAGCAACAGCGTGCGGGGCGGGGGCTGCGGCGCCCGGGAGCATCGCCCGCTCCCTGCCCGCCCGGCCGCCAAGGGTTAAAATGCCTCGGAATGCCCTCAACTCCGCTTATTGCGCCCATGCAGATGAACAGTCTGCAAGAATGAATGATGTATTCCTCGCAGGAGAGTTAGTGTCTTGCAGCAGCTTTGATCTGTAACTCCTTTGGTCCAGTGGATTTATATAACCTGTTCATTAATGGTTTATGGAATTATAAGGGAGCTTTTCTGTGTGCTGCTGTGTTTTCTGTGTTGTTGTCAGTATCTCCTAATTCAGTTGTCCGGAGTAGGAGAAGCTTGTGGCTGTCAACAATGTATATTTTTACCATTTAAGGGATTTTATTTTGATCTCTTGTGTTGTATTTTTGATCATTCTGCATCTTGAGATCGGCTCTTGAATGAGGAGAGTGAGTAAAATGGAAGGCACACTCGTTCTCTTTGGCTGCAGTAATACTCTAGGTATGACTTGTAACAAAAAATGTAAATATTTAAACGGATTTCTGACTCAGTTCTATTTGGCTTATTGATCTATAGTTACTGCTAAAATGGTCTTCATGATTATGTAGAAGTTAATAGTTACCATAGAGAAAGAGATTGTTTTTCTGTTCATCAGTCAGTGTTTTCCATTTCTTCATCTCTTGGCAATTGTCTGTGGAAGTGCTGTTTTTTTCCCTTAGCAAAAGTCTCCCAGAAGAAATAAGAATGTGAACAAAGTCCAAAACAATGAATTTCAGATGTGTTCATCCTTGCCTGTGATTCTAAAAGTCTTGGTACCCTGAGTTATCCTACAATGAAAGCTTTTAAATCTGTAATTGCATATAGTGTTGGTTTTAAGCCTCAGTGAAAAGTCAGATTTATAGAACTCTAAATGTAACACATAAAAGATTTTTCCCCCTAAAGTATACATGTGAAATGCGATTCAAATCAGCCATTTAAATCCTTACTAGCATAAAATTTATTTTCCATCCTGAGAATTACTTTCTTGCATTTATTATTTAGCTTAAATGTGTGGAAGCTGAAGATGCATGTAAACTAGACAGAGTAGACAAGTCTGTTTACCTTCTCAACCTAGTGTTGTGAAACCTTCTGATTTTGTGTTAGTAGCTTGGCAGCATTATGCATTTGGGAAGAAAAAACCCCAAACCAATAAGCCACATTGGGCTTTTAAAACTTGCCAGACTTCTAAGTCTTATGTTTTGTAGTTTGATAGAGCTGCTTGGTGTTGGAATGATCTGTAAGTAATTTTCTTTCCTACTGTATTGGATATGATGGGATAAAATCTTTCTGAAATGGTAGTGAAAGTCTTTGCAAAAGTGCTTCCTTCCCCAGGAATAGAGGCAGTTGGGAAAAACATATTGTATGTAGTAGATTTTTTTATTGTGTGTTTGTGAGAGCCTGGTACAGCACTGTGTAGGATTCTTGAATTCTGCTCATAGCTGGTTCTGTTCCACTAGTAATATTGATGGAACTGCATAACATTGGAAAAAAATGAATTGCTCTAATGCTATAGAAATTAAATCTTTTGTACTCTAGAAGAGATGTTTTACATCTCTAGAAGAGAATCTGTCAGGTAAGAGATTGTCAGCCTAAGCTGGTCTAATTGATGACTTTGGAGTTGTATCCTGCTTATTGCAGTAGTCTACTCATCTGACGCTGCTGACTTAGTTCTTTTATTTAGGGGAGGGCTCAAAGTTTACCTGTATTTTTATTTGTTTTGCCAGCTTATCAAGCAAGCTTGGTTTAAACTAATGTGAAATCTTGTCCTTAATCTTGTTTTTGGAGTTGGCTTTGATCAGTGAATTAAAATTACAGATTACTTGCTTATTCTCAATCACAGTATTAATAAGTGAGATTGGAGCATATTGCCTTTCTTTTTCTGCAGAATACCAAGCATAAATTCAATCAAGCTAAGACTTAACATGTCCTCTATAGTCATATTATTGCATTACCACCAGAGCAGCTTTGATTTTTCTGCCAATGCTTTCACCAAAAGGATCTGTGTTCCCTGTTAGTCTTTCTTTGCTGATCCAGCTGAAAATGGTCATACAGAAAAATGTTAAGCTTCAGTTGGATCAACTGTCTGAACTGACTTCATGGCTGTGCAAATGTTACTGCTGGCATAGGAGGAGGAGGAGGCTGTGACCACTCTTTGCCGAAGCAGCTCAATTTTAGTTTTGCCTAAGCTTGTCAATAGACTTGGCAGCTTAAACTGAAGCACTGCTGGTCATGTCTCTGTCTTGACTTCTTGCATCTTCGGCTCCTGGCAAGGAAGCCTTTGTGGCTGCGAGTTAAGTAAAGTCAGGGAGTTAATCAGGCTAGTAGTTAATTGCTTTTTTTTTGTTTTGTTGAATTTTGGCTGGATCATGTATCTGAACTGGCTGATCACCCAGGTCAGGGGATGGAAATGCGATTTAGGTTGAAATGGGATTGGAGATGGGGCCATGGTAGCTCTGATTGAAATTTCTTTGAGCTTTTCTCGGACCATACATTTCCATTAGCATGACGTGAGTTAACAAGGACCTATAGCAAACTGTTTCAAGCTGGCTTGACAGGTAAAAATCACAGTAAATTGGAGAGTGTTCTTCCATTTCTCTCAGCTGGCATGCTGATGTGGGTGGTAACAGTAATGAGCAGAGGATGTGGAACTAGGGATGTGCTCAGCTCAGTAACCTCAGACTGACACAGCTGTGTCTGGAAGAGGATTTGTTCCCATCCTAAGGGTGGGATCCATCAAATGCTCATTTTGAACTCATGTTCTTTATGGTGTATAGTTAAGGCAGATGTTGCATCAGAAAGAACAAAGTTTTAATAATAAGCAAGATCAGGAAGACTCTTCTGTTCCACTGTGCAGGATGTGGGTTTTGTTGTTGTTTTGGTTTTCTTTTTTCCTTTTTTTTTCTTTTTTTTTTTTTTTTCGTGTTTATTTTCCTTCATTTTTATTGACCAAGACTTGCAGCTGGCAGACACCAGTTTGGATGTATAAATGGCATCATGTTATATGTAGCTGCAGTTAGACATTCATCCAGACTCCTTTGAAGCGTGTGGTGAGGGGATAGCTCTGAAAATGTGAATTGCTTTGTTTGGCTTATGTCTTACATAGTAATTCTTTGTGGAGCCCTGGTGTTCTGTAGTAGTAATTACCAGATGTGATGGCTTAAAGATGTTTCTGTACAGTAACTTCTGTTTCTGCAGAGTTGTGACTGAAAGTGTGTCAGGACAAATTCATTTGTGTGTGAGAAATTGCTTGAAAGGAATATGTATGCCAAAATGTAAAGGTGCTCTTGAGGAAAATGTGAAGCCATTAATTTCAGAGTCTGGGAATCTGAAACAAGTTCTTGGCTTCTTCGAGTGCTGAATCTGTAGGATTTTTGAGATTTTGCTGGTGGGTTTTGATACTGAAGCCAGAACCAAAGTTGTTACCCTTCTAAGTGAAACTGTGTTTCAAGTACAATGTATTAAGACTTGGACCAAACAGTTTGGAATCTTTTTCTGATTACCTTTCCTTTTCTGGGAAACAACAAACTGGAACTTCCTGGTGAACTGGATTATAAGCAGTACTGTAGGTACACCTAGAGAGTTTATTCTTCAGAACTGCTTTCTGTAGGTGGGTACTTGGTCATTGGCCTGGGCTTCTTCACTGATCTGAGAGCTACAAGTGTTACTTAGTGTTACTGAGACTAAGAAAAAACTTGTATTTGGCCAGAACCACTCTTACTGCACGCTAGCTGTTCTAAATTTGGATGTGACCACTCTTAATCAGTTTATTTTTCTGGGCCAAAACCTCCAACCATCAATGATTTCTCTTTCCTTCCACTTTTAATGTTGTTTAAACTTCATTAATGCAATTCAAGCCTCTGTTGAGGCTCCACTTTCAGCGGCAGACTGATTTTAGACTGTTAAAGAAGCTTATTTCTGTAATCCACCAGGACTAGAGATACTTTGGCTTTTCCAAGGTATGTGCAGTTTGCTGATGAGCACCACTGAATTCCAAACTCTCCTCGTTATTCTGTGTGCATTGTAGTGCTGAGTGGCTCATAAATGCTTGGATCTTTAGTTAGCCGATATCTTTGTGTGTTGCCTTAAGATTTTGAAGATAGTCTTCTTTCAAAGGCATTAATTCATCAACTGCTGTAGTAAAAATCTGTGGAGACATGTGAGGGAATTTGTTCCCCATATGGAGGAATGACACAAATAGAAACTTGGTTCACAATTAACATAGGCTAGGTCTAGCTTTTGTTTAGTAACTAATGATAAAAGTGTTGGATTTATATTTTCCCACAGTAAAAGGGAAAAGCAAGTGTGTTCCTGCCTTCCAAATGTGTTTAACAGCAAACTTCTAATTTTGTTCTTGGGTGTTTTTTTCTGGAACTCAGTAGCACTAGACCAGTTTACATGAAGCAAGGAGCATGAAACTTGATTGCTGTTATTTTTTTTTTTTCTAATATTTGTTTCTTACTCTAATTAATAACCTAAATTATGTAGGGTAAAAAAAGCAGTGGGTACTTTTTGTTCCAAAAAGACAGTTGTTATTAATTTGATTTGTACAGGTTGGTTTAACTGCAGGACTATAGAGCTGTATAGATTGTGCTTTAAGGGTTGTGGCTGCCTCATGTCTCAGCAGTGGGTCAAATGAATTTTCCAATCTTTTCCTGTGCTTTACTACTGTGCCTTTAGCATATACTTTTTTTTTAAGGCTGGCTATTTTATTGTCAGAGTCTGCTTAACATGGTATTTCTGCTGACTGGTTTTGATTTAAAAGAATGAGATGTGACACTGTTTCCAAAAAGTCTGTGAGGTTTAATCTGGTCTAAAAAGCCTGAGAAAGAATTTACCCATCATTAATGTTGTACTAATCAAGATTTAGTGCTTTGGGCTGGGCTGGGGTTCCTGTGCAAGTTCTTCCTTGTAGTTCTGATCAGTGCAGAGTCTGCATTCATGTTGAGTCATCGCATTTCAGGTTGAAATGTAAATTACCTGTGCATCAAATTCTCTAACCCAGTCTGAAAATACGAGTATGAGAATTAAATTGTCTGGTTTAATGTCTTACATAAACCAGACTTTACAGGATTCAGTGGCTGTGATGTTGGTTTTGCTTTTTGTATTTTAGCACTTACCTACCAATAGAGTGGCTTTTTGAGGTTTCTTTCGTCTTCTCCCTCCCAGCTGAATTATCAGTAAACTAGTTAATAGTTAGGATTATTTGTATGCTCTCATATTAACAGAGTTTAATACTGATGTCCAATTTTGCTTGTGTCTATGAAGTTTGGTAATTCTGTGTAGATTTCAGTGTCTATGTGAGAAGCATCTTTTATCCAAAATGTGCTCTTTCTTTAACTGGATTTGCACAGGGTAGCTTTGAAAGAGTGTCATGACACTTGTATGTATATTTATTTACACATGAGGATTGCTTCCTCTTTTTTTCAATGACATGAATTTGTCAGAGGCCATTTGCTAGTTTAAAGTGCCTCTCAACTGTGCTGTGCATGGATTTTCCTCTGTTGAGTAAGCAGGCAGTAAAAAGCCACTCAGTCTTTGAGAACTGGGCAGTCCTGTGTGTTCTCTTAGCTTGGTAGCAGAAAACCAGCCTCACCTCCTATAAGGGAATGAAGGACTGTACTTCAGTTGGCCTGTATCTTTTTGGTAGGATCTTTTCTGAAAGTGGTTTTTAACAACCTTTTTGTATCTGACTTTACGTATAAAATCTAAGCCATGGCTTGGATTTGCTGTGGGCAGCTGGGAAATAGAAGACAGTCATTGAATGCTTTGTTAATCTCTCTGCATGTGTTCTGGATAGGTGCATCATGCTAGTGTTCAGTGTGGATTGTTCATCATTGGAAGATTTGCTTGGCCAAAACTGTAACAGCCAAAATACTTGAGCATTTCTTTGCTGTCAGGTGGGGTAGGCTACACCCCTTTAAAGAGGTATATGCTTAGTACTATCGAAAAGCTTTCCTTGTTCTTAGAAGTAGAGAATTTGTTTTTTGGGCGTGATCTTTATTGGCCTATATGACATAATATAGGTTAATGTCCATTGTCTCACATTTCAGAAATGGTCCCGTACTTAAATTTCATTTTCAGTTGGAATAAGTTATTCTCTGCCCAGTTAACTCTTGCTTTGAGCAAAATTTATTTTGCCTGTTAGAGTTTGTTCTCAAAGTAGTCAGTCATATCCACAGTGTTCAGCATCTTGTCCATGCACAGACCAGGAACATAACTGTGACTAGAAAAGGCAATGTGGTTTGTCTGCCTACAATATTTGTTGACTTAAAGGTGAGGACCCAATTCTGAAAATCATATGGTGTAAAGAATATTTATCATTCAAGGAGAGAGAAAAAAAATTAGCTCTACCATATAGTAATTTAACTACTGTTAAATTGTTATTCTAGCATTGGAGACATAGTTCTTCCTTTCTTCTGGGGTAGGCAGTGCTGAGATAGGACTACAGTGAGGTTGTGTGAACTGTGGAAATTGTATTCTTATTTTGGAAGTCCTAGGGAAGATAAAGAAGGAGATTATTATAACAATAATCTTTGAGGAAATCCAGGATGAAAATCTTTCTGATTCTGTCTTGATTTCCTTATTGCTCAATTTTCTGCTTCAATTTCTTAATAATGTACTGCAGTGTTTTGCTATGAATGAGTATCATAACTTGGTTGGGGAAAAAAAAGGTTTTCCATGAGAGGTAAGAAACCTTTTTGGAATGCGACGTGTTCCTGGAATTTTCTGAGATGCTGGATCATGGCTTATCTCCAGGTATGCCTGATGACAGCTAAACTTCTTGCACTTCTGAATTGCAGTTCAACATCCCAGGACTGTTTGATGGTATATTCCTTTCTCAAACTGAATAAACAATTTCCTTTTTCCAGGTTTATTTTCAGCAGGATCAGTCCCTGCTTTCACTTCTGCAAGCACTAGCCCTGGAGCTTTGGGTGGGGGAGGACAAACAGAGGGGCAGTGCTGTTGCTAGAAGGAAGTGACACAGATCCGGTGCATACAGCTAATGTAACTATGATGTAGTATGTTTTGGAAATGGTCCTGCCTCCCTCACCCTCCAAAGATCCCACCTGAGATAAAGATTATGCGTTCAGGAGCTCTTCCCTGGAGTTCCTTTTAGCTGCATAAGTGATTTCTATGGCACAAGTAATGATGACTCTGCCCTTTTTCAGTAGAGAAGCATCTGTAGGTCCGTTTATGTGAGCAGCGAACTGCTGATCATCTTGTTACAGGACCCAGGTTTCAGAGATGGGAGCACATCTCGGATCCATCAGTGACAGGACATCTCCAGGTACTGTCACTTTGTTTTGTTGTCTGCTTCCAGCAGATACCAAGATTTTGTTTAAACCAAGTGGGTCCTACTTATTGCCTTGGCTCCTTTCATGGCGCGTCAGTCCAGTGGCCCAAAATTAGTTCTGTCCTCTCCTGTAATGGCCCTGGAAGTTGGGCTTTCTGCAAGTAGAGGCTGTGCAGCCATCTGAGCACAAGTAAAGAGGAGTAACTAAATGGATGTCTGTTTTTCATGGCGTTAGAGCAAATGAGAAATGGAACTGACTGGTGTAGCCAGAATGCAGGTAAATGCTAAAATGATTAATGTGGTGATCAAGGAGACACAGTTTATCTTGCCAGTGGTAATGTTACCTTAGAGAAAAAAGGAGTAGTCCTAAAATCTTCCTTCCTTTAGATTTTGTACAAAGAATGGGAAATACTTCTTTTACAGAGGACTGTTTCGTTTTTTTAATTTTTTGTTCCCCCTCACACATTGTCTGGCTCCAGTTACATTTAGAAATATGCAAACGTTCTTACTTCAGTCTTATCTGGCTTTTACACTGTAAGTGATTGCTTATTGTTCAGCTCACTGTTTTTGTGTTTAGTCTAGGTAAATGCTGCACAAGCTTCTTTTTCTCTTTCAGAGACAGACTTTCATCTTTCTAACGTGCATCTTTACTGTGAGCCATATCACACGTATAAAAACGGATCAGTTGCAGCTGAAATAGCTGCTATCATGAAATAGCTAATGATGTTTTGGCTCATGTGTGAGAGATGACACTGCATCCGGTCTAGTTCTGTACAGACACACCAGATCAATCTGCTGTGAGTTGTCCTAGTTTCTTCAGTGGAAAGGGACTGGCATCTGCCAGTCTTGCATTATATTACCCTCAAGGCATGAGGACTGCTGTTCTTTGGTAGGTGTAAAATGTCTATAGCTGTCATATTTTGAAATTTTTGAATCTTCCAGGACGTGATTTCAGATACACTTCAGGGCATAGATAATGCCTGCAGTTCGTGATCAAAAATTGTGGTTTTACACTGCACTTTCCTTGGTTTTCCATGTGGTGCAGTATTTATAAGGCATGTATGGCTGTCAGGGCTCTAAACAATACTGGCTTAAAGCTGTAGGCCTAATTTTTGGGATAATCTAATTTCATACAGTTGGGGATGGTACTGGTGTGAAATACACTGGGAATTGCTTCTCTCCACAGCTGTTTACATGGAACTGTGAACAGCCTTCCTACTCAGGACTTAATAGCCCTTGAGGTCTAAGCAATCAGTGTGTTGAATTCTGGTAATTCTTTTAGGCACTTCATTGTTTTGAAGACAGTGATTAGTTTAGCCATGTAGCAAGGATGGTCTTGGGGATGTTTTTTCGTGCTTTTTTTTTTTTTTAACCCCCCAGAAGCACCACATTTGGTGTTTTTATCTTTTAAAAACAAATACATAGTTTGTTTGGTGTGTCAGTGTCAGTAACAAGTACGTATTTAGCTTCAATATGCTGTTTAACAGGTAATGTTCCCCTAGTAATCCTGGTATGGAGACCAATCTCATTTATGTGTAGGTGTTAAAGTGAGCTGCATTACTGTATTAAATTAGGTATGGCATAATTCTGTGTTTACTTTGGGGACTTCATTATCTGCTGTTTTAAATTTGGAACTGGGTTACAGAAGTTCCTGGGTTTTAATCCTAATTCTTTCATGCAATTTAGAAGTTGTTTTTATTTTTTGGAAGATAGGAAATTGTGTCCCCATGTCCTTCCCACAGGCCTTTAGTCCCAATAACATTTGTAAAGAACTTAACCAAGAGAACTGTCATTAGTATATATTATAATTTCCTATAGGAGTTGAAAGGGTTTAAGTTCACATGCATGGAAAATGCATTAGGTGACTACTGTTTAGATTGTAACATATTTCATTACTCTCAGTCTTGTCCAGAGCAAAATTAGGGAGGTTCTTCATATCCATTTAAGGTTTCTATGACTCATCTGTTTGGGGTTCATCTGAAGGGTGATCAGAGTAGTTTAACATGCTTAAAATTCACCTTTATTCTGTAGTAAGTCTAGATCACTATGTAGTGGTCTTAAAGGAAGGAGCAGAACATTTCTTCTAACTGAGACTAATGGAACATCTGAATATCAGAAATTCAGATTATCAGAAAGGGGAAGAGGCAGGGCAGTAGCAGATTATGTGATTCTGTGAAATCAGTGAAGTTAATCCATTATGAAGGACTTGGTTGAAATAGAATTCTCGCGGTACACAGGAAATAAAGGATATTGAAGAAAACCGCAAATTCATTGCTAATTTTGCAAACTAAAATGGTTCAGGGTGCAGCACAGATTTGTTGAGAAGGAAGGTAGTTCATGGATCCTCTGCTGTTTTCTTTTTCCTTTCTGTGTTTTTTTTTTTTTTTTCTTCAAATCTCCCTAATCTCTTTCCATAGAAACTTCAAGGCAAAAGATGCAGGTTCTAGTAGTGAAAGGCAGACTTGTGAGATCCGGCTTAGTTTTTATTTTGTTCTACAGATGTATTCAGTGATGGGTTATTTGTGGTTAAATCCTGAAGACTTAAATTTTTCAGTATTAACGTTTAGGTTCTTGGCATGCCAAACTCCAAGTGATTAATGTTTTAATTGTCAGTGGAAAGTTAGAAATGGAAGAGTATCATTGAAATGAAAGGGTATTTACTGCTCGGTGTTGAAAATAGGACACGGAGTCTAGACTCAAGTCCTCTTGCTTTCTGTCTTACAACCCTTGGGATTTATAGTTGTAAGCCTCTTTGGAAGTTTGAAACGTTTCTGGTTAAAGGGTTATTCCTTTCTAACATGTCTGATAGATGTGCCTCTAGACAGGGTTATGACATTTAGAGAAAGAGACAGGGCTATGAGCTATTAGCTCAAAAATTTATTTCTCAAGCAAGTCCTGTTCATTACCAAGTGTTTTTGATCCTGGCAATGACACTAGTGGGGATGTCTAAGGATGACCCAAGATATGAATTCTTAACCCGACTGCTGCCACTGAAGAACTTTCTCACTGTCCATTGTGTACTTCTGCTGTGCCTTTTGTATTTGACATAATCATTCAATGGGAATAATCAACCACAATCATTCAATGAAACCAGCACAAGGTATTTTCTGCTGCTGTGGTGAGCTGGATTGTCTCCAAGTGGTCTGGCAAGTGCTGTCGATGGAAGAACAGGAACTGGGGGGAGCACTGGGCAGTTGGGTTGGTATAGCCACCTCCTGCAAACTGCTTTTAAATGTGAGTGAGTCATAATTGAAGTTCTCCAGTGCAGGGAATAGAGAAAATAATTTACAGATATTTTAACCTTGTTGTAGTCTCCATCTGCAAGTGGCATGCTGGTGATTTTTGAGCAAAGGAAGTTGTTTGTGTGTTTTGAGAGAGCAGGTTGCACAAAGTAGTAAACAAAAAAGGAGTTATCCTTGAAAAAGTAGTGTTTCGATTTTTTTTTTTTTTTGAGGGAAAAGTGTTTCATGGCATCACTTTCAAGGTGTTTCTCATTCCAAAAAAAGAAATAAAGAATCCACTGGACTAGAGAGTTGGGCCAAGGACAAGCATAGCCTTCTAGCCAGTTGTGATGGCCCTTTCTCAAGGAAGTGAGAATGGTGGAAGTAGTGGTGACTGACTTGGGGACATTTTCTCTCCTCTAGTGTGTGGATGTAACATTGTTGGTGTATGTGTTTTTGCTTTAGATGAGGGCTGCTTGGTCAAAAGGCAGTAGGTTGGTGTTATGTGGGTAGAGGTGAACTGCAGAGCCATGCTTAGGGGGAACAAGTGCTGGGCTTGCATAAGAACAGGTCCATTAGAGAATTTCACTTACACAGAACCTTATGCAATGGCAGGCTGTGAGGGGGAGGAGGTTATTACTTGGGGCCCCTTAATGTGTGTTTTCATCTCACCCCCTTGCTGACTGCTCTTTCTGCCTCTCGGGGGAAGGAAGAAGCAGCTTTTGTCTCTGTAGCCTACCTACAAAACCTTGCTTATTTCAGGAGCCACCTCTTACAGAGAGCTCTGAGCATTGATTTTTTTGAGACTGATGCTCTAATGGAAATAAGCACTTATACGTTAGTTTCCAAGATGTCTTCATTTAATCAGCTCTTGCTTTCAGAGAGGCTGTGCTGCATTTCTTCCCTTGAAACCCTGAGGCACCAGGGAGTGCAGGTGCAGCCACTTGCCTCAATTGTTCAGTACAATCTGCAGAATTCTATCTTTTACTTGTTAAAGATACAGAACCATCATTTCACTGTATCTAACATGTTCCGGGCAGTAGCTGTGACATGGTCACTCCCTTACTGTGTTCTGTGCCAGTGAAGCATCAAGTCAGTGCCTTTGAACATCAACAGTTTCTTAGCTAAAGGAGGTAGCAGTACCAAGTACTGGCATCTGGACTGGGAACATTGTAGCTAATTATCAGGCTATTAGTCCCCGAAATCTGCCAAGAATACAGAGTTTTTAGAAAAAAAAAAAAAAACAAAACCCCTCTCAATAGCCTTTTTAAAGGAAACCTGAAGTATAAGCAAGTTTAATTAAGTTGGAAAATTCATCAACCTCGATCAGTTATTAAGGAGATAAACACCTTGCATTTATAGAAGAGCTAAAGAATTTTAGCCATGAACTAAATGCTGCATGATTATAGGCTCAGGAAACTTTATTTGGCTAGGAGGAAGTGTTTAATTTCAGTCTGCTTCAGCCAACCTTTCTGTAATACTCCATGATGTTAAATGCCAAGTAATCACTGTTTTTAAAAGTTATTTTGAAGCAAACTTACATGTTCCATATAAACTGGGAGAAGAAACTGAATATTAAGTACACTTTGATCTGCTTTCCTGGTAAAGATGCTTGCTGTGTTTATTCAGCTATACTTTAGTACTTTATCCTTACCATTTCTATGGAATTTTCTGACTCTGTTAGTCTAAATTCTCCTGTTTCTCTGAAGAATGGTGATTGAGCTTTTCTGCGTGCAAGTCTGACTTTAAAAATGCAGTAAAATAGCAGGGTTTGAAAGATGTTGCTTCCCAGTTTTAGTTCTGTGATGTGGATCTAGCAAAATCTTAATGGGATTATGTATAGTTTGATTTTATTAAAATTAATTTTTGCCCCAAACTTCCCAATATAACTATTGTCAGTTCAGTCTTATTGTGGATGCAGACCTGTGTGTGCTATTATAAAGCCCAAGTGCTTTTGCCATTTAGACATTGTAATCTATTCCTCCTCTTTGTTTTAAAAGCTTCTAAATTTGATGATATTTGTAATTCACTGATGGGATGTTAGTTGTGCATAAATTGTAGTAGGAATGGTCAATTGTGAGAAATGAGTGTGTATTTTTTGCCTACCCCCTTCATTCTGGTGTGTGACACTAAATTGACAACTCACTTGCTGGGGCACAGCTGCGATTTGACTCTTTTTGCCAAATGGAGTTGTCAGGTCACCTCTGTGTTAATGTTCTAAAGCTGATCCAATAAACTCTGTGTGTGTTGGACAACTCTTATTTTTATGCCTAAAAAAATGAGGGTTATTTTTATTACAATGTCTTAAAAAATGGATGTTCTGTAGTTAGAGAGAACCGTTACCAGTTATTCCAGTAATTAATAAATCTCTATGTATGGACAGGTATTCAGATTTTTAAAATCAGAGGCTTATCTATGCTCAGCAGAGCAGAATCAGGTATTTTGTCCTTGTTCTGCTGGGGCCTAAGATCAGAATTCCTTCTGAATTTGGCAAGTAACTCTTGCATTGTTTTCTGAACATGTTAATTTTTTATTAATTTTTTTTTAAATTTCTTTGGTGCATTCATCTCTGTGAAATAGCTTGTAGATGGGCACTGGTGTGCTGCAGACAGGTGCCACAGTGGCCTGGGTGAAATGAAGTGTGAGACTTGTGCTTAGGTGTGGAGATAGTTGTACAGATACAGCTTAAGAAGAGCTGCAGAGAAGTCTGAGCCTGAGGAAACCTATAAATTATGGATGCCTTTGAGCGTTATTTAATACAAAGGAGATGTTAGGGTAATGAAAGTGATTGATAACCCAAGTTATTAGCTGACATCCTCCCTCCTGAAATGATTACTTATGTAACTAATTTGATTTTCTTAAATTATACAGTGAGAATGAATTGTCTTTGGTGAGTTGCCTTCAGTCTAGCTGGTTTTGTGGTTTAATTCTGACTAGTTATTTCAGGTTCTGACTTTGCGACTGTTCTGATGCAACTTCCCTAAGAAGAAGCTCTTCGCTATGAATATGAACAGGTTTGCTTCAAAGTGAAGAGTTGAACAGAAATTGAAGTGGGAAAAATGCTGAGAGTTCAAAGTGAGAATGCTTATTAGTGGAAAGACTGTGTGAGGCTTTTGGAGAGCAGCTTTTGTTTGATTCTGGACTAGTCTGGATGAAGTCCACCTTTTTATAATTGATATTTAAAGGGGTTTTTTCCTACTTATTTTGTAAAACTTGATCATAAATAAAATTAGTTTTCTTCTTGTCAAACCTGGTTTTCCATTATTCTTCAAGTGGGAAAGCTTAAAACTTGTGGAAAAATTGAAAGGACTGATCTTATCCTGGAAAGCCACATTTTCATACCGAGAAGATAAAACAGTATTTCCTTCTTCTTTCTGCATGTGGAATGCTTGCTCAAAACAGGCAGAGCTTAAGAGGAAGTTTTTACCAGGGTATGATTTCCAGTTCTTGTGCCTTTAGATCAGCACCATTCTTCTAAATCCCGTAAGTGTTTTCAGGAGGGCTTTGCTGCCTGTTGCTGCTGTAGGTCAAAGATCAGGTTCTGGTTCCAGAGTGATTGTTAACCTACGGGCTGACTAAATTGTGAATTGTGCAAGTGAAGATCTTCCTTCACAAGTAGTGCAGAAGTCAGTGGACAGTTGTTTTCCATTGGGGTGGCTTGATTTACCAGCATGGAGATAATGGTTTCTGCACCTAAGAATTACTCAGACCGTGAGCAAGGTACGGGGTTGCTTTAAAACTCTTGCTGTACAAGGCAGGTTCTGCCTCGTGGCTCTCAGGTCCCACGCTGAGTTAACAAAAGCAGTGATCCTGGGTGAGGCAGGCATAGAACATGTCTTTTCTTCCTCCCACGGTTTTATTTTAAGTTTGATGTTTTTGGGTTTTTTTCAGGGGATAAAAAATACAGTAGCTTCTGAAGATAAAAAGAGTGTGTTCAAAAGATACTTCAAGGAGAGTAAAGAAATATAAGAAATTAAGTAATTAGAAGTTTTAAGTACATGGTGAGGAATATCTATTTAAATAAAGGTGACTTGCAAAGTGTCTGTGTTTTCTGTTGGTTTGTTTGGGTTTTTTTTAATGGATGCTGGAGCCACAACATCTACTATGATTCTTTTAAAATCAATTCTGGATACAAAAGTAAGGGAAGGATCTCACAGTTATGACAAGTCACAAGTCTGTAATTTCATTTTGCAATTAGTTCAGTCATGCCAGCTGAAGCTTTTCATGCTTAAAAATACAGTACTGTTAATGATTACTACAACAATTGGAATTTGTGTTAAAATAGATAAACACACAGAAATTCTCTGTCATTGGAGTGAAGATATATTCACTGAAGCAGACAACATAATTCGTAAATGCTGGCTAAGATGGAAAATAACTATGACTGAAAATGGGTAATGTTCTTCAAATAAAAAGACTTAAAATATGTCTCTTTAGATTTCTTCAAAGGTAGTTTCATCCCAGTTGCTGAGAGTGAATCTTGGGTCTGTTGGTAGCAGTAGAGACGGAAAAATTCCTGGTTTGTCCCCTGAGCCTCAACTCTAGTGGGATGATGGCAGTGCCTCTTGACATTTCCTAGAGCCTATTTGGTGTTTCTTTAAATCCTGACTATAGGAGGCTGAAAGCAAGCTGATGCTACCCAAAAGGAGTATTAAAAGCACTAAGAAGGAGTTAGCCTTTTAGCAACTGGTAACATCTACCTTTAAGAAAAAGGCTTGCTTTTTGGGTGAATTATATTTTAGAGGTCATTGTCTTAGAGCTGCTACCAAACAAACATAAAGTCTTCATCTTTAGATAAGCTTTGTATTAGTCTTCTGTATTATTCTTAGTAGAGCTATCAGTCACAAAATAAACTTAAAAATAATAGCTATATAGTGAGAAGTATATGTATGTCTGGAGACTGGGTAATGTGCTGATACCGAAGCAGTTTGGTATTTGGTATCCTTACAGCAGGCACTCTTGGAAAAAGAAGTTCTGCAGACAGTAAATTTGTCAGTAGGATTTGAGTCTAAAATATGCAGACTTGGAAAGTAGGTTTTCCTTTCGGAGTAACTGGTTATGAAGGCTGTTTGTACTTCACAGAAAGGTAATCTCTACAAGTGGCCAAGACATACTGGATAAGAAAGGTGGGAAAGTGGTTGTATTTGTTCACCATCACTTCTACTGTGCTCTCAAACTTGAAGGCAGTTTAGGTGTTGAGGACAGAAAAGGCTGAATTTCTCACTTTGTTTCCTTCACTTTGTTAAACTGGGTGTTCTTGAAAGTAGTATTCAAATAAAGTAGGACTAAGATAAATTCTAGTAATTGTTAACAATAAAAACTACCAAGTTCCAGTTACATACAACTGTTCTCTTACATCTACATTAAAGCAATCTTGTCTGCTTTCTTCTTTAGTTGTTTGAATGAAGGCAGACATCAATTTCTTTGGAACTCTCAGTATAATGGATTGAGTGTTTGAAAGATTTGCTTTAATAACTGGGGGAGAATGTTGCCAAAATCCAAAGGAAATTGTGAAATGCAGTTTAGTAATCAGTGCAATGTGTTTTAAATTTAGTCCCTGAAGTCTGCCCAGAAGAAAAACTATGGCATTAGGGAAAGCTGTTGGTGTTAATAAAGTCACAAACTAGAAAAGCAAAGAGGGACTTTATTTAGCATTTACTGTTTGACTCCCAAAAGTTTATGTAGTTGTACTGAAACAATTGCTTTCATTGGCAAGATTGCAATTTGCCTTCTCTCAGTGGGTTGTGTTATAGTACCGTAATTATGCTTGACCATGAAGTTCAAGAGTGGAAGAGATTTTGTCAACACTGAAAAATTGTAAAAAGTCTTAAAAAAAATAAATTGTGCCCTATCAAGGGTGCTGTTGGTGCAGATTGAGTAAAAGGCTGAACTTGCAGGTTGTAGGTTGTACTTTGGGAAAAGATCAGCTACAGGTCACTGTTAGCTCAGTCCTGCTAGGTTGAGCCATTGGTGGCTGTCATACTGTAAAGCACTTCCCAAAGTGGTTCCAGTGCTGGGGAATTGGTGTGGGGCTAGTGCTGCACCTGGACTGGCTACAAGGAAGAGGTGGGATGTGAGGTAGCTCTGTAGCTCCTTGGCTTTGAGCTGTGGACTTGGGATGCCTCTACTTGGATGGGTCCCAGGCTTTGTAGCAGGGGACAGTATGTACACTATAGCTCAGCTTGCCTTAATCTTGGCTAATGAGAGTTTGTGTGTTAGTTCAGTCTGCAAACAGTGGGGCTGTAACAGATTGGGTCCCAAGTTTAGACTTGTCCACTTTTAGGTAGTGTAGCTGCTGTAACTTTTTTTTCTGTCTCTGGAGGAAAAAAAAAAAAACCAACCTAGACTTTGCTTTGTGGTATCTCTTCTTCATCCTAATAGAGTTAAGAGTAATATTTCTTTATCAGCAGGACACAGCTTTCATTCCCATAGCTCTATAATAAAGCTCAGTGGTGTGGAATATATTTTAGCACATTTCTAAATTGATCTGTTCTAAGTATACTCCGAGTAACAAAAAAAAAACAAACCCAAAAAAACCACCCCCCCCCCCCAAAAAAAAAAAAAAGGGAGGGGGGGGGAGCAAAACCCCAAAACAGCAGCAAAGATAAATACTTCACTGTGCCTTAGCCCAGGGTTTGAGTCACAGGCAGAGTTCCGTTTAAATTAGTGTAGGGTCTGGAATACTATTCTGTTACACTATACTATATATTGTCTGACTGAGCCCCTTCTTTATAGTTTGTTATTCAGCTTAGAGTACAGATACTGAGCTAGCTATGTGTTTGGCCTTTGCTTGTGCCAAGCACATCCTAAGTGTTGGCCTTTATGAAATTCCTTGTCTGGATAGTAAAGTACAGAGTTCCCTCTTTGTGTGATGTAAGGGCTCTGATACTCTACGGAGTACCTGGGCTTATGTAGGCAGCCCAAGTGTGTTTGGGGAGATGTCATCAATGAACATGGTCCATAGTAGTACTGAAATTTTTGTCTAACTCTTTTATTTTCTCTAAGCACTTTTAAAAAAAGTATTCTCTTTAGATAATGTGTGCTAGCTTATATAAAAGTGTACCCTGGTGAGGTTAAAAGCATTAGGGACTGGTATCTCTCTCTTGGCCTGAGTCTCTCTGTTTACTCACCACCCCAGCAGCTCCCTTTTTTATCAGGGAGAAAGGTGTCAGCTGTAAAATGCAACCAGTCTTGTCTCTGGTATGCAGATATCCATTCTCCATGTTTAAATTCCTGGTGTTTAGGTAAGGCTTGCATTGAATCTCTCTTTTCTTATTTTGCTTTTTTTCCTTTGGTGCACCATTTTGAACTACACCAATGTAGGTGAATTATTTTATAGTTAGAAATGAGATGCAATACAATTTCACCTAAAGTAGCAAATCCGTGTTTTATTGGAACTACAGCTCATGCTCTAAACCACATTCTACATATTTTTAAAACTTCTAATGTTGAATTCTCCTCATTTACCTTGGCAAATTACTCCAGTGTCTAAGAATAAGCTACAAATATTCGTCTAATATCAAATGCCAGGTACTTGATTGAGTAGGAAAAAACCAAAAGATGAAAAGAAGTTTGAAGTCTTTGTCATTTAGATTATGACCTAGTTGTTGCTTTATTTTCTATTGCAGAAGTCAGTTAAGCAAAATATGATAACTCGGTTTTCACATGTGTGTGGCAGTGGGATGAGCTTCTTTTAAAATATGGGCACCTGAATTGTAGGTAGGAGTTGGGGATGGAGACCTGTCAATGGGCTTTCCCTGCACGTGTGTTCCAAGGTCATTTTTTCTCTCTTGCAGCATCAAATACTCACCGTATCCTCACTTTCTTACTGACATAACTAGAATCCACTAGAGTCTCTAGTTTAGTCTGCATTCTTTTATGTGTACATGATCTTATGTTTGACCTGTCATAATCCATATTGAAATAAATGTTGAAAGGAATTTACTGTTGAAAGGGATTTGTCACCATAACTAGTCCTTTATTGCTACCTCTGAATTTGTCAGTTTCTGATACTGGCAGATTATGCTGTTGAATATTCCTTTCAGACATAAGTACAATACAAGAAGTATTAAGCATAACCCTAATCTCTGCTGGACACAAATAGAAAATAGAAGCACCTTCTTCTTTACCTTGTGGACTTCTATTTACCTGTTAATCCAATTAATTGATCACATAGGTAGGTCAACATTTAACCCAATTGAAATTAAGAATATGCAGCTAAATTTTATGGGGTTTATATACCTTTAATTAATTCCCTTGAAACCATGATACTAGAAGTTAGTTTGTGATTATGGTGGTTCATGGGCCAGAAGCTCGGAATTCATCACAGTAATAGTGTAATAGTGAGACTGCACTTCATTCTTTATTTGTCAAATTATTGTATTATGGAGGTCTGGAGACATCTGAGTAGAGAGAAAAGAAAGATTTCATTACTTTATTATTATGTGATCTGATTAATTCTCAAATCAGTAATGTAAGAAACTATGGTTTACAAATGAGTTTAGCAGCCCTTCCATTATTTGTTGAATAGCTACTATGGACATTGCAAGAGCTTCCAAGATGTGAAGCAAACACTAGAATGTACGGAGTGTTCCTTCTAGAAGTATTTTATTTTCTGAATGTAAAAGTTCTTCCAGTGTAAAAGCAGGATATGAAATCAAATATTTCTGCAGTGTGATTATGGCTGAATTGCACAAGTCAAACCCTATCCTTTCCTCTTTAGGAACTAGTTTATATGCATTCCAAATAGTGCATAGAATATGCTTCTAATCAGTCTATTGAAAGCTGTTTAGATGAACTTCTCTCAAAGTAGCTCTCAGGAAGATGGAATTTAGTATTGTATTATGCTCATTTTTCTGAAGAAGTTGAAAAAACTACTGGACTTCATTACTTTTTTTTTGCTGCAAAATTATGTCAAAACTTTCAGAAATAAAGCCAGAAACAGCAATCCAGAGTCTTTAAAATAGTATTCTGTTCCATACATGTGAAAGCAGTTTCTGAAAAAATGTTGTTGGAAACCTCAGATGGCAACCTTCAATTTAAAGGAATAGCAATATGAGTCATTCTTAAAACATAAAAAAAGTCTATAGTGTATTTTTTTTTTTTTTGTCCAGTAATAGGAAAAGGATTGACTCTGGATATGAAATGCTGAGCTTTATTGCATTTGCATTAGGCAGAATTATTAACATTGTATTGTAGAAGCTGTGGCACATTTTTGGCAAGCTGATACATTCCTCCCTTTCTCTGTTGCTTCCTCCCACTCAAGAGCTTTTGTCTTTTCTATCTGCTTTTTGAAGAGAGAAATGTGGTACACATAAAGACCTCTGAAACTGTAACTCACGTTTGGATTTGATATAAAGCTAAACTGTTACCATAAATTCAGATTACAGAAATACCCAAAGCTAAAAACCTTTGTTTTCTTATTTAAATAAAGCCAAATATAGCTAAACTATAGTTGTATGAGGCAGTGGGGAATTAACAGCCTGACTTTTGTAGCTAATACCTGGCAGAGCTGAGAAATGACTATTGTGTAAGGTAATTGTGCCTTTTTTGTGTGTGTTTGTGTATCATCTTTTCTCCTTTGAGAGGAGGCTATTGTGAAAGATGACAGTGAGTTAAATATAAGAAAAACCCAACACTTGTCGTCACAAGAAGTGTATGATAGGATGATGCCAACTACTCTCATGTTCTATTTTTAGGAAGTATGAACTTGGTCTGTGGTTTTACTGAGAAATCATGGTCTCTACTGGATGAATTTGGGAAGAACAGTGCAACCCATAATTTTTTTTTTTTTTTCATCAACAAACCTAGCGAATGTCCTGTGAACTGTACCTGAAAATAGCTACTTGCCATGAGGTGATATCTTGGAGGACTCTTTTAAGCCTGTTGTATGCAAAACCCCATGAGCAAGGTTCAGAGGTGGCTCCATACACTGCGCACACGAAAGATCTTTTATGAACAGCCTTGGAATGCTACATGTGTGGTTGTTTCTAAAACAAACAGATAGTAACTCTTCCCCTCTGCCTCTGTTTATATATAGACATAGATGAATTAAAAAGCTTGATTCATCTGCAGGCAGCTTTTTATTTATTTAATTTATTGAAATAAAAAGTCTATAAAAAGTAGCACTCATCTTTAAATGGATAATGAAGTAGTCTAGGACTAATATTTATATAAATAAGTATTTTTTATAATACTTAACTCCAAAGACATTTCACTGTGATGTTTTACATCTAAGGCTGAAGAATTATGTTCCTGAGATGAGAAAAGAGGAGGCAGGGGAGAGGGGGCTGAAGCTGACTCTTCACAGCCAAGGATATCTAAAAATGGATCATAAATACTAATACTAATTTTCCTTCTTAGGTCTTCTTCAAGTTTTATGCAATAATATATTATGCTTGAATGGAGAGGTTTTGGTAGCAGGAAGGGCTCAGGTGTGGCTTGTAAGAAGCTCCCCTCATGTCTGACACCGCCAGTGCCAGATGGCTCCAAGGTGGAGGTGCTGCTGGCCAAGGCTGAGCCTGTGCAGTGGTGGGGATTTAAGAAGGTGGAAAAATGTTTCTGTGTGGGAACAATTGCAGACAGATGGGAGTGAGCATATGAGCAAAGCAGCTCTGCAGTCACCAAGGGCAGTGAAGGAGGGGCAGGAGAGGCCTCGGGTGCTGGAGCAGATTCCCTGGCAGCCCAGGGGTGAAGACTGTGGTGAGCCAGGCTGTGCCCTGTAGTCTGTGGAGCTCCAAGCTGAGCAGACACCCACTTGAACTCCTGGAGACGCCCATGCCAAAGCAGGTGGGTGCCCAAAGGAGGAGACTGTCACCCTGTGGGAAGGCTGTGCTGGAGGATGCTCCTGGCCCAGCCTGTGGACCATGGAGAGAGAAGCCCAGGTTGAAGCGTATCTGCTCCCAGGACGTGTGACCCCATAGGGGACCCCTGCTGGAGCAGTCTGTTCCTAAAGGACCTGTGGATGGCACCTGTGCTGGAGCAGTGGCTTCATGGATTGCAGCCCATGGGAAGAATGTACTTTGGAGAAGTTTGTGGAGGATTAATATCCCATGGGAGAGACCTCATGCTGAAGCTGAGAGAAAGTTGTTTCTCATTGTCCTACTCTGATTTGATTGGTTATAAATTAAATTATAAACAAATTAGACTTGCAAATCAAGATTGTTTTGCCCATGACAGTAGTTGGTGAGTGATGACCCTTTCCTTACCTTGACCCAAGAGCCTTTCATTGTATTTTCTCTGCCCTGTCCAGCTGAGGAGTGGGAGTGATGGGCATGTCTTTGGTGGACACCTGATGTCCAGCCAAGGTCAGCCCACCACAAAATTATTATTATTATTATTATATGAAATTTCTGAAAAAACCAGAACAGCTAGCTATTTGATAATGGAAGACATCTGGTTATTTCCAGGCAAAGCTTTTCAAGTGATAGCAAATACCTTAAAAAAGTGATGGGGAAGTATCTAAATAAATACCTTGTTTAGGAGATTGTCAGGAAAGTTCAGAGATGCTTGAGAAGGTGGGGTTCTGTTTGGCTGGTGCAGTGTTGCATCCTGACAACTCTTGTTCCCAAAAGTGTTGGTGGGATTAAAAGTTTTCAAATATTCAGCTATCACACAAATCTTTCACCTGTGTTAAATACTAATCCTTAGTAATATGCTGGCATTATGGCTTTTTTAGCTCATACATTATCTCAGTATACACTGCCTGACACTGTTGCCATTTTCTGCTCTTTGCATATTCATAATAAAACTGTAGGAACACTTTGCACAGTCATAGAGTTTTCCTCAACAGACTTAAGAACATGTTCATTTTAGTAAAGTGGAATTAGGGAAACATCAGTTGGGTGAGTAATACCATTCTTTTGTCCATGTGGGCAAACCAGTTTTTCTCATTCAGTGGTAACCAGCATAATGTAAAATATGTGTTGGGGTCGTAGTTTCTTAGTTTCATTTCTAAACTAGTATTTTGGGAAGATTGTTTTAAGCTTTCCTGTGCTACTTATATTGATCTTGAAATTTCAAATTCTGAAACCATAATGAAACCAGCAATTTGGGAAACCAGCTTTGGGAAAGCTAGCAGAAAATTCCATTATTCAGCATCTGCAGGCCTTTTATTTTGATTTTTCCTTTATGAAAGCTAAGTGCTGGTTGTTTTCTCAGCAGACGTGTAGGGATGTCAGAGTATGCTTAGTTGTGGTTTAGTGCAGACAGGTGACCTGGTGGGGACTTTAATTGTAATATACAGTACCATGGTCCTAGTCATATCAATATTTCTGAAAACTGAGTGTCTGTAAGCAGATTCCTTGAGAAATGTGGCCTAGCAGTGCTCACTGTTAGTCTTCCCACTTGGTGCTCAGGAAGGGTTTGATGAGCTTGCTGCTGGCTTTCATATTGAAGACTGACCTGTGAGATTTAGCCCTGGAGAGAAACTTCTTATTGAGGGAATGTTTCCTCTCCTTAAATATAAGGAAATATATACAATAGAATAAGAAACTATTGCCATTTTGTTCAATTTTGAGCATACTGGAATTAAAAAACAGCAGCAGGAAAAACAGTTCTCACACTAAAGGTACTTGATTTTTTTTTTTTCTTAATTTTTTTCTTCTCTCCCAGACTCACATAGCATAAACAGATATACATTGTACAACAAATTTTGTTTTGGTTGAGGATTGTAAGCAGTGGGTATTAGTTCACCCATTGAATAGGGTGAGATCTGATAAAAAGCACAAATTCTCTTTATGAAAAGGAAGTAATACTATGAAATGGTCCACAGTATTAAAATGATAATTTATAATCGTTAATGTAAGTTTTTCAGTTTTGTAAAGTAAATTCCATTTCTTTAGAAGTCCGAGTAGTTAAAGGACCATTGTCTGGTCCACTCTGAAGTGGAATTCTCTGATGAGCTGTGTCTGACCTGTGGATCACTAGTAAGATTTTTGCTTTGGTGAAGCTTTTTTCTGCATGTTTTGCTAAAAACCTAAATACTGCGACTATAACAGACCTGAGTATCTACTAATTAGTGATTGCCCTCAGTTTCTGGGCAAAAATAATTATTTTAAAACCTTTTATTAAAATTGCTTCTTGTCAGTTGATCACACTTTTTCCTTGGTATGTGTAGAAATAACTTGTAGAGATGCAAGTGGTCTTTGCTTTCCATGCTCAGATGCCTCTTTAGATGTGTGAAATGCTGAGTGGTGTGACCTATTGTGCTGTTTCAAGACAGACTTTCAAATGCTTGGTCAGAATTGTGTCAATACAGACACGGCTTTGAGATGTTACAGGTCTCATGTTAATACCTGGATTTTCAATTAATGTATTGAGAAGAGATATAATTTTGCTTTTTTGAATAGATGGATGTTAATAGAACTAGAGTAGTAACTGGAAAATGAGTAAAATTTAAATAAACAACACTAATTTTCATATAATTAATATCTTGGTTTTCTTCTTTACTAGTTTGTTGGTGACAAATGGTGTCCCTCAGGTGTCTGTGCTGTTTAATGTCTTTATTAATGACATAAAGGGATTGTGTGCACCGTGGGCAGATGCGCTGATGACACGCTCTGCTCACAGGGCTGCATCCAGCTCTGGGGTCCCCAGCGCAGGAAGGACACAGACCTCTTGGAGTGAGTCCAGAGGAGGGCCATGAAGACAATGAGAGGGCTGGAGCACCTCTCCTATAAGGAAAAGCTGAAAGAGTTGGGATTGTTCAGCCAGGAGAAGGCTCTGGGTAGATCTTATTGCAGCCTTCAGTACTCAAAGGGCCTAATAGAAAGACAAGTATTTTAGCAAAGTCTGTTGCAGCAGGACAAGGAGTAATGATTTCGAGCTGGAGGAGTCTGTTTGGATCAGACCTATGGAAGAAATGTTTTACAGTTAGGGAGGTGAAACGCTGGAACAGGTTGCCCAGAGAGGTGGTAGATGCCCCATCCCTGGAAGTGTTCAAGGTCAGGTTGTGTGGGGCTTTAAACAACCTGATCTAGCTGAAGATATCCCTGCTCATTGCTAGAGGCGTTGGACTAAATGAATTTAAAAGCTCTCTTCCAACCCAAACGAATTCTATGATTCTGTGAAAACAGTATTTTTTTGTGCAGGTATGATGCATTTCCACTAGTAAAAGCACTTGCTCAGGCAGATCTTTATATTCACTATCACACTCAGAAAAAACCCTTTCTGTTTTCTGAAGGTATCACACCCAAGTTTTCTTCATCTGCCGTTTACTGTTGATCAGGTTGTGAAATACAAGTAGATGAAAGAGATGCATGCTGGGGGTGTTTGAGTTTTAGTGTGGGTTGGGGTCAAACATAAATAGCTGTATTTATAGAGGAAAGAAGGAGAACTGCGCTGAACTGATTATACTTGTAAATGCACTGGAGTTTTACCTAGAGCACTAAGTCAAAATGGGTGCTTGTTTTGGAATAGATTTAATTAAAGTTTTGTTCAAAGGCTTTTAAAAAAACCTGTTAAATCAGTTAGGGAGTCACCGATTTAGAGGGAACTGATTAAGGGCATACTGTTGGTTTCCTCAGCTTTTCTTTCTTTGTTGTGTTTCTAGAGATGTTCAGACTCTTTTGTGCCTTTAAGGGTTGCCTCATGTCACACAGTGGTAGAGTAGCTGGAATGCCTCTGGCTGGATGTACTAAAGCATATCTGGACTTCTGCAAAATTGGATTTTCTTTATCCCTCTTAATTGCTAACTTAGCCTTAGTTAGGGTTGAAATAATTTGTAATTTTAAAACACACTGAAGTTTGCGAATACCTTGCTTTTTATAAGTGTAAAGATCTCATTTTTGTCTTGACAGGTGCCAGGCTGTTAATATCAGCTAGTCTCTATTTCTCTACACTTTTACTGCTGCTGTTTGTTTTGGACACTTTTAAACCAGCTTGTTACCCTAAATTACAATTTCAATTCTCAGAACTGCTTTTATCACCCTTTGCATGTGAGTGCAGCATCCACTATCCTGTGGCATAAAGCTGGCTTTGGTATGTGCCTGTTGGTAGCACAATCATTTACCATGTCCACTCAGATCTTCAATGCATACACTACCCAGAGCTAGTGAGTTGTTTAAATTGTTGGTTATAACATTTCACCTCTTGACACGTGTATGACGTTGTCTTGCCCTAGAGATGCAGGGCAGGCCATAAGGTATGAGTTACTACATAGGATGAAAGAGCTGTATAATGTGAAACACAGAATATATAACCACTGGGATGCATCATTTAAATTTCCTGACAGTCAGGATTCACTTTCACCACAGTTACAGACACAGAGGATGTGCTACTGTTGAGAAGACAGCTGTGTCACTGCCTAATCAGGCTCATTCCAGTGCATATCACATCTGTCAGTCAGGCTCTGGTTTTGACTGCAGGAGCAAGCTTAGCCATCATTAGCATGATCCTTGTGTTGTAAGGTTAAACAGAGTAGAGAGGCAGTTTGGAGTTGGTTATGGTTTCCTTGTTTTGTGTGCACTGTATTACAATGGTTAAGTTAGACTAGGCCCAGTAGGAAGGTTTTCAAGAAGTGCCTTTCCCCATACCTTACTCTTGTTTGAATCTGAACTTCACTGCACTTCCTGAATGTAGAAGAGATGTGGCTGGGATTGGCTTTGGACCTCCATTTTCAGGGAAGTGTTTAGGGACGTGAAGGCAACAGGAAAGACTTCTGCAAGTGCATCACCAGCCAGAGGGACGTGAAGGAAAACATGAAAAAAACTGAGGTTCTAGATGTCTTTTTTACCTTGGTCTTTATTGGTACAATTTGTTGTCTGGAGCCCTAGGCCTTAGAGACTAGTGGGAAAATGTGGAGCAGTGAAGATTTAGTCTCAGTAGAAAAGGAACAAGTAAGGAAACATTTTAAAAAGAATGCTATAAGAAAGTCCATGGGAATTGATAGAATGCACTTATGAGTGGTCAGAGAGCTGATATTGTAGCAAAACTACTCTGAATTGTTTTTGAAAGATTGAGGTAATAGAAGACTCTTCTTGAGGACTGAAAGAATGCAAGTGTTATTTTTGCCTCCAAGAAGGGCAGGAGGGCCTGGGTATTTGCAGACTGCTCAGCCTTACCTAGACCCCTGGGAAGATGATGGAGCAAATTTTCCTGTTGAAGCCATTTCCAAACATAAGAAGGACATGAAGATGATTAGCAATAGTTATTGTAGCTTTAAGAAGGGGAAATCGTGCTTGATCAGCCTGGCAGCCCTCTGTGACAAAATGACTGGGTTGGTAGAGGAGAAAAGAGAATTTTGTACTGTTTGACTTTAACAGTGCTTTTGTCATTGTCTCCCCTAACAGTCTCGCCATCTGGTCTAGCTAAGTAGACAGGGAAAGGGATTGCAAATTGGCTGAAATGCTGGGCTCAAAGGGTGGTGACACCAAGTCCAGCTGTAGGCCAATTAGCAGTGGTGTGCCCTAGGGGTTGATAGCAGGGCCTGGGCTGTTTATTTTCATTAATACCTGAGTGATGGGACACTGTGCACCCGCAGCAAGTTCATAGATGATGCAAAATTGGGAGGAGTGGATGGTACAACAGATGCCTGTGCTGCTGTTCAGAGGGACCTCAACAGGCTAAAGGCATGGGCTGAAAGAAATCTTACTTAAAAGTGTTCAGCAAGCAAATCTGCTGGAAGGGTGTCTTCATTCCAGCATCATCATCCCTGTAATTTCACTGCTCACACCGTTGGCAGCTGGTGGCAGACTGCTGGTACTCTGCCTTGAGCAGCATACTGCTGTTTACTTGTGGTGATAAGACTAAAATATGCAAAAACTATTTGGAGAGAACTGTCAAATCCTAGAGAAGACTGTGATAACAAAACTAAAACTTTGATTTTAAGAATACTTGAAGTTTTGATGAGGTGATTTTCACAGCTCTGGACGATTATTTAAATGTTACTTGATGTCAGACTTCAGTGAGGCGAGGAATGTGAAAGTGGTTTTAATCACAGCTTATTTGCCCCTTGAAAATTTTCAGGGTTCCTGGCTGTCTATCCCTGTGTTGCTGAACCCAGTCTGTAGTCATCCCTGCTGCCACAAGCTGCATGTGATTTGTAAGTTGTTTCTTTGTGAAAGTGCAACATTTAAGGACAGCTTCCAACTGTCTTAAAGTCTTCAAAATGAGTATTGTCACTTCCCATTGCTGTTTGCTGAAGCACCTCTCTTTCAAGATTTTGTTCACAGTTCTCATCTTTTGAAATACATTAGGTGTAGTTAATGGTTGCAGAGAAGTGGGCTGTGAAGAGGCAAAACCTTTGAGGATGAAGATTAGGAACAGAGTCTTAAGTTGTCTGTGTTTACAGGTGACCAGAATAGCTTTAATAGAAGTGCTGATGTGCATGTTAAGCATCTTGTGTGATGCCATATAAAGCATTTGATACAAGAAATTGGAATCCACGAGAAGCACTTAAGGAAGATGACCCGTATCAATTGTCATGGCCAAACTTGCACAGTAAGTAGGAGTGTGTGCATTCTGGAAGGTTTTCACAAACCTTATAAAGTGAAACTCTAATGTGACCACAGTTGTTTGAAAGAAGTGAAAAGCTTTGTAGCATCAGTGCTCAGTGTGATCTTAGAAGCATAATAGTTTGCAAACTTCAGAAGGAGAACATGGAATCATTGTATGCTGCAAATTATGCTCTTCTCTTCTAAACAGCCCAGTGTATCAATTTCTGTTATCTAAGGTTTGAGCTGGTCTGCTGCAGTATGTCTTTATTGTGGTCTGATACTGTAATATCATTCCATAGCTTTGTTCCTTCATGAATGGTGGTGTATGAGTGGAAAAGCCATTGCAGGTTTCTAAAATATGGGCAGTCTCTGGAATGCTAATGTTTGTCAGTGTTGTTTAGCCACAGTACAAAACCAAACCAAGCCCCAAACTTTGATAAATGTGATTATGCAAAGAATAAGTGCCAAAGAATTGGTGCCACTGCTACTTGATATAGACATTCATCTATACACACAACACCTTTGCAGGCTTCTGTGGTTAACTTTTTACTTATATTGGCTTACCAGATGTGTCTGCTAAGGAAAGAATGGATTTTTTAGCGCATCAGTGATAGATGACCTTATGTATTAATTTTGATATTGAAGTCACACAGGTATCACAGGTTTGTATGAGAAGGCAGAATGCAGTCTGTTTGGCTGGAGGTGATCAAAAAAAATAATCTCTCCTGGTGTTCTGAATCTAGAAATACTGTTCCAGATGCTTTATGGGTTCCAAAGTACTGTGTTATATCAAAGGGGCATTCTCAAGCTTATTTATAAATCAAACCTCTGAAGACTTAAATTTTTTGCAGCATTTTCAGCTAACAAATGTGTCTATGCATCATCATACTATAATCAACTGCAATCAGTTTGGCAATTGCTTAGATAACCCTTGCTGGAAGGAATATATCAATAGAAAGGGGTTCAAGTTTTAATCCTAATAACGCAAGCTGGAATGTGTGTTGTCTGCTGGATTGTTATTTGAAGTGGATGCCAGAAATTCTTATGATAAAATCAGTGATAATCATTATACCGGGTTAAGGAGACACAAGCTCCACCTCAGAAGTTCACAGAAAACAAAATCTGGAAAATGTGATCCAAGATGAGACTGTCTGTTGGCCCAGGAATACCTGTCATGCCAAATATGGATACCCAGATTCTAAAAGCCTTTCTGCCTGTGTGACCTTTGTTTTATTTCTTGTCTGTGAAATTGATCTTATAATTTTGAGATACTCTTGGCAGGGAAATGGTAAGAAAAATATTTATACAGTTGCAGCTGTGTGGTTCTTCCTCATGTATATACTTGATTCCAGATGTCTAGATCCAAGCAGGAATTAAATGAAGTTGATTTTCCTTTTTAAAAAGACGGTAGTCAAGTCCCTGACGTGTCCAGTAGCATGACTTCAGTGTAGTTTGTTGAAGATCTCAAAGTGACAGTAATTGTTTAAACAGAGTTGTTTTCTCATTTTAAATAGAAATAATTATGCCACAGTGCAATATGAAAACCATAGCATTGCAGGCAGGTGAGCAGTGCAGGACTTCATGAAAATCTTTGGATAGACTTTGCTCAGTCTGAAACTGGACCTCAAAAACTAACTTTTTCACTTAAAGGTTGCTCAGTGCAATTGAAGCTGAACAGCAAAAATACAGTGAAAACCAAACAATTCTGTAACAACTCTTTGAGGAAGGGTTATTTTTTTCCAGTAAGTTTGTATAAAGCCCAAGTAGCAGTTCATAATGTAGTGATGCTTTCTAAAAGAATATATTTATGGATCTTTTCCATGTACTAATGTATTTCTTTATTATTTAAAATGTCATCTGTGAATTTAACAGTACTTCTAGTTCCTGAGAAATGGAATCTCAGTCTTGCTTTACTTTATAGAAAATGGTGTGTATAGATTGGAAGGAATGTGACTAGAGCCTGTAAATTGTAACATCTGGTTTATTCAGTCTGGGTTGTGTGATTTGCTTTGTCATTGTGTTAAAAAGTACAGAGTGAAAATGAGCTTCACTGTTTGAACTAGGCTTTAATATATGCAAGATCAAATCTGATTCTCTGACTTGGCTTTGTGTTTTGCTGTGTGTTGCTTGCACAATTCTCTTTGCTGTTAGATAAAATTACATTCTCTCTCTAAAAGATTCTTAGCTGTCAACCTTAACCTGATGTTAAAAAATGAGGTAATGCATTTTATCTAAGGTATGAAAAGCTTGAGCTGGAAAAAATACTAAGTGTTTGAGATCTCATCTGCCAGGTTTATTTTCCTCCACATCTCAGTTTCAAGTGCAAATATCTAGAGATGCAAACTACTTGCTGATGCTTAGCAATTGAACTAAACATGAGAGCAGGCTTGTCCAACTGCTTCACTCCAGTAAACATTGTTAAGGTTTATAACATTAACCTGAATTAAGCTTTTGTGTCATTTTCAGCAGACGTTTTACTAAAAAAAGATTGAAATAATGTTGCTCTTTTGCTCAATGCTCTCCACTTGCATGAACTTCAAGAAAAATGCAGAGACCAGTATTCATCTTGAGAAAACTGGTAGATAAATACAAAGGTCTGATAATAAAGACCACAGTAAAACCATATTCAAAGTAGTCATTTGAGTAATTCGAGCCAGTCTTTCTGTTAATTTTGTATTTTAAGAAAATAAGACCTTTTGACCAGTAAAAAGCAGTAATTTTACTCATGAGAGAAATAGGTACAATATTACCAGTTTATTTAGGAGCCCTGCAGTTTATTATTGACCTTAACAGCTTGTTCTGTAAGAACTTGGTGCCAGTCCTAAGAAATATTGAAAATGAACCTGATTAAAATACTTGTTGATCTTGTTTCTTCTGTCATAGGCATCTCCTCACAGGTTTGGGAAGGCAGTCCTGAGAAAGGAAACACAGAAAAAAACCCCAAAGCAGTAAACATCCCATTTTTTTTCCTAAACAGATGCACACACTTTACTTAGTGAACAGACTAAGTTCACATAAATTGGACTATGCTCACATAAATTCCAAATATCTATATTGGAAGAAATAGCAAATAATTAATAGCAGTTTTGTTCTGCTAAACCAGTTTCAGGAAACATGTAACTTCAAAAGAGAATGCATGTAACAATGAAAACTTTTACACAAGACTACCACACAGGGGGCTTCACTTTGTTCCTAGTTCCCTGCAGCTGCCAAGTGAACGTGTTCACCAGGATTTCTGGCCTGGACAAGGCTTGGTTAGAAAAGCCTCTGTGTTCTTCGACAACAATTTTTTTGAAAGCCAAAATAAGTAACCAGCAGAAGTGTATTTATTATCCTAATCTCCAAATTTGCACGCTTCTTACTGCTTTCCTGACAGGATGTTTTGGTGGACAGTGTGTCCCTCCCTTAAGGTCAAGACGGGACAGGGAGTAGATCTTCACCCTTTGGAACTGGAGCCATTTTAAACAATGATGCACCTTTGATATGTGACTGTCTGGAGAGAAGAGGGGTATTAGCTCCAGCACTTCCTCATATTGTTGTGTACTCAGAGGCACGTCACTAGGAAAGTCTCAAATCTTTACAAAGTCCACATTGTAAACTGAGCTGTGTGCAAAGCTGTAATTTATGAAAACTCAATTTCTTGAAGACCTTTGTACTGATTAGTTTAAAACTTTGCCCTTGGTTTGTAGATAGAGTTTAGTGGGCTGTTTTACTCCATGTGACACAGCTGCTTTAAACAGCAAGGTAAATGCTGAGGGAGTTTTTTGGTAGTGTTTGGCTTTGTTTTTTTGTTCATTTTTTCCCCTCAAATCATAACTCTTAATTTACATCCTTCACATCTATATAGACTAATTTTAGACACCTTTATATAGTAGAATTTGAGGGCTCGGTTAGTAGGGATTTTTAAATGATTTTTATTATTTTTAAAGCAGTTTTCTGTTGGAAGTTTTCTTGTGAACTTTTTTTTCTGTGTAGGAACTCATTTCTGTCCTTACAACGCTGTTAGTTGCTGTTAAGTGAGTGCTACTTCTGGATTACTTGTAGTATTGCTCTTCATTATGTAAGCTTCCCAGTTTGAAAAAATGTCACTAGTTTAATTTCAGTGACATGGATGTAGCATTTTGAAAACTACTTGGCACAAGGAGTGCAAGTGGTATCATGCCAGTTAATGCTGGTGGGACTTATGTGCTCACTGGTCTGCAAACTGAATTCTGAACCAGTAGTTTAATGTGTTTTCCCAGGTGTAGCACTCTGCTTATGCGGGTGTTGGTCCAAAAAATCTGCCGTTAAAGTGTTCTCCAAAAAAGCTGAATTTCATTTTACTGCTGACGCAACATGTTTTCAGATTAAAATTAAATTATGAAGGGGATTCTCTGTGTGTGTGTGCTCTGTGTTGTGGTGGTGTTTTCCCCCAAAGATTTGAATGTAAGTCTCATCTCTGATTACAGCTCAAAGAGCTGCCAGAAGATCTACTGTAGTGGTTTGATAAGTGGTTAGCTCTTCTGGGAGGAGGGTTGGGATGGGAATGAATATCAATTTTCATAAGAGGTTTGATTTTTCATGTTCCAAATAAAAAAACCCGGTGCTTTATTCAGGCAGTAGGCTCTACTCACCAGAATGATTGTTGAAACAAAATCATTCTTGATACGCAAGCTGTAGATTTGCTTCAAGGTAGCAGTTTTAAGTATTGATATTTGATAGAATTTTAGGATTTAATTAGGAAGTGTTTGACTTACAGAGAACCACATGCCAACTTAAGCTAAGTATGTAGAATTCTAATAGAAGAATAGTAGCATAATTAATATCAACTAGTAATTTCATCAGGGATGAAAGTATTTTGTAATTCTCAGTAAATTAGAAATAGTTTTGGTGCACTCATGGCAGTTGTAAAGCAAATCTTTTGCCTTTAAAGGGGAAAAAAAGATGGAAAAGGATAGGAGAGGAAATCATGGCAGTCCCTTTGGGTTACATTTATATTCACAACATAGTGATGTGTTGACTGCTGTGATGAAAACTTTCTATTAGTACCTTCAGTGAGATGGGGAAGAAGGGATTAGAGCCGTGACTTTCCTACTGAGAGCCTTTAATTTTGGTTTCTACAGAAATGAAGAGGACAATTGTCCACTCCTGAGCCTTCCTGAATATAAATGTGATGTTGTCTTTCACTTACCACGGGTTCTTTTTCTTTGTTTTTAGCTAAGAAGTGCTTTCTTTCCTCTGCTGTTTTTAATGGAACAGAAAATGGAGATGAAAAGGAGTGGCTTCTCCTTTAGGTGGAGTTTGCACAGAGGCTCTTTGGCTGTTTCTTTGCGTGGGTTGCTGAGGACTGGAATTGGTCGGGGCAGCAGGACAGTGCACCTGGGAAGCTGAGAGGGAAGGGCACAGCAGAGCTGTGCAAGACCAGTGTCCTCACTGTACACAGTCTTATTCTCTAACCCACCATCCCATAGTAGTGGTTTGGATCAGTTTAATTCTGGTAGCATTTTAATGTATGAATGAAAGGAATTAGATAACTGTGGAAGAACCCAGTGTTATCTTGTGAAACTCTACAAGTGAGCTGGAAGTCTGGCTCTAACTCACATTTTGTTATTAATATTAGGACTTGATTTTGTATTTTTGTTACTTGAGGACTGATGGAAAGGGTTTTTCTTCCCCTCACTTTTGTAGGATATTTATTTGTGAGTGAAGGTGTTCAAAACATGATACTTTGGTGTATGTTTAGATAGTGATTGATGTTGGGGGTGGGTATTTCCTGATACTTAATGATGGTTTAGAAGAGTTAGTCATCATTGGCCAGGAAATACCAACTCCAGATTAGATCGAGTTCAATTATCTAAAAGATATTTCAGTGTCCATCTGAATGTGGAATGTTGCCAGAGACATTGTGTTCATAATAGCATCTTGCTTTAGTGTTTAATTATAGAATTAGTGGCAGTATGTGGGTTCTGTTTGCTATAAATATGCCATCTTGAAGTCACTACCTCTGCTGTCCCAAGTTTTGGGAAGTGGTCAGGCAGTGTTGCCTAAAAGTTGACTAAAATTTTGTAACTGCAAGAATTTTGGGTTCTCAAATGAAAGAATACGTAGAACTTCTCTCCCTCCCACCACAATTGCCATCTACGTAAATTTTGCAGTGTATTTCAGGCTGGGATTCAAACTGCATCTTTTCAGGTTAAGCAAGTTTCCTTCTACTTTCTAAATGGGAATGATGATTCTCTGCTTTTAGTTCTGTGTACATGCAGTAGTTTGTACTTGGCATGATAGAAATAAGTAAGTTTGTTTAAGAAAAATGGATAGAAATGCAGAAGCTCACATATGCCATTAGCAAACAACCATGGTATGTATAACTAAATGGGGAGGGGGAGGTATATTTTCATATTTCTAAGTATTTGTAGACCCTCTTTACAGAGAAACTTATTCTGGATATTTGCTCTGGTCCTTAATGATGAAGTAAACTGTGTTGACTGAATATATTGTGGTAGTTCAAGAGGGGTAAAAACCACCAGTGACTTCTTCAATTCAAAGCTGCAGGGAGAAATTCTGGGAATGTCATCCCAGCTGCCTCTATCTCTCATCTGCCTTTTGGCTTCTTTCCTTCTCAGGACAGGTGAATTTCTCCAGCTCTGATCTTGTAAAAAACATATATTGGGACTTAGCTGTGTAATTGTAGGCCTCTATGCTTCCATTAAGTATTAAGCTCCTTTGGAATAGGCTGTCTGCTGTCTAGGCTTGTAACTGTCTTATTAGTACACCTTGGGATCCTGTCTGCACAGTTATTTTTATAGGTGTGTGCTGAAGAGTAAAGTAGCTCTGTCAGTCATAAAGACAAACTTGAATGAGTGAAAACAGGATTCACGAATAACACAAAATTCAGTTTATAGAACTAAACCTACTACATGCTGTACATACCCAAATGTTTCACTCTGGAGCTCTTCCTGCTCCTTCTCAGTTGCTTTTTACAAGCTGTCTTACGTTATCAGTGAACACAGCTGGAGCTGGCAAGACATTTTGTAAGCCTTGAAGATGCAGAGGAAATGAGACATCTCCAGTCCCACTGATGCAATTGCTCAGGCTTTGCAGAAAAGGCAGGATGTTGCTGAAGGTTTCACTGAGGATGTTGTACCCAAGTGGAGGACTGTTGTTGCCTCCTAAAACTCACTGGTTTTCATTATCTGTCACAGAAGGAGGGACTTCATGAGCAGATTAACTGCAGGGATAAACAAAAAACGGTGTTCTGTAGATTATATTTTTAATTTTATGTGAATGTGTAAGTTGCTGCTCTGGTAATATTAAAGCAACAGTCACAGTAAGCTGTGCTAACTTCTCTAGCAGCCTATAGCTATTGCTTCTGATTGAGTTGTCCTCAGGTATTAAGACAGTAGTAGTTTGGTAGAAAATGTTTGGAGTCTCAGAACTGATGCAGACACTACCAGAACGTGTGCAGAACAAGGCAGCTGAAGGTGGCTTTGGTTTGTGTACACTGCAGTTTCCCAGATCCACGTTAGGTAACCTGGCTGTGGCCTTTGAGGCCATGTGCAGTTGGTTTGGGTTTCCCAAAGTGTCCCAGTGCACCTGACCCAGGATGAGGCTGTCCAGGCCCTTCCTGTTGCATATCATATGTGGATGCCTAATGTGAGGGGGCGTGGGTGGTGAAGAGAATTTGCAGGGAGTGTCTCAGGGCAGCCCTTCCAGTGAAGCCTGTGTCACAGCTATATTCTTGCCTTACCTTCTCTCTTTTGCAGAACTTTACCTTTTCATGCTCTGAATTTTGGGAAACCGTATCATCTGGATTTTTCTGTAGTGTAACTGACCAAGTCTGTATGGGTAGTAATCTGTGGAGTCCTTAAAAGAACAGACTTTTTTTTTTTTTTTTTTCCATATGGTAAGTAAAGTGTTATGGAAACCAACAACTTAATACTATATGTTAAAGTGAATGTTTTGTAGTTTTCAAATCCTGGGTGGGCTGCATTCAAATTATTGAAGGAGGTATTTGTTAGCACTTTTTTGAATTAGGTACAACAATATACTCTGTCAGTTCTCCTTTCTTTGACTGGTTGTGTAATCTGTTTATTCCCTGAATTAAGCTTGTGATTTTCCCCATCATTTCTTAAAAACTGAATACCAAATCTTTTTTGTCTTAAGATTTTGTGAGCTTTAGAATTTGAGAGATTCTATGAAAGATCATAAATAAATTGTGGAGCATCCTCAGGGAGTTTATTCCTTTTTATTCCTTTTTTTTAAATTTTATTCCTTATTTTAAAATGTGTATCCTAATATAACTGAGAACATTGTGTAGAAGTGCTCTTCATGTTCTTGGAATTCATCTCAAGCTAAACCTTTAACTTCAGTGAGATCGTAAAAAGTTCCTCTAATTGTTTGCATAAGGAGAATTTTTAACCACTTAAAATAGATTCACAAAAGGTTACTAGTTACTGATATGTGGAAAGTTTGAACCTTTGAAATGTAATATAATGTAAATGTAAGTAAACACTAGATGTTCTTACCGTGTATTTAGTAGATGAATTTAAATGTTTCTCTGGTTTGAAGACTTGAATCTTGCCTTGGATTTGGTTTTAAACATCACACTCATTAAGCTGATGCTATAGATATTCAGATTTCTACTCAAAATCTATTTCTTCTGTGATGCCTGTCAATAATTAGTCACAGTAAAAACTACATAAAATGTCACTTAGCAATAGCTGTGCCAGTGATGAGGTAATCTCTTTTTATTCATATTTTAGTTATTTCCTTAATTTTTTTTCTTCTCAGACCTGGGACATAATGCTTAGTCAGTAATACTGACACATATAGCCTGCTCCCATAATCTCTGGGTACCTATGCGTATTGTTTCTTTTCTTTCCCATTCCCAAAATAATTTTATTAAGGAGAATCAGTCAGAGGTCTAGGTTCTAAATTTGTACCAGAGTGAGTATAGATTTACTTCACATGATGGACATCAAGCTGGGATACTTGGGTTTTACAGAGGTATTCAGTCATCTCTCTTGCTGGTGTGTTGAATTCCCTTGGTCCCTTCAAACGCAACAGGAGCTCTGCTGAGAGCTTCACATGTTGTAGCTGTTTTAATTTTACTGACATAGTCGTTTTCATGTGTAACATAATACTATTATCCAGCAGGAAATACAGTCTCCTACTTGAATCTCAAGACTATAAAATATTTTAGGAATGCTTTCTAACCTTCTTTCCAGTATCAGGGAAATAAGTATGTCAAATAGTCCTATTCTGCACCACCCACACCCGTCTAGCCCTTTAGGAAAAAAAATATAAAAGTTTGTTTTAGGTTGTCTTCACTCTAGTAAAATGTAAGACATTTTTTAAAATTCTTTTCAGATATTCATTGTTTTGTGAGTCCAGGGTGGCTTCTAGAAGAGGAATGTAGCTGTAACAAAATTTAAAAATTCCTTTTTAGTAGAAAAGACACATACCTATAGAGAATATTTTGAAAAGTAAAAATGCTCTTAGTAGAACAACACCCTCCACTCCCCATCAAACAAACAAATGAAGAAACAAAAAAAGGAGTAAGACAATTTAGCAGCAAAAACTGGAGCAGATCACACGTATGTTCAGCTATGAATATGGTCTTAAGCTTGGGCAAACTTTAGATGTGTTCTATAAAGTTAACTTATGCCGTCACTCACATCTTTTGGGATTTTTGCCTTACTAGCTAATCTGTTTTTTCACACAAACTTTACTTGTTTTATGTAGAAAACATAAATTCGACAACAGGATTGTATGCATTAGTGTGTAATATACAAGGGGGATTTTTCTGTAGCCCAAACTTCTGATTTCTTTCCCAGCCTTATTTCTTGGTTGCTCTGTTTCTCTGTGAGTTCAGAACATGCAGGCTGTATGCCTTAAAGTAGGCCATTTCCTGAATCTCCTCTTATTCCTTTATTTTGCGTTGCTGGAACTTCACTCGGTGTGTAATGAATATTTGGTTCTCCCACATATGGCTCCAATCTCCTCCTGTATCTCCAGCACGGGGTATTTATAGCACGCCCGCCTAAATGCGTTATTCCAGCGGTGAGAAACCGACTCAGTGCGCACTGCGATCCCTCCTGCGCCATGTCTGTGACCAACTGCGGAGTTCTGGCGTGCATTGCATTCCTGGGTGTGGTTGTAGGACAATCCAAGATAACCTCAGTTATCTTGGCTTTGTTACAGCAGCCTGTTGCATGTTAGAAGTTCATGTTAAAGGCTATGAAAAGCCAGACTCTGAAGTTATTCTGTCACCTTCATCTTTCGTTCTACTTTTTTTTTGTAAAAATTCAGGGAGAGAGGTTGTATGAGGAATAAAAAAGGCCTGTGTAGATCGCTAACTTGATATTTCAAAATATTGGGGGTAAAAATCTATATAGTTGTGATCGCTTGTCAGGTTTGGGATTTAGAATCTAGGGCATGTTGAATTTCATCCTGTTCTTTCTGCTGTAGTTTCAGGGTTTAGGAGGTTTCATCTTTTACCACCATTAAGTCTGCTTCCAGTCAGAATGACTGTAATGTTTAATCTTAAGAAACTTCTAAAATTCAAGTTGATGGATCAGGAAAGGACTCAGCCTTGGGCTGAACTTGAGAACAGAAGGACCAAGTACAGGAAAGAAACTGAACATGGAAAAACCCACTGTACCTGTCAGACATGATACATGGACTGCAACCCTTTCTGGTAATAAGGAACTTCCAATAGGCAACGTGAATATGAGTGTCCTGGAAACTGTTGTCACTTAATGGTGTTGTCATCGCTCAGAGTCAAGACTTGGAAGGGCTGAGGAAGTTCTGTTGGTTTGTGTAGTCAGATACCATGTACTTTATAAAGATGCTTCTATATAATGCCAGTGTAAAAAGTTCTGGTGGTCAACTTCAGGGGGTGTATTTCACAGTAGAGAGAGGTGCAAAAGGAGAACATGATTTTTGCCCCTTCCTTTGTAGAGTATTTTCTTACAGGCACCAAGGGAACAATGTAAGAACTCTGAACTCATTAAATCCTTAATTTATCCTTAATTAAAAAGGAGTGACTTAAGTATGCTGCCCTTGATATAACATTTGCAAATTGATAGGCTTCATTGAAGAAGTCTTATTTATGTAAAACACTGAGTGTAAATAACTGATGAACATGTTATTGCATTGATGATTGATCTTTTTGGGTGATACTTGTGAGTTCATCAACTTTGCCTGACCACTGCAAAATATCAATTTGGTGTTACTCTTAAATCTGGTTAGTGTGAAATTTGAGGAAAAGTGGTTTATGGCTTGCAACAGCACTTTTTGAGGCATGTGATTCATATGCGTGTAGACACTTGCATAATTCTACTGTCATGAGACCAAATTGGTCAGACAAACACGTAATAGCTACTTGCTTTTTCTGCTCCTACTTTATAGAAGTTCTGTGACGTAGGAATCCAATTTCTCAAGCCTCAGTGCTGGCAAAGCTGTGCATTTGTGCTTGTAGGATGGCTTTATATAAAAGCTTTCAGCATCTCTTACCTACAGTGGTTAGATTGCTATGATGTTGGAAAAAATCTCACATAGAGAGATGAGTTCTGTACTTCTTGTCTAAGAACTCTTTCCTTTTCCAGAAAGTAATACCACTGGAGGAGACCACTGCCTTTAGATGTGCTGTTTGTTTGGTGCAATGTGTGCAGCTTCAGAGAGCTGCAGGTAAGATGCTGTTGGTGTAGGTGATCTCAGGAGGTGGAATTTGAGCTGGGAGATGCAGTGCAAACCATAAGCAGAGTAGAAGGGTGGCTCTGTAATACAGATAATTGCAGTGCACCTGATGGACAGTCAGCTTTTGGAATGAAATCTGACCTTTGGGAAGTAATGTGAGGTACGAGCAAGTGCTTGATAATGTGAGCAGGGAGAACTTAGCCATTCTGCTCTAGACAACCTTTGGTTTACTAGAGTTTTGTTAATGTATTTTTGCAACACACCAATTGTCATCAGTTAACTGTGGGTGAAGACTGCTAAAGAATGGTGCGGTTTGAGTGGACTTTCTAGGTTCTGCCATGTGCACTGATGTTTTTCTGGCCAAGTGAAATGTTTGCCTTTGGTACTATCCTCAAAGGTAGTGTCCTCAAAGGGACTGTAGGTGATGTGGAATTCTCCAGGGGTTGTGGTCAAGATGGACTCTTCCAGAACTTGGCAGCAAGGAGGGATTATCACAAGATATTCTGAGTTGAAAGGAATCCACAAGGACCATCAAGATGAGCTCTTAAGTGAGTGGCCCATATGGGAATCAAGCCCACAGCCTTGGCATTATCCCAACCATCCGAGCTCATCTCAGTGGCCCATTATGCTGATTTCTTAGGAGATCTGATTTTCCTAGAGTAGAATAACCTCACTTTCTACCTCAGTTCAGTACCTATGTCACCAAGTCACTATTTGCATTCCCTGTGACTTCTGTTCCTGCGAATGTAGTAAATAATCTGAAGTTTAATATATGTAGAGGAGTTTTAATTAAGAAATGTATAATTGATTCCTTGTGAAAGAAGGTGATGTTCTCTCCCGCCTAATTTTAATGGCATTTTAAATGGTGTTATCTATATTGTCAATGTTCTATATGCTGCCTATTCTATAACAGGGAACTGCACATTCTGTCAGATTTACTTGTTTAAAATTTTCTGGACTTAGAAAGGGAAGGTAGGGCATGCTGTTAAGAATGGTGATATATGAATGAAGTAGTCATGCTACAGACACCTGCCAGAATACTGGAGGTGCTGTTCAGTGGACTCTGTGGCTAGTTGCTGGTGCAGATAACACAGTTGTGACTTTTATGGTTGTGTGAATCTGGCAGCACAATATCCAGTGTCCTTTTCACTGAGTCCCTATCGTGTCTGCCTTGCTGCAATGTGCCAGCTGTTCTGTTGCAGGCATTTTTAGACTGCCTTCCTCTTCCTCCTGTCTTCTGTTGCCCAGCTCAGTTGCCACCCCAACTGAGAAGCAGCTGTCCTTATGGGAAGCAGGGTGGTGTTGTCCATACCAAGATGGCAACACAAGGAACGTGATTTCCTCTGTCAGCCTGGGCAGCAGCAGCAGCAGCATGATTTCCTACTTGCCCCAACTGTAGAGCTCATACTGCTTTTATGTCAAACTCACTCGTACCAGGAGTGAGATTTGTTGCTTGCCACTGTGGACATCCATCAGCAGGCAATGCAGAATATGGCAGTGATAGAATCTGAATTATTCAGGGGAAATTTGTGAGTGATGTCTTGGTTACCTTCTCCCATTTGCTCTGTACTGTGTCTGGTTTTTGAGGAGTGACTTGTAGAAGTGCACTGTGCTGCAGATGAGGAAAGGCTGCCTTTGGGTGCAGGATTTCAGAGTCATCAGGTGATATTTCTGTCCTTGCTGAGCTTGAAGTTTCATTGATTGCTCTGATGGACTTGAGAACGAAGACAAATTTTCCTCATTATTTCCTGTTTGACTTTTCTTGTTCTTTTGCCAAGCAGTTTAAAGTTGGGAAGATGACAGGCGTATGATTCAAGAGGCTATTGCAGCCATGTGGTTTTCCAGCATGTGTTACTTACGGGCAGTCCATTTTCTGGGACTCTCTTTCTGCCACCAAACTGTGTGTGTTGCAGCAGATCACTGTAACTGTTTTACTGTGGTGAACAACACTTGATTTAGAAAGGTGAGAGACATCTGTGGGTTTCACAGTTCTAGCCTAGCTGAGGTCATTCAGTCAGACTGGTGTGTTCATGAGGACTCTTTGGCATCCCTGGAGCTGCTGAGTTGTCGCTGTGTCTGGCAGCCCTGCCTGCAGTCCTGAACTGACTCGTGGGCAGCCTCATCTCCCTCTGGGAGAACATGACCTGCCATGCAGCTCTGGAATTCATTTCCCCCTCTGAAGGAGACAGAGGTGTGATCCCACATATGACAGACAGCATCCTACTTTACTTGGGGGTGAGGAAGGTAATTTCTGTATCAGTAAGAAAACTACATACCTTGCTAGTTCAGAGTGATGTTAATAGTGAACTTTTTTCCTGGGTTTGAACAACTGTAACAAGATGGTCAAAAGCTTGATTTGTTTCAGTAATGAACATCTTTGTCTTTTTGTCTATGTCTCAGCTGGCAGCTTATTTTAAAGAGAGTCAATAGGTGCTCAGTTGCAGTACAGTGTGCAATATTTCTGTAGGTCTTATCAGCCCTAGCTGACAAAATGTTTTACTGATGGCTTGAGATTTTTCTGACTTAATTCTGCATATATTGCTTGTAATTATATTTTAATTTGAAGCTTTTGAAATAAGAACACCTTTTCATGATCTTTTCATGCTCATAATCTTAAATTGACCATTTATTTACAGATTGGGGCTAAAATAAACAAAATAGTTTAGAATCAGGTGACAAAACTGGTAATGAGAAATGGCGAGACAGTTTTGTGAATATTTATGGGATTGTGGTGTTCGTGGAAGAGGGTGATAGTCTTAGCTCCTTGTATAGATAAACTGGGACCCTGAAAAGCAGCACTGGCATTTTGAGATACATATCTTTACTTTGTCTTTTAATATATGATTGGTAAACTTTTAAAGTGGTTGATTTAACTTCATCTTACTAAGTGTTCTGTGTCTTACTGCATCAAGACTGTGGGAACAATTTTGATCTTAATTTCCAGATTCTATGGACAATTTCAGTGGAGCCTTTTCCTTATTATGTGAAGGTTATTTTGAACTGTTTGCATTAGAATGCACATTCTGACCTTTCCTTAATAATCACTTAGAGATGTGATTATAGCTTGTGAAGAAAGCACACATGTAAAGGCTCGTTCTTGGCTTTTAATGCATGTTTGTTTGTTGTAGCAGAAATTCTGTGCTGATCTTGAAAGAGATAAAATCTGTATGCTAACAGAAAAAAACCTGAATTAAGATCCTAGTATTTTATCACCAGGAAGGTGGTACAGTAAGTCTTAATCCATTATATTCTAGTCCATTATATTCTAATACTTGTCCTTCTGAATTAACACAGACTTAATTTTGACTAGAAGGTAAAATGCTGATGTGAGTTCTTGCAGTTCATTTAGTAGGTAAAGCAGTTTTACAAGTTTGGAGCAGTCTGTCTCAGGTAGTAACATGAAATCCACATATATACCTCCTACCCCCACCTTCCCCCCACCAATGTTATATTAGATGAACTGGTTTTAATATTGTTTACAAGCTGGAAGTAAAATCATGCTATGGTCTTGGAAAGACCAAATATTTTTGACTAGATTGTTAGAGAAATGAACGTATTGCTTTCATTTCTTAATTAAAGCTTTCATGAAAAAAATACTCATTGTCATTAAGGAATTTTGTAATTCTTAACTTGATTTTAGGTAAAAAGGATAGAAACCATCTCTTTGGATGTATACAGAGTTATTTATTTAGAGAAATACATTTTCATTTTCAGGTATACATAAAGTGAGTTTATGTCGCTGAATTTTCTTTTCTCTTCACTGAGTTTAATGGGGAAAAAAAAAAAAAGATCTGGAGAAGAACCTCGGGATTTATTGATGTCTGAAGCTTTATGTGATAATCCTCACTGAGCATGCAGTTGTGGATTCATAATTGTTTATTGCTGGTCAAAAATAATGTTAATTTTAATGACCATCATGAAATCTGGTGAATTTTGGGGAAGGAAATGTCTGAGAGATTATTGTCAGTGTTTAAAAAAAACAGTGCCTGTGAGATTTTGTAGCAATAGCAGATGAATTCCTATGTACTGCCTCCATAAAGACCAACATTACTATCCTTACAAGCAAAAGGCTTTAAATGCCAAGTGATAGGAAGAGGGAGTGGTGGGAGGGAAGTATGCATTTGTTTATAAGAGCAGATATGAAAAACTTGACTTGGAGCTTTCAAAAAACCTCAACCCTGTAATGCACACTGATCAATGTATCCTTTTATCACTTCATTCCATAGAGATCACCCCTTCTCTCCTCTCTCCTCTTACCTCCAATGAAAATATGCAAACATTGAAATTAGTAAGATGGCAGGTTCTGGCATAGGTCTGAGAAGCTTCAGGTCTGTTGCCATGAATAAAGGAAAATCCAGCCTTGACTGGACTTGTGGCAAATTGTGTAATAATTCCAGATTGTGTGCTTGTTCTTTAAAAGAAACACTTGAAATTATCTAAAAAACATTGTCTTGTGAGGTGTAGGAAGAAAATGACTTAAGTTTCCAGATGAAATCTTTTATAGCCCATATTGGACTTCATCACTTTATCATCTCTCCTTTATTTCAGCCCATAGATAATTTTTATCCCCATGGAGGCATGGTTATAGCTTCAAGAGAGAGGGATTTTTAAGAAAAGTACTATAGCAGAATCTGAGGGGGGTGGGGAGGAAGTAAGTCACCAAGTGAACATATTCTTGCTGCTGTCATATGAACATTATTCTGGTAACTGATTCTACTGCACTTGGGTTTGGGGAACTTTTTTTCCCCAAAATTACATACATCAGGATTTTATGAGGGCAAACGCTTATGAAAGATATTTCTTTACTTACATTGCTATATATAATTTTCAAAATCATGCTTAGATCTTAAGGCATTGCAGTAAGCAGACATGGGAAACATTAGGCACAAAGTGAGGTTTTACGTGCTGTGTCATCACAAGGAATGCTAGTTGTCTATGTACAAAATGGTACCAGAAAGCTGGAATTGTGTTGGAATTCTTTGTTTAGACACCTCTCACAGGGAGTATGGTGACAGATTCCTTAAATATTTTTGAGTTCTGTGGGTGATGAAACATGTGGTTCGTATTAGACTCTAGAGAGGGTGCAAAATATTTTTAAAGGTATTTTAACTGATTGAGGGAGTTCAAAAAGCATTGCATTCTGTGCTCTTAGAATAATTTAGAGCTTGTATTTGACTTTGTTAAGCTAGCTTCTGATTTCATTACATTTGTGTAAAGCAAATGGATTTGGGAAATAATTCTGTTAGTTCCTTGTAGTGTTTTGTAAAGGGTTATTATGAAAAAAGTGTTATGGAACAACTCAAAACTCGCACTGGACAGGTGTACAAATGTATACATTGATTCCAACTATAATAGATAAGATTCGTGTAAAGAAAAATTTATGTTCTTAGAAGTCAACCACAGTTGCAATGCTGGACACCAGAGTGAGTTCCTAAAAAGAATCTGCCTTTTACATGAAAGTGAACTTTTTCTGTTGTTAGGCTTAATGAGGGATGGTCGAATGATTTTCTGATATTCTGACAGCCAGAAAAAATGACTGTATCTTTTCTCTGGGCTCATTTTTATTATTAAAACCTGCCACTTTTTCACAAAAGCTTGGTACAAAGCTTCACAATTTCACTTTGAGTTCTAAATTAATATTAAAAATGCCTTTTGTGTCACTCGCCCTCCTCCTTCTTTGCATTGGCTGCAGTCAAAAGTGTGGTTGATTTAGCGTGAAGAAAACCCACAGATAAGACGGCCTTAATTATATTTAGCTGTGGAGGATGGGAGCGATTGAAGTGTCTTGAGCTGCCACGGAACAGCTGCCAGGCAGTGACCGAGTGGAGACTTGGGCCCCGTGCAGTAATGGGGTAACAAGGAGTCATCTGTCATCCTGTGAATGACACACTTTGTGACACTTTAAATTCATTTTCATTTCATAGTTGAGGTTGACCAGTGCACCCATGGCTTGTTGCCACAATAACGCAAGTTGTGTGAGCTCTCTGAAATACACAAATTCATTTAAATGTCTTGAGCTATAGAAACTTCTGCTTCTGTGTGTTTGGGAAAGGGAGATCCCTACATGTAGTGAGCCAGGTCCTGGTGCTGCTGCGGTGCTGTGACAGCTGCAACACGGAGGTGTGGCCAGCTGGACTGGCCCTGAAGGGACACCAGCTTGGGAGTTGTGCGGCTCCACAACAAAGGCTCCATAGCTCAGTAATTCTCTCTGATACAGTCAGACTTGGATCCTGGGAAGAATAGAACATTAAGACATGAAATAAGACTTCCCAGCTGGTCAGATTGGACTGGGTGATTTCTCAAATGGCTGGCTGCACCACCTCCACTAGAGGTTCCAATAACTTTTGGAAGTTTCAATCAAATAATTAATTCGATAGGGTGATTTGGGGATTTTTTTTTTTTAAATTACTTTCTATTTTTAGTTTTTAAACTTTCCCAAAGCTAGGAATTCTCCTGCTTGATTTCGTATCATGAAGAGAAATACCCTTTTATTGAAACCTGGACTGCTGGAGAATTCTATTGCTTTTTCACAGTTCCAACAACATAAGAATTGGGAAATCATCATCCCCTTTTTATTTTTAACATTATGATACTGCAATTTTTGTAGCTTTCCCCACTAGAAAATTGGTTTTCTGAGGTGAAGACCTTTGATCTATCTCATCTGTCCTTAAGCTGAAGGTATTAACTAGTCTTTGCTATCCTCCTTATCCTTACTTCTTTCCTGCACCTTCCAGTTTTGTTTCAGGGAGGGTATATTAACTACAAGAACTATATGGTATTGAAGCTGGTCTTATGCTGCAGCATCTTGCTGGTTTTGCTCTGCTCCTTTCACAATAATTCTTACGACTGTTTGCTTATTTGACAATTAAATTTTTAGAGGATCACACACAAGTTATGACATTTCCTAGATAGTATTAATAGCTGAATTCATATTCATTGCTATTTATAATTATGGTGGTTTTTTTTACCCTTCTTCCTTGTGCTTTTCTCTGCTGTTTTTATTGCAGAATAATTTCTTCTTGTGAGATGATCTTGTATTTCTAAAATCAGTTTAATCTACTCTGGAACATTTTGTGTCACCTGTAAACAGTTGCTGAACTAGCTTCTTTTGAGAGCATACATGAATGAATGAAACATTTCTGGTTGTGGTGGAGAGCCCTCTTTGCCTCCCTGTTTTGTATCTGAGCACGCTGCTACTCATGTGGATTTACCTGGTTTCTCTGTACCTGAATCCTACTTGCTGACAGACTCAGCTGCACTGCTATTCATTCCCACTGAAGGCTTCTCATAAAGCTGATACAAATTTATGGTTTGTTGTTCCAAATGTTTCTGGAAAGTGGGCCACGTGTACTGCTGGGCTCGACCATGCTGTGGGCTGGTGTAGAGCAATGTTGCAGGATAAGTTGTCTAAATAAACCCGAAGCATTGTATATAAGGATAAAGCCTTCACTATGAATATAAATATATTTTTTTAAAATCTTGCTAAAATATATCCTCCTAGTAATCTGGTTTAGAGTGCAGTTGGCTCCTGAAACGTGTGCTCTGGATCTGTAGCTGATTTTGTCCGCTCTCTCTGCTCTCACCTAAGAGCTGGAAACAAAAATTCAGTGTGTGTACGTATGTTTCTGGACTCCCAGTAAGCAGGGAGTGATCAGGTCAACAGCACAAAGGTATGATTGACTGATTTATATTCAGCTGGACTAAGCGGCAGATGTTTGGCCTTGTTTAGTCAACAGTGATTTTTTGCTTATAAAATACTCATAGGTCCTACAGAAGTAAGTCCAGTGTAAAAACCTCAGATTTGTGATTAATCTACCAGTAAAAGATGCTTATTTTACTTAAAAAGATTTTTTTTTGAATTTTGAAAATGCATTTATTTTCACGGGATTTGACATACATAACTTCAAGCTGCACTTTGTGGAATTGAGTGATTAAAGAACATACTTTTTGGCTGTTTCAGCCGTTTTTGTACTTTCTTTTATATCTAATTTTATTCTGAAATTCTGCATGTATTCGTAAAGACACCTTTTAAACCAAGGTGTTCAAAACTGTTGAGTTGTCTGATATTTAGCTGCCTTAAATGTAAATGATTCACTTGGAAATGACATACCTTGGTTAGTTAAAATTATTCACATGCGTGCAAATGAGCTGCAAAGCAGAATTACTTGAACTGCTTTCCTAAAGTCGCATAGCTAGTGTTTCTTTACTAAACTTCTGCTTATTTTCAGTTATTAAACATAATATAATTCAACTCACTTTGTATCACATCAAGTGTTTAGGAGACCTGCTTTCCACCAGTGACTGACAGTCTGCAGAGTATTTTTAGAGTGAGCCTACAAAACAAGGGGATTACTGCCTTATATCTCTGCTCTTAAACCTCTTAGCATATTGTTTAGGACCATAGTCAGAGTTTGCAGTTGCTGTGGTTTCTGATGAATTGGGACATTTGCTTTAGAATAGTTGTTGATGGAGAAAATGAGATCTGCTTACTTTTATTTGCTGAATTTCACGGGTTTGTGAGAGGCAAATGATTTATCTTGCATCTGCTGAAAGGGCATTGCATATCTTTAGGAATAACTTCCGCCTTGCAATGATCAAACTTGTGACAGTTTAAGAGTCTGAATGTTTACTTTGGTGCTACTTCTGTTACATAACATTGTGGAATACTGACTCCTGTGTTTAATTACTGTGGTCTGGGGGTATTTGGTTTGAAAAGTGTATTTTACAAAATCCTAAGATTGAGGACAGGGGCTCTAGTAGCTGAATGTTTTAGCCACATAATTATTAACAGTGTGTTGGAGTACAGTTCATTATTTCATTTTCTGAAATTTCATAAGCTGTTTGCAGTTTTTGTTTATGTCTGGCTCTTGCCAGTAAAATGTTGCTGTCATAACATTGTTTTTTTCCCCTTCCTCCACTCTCATCTGTGGTGCAGATAGAATTGTCAAGTGCTCTGGAAAGAGTTGTGGAGTGCTCACATGAGACCTTAGTTCAGGTATAAGACAGGAAGAAATCTGATGGATTTGAGGATGTCTTGTACTTCACATCATATGATAACAATGCATCACGATTCCAGAGAATGCTGTCAGAGACATTCCTGTCACAGCTCTGATCTCTTTGGTCTTACATAAAGAGTTTAAGGTTGCCATTTCTGCTGTATTTTCAAAGTATGATCTAAATATTGCTTTCACTGCTGAAAGGTGAGTTTTCTACTGCTGGTATGCTTGCTTCAGTAGACTTTTAGTTATGTACCCAATAATTTATCTTCAACAAGGAAAATCTCCTTGATTGGAGCTCTAAATAATAACAACAGAATGTGTTTGCTGGCTGAACATATGAAGAAATGTGTCACCTTTATGCTTATTTTGATAGAATGCTTGCTTGTATTATTGTCTGATAAGATGTTAATTGGGTAATGAAAGGGTGAATGGGTTGGAAAGCCTGTGGTTAGTCAGTCTGTATTGCGAAACAGGGCTGTTAACGTTTTAGTGAGCATGCTCACACGGTTACATGCCTTCATTTGCTTCAGTGTGACAGTGCTGGATTTAATTAGATTTTATGGGATCTAAACTTACAAAAAAGCTCAAAGTTCTGCATTCAGAATCTGACACATGGGGTGACCTTTTCTTCCTTAGAAGATAAGGGTACTCTGTGTGCTTGTGCTGGTGAATAATTGCAGAGAAGCTGTTGCAGGGCAATTGCAGCAAGTTTTGGCTAACCTTTACAGTAGGCTTGGAGAGATAGGACATTACATGTTTTTGTACTGTGTAAGTAGGAGAGGAGGGGAGAGTGTTTGCATAGCAGCAATGCTTAATAAGGATTTTTCAGAGAAGTAGAACTCCATCCTGGCAGCTTCATAATAGACAGGGACAGACTATTTACCTTGGCAGCAATCAACTTGCTTTCCTAGCTTGCCTCTTTTGTTTATAAATGAAATGTTCTTACATTGTCATCTTAAATTTAGGGACTCAAATTGTACATTAGAGAGCAAAAGATATCTAAATGTTTTGAACTGCTTCTCTATGTGTTTGTACTGCAGGTAAGCCTGCTAAACCCAAACCTCATCTCCAAGAATTATTTGAAACAAGCATATTTCTTCACTGATGTCCTTGTGTCCTGGTTACAGCCAAGATTTACAATAATGTTGAAGTGGCAGCAGTGAACTGTACTTTACTGGAAAAAGCAATGTGAAATACTCTACTGGAATATGGAAGTGTGGGCTGTTCACATTTCCTGGTGCAGACCATTGTGGATTTCATAGTATGATTCAGGTTTTCAAAATGCTCAAAAGATGGCTGTTAAACATTAGTCTGTGGGCAGATGTGACCAGGTTGTACTTGCCCAAGAGCTCAGAGCCACTGAGCTTTCTAAGGATACAGATCTTCACAGCCATGTGGAGGAATGTCTCTGGAGTGTTTTCCTAGTAAGTAGGTTAGGTAAACACATTTTTTTCAACGAGATTGAAATTATTTGCATTTCCTCTTAGGTCTGAAATATCAAGGACTTTTTGCAGGAAGAATGCATCCTGATTCAGAAAGCTTTGATGTCAAGAAATGCGAGAAAAATATATTAGAGATGGGTGAGGTTTTTGCTCTGGGTTTCAGACTCTTTTTGGCTTGGCTCTTCAGCAGTATTAGAAGTATTTCACTGGGGAAGAGCACGTAAGGGAGCAGATGGTTGTACAGCTGCTTTGCCCTCACCTGTGTGTGGCCAGCAGGCAATACAGGTATGAATGAGACCTTTCTTCTTCCTCTTTTAAATTACGTAACCCGGTAATGTCAAGTTAATTGAATTTGTTTTATATGGAGGCTTTTAAATTTTAGAATGATCCCTATAATACATTGTTCTTAAAACTGTATTTCCCTGTTTGAAGTGCATACTTCTAGGAATTTTGTTCATGTGTCAGTACTACTCCTGGTGGTTCACACTTGCAGGAGGACTTTGCACTACAAATCAGAAGGGTGGCACTGGGAGTGGGGGGGAGTGTTCCCTCCTCCCTCCGGGTACTTTGCATTTGTTGCAGGCTGTGGAGAGTACTTTGCCCCTGTTTGACCCATGACTTTCTTTTTTCTAAATTAGTAAATAGGAAACAGTATTAAATTCTGAAAGAAAACGAACAGTAATCCCAGACTTGCTGAATGGTTTTAAAAATCTGACTGGAAACGTAATACCTGTTTTTATCCTTTTTCATTGCAAACAGAAAAGATAACAGATAATTGAATGCAGATTAAATAACCTTTGTGGAGGCTAGAGTTCAGAAGAAACTCTTTTTATCAAGAAAGATAAAAAAATGTTTGTGCAGTTTCTTTGTTGTGAGTGTTGAAACTGTCAGTGGTTGCTTAGCGTGAAATATGTAGCACGGCCGAGTTTAAAATCTAACCAGTTGAGTTTGGAAATGCAGTTCAGGTACCCAGGTACCCATATTGTCCTTCTCCCCTGCAGATTCTGTAGTTTGGATTGCCCGGTAGCAGCAACTGAACTGCTCTGCAAGAAACAGCTCTCCACACTGTAAATGAATTACTTATTTAAAGGTATGGTTACATGGGTAAACTCTTGCAAAGCTTAGCTCCAAATTTGCATAATCAGCAGCTTCCTCCTCATCTATGTTAATATGAAAGCTTACCCATCTCTCACTGAAGGGTAAATTGCTGGCTTGTGCTCACTGAAGGGTAAAAGTGAACACAGTTGTAGAGCAGAGCAGCTAACAAGACATGAATTAACATGCTGGTTTATCTTGCAGTAATTTGTTCTGCAGCCATAACCTGATGATGCACAAGGCAGTGAAGCCAGGAGTGCTTCAACATGCACTTTTATCCATGACAGTGTTGTTTCTGTCTCCGTTTCTGACAACTCTCCCCCTGAGCAGTCAGTGGACTGATAGAGGTATAAATGGTGGTTTTTCTGTTGGTCAGAAGAATGATGATGCTCCAGCTCTCCTTAAACTGCCTTTGAAGCTCTGTTTCCAAAATAGATAAATTTGTGTAAAAATAAATGGCAACATAAACTTAAAAACTCATTTGTCTTTTTGATACCTTTTGTAAATAGGTGCTTTGGGAAATGGTCTAATGTCTAGTCTCATGTTGTAATCTCTTGAATTACAAAAGTGGTGGAGATTTTCATGTTGTGTGGGTGGTTTTGTTTTGCCTTTTTTTTTTTTCTCCAGTGGGAATGACCATTCAGATACTCAGCTGTCTGCAGTCAGATAACCTTGAAATGTCCTGGCACCCAATGTGGCTCTGTTTTCTTATTTCTTCAGAAGGCTCAGGCCTTTCAGCCTTTGTTGGCAGTTTGTCTCTGATATAATGTTGTGTTTTGTGATTTAATTAGATTTTGAGTTCCCTATCTTGACTTCTCACTAGCTTTATCTTCAAAGTCCTTTTTCTCTGGGCCCAAGCTGCATTTGTAAAAGTGAAAAGGAAATAAAGGTTTTGGCGTTTTGGTTGGTCTCTTCAGTGATTTCTAATTACATGACAAAAATAAATTGCTAAATAAAAAAAAATTAAAGTCTGATAACTTTCACCTTACATGATCCCAAAATGCAGTATCAATTTTTTTACAGTAACAGTGATGCTGTCAGTTTAGTAGAAAATACCCTGATAGCTTATTGCAGCCTAGGCTGGTGTCTGTTGTGTTGGCAAGCACACATGGCTTGCATAGAAATGTGAAGTGCTCTACAAAGAATTCAAGTAGAAAATGCTCACTCATCTCTCTTTAGAGCTTCTGTGCAGAGATTCTGAGTTCCAGACAAAATTAGAAAAATCTCAGCACTTCATTGGAGCAATTCATGTGCTTCTCTCCTGAATCCTCAAATATGCAGCCTGTGTGAATTGTTCTATTTAACACTTTCCCCATCAAGCGACAGCTCTAGTTATTTTGTCCTGACATGCATGTTACCAGCAAAACAGGTATGTGTAGAACATACTGTTTTGCAACCTACTCATAAGTCTGATATTTCAGAAAACCCAAGTGTGGCCATTGGAGAGAGCTTGCTGGTTGCCTGACAAGAAATTAATTTTGCTGTTTGTCAGCATTTCTATCAGGCAGAATAAGCTATTTTTAAACTGTTGCCAACATGACCTCAAAATTAGAACATGTAGGAAAATGGGTTTGGTTTTTGGTGAAAAGGAAGTACTTTGGGCAAAATGCCACTTCAGTTTCTCATACAAAATGTAGTTGAGGAACTCTTATTCTTATCCTCCCCTGGGGATTGAGATTCCTGGTCAGAATAAATGTCTGATAAGGCGCCAGCCTCATGGGCACCAGTAATGCCTGGGAGGGAGAAGTCCCAACAGAATGCTCGCATAAGCAAATGTTATGATAAGGCAATTAGACTGCAGTTTTTTACAAGTGGTACAGTAGTTGTGTGCTGTCCTCAGTCCTTGCTTTGATCTTCACTGAAGTTTTTGAGATTGAGTTACCTTGAGATCTTCAAAACTGACATGTGAGCCTTACTGCATCTAATTGTATCTGCTTAAGAGTCTGTTGCCCCTTTTGGCAGAGTGGAGTATCTATGTCCATTTGTCCCTCACTGGAGTGCAAGGCTGGGCAGCTGGGCTGTGAGCCATTGCTGGCCAGATTTCTGCACTTTTCACTGAGGCAGCTGGAGCAGTGGTTTTGCTCATTGTGCTGTGGCACTGCCAGTCTGCAGCAGGGACAAGAGTGGGTGTCTGTCCTTATGAGCTGAGGTGCCATGTAGAGACTTGCTGCAGTATATTTCACCTGCCCAAGGTGATTGGTGGCCTCCCTTGAAATTCTGACTCCTTTAGACTGATGCACAAAGTCCTCCATCTGCAGTGTAAAACAAAATACATAGCTAATACTGCTGTAATGCCTCTCTAAGCCTTGGTGGAGAATAAAAGCTTTGCAGCTCCTCTTAAAACTTTGATAATTGCCTTTGCATAGTCAGAGATTTTAAAATTATGTATAGCTTGTAAAATAAACAATGTTTCTAGAACAGTGTTGTGGTTTAACCCCAGATGGCAACTAAACCCCATCCTGCCGCTTGCTCATTCTTCCCGGTGGGATGGGGCAGGAGAATCAGAAGAGCAAATGTGAAAACTTCATGGGTTGTCATAAGGGTAATTTAATAGGCAAAACAAAAGCCACACAGGCAAGCAAAGCAGGAAATTAATTTAATGCTTCCCATGGGCAGGCAGGTGTTTGGCCATCCCCAGGAGAGCAGGGCTCTATCACACACAGAGGTTACTTGGGAGGACAAACACCATCCCTGTGATTGTACCCCCTTCCTTCTTCCCCCAGTTTTACATGTTGAGCATGGTACCATATGCTGTGGGATATGCCTGTGGTCACTTGGGCTCAGCTCTCCCAACTGTGTCCCCTCAAAGCTTTTTGTACCCTGCAGCCAACTCCAATGGTAGGGTGGAGTGAGAAGCAGAAAAGACCTTGATTTAGTGTAAACACTCCTTAGCAACAACTAAACCAATGTGTTATCAAGATTTTTCTCAGCCTAAATCCAAAACACAGCACTGTACCAGCTGTTGGGAAGAAAATTAACTCTGTCCCAGCTTAAAGCAGAACTGAGCTGCTTCAGCTTATTGAGCGGTAAGAAACGTGCATCTTTTAATTTTGCATGTATGTTCTAATCTCTAAATCCACTCAAGTAAATTCAAGAAAATATTTTATATTTCTAGTTATGACAAGCATTTTGTAGCTATGAAGGAATGAAGTTAACACTTCTTTATAACTAGATAATTGTGATTTAGAATTCTTCAGCAACTTCCTATCCTTGCACTTACACTGCATGTTAAATCTCCTGGCTGTTCTAGGTACCTGCTAGGGACAGTTGCCTATAGCCTTTGGCTTACATCCCAACCCTTCACTTAATTTGCATTTGGATTTGGGATGCTTGGAGTGTCACTCACATCTTGTTGCTTTAAAATGCTTATCAAGCAACTTTGAGTACAGTGTTTGCTATAAAAGTGGTGTTTGGTGTGGCTGTTTTCTAATGTAGAAATACTTCAGGAATTATCCCGTATGTTCCAGAATGCTGCAAGACCCAGGACTAATGGAATTCAAATGCCACTGAACTTGTGCGTGTGACTGTTGTGCTTATTTGCACTTCAACAATTAACTTAAACTATCCAGTCCTACTGATACAGTGGTTTTCTTTACCCATGGGTATATTTTTGAATTATTATTTATCTTACAAGATTTCTTTTAATGGATGATGGAAAGATGGAAGATTCTAGAGAAATTGACCGGTATCATGCCGCTAAGATACAGTGGGCATTGACTTGTTTGATTATCTGCTGCTTGAGGAGGAAAGTAACAGTTGCTGAAGGAAGTTTTAGGGGGTCAGTAACAAAACACACACCTTTTGTTATTTGGAATGGCTAAAATGTGCCATAAAATACAAAACAATTTACTATTTGTAATTAATGGTGGGCAGTGATTTTCTGTAATGCTTTTAATTTCTGACTTTTGTTCAGCTTTGAAATAGTTGCATTTTAACTTTAAACTTCTTAAATGTCAGATGCCACAAACATGAACGTGTTGATTTTTCTCAACTATGTCATACAGTTTTGACTGGAAGATACTAGTTCTTTTCAAGGTTTAAAATGATGCTTTTAAAGCAACTTTCATTCAAAGGCCAGCTATTGACACCCGTAAATATCTATATTCTGTAGTATATTCAGTGTAATGGGAAATAAGCATATGTAGTCCAATTAGATTTTGTTGCCTTGCCTTCGGCAGCATCTTTTTTTTCAATCAAAATGAGATGTCGTGGTTGTGAGAAGGCTTCTTTTTCAGGAAAGATGACCAAATCTCAAGAAGCCTTTCAGTATGTCTTCAATATTCCCCGCTTTGTATCCCATATGATTTTACTTCTTTAGGTGAATATCGAGTCCTTTTATTAGCAGTAATTGCTCTGATGGCTTCTTGGCTAATTGTAGTTTGAATCCAGTAAAGATGAGTGTGTGTAAAATGTAGATTGGATTGTATATAGAAATGATACATAAAGGCATAGTGTATACAAAGTGTTGAATTCTAGGCTTCAGAAGTGTATTTGCAGCAGTGTGTTCCCCTTTTGAAGAAATGCAGTTCTCATTTAACCATAAGAATTCTACCATAGACTACGCAAGGGCTGGACTGTTCCCCTCAGTAAAAGCGTGAACTCATCTCTTGTACCTAATGAACAGCACAAGCACCTGATTTTAGAGCAGTTTTAGAGCTATGAAGGCTTGCCTTGCATGAGTGCCTTGGAAGCTTTTGCTGTTGGTGTCCTGCTTGGTTGCTTTAGGTAGGAGTTTAAATTCGGGGAGGCAGGATTTCATGTGCATCACTCTTCAGAGCTTCTCTGTCAGCTATTTCAGGTAACCATATGCTCTCAGTAATAGTTATTCCTGGGTCTAATGCTTCAGTTGCTGTGGGAAGATGTTAAACAAGGAATGTGGATTCGTGTTTTCCATTTCAAAGTGAATATCCATCTTTCTCTGAATCTGTGTCCAAAATATTTTCCTCTCACAGGCCCTTCCCTTCATCTTTCCAAAAGCTCAGGTTTTCCACAGTGTTGTTTGTCATGATAGTGGTTGACCCAAAGTGGCTGAATGTGTGTTTGGGGCCTAATGGCAGTATTCTCTTCTTCTTCTTCTAGGACGTGAAAATCTGAGAAATGAACAAATTACGGCAAAGCTTTAGGAGAAAGAAAGATGTCTATGTCCCAGAGGCCAGCAGGCCTCACCAGTGGCAGACTGATGAAGAAGGCGTTCGTACTGGCAAATGTAGCTTTCCTGTTAAGGTAAGAGTTTCTGCTTTTCTTTTGGATATCTGTGAGGTACTCTAGCCATGAATTATTTTGGGATTTTTTTGGCAAGTGTAAGCCAGAGGCATGCTTCATTACACACTGACCTGTTTTTGAGTCAGCTCTCATTGCAGAGGATGTGGCTTTTTTCTTAAAACCAGATGGCTCATGTAACAAATGCCTTGAAAACTCAGTCTGAGATATCCTACATTATTATCTAATTGAAATAAATCATGTAGTTATGGAGAGGAGTAATACAGTATTTGTCTTCATTTTTCTGAAGATCAGAAGTGACAGACCTCTTGGATTGCATGGAAAGGTACTCAATTCTCTCTGTTAAAAGTGTACTTGTGGTTACGGTTTTACTTGTAAGGTAATTGCTGGGCCGTGCTTGGAAAGCAGTCCTGCCTTCCTCTCAATAATTGAAAATATTTTCAAGTAACACCTAGGATTTCAACCAGTGCATGAGGTTAGAAGTACTTGCCAACTTCTGAGAATGTCTCTGTGCTACGATCTTGTGTGTGTATAATACAAACTATTAACGCATATGAAACTGAAATTACCTCTTAAAATTCTGGTCACTCATTCCAGATTATCAGAGTATTATAAACAGGTATTTTCTTTTTTGTGTCCAATTCTTCTTCCTCTTTATTTAAGAAACAATAATTTAATATTTCAGAATAGTATTTAATACTTATACTTAATAAATACCAGAATTAAAAAAAATTAAAATTTAGAGTGGCTTGTTGCATATGCTCCCATTTCTTTCTCAAGGTACAATGGCTACAACAGGTTGGCAGCAGATGACACTTGAGGAAGGTTAATGGGTTAAATATCTATGTACAAGGAACACAGTCTATGGTTCTGACACCTAAGGACCTGTCATTAGTTTTTCTCTGTATTATGCTTAAAGTAATTCTGTCTGATATTTAAACAGTGATGTTGCTAGGTGGAATTCTTTAAACTGACTGTTGCATGTTTTTGTGAAGTTGTGGATTGGTGTAGGTATGTGCAAGTATGAGGACTTTCACACAAGGTTAATGCCCTGATTTACCCTACTAGTGTTGCTCGTGTGCTTTTACATATACTCAAGGGTGTACAACATTTCTGGTTCATGGCTGCTGGCTTATTTTTGTCTTGAGTTATTTTTCTGCTAAGAGGAAGGAACTGTAATTCAGTACTAAACAGAGATGGTGTTTTGCCAAAGCTTTGAAAGTGATTGCTCTGTGAAAGCTCAAACTTAGATTGAGGTTTAACACTGTCTAGGAAAGAGCAAAGTTGTAAGTTTGAGGCTGGTGATTTTTTCATAACTTAGGCAGTACACAGGTTGAAAAGCAGAGTGCCCAATTTCTAGGCATTTAGTTTTAGTCAAACTTTTTCAATCCTTTAGACTGAAAAATCCTGAAGAGAAAGGGTGTGAGCCACTTCACACTGTTAAAAGACTGACTTTTTTTAAACTCTCAGTCAGGACTTGCACTTCTAATGACAAGTGCTTCCTGTATTTAAATGAAGCATTCATCTATTCTGGGCACATGTACCCAAAGTCAAAAAAGGTTTTGGCCTATTCTGTGCTGAAAAGGCATAGAAATGGATGAATCTTTGCATCCTGCAATCAAAATGGGACTTACGTGCACTCATAAGTCTACTTTTAATTGGAATTCACTGAATGAATTTAATTTGTTATTTGGAAGAAAATGCTTTTAAGGTAAATGTAAGGGACATTTCTTGATTTGGTCAGAATGGTAGGCTATTAATATCTAAAAAACTTGCAACTAGGTGAAAACTTAAATTCAGAACAATTTGTTATTAAGAGGTGTTTTGTCTAACTTGATTAGAATTTATTGTCCAAAATAGTGTCCCTTGATATGGACAAAGTGGAAAATTTTATAAGGCTTGAGATGCAGAGTGGGTGTTAACTGGTGTTTAATAGATAGAGACAGGAAGTGTGCCATTGTGAGGGAACAAGATAAACCAGATGTAGAGTCATCGCTTTAGTGGGTGGTTCTGTATTTTGCTCACAGAAAGAATAGAACTTTGTGCTATTGAATGAGAGTATCCTGTTACGCCTGTCTTGAGTATTTTTTGGGAATTTGTACATTCCAGGAAAAGTATGCAGTCTCCTGTGTCCTTAAATATCTGATGGGGTGACTTTTCTTCCTGATGCTCTTCAGTGGAGCCGGGCAAAGTGAGATATTTTGGGAAGAATGGTTAATGAATAGGAATGCATTCAAATCTGAAAGATGTTGAATATACCTGAATTTTCTTTAAGTTTTGCTGTGGGAATTCCAAAGAGGTCCATTGTCTGTAGTGTAGCTGTTCAACAGCACTTGAATATGTTGGGAGAGCTGGCAAGGGCACAGGATTAGCCTGTTCTTACTTATTATGATCTGCCTTGCCTGCCCTCTAAAATGCATCATCTGTAATTCTTTGGAGCTCAAAGCATAATTGAGTAGCAAGACCAGAATCTGGCTTTTGCTGGGATGGTGAAGACTTCATCTGTAGTCATTGAAGACCTGAAAATTCTTAATAGATGTTGCTGCAGATGTCGGTAGATTTTTCTCTTTGAAAGTAAAATACATGAGACCAAGTGTGGTAGCAGCCAAGTTCTGGGCTTTGTTTCTTCTAATGCTTGTTTATTTTATATAGGTAAGACTCTAACATTCTGGTTTGTTGGTTTTTTTGGGGTTTTTTTGAGGTAGAGAGAGAAGACTAGTGCAAACACATAAGGGAACCTTTGTTCTTGGTTTCTCTTGTAAAGAAAAAATCTCTTAAATTGGTTTGGTTTTTAACTTCTTGCCTTTGGGCAATTATATTTTGCCCAGAGCTTGGGTGTTTGTAGAGTGCCACAGATTTATCCTTTTTTAGACATTACAGAGGATGTGCAAGCACTTTGAAAGTCATGTTGCAGATAGGATTTCATCCTTCCTTCAGGCTTCACTCCCTTAGTGTTGGACAGGTCTCCAGTAAGCTGCTCATTCATTGTGCTTAGGAGATGCTGTATTTTTCAGCTGTAAATTTTTTTTTTTTTTTTTTTTTTTTCTGATTTAACGTTACTGAAAGGTTTTTTATGGTGGCGTGTTTCTTGAAGCGCTTCCTGTGCTATGTCCACAGCTAATCCTTATTGTTAAAGTCCTTAAGTGTTCTGTTGGATTTTGAGCAAATGTGATGCATCTATGGATCATCTTCACTTTGGGAGAGAAGGTGCTTTGTGCAAAGTACAGGCAGAATTCTTGTTATGTTCCTTTATGTTGCTTTAAAATTCAGGGAAGTAGATTCGATCCACAGTTGGTGCTCTCCAGTGCTGTGCTCATAAATTTGGAGGTAGTGATAATCATGAATGAATACTGTTCCTTTCAGTCAATAGCACTCTTTTTTGTTAACGGTCTGTGTTTTTCTGCTAGTTGGTGAGGCTGTGTTGCAGGTATTCAGGTATTGATCATATTTTCTCAGTCATCTCAGTGCGTGTAGATGTAATTACAGATAGTTCTTCTGTGTTGGAATCTAACCACACCTGAGGTGGTAACCTGACACCCCAAGATGGGGCTGTGCAATGGCTGCTGACTTTCCTGTAGTGCTTTTCTCTGTAAACTGCTTTGAATCTGCTAAAGTTAGATTAAAAGAACAGCCAGAGAGAGACAGGTCCTGTCTGTCAGCAAAGGTATGAAAATGATGTTAAACTTGTGTTTAGAAAAGTGACTTGCAGACTTTTTGCTATTCCATTGGGAACTTAAATTATGTTTCTCTCCTAACTTTGGTGGTGTGGAGGCATAATACCTTGCAGCTTTTGTAGCTGCTCAACAGGAGTTGCCCCATTGTTAAATATGGCAGTGGTACATCTGTTGCAGAAGTCTTGTTTTTCGGGGACAAATTCTTTTCCACTGTCTTAACAAACTGAAATGTAAATACTGTGTTTCAGTAGTGAATCCTTCCTCTGAGAGAAAAACTGTACCAGATACATGCAATATATAGGCGTGTTAGATGAAGAGATTGTATTTAAAACTATTTAGAAATTGAATATTCTAACAGACATTACAACTGTGCTTATCAGTGCTATAATTTATTTATACACAATTTTATACGTTAGAATTGCAACAAATGAAGTTCATTGACATACACATTTTCAATCTTGCTTTCTTGCTCCAGACACTACCTCACTGAAAACATGCAGCTGTTCTGTGGTATAATGACTAAAATATTTTACACCAGGGCTTCTTTTGTGTGAAAACCCTTTTTGAGTATCCCTCTGGGTAAGTGGTTGTCATTCATACAAATGCTCTTTGGAGTAACTGGCCTGTGAAATTTATATCAGAAAAATTAGGTCATTTCCTCCTACCTAAGAGAACTAAACAAACAAAACATTTGCAAATTCTTGGTGGTTCTGACCAAAAGGATGTGTTAAACAGAATATTAACAGCTGGTTACTACCTGGTGTTCTAGAAGACTCAACAGTTGTGTGTATATTCGATAATTTAATTAGTTTTGTTCTGTCACTTACATGTTCTTGGTAGTCAGTTTCTTTTGACTTTAAGGCATCTAAGACTGCTGTTGTATATCACCTACAAGTTTACTTGCATTTTCTTATTTGACCTGGAAGACTAAAGATGCTGGTGAAGAAGCTGGTGTGGAAGAGTAACAAATCACATTTCTATCTCAGGCATCCAGAGTTTACTGCTGGGTATCTGGTGTCATTGGAGTTAGCCTTTCCACTGAATTTGATCTTTGTTATTGTTGATAAATAACAATTGTATGGGTACAGTTGTACTTTCGTATATAAAAAAAATTGACTTCTTAGAACAAGTACTCTTGAACTGTTTCCTATCCAACCCTTGCTTTGATGGGACATGTTTGGAAGACACTGTCTTGCTTTGTGTTCAAGAAGAGACAGAAGGAAAGGGAACAACTGGCACAAGCCCTGTAGAGTATCCTCAGTGAGACCTGTGAATGTCAGCTCTCATCCCTGGGGTCCCTGTGTTTGGTTGTTGAGCTGTAATAGGCACTGCTGAAACCACCAGCAGTAGGAGCTTGGCCATTTCAGTCACTTTGCTTTGTGCTCTCACACCACTTGTGGCTGCCCAGGTGTCCTGTTTAGTTTTGGAATTTGCATTTTGAACTTTATTGCTTTAATGTCAAATTTATAAATCTCATATTAAAAGTAACTTCTTATATTTAGTAAGTTTATCAATACAGCTTGCATTCTGTTTCTCCAGGTCAGACAGACTGGTACCAACACAGGTGACTGTGGCTTTTATTTTGTATCTTAAATGCACTTCTAATTGAAAATAATAGCTGTGAAAGAATTTACCAGCGTGATGCTGAAGTGCCTTTAAGTTAAGCATGTGATATTTTTCACTTTGAAAGCTTGAGGTACTTAAATAGTCTTTGAAAACTATGTTAAGCATTTTTAAGAAGTTAATGTGACAAATCTGCTGATTTCTGAAATGTTGTACAGCCTCACACATTAAACACTAGAAATCTCTACCTCTGAAGGCATGAACTAATTTTAGCATGAACAGCAATCACTCCTATTGAATGTTAACCCTCAGCAAGCAATGGTACATTTTAAAAATCCTGCAGCTTTTAACATCATAGGAGAAAGGCTGGGAAACCGCTAATTATAAAAGATGGTGATTATAATGGAAGGGTGTGAAGCTCACCTCCAATATATTCCTATGCATTTTTGTCATGCTATAAGGAATATAAGGCAATCCCATATCTTTAAACTTTTCATCCTGGTGTCCAACCCTTAATTTTGTTTGAATAGCCTTGCAAACAAGAGGTTTTAAATGGAGGATCTTGCTGAGTTTTAAAAAACTACTGTCTTTGGCAGAGGTGAAATTCTTAAATAGTTTTATAAACTTCAGGTTGTTTTAAAGATATGACAATTAAAATGGCTTGGATTGCCTTGCAGAAATATTTATTTTACATGTAATTTAGGTGTTAGAAATCAAAAAGTTCTCATTGGATTATATTTTTAATTCTGTTTTTAAAATTAGGAGATCTCCAGTGTTGTACATGGAAACTGAATTTTTTGCAGGAGTTGAAGAAAGGGTACAGTGTGTACCTGTGCAGTGTGTGTATAAAACTGTGCTTTCAACACTTCATTTTCCTTTATTTCTTTTTTAGAAAGTTTTAAATTTATTGAATAGTGCTGAATACATGTAAAAATAGGAATTGCACATCAGAGCATACAGTTGAAAACCGAAGTCTGACAGTGCATACGTGAAGCTGTGAAGGGACTAGGAGAAATATTAGCTGCGTCAAGGGAAAATTAGGGATATGCATTAGCAATAACAACTCAGCAAAATAACATCCCTTTCTACAGTGAGACATGTAAACTACAGGGTAGAAGGTCTAGCCTGTTGATCTCCAGTTACAGAAATATCATAATACTTCAAGGCTGACTTCTCTGATGTAGAAGTAGATCCTGCCCTGAAGCAAGTGCTGTCCTACATAACATTGTGAGTTCCCTCTCTGCCTCATTTTAGGGATTTGTAAGAAAATGAAGAATATAGCATTTGTGTATCCTGTACTGAGCTTCTTTATTGCATCTTCAATATTCCTGACTCACAGTGTTGTTTCTTTTGATAATGAGAAAGGTTGTGTGAGAACCAGTATGCGAAATGCACAGTGTGGCTCTTAGGTGGGTGTGATGTAAAACATAGGGAGAACTACTGGTAGAGATACTGCTTTAGATTCTTTTGATCCTCATGATTCAGATACATTTAGCTGTCGCGGGCTGCTACAGTTCCTGTTTTGGGGAATTTAACAGGTTGGTGGGGCATTTTAATTTCTGGTGACATGTAGCATCCTAACTAACCTATAGCTTTGACTAAGCAAAATTAAACTTGGTTGATCCTTAATAATAGAGTTTCTGTTGTCTGTGCTTCTACAGCTTTGTCTGAGCAAACATCTGTTTCAAACTAATAAATTCAGAAAGCAGGAGCATGAGCCTGAGAGGACAGAAATAAAATATTGAACATTGGAATGTAAATCTTAGAAGTCAGTGGAGAAGTAGCTCAGCTTTAAGACATATCCAGGATTTCTGGATTTAAGCTTAGTCTACTTGCAAGACAGCATTTCACTCTGAAACTTTGGCGCTCAGGCTTTAATTCTTGAGCAATGCCAGTTCTAGAAGCATATTTGCACATGCAGGTGCCAAGTAGTCAGTCTTACTGTTGGCAAATAATACCCCAGAACTTACACAGAGGAAGAAACAGGAATGTTGTTACCTCTAGGAAAAATACCAAGAAATGCTGGTGTGCTTCTCTTTATGGCAGCTTGTTTCCCAGCACAGGACACCTTGGCCAAGACTTCAAGTAAGCTCATTTCCTGTGTCCATCTAGTTTCAAATGTAATCCAAAGAACCTAATCTGTTACTGCAAATAAAACAGTGCATGAGAACATCTGCTGATACAGAGGGAACTTCAATTATTTGTGTAGCTGAGGCTGTTTCAAAGAGAGACTGTAAAAGCATATTACCAGACTTAACAAACAGAACTGGCTTGAGTGAGTCATCCAGGTTGAAGGAGCTCTGATGAAAGATCTTCTTTTTGCCAGCTGTTATTGTTGAACTTCAAAATTTTGAAAACTGAGTCAGCCAAGTATTTGTGAGAAAAATGAAAACAAAGATGATCAGGGCAGTATTGCTTGTACTAGGACACAGATGGTGTTTTATTTCTGACCTGATATATCAGCCCTTGATGTTTTAGTAGGAGCAATTTCAGTAGCATGTATTTGGGAGAAGACAATAGGAAAACTTCACCAGAAACCCTTGATATGGTAACTCGAGTGGTTGGTTTTTTAGATGAAATTGGAAAAAGTTCAAAATGTTCAAAAAGAATAAAGTTTCTCAAGCACTTTTCATTCTAAGGATGCTTTGCTGTGTGCCAGTTTAACTTGTTCCTCTGTTGATTGCTTTATGTTTGGTTTGAGATTGATACCAAACACCACCTTCAGTGAAAAAGAACATAAAAATTAGTGATGAAGAGGGAAAGTTTTTTTTGTTTCTGTTTATTTTGCTGTACTATAATCTAATCTTCTTTTTACTAAAAATATTAATATAAGCAGTGCTTCTATTTAGTAATGTTTGCATTAAGGATTTTTCTCCAACAGCCCCTGAAAGTATTTTATTTGGATTAGAGCTTTTATGGTATGTTACTCTGTATGTGGACTCAGCCCACATGGATTTTAGCTTTCTGTAAAAGCACTGGTGGTTAATTTCTGGTATAACGATTAAATCTCTTACAGAACAACTTATGTCTGAGAATTGCTGATGTCATGACTATCATTCACTGGTTGCTATGGAAATTAAGTAGGAGTGCATTCAATATTAATACTGCATTCCTGCTATGTGCATTTTCCTGATGGAAAAGTACTCACTTTCTTCAGGAATGCTAGCTGTAACAATCCCTGTGACAAGAAATACTCTTTGGAAATATTTCAGAGGTACTCCTTACTGTTCTCAAAGTCATCATCCCCCACAGTATGGCTTAGGTAGTTCACATGGATTTCTGTGTACCCAGTATTTATGTGTCCCAGTCCTTGAGTGTGTTGTGAGAATGTGCTCTCATGGATTTGCATGCGGTTTTCCTTATGTAGGACAGTTGCTGCCCAGGCACTTCAACAGTATGTTTCTTCTCCTTTAGTTTGAAAAGGAACTTCCTTTCAAGTCCTGAAAGATTATGTGTAGAGGTGTGGGATTTTTGTATCTGCTTTAAAGTGGTTTACATGCAATCTCTTTCTAGTGATGTAACAACAGAGTTTAACAATAGTTTATTTTTCTGAAGTCCTGAATACTGGTGTTTAACTTTAATTTCAGACTCTAAATAGTAGCTGCATTTCCTTTATTAAATTTTGAAATGTCACTCATAAAATGCTATTGCACTAGTAAGTTGAGCCTTTATTTCAAATTTAAGACTAAGTTGAGATAGATTTACAATTTAGCACTTCTGTTTAAAATATAAGCACTCGAAGAAACTTCAGTTTTGACAGAGTTTTTGCCAGTCTTCTTGAGGAAATATTTTTGTCTTTGATTACAATCCATTAGAAGCCAGATAAATATTGTAGCACTGGTTAAATACAGGAGCTGTGCATACCTGCTGTCCAACTGATGAAAGAAGCTTGAAGACTCGGAAAGGGACCTGATGCTTAAGGGGCATTTGGCTATGAAAAGAAGAGGACCACAGCGTTCTGGCTGTAGAATTAAAATTTATTTTTACCCAGGAAAGAAAAGTATACTGATGCCTATAAGCAATTAACACACCACCACTCCATCTCAGAAAAATTAAAAACCAAAGCAAGAAGAATTTTGAAAGTGCCTGTAAAATGCTAATGTGCTAATGATGAGCTTTTGGCTTCTGCAAAACTAGCTTCTGCAATGGCAGGAACAAGTTTTTTTCTTTTTTTATGAAGGGCTAGAAGTGTAACATGTAAATGCAAACAAAGTACCTTTTATCCTCTGCATCATAAAGAAGTATTGTGTGACAGTGTAATTTATTTTATAATTCAGAATTGATTGGTGTTCAACGAGGTCTGTGGATTGTACCCCTTTGGTGTGGATAGATGCACTTGATATGTGTAATAATGTCTCCATTCACAGGAGTGGAAGCAGCATTGAAAACTGCAGCTAAACTTGCTGTCTCCAGCAGCAGTGGCATGACTGATTGCTGAAAGTAGTTGGAACATGGGACATGAATAGAGGTTTGGCAACACAGGGGAGAATGGTTGTCTGTTTTGCAGTGTGACATGAGGCAATATTTACCCTCCTCTGGTTCTGCCTTTTCCAAGCAAAAGGCAGGTTGCCAAGTACAGGGGCTGAATTGTTTGGAAACATTCTGGCTACACTGAAGTGAATGAGATGTGCAGATAGGTCAGCAAATCTGAAAGTTGCCCTCTGTATGGATGATACACAAATGGTCATGCAAACTAGGTGGTTCATTCCTTACAGATTCTTTTTTTTTTTTTTTTTATGTCCAATACAAACCTCAACTTCTTCCTGTCTATATCACTCTCTTCTTAAAGAGAAGTAACTAAACCAAAAACTTTCTCATGACAAATGTACAACAGAATTTCTGCATCTCTGGAACTTCTCCCAGAGTAGTCATGGCACAACTGAGTAGTTGATGATGTACATATGTACTTCCAGACACACAGTAATTGCATCTTTAGTTGTTACTGTTTGTGTATTTTTAGGATTAAACTGTTCTACTTCATGTTCTGGAGAAATGAGGATCTTGCGCAAGTGTTCAGCGGCTCAGCTGAGGGAGTACAGTTGCTGTTTTGGCAGCTCCAGCATTCAATTTTAAGGCTTCAGCCTCACAAGAGCTCATTTTGAAAAAGCTCTAAAGAGTCAGATCGGTTTTATTTATCTTCTAATTTCTGTGCAATTTATTTTTCAAGCTGTTCTCCAGCTGTGAGGGTTGATTTAAAAGAAATTCTTCCAGAATTGTTCCATCCACATTTAAGCCTGTTTAAAAAAATGCCACATAGTGAGATTTAATGCTAAAGCTCTGTCAATAATACAATATTTTAAGATATTGTAAATCTTTCAGCAGTTTAATGATATACAGAGCCTCCTCTTCTGGAGCATCTTGTCTTGCATGAAAAAAACCCCTCAACTTTCCAATTTCTATTAAATCTTTGAAACAATCTTGATTTTCTCCATATAGTTGAATCTTTTAATCTGTGGGTGCATCAGTATGGTGCTGTGAGTGAATTTTTTCTTTTTTTGTCCAAGATTGGTATCTTAATTAATGAAAGAAAATCTAGGAGATTTCAAATAATTCACGACATAATTATCTGTTACAGAGTGCAACTTCTTAATAGTTTATTAAACTTGTGTTTACTACTGCATTAAGTGAAACAAGCATTGATTCTGATATTTTAAAACCACTTTTTTGCTCTCTAGGTAGTCTAGAATCTAAATGCTGAATTGTATACAACTCTTATAATGGCAAGTAAAATGGGGAAAGTTTCTTTCACCTGTAGCTCTTATTGCAAAACATCAGAAAGGTTTTGTAGTTTCTCTGGTTTTCTTCAAGAGTTAAGTACTTTGAATAATGATATGAATTTTTCTGAGAGAACACTTCCTTTCACTATCAAAAAAACCTGTGAATGGAAAAAGCAGGGAAATTGGAAAATTGAAAGCTAAAAGTTCGAGTGCAAAATTAAACTATCCATGGTACCCTGAACTCTAAGCTCTTGCTGTATTTCTTGCAACTGGTTTCTCTATAGACTAATATTATTCTGGGTTGTAAATTTAAAAGCTTTTAAGCTTGACATTTCTATTCACTGTTGTGTTACTAAGGGGTTTTAAAAGTAGTGCTTGGTAAGATGAATATGTGGAAAAGGTGTTGTTTTTTTTTTTAAACCCCTCTTTGTAAGAATGATGAATGTCTCAGTAGCCTGTTGTTGTAATGAAGATAAACAATTTTGGTTTACAATTTTAAAAAAGGAAGTGGACAGATTTCTCATATTTGGACATTACCATTCAAAAATATTTGAAATATTTGGACATTACCATTCAAAAATATTACTGTGTAGTGTAATTTGGTTTTCAATACTAAATATATTTATCATTATTCAAAAATAATTTATTCACCATCCTCTCTATATTGATGTAAGGTTTTCATGCTGTGCTAGTAAAAAAAATGACTAAAGCTCATGATGAATAAGCAGGAAAGCACAGTTTTCAATACTTTCCAATTACATATTTTCCCCTGGGTAAGGAAAGTCTGTCTTTCCCTCCAAATTTCTAACTGTATTATGCTTTTCTGCTGATGCTGGTGCCCCCTTAGATACACACAGTCAAACCTCCAAATGCAGGATTAAAAGAAGGCTGGCAAAGTGCTGTGTATCACATCTGCTGCACTGAGATGAATTCAGAGCTTGGATTCATCAAAACCCCGGGAGTGTAAGGAGCTGCTATTAACCTTTTCTCCCATACTCTTTCCTGCAGTACCTGGGGCATGTCGAAGTGGACGAATCCAGAGGAATGCATATCTGTGAAGATGCTGTGAAGAGGCTGAAATCTGTATGTATATTTGTTTAATGTAAACATTGGCTTTGGGGCTGTGAGCGTTACTGGAAAAGGTCTGTTCGGAGCAGGGCTCCAGCTAAAGACTGAACTTTTGACCCATGTTAGGAGAACAGTTGGCCGGTTTGAGAGCACTGCTGCTCTTGGGGGGACGTGCTAATCTGATGATGAGAGGGAGAGTTACAACTGTTCTTTCTACTTGCAGAAACTATTTGCAAAACAAATGTGTAAAAATTCTCTGTGACCTTTCAGGCTAAGTTGGTACCCACATGGGACTTCAACCATTGTTTTTTAACAGCTTCTCCCTCTCTCTCTTTTCTTCTCCCCCTCTCTCTCTCTCTTTCCCTCTGTTGCCTGCCACTTTAATAGTGACTTAATTCACCATTATTATACAAAATATTACTTGATTTAGGATGCTTTTTTTTCTAATGCACTGCAACATTGTAGTCATGCATGATATAATCTGGCTTGCATCTGCTCAAAGTGGCCTGAAGACTGCCTAATTCTGATATGTCATGAAGTGGGCTGCTCTTAGTTTGGCTTCTGTGAACGTTTGCTCCTGTAAATGGCACTCGTTCAAAGCTCTTTGTATTTCTGTGGCTCATTTGAAGAGGTCTTGTCATCTCTTTCCTGCAGTAATAATACCACAAAATCCTGCGGAAATAGTGAACTCCAGAAAGGCAGTGATCAGTCTGTCAAGGAACTGAGGCTTTAACATCATTGAAAAAAAAACAGGAGAAAGGACAGGAAAGATTTGATTTCTTTAATAGAGAACTGCAGTCCTTGTCATCACTTCTCTTATATGTTTTATCTATATACATTCTTCAATATGCATTCAGTGCAAGAAACCGTTGTATCCTTGCAGCTCAACAAAATCGATCAAACAATTCCGTCAAACCTTTCTATTGCACTTTTACTGATTTAAAAGATGTGCCATGGACATCTCTTTTCTTTCCTCACCAAGTCTGAGAGCTCAAATGGCTTCCATCTAAACCTGTTTTTCCCTTCTTCCTAGCACATAGCAGAGGATTATAGGTCATCTTTTCTGCCTTCTGTTGTGCTGTAAAGTTTGTGAATTGGTTTAGTGTTCTGATTAAAATCAAGTCTTTTCATTCTTTCTTTCTCAGCTAATGTATAGTAACCTGTTAAAGCCGCATCCCATCTGTTCCCATTCAGTCCTCAGTGATTAGTGATTGATTTTTATTAAAAAGGGCCACACAAAATATAAATGAGTTTCTTTGTTCTGTGGATTTAGTTTATGTACCTAAAAGTGCAACTACTGACCACATAATCAATTGCATCCGTTTTTGTCTCTTTCTGATTTTTATTCTCTCAGAATACTTTCTGTTAGCACACCAAATAGCACTGCAGTATCTGCTTTGTTCAAGTTCTTTCATTCTCTTCCTGGGGAGCTATGCTGTGAAGTAGCTGTTCTCTAGTTTATAAAAATCTTACAAGTCCATGAGCCAGCTAAGTATAGCTAAGCTTATAATTAATGAGACATAGTAAAAGCATAGCACCCAGTTTCTTCTGGAATCTGGATTTCTAGGATTGTGATCCTTGATCACATGAATCATGATCACATAAATTATTGATTCAAACATCAGATTTGGATATCTCACTTTTACAGTTAGTCAGCATTTTCTGAAAGTAAATAGTTAAATTTCCCTAATTCATGTTGTATCATTATTCCAAATTGTAGGTGACATGAATTTACCCATTCTCTTAAATTACCATTTCTCTTCAGATAATTTTGATTTTTTTTCTGCTGTTTGATGTCTATATGTACACCAGATACAAGTGTACATCTCTTACAATTGCTATTTGTCTCCTTTGTCAGTGTTGGAAGTTGAGAAGTAGAGGTGAAATTCTCTTTGTGCCCCAAGAGGAAGATTCAGATTACTGAAATTACTTAATGTGCTTTAGTTACTAGACTCTATCAGATCCAAGATCCATTTGGAGCTGCTCACTGCAATTTAAGCCCTGTCCCTCACCCCCAGCCTGTGAGTTTTAAACCAGGGGCATTTCTTTAGGACATCACCATTACTGAAAGCTCTGTTCTGTACAAGACACTCCTAATTTAGCAGAAGCCAAACACTGGGAGATATTTCAGCATGTGAGGAATGTGGTAAGAAAACAGTTCGTTCTTCTGGTAGTCCCTTGCTTTCACATTACTCAGTTATTTTGATGGGTTTTCTCTTGGTTTTGAAAGAATTACAAGTTTGAGCTGCAATGCTCAAAAAAGACTAGCTTAAGGGCAATTGGACTTCACTTTTAATGTTGTTAAATGACATTGAAGTGTATGTGAACTATTTTAAACTTCATTCTCTGCAGGTAAGGTGTAGGGTTTATAAATCCAGTCAATAAAAATTAGAATTGTTGAAATATTTGTATCCTGTAGCTTCCAAAAATTAAGTTCTGTCTGTCTTTTCTTATTCTAATAGAAATATTTTCGACTCTTAATTCTTGCAATACAACAGTTTGCAATTTATTTGGGGAACTGAAGACTATTCTTTTATAGGACTGACTACTGGGTTTTAAAAGATTTTATGCGATTTGCTAAGAATATAGAACAGTGTTAATCTTTAGGACTTTAGGAATAGTTTAATTACTGCTTTGCTTTTTGAAAGAAAAGATGCAAACAAATATCTCTATCTCTTTATTGTGGGAAATAACCTTTCAGGGTTTTTTTATTTCCTGCTCCTTTAATGAGTATAATTGGTTTTGAGTGCTGCATCTTGCAAAACTTGCAAACAAGTGATGGTGAGCATTTTATTCAGACATTACTTAATTGACAACTGAGTACAAGAAGCCACTTTTAGCTCAAGAATCCTTCATCCACACTGTACTCTGTTGTTACAGTTTTATAGCTCTGAAACTGCACACCAACAATACTGTGATTTTCTGTCTGATGAAATGGCATCACAGTCTCATTAATAGATCAAAACCACTCATATTCAACTATTAGTCTATTATTAACATGGATTTATATTATCAATAGAACTTGCATTTTTCCTTAATAGAATGTTACCAATGTATCTTATATTATTCCCTTAGTAGAGATATTTTGCTAGTGTTGTGTACATTTAATATCTGATAAGATTCTTGTGGATGGACATGAAGCTCTGAATGGTTTCTTCAGAACCATTTCACTGAATTTATAATATTTAGTGCGAACTGCAAAGTTACTTCAAGGGCCTTGTTAAGTGTATTTGGCTCAGGTGTGGGAACATCATATAAAGACAAAAGTATACTCTCTCATGTCATATTTTGATTTTAAATCAGCTTTAGCTTGTAGTATTGGTTTCTAACTTGCCACTTTTTGTTTTAAATTATGCATTTGTTTTAATATATGTTCTTGTTTTAGCAGGTAAAGAGACATAATTTAATATTTTAAAAATTGCATTAGTTATCTCTAAACTACATTAACTTAGTGTTGTTTAAAACCCATTTTGCATGATGCCTTTTCCATTAACCTTGTCTAGTTTTATTTAAAAAAATAATCTTATTTAACAAGCGTTTTTCTGTGGGCAAAATTAACCATCACCTAAAAATGAGGTAGCTTCTGGTGAACCTCTTTAGCTTTTGCTGTCTTTAAAAAGCTGTTATTTAGTGTAATGCAATAGTCATTGCTCAACTTGGCAGCAGCATCCAACCCCTTCTCATTATGTACGCTACATTGTGATTAATCCATTAGTTCCCCTCCTAGTGTTCAGCATATCCTGTCCAAATACATAACTGTTCCTGCCTCCAAAAGTGCTTAAGCTTTTCAACTGACTGAGCTTGGAGATGTTCTTTACACAGTGTCTGAGTTGCTGTAAATATGTTACAGATACTTGGTAAAATGTCCAGTGGAAGGACGTTGGGCAGAGAGGGACCCACCAGCAGGGCCAGGAAATGCAAAGTTGAGACAGATATTCCTTCCTTAACTTGGTGTTTCCTGGCTTCTGTTGCCTTGCATCAGAACCATAGCTGGATTTAAATATAACCTTGTTTATCAATCAGTTCTTCAGACACTGCCTCAGGATATTTGTGGCAATACTTTGAATATAGTAGTATCAGTGATGAACAGGTTGGAATTACACAGTGTAAATGTGGGGTCAGGGGCTGTCACAGAGACACTCCCTGTCTCTTCTGCAATTCTCCACCTCCTCCTCATTACAGCTATAGCAGAGCTTTCTTACAAGTGAAATAATTTGGAAAGACAGCAGGAACAGCTCTGTGCTTCATGTCGGCTTCCCTCACACGCAGAGCAGCATGTGGCTGTGCTCGCAGAGCACCAGGCCTGCTGAAGTGTTCTCTCGTGTAGTTTACTTTCCACAGTTTGGTAACAAAATAAAGCTAGTAAACTAAACTGCATGCAAATATGCTTTAAATTGTGTGCTGGCTTTTTCTTAATGTGGATCGGGCAATCTGTATAATTGCTTTCCTGAAGAAATTCAGGAAAGTGTAGTTCAGCCTTTGGTATCTTTGCACTTGCTTAACTGTCTCTGCCTGCCTGAGCTGATTTTAAAGACTGTTCAACCTATCAGTTCAGAGTTGTAGAATGAATAGCTAGTATTTGTATAACTATTGCATAAAGCCTTGGAAGGCTTTAGAGAAAGAGAAAGGGGTCTCATTTATATTTGAGTTTTACCACAAGATTACGATGAAATTCCTTGCTCTTCAGAGAAGACTGTGTAAGATGTAAAGCATAAGATTAGCATGTAAGCCAGAGCACCAAACAAATGGAATAAAATGCAGCAGTACTTACCCCTGCTGTATATCAGCCATACATGCTTCTCCAACATACACAACATTAGCTTTGGGGAAGAGTGAGAATACAGAGCAAGCTAGACTGCAATTCTGGAGTTAAAACTTTGCATTTCACAAGAGCCTGTACAGTATTTTACTTGTTTAACCACCATGTCTGCTGCCAAGTTTGGTTTATAACCTAACCAAAAGGGACTAAACAAGGGAGAGTGAAAATAAAGTAACCACTTTGCATGAAATTGGGGCTGAGGTTTTCTTCTTTCCACCAATTTCAGGGCAGTAGCTTATTAGAACTCTGTGTGTGTCCTTTGATCTGCATTTTCATAGGATTATTTTCACATTTGCCTGTCGCACCTTCTCATGGATAACTCTAAAAACCCCTTCCTTTCCCTCCAAACCCTATTCTTGTGTGTGCTTGTTGGTTTGAAAACCCTGGGACATTTTAGCTACCTACAGTAATAGCGCTCGACTTGTCCCCCCTGTTCCTCCAGGAAAGGAAGTTCTTCAAAGGCTTCTTTGGAAAAGTAAGTTTAATGCCTTGTTTGTGCTTGCACTATAAGGAGTTACATCCCTGGTATAGCACTGCCATAAAATCAGAGTGTTGAGAGTTCCTTAATCCATTTCAGAGTATTTGCTTCTGAAACAGACTGGGAAATATTTTGATTGAAGAATGTGGTCTCAAAAGTAACCTGAAATAGAAACTTAAATATATGTGGACTATCAGAAATCCAATGTTCTGAAGGGATTTAGTCTTCTTGAAAAAAAAATAAATTCATTTTTAACCCTTAAGCTTGTGCCAACTTACATTACCTAGGTAAACACCTACAGAAAGTTGAAGTCTGCACCTTGTAAGTGCTTCATGCTCAGCTGCCTGGCAGCATGAGTTGATCCCCAAATGTTAGCACTGGGAGAAAGCAGTGTGCCATCTTTTAAACCTTCCTTTTTTGAGCACAGTCCTAATTCAAAGGTATATGAAGATGAGATCAGGCATTTACCTACTATATTTTCCTAATTTTAGCTCAATCTCCGATTTCTATTGGTGCTCTTGTTTTCACAAGGACAATGTCTTAGATAAGAAGGGAAGCAATTCTTTGTCATTATTAAGAATGTGCTGCACTGCTGGTGGCTGGGTGGTTTTATTCCTGCTACCTACATTTCTGCAAGGCAGAAAGACCACGCTCTCTTTTACCTCTTGTCTGTTTCCTACCTCTGTGTTTAAAATTCCTGTAAAACTTTTTAATCCAGCTTTCATGTGGAGTTAATCTAAGATAATGGCTTCTGAAGTATCTTGTCATAAAATGAAACTTTGCTTAAATGGAAACTAACAGGTTTGTAGCGTTCATACATGCTGGAGTCTTTTGAAGCAGATTATTCTCTGGTCATGGGTTGGTTTGGGCTTTACTTGGGGAGTAAGTAAAGTTTTTTCAGCTGATCCTTTTTCACCATTCACTCAAATAATGATGGATGTCACACAGAGATATCCGTTTCTCCAGTTTTGGTTTCCTCCTATGGTCTGGGAAAGCACACATCTAAAGTGTAGAGGTGGTGAGGGCCTAAAATACAGAAGATGGCAAATCTGTCAGATTTGTGAGAACAGTCCTGTGTGCAAATCAAATCCTAGAGCTGGAATCTAGAAAGAACAGACCCAAAGTGCTAAATTGAAAACAAACAGAAAGCCCCCCCACCTCAACCTGATTAGACATGTTAATTTTCTCTCTGCTTGTTGGTACTAATTTATGTTAGGGTACATAAAAAAGCAAAGATGTAAAAGGAAAGGTATTTGCATAGCACTTAGGTTAAAATCTTTCTTTGACTTTTTAAATTATTAAATATGCCATTTATCCTATTACATCTTGGTTGATACTTAATGAAGTCTGGTACTTCGCCATAGCATTTTAGATATTTTTATCTTATAATATTTTGACAAAGAAGGACCTACTTCTGCTTCAGCTGGTGAATTTCATTAATTAGCACAGAAACCACTTAAAATCCATAGTGTTTAGATATCCCCACAGTACCAGTGTGGCAGTACCTTTATTACAGCTTTGGCCTACAACAGGAGCCCTCATCTAGGGAAATCTGCAGAAGAAGGGACAGCTGTTCTCTTATTAATAATTGAGAAATACTAATAACTGTAATATCTTTTGGCTGTCTCATCTATAATTTCTTCCCAAATGCCTTGCATTGGGATTAATATATTATTCCAAACTGCAGAGCTATTTAAAACACACCAGCAGCTTTCAGAAAGTCAGTCTAGACACATTTGCCACTTTCCCTGTCCATATTTTTCTCCTTATTAAAGGTAAATATGATGGATTTGTGTGTGGAAATGTTCAAGTGGTTAGTATTGAAAACTTTTTTTTTTTTCAGCTTTAAATAAAAATGAAATGTCTGTTGATAGCTCCAGGTTAAGCTTTTGTGGTTATCATATAAGCTGCCTTTTTAGGCAGCTCCTTTTAAAACTAAAGCTTTTCTGTTGTAATGAGTAGCAGTACAGATTTGGTGATCTTTGTCATGTTTTACAGAGTGTATTTCTCATCACATGTTTTATACAGAGTCTGAAATGAAAAATTTGCTTTATATATACACTTCAGGCTCCAGGTATATTTTAGACCTGTGCCCAAGTCCCAGGATAGGATAAAATATAATAGGTAGAAAGCTAGGAACAAAGTTAAAGTATTTTAAAAATGCATTATTGGTCAGCTTCTGTTCTGGCATCCTTAATATTTTGTTTTCTACCTTACAATATTGCAAGGTATCAAAGCAGCTGCTCTTTCTTTGGTGGAGGCCCATCTCTAGGGCACAGCCAGTTTGTCAGTGAGGTTTCTGTCATGCCTGACCTGCCATGGACCTGCTTTGTCCTCTGGCCTTGCTGTGTGTTAGGGTAAGTGCCCACCTGCTTTCCTGGAGATGTCTGAGGAGGCTGAAATGAGTCCAGATAATGAATCTCCTGCTGGAGCAGATAACTGACCTCCCCAGGAGTGCTGAGCAGTGAGATTTCTATTGGTGCCGACTCAGCACTGACAAATCAGGCTCCCAGGAGTCAATGCCACACGTGGCTCTCCTCAGGCAGTGCTGTCATTTAAAAGCTCTAGAATATGAAGACAAGCTACTGATCTGAATGTCTAGATGAGTCCCTTGGTAGCAACATTTCAGAGCATCCTGTTCCAGTGGATATTGGCTGCTTGCTTTAAATAGCTCTCTCTGGAGTTGCCTGTATCTCCCAGCATTTGTTTTGCAAGCTGCGATCCTGCGTTGGAGTTCACTTCCCGTGCAGTATCTTGCAGCTGGTCTGATCTTTGTCCAGTATGTGCCAATAGTGCAAATGTTCCTATCTACTCTGTAATCACAGTTTACTTGGCAATATCCCTTGTATATCCAATAGAAACTGAACTGGAGGCACAGATAAGCTGAGAATTCAGTAAATGTAAAAACCATGCATTGTCCAGCAGTAATAGCAGTGGGTTTGGGGTATAGACTGTAAGGATAAACCCTTTCAAATCACTGCATCCAGCATAAATATAGAAGAAGGAATTGGGAGATGAAAGTGAGTTTTATTTTTCTGTTAGTGTAGCAAACCCATCTTTGGTTCTCTTGCATGTGGAACCTAATGTTTCAGTGGGAAAAGGGGGCTTAGGAAGGTCTTAATTTTATTCTGAGAAACATGAAGTTCGTGTGTTAGCTATTCCTAAATCCTCATTTGGTGAAATAGCAAGTGAAGAGTAGCTCTGCTGAAGATCAGCATTGCTTTATGAAGTATCCAGCTCAGTTAAACTTGGTTTTAATACAAACTTCAGGAACTGTTCACAGTTTTTGTAGGGACAAGGTTTTTATTGTTTGCTGGGGAAAGATGTGTGTCTCTTAATCTAAAGATGGCAGTCTAAACCAGTTACCTGCAGGCATTATCTTCATTGTTTGTATTTGCTTGAAATAAAGGTTTTAAAGACTTATGGCGTATAAACAACTGATACTCTTTTTAAAACAGTTCAAGGAGACAGACCATTTCTTTTGGAATTAATAGGGACCTTCAGGCTGTGAAAGCTAGCTGAACATTGAAAATACAGACTATATTTTGTGGGTATTGATACAGTCTGTTAAAATAAAATATTAGAAGTTACTTCGGTATGCTGCAATATTTTCTAACACATATGATGATAAATTTAAGTGTATCTTCTGTTGTGAATTGCACTCTTTCTATTAGGCATTCCTAATAGAATCTAAATTAAACATTCTCTGGGGTATCCAACAGGCTGGATGGTCATTTAGAAACTTGCTTCTGCAAGCACTTCTCTATAGCTTGCTTTCATGCTGTGCTTATTTTCTTTCTTTTTTCTTTAAATGCTCTTCTGTGCAAGTCAGTGCCATTCTCTGTTCTCACCAAGCTTTTTGAAAAGGCTCAGGATGTCATTGCTGCTTCTGAAATTGGGACAGATAGTTCCTCCCCAAAAAACAAACAGAAGTTCTGCCAGCACCTTTTTCTTCACACTTGCTGCTTTCTCTGAGAATGAAACCAATGTGATATAATTGGAGACTTTTCACTCCAACATATTTCATTCTTATAGTGTTAAAATTGGTGTTGCCGATTTGGAACATGCAGTAGCTTATGCCAGAATGTATTCTTGTTCCATTACTTGCTGTAAGAATATAAAGTATATACATCTGCAATAAACTATTAAAAAAATTCTAGTTTGAAGCCACTAGCTGAAACCCCATTCAGCTTACCCCCCCCCCCCCACCCCGCAATGTTGTTCCTTTCTTCACTCCCTGCACTGGTTTCTGGTGGGTGCCATTAGCAGCCACAGACTATGTAAACCCAGTGCTTCAAAACACATAAAGAGAATATTTTAATAACTGGCTATAAAGTAGGGGAATTTTGAATTAAAGTGACATGCTAAAAGGAAAGGTATTAGTTTTCTTGTAGTAGTTCTCTGTAACAACCAGTAAAATTAAGTTGACCTATTTTCTCTTCAATGAATTATCTTCAGAAGAATATTGTGTTTATACTGTTTTCTGTAACTTTCCTTTGAAAAGTAAACAGCCTGGAAAGAATCTGTAGTTTAAACGGCTCCTGAAGCCTTCCTGTGTTTCCCACTTTTACTTAGCCTCAGCTTGCGGCAGCTGAAAGTTCCCACAGTCAGGTTTTGGATAAAAGCCAGACCACTCTCCGCTGCACCCGCCTGCCACACACCACTGCTTTTCCCAGATACACACCAAAGGGTTAAGAAAGCCTATTTTTATACCTCTCTCCCAAGACAAGACATTTAGGTCTTAATAAATTAGTGAAACATATTTGAGTGATTGATCTTAGCATTAAGCTTATGAGCTTAATAAGCTACACAGTAACTGATGGTTGTGGGGAGCTTTTAACACTGGTTTAAGGTGATGCCATGATTCTGCCATGCAACTATTGGGGCAGAAGGTAGGGCTGGTGGAAACATCAGGTAAGAATTTTCCTATGTTTAAACTTGTGCTGAAGAAGCTACCTGTGGTGTAACTCCTTATGAATGAGTGTCTTCTGACTCTAGTGGAATTCTTCACCCACTTGGTCAGTCTTGAATTCTTTACTGTCAGTGGATGTACACCTTATTTCTGCCTCACCTGTCCTGTGCCCTCTCCCCATCCCCACGACGTGCTGTTTCTGAAATACTGGCTTTGGCTTGGTTCTCTTAATGTTTTGCAACTTGGATTGAGCTTTGGGCACCCTACTGACCATGGACTTCATCTACACTTAATGTTATAGTTCTTGGAGAGGGGAAGTGGGAGGCAATTGGCCGTTGGCATAAAACTGTTTTCTTTTCTTTTCTTTTTTTTTTTTTTTTCTTTTCTTGAAAGTCTGGGAAGAAAGCCGTCAAAGCTGTCCTGTGGGTTTCGGCGGATGGACTCCGAGTTGTAGATGAGAAAACAAAGGTTAGATTTCCCCGGGCAAAAGTCAAAAGTTTTCAATTTCTCTGTAATAGTGTATGTGCTATATCTTTAAATGGACACCAATCTTTATGTTACTGCAAATGTTGGTATTTGAAAGGAAGACTGAAGTGTGTAGTTTAGTTTAATAATTTCTTGTTTTGTAAACATATGTACACCTGCCAAATTTTTCCCAGTTAATTCCACACTACACTCAAGACACGTTTTGTAGAATGTGGCAGGTGTAGCACAAGCTTGGAATATTTTTTGTTGCATTTACTACAATAAGCATTTGTTTTCCTGATAAGTTCTGTTGGCAGTGAACTTGAAGAGTCCCTGAACTTTGGTCTGCACCACTGCAAAGGTTGCGATAGTAATGCATAGGCAAACTCACATATATATATATATATATATATAAATATCATTTTCAGTGCGTCCAAATCCTGGAATGGATCTGAATGATTAAGAGCTTCCAAAAATGCAATGAAGAGAGTAAATTAAATAGAGAGATTGTAGCCTCAGACTCAGACTAAATAGTAACTGCATATATCAAATTTAATAATCTTTTAATAGCAAAGATATTTGTGGCATGGTTTTAGATTTTTTTATATTTTTTTATTTTGAAATTACAATTTTTTATGATTAGTTAGCACATGGTGTACTACCAAGGCACATGTGTCCAAGTAAAAGCAAATTATTCTCAGTTTTATGTAGATGTAGACAATTAAAAATAAGAGCTTTAGGCTTAACACCACCAGTGCACTAGAATTTTTAAAGATGGCATAGCTATGAGAACAGTTTTAACTCTTGTCAGTGTGAAATAATTTGTTTTACTTTCATATCAATTGACACTTTCTTTTGTCAGCCTAAAGGATGATTTTTTCCAAGCCAACACTGGCAGGCAGAGGTAATTCATATCCCTCTGGAGTGCAACTGCCTGTCAAATATCTGCTTGTGGTTAGACTTCTCCTGGGCTGCTGTAGTGGTATGGCTCATCAGAGCTAAAGTTGCTCTCTCTCAGGAATTCATTTTCTAATACAAACATACTGATGTGAATGAATTCAGTCTACTGATTGCCTCATGTAAAAGTAATAATACATGTAGTATTTTTAGAAATGTTGCCGCATATATGTAATATTTTCAAATTGAATTTTAATAAGTTGTGCAGACTCTGAAGGTAATTAAAAGTACAGGATTTAAAAAGAAAATAAACTATTGCCTCCTGGTGGTTGAATACATCAGCAGAGGTGCCAAGTACTAGCCACCAACCAAATGAAATAATTTGGAAAAAAATATTAAAAATCTAATTTTTAATGAGGATGGCATAATCTTAAACCGCACTATCGATTTTTAGAAACACTTCTCCCATTTATGGGATTAAATAGGGAGTGTTTGGTGCTATCAGTGCTGCAGGTGCTTCTCTCTTGCATCCCTGCTTAGTTGACTGGGACATGAATTTTGCTCTTTGTGTAGCAGCTGCAAGACCTTTTTCCCCTTTCTCCCCTAAGTTTCAGTGTTGTGTTTTAACCACAGTGAAAACTTTCTGGTTGCAAGACTACGGAGCTGTTGTAAAAATAAAATTACGTGTGCCTCCATAGTCTAGAGAAGAGGATATAGGAATTCACTGGGTCCCTAATTTCTTAAGTGGTGTCTTGGCACACCTCTCCCAAAGATGGATGGTGGAGAATGTCATCTTTTCTTTTTGTTTTCTACTGGGAACAGATTCTGAATGACAACTGATGACAGATAATTACAGCTACATCAGGTTTTCCCCTTTTTAGTCTAGCTCATTTGTGTGAAGTTACTCCTGACAATGACTTGTTCAAGGGTTTGGCCGTATTTCCTCACATTTCTTTCTTTGTGGGGGGGATTTTTTCTCTCTAGGATCTTATAGTTGATCAGACAATAGAGAAGGTTTCTTTCTGCGCACCAGACAGGAACTTTGACCGGGCGTTCTCCTACATCTGCCGAGATGGCACAACGAGACGCTGGATCTGCCACTGCTTTATGGCTGTGAAGGACACGGTAAGTGGAATATGGTGTGTGGCCAGCTCTCCCAGCTCTTAGCTAGAAGTAAAGGGCAGAAAAAATTGAGTACCTGGAATAGTGCAGTATGTTTTGACTCCAGCTGAGCTATTACTTAGTCCTTGTAAATAATTTTAATTCTAATTCCCCATACCTGAAATATTTGCCATCCCTCTGTAATGCTGTTTTATGGAGAGAAATGCTGCTCAGCCTGTGTGTAAAAGGAGTGCAGTCAGCTTCAGATAATTTCCACTAGAAGGGAACTACTCTTCCAAGAATAGACAGAAAGTTTTCTTGTCTGAAAATGTTTACAGCCAAAAACTGAAACAGTAATGACAGTTTTTCCAGGATAAAATCATAGTGAGTAAATACAGACTGGTTATGAATGCAGCGTCTTGTATGTGAGTGTTATCTTGAATGAAAAGTCATCTGAATGTTAAGAGATGGAGCTAAACTGAATTAAATTAGCATCCTATTTGCTTCTGAGAGACAAAAATGTTTCGAGTAGGTTTAAAATCAGTTTCTTGCTTTGTAGACATAGGTAAGTTATTTAACTCCCTGATCTGACCTTTTCTTCTCTCTGCTATTTGTTGAATCTTGCCTACATTATACAAAGTGCTTGAAACCTCATGCAAATTAATTCACTCTGTGAACTCCCAAGAGCTGCATGTTCAGAGCAATGGTGCTTGATAATTTATCATTTTTCTTTAAACAATGAAGTCAGAGATTCCCAGTAAAACTTACCTTAGAGCTGGAACATTTCTGTTTTCCTCTGTGAATAACAGGTCAATTCACTTACTGATTATGGTTGATGAGTTGAGCTACTGGTAGCAATAGTGCCTCTGATTCAACTGTAGCAGCTGTATCAGCTGGGTTGCTAGACTTCCTCCAACTTGAATTTCCTTTTTACAGTTATTAGATAGTGGATTCTTTTGACCTGGTGAATAATGGAAGTGCTTTTCATTAGGCACTCCTAAATCTAACTTCTGCATTTGGTCAGGACCATTAAGAGGGGTGAGTAGTCACCACTGTACTTTTCACAGGTGCACACAAGGGTAGTGTCTCCCTGAGGCCTCTGTAAACTTTCTCCAAGGATAGCACTTACTTGTGTTTTAGGACTAACACCTTAAGATGAATTCATGAGTTTCTTTGTGCATAGATGTGTCTAGAGGCAAGGGATCGGTGCGGGCACGTTATCGCACTGGCATCTTAGTAGCAGTTGAACTAAACAGATCATCCAACAATCTCATGCATTCCTGGGTGGCCTTCTTGAACATGGCTTGTGCATTAGTAGCTGGGAGTCTTTATGTATCAGGTTTAAGGCTGAAATACAATTAAAATAGTTTTCCTTAATGCCTTAATTAGATTTGTCTTGTAAAGGCAGGTTATCAGTTTGTGATGCTTGAAGCACATGTATGTTTCTGTTCAGTCACTGTGATGCAACGTTGTCTTGTGCAGGGGGAAAGGTTGAGTCACGCCGTGGGCTGTGCATTTGCAGCTTGCCTGGAGCGAAAGCAGAAGCGAGAGAAGGAGTGTGGAGTGACTGCCACCTTTGATGCCAGCAGAACCACATTCACTAGAGAGGGGTCATTCAGGGTCACTACAGCTACTGAACAAGCAGAGAGAGAGGAAATTATGAGACAGATGCCGGATGCTAAAGGTACGGGATACAATTTAAACAATCATCTGCAGCGAGCAGAATCAGCACTGAGGCCTCTGCGAGGATTGAAGCTTAATGTCCCTACAGCATTCCCTCTATGTTCAAATCATATTCCCAGACCCTTGTCAGTTCACAAGGTGAAAAATGCTCCCAAATTCACTCAGCATTTTCCCATGTCTTCTAGAAAAGGTGCAGGTGGCTTCATATGTGAAAGCTGCTTCTGCTTTGTTTTATCAGGCTGCTTTATGGCAGAGAATACCATAGGTACCATACTTAAAGATCTTATTAGAAATTTGTTTAAAAAATACAACATGCTTGCCAGACACAAAGTAATCATTTATGTAGTCTAATGCTTGTGGTAAATGAACTGTAAATTATATACAATTTTCTTAGAAAAGATTTTATTTGGTTTTTAAGACCGGTTACAGCGTGTATGTATAGAGCTATACTGCATGAAGGAAGAATAGATCAATCACAGAGTGCTTTCTGTCCACTCTGTCCCCATAAAATGCACAGGTGTTTGACTATTAATTACAGTCAAAATTGGTGACTAACTGATTTGAGAGGAGATAACATGTTCTGAAATTAAGTGAAAGTAGAACTTCTTACTCAATTTTAATTACAAAGCCTAGAGTTCTACAGCTCACAAAAAAAGGTATTATAAATACTGTTCATAACCTGCTTCACTGTGAAGTCAGACTTTTGTTTCAGAGGATTCCACAGCAAGTTTTATGCTGCCCCTTGATTGCAAAACTTTAATCTTCGTTTTCATCATCCATCTGCTTGTTTCCATACATTGGTTTTAGAATGTGCCAAATGAAGCTTAAACACAAGGCCTTTGTTACTTGAGGGCATGAGTCAAAGTCTTGACTCATGAAGGTGTGTGAAATCCTTTCCAAGAAAGACTGATTAGAAAAGTTTCACTTGAATGAGCAGCTGCAACTCATGGGTACTGAAGCTTGCAAGACAACGTAATTAGTTTCTCCTACCATTCCAACTCCTCAGAAATCTCTAGTCTGACTCCTCTCTTTACCAGACTTTTAGTTATTCTGCTGATGTGTCAAAAAAAAAAGAAAAAAGAAAAAAAAAAGTCATTGCTTTTTCTAAAATATTTGGAAAACAGTGTAGGTAAAATGAGAGCTCATACCAGGATAGTGAGATTTCCTTTTGTCCTTCTGTGTTGATGAGCTGTGTTTGTTACCCTCAAAGCCAATTCATTTATGAGTGAGAGAGTTTTCCTAGAGGTGGAAAAATCTCCCCATTGCAATTCTAATCATAAGTGTCATGATTTAAACAAATCTTAATCTGGCATTTCTGCCATTAGGCCTGTCTGACAGGAGCATTGTGGTGCTATGCAAAGCCCTCCAAAATGAAGCAGCTGACTTTAAGTTGAAGGAGCTTCCACTGCAACTAACTCATGATTGGGTAGTAACATTGCAGCTAAATTCAGTACAGAAGTGACACAGGAGCTCCTTGAAAGTGTGTCTGGTGTTAGCAAGGCCTGTCAGCTCAGAGGCTGGATCTGCCTTGCAGCACATTTCCCTCTACCTGTAATGTATTTCCTGGAGGAGCTGGGAGCTGCAGCCCAACCTTTTAAGGACTGCTGCTACCTTTGGCCTGCTAAAGCTTGTGCAGTGTCTTTGGCTAGTGGTGCAGATTCTGCAGGGTTGGGAGGGTGGCTTTTGAAAGAGGATCCTGGAGCTGTGTTCTGTTCACTGCTGCTGCTAAGCTGTGCTGCCCAAAGTCACTTAATACAGTATCTACTAATATTTTTGTCCATGGTTCTGTGTGATGCAAAATGAAGGTCTCAAATACACAATGCATTTTTCAGTCTTAACCATAGATGAATTGCAAGTATTTCTAGAGCTGGGATCTCAGGAATAGCTAGAAAGAATATGTATGTAAGGCCATCCTTTCTAGAAGTGGCTTGCCTTAGAAAGCTGTGGGGCTTGGGGTGTGTGTCAGGTGACGTGGTGAATACAATGAAGGTAGACAGAAATTGTGTTTCTGCTATTAGAAACTCATTTGCAAGAGTACTAGTTATGCAAATTCCTGCAATTTCTCTTTTCAAAACAAATGGGAGTACAGGTAGGCAGCTGAACAGTACTTTGCTTTACTCTTCTAACCTCACCCTGTTTCCTCCAGCAGTTGAAACAGAAGTGAAAACAGTAGCACCAGGTGCTGCACCAAACAATCCTGCCCCCTCTTCTGGCTCACCAACCTCTCCTACTGCTGAAGTTGCTGCCTCTGTGGATAAAGAAATGAGCAACCCCCACGCCATCCCACGGCGGCACGCCCCTATAGAACAGCTTGCCAGGCAAGGGTCCTTCAGGGGCTTCCCTGCCCTCAGCCAAAAGATGTCTCCTTTTAAACGCCAGTTGTCTTTGCGAATAAACGAGCTGCCTTCAACAGTGCAAAGGAAGACTGATTTCCCCATGAAAAACTCAGGTAAAACCAAATGGTTCCAGTGGAACATTGCCTTAAATTGTCTCTTCCTCCTTTCTTTCTCTGTGGCTTCAAGTAATTCCTTATTTTCTAGTAAATCTTTCTTCTTGCCTCATGTTGATCATTTATCATGAACAAACATCCACCATGTCAGAAAATTTCTGCTTTGGGAAAAGGCAAGAATTTCATATGTGGAGTTCACATGCAGAAGACAGTTTTAATTGCTGTCTGAAGTACTGGAGCACTGCTTGAAGTGTTCCAGGAATGGGTGTTGTTGAATTAGTAGGTTTTAGCTCTTCCCTCTGAGTCACTGAACCAGTTCTTCCACTTACTGTCAGGGCATCCTGAGACACAAATCCCTTCAAGGCCTTAACCGCTTGTCTTGGGATCATGTGATGCTCTTCTGCAGTCTGTCCTTCTGCCTGTCTGAATTCTTTTGTGAGCAATGAAATTGCTTTTCATGTTGCATTAAGAGAACCTACCTGTTTAGGTGGTACAGCTGGCTGTATCAGTATTACGTGGTACAGTTTTGACATGATGTTAGTGGAGTTTTCTAAGAGTCATCCCAACATAAACTCCTGGGGTGCTCATTACCTTGCATAATGTCCTTGAGTTCCCTTAGCTGGGTTTTATCCTTCAGGCCAGCTGTACTCCCACTTGGCAACAGAGCTGGTTTTAGGGTTCCAAGCTTTGAAGTAAAAATTACTGTGGCAAAGGCAAACCCCATAAAAATACTTAGTCTGACTTCTTCCATAACCCTTGTTTAGTGACCTGTGCTTTAAGGCCAGCACTGAGCCAATCAGTTTTACAGTAATAGTGCACTGCTCAGTAGTGATAGTCACTGAGCACACCACAGTCTCAACTTCTCACGATTCAGAACATTTCTGATGCATGTTCCCATATATGCCACTGCCAGTGCTGCTTACTGTCCCACTGCATGCACTGTATTGGAATATCCCTCAAAGAATCAATTTTTGGGCATGCCTCCCCCTGAATTTTAGATCTGGTGCATGTTGTGTGCAGACATTTTATGTTTCTTACACTATTTTGTGCTTGATTATGCCTGCTCATGTCAGTTCTGTGCAATGACGGACTGATGATCAGTACTTCTGGAAAACACTGCCATCAGTAATAATGAGAACATCTGGTTAGCTGGCAGCTTTACTCCAGATGTTACATTATCCACATGATACTGATGCTTTGTTTAAAACTGAGCATCCATTTTATCTGAGCATTCAGCTTTTGCTATTAGGATTCTAGCACAGGAACTGAGCATTTCAGCTACCACTGAACTGGAACAATGAACACCAACTCTAAACTGAACTTGCTGCTGTGCATTGCTGTCAGTACACTTAAAGTTCATCTAGTTATTGTACAAGTATGTTGCTGGAATACTTAAATCTATCATAAGTATTTTCATTTCACAGAATGCCAAATCTTAGAGCCAAACCCTTGAGAAGCTTAGCACTTTAATACTGAAAGATATAGATCTCTTCTTAAACTGTAGAAAACTCTTTTTATTTTCTGATACGAGCATCCTTTAAATCTGAAACAGTGATCTCCTTGCCCTCTTGACTTAATCACAAAATACATTAATGTGGTGTTCTATTTCAGGCCAGATCTTCAACACTAATGTAAAAAAAAAAAAAAAAAAAAAAGAGCTGTCATGCAAATCAGTAGCAAGAACATGTAGGACATAAGGGAACTAATTATATTTCAATTTCACATTGGTAGTTGTAAATTGTTTCTGTATCCTTTAAACCTTCAATTTAATGAATTCTGTTTACATTTTAGTCCCAGAGGTAGAAGGGGAAACAGACAGCATTAGTGCCCTGTGCTCTCAGATCACCAGTGCTTTCAGCACACCATCAGAAGATCCTTTCTCTTCGGCCCCCATGACAAAACCAGTGACAGTAGTTGCACCACAGTCTCCTGCCTTTCAAGGTTTGTGATTTCTTTGGGTGCTGGATGAGGCTTGAATGCACATAATGTTGCTTTCCAGTAACACATGGTCTTAATTTCTTGTGCAAGTCATGTTACCAGTATTTTGGGTGAATGCATCCTGCTTTATTCATCTTGTCTGTTTAATTTTTCTGTGGTTTTGTTTTTAACAATAAGTTCATGCACCTACCACACGATAGTTACCTATAAAAGGGACTGACTTTGAGGTAATGGCTATTTTATTGCATTCTGCCTCCTGAACTGCATAGGAGTGTGTCATAGGAACCAGATCTCGCAAGGGAAGGGATTTTGTGCCACCACAATTACTGTTTTTTAAACAAATTCTTAGATAAGGTGTGGGAAAACGCCAGCTATAGAACTCATAGCAGCCATTAATATTCATTTCACTGCTATGCTTTTATAGAAGTTGTGTGAAAAAAGAACCTCTCCATGTTAAATGTAGTTATTGTTACTTTGTATCTACAAGGTGTTCTACTTTTGAATCTAAAATTAACAGTACAATAACTACTGGTGAGCCATACCTCTTCCTTATAGAAACAACAAATTTAACTTCAATAAGTCATCAGAACTCAAGGCCTGCTAAAGGACATTAAAATCCACCATTCCATGATTCTCTTAACAAGTGTTGGCTTGGTGAAATGAAATTTACTACCTTTATTGACTGTCAGTCCAGTTTGACTAATTACACAAACCCCTGTCATGTGGAAGTGTCTAAGAGTGTTGTATGTTGATAGGTATGACCTGGCCCACTAATTCTCCAGTCACGTGCATGCCTTGCATGAATTAATCGCACTGATGTTGTCTGCTCCCATTTTAGTTAATGGCACTGCCTCTGCCTTCTGTGTGCTTGCTGCTAAACCATCCCAAGCTGCTGTAGTGTCCACAGCTATGCCAGTTCGTGAAACCAATCCTTGGGCTCATGCTCCTGCTGCTAATACTGGAGCTGCAGCCGTGGTCACTGGTAAGATTGGAAGTAGATCCGGTGCATTGCTATGAGAACTTGGATCAAAAGTATAATTGAGCCCCAGAGACAATTGTCAGTGCCACTTAATGGCAAGTGGAAGGAACAGGAACAAAAGCCGGAAGTAGTAGCGTTTTGCACGAGTGGATGGAGAGAAGTGATGAACTTGCTGGTTCTAGGTCTATAACCTGGATTGATACTTATTTTGGCAGCATTTTATAGAATCAGTGCTTAAAAAGGAAGTAATGAAGTTGTATGTGAGTTTGTGTGTATAAAAGGGAAAGAATCTCTGTGTACCCAAAATAATTTTTGTGTATTCTTTTCACTAACGTACATAAGGAGGGATTAAGTTGATTGCTTAAAGGCTTAGAGGTTCATTTCTTCTGTTTAGTAAGTTTAGTCTGTCCCTCCAGGCCTTGTCTGGCACTGTGTAAGCTGAAATGGCTGTCACCCATGTGGGCACATGTGCCAGAAGCCTGCAATCTCTGTTACTTCATTTCATGGTGTAAGCTCCACTCCATGAGAGAAACTTGACTAGTGAAATAGTAGGTTCTGCTCAGCCTTGTAAGAGTACCAGACTTTGTCTTTAAAATAGTTTCTTAGACCTTTGTCTTCCAAGTCCACCAGTCCTGAGCTGTGCATTCAGAAATATACTCCACAGTCAGGGGGGATTAGTGATTACGGACTAGATCATTGCCACCAGGTTGTGAGTGCAGGCAGCAGCTTTCCTGTGTACCCTAAAGTCTTAGATGTCTACTATGAAGAGAAAAACCCCATAAATCTGCACCTTAGTGAAGAACCTCTTACCTACCTCATCTTAACAAATGTCTTCCTAGAACAGAACAGTGGATGCATAAAGATGCTTCCAATGGTGGAAGCATCTTTCAGTCATGGTGGGAGGAGGCCTTTGTGTTCTTGTGTACACCCTCCAGTCTTTCTAACCAATAAAGGATGAGGAGTGGGAATATTAGTGACTTGCCCATGCTTTCCTTCCCAGGCACCGAATGGAGCAGCACCTCCTCAGGTGCGGCCTCCCCAAGTCTCTTCCAAGGGAATCACAGACGTACTCCCTCAGAGGCAGACCGCTGGTTGGAAGAGGTCTCAAAGACTGTCAGAGCCCAACAGCAACCAACCTCAGCCCCAGCCCCACAGCCACTACTCCAGCCTCCTCCAGCAGCTCCAGCCTCCCAGTCAGCACCAGCCTTCCCCGTCAGCACCTTCATTGCGCCTCAGCCTGTGCCGGTGGGCGTGGTACCGCCCATGCAGCCAGCGTTTATTCCAGCTCAGCCCTACGCTGTACCAAATGGGATGACCTATGCAGCCCCAAGCGTCCCTGTGGTTGGGATCACACCTTCCCAGATGGTGGCCAACGTCTTTGGTACTGCCAGCCACACTCCAGCGGCCCACCCGCATCAGTCCCCCAGCCTGGCCAAGCAGCAGCAGCAACAGCAGCAGCCGGCGGCCCCTCAGTACGAGGGTGGCAGCAGCAGTGCCACCGCCAGCCCCTTCTTCCACCCGCCCGCGCAGCACAACGGCTCTGCCGCCTTCAACGGCGTGGAGAGCGGCAGGTGGGCGGCCGAGGACAAGCATTCGCAGCCCCCCGCGCCCGCCCCGCAGGTCGACCCCTTCGAGGCGCAGTGGGCGGCTCTGGAGGGCAAGGCCAAGCAGCGCACCAACCCCTCTCCCACCAACCCCTTCTCCAGTGACCTACAGAAGACATTTGAGATCGAACTTTAAGCGGTCCTGGGGGGGCGGAGAAATTGTACATTAGGATAGAGGGATAAAGGGAGCAGAGGGGACTGTTTCTGATCGGTTTGCTTTGATAATCCCAAAGGTCCCTTCAAACAAAAATGGGTTAGAAAGAGGGAGCAATTACGGGGAGGATGGAAACACACAGAGAATTTAATGTGCAGTTCTTAAAAGGAATCTTGGAGCCACCCCAGTCTGCATTCCCTCCTCTCTTGGAAAGCTGGAAGTCAAATGGAGCAAAGAAAGGCACCCAGTCCCAAAGCCCGTTCTGCAGAAACATCAATCATCTCACACGAAGGAAGGCAGATGTTTGTACCTGTGTCCTCCTGATGCCCTGCAAGCCCTGGATGTTCCCCCTCAGGGAAAAATTGGGTGGGGGGGGGGATGGATATGGGTGGGATGTTGTCACCTTAGCAAAAGCTAGGTCTGTGGGAAAAGTTGAGCTTCCATTTTGAGTAACAAAGTGAATATTATATGTAAAGAATAAAGTAAAGCCAAAATCTTTATTTTTATGCATTTAGAATATTTTAAATAGTTGGATATTAAAAGCTGTATGAGTTGTAAGTAATCTTGCCAAAGGTTAAAAAACAAGGGGGTTGGATGTAAGAAATTGTACATAAGATTGATTTATCGCTGATTCTTATAGTAAGTAATATTGGGGGGGTGGAAAAAGGGGCTCTAGCTTGTTCTTGTATCTGTTCATTGTAAGTAGCATATTGCAACAACAATCACAACCAATAAGTCATTATATCGTAGTTTTAAATAAAGAAAATTAAAGAACAGTATTGTCATGGTTTGAAAACCATGGGGAGAATTTACTGTTTTTTATTGGAATCAATCTACATATTCTATATAGTATGGATTTTTTTTCCTTTCATATATTGCTGCAGTTTCTTTGTCTTAATCTATTGGTTCTAACACTACTGTGACAACTTATTGTCATCATATCTACATCCTGGGGCTGCCTGGGAGACCATTTTATGTTTGTCTGTCAATAGTTCTTAAGAGACTTTTAACTTTGGTTTTATTTTTTCCCACTGATTTGTGAAACCTTGTGGTTAAGGCTGCAGCTGGTCCAGGTTCTGCCTCTGGTGACTTGTGAAAACCATCTCATTTTAACTTTACTTTTAAACTTTGGCCTTACAAGCAAATGTAAGTTATATATATTTGTACTGATGATTTATAATCTGCTTTAACAGAAATAAATGTTGGTGGTAGAAGCACTGCCTGTGAGAGATTTATTTCCCACCCTAATTCAGTTTTCAGCATTTGCCCTTCTGGGTATCTTCTGTCTTGTAAGGTGAGTGTGGATGAGCACTGCTTGCCAACCTAGCAGCTTAAGAATAATATCTTAACACCTCGCATTTTCTACTACCTGTTAGGGTGCACTGAACTTTAAAACTGGATTTCAAAAAATTCTTGTGATGCATAAACACTTAAAGCTCTAAAATAGAGGCCATTACTGAAAATACCAGACTCTGGGTTTGCATGGCTGTGTTTTCTATCAGTGAATATTTACAAAGAGACGAGGATGAGGACAGTAACATTCAGTAATGCCAAAAATAAAAACTCTTTCTTTCCTCTACTATTAAAAAGAGCCATATGAGATGATGATGTATTTTCACCTCTTTTCTGTTCTTCCAGTGAGCTGATACCTACCCTGTTAGTGACTGGTTCTTACTGCATTCTTATGGGCACCACGTCAGTTTAGACAGAAGGAAAAAGTCAGACTCCATAACCTGAAGGGGAAGAAATGCTCCCTTTGTTGGCCCTCGGATTTGAGCTTGCCAGCAGTTTCCATTTCCAGGCAAGTACAGTGAGTCTTACAGTGACAGTCTAGAAAACTACAACTTTTGACTTTACAGATTCTTACCTGTGTTCAGTATGGTATGAATAGGAATGCAAACCACTCCCTGTGGGATTTGAGTTGGTGTCAATGCTTTTTTCAGCTTTCAAAATCAAACAAGTATTTATAGACATTTATAGTAGGAAAGAAAGCAGTTAGTTACGTATCTTTCACATGAAGGGCCCCAAGATGAAGCTGAAAATAATCTATTATACCTACACCCTTCTGCCATGGAGATAAGCACTTCCTACAACCCATTGTTTAGGGAAGAAAATAAACATCTTGATTCTGACATAAAAAGGTAAACTTCGAGTAGGTGATTAAGTGGGGCTACAGCAAGGGAGAAGCTGACCTTGTCAGAAGAAATGTCAAGACCCTTTAGTTAACTTTATGGCATGGATTTACAGCAGGGAGCTGCTGCCTATCAGTCCCACCCCTACTGTGATGGTTGTGCAGCTGAAAGGAGGTCAGCATGAACTCTCCACTAGCCAGAGCACTTCCAGTGTTGTTGAAAGTCCTGCCCATCAGCAGCAGGGGGCTGTTACAGCCCTCAGGAGTCTGGAGAAAGCACTTCCTGGCCCCATCTTACATAACCATAGAGTGTAAATGAGAGCTGACAACACAGAATATTTAAATATTCTAAAAATAGAGCCTCTGACATCTTAGAAAGGGACTTTAGAAAACTGGCTACTTACTCTGGGACAAAAGGGTCTGATACATCCACAGTCCACTTCTAACCATGCTCCTGAGCAGACCCTGACTACTCCTTGATGCCACACATGGAACAGAGAGGGCTTCAAAATGACCACAATTTACAGAGTGTCTGGTCTCAAAAAGCAAAAGTCGTATCATACACTAAAATGGTAAAATAGCCTGTACACACACACACAGAGAAAAAGGTGCTGGTCCGAGATGTTAAATGGAAAAATATGTACAAACACAAGTGGATGTTTTCAGGACCATCTCATTGTTCTTAAATATCCAATGATTTCCACTTGAAACCTTATACTGTAATGCCTGTCCTGCATTCCAGCAGAGGAAATTTTCCCTAATCAAATTAAAGGGTCTTAAATGCAAAATAAGTATTTTTGTCTTTCCTAGCAGATAGAATCTATCAGACCACAGAAGGACCCAGCCCCAAACAGCTGTGACTGTCACCTGTCTCTCCTGTACTGGATTGCTTGTAGACTTTGCTGTTTGTTCACACCCTAGAGCAGTGTGCCCAGTCCTGAACCATACCTGTGCTGATGAGAGTGCAGTCATTCGGTCAGTGATTCCTATTTTTAGGTTCATGTGAACTGATTTACTTGGTTTAGAGTACAAACCAGTCTAGGCTGTCAGCCCTGGCAATTTACACCTATGTTTTGCAGTTGCACTCATGGGTCAGGACTGAAGAAGAAGAGAGTGGTATGAGCACAGGCCCAAATTAGCTGCATTTCTTAAAAGCCTTAAAGTAACACAAGTAGAAGACAAAAGTAAAACCCCCAATTCTCCATCCCCCCAACCAAAATACCAATGTCTACACACCAGTCTATAGCTACCTCTATGCAAATAGTACATGGGTAATGTTGCTAATTATTAGGATCAAACCATCCAAGCCTAGAATGAGGAAGAAGGGGACTGTCAGGGCTGATGGTAGGGTGGAGGCTGTAAAAGAATCGTTTTGCTCAAAAGTAATTCCATTTTGAGATACTGAAGATACCTAAGGGCCTTTCCTGGCCCTTAACATGATATAATCATGATACAGTCTCACCTCCCCACCTCTAATGCCTGAGATTTTCAGAGCCCCAGATCCATGTTTGCTGCCACTCCGTGTTGGCCTTGAAATGAAGGATGCTTTTCAGCTACAGCTGCTCTGCATCTGGAAGTCCTAACTTGTTAGCCTGTACCAGTGAGCATCAGCCCAGGCCACATGCAGAGCCAGGCTTTCCTGGATTTAAATGAGACTAGAGCAGATCCTTGGGAGGTTTATTCTAGCAAGTGAAATGTCCCTACACACGTATTTCTATGTGTTTATTATTAGCCCCTGCCCAAACTCAGCACAACATCAGAACAGCACAGTTCTGGCTCAAGGGAAAAAGATTACTGCTGAGCCTTCCTGGAATGAGTGCTGGTTAAACTGCAGCATCTCAGAACAGGGAACAGCGTTGGTATATTCATCTAAATTACCCCTAGCCTTCAGAAAGGGCTAAAAGTAGTTTTCTATTTTGTCTTAAGCTTTCTGTGAAGCATTGCTTCTGCATTTCACTCCAAAGCTGACTGCAGTCAAGTAGAAACCAAACTGACCCTACTAGAAATTGGTTTAAGGTCTGCTGGAATAAAACAGTTACAGTAACATGACATTACAGCTGTATCCCGAGAGCCAGTAATCTCCTAGGACCTGAACACTAATTTTATATGCATCAAGCTGTTTCTCATGGCCAGAGTCCTTTGCATTTAGATAGAAAGTGCTCCCCAGGAGCACTTGTTCAGCAATACTCATTGGAGGAACAAATGTTCATGGCTCATTAGTGCTTTGATTGGAATGGTTCATGCCCATCTTCAAACACTTCAGAGATTATGTTTTTAAGAGCGCTTCTCTTCTGCTTGTATGAAGAATTGTTCTCTCCCTCTTTCATGCTGGTCCTCTGCCTTCCCTAGTCACATCATCCTACATCCCTACTATTGTCTGGTTTCTGTGAATGACAGCAACTATCCTTAAAAGATGGATTAGGTACAGCAAGGCATACAGGGGAAAAGGAGTTTACAATAAACCTGAGGGTGCTGGGTCTCCCCCCTTTGAGCATTTACACCCACTACACGCTGTTCAATTCACCCTCTTGAGCTTTCCAGCAGAGCAGAGTTCCTGGAACTGTCCCATGCAGTAAAAGAAGAGAGGTGAGACCCCCAGTCCTGTCATGGTCACCGTGGCCGTGGCTGTCACCCGCGGGGGTGTGCGGGGCTGCCCTGGGGACGGTGGCGAGCGCAGCTGGCACAGCAGAAGCTGGAATAGTACTCGTTACCACAGAGCTGGGCCTGCAGGATCAGGTCACAGTTGGCAAGGTGGGGCTGGTCCACGCACTCTCTGCCCAGGTCCGCAACGTGACTCACAGTAGCTGCAGCCAAGCAAAGGGTGAACCAGCTGTAAATTTATCCTCAGATTGCTATTCCCTCCCAAAAGACACAGCATGTTCCTGCTTCTTCTACCCCCCCACCCCAGTTCTAAATTTAGTCCAACATCAGGAAGGAGATGTTGAGTTTCAAGATGAAACAGATACCTCTGGTGAGATACAGGAGGAAAATGCAGTTTCCAGGGAGAGGAGAGACTACTCTACCTACCCTCTAGGTAGAGATAGCTGGATGGTGTCTAAAGTCCAACTACAAATCACACAACCAACTATTTGGCCAACCAATTATGGCATTTTGGCCTCAGGAAGTTTGTTACATTCCTAGTGCCCTGGTCAGGGGGTGTTTCCAGCATCCTGCTTTTCTCTCCATGGAAAGCAGGGCTCCTTACGCAGCATGACCCTGAGGCTCCTGCTGCACCCCAAAGCCCGAGGTGGAGCTGGACTGGCGCACATGACGGGTGCAATAGCAGCCAGGGGCCAGGAGAAGCAGAAAGGCTGCGCTGAACTCACTGCTAGGCCGGCTCCTCAGCACCTTCACCTCCGAGCTGGCACTGACAGAGCTGCTGCTGCTGTAGGCACTGCATGTGTAGGATCCCTCATCAGCCTCTTGGACATTGCTTATAGTCAGGCTTCCATCCTGGGACAGGTGGATGTGGTGGCCATCCCCCCGCATGGGAACTCCGTTCCTATGGTGAAAAACAAAATATTTCACTATTGCCGCCCATGGGTGCTAACGGAGCTCCCTGTGCTCTTTGGAAAATGATGTTCTGTGAAAGGGGTGAATTTTTACAAGTTCAGCAGGAAGGAAAAAAATCTTTTGCACAACCTGGCCCTACAGTTGGGTGGTAACGCGAGCCTGAGCGAGTCATATCCATTGCCCAGTGTTGCGTGGGAGGTAACTGTGTCTGTGTGCTCTGTGCAAAGACATTGCCCTTTCCGCTAGCACGCATTCTTGAGGTTTGAGGAGCTAAGAGAAAACCCAATGTGTCTTTCCCTCTCTCCAGGTTGTGGTCTGGCAGTACTTGTTTGGCTGGCATTGATAGCAGCACATATTGCTTGATGAGCATATGGGGTAGTGAACAATGCGCCCTCTTTCCTCTCCCTTTCAAAGTTTGTTTAAAAAAAACAGCAAGATTTTGTCTGCTCAGTTCCTCCTGGAATAATCTGTGCCCAGCAGGAAAACTGCCTGAATTATGAACTCTTAGTTATCAACAAAATGAAATTTGTTTCACTGAAAAGGGTTTCGTTCCAACTCTGAAACATACATCATTTTGTTAGCTCAAATACCAAATTTATGTATGGAAGAAAAGCTCTGTGTGTGATGGCCCACTTCAGTCCTAACCCTTGGAATTTCAACACTTACCAGTCCATTTCTCTGGATAGTTTGTAAGAAGGCTCCAGAGCAGAACTGATTATTTTCAAACAGGAAAAACAACCCTCACTAAACACTTAAACACAAATTCAGTTTCCTGGTAAACTATCAAGATAAGAGGACACAGCTTTTCACTTTAAAATGCTTCTAAATCTCCTTTGCTCCCACTTGACAGTAAATGGAGAGAATTGTTGCAACAGGAAGCTGGGGGAAGAGGGTGTAAAATGTCTGTCACAATTAGGCAGAGGGTTTCTTAAAAGCAACTAAAACTTTTCCTCTGATTACTCATTTTATCTCTTGTTGTTTTCATGTCACTAGTTTTCCAGTGCAGAGCCCTTCTGAACTCCATGAAATCTTAGTTTAACATCTGATTTCCTTCTTATTTGGCTGGAACATGAACTTGATGATCCCCACTTCCCACAGGGATATTGACCAGGATTTTTGGGTAACATCCAAGTTGTTTTAAGGAAGGGTGGGTGATACTAGGTGGGGCTGATAACTGGTCTCTGCCATACCTGGCAGGCACCCTGCATTAGTATTTGGAGAGTAAATTATGAGGTTTGGAAAGAGAAGGAAGGAGAAGTTCCATCTCATTTTCGCTCACCTTGACCACCTTATATTCACATTGTTGCCAGTCACTGTACAATGAAGCTGAGCAGTCCCTCCCTCAGGTACTGTGATGCGTGGAAGAAGACCAGTGATCCTCAGCTCTCCTAGACCAAAAGGGAAATCATCACTAGCAAGGAGACAACGCCATGCTCTCCCTGGGAGTAGGAGCATTCCCTCATGGGAAAAGTCCAACACATCCAGTGATGAGCTACAAGCCCCTGTGCCTTGAAACAGCATGTTTGAGCCTGTGCAGTTGCTGCTATGGGGAATGTGGATTTCCTAGGACTTTGGCCCAAGAAAGGGTAAGTAACAGAGTTCTCGAAGAGCTTTTTCCTGCAGCTGGACACATGCATGTCACATGCACAGAAGAACCATCTCCTTAGTTTCTCTTGCTCTTACTTCACACCAGTGTCCCAGAAACAAGGCCCTGAGAGTCACTCTTACTATCAATCCCTTTTCCCAGCTGCCTGGAGCACCACGATACACAGGACACGTGCAGATGACTACTGGGCAAAACAACTCATTCTTCCCTTGCCCTCAAGATGCCTGTTAAACTCTAGGTGTGAAGTAAAGAGGCACGGCCAGCAAAGGAACCCAGGCTGGCCCTGCACAGCCTTCCCTGTGCACAGGAGCCAAGTGTGTTTCCAGGCAGTCAGTACCTAGGGGCCGGAGCAGGACCTGGCGCTGGTCGCGGTCACGTCCATTGGAGGCGATGCAGGTGAAGAAGCCGATGTCTTCGGGGGCGAGCCGGCTGATCAGCAGGGCCCCGTCCGCCTGCTGCCTGTGCCTGGGGAACAAAGCCACAGTGTCCCTCAGCCTGTGCCTGGGACTCCAGCCAGCAGAGATGAACCTAAGCCTCATGCACAACTTTGCGGTACCGCTGAGCAAGCTTAGCAGCTCAAATGCTGCAGGGGTTGTAATACAACCAACCCTTAGTCCTCAAATCCCAGCACTGATGCCGTAAGACTCTGGAAAAACTTGCTGCTAGAGCAGATTTCTGGGAGCAGGGAGACGGGAGCGCAGCACCAGTAGCTGTGGAAGTTCAATGCAGATACCCTGATCTCTCTCTGCTGAGAGCCCTTGCTCACTGACCAGCTGGTTTTTGGCAAATTTGCTAGCCATGTGTTCTTTTTCTGCTAACCTTGTAGCTGAATAAATTTAAGCCCTGGCTCACTTGTAGATCCTGTGTCACAGCTGTTCCCTCAAGGGCTCAACGTTCAAACTTCCATCTGTGAGGGAGGGAGGACAGGGCAGGCCAGCAGTATGGCCTGGTCCTGATGGAGGAAGCAGGACAGCATAAAGCCAGACAGGCCCTCGTTGCATGGCCAAGAGCTCTGTTGTCACGGAGAGGAGACAGGGAAGGAAAAGCAAGGAGGAGGCTCTTCTCATGAACAGTTGGAGCTGCCCGGGAGCTCACCTGGGAGAGGAGAGGGGCTGCCCATCTTTCTGCCACTCAATGTTGAGAGTTGGTGATGCTTCCACTGTGCAGGGCAGTCTGACTCTCTCCCCGACATTGGCCTCCACTACTGTGGGCTCACTCTTATCCATTTTCAACCTGCAAAGTTCACAAGCACAGCAAAAGGTGTAGAAACTTCCTTGCTCAGCGTTTGACCTTCAGCATGAGGCTTTATCAATCACAGGCCTTATTTTTTGCCTCCAATGGCAAACGAAGGTCTCTCTACTCCCATGAGAGCTCTGATGCTTGCCATTACCAACATTCATTCCCAACATTCAGAAAAGAGCAGCCTCTATAAAATCCTGCTCCAGTTCAGCCCAGTTTGGTGCTGCTCATCAGCCAGCTTAACTTACAGACAGCAACCCTCTGGTTGGTTCTTACAGCAACCCTCTGGACAATAGCTGAGGAAGCTTTAACAATGTGAACACACAGCAAACAGTACAAAGTCCTAAACAGGGCACCGAGCAAGCTTCCCCTTAGGTGCTTATCTGGCACACAAAAATGAGCCTTTTTTAGGTGTGAAGAGCCTATTGCTATCACCTGACTGCACACAAGGTCCAGGTGCTGGTCATCCACTTCATGCCCCAGAAAGGTTGAGGTCACCTCCTCACAACACTCATCTCCTCATGTTCTTGGCTCTGTTATAACTACAGCTAAACACTGTCTTAGAAGAGAGCTAAACCATTATGTTCCCACAGTTAAATAAAACGTCATCTACCCTACCCCCATTCTGTGACCTGAATTCTTGATCTCAAAAAATAAAACCAAAGAGCCTTAATTTGATGTTCTTAATTCAATGAATCACTTATTACTGCTTTTAGGCAGAAGCAGCTAAGGAGATTGCTGCAGAGTTCATCAAATTGGCTGGGTTTTAGGTTATAAACTCAACAAAAGAGAGAGATCAGATCATGGCTCTATTTAATCTAGAATCCCAACATGCTGCATTTAAAATAATTGGTCCCCCTTTATTTCTGTGGGGCCTAGAAGCAATAAGAAACCATGAAAGAAGATACAAAATATGCCAGTACATGAAGAGACAGTTCTGGGTCAAACTGGTTTGTTCACAAAATATTTAAAATTAATTAGTGGAGGCTGAAGGAACTGAAGTGGTTTTTTGTTTTTTTTTCAATATACATATGTCTATTTTGTGCTAGTTAAGCAGCTCCTATTTGCTTCACCTTTTTTTTCAGAACAGGTTTCTCTTTCTGCCTGCACTAACATGAACAGCTAAGGATGCTGCCTCGAGACTTCTTTTGTTTGAACCCAGCTCCTTTGCTGCCAGCTTCCCTGTTCATCTCTGCTCAGAGTATGCTTCATTCAAGAGACCCTCAGGGAGGACAGAAGACAGCTTGCAACTGGGATCTTCTCCCGTTCCCACTGTCAGCAGTTCAGTACTGCTTGCTCCCCAACCGTGCCCTGGAACAGCTGAGCCAGGACCTTTCCAATCTTTGGCTTTTCTACATGAAGAGGTGCCATATGGCTCATCAGCTGGGCACAGCAGACCAACTGTTGCTGCAGGTGAACGTACCTGTGTGTGAGCTGCTGACGCGCAGAGGAGCCGGCTGCCTGCACACGCTGCCTGCCTCTGGATAACCCTCCGTGCTGCTGCTCTGCCTTGTGAAGGACTCGACCTCTCTCACCCTCTGCCAGAACACTGCTCTGGTACTCTATTCAAAACAAAATGCCATGTGTGAATAAAAGGACACTTCTTGCTGTGACCTCTTGCTTAGGGCTCCTGTGAGCTTGCAAGAGCTTGCTGAACTGGAGCCAAAGAGCCCTTCAGCCATCTGCTTTCTGGCTGACTAGTGCAGTAAACCTGTGCTGTCTACTAATGAGAGCCACAGACCTGCAGGCAAGCAATTTTAGACTCCTTTCTCTCCTCTGTCAGTGAACATGTTGCAACATCCCTTAGGCCACAGTGCCTTCTGTCCCATGTGCCATTGCTGTGACAAAGCACACTTCAGAGATTGAAGGCCACAGGGTGCCTTTCTGGCCCATCTTTTGAGACTAGTCTTTTTTGTTTGTTTTGTTTCTAAAATAAGGGGCACATTTTTCAGAACATGGAATTATTTGTTAGCCAGCAGGACCTGTTTGGGCAAAACACAAAACATAAATGCACCAGCAGTTATGTTTTGGATCAGGAGGCAGCTGATGGCTCTCAGGGAGAAAGACATGCTTGCTGTGCTAGAAACAGGGCGGGTTACAGGCAAGCCACAACTCCACTTATGGGGAGAAAGTATTTTAGGGCCAAGGCTTTATCATGAGGCAACACCAAAAGAGACCCTGCTGCCTCCACAGTCCCTCTTGGCAGCAGAGGAAGTTTGCAGCTGGCTTTATTGAGCCTGTGGTCAGTAACCATTAATGAGGAGCCGTGAGTTACCTCTCCGGTCCTGAGCAGAAGATAATTCACCTGTGATGTGCAGCTGAATCTGTCGGCTCTCTGTCCTCCCATCGGAAGTGCGGCAGGTGTAGGTGCCCGCGTCCTGGGGCTGGACGTGGCTGATCACCAGGGAGCTGTCGGACTGGTAGGTGTGCCTGCAACACGGGTGGGGAGTGCTGCCTGTGCCTCTGCCTCTGCCTGGCCACCCACAGCAGCCCACAGTGCACAGTGCCCTGTGGCTGATGTCACCAAAACCATCCCCATGGAGTGCCCTCCCTGGCTCAGAAATAAAACCCAGCTGGCCACAGACGGGTCACAGCCAGGGGGAATAACTGCAGCAGAAAGGAGGTCAGGAACAGAGAGGAAAAACTGAGATGGAAAACAGGGAACTGCTTTCAGTAACTCTCTCCCATAAGGAGGCAAACTGCCCTTCCAGGGGGGAGGTTTGAGTCCCAGCAGTCAACTGCAAACACAAAAGCATAACTGAGCTTTTCTTAACTGTGATTTTCGTAACACAAAGGGACTGACTGGCTCCAGACTCTTGCTGGAAACAGACTTCCCAGGAAAAACAGGTTTCAAAGTAGTTTAAAAAAAAAAATTATGCCAGAGATTTCTAGCTAGAGGAACTCTGGGCTATTAGGCTGCAAATTTCACCCTCAACTACTGGCTTAGTGCTGCCCCAAGATGAACCCAAGAGAAGCAATATTTTTCTGCAGCATTACCCATGTCAGCTCCTACAGTGCCTTCCACCAGTGTTATGGGACAACACTTGCTCTGCCCCATAACTCTAGCCAACACCTCATTACTGGTGTAGACTGTACCTGTTTCTGCTATGCACAGAGCAGGTGGACAGTTAACACCCCTAGATGAATACAGGGCCTTCTTTATTTCTTTTTTTTTAAAATGCTGGTTGTGGCTGGTATAGTGTTAATTTTCTTCACAGTAGCTGGTATGTGGCTGTGTTTTAGATTTGTGCTGAAAAGAGTGTTGATGTTTTCACTACTGCTGAGAGGTGTTTACACCAAGTCAGGGCCTTTTCTGCTTCTCACCACACCTGCCAGTGGGCTGTGGGTGCACAAGAAGCTGGGAGGGGACACAGCTGGGACAGCTGACCCTGACAGACCACAGGGATATTCCATACCATATGGCATCATGCTCAGCACATAAATCTGGGGAAAGGAGGAGGAGTAGGGAGGGGGATCGGAGTGATGGCATTTGTCCTTCCAAGTCACTGTTATGTGTGATGGGGCCCTGCTCTTCTGGAGACAGCTGAACACCTGCCTGCCCGTGGGAAGTGATGAATGAATTCCTTGTTTTGCTTTGCTTGCACCCACGGCTTTTGTTTTGTCTTTTAAACTGTCTTTATCTCAGTCCATGGATTTTCTCAGTTTTACCCTTCTGATTCTCTCTCCCATCCCAGCAGGGGTGAGTGAGCAGCCCTATGGGGCTGAGTTACCAGCTGGGGTGAAACCATGACAGCCTCTTTGGGACTGCATGTTTGGGCACTCTGCCCAGCAAGAAGCCCATCTGCTCTGCAGTGAAGGGAGCTGAGCTCACCTGTCAGAGGAGACTGGTCGACTGTTCTTCATCCACTCCACTCTGGAGAGTGGGGACATGCCTGTCTTGCAGACCAGCTGGATGTTTTGTCCCACAACTGCTGTCACAAGAGAGGGCTTGGCTTCCTCCAGGACTGTTCTGAAAGAGAAAGTGATTCCATTGGCACTTCAGCTGCCCTCCTCACCTCTGTGTCCTCTCATGTGACTGGATAAGTTACAACCAGAAGGCAAAGCAGGACCAGCTGCCCATTCAGCTTTGAGCAGATGCACTGGGCAACATGGGGAGCCCTCTCCTATACAGCAAAGACTTCTCTGGACAGACTGAATGCTATGATATCTCCTGGAAGAAAGTCCTGTAATCCCTCTCTTCTGAAGGAACAAGGTTCCGCTCAGCAGACAGACACAGGTCTAGTGCAGATATGTTTAGATCTAGATCTACACTCCTGATTTCAGTCTGGATCTTGACCCAAAGTCTGCATCTTAAAAGTCTTCCCTAGAACAACCCACTGCTGCTCCCATGCAGTGTTGAGATAAAGGCTCTGAAGTCAGAGTGACAGCTAAATTTGTTGGTCAGAACAAGATAAACACCTATGGATTCTCATTTACAGTGTAAGAAGGCTTCCCAGACAGAGACCCCAGGATTCTGCAGTCTTTTTACACATCATACTTCGGTGCTGTTAGAGACCAGGGAGGGTATGAGGGAAGAGACAGCAGGTAATGCCAGGGGCTGAATAACAGTGACTCGATTTACCAAGGGGCCACATGTGTAGCTAATCCATCACATGGTATTCCCAGTTAGCTGCTCCCAGCTGGGGCAACATTTTCACTCCAGAGAAAACCACACTGATGCTTCACAATGAGCTGTCAGAACAGGGGGGAGGGGTGGGTGGAAATCATCACCTGTGCAGAGCCTGTGCTGGGAACAAGTCTGCAGACTCCTGGTGCCCAAATCCCTCTGTCGTGGAAAGATCTGCTCTGAAAGCTTCACGCCACTGCTTCCCTTCCTGGGGCAGCCCCTGGTGGCCACTGCTCCTCTGCCTGTCCGAGGGCCCCGGCATGGCTGTTTCCCAGGGGCGCAGCTGGCCCAGGCTGCTTCGCTGGGTGTCCCAGCGCTGGCTCTCCACCACACCAGTCCTTGGCAAAGCCTTTGGCAGCACGTCCCTCCTCCAGCTGTCCTGCCTGTGGCTGTCTTGCGTGGGAAGTGAGGCCCCATAAGTTCTTCCTTCTTGGCTTTGACTTCCAGTCTGTCTTGTGGGTGATTGCTGCTGACCCTGAGCATGTCCTGTACGAGAACTGGAGCCAGTCTGCTGGTGTTGCAGGGCCCCTGTGCCAGGAGAAGGCTGGAGCTCCAGATGACTGACCCCCCCAGAGCTGTGGCACACTCTCATGCACTCCTCCTCCGAGGCAAAGCTGTTTTTATTGCCGTGACAGCCGCCATACCAAAACCGGTTGCACTTGCCAACAACTCCTACAAAGTACCAGCGAGTGGTCCAGTTGGTGCAGGGGCCGTGGGCACTGGGCAGCAGGCACATGACAGGGTATGCTACCAAAAAGAGTGGAACAGAGGGAGATGTGAGGGTCATAAAGCACAAAGGTCCAGGGGCTTCAAGGCACCTACCTAGATGATTTATCTGATGGCCCTGCGGGCAGAGGGCAGGTGGGAAAATAGGACACCTGTGTGTCCTACCCAGCTGTGCTTTGAAACTGAGAAACTACTCACATGGGGGTTTTTTGCCTCAGTTTTGCCTCTGATGGAAGAACCATCCTCAAAGACATTTCTGAATCTAGATACTAGACAGATGCTTTATATCCTTGCCTGGAGAATTATGCAACTGCAAAGCAGGCTCTGGGGCTTCCTCTCCTGCAAGGGACACATGGCTGCCATTGGCACATTTCCAGCCCACAAAGCAAATGGTTTAGACCCAGCTGTGAAGACAATTTGTGCATCACAGAATACCCCTCCACACTGATATAAAGAGGAGCACAGCCCAAGGTGTTTACAAACCCAGAACCATGGGTATCACAGCCACATGCTGACAAACACTGGATGCAGGGCTCCAGCTGCAAGGTGCTTTGTCAAGCTGTAGCTCAGCTGAGACAATCCAAAGAGCTTTCCCCTTCCCCAGGGCTACACCACAGGGACAGCCACCAAGCAATCTCTGTGCTGCAGCAGGAGGGCAAGGGCATGCAGAGGGTACAGCTGGGCACTAAAGCAGCAGAGATGTTTTTGCCCAGCAGCCCTCGTATCCTCATAGCACAGCAGGCACTGGATTGAACTTTGCTGGCTGAGGACATCCATGCAGCCCTGAGCAACCCCTCCTTCCCCATGCAGTTCTCATTCCTCCCCTGTCCACAGGCTGTCTGAAGGCCGAGCACCATCCTGATTCCTCAGGAGATCCCTACTCCTCCTAAACCTGGGGCATTCATTCAGAGCACTCCAGGCTGCATCAGAGTGTCTTATACAACTCCTGACTAGTCCTACAGATGGACAGAGATCACACATACAGACTTCTGTCCAACTATCAGCAGAGGACAACAAGAATTTTTGTGGCAGCTGGCAGAGCTGAATCCTCAGGCTTCTTTTCTACACTCTCTCCAACCACCAGGTAGAAATTCTCTTCAGAGAGATTATTTACTACATTTTACAGAGACTGGAGCCTCTACACAGGAAACTTCTATATGGTACTGGACTCTTTTTTTGTTTCTCAACCAATAAGCCAAAGCATCACTTACGGTAGTTGGGCCTGTTGAGACATCCTTCCCCTCGAGGACCCGAGGCTGAGGCGACGTTGTCAAAGCAGCAGCCGTACACGGAGCCGCGGCACTCGCCCGATGGGTGCTGCTGGGACAAGGCTTGGCTTGCCTTGGGGACAGGAATGGAAAGCCAAGAGTTATCCTCACACATGAGGACAGCAGCACATGCAAGGCACTGTGTGTGAGCTGTCAGCTGCACATAGCCAGCTGTTAGAGGCACCACTGTTTGCTTGTTTGCCTCCTAGAGGCTTTTGTCGTGGGAAAGGGTGGGAAACTTGGCTGTCAGCCATAGAGCCAGGGCTGCGCTTCTCTGCAAGGCACACCTAAGCAGCCCAGCAGCAGGCCAGTTCTCATTGCTGCCACCAACAAGCACTCCAACCTATGGGAGGGGTCACCTCCCCACCTTGAATTAATTTGCAGATTTGACAAACAAAACCAATTAATAGAACCCATGTTTTTCCCTTTTTTTTATTCCTAGAAAGTGGATAGCAATTTTCTGACCAACAGAAATTTGATTACTCAGGATTATTGAATCAGCTCTACATAGGATGGCCGCCTACTTCTCAGACATCTCCCCACCACCTGCTCTGTACCCTGCTTGTAGAGGATTGCAGGTGGATGCTCCAGACTGAACAGGAGCAAGGTGGGCCAAAGGGTTTGATGCCATGCCTGGAGTATTGGTTCCTCTCTACTGCCAGAGATGAAGCCCAACAGAATCCACAGTGTGAGTCAGCAGGGTCAAATCTGAATGTTCATATCTTATCAACTCCTAAAATGCAAAGAGCTTTTGTACTTACTGCTGGAGTGGTTGCAGTGGGATGATTTTGTCTTGTTTGAAGGTCACGGTAATATTGTGGGCACCCAATGTTGTTTGGACCCTGGGCAGCCGATACTCCATCAGGGCAGCAGCCGTGCGGGCTCTGCCGGCAGCCCTGGGAGCCGCTGCCTGCAGGGGGGTCCTGAGAGAGGCTGAGCCGATGGGAACCTGCCGAGCGGGACTGCGGCTCCCAGCGGACAGGAAACACGTTCATGCCGTGGTCTTTGGTGGGTGGAGTGTGCTGATTCCCTGGGGTACTGTGCATCATGGTGTTCCCAGGGAGCATCCTTCCATCATCAGAATCTGGGGAGAGAACTCCTTCAAGTATGCAGGTGAGCATGAAAAGCTGATTTCCTTCTCTCTGCCCTCTTTCAACTGTCCAAGGCTACCTGGAAGGATTTTCTGTATCACCTCTAGGGGTGTCTTCTGGCCCACCCTTCCCAATCTGGCTGAGGTATTTTGCTCATTGCCTTGACCATTCTTCCTGCTGTCCTGTGAGAAACCACCTGTCCCATTGTTGTGGTCCCTTCATATTATCCTTTCTTGTTCCTATGATCTGCTTTGGGCATCATTTCTTCCAGCCAGCACTTAAGTCATGCTGACAGAACCTGAGATTCATATACTGTACAGTCTTCTGCACAGAGAGATTCAAGGACTGGTCACTATTGGTGTAAAAGAATCTACATTTTGTCCCTAGTTCCTTGAGTTTCAATGAGCCCATGAAAGAAATGAGAGAAAAGAAGAAAAGAATGATCCCTCTACCTACCACACACTATTCCAAGTACCCCATAATCAAACCTCAAATTAAAAAATTCTTCCAAACCTGGGGCAGGGCTGTTTGGGTTGTAACGTGTCAGCAAGGACTGGCGAGTAACATCATATCCCATAGTGTCCTGCATGCTGGGGACCTCTGCAAAGAGACATTCATACAAAATGGGTGTAGTTAGTGCAGCCCCATGCTCTAATAATTGCAAATACATCCAGCAGTCAGCAGGAGACAAAAGCTGATGAAAATGTTCCTGTTCCTCTTGTGGAATAGCTGCTGAGCAGCAATTGGATTTGATTGGATTGTCAGGACAAGTGACCTACAACAGGCAGGCAGACAAAAGTCAGCATTGCAGCTCTGACATGGAGAATAGACACAGACAAGAAGCAAAATGTTCTGAAGAGTCGTGACTCCTTTAGAGCCAGTCCACAGAAGGAAGGGTGAGGGTTGGCTATAGTTTTTAGCTACTGAGCCTGTCCAAGTTGCCATCCTTCTGGACAGGGAGTCCTGGGATTAGTCTGCAGCACACGCTGGATGAGCCAGCATAGAATACTGGATTCAAAATGGACATACATCAGTGTTGTTCCCAAGCCTGTTGCACACATTTCAATCAGCAGAAGTACTGGGAATCTGAAGATGCTTTGTGCACATAACCTTGGCAAACTCACAGGATGAAGACAGGCAGGCAAAAAGCTGAGAACGTAAGCTGGTGCAGAGCTGGGAATTTCTACTCCTAAGCAAAAGCATGTTGGGAAAGCTGGGTGTGCAGCAATTCCACTCACGCTGTGGCAGGTAGCAGGGCTGTGTGTTGCAGCTACCCAGGGTGGCTGGTTTCTGTGGCTGGATGGCTTTGCACGTCTCAGGACTGTAGAGTTTGGAGTCGCCGTCAGCACAGATGACCTGGCGTGTCCGGATGCCTGAATCGCAGCTCTTGGAACACTTGGGCACAGAGACAAGGCAGTGAACAGGCAGCAAAGGCTGAATGCAGAAACCCCACAGATCAGAAGTGGGGAACAGCTGCATGATTAGCTGCAGGCTGAGCACAGCTTCCTCCACCAAGACAAAGCAAACAATATTTCAGCTGGAATCATCTGAACAATTAGAAAACCATACTCTAAACCATTTTACCAGATGTTCCACCCAGCCCTGAAGCATTAGGCTCTGTGCCATACTCAGCCTGTAGCATCCAGATGAGCTGCTGTTACCCACAGTGGTGTGTCAGGGAGCTGGAGAGAATGATTTCAGCCTGAAGGCATAAAGGCACCACAATTCTCTGGGGATCCACCAGCTGTGAGTGGGTCAGTTTGCATTCAAGAACAACAAATTACAACTGGAAAGCAAATGAGTGTAAGCAGCTTGTAAGCAGCTAGCTGGAGTTTGCCTCACTGGAAGCTGTGGATGAGAAGGAGCAGTGCCCAGAGGAGGGGATAGCACAAAGTGTCTGTGCAATCCACATGGCTCATGGCAAGCTCTATAAACATTAGGAGAGTATTTCTCTCTAATTCAGAGAGGCAGATAGGAGATCTTCTGATATCAGAAAGTTAGGAGAAAGATTAAGATATGAAACTTCTTTAGCTGTAAGTAAAATTTGGCCCACATCTCATGCAGAAGCAAATCTAACATGCTTTAGCTCAGAACAAGCTGGTCTGGCTAGCACAGAAGTGAAAAAGTGTTTGGAAGTCACCTGATGCATTGGATCTACCCATATCTCTACCCCTAGACACTTTTCCGAGGTTGTAGACAGTTTGGCTTCTACCACAAAGACAGGATTAATCCATCTGAAGCACAGTTTATCTGAATAATTACAAAAATGTACTTTAAAGCATATCACCAAGTGCAGTGACCAGTCCTGAAGCCTAGAGCTCTAAGCCACACTTGGCCAGAGAGCTGTTCTGCTGATCACAGCGATGGAGCAAAGAATTGGGAATAAGCAGCAAGAATGGATTGTTTCAGCTTATTGGCTGCATTTTGTCACTGTCACTGAAATGATAATCTCCCCTCAGAAGGATTTATTTTTGTAGCAGCTGCACACAAAGCAGGCATCAGATTAACTGGAGCATTCCTAGTGCCAGTTACAGCAAAACCGTGAGCCAAGGGGATGGTAATGAAGCACTCCTTGCTCCCAGCCTCAGCCAATGTGCAGAGTGCAGGGATCAAAGCCTGTTTGTGAGGAGCACAGCAATACAATCAGTAATTTCCGAGCCATGACAGCGAGGTGCTCACCAGACCCCAGTCTCCAACATGCCAGCCGATTTCCTGGATGCAGTTCTCCTTAAGGCAGGGCTGGGTGGCCGATGGCTTTGGCTCCATCAGACAAGCAAAGTCTTGAGCCTGAAAGCCCTGCTGAGTCCTGCAGGTGACAGTCCGGGTCTGCACTCCTTCCCCACAGCTGGCTGAGCACTGCAGAAAGGGGCCCAACAATTACAAAGAGGCAGCTGGTTTCCTCTTGCAGTTCCAGGCTGGGCTCCTTATCATTAGAGCAGAGCAGCATTTTGAGACTGCCTGAAACAACCAACTATCATTAAAATAATTTTCTGGGGTGAGAGTTAGCAGAGTAGCTGTTTATGCTATGGAGGAAACAACAAGGCATGGGAGCATGGGATAGAGTCTGGGAGATCTGGAGCTCACTGGATGATTTTGGCCTGTTCATATAATTACTCTTGATCTCTCCCCAGAGGAGATGGGGAGGATGAATTTAGAAAAATATCAACACTGCAGAATACATTGAGAACAAAACATGGTAGAAAATATCTGGAAACTCATGTTATTTACATCTGATTAAAACCAATGCAAGGTAAAAAATTATAGGGAAGGTAAAAGGTTAGGTTCTTATATTGCTCATGTCTTTGCTTGAAGACCTTGTCCTCTATTTTTGCAGCATGGAGCTGTGACAACTTCTATATTAGCAACTAGTTTGTGACATTTTCAATGCCCTCTTAAATTCACAGTGGTGTTTCCTGGAATCCAACCTACTTCTACATGAAGTCTTACAGAGAGCATTTACTTGGGGACAGTCTGAATCACTTCAGATGAGCTTCCCAGCTGAGTTTCAGCCTTTCATTTACCAGAGCGACCTTTTAACTCTGAGACTACACAAAACACAGTTGCTTCTGAGAATCCTGGAATGAATCACTCAGGCATCAGCTGGTAAGAACATGACCCTTGGTGCCTTCCCCAAATGGCGCTCTTACTCCACAACCCCAAAGTCACACCTCGCATCTCACAAGGTGGGGAGAGAAAAGGGGTGGAAGGACTTTCCAGTCTAGGTGAGCATGCCTCAGAGTTGCATTTTGTGCTGTTGCACAACTCAGACAGGCTAAGTACAACCACAAGATTGCAAATCAAATGTCGCAAGCATGCACGTACTTCTTCTAATAGAGGAAAAGTCACTTGTACTTTAGGGACTGAGTAGACATTGCCTTTATTTTCTAAGCCCTTGGAATGCAAGATGCCTTCTGAAAGCCTGTCTGGCTGAACTGAGCGCACACAGTTTGAGCTGTTTCCACTCCTGTGGATGTACATGCACACAAGCAATCAGAAATACACCACATGGCTGTGTTTGGAGAAGCCCTGTGCAGACACACAGCGAACAGCAGGTCACCAGTGTTTCAAGAGTATTGCTGTCCTGGGCTGGTGATGTGAGGCAGCAAAATACATGGAAATAACCAGCACAGGCAGAGGCCATGAGCTCCTGTTTCACAGAGGAGGGTGTGCTACTGCACACTACACCAGGTCTGGCTCAGAAAACCAAGCCAGTGCCAGGTGTGTGTGGGGGGTCTGATAAAAACACGGCAGTGTAGAAAGGACTGGCAGACCAGAGAAGAGAGAACGTGCAATGAGGAGAGCAGAGGTGCAGGGGCACACACAGTTTTGAGGAACAGGGATGTGTTCACAGGAGACTATTGGAGGACTACAGGACAAGTTCTACACCTCTGCACACCATCTATCCAGGGACACACACTTTTTGTAGTCCCAGAGTCCCAGCCTGTCTCCTTCTCCCCAAGCTTTGGCAGATCATCCCCCAGCAGGTGCCAGGAGGCTGCTGTGTGCCCGGGGCACTGACCTGGGACCAGGGGCCGGTGCTCCAGGCGGCACACTGGTGGACGTTGCAGGGCTGGCTGCGGCGCGGCTGCTGTGCGAAGACCATGCACTCGGTGTCCTCCGCCACCCCCTGCGCGCTCTGCCCGTCAAACGACACGCAGTACACGGAGCGGGTCTGCGTGCCCCCGCCGCAGGTGGCTGAGCAGGGGCCCCACTCTCCCGTTTTCCACCTGCAGGTTGCAGAATCAAGGACAAAAAAATAAAAGTAAGCCCAGCCAAACTGCCCAGAGGCAGAGAGGAGTCAGTGCCACACATCCCTGTTGAAATCAAACAGGGCTGATGACCCTTTGCGGAATAGAATCAGAGGCGAGTTCCCATTGGACCAAGCGTGCCCAGCTTAATTGGCAATGCAGAGCATTAGTCCTACTCCAGAGACATATCTCCAGCTATAAAACACTTGTTTCTCTGGAAATGCAGAGCTCTCCCAGAAGGGGAAGATCTCTCTCCATGGTTTTTGGTCTCCTGGTGTCTGCAAAAATGTCATGCCTGGAATAGAACACCAAAAAAAACCAAACCAAACAAAAAAACACGAACCAAACCAAACCAAACAAACAAACAAAGAAAAAAACAAACCACCCAATCCAGATCAACTAAAAGAAAAGCTACCACAACAGCCTAATCCACACATTACACTCCAGACATTATCAGAAACAGTAAAACCGAGCCAAGTCCTTACACTCAGAAGTGTTTAACTTTTCACTGACAGCCAGTAGAAAGCTGGTTTATTCCTCCCATCAGTCAAATTCTCTAACTGCGGTATACATACAAAAAGCCCACAAAAATGTAAATAGATTTTTTCCTGTCTTTGGTTGCTGAAGCTGCTGCAGAAATGATACACCCTTGCCAACAAGGGGAATGTCCACAAAACAATCTGTCTAGATACTAAAATCTCTGCCCATGGGCACTCCAGCTCCTCTGAGCTGGCTGGGTAGCTGGAAGCACAGCTTGCATGACCTGGCTTCAGGGATAATATGATGATCCACAATTCCAGCATGCAGTGCAGTCCAAAGACACTGGTTGTAGAGGGGGAACATCATGGTGATCTGCTTGCCAGCTGCTATGTCTCCTTGCAGCCAGGTAAGGCCCAGCCAGGGTGTGAAAGCAATTCATATTTTCTCCCTCAACACTCCAGCTACTTCCCTAGCCTGGCCCTTGCCACCCCTTAACTGAGTTTCAGCCAGTCAATCCACATTCACATCCTGACAGGATTCCACAATAGGCTCTGCCATGGTCAGCTCCTTAACACACCCTTCTTTACTGCTAAAGTTGCACATGTCAACCCAAAATTGAATGACCTTCACTATAAAATATTTCCTTTGGAAAGGGAACAAATACATTCTGTAGAAGCCATTTACAATGGTGTGGTGGCAGGACTTATAACAAATTATTCATCAAGTTTTTTCAAAAGCTCCAATGAGAAAAACTCCTCCCCCAACTACTGCATTCTGCCTCCTGTAAAGCAAATGTACAGTTTTGGAAAGGCTGTATCAACCAGATGGGATCACCTACAACTTCCTTCAATTGCAAGTCAAGACTTCTCTGACACTCGTTTCATTTCCTTTGTAAGACAAAGTCAACCATAAAGCTGGGACCCTCATCAGAGGGCAAAATTTGCCAGTCCTAAGCAATTAGCAGCTTGCTGGGGGACAACTGTTTTGCTTTTGATACTTTTAACTTCTATCTCAGTTTACATTATTGTATCTGTCACATCCTTGTACTCATCACACCCTACAGGCTCTTTTCTGCCTGCTATATGGCCCATGCCAAAAAAGAAGAGCTTTTAAGAAATTCTAAGTCTTTCTGTATGCTAGCCAATATTACAATTGCCCAAACGATCATGCTCTCTTTTGATTTATGTCCTTTTATTTATCTTGATAAATAAATTTAAAAAAACCCAAAAAACTTCCAGAAATTCTTTACCCTGATTCCAGAGAAAACATGAGAATAAGCAGGCAGAAGCTATGAAGAAATTGTCCTTTTCTCAGTCCCCTAAGAATCAAGATACTAGAGGCACGTGCAGACACCTAAGCAAAGCTGCCAGCCAGCACCCTCCACCATCATTTTCACTGGCAAGCACCAAAAGCAAAGCAACACCCACTTCTACCACCAGTGCCAAACGGGAAAGCCCCCACGCACTTCAGTGGACAACTAGGTGGAAAGAGAAGAGAGCAGCTGCCCTCCTGAGCTTTCTATAACTTCCTTCTCCTTGTTACCTCTTCATCTGAGAGCTCCGTGCGCCGCTGTGACTCCAGGCTTGCGGCAGGTAGATGTAAGAAGTCCTTTATATACAGAACAAAGGTTTTAAAGAACTTAAAACAAGTAGCTACAGGGTAACATGTATTCAGAAATGCTCCCAGGTGCCCTCTTATGCACACCAGTGCTCTCAGAGGCCTCCACTGGTACACAAATACACAGCTAATGCTCGTGTTACAGCTCTGGATGCCCAGTAAGAGCCAAGTGAGGCCAGGGGGCAAGGTGGAAATCGCTGGGTTAAGGGGTTTAAAAGTGCTGGAGAATGAAAATATTCCAGGATTCATCCCTTTCTAAGAGAACAGACACCAGGAATGCAGAAATGACATAAAATGACACCAGCTCAGACCTTCTACTCTGTCTTTGTAGGCCCCAGCTCAAGAGAAGAAAACCCAAAGAGTCTGTTTCATATCTCCTACGTGGGCTAGGCAACTGTCTTCCGCAATCCTATTTTGGAAGGCAGATTTAATTGGTCTATAAAATGCACACAGGATGTATTAAGCCCCTTCCTTGTGCGCACAGAAATGCTCATCACTCATCACTGTGTTATCATCCCAATCTTTTGTCTTTGGCTTTCTCTTAGAAGTGAAGCACCTCCTTGGAGAGAACTGTGCTGGAGGGCAGAAGTGAGAGGGTCATTATTTTCTTGGTTCTGAAAGAACCTCAGGAAGAAGTCAGACCCCAGAGGAAGGAAACCAATCATACCGTTTTGTCTGGGGACAAGGCTGATGACCACACGTCCGGTTGTTGTCTGGTTGTGGTTTATTCCTGCACATATAGTCTGGATAAATTTCATTGTCTATGGTACAAAACACCAAGCGGGTTTGGAAACCTAGGGGACAAGCAAGAGAGTATCTGATCAACACAAGCTACACAGGATTAGCAATGCACTGGGGTTGACAAGACAAGTTTCTAAAGTCGTGTAGAATGCACACCTGTCCCAGCCATTCTGGAAAAGAGACAGGTGCAGATCTCTGTCTCTCACTATATGAATGGTGCCTTCCCACAGTATAGGAGTCTACTGGAAGAGCAAGGGAGAAAGTATAGTTCTGTGTAGCTGAGGGGAATTTTCCTGTTATATTATGGATCAAGAGTCACAAGGGGAATGTCCTATCCATAACTTGCTCAAGAAGGAGCCCTGCAAGATGTGTGCAGTGTACAACAGAACTGGGGGTCTCCTGTTAGACTTAATAGGTCAGCCTTGTGAGGACTGGATATGGGAGTAAAACTTGCAACTCTTCATGCTTCCTACGAAGTATGAGTGTCCAGGCAAAGAAAATTTTAGCACCTACAGTCACAATATGGCAAAAGCTGTCAAAATGGCCATGAGCATGGAAGCCCAGAAGAGGCTGATAAGAACTCTAAATACTAATCAGCTGGAGAGGGCTGTTTTTTTGTTGTTCTTGTTTGATTGAAGTTTTTTGGATTTCTTTTAAGCTTAAAATCCATAATGTTGCTCATGGAGGAATCTGTAGACTGAATATGATGGGACATCCCAGGAGATCTGACAGTCCTCTTGAAGAGAGGGAGTCTTTCAGGCTGTGGCAGAGGAGAAGGATGTGATTCACTAATGTAGGCCAGGTCTCTCTGGAGAGGACCTCTCAAGTGGTTGAAAAGACTAGGAAGACCGGAAGCAGATCAAAACAAAGGCTATGTAGGAAGATTCTTAACAGGTCCTAGTAATAAGTCTGAGGAGTAGGGAATGGAATATAAGAACAAGGCATGGGGCACAATCCTGTTGTGACTCCATGCATGACCCTCCCATGACAAAACCTTAGCAACCCCCTGCAGATCCCTGTGCTGCCTTCCAGCAGGAGACTGCTGGGAAGCTGCTGCAGAGGGCAGCACACTGTCACACTGTCTTCAGGGTGTGGATATAAACCCCACACCAGCCTCAGGGATCAGGTCCTCTCCCCTTACCTCCTCCACATTCGGAGCTGCACTCACTCCAGGAACTGTAGCTCCAGCTGTAACCCGATGCCTGTCCTTGTCGGGGCAGGTAATACTCATACTGTACCCCCATGTTTGGCTCCTGGCTGATGAGCTGCAAAAGCATGGGGGGAAATCAGGAAAATTACACTTTTCCTCTTCACAGCATTTCCCCACCATGTCTGTGGGTTTGAGCTAACTTGCACCTCTCTCATTGAAGAAGCACTAATTCTCTGCACTGGATTTTCTCCTTGCCTTCCATCATATTCTGGAGAGCATTATTTTTCAGAGAAGGGTACATTAAATCCCTCTCAGCTTTAGAAGATCCAGCTGCTCCTGTCACAGCAAGTACATTTCCTGCCCTACAGCACAAGATAACAAGCAGTGTCCTGGAGCCTGCCCCAGCACCATTTGGTGCTGTCTCTTGCCTCCCTGGAAGTCAGTGCCCAAAGGAATAGGCAGGAAACCAACATGAGCCTTGCACTGCTCATTTCTGGGCAATAGAACCAGGGCAGCAATAAGTGCTATTTCTGTGGTCTGGCTTGAAGGCCCCATCAGGTCTCCAGTTTTTGCCCGGTTACTCCCATTGCGCAAAGCAAGAGCGGAGTGTCAGTGGGGGAAGGCACAGCCTCTCACCTCAATGACCAGGGGTTCTGTGGTGGGACCTCGGGCGTGGAGGAGCTCTGGGGCCACATCACCCTCGGAGCCACGGTCATAGTGCAGCACCGTGCTGGCCACCTGCAGCGCCCGGCTGAAGTCAATGGTCCAGTGCCCGTTCAGGTAATACTCCCCTCGCACATTCTTGACAGCTGGACAAATCCACATGCCAGAGAAAGGATCATAAGAACTCCACAAGGTTGCTCCTGTTTCCACTCAATACTGTGTCTCAAGCAAATGAGAGTAACCATCATCCCCCACCAATGCTGTCGTTCTCAAATGGCTTTTTTAGCAGAAGCTGCTCCATATTCAAAGTGGTTCTTGCCAGCTTTGCTGCAGATCAAGCACTTTTTTGCTGCACAGCCAAATGCCTCCAGCATATTCTTGCCCTGCCTCTGCATTTCCCACTGTTAGTTGCTGGAGTACAGCTGAGATCAGCCTCTGTCCTGCTTCCCATTAAGATGTGGGATTCACATTCTACTGCCTTTACACCACTATCTGGTTCATCAGATACTCAATTCAGAAAACAAGATGTGTGCTGAATCCTGTTTTCTACAAAGGAAAACATCACCATGATTTGTCCTAAGCACTGAATGATGGAACACTCAGAAGAGTATTTGCTTTCTTCACTGGAATTTCCTCAGCACTGCCCAGAAAAGTGGGCACAGCCTTTTCTCCCTCCTTTTCCCCCTCTGCAGCATGACCAGAGTTTGAGGTTATACAAATGCCCCAAAGAAATCTATGGAGAAAAGAAGCCCACCCCAAACTTCTAGATGGCAGGAGTGGGTAGGGTTTGCATTCACCAAACAGAACTCCTGGCCAAATTTGGCTAGATCAGCTAGATTCCCTGTAAGTTACAGGCAGGAAGTCTCAATGTGGTTTGGGTATTTTTATTCCCCACCCAACAGCAAGATCTCCACAGGAGAGAAAATGAAGTAAATGTGAAGCCCAGAGTTGTGCATCACTCACATTTCAAGAATATTCAATATTCAGATCTTGATATTCAGTTTTTCACTCTGCCATATGAAGCCCTCAAGGTAAACCCATACCTTAAAACCAGATTTTAGCATAATGGCTTGAATCCAAATGGACTGATACACAGATTCTGACATCAGTCATACCTAGGAAGTTCCTGCTGGGCTTAACCTCCTTAATTTGGATGCTTGTGGCTCCCACAGGGATAATAAAGATTTGATTGTAACCTGAAAAAGAAAGGTGATTATTCAATATCTGACTGTGGGTGCCATACAGCCACTCTTCTGTGCCAAAGATGTTCATGGTCTTATTTGTGCCTGAACAACTAGATGAGCTTTTTGATGGTAACATGAAACATTTTCATCATCACTTTAAATGCATGCTGAATAACCTCACCCCACATTATCCACAGAGCAGTCCATGTGTAAAAAATTTCAATGACACCTCTGAAAAGTCCATTTTCTACATTTTAAGATCTTTGGAATTTCAGCAAGAATCATATTGGAGTTCAGCATAGAGAGATGTGACCACAAGTGCAGTTGACATCTTGAAATTTTTCAAAATTGGCCAAATGCAGAAACTGCAGTCCCATTTCTAGCCTTGCTCATGTCCTGGGGGGGCTATCAAGACACTGGACAGCCTCATGAAGGCAGTGTATGGTGATGTTATTATGGTGCATTTTTAGCACCTGCTGGAGAGGGAGTGAGGAAAGACATCAGCATCATGGTAAGTACTCCAGTATGGACACAGATAAGGGAAGTGATTCCCAGGATAAGGCCAAGAGTACCTTTTCTGATGCTAAGGCTGTACACTGTACACTGTACAGATATTTCAAGTTATCATCCAAGCATGCCTATAACAATCATGTGAGCAGCTGTCCCCACCAGCCCTTGTAGCAGCTGATTTTTTGATTTTAACTCTCTCCTTCTCACCTGCCCAGACTACCTAGGATCATCTGTACCTTTAGGGAGGCTGGCCACATCAAAAGTACCCTTCACACCATAGCAGGTGCTGCCATCTCCTCCACACTGCAGGCACTTGTCTTCCTTCTTGGCAGATTCCAGCATATTATCACAGCCAACAGCCTGTCAGAGCAGAGGAGCATTAATACGAATAAACTGTGATGACAGAGGAGGGGAAAAAAAGGCCAAATGCTGGACAGATCTATTGAGAAAGTCCAAATCTAGGGAATCTGGAAAGTCTGGATGGGACAGAGAAAACGACAAAGCTGTTATCTACTATTTCACATCCAGAGTTAGATCAATGCTGTCCACATGCTCCTCAGCACCTTGAAACTGAGTGATTCACCTTTTCTGATGCTATTATGAAAGGTCAAGTAGAACAAAGGGAGACAACAGAAAGCTTGATAGACTCAATGATGAATTAAGGAAGTACCAGGATGACTAACCTGACAAACTCCCTGTACACAGATATCTCGCTTGCCAGGTTCACAGGTTGTCCCATCTACCACTGCTTCCTTGTGCCTGTAGTAGAAGTTTTCTCCCTTGGGAATACAGTTTAACTCACATTTATTAGGTGCTGGAAGGAGAGAAAAAAGAAACATTATATAATAGCTTGATACTGTACCAGGAGCCTAGTTCTAGATCACAGGAGCAGAAACAGAGAGGTGTACTGATTTTTAAGTGGCAGATATCGAATGAATTTCTGGGTCACAAACTGCTGGAGGCTGGAAAAACACCCTAGTAAAATCTCATTGTATTCAAACATTTCCTCAGGGGACATTGGTCTAAGTGGATATTTGGTTATTCCTTAATAGGATTGCTCTTATACTTCCTTGGAGTACAGGGTTTTCTAGAATGAGAACAGGTGCTGATACAGAACTGTTATTTTAACAACCTACAAACCCCCCCTTGAAATCCACCTTAAAATCCATCATAATTTGTTAACCAACTGTGAATGCTACCATATCAAAGCTCAGAGCAAGGACCCCTGGTTCCCACACCTGCCTTCTCAGCTGGTTCCTCAAGAGCGCATGGGCCGAGGAAACAGATGTATTTTCTGAAGCACTCATTAATTACATACATTTGCTTCTCTTGTTCCCTGCTAATACTCTTTTGACAATATTGGAAAATACAGCAGAACTTCTGTTCCTCTAATACTTCAGAACCTAGCTGCAAGCAGTTCCAGATTTCCTTGAGCAATATTTTTGAAGGAATGCTGTTAAAAGAGACAAGTATGTATTGCTGCAATGCTGTCTCTTGGCCCACACATCCAGTGTCTTCAGGACAGCAATGCTTTGCTGCTGGCAAAAGGATTTTTTTCCATGCCAACTCCTGCCCCCCACTCCAACTAAGGAAGTAGCCTGCAAGGATACTACAGTAAAAAACATATTGTTGATAGGTAGTGATGAAGTGAACCCCACATGTTTATCATTACCTCCATAATATGGAAGCCACTTATATTTCTTGCCTTGGAATTCTGTCTCATCAAACTCTGCACACTGCTCTGCCCGGAAATCCCTGGAGCCTTCCGGGCAGTTCTGTTTGGAAGAGAAAATGTTTGTCTTGGAGTATTATAAAAAAGGACTAAAATAAAGTATACAATAAAAATGTGGGGTTTAGTCTTATTCCTCCCCTTTAAATTGGGGCATAATTTCAATATACTTTTGAATGGACAGTGTCAATGAACTGCATCCACCAGTGACATCAGAGAAACAGGAAGTAATAATCACATCTTATTTCTGAACAAGAATTTTGTTTATCTGGGGAAAAGGAGCAACAGGCAAGAAAAACTAAATCCAGAGCACTATACCTGAACATTACATGACTGATAGCTTCGTATTGGTCCAACACAACTGGGAGGACCTTCTGTCCTGGAAGACAGAAAAAATACATGGAAATCTCTGGAGAATATACAGACAAAAAGTAATCTCATGGCAGATGTTACAGATCACCTTCACACCAAGCATATCACCCTCACACAGTTCCCTGATACAGCAAAATAACTGAAATGCACTTCTTCACCACTAAAGCAAGCTGGCATTTTCTAGTGGTTATTTTATGCTATGGTTTGTGTTCTGGCATGAATGAGACACACACCACCATGAACAACTGCAATACCACTCTTCAGGGCCATGTTTCAACTAAACAATGGAAGCTGAGATTTTAGTTCATCGTCCACCTGCAAAGGGTCAAGGAGTCCATACAAGAAAGAGATACATGTTATGAGCAGGAGGAGGATAGTGGCCAATTCAGAATATCTTTGTGCATAATTTATCTTGTGCACAATAGGTCCTTTATTAGGAAGAGTTAAACATGCCTATGGAAAGTGTGCAACACCCTTAGTCCAGTCAAATGACCTCAGTTGAGAATTATGGAGACTAACAATTATGGAGGAAATTGATCTAAAAAGCCAATCAATGCCTAACACCTCAGTGTTCCTAAAATGGAGAGAAAGGCCTCCAGGGATTCTGGCAGGTTTAAACCATAATGGGCAGCCTTCGAAAGAGAGCTTTCTTTATTCTGTGTGGGAAGCAGCAGCTTCATAACTCCGGTTTCTTCTATTACAAAACCTCCTCTCATTTCTCTAAACAGAGAGAGGCTGTTTTCCCCAGGATATTATTGAGAGTCTGGCTTTTTTTTCCTCCTTTGCTTTGTTTTCATCCACAACAGGATCTCTAAGGTCCACCATTCCCAACAGGTGCAGTACCAGTCATCATTCTTATTAGAATGCAGCTAACCCAGCTGCAAATGAGGTAGCACAGCACTAACACTGCTTGAGCCAAATTCACTCTTCCATTTCTTCTGGGGCATTTTACTGTCCTGGGAATCATAAACCTGAGGAAACCTCAGCACTGTCACCAGCTCTCAGGAGAGAAACCAACTGCTCTGGCCTGTTCTCCATCTCCCTCAGGGCTTGCCACACTAGACTTGATTGAGCAGCTGCTACTGTGCCAACCCCCTGATTGCACAGCCTCAAATCTCACAGAGAAACTGCTGTGCCCTATCAAAGTCACATAAGCAAGGATGTGTTGAAGAGGGCACTACCCAAAACAGCAGTGACAAGACTGAAACTGAGGTTTGTCTCAAAATGGACTCATTCCCCTGGGATCAAACACTAAGTCATTTTTTTCCTGGATGTATATTGGAACATAACTGCAGGAGTTCAGTAACAGTACAACACATTTAAAGAAAAGAAAAAAAAAGGAGGTTAGCCTTTACCTTTGGGAATAGCAGCGCTGTTGCCGAAAGCTGACTCCACCGCCACAGCTCCGACTGCACTTGCTCCATTCACTCCAGCTCCCCCAAACATCAACCTGCCGTCTCATCCGGTGGCCCTGGAAATAAAAACCCCACAGACACAGCAAAAAGACATGGCAACACAGAAAAAAAAAAAAAAAAAAAAAAAAAAATTAAGCAGAGATCCTATGCATTCTCTTGCAAAAAACAAGGCTGTCTTGCTGTGCTGTATTCCTAACATGAAAAGTGGCACACAGTAATACATCAGAAAGAACAGGTCTCTAGTATCTGGGAATATTAGCTTCCTGAAGCCATATAGCACATCCAACTTCATAATCTCTCTTAACTGCTACTGTTTGTCTATTCATAGAATTTCAGCAGTTTTAAATAATGATCTAGAAGAGGATAACATCTTCATCTCAGCAAAGCAGCAAAGGCAAATCATTACTTTGGAGACTTTGAGCACTGTCACTCCACATCAGATCAATAGAGCCACTTAAATCAAAATCCTTGGCTCTAAGTCCAATACTTAAGAGAAGTAAAGGAAGCAGAGAGAAAAGCTCCAGAACACAGAATTTGTTTTTACTGCAACAGATTTCCATATATGGACCTTTATTCCCCTTACCCAACTGTGTCCCATGACAATGTCAAGGTCAGGGCCTTCATTAGCAAAACCCTTATTAATTTTGTATTTAGAAAGTTGGATACTGACATTAAGAGAAATAACCGTGATAATACAGACAAAAATTTACAAGTGTGATGGAACCAACCAAAATACATTGTGTTGGAAATATATAAAATATCATATTTTCAGAAAAAAAAAGGCCTTCTGCAGCTGATGGGTTAATGGGAAGAATGACAATATTTTAAGGAAAAAAATATTTGCAGGATGCAGTAGGATTAATCTGCTTGAAAAAAGAAGGTAAGTGCAGAGTTACATGGTGAGTGACGGTAAAAACAGGATTTGTTGTGCAGCTGCACCTGTAGGTGCAGTTTATGTATACAACTGTACCACTGAGAAGGTAGTGCAGGCCATTTGGGCACTGAGACATTTGCTGTAGTGAAGAGTGGGTAGGCAGAGAAAAAAAGGTAAAAAATTATTGTGATGTGATGTGATCTAACTTGCCTCCACACACAAACATCCAAGCCTCTGCTAGAAACAGGAGTTAGTCTAATAAATCATCCAGTGAGTCCAAATTGGGCAAGATGCATGGGTTAATCCTCCCTTGTCGTTTAGACAGCTTTTATAGTTTTACACACACACTCTTTGCCTTACTATATCTCCAAGTTCCAGTCTTGTTCCTTTAATTCACTCTCTTTCAAGGAATAATACCTTGCTGCTGGCAGAGCAACGGTCAGAAATATTAGCCAATCATATCTCTGCATTTACTACCAAATTACCCACAACCATCTAGCTGCAGAGTCACCCCAAATTATTACCTATATTTCTCTAATGCAAAACACTTTCATCCTAGCCTAACTACTTACTTTTCTTCACACAAGTCCTGTGCAAGTTTTTCCAATACCTCTGGTTCAGACAAGCTCTGTTTACCTTCACCCTGTTCGTTCAGTGGCACTGCCCAGGTTACAGCCCCTTCTACATACCTCCTCTTGGCCAAGTCAGCATCTCCCTGACCCTGTGCCAAACCCTTCTCCCACTCTTTCACTCCAGATATTCAGCTCACTGTTTGTCTTCTGCATTCTCATTGGCCTTTCTGAGTGTAATCCCAACAATAGTGTTTTAGCTTTCAGCAAGGGTTTTTCAGCAATCTTATTTTCCCAAGTTTTTCTTTCAGACACCTAATTCCTCCCCCTGTAATCCCTCCTGCCTTACCCTCAAAAGAATAAAATATGCTACCACTCTGTTTCTCGGCAGTCTTATTCCTCTGTATCAAGTGACTGATTTAGGAGCAGTATTAGCTCACCCTGGAAACAAGGGACCTTTCAGTCAGCATAAGGGAGAAGGAAACATGTAGATAAAAATCCAAAGGAAGAGCATTTGAAAGTCAGATTACTGGAAGGCAATTAGGATAGAAAGCCCTTCCTTGACACACACACACCACCCTGATAAATATTCCAATACCCCTCCAACAGAACTAGCATTATTTATTCCTTCTATAGAGAGCAAAATCTGCAGGGACTCTTTGTTGTAAGGCTTATGCATCTACAGAGTGCAGGAACAGTAATTTTTCTCAGTATCACTCCATTTATGTACACCTCAAAAGGAGCATCAGACAAAAGAATCCTCCCAAAGCTGTACAGTGTCAGAGAAACATTTTAATAGGGGCCCAACTCCCATATTTGGAAATCTGTGTATGGTCCTCATTACTTCAGTAACTGCACACGTGTATACAGGCAAAGATAAAGCTGCATGTTTTTAATAAATAATAAATATATTATTACATAACCTGATAACAGGACATTTTTAGAAGTTGTCAGCCAGTTTCTGTTCCAAAAGCCTCTTTCTGCTCTCTTCAGACACTGGAATGCTTTTATCTCATGTCAGCCAGGACAACTAGATTCCATTCCCTCAGGGATTTCAGAATGAAAAATATACAATCTTCATCACTGTTACAAATTTATTTGGTTCCATTCTTCCCTTGCTTCAGCCTGACATGCATACAAGAACGTAGTTTCTTTATGTGCATAAAGTATATATTTTAATGTTTCAAGAGAAGTGAGAAAATGCATACAACCATCCTCCTTGACTTCTAAAAACTCCCCAAAGAGCATTCAGTTAATGCCCAACTACTCTGTCCGGTTTTATCACCAGTTGAGACACCAGGAATTCATTCTTTCTGGGAATATTGATATTGCCCATGACCCTGCTGGCACTGTGGGCTTTCAGGGCTCATTTGCATACAGGCTGCTGTGGTATAGAAGTTTAGAAGGCCACGGATTTCATTTTTATGAACACTGCATTGCTTTCATCAGTTCCTAGACAGACGAACTGCTGATGCAGTTGCAGCATCTGCTGTTACCAGGCCAACCATATCTGATATCATCAGCAAGTAAAAAGCTTTGCCTCTGAGTCATTAGACCTCCAGACCTCATCGGCAAAGAAAATTCCAGTATGCATCACATGCAAACAAAAGAATTCTGGAAAAGTGTCCTAGATAACGTATTATATGCCATGTAATGTTTATTTTTGTGTATGAAACATGCACTGGAAGAGAAGCTATGAATGGGACTTGACTCAGAAAGACAGAAAATGCTGGCACTATGTAGGAACACTTTAAAAGGAGTCCTTGAAAGACTTTCCAGTCAGTTTGATGAGATGGATAGGAAACTATGCATGGGAAGGGGACTGTGCTTCCCAGACAAAGGCATTGCAGGCATGCAGTGATCCACAAAGTTCATATTACCAAGTGTGGACAAGTGATTCAGTGGGAATAATTTCCTAGTGCCTTGTTGCAACTCAAATACTAGCAAGCTATCAAAGCAAACATCAATTTACTATACAGTCCCAAGTGAGCAGTGAAGTTCTGCAGTCACACATCCAAACAACCTTCATCCCAGCTAAGTTCTTACCCCTTGCTCCTTGGGCACCTTTCAGGACTCAGAAATAGTCACCCTGAATTATTTTGTGATTTTTTTGGGTGCTGCTTTTCCAGACTGACAAGCAGCAACAAAACATCCTGTTACACCACTCCAGCAGTGCTGCTCAAAGTACTTGGTTATTGATACCCACACTATGCCCAAGTGGTTTCAGACAGGACCACTGCTCGCTTTTAGCCCAGAAGGTTGCACAGCTCAGGCCCATTGAGATGCTACTGAAGCATCATTTTGGACACTGAAATGTTGTTACTGTGATTTCTGGGGCTGGTTCACATGCTTACTAGGTTCCATTGGGATCAGATACAGATCTCAGTGCCGACAGGGACAACTTAGTGGAAAATAAAGGCTGACGACAAGGCCCTGTCCAGGGGCCCTGAAACAGATATTTCTCACAATGATATATTGTGGTGCTACAGATATGTAGTGTTTCCATGGCTTAAAACTATAGTCTAAATCAGACTCTCTCTCTTTAACCTTTCTTAGTATTTTTGAAATAACACTACATCATTTTATTTGATAAATATTTACTTTCTAGTGTTTATAGTTTCTGAAATATGGTTAGTGTTTATTTTGACACACCCTGAACTGTAGCATCACTTAGGAAACATGTAGGAGAGAAGGGTGAAAGCCTAATACTTGACAAAAGAAAACTATCACCACTATCACTTCTGTAATGGTTTCATTGCCAAAGTCTTGTCAAGTAAGCAATCTCCAGTGAAAAAATGCAACTTTGTTAACATAGAATATTAAGTGCTTAGGGAAAAGTTAAAAATGAAATGGGAAAAAGAACAAAAATTGTCAAGGTGGCCCAAAGGTTGGCTGCTCCCTGTGGCCTGGGGCTGATAGTAGGAGCCTCTCCCAGGACAACACTGTGATCCAGGGAGCAGCACAAGCCAGGGAGCAGCCCCAGTCGTGGGAATTGGGCACCTCCACCTGAAACCAGGCTGGGAGTTGGGACTGCAGCTGGGCCTGGCTCATCAGGGTCCATGGCTGGCCAGGCAGAGCTGTGGAGATCCTCACTTCAGCATCACCAGGGCAGGAGCCAGCAGTCCCAGGAGGCTACAAGGGAGTCCTGGGCAGTGGGCTGGGTGTGGAGAGTCCAGTCAGGGCCAGTAAAGCCTAGAAGTGCCCTCAGGGCCCTAACAAAAACCACCCATATGGAGTATATCCTTAGGCCATGTGCTCTTTGGGATATGACCCATTTCCTTCTCCTTTCTATATCCAGAACTATGCAGTACTACAATTATGACAATCATATATTTATGATGGAAATATATCACATCAATGATGCTGTGATATATTTCCACATAGCTAAGCTCTGCATGACATGTGGTAGCCCACTCTCAAACTTAATTGAAAGGGAGCTGAAAACATTCAGTGTATCTTACATGTTTATAATATAGAAATCTGCTGCTATGCCAATATGCATTTTCAAGATGGCTCCATCTGCAACCAGCTAGGATATTAGCTAAAAATGCTACCAAAAATGAGCTAATGAATATAAACCACATCAGCTAAGCATTTTTTTATAATTCTGTCTTAACCATTGATCTTGGCTCAGACACAGCAGGCTTGCAAAGAGCTTTGAAGGTGAATAATGCCAAGTACAATTTCTATGAATAATGAATAAGCAATCAAAGAATTGTATTTGAGTAAAACTAGAAAAACAAGAATGAAAGTGAACAAGATGGTGACAGCAGGAAGCACAATACAAAGTGGTGCAGAAGAAGTCAGTATCTTATTAAGACAAGCTGCTTTATGAAGATGAAGAAAAAACCCCAGGCTTTGCTAGCTTTAATGGCTTGTGGTTTACACTCACTGTGTACATCTCCTTTCATCCCACTCTCTCTCTAGCTATGGCTTGTTAGCATACCCCCTCTAACAAATCCAGTAAAAACCAGCAGCTCCCCAACACCTTCATTTTCTCAAAACATTTCAGATTCTCCCTGCATCACTGAACCCACTCCCTCATGGTTCCCAGCTCTTTTCCATGTTCCCTGTTCAACTCTTCAACACTCCTCACTGTGCTACCTCTCTCTGGGCTGTCCCACCCTACAGCTGGCTCCTTCCACACCCACTGAGTTCCTGTCAGCTGGGCAGGATATGGTGCATGCCTGGTGCACTGCACAGCCAGGGATGTGCTGCTCCATGGGGCTGTGCCCTGTTGTTGGGCAGCAGCCAGAGCAGGTACCAGTTAGTTTTCAGAAATGGAAAGGCTTCCAGAAACTCTGGGTGACCTGGAGATGAGGAGGGAATTTAAAGAACTCTAAAAAGATACGGCCATTGCTGAGAAGTCAAATTAATTCTTGGAATCCTTGTGGAGGAAATGGAGCACATTCAGAAAACTCTACAAAGAGGATGATTGTGAGTAAACTTTATGACCCCAAACTTATTTGGAAAAGTGGACAAAACACACAGTATGAAGTCACCAGAAGTTGTTTATCCAAGGGGCCTAACAGGAACTCAAGGTTGAAGTGGATAAACCGTTACATACTAGCAGACAACCCTCTCAGCTAAATCCACTTCAACATGTGATTATTGGAAAGTGGAAAATCTGACACCACTTTACAAAATGATCCCAGGGGAACCCATGGAACTGTACATTCACTGAGCGTAAAACTGACGTCAACTGATAAATTAATAGAAGTCATAACAAAGAATAGAGCTAGCAGGCACCTGCATAAATACAGGATGTTTGGGAAAAAGTCAATAAAACTTTTAAAGGCAAATCCTTCTAAGCATATTGCAGTTCTTCAATTCACAAACATGTCAACAAAGGTAACCTGCCAGATACGCTCAGATTTGCAAAAAACTTCCAAAAAAATCCTTCACCTAAAGCCTTGAAGGAAGTTAAGCAGTTGGAAGGACAGTTCTTCAATGGATGATGAGCAGGTGGCCCAAAGACAAAAGCAGGAGTAAAATCTCCATCCACTGTGAGAACTGACATTAGCAGCAGAATTCCATAAGGAACCGGGATGCCTCAACACATTTATTAGTTATGGCAAAACCACAGAAGCAATGAAAATAGATGATAAGGGTAATGTAGGGTAATAAAGGACAACATAAAACCAGAGACATACTGCAAAGAACTGTGGGAAAACAGTTATATGAGCAATTTATCACTAAAATGACAGTGGAGATTTAATGTAGGCAACTTAAGTGACACACAGGGGAAACACAAATCCGATCTCAAACTGCTATAATTTATTAATTATTAATTAATATTAATAAATTATTACATGACAGTAGATATTTAGCTCTCAAGAGCAGGATCTTGACGTTATGGCTTCAAGGAGGCATTGACCAAATTCAGGGAAGAGAAACCTAGACATTTCAAGCTCAAAGGGTTCATAAACTGGAAGTATATTGGGAGAAATTGTACTTGCCTATCTTTTAATTTTTTTCCTAGACACATATTTGTGGCATAGCTGGAGACATGTTATAAAAACTGGTCCTACCCAATAAAATTATTCTTGTGCAATTCTTCTTTGTCTCCATAAGAATAATAGTAAAATCTCCTATTTCTCTATCTTCACAGTAATTTACACTGTTTCTGTATGACCTTAACTTTGATACCCTTGTGCACCTTCTGCCCTTTGTTAACCCTGGTTAAGGCATCTAAAAGTTTATTCAATAGATTAGCACCTTAAACAATAACAATATTGAGTTATTCAGAATAAATTAAAAACCAGCATTTCAACGTAGAAATGCAGATCCATAAAGAAACAGTGTTCAGGGGAATTGTATGACTTGGACAGATCCAGTATGTCAGGGAAATGGAACTTAAGTGGTGGCGAAGCAAAACTTCTCCTTTCCTTCAGCATGGCTTCAAGAGGAACTATGGATTGCATGCAGGGGGTAGAGTCTAATGCTACAGAGAAATGTCAGCCTTCACAATCTCAGGGTATTTCAATCATATCCCTTCCAAAAAAATCACCAAAATCTCCAAATTCGAGATAGGCAGGTGAACAGATGAACTGAATAGAATATATTCCATTTTGGGTTCTTTTAACATACAGTATGATTTTTTTATTAGATGTAAGGCAGCAAGCACTCATTTAAGCATATTTCCATCTATAAGAGAAAATATGGCAACTAACAAACTCTGCTTGATTTCTGGTCTCTCATCTCTGATCTTCAAAGGTGGCATAGAAAGCAAAACACTTACTCCAAGTGATAATTGCCTCCTTTCCCCCCCACTCTCTGTTCCTTTACACCTAATAAACATGTAATGTCTTCCTTTGCTAACATTTCCACTCTACTCTGCAGGTCATCTTTTACCTTAGATGCCCAACCCACTAATAAAGTTTAACTTTAAGTCAGGGAAACTGTTCTCAAGCTGCATTTACTTCAGAAAAATCCTGCTTCTCCTTCAGAAGGGAATAGGAACCCCAGTTCTTAATTGCTGCATTCTTTTTCTGATAATATCACATTGGCTTAACATAAAGTAACCTCTCCCAGCAAAGCTAAGCCACATGGTTAATACTTCTAAGACCAAAGAAAAGAGAAAAATGAACTAACCAAAAACCCATTCTCTTTATTTCAAGTGATAGCTCTCTCTAGCTTTGAAGCAGGAGACAGCAATTACTGCTTTGCAGATAACATCCCCAGAACCAAAGGCTCTACCAGAATTCTATTATTTAATTGCCGTGTTAGACTTTTCATAAGATGTGCCACAATAGGCCTGATGGTTTGAACCTATCAGCTTCTTTCAGAAATACTTTCTACAAAGCACTTGAGTTACGGATGTTGACAGCTCTTAACAGAAGTATCTTTCATTTCTTGTAACAGTGCTCAGAAGAGCATTTACTTACTGAAAATGCAGAAGGTGACATCGTTGTTAGCATGAGCAGAAGGAACAAGTTCTTCATCTCTGCCTGTGGGAACAGAAAAATTACTCATCAGGATCGCTCACTTCTTTGCTGTTTGTTTGGTAGAAAAGCTATGATATCATGAAGTAAAAATGGAGGCGGAAACAAAATCAAGGGGAGAGAAGAAAAGCAATTTTACCACTGAATTCCCTGGGTAGATGAAGGCATTTGCCAAGATTGAAATTACCTGCACAGAAAGCCAGGATGTAATTACTGAGAGTGAATATTTCCCTGAACTTTCCTCTGGTATTATGAGAACACCATCCCCAGGCACAGTGGAAGGTGCATGCTGTTGCATGTCTGCCCTCACAACCCCTTTACATATACACCTGATAAAATACTTGAAGATTGCAATGACTTCAACCAACCCAAGGTAAAAAATTCCACAGTTAACATTTCTGTACCCTACATTCATCTTGTGTGGTTGTGCTTGTTTAAAATCCAACAATTCATCATGGACAGCTATAACTAGATTCCACCATGAGTAGTTCTATCCCCTCTGCAGAGCTAGAAAGGAGATCAGACCATGTAGGCTGGTATGGCAACATACAACAGTTCCTAAACTTGGGGTCTTATGCACATTTGGGACTACAACATTTTGTTGGTACATCCTCTGTTGCTACTTAATTCTTCCTCTTTTGAGTTGCAGCTCACACCAACCACCAGTCACCAGAGCTCACAGCTGTGACCAGGGACACTTAAGTCACTACAAACTGGCTCTTTCTCATCACCATTTTCTCATCACCTTGTGACCAGTTAAACCATATTAAAAAAAAAAAAAAAAAAGACAGACTTGATATTCCTAGCACAGTTTTATCTAGTTAGAAAGAAGCTCAAACTTGGGAAAGGAAAGGTAAAAGGAGAAATTTTCCTTTCACAGTACACAAAAGCATCAAGGAAGACATGTTTATCTCATCAGTCCTTATAACAACATCTTTTAATATTAAAACTGCACATATAGCTCCTTTAGCCTGACCTATTAAATCCAGATAAAATACAGAATGTGTATCACTATTAACAATGACAACATTGATATAAAATCACTGTTGCATGAGGATATGACATCAGAACCAAGAAATAACCAAAATGAAACTTACTTGATCTGGTATTTGAGTATTTCAGGCTACTTTATGATGAGCAGCCATTTTTCTTATAGTCCTAGTTGTAATAAGATCTCAATGAAGAGATCTTATTACAACTCTCCAAGTCCATGTTGACCATGGATTTTAACATTCCCAACAATGACCATGCTGAGAATAAAAGGTTTGTTCCTAAATAGTTCCTCTTTCAGATGTAAAAGCTACTAAAAAATTCATTTGCACCAAATTCTGTGTGCCAAATAGTGATAGAGCAGGGATAATGGAATTGGGAAAACAAGCACTGATAAAATTCTCTCCCTAAATACTGAGTGCCAATCATAAGATTCATAAGAATATGAAGATATAGGAGCCATTTATATGAAAAGATTTCCATTAATTTTGGTTTAGTCATTCTTAGGAAACTGAGGGAAGACTGTGTATCCTCCATTGCCCACAGGTGCTACTACTACTACTCTTCCTATTCAAATCAAGGAAGAAACATCCTGGAGATAGTCTCCAGAAGAGGTAAAGAATACTCTCTGTGCTGTAGAGGCCAATGACCAGATCAGGCTGGATCTGTGTCACAACCCTACCAAGCATCCTATCCTTTCTCAGGGGAGGCACAGACAAGAAGAGACCCTTTTGCTACAAGATCCATGTACACAAACAGCAAAGTTCTCCTGAATGACCTTATAATGTGCCCATAGCACTAGGAAAAGGTACGGTGAAAGCAGCATCTTCCTTGAATGGTGTTGGTATCAGAGGCAAGTATTTGACATCAGCTCCTATTCCTGCTACTAGGAGGGGAAAAAAAATAAATCATCTCTTTCCCAGCACTCCTGTCTCACATATTCCATTTCCAGCCACCTCTCAGGTCCACAGATATGGCCTTGAAAATCAAATCCTTGTTCTGCTAATGAACTGTCTGCTCAGCTCTTTCTACCATCTGAGCCAAGAGGCAGACAGGGAGCTGGGACCAAACCACACAAGGCTCCTGGAGAAGAAGGTAGAGGGTAGCAGGTCACCAGGGCTAGCAGTGCTCCCATTCCCCAGGTAGTTAGTACCTTGGATGTTTTTTAGCCAGACAGGAGAAAAAGATTCTCTGAGGAGACAACTAGAGTCAGAATTCAATGTGTGAGGCAACCCTGAGAACCAAAACAGCAAGAAAGAGGTTACAGCCCTAGTGCTTGCTTGTACTTTTGTGCCATTGCACTTGAAATTGCTATCATATGTCCCCAATTTAGCATTAAAATGTTTAGACCATCCAGCCCTATTAAACTAGTCAAGAGCCTCCAGGAAGGATTGGCAGAAGGAAGAACGGAGCTATCTGTATTCTATGGAATTCCCCACTGGAAAACAAATTTCGCATTTGATTACTGAGCGTCAAAAAACTTGTTGTTTTAAAAGCTTCCTCAGTTGTAGAATTCAGCATTGATTCCTTTCACCTTAGTTTCAACCACAACAAATGGTTGAACTTTTTTTAAGGTCCCAGACAGACTGAAGAATCTGTCTGAAACCTTAAAAAAAGGGTCAAGTTCTGTTTCTGGATTTAATGGCCCTTTAACTCCTTGTAGGACCTGGGGTATGGCAGCATATGTTTATTCTGCTCCTTTGCCACTCTTCTCACTGCAGGCTGGGTATGTTGGTATGTGGGGGAAGGAATGAAAAGGACAGTGTTTTGCAGTTCTTTCACTTGTAGCAACAGCAGCTGCTGCTCCCTGAGCCTCCTACCCTTCTCCAGTTTTCTTCAACCTTCCCCAGTTCTCTTTTCCCACTGTGTGCTAGAACAGCATCTCCACCCCTCCTCCACCCAGAAACAGCAGCAAAGCCTGAGGGGAAATGGTGACTTTATGCTCAAGCTATGGAACAGCTGCTGGAAAGCTCACACGGAGGAATTCCTGCCATAGTGCTAAAATATGAAGTTAATTCAGGGAGAGGGTTTATGAGTTTACAACAAGAAAGGAACAACCAGAATCCTTAACAAGAAATAGAGGTGTGCCTAGCTGAAAGTTCTGCCCATACACCAGAAGAGATTCAAATTGTCTAGGCAGTCACATCTGGCATTAACTGCTCAGGTGAGATGAATAAAAGGCTTGAAGTGGGGAGTGGTTCCAGCCATCTGTGAACTTGGTAAAAAAGAATCAGCTTCAAAGTTTGGATCTGGACTGTTTTCTATAGGAGATGCTGACCCAAGCTTCTCCAAACACTGGAGAAATTCAAACTGGGATCTAACTGTAGCAGCTCAGAACCTTCTATTCCAAAACAGGAGGGTGAGAGGACCACAGAGGAGATAGCTGGAATTTCCTAACTGAACAGAACACAAGAACTCCACTACCACTGGAAACTGGGATAAACACCCTTATTTCAGGGCTTAACACTGAACCCACTTAGGAAAGAGGCTTTTGCTTTTAAAAACAGAAGTTCTAGAAAAGACAAATGGGCAGATGTGGAGACTTCTCTATAGTGGAGCCAGCAGTGAGCTGCTGTTAGAAGATTTTATTTAGTTAGAAACTCTTATGTGGGGCCAGGCAGGCTTAGCAAAATCAGTCAAATCTTCATGAAGACCAGGAGTATGTTTTAGAATCAAGGACAATTTTAATGGTTCCTATATTTATGTGTCTAAGTCCTGCCTTCCAATGCACAAATAAAATTGCTTACTTAAACTGAGCCACTTTTTCAAACAACCTCTTAACATCCATCTTCCTGGGGAAACAAGACCTACATTGCCTATATATATATATATGAAAAAAAATAACTTTGAATCAGTTGTCTAATTTCAGAGTCTCAAAAGCAATAGTTACATTTTAAGGGAAAAGATACTGGGCCAGGATGAAGAGATGTGTTGAACTTTTAATCTATTTAGATGATGACATTTTCTTTTCAACAGGAAGGAAATCCAAACTTAAAAGTAATGTTATTCATAACTTAGCCTTGTGTAAGCAAGAACTTAGGCTGTTTAGACACTACAGAATCTGATCACAAAGTCAGAATGAAACATGTTTCATGAGTTCCATTGGTCACACATTTATCAGGCTTTCTCTATTCTTTTTGAAAATAATTGGACAGCCAGTGTTATTCTCTGTTCAGCACATAAGACAGACAGACCAGCCTTCTTTGGCCTGTGAACCACATTTCTAAATCATCTTTGGGCAAAGACACATATCACATGTGTGGGTCAGGGATTGTTCTAGGAGTGGTTCATAGGCAGAAGGTAGAAAGTCTCCTTCAGGGTTCCCACTTGTGTAATCTAGATGAGATTTAGCTGGACATACTGACTTTGACAGGTCCTTATAAGTAATTTCATCTCCCTTTTGGGAATTTGGATCTATCATTCCCTTTGAAATAACCCTGACACAGAAGCTGCCTTTGCATGCAGAGCTTGAGATACAGGTTGGTCACCCCAGCAATAAATATTTACCTGCTGCAATATCAACGGAAATGGCTTATTGTAAAGTTTAGCACATCCAGCACTAAAGCAGACACTGCCACAGGGATCCCACACTCACACCTTTTCAGAAATTCCTTCCCTTTCCTCCACTCACTCCCTTTTAACACATCAGATCTCACTTTGATGTTATATTTTTAGAAGTTTGGTTGAAGGAGGTGGGAAGCCAGAATAGGCAACATATCATCATCCTGTTATTCCCTGACATAAATTTTTTGAGTCATTGACTGAGAGAAAAGTTTTTGAGCTTTTAGATTCACTACATTTTCCAAAGATATTATGCTCTGCTTTGCTCTAAAAACCATCCAGCATATCTTTGTTCCCGCTTGCTTTTGTTCGCCTTGACAACTGAGAAGCACCTTTTAAGTTTTTGCCAGAAGAATTAAAAAGGAAAAACATACACACAGAAAAAGAAGCTAAGGTGAAACTGGGGAGACAAAGGGGGTCCATGGAACAAGGGGATCAAGGAGAAGGAAAAACCTCCCTTTGCTTACGGTGTCAGCTGAGTGAAGAGAGCACAAGGACCCCATCACACAGCCTAGAGGAATCAGGAAACAAATCATCACTTTAGGCAGATGATACCACATTCAAGATACTTCTTTATATGCCTGTTTTCTTTCCCAAACACAGTAAATCATCCTTTTTTGACAATTTTTAAAAAAGAAATTTATGGGTCTTATGTCCTTTGGGTTGGGGCAGACAATCCCAATAATGTCTATATGCCCATTAAAACAGAAGGATGCTGAATTTCCTTTGTCTTGACCATTCATTCAATGAACCACATTCATGAAGAGCTGTTTGTATACAAAGCAAGAGGTAAATGTTTATAAATGAGTTCAAACACAGAACTGGCTGAAAGGGCTTAAAAGGAAAGGAGAGAAAACAAAGAAAACAAGTTGTTTGAGCAGAAGTTTTATGGCAGTGTCTTTACCATTGGTATCCAGATTTAATAATTCATTCTAAATACATATTAGAAGTTAAAGAATCCTCAAGAAAGTAATCCCACTGAGATATACTTTCAGATGTGTTATGTGTATTATGAAAGACAAACCTTCCACTAGAATATCTTTAAAATTCACCTTTTTAAATTAAAAAAAAAAAAAAAAAAAAAAAGGGTAGGAAAACATACTAAGAAGCAGAGCACCAGCTGGCTGGAGAACTGAGTAGTGGTAACACAGAAGCATCTTGGAGCCTGCTCTATCAGTGGTTTTCAACTCAGCCTTCAGGCTGATTCCTAACATGAATCTGCACCGGGCCATCGCTCCATGTGGCTGACACAGACCCAAAATATTTTTTTACAGAGCACTTTACAGTAAAGGAAAGTTCAGCAACACCTGGGAAAGCCACAGCAGCCTCTGAATATTGAAATCACACAAAACAGTAGCTGAAAAATCATCAGGCTCAAGAGCAAGATCAACACACAGAGATTGTTGTAAGACCTCACACCATACCCTATCAATGGGTGGGGAAGATGCAGACCTGCCTTGTTCTCGCTCTCCAAAATCCACAATGATGTATCTCAGGCTTAGCTCAGTAAAGCAGCATCTTCCAAGCAAATGTAATCACTATGCCAGCCCTTTGCAGGAGCTAATACAGTATTTCATGAGGGCAATTTTCTGTCTACCTATTAATATCAGCTCAGATTCAATTTTATGCAACTAGCCTCCCACTATTAGGTTTGCAGCAAGAGATTTATTATAAGGAGTAAAGATAGGATTCTGCTTTCTATTTTGGTAGTCTCACTGTGCTTAGCTGTTAATTAAATCTGGGAGCATGTAGGGATAATGTCAAACACACAGACTGATTTAGACACTGCTAAAAGAAGCCACACACAGCCTATGGAAAATATATGACAAGGATAGAATACTCCAAACACTAGCATAATTGAAGAGGAATGGCTAACAATCTTTTACATTTACTACTGTCCTGTCACAGCTTAAGTTTCATTTCTATGAGTTATTTAGCCTGACCTGAAACATCACCTGACACTGAGCACTGCTGCTGTTCATAAATAATAGAATGGATTGGGTTGGAAGGGACCTTAAAGATCGTTTAGTTCAACCCCCCTGCCATGGGCAGGGACACCTTCACTAGACCAGGTTGTTCACAGCCCCATCTGGCCTGGCCTTGAACACTTCCAAGGATGGGGCATCCCCAGTTTTTCTGGGCAACCTGTTTAGAGCCTTACCAATTTCTGAATAAAGAATTTCCTCCTAATATCTACTCTAAATCTCCTCTTTTTTACTTTAGAACCATTACCCCTTGTGCTATCACTACAGATGCTGACATAAAAAGTCACTCACCTTTTTTTTTTTAAGTCCCCTATAAATACCAGAAGGCAGCAATAAGGCCTCTCTGGAGGCTTCCCTTCTCCAGGTTGAACAACCCCAGCTCTCTCAGCCTTTCCTCATAGAAGAGGTGCTCCAGACCACAGAGCATCCTGTGGCCTCCTGTGAACTCACTCTAGCAGCTCTGTGTCTTTCTTATGCCGAGGATCCCAGACCTGGACACATTATTCCAGGTGGAGTCTCACAAGGGCAGGAGAATCCCCTCCCTTCCCCTGCTGGCCATGCTGCTTTGGATGCAGCCCAGGATGTGGTTGGTTTTATGGGCTCTAAGCACACACTGAGAGCTCATGTCCAGCTTTTCATCCACGAGAACTGCCAAGTTCTTCATATGGGACCACATCCAAAGCCTTACAAAATTCTAGGTAGATGACATCAGTCAGTCTTCCCTTGTCAACCACTGCAGTCACTCCACCACAGAAGGGCACCAGATTGGGCAGGCAGGATTTGTTCTTTAGTGAAGTCATGCTGGCCTGTCTTGCATCACGTCCAAGTCTTGCATGCCTTCACATTGCTTTCAGGAGGATCTGCTCCACAATATTCCCAGGCACAGAGGGAAGGCTCACAAGTGTTTAGTTCCCTGGGCCTTTCTTTTTCCTCTTTTTAAAAATAGGAGTAATTTTTCCATTTTTCCAGTCACTGGGGAGTTTGCCAGACTGCCATGACTTTTCAAATATCATGGAGAGTAGCTTGACAACCACATCAGTCAGGGCCCTGGGATGCATTTCATCAGGCCCCATAGACTTGTGCCAATTCAGTATCTACAGGTGGTCTCAAACCTGCTCTTCACTTACAGTGGGAGGGACTTCACTCCCCAACCATCACCTAAGCATGTTACCCAGCTGAGACTAATCTCTAACAATTCAAATTTTTGAGAATTCTTTAGGAAAATAAAGGATTTTCATGCTATAAGACTGCTTCAAATTTATTTATCTTCATTCCATCCTAAATATAAACACAGAAATTTCTGTGCTATGCAATGGGTTAAAAAATAAAAACTGAGTGTTATTTCAATAGGAGATTTTAAAACCATGTAAATTTTTCTCTGCCTCTCTTTGCAAGATTCACATATCTGCTCACTGAGAAGATGTTAGCACTACATTCAACTGTATGCTTGGAGTATATATGCACAGAGAACACCTGTAAAACCTTTAAATAAATTTGCTTGGGGACTAATAATAGACAAAAACCTCATGTGGGTTTTGATTGCTGCTGTTTCTACATTGTTTCTGGAAGCCAAGACAGTTTTTTTCATTTAAAGTTAACTCAGTTATACATATATATATATAAAACATGTCAAACACACCACACTTGTACAGGTACATCTCTTCCCTAAGGAATCACCCCTAGAGATTGTGATGCAGACACACCTTCAGTGGTATGAGGCAGAAATTCCCCCAGAGAAATCTGTGGGCTGGCTTACATTACTGTGCAAGAAAAAGATGAGTAACATGAGGTGAACTAAAAGAAGCAAAAGCAGAACAAAATCACAACCTAAACGAGAACTTTAGATCAACAAATTTAGGAGGGAGAATATGTGCTCGTGGAGTTGGGGCTGCTGTCTCTGAGAATACTGGCCCTAGCATCTTTCATCTGTCACTAAAAATTAACTTCATAAAAAATGATCTTAGGAGGGTGTGATCATACTGCAGTGCCTGGAGAGCTCTCAAAGGAAGCACATGCTCAACGGTGTGATCACAGCAAAATGACAACGATGTGATCTAAAAATAAATTGGTTCTGTGCTCTGAAACTGGTTTCTCCCACAAATGCCCAAACCAGAGCCTCCAATTACTGCTTTAAGGGCTTAGGCAGAGAAATAAACAATCTGTGGATGGCACTTGTTTTCTATACATCACATTTGCATGTCAGGAAGGTGAGCTTGTTACCGTGTGAGAAAGCATAAACAAATGATTTGATCATAGGCTATGCATATGAATAGACACCCACTCAAGTATTTTATTATAAAATTTCCTTCCCAAACATCTAGCAACCCTTATTATACATTGTTCAAGACAAGACTGGACCACGACAAATCACAGTTCAGATCCAGGAGTGCTAAAAAATGAGCCTGTGAAGCTGTGTCCAGCAAAGCATCATTTTGAGAGAAATAAGTCCTTCAACAAGTCCATCATGCAGTGGGAATAACTGCAAATGACTATCCTGAATCCAAGCAGTCATCCATCGCTGCCTGGGCTCAGGACCTTTGCCAGGTACACCGCAGGGCTTACAGCACTTCTGCATGTCCTTCCCACAGACCTAAGAGCAAAGCAATCCATTTCCTCTGGTGTTCACTGAGCATCAGTCTGCCACTGGGGAAACATTTCCCCCCTCATTCAGCTGATGATGAGCCTGTAATGCTAATTGTGAGGACTACTGTAATGGCATCCTGTGTATGGTGCTGTTCTCATGCAAAACAGAGCTCCCATCCTCTTACAAAGAAAGCTATTTGTTTGTTGTGTATTACATAAGTACATACATGAATGAATAAAATGGTTAACCTTTTATTAACACTTCAGGTCCCCACTGAACAAAGAGAAAGCCTTCTGGTAGCCTAAACTCTGCACGTTCTGAGGCACAGAACAGTATTTTGCCTTATTTATATGATAGTCAGAAGAAGGCGTCCACAATCAAGACAAGAGATTGGCGTTTTTTAGTTTGGTTGGTTTTGTTTGTTTGTTTGTTTGTTTGTTTTCCTCATGTTTCCTCTTTTAACACAGCCAAAAGAATAAACTTTGCACCTTTGACTCAAAAAGTGCTACCTACCAAGAAAACCAGTTGCAACGATGTAGCTGCTTTTCTGTTTCCTCAACCGTTTTAGCAAGTCTGGACAGGGCTATTCACATAGACTCCAAAAGAACCTTGGTGCCTAATTTGAGAGGCAATTAATCCCTGAAGCAGTTAGATTAGGTGAGATCTACCTGCTTTCTCCTTTACCAAACTGGTAAGCAGCTGGATCTGAGAAAGCCCATCCCAAAGCCCAAGGGAAGTGATCTGCATCCAAAGTTACTGCACTTATTGAACAGTGATCATCCATTCCCTAAGTTCTTTACACAGTGGTGGCTACTTTCCCCTAAAATTGAGACAATTTTAGTTCTTGCCTGATATTCTTTTTAACATAAATACATATAGAGACCAGCAAACAAAGCTCTACATCCTTGCTTGAAAATCACCTTGAATCATTCATCACACACTTATCAAATGCTGCATTCAGAGTGATTGTTTACTAGCAAACAGATTTGAAATAGGCAAATGATACAAAGAAATGATCCCAACCCCAGCATTTCTGTGATGCCATCAAGCACTTAAACTCATGGAGAAAAATATTTTAAAACCAAACACCTTTAAGGTGTCAGGACACTTCATAGTATATAAGAACCTGAAAATAGGGCCAAACTAGAAGTCTCAATTATCTCTCACTGGAAAGAAAAAAAGCACAAAACTTCCAGAGATGGCAAATTTGCTCTGTTTTAATTTTTTTTCCTTTTATCAATCAATTAATTCACTGATATGAACAAATATGAGTTTAAGTAAATGCCATACCAAAGATATGTGACTTTATCCACCCTTGTTCCTCATCACAAACACCTCCTTTTGCTCCCTGTAAGAGCAGAGTGCTTGTCCTGGAAGGCCAGAGTGGGGCTTTCCAATGCACACAGGGCTGTGTAGCACATTGGCTCATCCTCACACTGCACCTGGGAAAGAATGGCTTTTCGTGGCTGCTCTATCTGCAGAGATTAGGAAAGGTCTGACATTAAAGTGTGTAGGACATCTCTGAGGATCCAGGATAAAAACATATAAGCTGCAAGCCAGTTTACAAAAGAGCTGTTGAGGAGCCTCATAAGTACAATGTAGAAAGGGTAAACGTGTGTTTGTGTAGACACATTCCAAAGTAACAAACAAAGGTGTTTACAAACTCACTTTGAGTTTTTACAAACTCACTCTACAGGCAGACCTAAAGAAACACACCATCTCACTAAGCTCCTGTACCAATACTAGTTATTCCTAGTCCTAGAGACTCCATTCAAAGTTAACATTACCTTTGAAACTCAGTTTCAAATCACCTGCTCCTCTACTTCCACCTGACCACCCACTCACAAGGAGCACCCTGTGTACCAGGCACATCTACTGCCTTCCTACATTACCTCCTGTGTGCCAGGATAAGTCCCTGCATCCCTGGAGCTGCCGCCTTGGCCTGCCTCACACCTCAGGGACGGGAGATGTGGTCTCAAAAATCTCCCCTTTCACAGACAGTCTGGTGGCTCTGACGGCATCCTTTGGCCAGGGCTCCCTCCCAGCCTCCCCATAGCACCTGCTGGCACAGGAACAGGAGCGTGGCTCTCCAGGGCTGATAGTCAGGGGCTACAAGACTCGTAGTACCCACACAGGCTTTTATTCCCGAGTGCCAAAACTCCTTTTCTGCAGTCAATAGCCCTGCAGCATTTTCATCGCACCGTGAATGCTGGCAGAGCGTGTGTGTGTGTGTGTGTGTGTGTGTGTGTGAGCCCAGCGGGCTCCTGTCACACATTCCCGGGCACCCCCTGCTCCTCCCAGCCCTGCATGGGGAACAGCGCCTGCAGGCACATGAAGCCCCGCTGGGATGAACCGCATGTCAAAGGTACATGTTCGCCAAACTCATGGAGCATCTTTTTCCCTCCCTGCTGAGAAATAAGATTTTGCAGTCATAAGGACTCTGGTTTCTCCTCTCCCCTGTACTATTTTAACTGGAAGGAAAGATAAAAATGTGGGAAGTGAAAAATAGTTTTAAAGAGCACGAACAGCACTGAAAAGAATAATAGAGAATAAATATCCAGGTAGAGAGATCAGGAGACAGCCCAGAACACAAAGTCAACTCCTACCTTCTGCATGTGTGTGTGACAGGTGAGCACAAAAGTTGGAGACACTCTGCAGTCAAGCTCCAGAACCCACTTTCCAATCGTTCTTGTTGAAACAGTGGCACTTCAGCGCTCTTCTCTCCTGCTTCTGTTTGGTTACTAATTCTTACTGCACAGGAAAAGCAGAGTTGTATTTCATTTAACCCCTTCAGCCTCTCAGTTTCTTCACAAGAGTTTTCACTTTTGCTTTGGAAAGCCAGCGTCGTAAGCATGCACACAGGCACGCCTGCCTTGGAATTGTTTCTAGCTTCTGTAGTCTGTGTGTGAGCACACACATCAGCTCTAAACTGTGCCTAAAGTTGTTGCAGGGGTGGAGCCCTTTGTAATTAGTTTTATTTTAGCTGTAGGCATCATATCAAAGGAGAGACAGCTATCCACAGATCCCTTCAGTATTCATTTTCATTAAGTTCTTAACTCCGAAAAAAAAATTAATTTTACATTTATGTTAAAACTACAGCCTGAATCACAGTTCACAAATAAGCTTTGGACAAAAGAAATTTTGAACTTAAATACAGTTCACAGCTAGATTTGGGTCTAGGCAAAGTTAAGCAGACCCTTAAAATCTGAAAATAGCAGCAATTTGGTTACAGACCTGAATTGAACCAAAGGCAATGGCGGCACAGGTTTCTCTATTTTTTTCTTCTAATTAATGCCATGCAATTCAGAAATCCCCTGAAAACTCCCATGAAGGAATAGTTTAACAACATAAAAACTGTTAAAGGAAAAGGAATCTAGTTGGATGCATTACAAGGAAAAACTTGTGGTTTTAATCATGCGGATACTAGAGAAAACATTGCATAACAACTTACGTGTTGCTGTTGTTTTATTTTGCAAACAGATAAATCTGGCCCCCCATTGATTTTGTCCTCTGCTTAGTATAAAACAAACAAATAACGGAATACAGAGACCACAAATCTAGAAAAATAGATTCTGGTTCAGCAATTATAACAGGTACCAGCATTTCAGCCCTATTTAATATTATGACCAAGGTTTCTTAGACTATGAGAATAGCTTTAAAGTTTTAAACTTAAAAACTCAAGTTTTAAACTTGAAGTTTGGGTTGGTCTTTTATGTTTTGCCTTCCAGTTTTAGAGTTGTTTCTAATCGGTAGTTCATTTGTAACCATAAGAGATGGAACCTTACTTTCCAAAGGAAAGGTGAAGCTTCTACTTCAAGTAACTCCACATGTTGGATTTTCCATGGAAGACATCAAGATGTGCAATGAAATCTCCAGAACTGGTATCACTACTGTCTTCTTGGCCATGCTGCTGCTTTAGATAATCAAAAGGGACAATATCCTTGCCAACTGTTGACAAGCTTTGATGTGCACAGCTCCAAATGGAAGTTTCTAGCAGACTCGTAAATGCATCAGACACAGAAGCAATTTTATTCCAGAGATATGGCTCTCTTCATCCCTGCTGTTCAACCCCTGCCTAACAGCTAACCATGAAAGGTACACAGTACTCAAATCCTACCATTACTCATCCCACAGGGGACAGAGTTCAAGTAAAAGTCATATCTTTTCCACAAGCAAAAGCTGTACTTTCCTGTCAAAGCTAACTCTGCCACAATAAGCAACGGTAAGCCTAACAGGAAACCCAATACAAAATGGCAACACCTCCACAAAGCAGCAGGGGAACCACAAGATGTTGAAAGACACAACACACTCTAATGGTGGTGCAGGTGCACGGCTACCCATGTTATCCTTGTCAGGAGAAACAAAAATTGGACATTGTTGATGCCTAATTAACAATACAGAAATTATTGTCCTGCCTTTTTAGATTCAAATTTTCTTTTAAGAAAAAGAAATTTGGGCTTTGGGCCAAGCTGTGATCCCTCCTTTGCATGAGAAAGTGGTTACATGAGCACGTGCTTTTTCTTTTTCCATCTGTACTCTCCATTAGCCACTGGCTAATGCCATCCTTCTAGGTATCATCTTACATCCTAAGCTTCATGATATTTGGTCAAACCAGCACCTGAACTCCTGGCCTTCTATGAATAAACCAAACTTTCAGACCAATTTAAAGCTTTTTGCCCATTGGCAAGAAAAAGCTTGAAATCCAATCCCAAAGGCTCAAAAACTAGAAGGCAAAACCCCCTACAACTTCAGATGAATTTATAAATCCCCAATCATTAAGATGCCTCTCATGGCAGTATTTCAATTAATGTTGTAGAGGTTTTTTAATACCGAGATTAATAATGTTCTTGTAGTTCTTGTGTTCTTGTTGATAAACTAAAAGGAAGTACAGAGACAGTGAAAATGTGACTGCTCACACTGGAATATAGCCAGGATACATCCAAAAAACAGCTGTGCCTACTGCATTAAAGCAGATACTGTGTAAACACATCTGGATTAATTTTAACCCCATACAGACTTAATAGATGAGCTCCTGAGGTGCTGAAATGAAAAAAAAAAAAAAAAAAAGTGACAAGACTTTTACCACAACTAAGCAACAACAATTAAATTTCTTTTATTAAAAAAAAAAAAAAAAAAAAAAAAAAAAGAGGAAAGAATAATCTGCTCATACTTCCTGGTTCCAGCAGAGATGTGACAAAATCAGAAGCTGTTAGTGTAGGACTTGAGCTTGAGGCCAGTGCTTACCTAGAAAAAGGTAATGCAAATATGAAGTAAACCTTTGCCCTGTGGCTTCATAGAAAGTTTTGCATATGTACCTTTCCTCTGGGAGAAAGGACACGATACTTGTGTTGAAATTGTTTTCACCACTTACCCTTTAGTGAAAACAAGATAACACGCTGATTCAAGACCATTCTCATCTCTTGGTCAGACACTGACGTGTCACTATGGAATGAACACAGCAGGACCATAGGCATTTGCCTCTTGCCACTCTATCCAGTGGCCAGCCTGGCATCTGGGTGCCCCTGATGAGGTCAAGAAGAAACAGTTGAAATGAATGCATAGTGAATGGATACTGCTGAACACAACATCCCTTCTAGCCTGATCATTGAAGTGCTTTTGGCAAGGAGCAACCTCTACAGGAGCTGTGGCATTGGGATTTCAACCATTACATCCATGGCCAAAGGTCAGCAGTAAGACTTTTGCTTTCTCTTTTCTTATACCTTTCATGGGAATAAACTACCAGGATTCCTTTCTCCCAGAGGCTGTTTCCAAAGGCTATCTAAAGATCTGCTTTACTGGACAGGGCTCCAGTCTAGCTAGTTATGGCTGTCTAACACTTACAGCACTGTAGCACTTAGCTGGTCACCAGATACTCACCAAGATGCTCTATCACTCCTCATCCTCAACATGACAGAGGAAGAAAAGCTAATGGAAAAACTTATCAAACATGCTAAATACAGGAAGATTATTCACTGGTTACGGTCATGGGCAAAACAGACTTGACTTCAGAGAAATTAATTACTGAGAAATAAAACCAAAACACCTCTGCTTCTTCCCCAGTGGGAACTTAACATCTAACTCTTCTACCTCCTGTCCTCTCCCCCTGAGCAGCAACCAACAAATTGTGGCAAGACTCACAAAGCCTCCAGAAGAGAAGTTTGGGCATTCATGCAAGGAAGAGAAGAATCTGTGTTCAGTTTGATTTCAAAATCTGAACCTCCCAGGAGACTACTGTGATCAGAAAACCATGGCATAGTCACATTACAAATTGGTGCTCTTGATTGCTCAACCATACCATTTAGCCAAAGAGTAAGGATTTGGAGTGTTGTCATTATGGTTGGGTAACATGGTTAAAAATAGGATGTGTACCTTGCTTGCTTCAGAATAACATCCAGTTTCTTAGATAAGAGCAATGGCCTAATCAAGGGAAATGTACAGCCATTACATTCAGCCTAATACTTGCTTTTTACTCAGGAGATGTGTTCAAATATTTCTGAGCACAGGATAATACTGATCAGTAATCTTACATCCCAGGTAAGTGTGTTGATGGCTGAATGAGAAGGTAAAGAAATAAGGGTCTCTGGGATGTCAAATCAAGTCTACTGCTGCTGGGGCATTATGGCATGTCTCTCTCTCCACCAGCTGCACAGGGTCTGAAAGTTGGAGGCTTCAGCTTACTCTGAAAACAATACACCTTTTGACATACTGATTTTTTAACTTATTATTTTTTAAAGAAATGACTGTAAAGTAAGTTTTGATTCAACCTGAACAGAGCTTTTTTCAAACTTGAATAGTCAATAACATCAATAACTCCATTTTTCCCAGACTCTCACTCACTATTGCAAGATAGGCATGTCATTTAGCCCTCTGAATGACATCTTCTCACTATACAGAATGAATCCTGTCAACCCTTCAGGAAAAGCAGCTCAATTTCAGGTTCAGGAGACATTACAAAGTCCTTAAGGAAGTGTGGAAAGTGTCTCGACTTCTAGTGCTTATACACCAATGGACTCTGCTGTACAAGTTAACTGCATCAAAGCCCCTTATCCTCTTGCAGTATCTCTTGCACTGGTTTATCTCTGCTGCAGAGGCCTGGCCACACATGAATTCTTTCAGGTGCTGAGGACTGTTGCAGAGGAGCTGACCTGTACAACTTTTGTATAGCTACAGTTACAAGCAGAGCTGGTTTTCTTGTGGTTTGCCAGCATGCAGCCAGTTAAGTCAGCAATGCAAGAGAACAAAGAGGTATTAGCTTCATTCCTACCTAGTCTCCCTTCTTGGATACTTTCACATAATGCAGCTCAGAACCGTGGAAACCAATGCAGTCATCAGTATTTTGCTATAATCTGTTTCAGGAACAGAGCAACTCACAGGCACTTGGTCTGGCAGGATTCTCTTCTCTTAGCCCCTTCTTGACAACTGAGCCAATTCCTGTGCTGTGTTCTCCAAAAGAGCCTTCAAATACATTTACTCTTTGTATTCAAAAAATTAGATTGCTCTCTTCATCCATTTCTAAGATAAGTGAAATGGCAAGCCTGTCACTTCATATTTATTTTGATTCTCACCCAAATCAGGCGAGACTTTTATTCAGGCTGGCTTTCTAAACAAGCTGATAGCACTACACCAAGTTTCGGCTCTTCATCTTTAGGCCGTTTAAAGAAGAAAAGCAGCATGTAATGATAATGTCGATGTTCAAAAGCAAAAAACAACTTCAAAGGGCTGTGACTAATTCTGTGCAAACTTTGTTGTGAAAGGCACTCCAGTGCACTGCACCTCAGGATACAAGTGAAGGCACTATTCCATTGCTAAGACTCTACTTGGACACAAAGATTTGCCTGTAAAAAACCAGAGGAATTGCATGTAATGGAACGAACATTGTTTTTAAACCAGCCCAACTACTCCTGAGTTTAAGTCATGTAAAGGAAAACCAGGACACAACTGAGTCTATTGGAAGGGAAGTGGTGTTAATTTTTTCTAGCACTGGACAGCACATCTAGTTTTTCTGATGTCCCAACCCAAATATTAGGTTATTTACAGGAAATCATTCTAACAGCTTTCCTTAAAAGTAGACACTTTGAATCCTGCTAATTATTAAGAAACTTATCATAAGGACAATGCAATCCCATTTTCTTTTTCTGCATCATGGATTTAAATATTGAGTAGGGCAAACTTGGCAGCCACACAGAGAATCTCATTTAGAGAGATTAACCTGTGAACACAGAGAGATCTGGAGGGTCTCTGTTTGTCCACTCCTTGATGCACAAGATTTAAATAAGAATAACTATATTCAGCAAGCATAAACACACACACACTCAAAAAGTAACAAATATACATGCATTAAATCAGGCAATGCCTTATCCCTCAGTGGTTTGTTTTCCTTTTATTTTGGTTTTACATTCTAATGAGATATAAAAAGTAGAAGAAATCACAGGTGGTAAGTTGATTTGAGCTAGAGAATTGATTTCAAGAAAAAACATTTTTTGTTCTTATACAAATAAATATAGTGATTAACGTTGACTTCTCATGCTCTCCAAGCTGTCACTGGTGAGCAAGGAGCAAAGTGTCAAGGTCGGCCGTTTGTATTCAGAAAACACTTGAAAACATAAAGGACTGTCTCCAAACTCCCAATCGTTTTCTAGATAATCCAATCTGCTCCACGCAAAATAGCAAAAAAATGAGTCTAGATCACACATATTTAACGAAACATGCTATCACATGAAACAAAACCAGAAAAACCTGTTCCCCATGGATGCCCCACAAACATCAGCCCTTTTTCTCAGATGGTCTTGCCCAAAGCTCAGTCACAATTTGAATTTCCAAAGGCCTTTACTAGGCATAGACTGATGTGGCAGAGAGGAGGGCAAAGAAAGAACAGTAACAAGCTAATTCTAGTCCTGATTTCAGTATTTTATGAAGATTGACAAAACTACAGTTACTTTCACCATGGCTGGACTGAGTCCTAAGAGAAAGTCTTGCTGAACTATTCTGCCCTGTCCAAACCTTTAGGGAAACCAAAGCAGCCAGGTTTCCCTTCCCTCTGAGCTGGCTCCCTTTCCCCCCACAGAGTGCACCTGGGCTCCTGGTGCCACACACATCCTGAGGCCCCCAGCAATGGAAACAGCTCTGCTTCTCACAAGCATCAGCCCTTGCTGGGAATAGGGAGCTTGCCAGGCAGAGATAACAATACAGCAAAGCTTTGGAGGGAAGAAAGAAGCTGGCTACATCACAGCCAACATGAAGAAAGATCCTCCTGGAACTATTCCAGCTATTCTCCATTTAAACATTCAAGCTTTTTTTCTCAGCACTCTTTCCACACTCCCCCCAGAGATCTCATGCTATTCACGGTAGAGTCTAAAGTCACCTGCTCTTAGCTGGGCTTGGCACTGACTACCACAAATGCTGCTTAGAAGATACAGAAGCAAAGAGAAAAGTTGAAAGTAAAACCTCTGACAAGCAATTCTCACCCCCACGCCCACATACATTTATCCCTGGTAATTCCCGGTCCATTTATACACATTACTTCCGCTGAAGAAAAGTAAATCCGGTGCCAAAACATAGCTCTTTGGTTAAAAAAGTGTTATATTCAGCAGAGGCTTTAACTCTAGCATACTAAACACAGAGTCATTAGGATTTAACGCTATTGAAATGGAAATCGAGACAGAAACCTTTCCAGTTCTTATACTTCACTTTGGAATTGGAAGAGGACAACACCAACTGCAATTGCATTAAAAGATCCTCTGGAACAACATGCCCTTGATAGAAAGTACTTGGAAGCATGAGGCACGACATAAGCTCTTGCTGATGTCTTCCAGAATCAGGCAGCAAGGAAGCTGACACCCCACTAAGGGCAGCAGTACAGCCTCGCTGCCCAGCAGAGAAAAGTTAGCAACAAAACAGAGCAACAGAGGCTGTCAAGATGATGATCCTTCTCTCCATCTCAGCAGGCTCTCGCGGCACAGCTCTCTCCAGTGGCTAAAGACAGTGACAGTTCTTTTCCCAGGCTCTGTCCTTGTGCAACCCCTACAGGGCATGACAAGGTGCCCAGATCCTGGCAGCTGTTTCCATATGCCTATGGCTCAGATCTCTGACAAGGGATTCTGGAAGGAGATTTCTCTCCCAGCATAATGAGGTCTTTAGTCATTAACAAAGGAACCTTCTGAGGCAGAATTCCAGCTGCGCCTGAGATCTTGCTCCACAGAGATGATTTTTTTCCAGCACACAGGTTTAGTCTGAGGAGAAAGGGAAAGGGTTGCTTTTACCAATCCAGGAGTTTTCAGTTGCAGCAGTTGAAGGTTTCTGTTTACTCTTAGATCAGGATAAGAAATCTCTGGCATCTCCTTCCTGCCACTTCACAGCTGTCGGTTGAGCTTCTGTGCTTGCCGCTCCTTTGCCTCAAAGGCAAACTTGGTGTCCTGCAGCTGGGCAATGGCCTCCTTGGCCTCCTTCAGGTCCTGACAGATGAGCTCGTACTTCTCTGTCAGCTCTCTGTTCTCTCGGCGCAGCTCCTGTACCACCTGGTTCACCTCCTCTGTCTGCTTGGTGCAGTGGATCTTCAGCTGCTCTACCTCAGAGAGCATGATCTCCATGTTCTTGACCAGTGACTCCAGTTTCTCTTTGGACATGGTGTCAGGATCGGTTCTATTCAGCCTGCCCAATCCAAACCCAAAAGGGACAAAGAAAGCCACCCTGTGCAACATGCACCAGGATGTCTGGCAATCACAGTCTTGTGGTGTCTTTTTATACTCCCTGCTGCTCATCCTCCTCCCTTCCTTTTCCTTCCCCAAAGTGTCTCTAATCTTCTTTGCTTGGTTAATCTACTTATTTTTATTGCGTTATAGAAATCGACTGAAGGGCTGACAGCCCTGCAGTAACATATGTGCTGTGCAGCAAAAGCCAGAGCAATAATGAGACTCTGTGCAGCCTGTCCACAGAAAAACAGCTTTCATCTGAAGAATTCTCCTGGGAGCCCCTTGCAGTACCCATTAAAGTACAAAGAAACCTCTTCAAGCCAGACGCCTACTGCAGTCCTGTGCACCCAGTCCCAAGAGCACAGCCTGACTTTCATCTTACATATATTGAGGTAAGCAAGCTTACAGAAATACAAATCATGTGTAGGCAAAGAGAATTACCTCAGTTTCTCTTCCTCTCTCCTTATGTTATGTTTGGGCAAGATTGAAGGAACAAAATATAAAAATCCTGGGGTTTTTTTCCCAGGAGAAGATCTATCCAACAAAAAATGCTGCAAGAACCTCGTCTTCTATTGAAAGCAGTCCTAATGGTTATCTCAATCAATCGCAACTGCAGTTACTGGACCGTGTACCACTTGAAGGTGGCTTGTGTTCTGTTAGGGACATGCAGACTAGAGATTTTAAACCCTGGTACCCCTTCCCTCTCTTCTGCTCCATCAGTAACACTGGCCCCAGAATTCACACAAAAACTTACTCCTGTACATGCTTGCCACCCACAGCAGGGTGGGAAATGGCTGCTGAACACTACTGAATGTGTGAGAATCAGGACCAAGATGTGCCAGTCTCAACACCCCAATTACTCAGGTCACATCACACAGTAGGGTGATCCCAGCAGCCACAAGGGATTAAGTGAGTCTGGCCGACTTTCTGAAGTTTGACCCAGACTTTCTTATGTATCCAGTTAATTAATGCACTCGCCTAGACAATAAGAATCATTAATTAGCCAAGTATCTGATGTAACAGTATCACCCTTGAGAAATTAATTTGTCTGAGGTGATGTTGCATGTGGCTCCCCAGGAAAGAACCCATGCTCTTTAGCATTGATTGTCCACCCAGGGGGCACAGACCACGGCAGAGACAAGAAAGCAGGTTTGCTCTTGGGGAACTTGCAAAGGACAGAAAAGTGTGTCTCTCTCCTTCCTCCCCACATCAGGAACATTTCCTTCAGGCCGAGTCTGCACCTTTTCAGAAGACTTCAAACTGTTTTACATGCCCACGGAAGGGCAGAGTCTCATTTGCCACACAACATATAGGCATGGATCTGTGCTCACTGCATTCCCTCACAGAATTACATTCCAGTGCACAATATTGCATAATGGCCTTTACTCTTGCATGCTGTTTTGCAATTCCAGTTTCCCTTAAAAGAATCCTGTAGTGCCATCACATATATTCAATACCAGATTGAGAGAGAATACATGTGTTCATTGCAGAGCTCCCCCAAATATATTTTTCCTTCACTTTTTTCCACAAAATGTTGCTTTTTTCAGCTACAGAGATTTTCAGATGCTTCATCCCACAACTCATTGCCCCTCCTTCCCTGCTAGGCTCAGAGAAATAAAGCTCTTTCTTCCAGGAAATTTTACATGTCCTCCAGCACTGGATGAAAACACTGCTGGATGCTGGCCAAGCCCTGACAGTGTTCAAAGGCCTGGGACTTCTCACAGCTGGAGGTTAAAGAGTTGTTCACAAAGCCAGCCATCCTACTGCCTCTCACACAAGTGCACCAGCAGACCCCTCTCATCCTGGCAGATGGAGCACTTTGCACCACACTTTGAAATGAGCAGAGTGACATCCTTCAGATGAAAAGAGAGTGGGAGAATCTAAACATAATTAGAATATGTCCTAAAGTCCTTGAAGAAACATTTGCACTGGCTGTCAGCCCAGATCCCACGTGATGCACATGGCACTGGAATAGGCTGGAACATGCTGCAGCATTACAAAACAGCAGGTCTTCATTAGTGAGGAATCTTCCCTGTCTCCACAACTGTACGCGCTGCACCCAAACAGTTTAAATCAGGCAGAATTACAATGATGCACAAAGGGAGTGCCACAGAGGCCATCTACTTGGGTATTAGTAATTGATACATCATCTCTCACTGTCTTACTCTCAAAATTATTTAAGTTGCCTTGGATACAGACAGAATCTTGGCAACAGAAAGGGGGTAAGAGACACTACTGAAATAACAATATAAAATGAAAACAAGGAATGGCATGAGAGGAGTTTCTACAAAGATAAGGGAATTGTTACTATGCTTGGTTTGATTTAAAATATTATTTGATGAAATAAGAAGTAGGAATTAAAAGTGTGGTCACGAAAATTGCTGTGGGAGAATGACAGAAAAATCACTAGACCTAAGTAAGGTCTAAAGGTAAGTAGTTTCTTACCTTTAGTCACTGCTGGCCTCCACTGTTGCAGACAAACTGGAGGAAGAGGCAAACACCAACAGTAAATTCACCAACAGTAAAAAATGCAGAACAGCATACCTGAGAAAAACAATTCAAACCACAAGAATTCAGTGCACATGGACACACAGGAAACAGCAGTCTTAGGAGAGTTGGGGAAATAGCCTGTAAAGACAGAAATTATTGACAACTTAGCAGGGGAAATAATAAAGCACTGCCAGACTGTATGACATAGACACAGTGCACTGTAAGGGAATGAGGTAGCTCCAGCTTCTCCCTTCACCCTGCTGGAGGGAAAATGTAATGTTTTGCTCTGGACTTTTGTCATAAAGGGACAAAGAAAGACTTTGAAAATTAGTCAAGTGTTCAGAGAAGATGTGATATCAAAAAATGTGAACTCTATGAACCAGGTTTAAGAAGAAGGATTGAAAACTACATGGCAAAGTATTTCTAGGACTGTTCTGCAATTTTGCAGGTCCTCTGAATGTTCTAGGAAAGCCAGCTCAGCTAGAAGAATATTTCTGTAATTACTAAGGGCCTGACTGTGCAATTGTAATTTTGAAAACACCAGTGATTTCTGTGGTCTCAGGCAAATGGTGCCTCTCTTGTTATTTCATAGCCATATTAAATTGGGAAAAATTAGTCTTAAACTTCCCACTACAGTATATGCTACATTGAGAGACACCACTGACAAATCTATCAGCTCTTTTGTGCATGGTCCTTCTCTATTCCACCTTCCACTCTGCATATGGATTTGAGATATATGGAAGAAGGAAACACGGAGCTAGTTAAGAACAAAACAGGGGAGCAACCACTGGGAACACCCACTCCTGCTCTTGTGGATGGCAGGAAAATTGTAGAAAGTGACACTGGTAGATGTGAAACTTCTTTTGCTTTTCCATAATGGGTGGGAGCTACATCATCTGACTACAACACCACACTCAACTGTGCTGGTTTTAGCACTAGAAGCAAATGGCAGTATGAGGCTGCCAAGCTGAGGATGGTTCATGTGGGACATACTTGTGCTTCTTCACAGGTCTCTGAGCCAAAAAGAATCAACCACTCCTTTCACTCAGAGGCACACACAAGCCAGAAATGCAGTTTCCCTATCACGTTCATACCTCTGAGAGTCTGAGAAGGAGACACAAAAATCATCTGTCAGTATCTGTCTGCAAGCAGATGTGTTCCAGTTTCTAGTGTACTTAACAGGGGCCCTGGGAACATTTGAGGAAAAAATCATTAAGCTACCTCACTCTCTCTTTGAAGTTTTCCCAGCAACACAAGAGGGATAATTCACTATCCTAGAATTTTAAATGGGAAGAATGGCTTTTAAATAACTGCTCAGGCTGAGAAAGCAAGCCACTTGGTACAAACCCTGCAAAATACAGCTTCACATACCTTATCTTCTCAGGTACATACTTAGATTGCTGTATCTACTTCTAGTTTTTCAGTCACAGACACAAAAGTTCAATGCAATGTTCACACAACAGTTGTGGGAGACAGCACTGTAGTCTCTTAGTAGATAGCTTAAGGTTATCATCCCCAGCTAACAATGGTCATTATTTTAACAATTGATCTTTTTTTAAACACATATAATATGCCACTAACTGTAGTGAAAGTATTAGAGCCCTCCAACCTGTTTTTTTCTTGCAGCCTTTTCATTTATCCCTGATTTATCCCCAATGGTATATCTAGCAGCCAGTGCAGCATTTGCAAGCTCTGTGCTTCACCATCTAGGAAGTCTACTTGGATAAATGCACTTTATACAAAATCATTACAAGATGAAGTATAAAGAGCTCTCATCTCTATATTCATAGTAAAACCACTTGAAAAAACAAAACAAAACCAAAACAACATAAAAACCCACTAAAGACCAAGCAGCACCTGGAGGCACTGACCATTTCCACACCAGAGTGGGAAACATTTTTCTCTAGCTATTCAACTTGTTTCTAATAAAAGACAAACACCATTGTTCCATGTGTCAAAATACTCAGCACTGTGTAAGACATTGACGTAATGATGATCTCATCCTGCAGAGTTCAGAGACTATTGAAAAAATTTGCTCTCCTATTAAAACAAGAGATTTAATTTTTGCCACTATTGTAAGCATTAACCATATCTCATGCAATTTGGCAGAACTTGAGTTTAGCTGCACACAAAACTACATGATTTACAGGTTTTGATCTAAAATACTGCACCAAAAGGATACCTACCAAAATTATGATCAAAATCCTTGACAAAAATGAGAATAATACATCTCAGTAGTGTAGGTGTCGAGAGAGGTATTAATGGATACAGAGGTAGCTTTTTCCATTCTGCCTCTATCTACTCATCAGCCAGACCAAAACAATAAATTCAGCATAACAGCTCAGTAAAATAAAAATTGATACTTTAACAGAGTTATTCCCAAATTGGGTTGATTTCTCCTTAAGAAATCAACTTGGTAACAAAAATAGTGACAGGTAACTTATATAAACTTAAAAACATCCCTCCAACCCTTTACTAGGATTTTTACTATCTAAGAAGAGGAAGAAACTGTTCCCACGTTATAAAACTATTTAATATTTGAGGTGAAAAAATTATCAAAGCAGGACAGCGATGAATACTTCAGGTTAAAGCAAAGAGCAAAAAAAAATTAATGACTATTTTGAAACATTAAGAATGCTTCAAAACAAAAGCTCTTCCTAAAATAAGAAATGGTTTTGTTCAGAGTGCCAAACTGAAAAATTTGGAAAAGCCCCTCTAAACAGTAACACAAGGAGTTCTGATGGGAAGACATCCTCCAAGGCACCTAACCACTTTTCTGGTGAGGAAACTACACAGGACATCCTCTGGGGAGTATAGGGCATTGTCCAAGGGGCTTTCAGCCCCACACCAGCCTCTTTGCCCTGAGAGGGTGCTCCCTCTCCATAGAGCCTGAAGTCAACACTGTGAGACGGAAGGGGAAAGAAGAAGAAAACATCTTTCCTGTCCCTTAGAGCAGACTGGGGCCTGCCAGCACCTCCACAGCCTGCAAGGGCTGATCAGATGCACAGGATTCCAATGATGGTCTCATAAAGTCAGTGAGCAACACACCCCGAGGAGTAATTAGATCTGATGACAACATAACAGTCAATGGTTTGCCTAATACATCTTTCCATGTCATGTTGAATTAAGGGTTACTATGAAGGAAGGGAATGAGCAGAAAACAATTATCCATAATCAAAACTTTATAGAGGGGCAAATATATATTTTAATTTGCAAATAAATAATCTTAGAAACATTCTTTCATTTATTCTGCAATGTGATTTTTTTCCTAAAGATTGAGTGTCCATCCTGACAGGACAGATTTCAGGAAAACAAACAAGTAAAAATACCCAAACTGTTGCTATTATTCAGTACACATGAACTGAAATACTGGTTGAAAGAAAAGATGCCCACCTATTATTTGCAGAACATGGGGTTATGCAATCCTGTCCTGTAACCAGACTACACCAAATAAACTGGCAGTGGCACAGATGTCAGTAATTATTGAGAAACTTGATCTGGTGAGAAGAAAGGCCCCTTTGAGTTCTAGATACATGTGAACAAACACTCACATCATTTTTGGTTCAGGATGCCAAATTCTATTATAATGATTATTTTGACATGACATTTAAAACTCTCCCTACCCAGCTAAACCAATCTCCAAAACATAGCTGAAGAACTCCCCACTTGTCTGTGGATTTCCCTTGACTACTTGTTGTACATTTAAGAATAATCAGTCAGTATTATCCAAATACATCAAGAAAGTTTTAATTGTGTTCACTATTCAGCAATATAAAAGTATGACTCAATGTTGATTCAGAAGCCTCAGAGACTGTAAGCAATGGAAGCATTCAGGATCAAAGGACTTCCTCAAAAAGGATGCTTTTAAACTATGGGAGAAGCATGATATCTGCAAGCCCTTGCTGAGGAACTACCTAGGAACAGTTCCATTTAACCACAACAAGTTGTAAATGCAAAAACACTGGTATAAATGAAGACTGGCTTCTCAGTCAGAACTGACTGTTCTCCTACCAGCTTGTCAAAAGATCAGTCTCTCAGCAAATCTCAAACACTATCAAAGTAGACAAAAAGCACTATATTTTCCAGGGGCAACAAGTAGCATCTCCTCAGTACTGTATCCCTAGCTCCCTGTCACATAAACAGCCTTGACAATCTTTAAGCAGATTATGTACACGACAGCTTCATCTCCAGAGGAAGTGGGATTAAAAGGTTTATTGCTACTATGACAACAGCCAGGTTCTGCTGTTCTTAAAATAGTTTTGAAACCTTAGCAGTGACTGGAAAGGCATATATGCCTCCCCTACAGGATTCATCATGTACTAAATACAGTTCTCCAAAAAGAAATCATTTTATAACAGTCTACTTTTTTCAAGTATGTATTTTTATCATGCTCTTTAATCCCTTGTTACGAGCACTATGAATAGAAAGCAGTAAAAAAGGCACAGTGCTGCCATGTGGCTGTGATTACAGCTTTAGAAGTGATTATTGCTGGGTGCTGGCTGCAGACACCAGGACAGGCACTGCCCCCAAACAATATTCACTCCCTTGCAGCACCTCTGCACTGTGGGGTCTCAAGAGGCCTCTATCTGCTCCATGCTGCCATTCTTGTCCTTACAAATGTTCCCCTTGATGCTGTTATGTCTTAAGTCTGAATTAATTCCTCCCTCATAGTAACAACTGGAAGTATAATTTGCCACACAATTCATCACCAAACTGTATCAGTGAGGCCGAGGCCAGCACATAAGTGTGCCAATAACTACATGGTAGCAGGACCCTCTTTACTTGAGTAGGCTATTGTCTCAGTGATTAGCATTTTGTTGCTGAGGATGGTTAAATGAACCATTGATTCAATCAAATATGCAGCTGCTACACTCAATGAACATCCAGCTGTGCTCTGAGGCATTCTCCAAGTACATTCATGCTGACTTGTACAACAAAGCCAGCAAGAAATACAATGTTTAATTCTGACAGCAGCATCTGACCCAGATCAAAGTGGTAACCCTTATCTAACACTACTGAAATCAGAAAATTAATATGAACACAGAAGTCTATTAATTATTCCAGTCAGTTTAGATTAAAAGCATATTTCCAACCAAAGAAAAATCAAATTGAATCCAATTACATTGGTACTATCCACCAATGTCACTTGATGCCAAACTGAAATCATCTTTACTGCAGCATATCACAATTTAAAGAGAAGCAAAGCAAATACAGGCTGTAGAACTCAGGAAGCAATTGATTGTTTCCTTACCCAATTCTCAGTTCTGTTAGTTCCTCCAAATGAAGGCAGAGGCTTTTCTCTATAGAGTCCACAAACTCCTGACATTTCAGGCCAGAATGTGGCCTTAAACATAACTTCGAGATTTCTTGGTAATTAAAAAATACCTAGCAGTAACTGCTACGGACCAAGCTGATGCTGTCAATCAATAAAGGAATCTTATTTACCTATCCCTAAAAGATTACATTAAAAAATGGAAGTAAGAAAACACAGGGGTAATTAAATTAGCACATTAGATTGTAGCTCCAAGTTGAGTATTCAGCCTAAGATAAAATTATGTTGCAGCTGATCGGACCCCAGCAGGTACTGATGCACGAGGTCACTCTTCCCTAGACAGAGGGCTTTGAATCTCCCTTGTTAAACTTCATGAGACTGCTTTGCATCCAGTTCTCCAGTCTGTTGAGGTCCCTCTGAATCATTGTATAGTCATCTGGTCTATCAGCCACTGCTTCCAATTTTGCGTCATCAGCAAACTTGCTGAGGGAACACTCCTTTTCATCATTCAAATCATAAATGAATAAAGTGAACAGCATAGACCTCAGGACTGAGCCCTGTGAAATACCACTAATGATTTGCCTCTAACTGGACTCTGTGCTGCTGATCACAACTTCTGGGCCTAAGCACTGGGGCAGTTTTCAGTCCATCTCACTATCCCCTTATCTGACCTATACTTCATCTGCTTGTCTGTGGTAAGGTTATGGGAAATGGTGTGAAAAGCTTTACAAGAGTCCAAGTAAACAACATCAACTGTTCTCCTCTCATTGAGCAAGACAGCCAGCTCATTGTGGAAGGCAGAAAGATTAGTCAAGCATGATTTTCACTTTATAAATTCCTGCTAGTTACTCTCGATCATCCTCTTGTCCTTCATGTACTTCAAAGTGTTTTCCAGCATGATTTTCCATGTCAGCTTCCCAGGGATTGGGGCAAGGCTGAATGACCCATAGCTCCCCTATTCTTCTTTACTGCTCCTCTTGAGGATAGGACTTAAATTTGCTCTCTTCCAGTTTCCAGAAGACTCTCCTAGCTGTCATGACAATTTAAAGACAATTGAGAGTGGCCTTACAATGACACCAGCCATCTCTCTTAGCACTAATGGATGCAATCTGCCAGGCTTCACACATTTAAGTACGTCCAGTTTGACTGCAAGCTCCCTAAGCTGATCTCTTCCACCAAGATTGTCCACCTTGTTCCAGACTTTCCCTCTGGTCTCAGTGACACAGGATTCCTAAAAGCCAGTCCCATCAATAAAGACTTTTTATTGGCAAAGAAGGCAAAAGCACCACAAACTTCTCCATGTCATTTGTCACAAGGTACCCTGTCCCATTCAGCAGGGGTGAGGGAGAGGGGCACCTTTATTTCCCAAGTCTTCCTTTTGCCATTATATAATTGTAAAGTGCCTTCCCATAATTGTAGAATGTCTTCCTTCTTCTTGCCTTTACATTTCTAGCCAGATACAATTCTAGAGGTGTCTTTGCTTTCTTAACACGATCCCTGCATGATCAGAAAACAACTCTGCTCCGTTTGGGTCATCTGCCCCTGCTTCCACCTCTTCTCCACTTCCTGTTTGGGCTCAGGAGCTCCTCGATCATCCGCACAGGCCTCCTACCACCTGTACTTTACTTTCCACTTGTCAGGATGGACCTCTCTTTAGGTCTTTCATGCAGACACAAAGGTTAGCTATCACCCAAAAAAACCCTCTCCAATAGAAGTTAATCAACTCAAACAAATTTGAACTTTGCAGTGAATACTTTTCCCAAACAATGAAAAAAATCAAAGCTCTGATTCAATCATATTGATAAGAAATCAATTCCAAAATGACAATACACAACACTGTTCATGAAGTGTTTTCTTTCTGAACATCCTCTCTATTTTTCCCGGTAATCTTCATTGTGCCAGCTGGTGTTCCAGTATAATCTCATTTTTTGTGCCTTAATTATACCTTATGCGTGCTTTTGCAACAGCTTTGACTGACTTTTTAGAGAAACACAAAAAGCAGCTTTTAGAAGAAAGTAATTCTACAAAAACCAGTTGAAGCTCTATTGCTAGGAAATATGGCAGCTACTTAAATGCCTTAAGAAAGGAATCTTACTCATTAAATGTTGAATAAAAATAACTACAGTGCTTATGCCTCCAAGAGCTTTAAGTGATGGCTTTAAAATAATGTAGTAAAGGCAAGATGAATCAGGATCCATGCAACTTTTATTTTAATAATTAGACAAATACAGGAAAATTTGCAATAATTATCAAAACAGTATCTTATCAAGAACCGGAAAGGTGTTTAAAAAACATTCACATTCAATTCAGGTTATGTACAAACCAGTGTCTGTAAAAAAGAAAACAGCAAATGCTTTGAGTGTAAAAGAATTTCATTCTAGTTCATGTTTCAACATTTCCAATAACCAAGTTACCACTGAGATGCAATCACAGTGCAGACATGTTCCACAGTCTATTAAACTCGTTTCAACAGCATTGTCAGAAGTAATTTTTTGAATAAAGCATTTTGATAAGTTTTGTTGAACAGTACCATCCACCCAAAATTTACTTCTGCATGTTTAATCCTTGACCATACTAATGGCAGAAGAGCTGTCCTCTACAGGTCCAGAGTACATGAATCTGTATCTCTATAGGTACAGATATATATATATATATCTACATCCAAGAAGCACCAGCCTCCCATGCCTGAAATAGCCTGTTTCTGCTTTGTACATTGAGGAGATCAGCCATTTTAGTGGAGCACAGCCCTTGATTTTTTTGGCTCAAAGAAGTCATCATCCTGAATGTGTTGTAGTATAACATTCTTCCACCTTCAGGATGCACCTCACACAGATGACATTTGAATTTGAGTGTGACTGTAACAGCCATACACAGGTACAACAGCATCCTAAGCCTTTGCTAAAACCTGCTTCCAGGGATCTCTTTCTTTGCCCTGGATTAAATCCCCCACTAGAAGGGAAAAAAAAAAAAAAAAAAAAAAAAAAAAAAAAAAAAAAAAAAAAAAAAAAAGAGAGAGAGAGACACAAATGGAAGTCCCTGGATTTTAGGAAAACTATTATGTCTTCTCATTTATATATTGAATTGAATCTTAGCCAAAGAAGGAGAGCTACTGATGTAAGTTGAATGGGGAGGGAAAGCTACTGGGATAGCCAGTTTCAAAGTACTAACACTGGAACAGCCATACAACAGTTATCAATCTGCCTGAGCACAGAAGGGATGAATCTACTTGGGTTACAGCATAATTCTTTCAGAGCTACAGTCTAATGTGCTGTCGTTAACATACTAATTTAATAATAATGGAAACGCTCTCAAAAACGCAGACTACTTATGAGAAATCTTTCAGTTACAACAATCTAACCAAGGTGAATCACGACCTCAAATTAGATCGGTGTTTCAAGACAAAGGAGAGAAAAGTGACACAGTCTTCACACTTGTGTAGTAACAACCCAAATGTAAACAAAACCTACTGGCAACTGAACCTTATTTGGATCTATGTTCTGAGATAATCCTTAGCTGCAAGATCTCATCTGAAACATAAGCTACCGTGATTTGGCCTGAGAGGGCAAATCTAGAAAATTTCATCTGGTTTTTGAAGGTGTACCTGGTAACAAGCAGTGTACTTTAATATATAGCTGCCTATAAAAGCAATTTCCCTTCTAAATTTATTTTGAGATTCAAACACAAACTTGAACAGCTTCTGTGAACAAAAATTTTATAGTCTCCACCACTGTAACTCTACACTAGCTCAGAAATTAACACTTTGGAATAAAGCAGCTCTGGGAAGTGGAAGACTGGCAATGTAGTGTTGGAAGGTTCTGAGTTCTTCCTTGGGTTGTACATCTAACACCCATGCAAGCACGTGAAAAGGCTTTTGTACATTTCTACAGATTCTAAAGCAACTCTTAATGGAGCTAATGCTCCCCTGGTGCACATTGAAGCCAAAAAAGAAATAAGAGAGATGACTTCTGCATTTAAGTAACAACCCTTAACTGAGAGCCTGCTCAGATATCCAAATGCCAGCGATGTCAACTCTTAGCAAGCCTGTTCTATACAATGAGATTATAGCTGGGATGCCCAATAAAACACACAAGGGAATTTTCTTAGATATAATGCTCAGAAAAGGGACAAGTTACAATGGTTTAAAAACAACTCAAAGTCTTGTTAAAAAAAAAACCAAACACAAAAACCAACCAAAAAATGACAACAGAAATCCCTAAAACCCTCACCAACCAACCTGTTTTAAGTCAGATTTCACTGCAACAAAATATGGAACAGTAATTTAGGCTAGAAAACACAAACAAGTTTGACTTGAAAAGTCACTGTAAGCAATTTTGATATAGTTGGTTTATTAATGCTATCCACAAGGAATCAGCACACAAATGAGATGAATAAAAGTACTTTAGATGAGACAAGACAATGTATTTTATGCAAATGTAAATGCTAACACTACAGTTAACAAGTCATACTGGAAAATACATATATTAACAAGAACAATCAAAGAAAGCCTTTCTTGATTTTAAAGCAGATTTATACATCACAGCCCTTCTTTCTTTACTTGGGAAATGGTTGGTGAACATCTCCAATGTTTCAGTCCTATTAATCTATAGGCACTGAAACAAAACCTCAGGGAAAAAAGGTAAAATGAGCTAGTGTCAGGATTTTGACAGTTGCTCTACTTGGCCAAGAGTTCAGTATCAAGATGCAAGTAAAACAGAATGCCCATCCACTCCCTATGGTTCCCAAGAAAAAACATTACTTGTACACAGTAAGAAATTATGGGAAAACCAACTTCATCTCACCCATCTCATTTCCAAGCAATTACTCATAAATGAGTTCTTTCAAGTGAAGAAGGAATCAGAGTTTAGCAGTTTTAAGGTTTGACAGACTCTTGTTATAAGAAGTTCAAAACCTCCTATCTTCTTTTCAGCGATATTGAATTGTCCTTCATTTTGCCAATCACCAGTTCCTCACAAGAGAGGTAATTAAACTGAAGAGGCTCACAAATTTTGCTCTTTAGTGACACTAAGCAATCTCTCACTTAACTATCCTCACCAATAAAGATACTGCACAAAAAAAAATTCTCACCAGCCTGAGGTGTTAGACAGCTGAGCGACCAACACTCAGGTCAACAGAACTCTAAACTGTGTTTTTGATGACCAAGAATTTCAGTGATGCAATAGAAGAGCTTCTATTAGCACTTTGATCTCTAGATCTGGCAAGCTAAACTCCATCTGGGATTGCTGCAAATGCCTACTTATTTCATAAGAATGCCAACAGAAGGAACATCCACCAGTGATGCAGTCCATGCTGTTAGTGACTATTTTCAAATGCAGGGTTTGAAATGGTGTTCAAGCAAAATGAATTGCAAGAGCACAAAGAGGAAGCCCCAAAACTGCTTTTTAATGTAGTTTATTAACCTTGAAAAGAATGCAAGATCCAATTTAGGACCTTATGGTCCTCTACTGCCGAATAATTCAGTCCAAGTCTAAGCAGCTACATAAACTGGAGGAGGTGAACAAAAGGTGCACTCCATGCTTGAGAATACAAAGTATTAAAACTGAGAAGAGGCTCTAGTTCCAGTGTGGGGAAAAAAAGCTTTTAAATTTACTAAACAAAACACACTCAGGCACAGAGGCTATGAAGTCATGGAGCACTCTCAGAGTGACAGTACTTTCTCCCTTTGTCGAATTGCTACGAAGTCCTTTCCCGTTACACAGTTGGGACTCCACTGTCAAAATATCACTGCTGAAGAAGTCCAGATTGGGCTCTCTCTCTTCAAGCAGTTACAGGGACAAGTTCCATGTGATTTGTCAGCTTCCTCTGTTAACATCAAGGAAGTCCTCAGCACCCTTAGCGCTGTGAAAATAATTGGCCTGTGGTAAGAGATCACATTGCTGGTGGAAGCATTAGCAATTTTCACACAGGTGGTCCTTACCAGAGATATGTATATCAGATGACCTCTGATATAACAGCACCTGGCTTAGACTGGCCATCAGGAAGAAGCCACTTTCACACAGGAAAACTCATATGGTGCCCAGTGCAGCAGTTGTCTCAGGAAAAAAAGCAAACCAAAAACCACCATCGGAGGAAGCTGTAATGATTCCGCCTTGGAATCTTGAGTATTTGACTTCAGTCTCGCTTGAGAACTGAGGGAAAAACCGTTTTTCCTCCTCCCAGATTTGCTACAAATATCCATTCCAGCATCATGTCTGCTAGATATAAAACTGATGGAATGCTAGCTGGTCCATAAAGGGCTGCACCAAGTTATCTGTAGCAAAGTAAAAAACTAGCCCAAAGGTTATGGAGATTGGAAGAGCTGGTAAGGCCTTCTTAAAGATGGCAAGAAGCAGAAGTGTAAGGCACAGACCCTGAGGGGAAAGAAAAAAAAACAAAACACAAAAAACATAGGGAGAAATTAGGGAACTCTGACAAGTAAAATGTTATATAATATATATATATATATATATGTATAAATATTAATTCTCCAGGTTATGTTTTATGTCTTCCTAAACTAAAGGCTTTAGTGACAGATGTACAGCCAATGAAAATCACAGTTAAAGTTCTCATCAGTTTTCAGTCTGGCCACCCAATAAACAAGATCAAAGACAAAATGCAGCAGTTACAACTTTGTCCTTGATGAACATTAGAAACTACCCCTATTATAATTTTACATTATACTCACAATTAATATGGCTACAAAACATGCTAAAGTTGTATTCCAGTCCCCACTTGCTGTTGCAGAGGCTTTGCCAACAAGGACACTGTAGAAAATGAAGTCTCCTAAACCGAGCTTTACTCCTCCTGCAAAGTGAACAAATGGCAGCATTAAGTGTCAGTCTACAAATATTACATGTCAGTCATTATTGAAGAATAATATATATTTACATTAACTATTAAGAAGATTAGTACCACTCCAGAATCAAGTGATAAACTCCTGTGAAACAAGATGGCTTAGAAACAAGATGGCTTATACCACTCAATTAATTCACCGTTTAATAAGAATTTGCCTATACTCCTATTTTCCTGGGCATATAAATGCAGTATTATACAAACTCAGATATCTGTAATTTTATACATGGAGGGGTGTCCACTTTTGGTTGTCTTGTCATATTTAACAGAATACTGAAAAGCAATTCCTTTAAACTGGCTGAGGGAGGGGAAAAAATAAATCCCTTGCAGATGATGTATTATTTGCCAGTTAGAAACCTATATACTGCAAAATATTCCACTGCCTTCCCAATTTTCCTACAGAATTCTTATGCAGGTAGTTCTTAAAAGCACCTGTGTGTAAGTACAGAGCATATCACAGAGGCAAAATCTTGACATACTTAGTCCAAGATGTAAGATTTAGGAAAATTCATTCTCTTATTCTTTTATATAGTAACTACCACCTTAGCAACAACTCTGGAAACACAATACCCAATAATTTCTGCAAACACTGTAAGATCTCCTGAATGCCAGTTCACTTTCTGAGGTTTTAGTCTGAGATGTTAATTAAGAAAGGCCAGTATCAGGTGACCAGCTGTTTTCATTTGGCTATTGATTACTTTCCCACCTCACTACAGTCCAGCTCAATGCTTACTTTGGAGTTCCAAGAGGAACTAAGAACATCAAAACACAAGTGAATTTCTGTTTAATTATGAAGGTGTGGGGAGAGGGGAAAGGAAAAAGAAAAATAAGGGAGAAAATGCATAAAAGAAAAAAGGCAACCCTAGTCTCTTTCAACAGGCCTCCAATAAAATGCCTATAACTGTGCATTCTTGAAAAGCTCTTAAGCACTAAAACACCCTTTAACTGCTGAAACAGACCTTGGATGCTCCAGACTTTACTAAACTAATTCTGGCTGACAAGTCTGACTGGATCATTATTATTCACTGCAGGAATATAGGAAGGAGAAAATTATTAGCCTGGGAAGATGAGATTTTTAGTTAAAAAATTAACTGAAATAGCTGCTTTGCTGATTTTTTTTGCATCTTAATGTTATTTTTTTAAGCTCTGGAAATGAGAAAGAATTTGCAGCATGCTTAATTTGGACTTTTTGAGACAAAGCAAATTTTAGAACTGTTCTCAAAGTGGCAGTCTCTATATTTTTAAACAGAGGAACACCTGATAATCAGAGGAAGCAGCTGCATCTGCTAAAATATGGCAGCATCACATGGGGAGAGCAGTTTATTAGACAGGCACACCCTAATTTGTTTAGAGCTTTGCAAATCTAATAGCAGATTGAACTCCAACTGGAAGTCATGAGTCTGTTAAAACAGGTATCTGAGCACTGATATCATACACTCTCCAAAGATATTCCACCTTAGCAAGATACTGGAGAAGACTATGCAAGCCCATTGCATTCTGCATTCATTTCAGTCTCCAATCAGGTTTTAAACATTGCTTCCTACCAAGTGGATAACAGTTTAATCTTGATAAAAAACCTGGTAATGACTGCATTGCATTTACAGGGCCTAAAATCCAAAAGAGGTGATACACAGCAGAACACTGCATAAAAAAGACAAAGGCTAATGCAACTGACCATGTAATAGTCTGAAAACAGCTTGTGCAACAAAGGTTTTGAGTGTGTGTATCAAACTAAAGAGCAAATTGGCCAATATTACTCAGTCCTGCAACAAAACGCTACCAAAAAGCAACACTGTTATTCCTATGAAGCATATTAGTATTCATCAGGAGCAAGAGCATCTCTTCAGCTTGCTAATAGCCCACAGAATCCTGCATCTATGCATTAAGGATGCCTGACTGACTAGCTTCAGCTTTAGTAATCTTTCAGAGTAGTCCATACTCACGCTCTTCAGGGTCTTCACTTGTTTGAGAGTTACTGGGTAGAGCCTGAACAGCAGCACGTGATTCAGGTGTTGATTCAATCGGTCCTATTCTGTTGTCCCTTTGTTGCTGCCATTCCTGACTAAAGCCACCATCATCTGCTTCAGCATCTGCATTCTGGGTCCGGCTTGCTGGAGCTCAAAGGAAAAAAGGCATTTAAGACTCCTCCAAAAATGTGCCTTCTAAAACATGAAAGTCTCTCCACACATAAGATCATAGAAGAACAAGACAGAAAGAGGTATTCCATAATACTTAGCAACGTCTAACACTGGCACACACAGTCACAAGACATTCTCACACAGGATTTTAACATTTACTTAAACAATCAGGAGTCAATGTACACTCTGCAGTCACAGCACCTACATTTTGCACTCAAACCCTAGTATTCAGGAGTACATCCACATGAAAGTGGAAGTTCTGTGCTGTTAGCTCTCTGATCTAACAAAGATCACAATTAAAGGAATAAACTCTCATCTAATATTTAATTAGCTTCTTTAGTTGATATTGACAGCTTAATTTTCCAGTAAAATAGGAAACTTTACTGAAAGTCACATATACATGGACGCCATCAAGCATGCTAAATTCAGAAACAGCACCCTGCTTTATTAATACATATAAATAAACAAACTCCATGTTTTAAACACTATCTCCATAGCCAAAAGGGATAGGCATATTTCTGTCTAATACAAATATAAATGAGTTGGTATTACACTATATCATCACAATCTGACAAGCAGTTGAGCTCAGTTAACAGTTTTATATTGAGTCATTTCAACACCAACATTCCAGATGCCAGAAAAATGAATGCAAGAACATTGACTGCACAATAAGTAAATAATTTCTCAAGTCTTGACAGATTCATCATTCTTAATTAGGCCTCCATACTTTCATTCTTCTACAGCACCATGGACTCTTAAAAAGCTAAAAGACAAGTATCCATAAACATGTATTCCAATGAAGTGACAAAGGTTTGTCAAAACAAAACTCACCTTGCCTATCATAACTGGAGTTTTTGGATTTCCGTTGGGCTTCTGGATCTTCCTCAGCCATGTTCACAAGCCATATCATCGTTGCTATCAAAAAAATCCAAACCACAACAGCATAGCTAATTGTATCTTCAGAAGTATGAAACCATTATTTCTCATTTTTCATGTTTTTTTTTTTTTTTTTGATACAACTATCTTTTCCAACAGGCAATTTTACAGTCATTAAAGCACAATAGTATCTGGAACACAGCCAGTAACAGCAACAACACATTTACAGAAACTGGGGAATGAAATTTTATTTCTACTAGATTTTGGAAAAAAAATGGCAACAGCTGTTGCCAGACAAATTACTTCTACATATGAGGCTCACTTTGAAAAACAACAATTTCTTTACTTTTTTTTTCATTAATCAATTCTTTTATCTGCAGGTAAAAAGGTCTCTAAACACTGTTATGGAGTTATGTCAATTCAGAGGCAGTATCTACATCAAAGTTAATTGTTCTCTGCCTTCACCATCACAAAAAATTCTCCAATCTGGAGGCTAATCAGATATATAAAAGGTGTATTTTAATTCAAGTTCTCAGTGTTAACCTCTCCTCTCACAAAACAGAGTAACAGGCAGCTATGCCACATTTTACTGATGCTGTGCAAGTGTGACAGATAAAGAACCAGTGACAGATAAAGCAAGTCCTCCCCTTTCTCCACTGTAACTTGTCCCTGAAGTGGCCACTCTGCAGCACACTTCCTGCTTCCAAACACAGGCCTGTCCAGAGCCCCAGTAGCACAATGACTTATGATTAGCCTCTTTCACTGTTATCCACAAGACTATGACTAGCAACATGGAACTTTGGAAACAGTGGAATTATGTACTAATTGATACACAGGTCACAACAGCAAGTTTAATTCAATAGGTTATTTTTCACAACTGCAGGGAGAAACAATTTGCCAAAAAGGACAAGCCATCAAGAAAACAGTCACACAAACAACCGTCCTTCTAGTAATTTCTCACATTTCTTATACTAAGATACAAATCATTTAAGGACTGAAAGCTGCCAAATATTTTCTGGAAACAATTGATCCCTTTGAACAGGCTTAATTCACAGCCTAAGGATATAGTACTTTATCCAAAACAAGGTCTGTTTGTATTCTGGAACAAAACATGCTGGTTTTTATTTTGAAATATCTGTTAGATGATGTTCCGCTTTCTTCAGTCAACACTGAAATGAAAACTGAGGCCCAAATGAAAAGATCAAGAATTCAGCTGAAAAGCATCTTATTAAAACCCAGAAAAATGAGAAGACTGCTTCAGATGACTGGGTGATTGCAAGCTTAAAGAATTTAACAAAATGTACTTACAGGAGTAAATAAGTGCTGGGAAGAGAGTTTCATTTCTCTCTTGGGCTGTTTCAACTAACATGCGAAGAGGACCTTTAGGACACAGGACAGCAATCAAATCTGAAAGGAAGAGCAAACAGATCTTATATCCCTGCAGACATAGTTACGCTTTTTTCTATAACCCTTGGAGACACCTGAAGTCAGAAAATGCACCCTGAATACAGATTTTGAAGACAGCCCCTAGCCACAATTCAGTATCCTACAGCTTTTTAATATTTTCAGTTATGCAACCTATTTTACATATTATTGTAATATGTATACAAATTTTAAAACATTATATTCCTCACTTAAGATATTATGCAACTACAAATGAACCTGTGCCTATATGTTGACCTGTGAATAATTCAAGAAAGCTACTCTTCAACTACCATCTTGGAAATCCCCAAGCTTGCCTTCTACTAGGAAAGATTTTGTAATCTAAGTTTAATGCTAAAAGAAATTTTAAGACAACAGTTGAGGCTTACTTAATTCCTGTGAAGCAGGCATACTGGGATAGAGAGCTCTAACATTGCTACTGCCTTTTGCACTTGTCCATTCACCATATGTCTTTAAATTATTTTGAAACTAAACTTGACACTGAAAGAACAGCTGATTTGTCAGGAGCTGTGCACTGCTCAGAACAGGCCTTCTGCACCTGAGCCAACTGCCCTGGCACCACTGCTGGTCCCACTCAAGTAAAGAATTCTTGGTGTGGGGTTGCAGGCTTTGAAAACTTACATAATGACTACATCATGGACCTGGAAGTTGATCTCGAGTAATTTCATTTTGCCATCACTGAACAAAAGCTGAATGCTTGGAGCACTCAGATTTGTTCCAGTTGTATGAAGGGTGGGAATGGGGCTGGGGGATGGGAAGTTTTTCCTGATTTGCTTTGTGATCCACGAGCATACACACAAGGCACAATTCTCCTCTCCCTGAAGAAAGAGGACACTCAAGGAGTACACTGATGTATAAGAGCTAATCAAATCTTATCAACCCTTGCATTTCCATCTGGACAGATTCTCAGTCTTTATCATGATCAGTGACTTTGAGAGCACACATTCAGCACACTTACATACTTCCAAAAAAATTTAAATTAAGAGCATATCTTCACTTAGCCGTAATGGTTTAATTATGTCTAAGTAACTGAATTTTAGTCTTGCCTGGAATTAAATCAGTATTTAGGATACAGTGATTTTCTTACCAAGTGCTCAGTGCCCCCTAAAGCTTTATGGAAAAACTACATCTAGGTTTCTCAGCCATCATTCTGAAAAAGAGCAGTATGTGACAACTACAATGAATAAAAAAACCCCCAACAAAACAGATGTCACAACCATATCCTTTTAAATATAAAATTACTTTGAGCAAAGCAAGCTGCTCTTAATCCTTCCTTCCTTCTTTCTCTTATATTATCAGGTATGGATCAGGTTGTTGTTTCTATGTCCGCAAATTTGAGCAATTCACAGGTTGGGCAGATCTATATTTATATGAGACTGTACAGAAACAACAAGCTCCTAAATTCTGAATGTACGAGGGTTTCCAAAGATTCTTGGGGAAAATGAGAAGCTGGAAGTTCTCCACCTTCATAAAAAAGATCAAAATGGGTCTCTCTCATCTCCTCCTCTCTTGAATTACTTCAGTTCTCCTCCACAAAGAATCTAGAGAGTCCAGGAAACATGAAGGAAGATGGGATCATAAAGTAATACAAAACCCTCAGCTGCAGGCAACTGATTTCAGTTTAGGATCATGATCTCATTTATGAAGCCTGTAATCACCTTATCTGCTACTTTGGATACACACACACACATACTTTTTTTTTTAAAGTTTAGTCAGACAAGTGGAAAACTCAGGGAATAAAAGAAATTCCTACCACATGACCTATTACTGTGCCTTGCTCCCAAACTTACCATAGACTGAAATGACAGCCAGGATAAGCCATGCAGTCCATTCAGGAAGGTACTTAATGAACACCAAGGCCATGAGAGCGCTTATCATAATGAGATATGCCTGCTGGAGCCGAAGAGGACCCTTCCAATGGATACAAATCATTCCCACAACACCGAAGTTCCAGATCATGAGGGCCACCGTAATGTAGTCCATGGCAACATTGTATGTCTTAAAAACCTCGCTAAAAAAAAGGAAAATAATACAGACTGCATTTGCTTGAAACAATGGAAACAAATTATAGATGAAAACTTCAGAATATTTTTTGAAAAATTTTCATATTCAATGTAGTGGCATAAATGTAAAATTCTTTCTCCAATGAGTACTTAACTATTCTTCACAATAGGATTCATTTTGCCAGTGTTTGCTTCACACCAACTCTTTTGCTTGTCTGAAAATTTTCCTTAATGTTCTATTTCCTTCTCAATCAAAGCAGAAACTGACAGAAAAGGACTTTACTGCAAAATCAGTCGTTTTGATTACACTCATACTTTTAAAAATCAGAATAATCAGAACTTGTGAAATTATAATGTGTCTTTAAAGGCATGCGAAGATCTCTCTCTACTTAGATGCTGCCTGTGGAATGCCTTGATAACTCTGAAATGAAAACATGTTTCATATCCCCCCTAAACACTGAAGTAAAAAGCTTTATTTTTGGATGAACCATTTCCCTGTCACACCAAACACTATAAACTAAGAACCTCAATGAGTAAAACCAAAATAGACAAATGTCATCGCCGAGTCACAGGTGATTTCTGCTAACTCAGGAAGAAATGGTTGTGATGTCTTTTTGCAGAATCTGCTGCTCCCAACCCATTAAGCCACGAAGAACCCTGTAATTTGCATAATACTTTCCTCCAGGAAACTTGTCTTCTGCAGCTGTCAGTCAACCTTTGAGACGTACAGTAGTTGACCTTTGAGATATACAGTGTCAACAGGATGTCCCTTACTGTCATTGTGTATAATCGGTCTACAAACTCCCTCCCTCTCTGAATCCCTGGCAAAAGGAAGCCAGCACTGCTGTAAGGCAGGAGGGACAGATGAAGGAATTACCTTGTATTTCAAAAGTCATTGTTAGGGTTAGAGAAACTACTGACCACAGAAGGCATCACAGATCACTTTTAGCAAAAAATCAGTGACTGAAGGGAAGACCACATTCTCCTTCAAGAGACCAAATTAAATAAGCTTCTTCAAAGAAAAGCATTTGTCATCAAGTGGCATAAAAACATATAGAATATAACAATATCATGACATAACTCTAGTTACAAACCCTCAGGAGGCCGCTCATTTTAGACAATATTGAGTATTTTGGCCGGATTTTCTTGATGTCTGGACAAGAGCATGTTTCCAAATTAGAGAAGAAAAGTGCTGAATGTATTTTGGTGAGATAGCTGACTCTTTTCCACCACTTCCACACAAACAGTCTTCACATATACTGCTAATAATCAAAAGTAAACGCCATGATGTAGACAACTGTTCTTGAGTCATATGTCAATGAAAAATTAAGTTCAGAAGACATGCCAACAGAACAAGCTCCTCCCAAGATATTCTCATAAGCAAGATGTGCTTATTCTGGTGATGCATGTGCTGGATTAGGTACAGATTAGCTTCTGTACCTAACCAGATGCACTATAAACCCATAAATCACTCTCTATGTGTATTCTATCAGCCTATATAAAACTAAGAATTTTATTGCAATAACTTACTCACTGTCATTCCTCTTAAGACTCAAGGTGTAGTTCTAAAATAAATACACACATAAAGCAATCCATGAAAATAGCATATTAATGGTTTAGTTCACTTACCCCAGGTAGATGAATGAGAAAAAGAAAAGCAGCAAAAGAGATGAAATGATAAGCCAACCATGGATCACCTGGAGAAGAAGATATCAATACAGATGTTTTAGACTTGTTATTTTAAATTTAGCATCTATTAAAATGCTTTTAAGATTATTTTTCCTTTCGTTTAAAGCAAGAAAATTATTTAAGATCTCTCTTTGGTTGGTGCTACATTCACGTTTAGTCTATGCATATTGGTGTATTTCACTTTACACTTATGAATTTTAAGTGCTTTGTGAACTTTCAATAGATATTCTTTAGCTCTATCAAAAACTACTGTTTGGATATTTTTAGACCATTTTGATACCAGTGGCATTATAACATAGGAGAATCATCCAGCATGAACACAGATGGAAAACATGATTCACTTTTGTGCTGCTCTGACTTCATATCCTTTTCAGAATACAGTTATAGAATTAAATGCTGGAACCCAGAAAAACCTTCAGTGCTTATCTGTTGAAAGAACATCTGTGAATGACTATATAAGGATTTCTATATTCTCTATCAGTCATTTATAGACATAATCCCTAATTTTGATATGAGAGCAGACTTACATGCCCAACAAGTCAATAAAGAACAGTTCACTGCTGTACTCAGCAGGGACACTCAAAGACTTAAACCTGGAAATGACAGACACTTAGACTGCACTGACAGAAGTGCACTTTTCTAGTATTTATTGTGCAAAGTGAAAAAAATCACAATTGAAGACCCCTTTAACTCCAGGAATCTCTTAACTGAGACTGAACATGTGTCAGTCCCAGCACAGAATCTCTTTTATAAAACCTGACCCAGTATTACAAATAGACAACCCGTCAGAAGCAATAATCTAGAAATCAAAGCTACATAAGCAATCATGCTTTGAACAGACACAATCAGTGAAAAATTAACTGGCTACATTTGCTTTACATGTACACCAGATTAAAGCATTCAGAAGCTGTTAAAAAACTGTGTTATCTCTTTGTCCTCGTCTTAAAGATGTGTAGTAGAATGCATCTTATGTTCTTAAAATATTTAGCAAAAGTTAACTTAAAAGTAAAGTGCATATGCACAAAGACTGAGGGAATCGCACTTACGTGATGCAACCAGGACTTTCTGACAAATTAAGAATCTAGCCATTACAGTTAGTAATTTAGTACATTGAGTCTAATGCTAAATTTTTCATATGCATTTTTAAAATTTTCAGCCATTTAAAAAACATGCGTTCTCCTCCTTCACACTGCTTCTCAAAAGAGGTTCAAATTTAACTTTCAACCTACTAAAACATGTCATTTAACTTCCTAATCTAACAGACTGGCTTTTGCTAGTATGCTCTCAAAAAGACTTAAGAAATTCCCACATGCAATAAGCACGATGCCTGTAAAGATGCTGCAGGAAAACTGCCTAAGTATCTGTCTCAGTATTTGAGACTGTCACCAGTGAGAGAAAGAACCTTTCCAAAGGTGAATATTGGTATGCATTGACTGAAACAGAACCAAAATTTCCAACAACCTGTAAGGCTACTAAGTAGGGACCTAACAAGAGTAACTTTATTCTTCTGTAAAATTAGTTGAAACTATTTCAAGAAAACAGCAAAGAAAGCTGTCTTGTGACTTCTACCTGTAGTTCTTGTATTTGTAACGTAGGCTCTTAAACTCCTATCACTTAAGAAAATAAAGGGAATAGTAATGTTTCATCCTAAAAAATAGTGAATGCTGATGGTGCCAAACACCAAGGCAAACTTTTACACACACCTTGCATAAGTACCATCAACAGAACTAGAGGAGATCGTTTCAAGAGTTGATCTAAGTTGGCATTTTACACAGATGCTTGCTTTATTCTCATTTACTATACTATTTACTATTCTCATGTATCTCATTTACTATAGCCTTTTCCAGATCACCAGTCTCTTTTCTTACAAGTGACTTTTCCAAAGTACTTCTTGTAAGTTTTGCTCTGTTTTCCTAGCAGGGTACCACAATAGGATTTTTACCTTCTCATTAAAGAATGTTCACTCTTCATTTAACAACAACTTTGATGCTAATTGATTGCTGGTACAGATTTGGCTTTACCTGCTACAACTTGAATAAAAATTAAGGATAGGCTGCAGGATGCAGAGAATTACAATGAACTACAGCAGTCAGACTTTGGTTAGGCAGACTGAAACAATGAAGAATGCAAAGAATAATAAATTAAAAAGAAAATCAAATAATCCCCCTTCAAAGATGCTGTTTCTGGTTAGATTGAGCAGCTAGAATCAGGATTATGCTTAACATATAATGTACAAGACAACCACAAAAAACTAACAGTGGTGAAGCTGAAGTAGTATTTCCTTTCTTCAAAAGAGTTTTCAGATAAAAATCGTGTGAGGATAAGCAAATTATCACTACCAGACGAAGACCTAATATTGTTTCATTATAAATTCCATTTCCCATGATCTGGACTACAATCTACATATAGAACTGCACGTAAAATAGAACTCAATTGACAGGTAGCTACATTTCACAGCATTCTGATCTAGCAGCATAGAAATACTCTGACAGGAAATCTAAAAATAATTTAATTATCTAGTGTAATTAGCATAAAATATAACAAGAAATTTCTGGTATCTAATAATTCTAATTTTTAGTAGAACAATTATTTTTGTATGGAAAATATGCTGTGCTTCGAAAAGTTAAGGAGGACACCAGAAATGTGAAAAGCTTAGTAAAAACTAGTTGTTGCCTTCAGCACCTGAGGAGAACCAAGTGGCTACTAAGGAACCTAGATAAAGCACAGTAGTTATTTGACTTCATCAGAAAGAAGAAAATTGCCAGTTTAACAAGAACACTTTGTCAGTTCAAATGTAACACCACACTATGATAAAAGTGAAGGTCCATATGTTAAAAATCAGTATTCCATGATGTATGTAGATTTGGGCAAAAATAATTTCTCCTGTCACTCCACAGATAATTTGTAAAGAGGTTTCATCCACAGACATGAAGACCAAAACCACTGTTCCCTCTTGAAAATGAAATGAAGCAAAACTTTGAATCCCACTACGTGTTTTATAACTGTGAAACAGATTCAAGGTCCTGGCTGCATACTGAGAAGTTTCATTAGACTACGCCTTGTGAAATGGATCCTTAAGACCAAAACAAACCAGGAATTTTCGTGGACAACTCCTCCCATGCAGGTGGCACTGCAATTAATTATGCTAAGCCTGGACTTGCCTAGATTACATCATTACATGATTGAAGCCTTTCACAAAGAACCTTAGAGACTCTGTGCTGGCCATACGAATACTGCCTGGTGTGTACAGCCACACACACTGATGGGAGACATCTGTACTGGTGGGAGAGGGGAGCCCTTGAAATAGGACCAAGCCTGTCCTTTGTATTTCTTGACCACAGAAAGATTTCAGTGCATGAACATTTCAAAAGAATAGAGAGCAATGTCACCCTATTTCTAACTGACAGAACAGATGGCAGTGACAGTACTGGGCCTTTGCCCTGATTTGTGCCAAATGAACAAAAGCCACAAAATCACTAATTCTGCTACTTTCAATCACTCATCCTTGTTAAGCCTTCATTTTGTTCCATTCTCTAAATATGCTGTACTAATAATAAAAAAAAACTAGCACAACTACTTACCTTGTAGCACCTATATTTGTAAAGCACAACCAGGAGGATGGTCATGACAATGATAACACTGATCATGATGGCTGCGTTGAGAATAGAATTCAGGGCTCTCTGTCCCACTGTCTCTGTCTCTTCTGTGAAGGGAGTGTAGATGCTACAAAAACAAAAAAATCAACTGAAATGACACTGAATGCACAGATGTTTCTGGTATGTCAGGCCAACATCAAACAAAACTGCAGTAATCTTTTAATTCAGAGCTGTAAAAGCACATCTATTTTCTACTAAGGCAAAACTTGAAAGGTGGCCTAGTATCGTATCAGGCAAACTTGAATTCCTTAGAAGACTTGCCTTTCCTACATTCTTAGATTACTACTGTTTTCTGCTTTGTAAAGCAGAGAAAGCCCACAGCTGCCTGCAGTTTGATATGGCTGCTCCCACACTGTGTGTCACTGCCACTCGTCCATGCTATCACTCATGTGCTGGCCAGTGCAGCTGGAATTTTATCCACAGATTCACCATGAAAGGCTCCCATGTGATTTCAACAAAACAATGTATGGGCTCAACTCACTCTCCTTAAGAAATACAATCTCCTGGAGGAACTACTTCATTGTGGGGTGGGAAGGAGAGACAGGGGGAAAACACTTATCATAAATAAAATCTCAAAAAAAAAACTCAAAAAAAAGAATTCTTTGATCAACAGCTTCTAAAGTGAAGAAGAACTTTATGTTTCATTGAAACATTTTGTGATGATTATATTATACAAACATTTCAAAGCCAAACACACAATGAATCATTTTGTCTAAATGTTTACACAGCAGAACATTTAGACATCTTTAAGGTCTATTCCAACTCCTTAACATTCTGTGATTCTACGATTTGCTGCAGTTTCTGACAGGCTCAGTATTCTTCCTTTGCCCTGTTTCTCTCAAATCAGCTTTCACTGGAATTGTTGTGGGTTTTTTTGCAACGTTAATATTTATATTATTAATATTGATATTATCCCAAAAACTTCTACAGAAACCTTTGCCAGGAAAGTTTCTATAACTTCACAGAAGTGAACCTCTTGAAGTTATATTCCCCTTGCATTTGAATTTCTTTATCTAACAGCATGGGCAAAACAGAACATTGCATATGTTATTTCATTTGCACTAGTTGTTTTGTTCCTTTTCCAAAACTCTTTTATTCTAGCATAGTACAAGTGAAATGGCTTTGGCTCAGAATGGAGTTTATTTTATAAATACCACACAGCACAATAAAGTATTAAAATTAGGACTAGGATTTGAATCAAGCAGTAAGAACTAAGATATTATCCCCACTGGTCACCAGACAAACAACAAATGTCAATAGTACCACAAAGAGAGGAGTCTGGTTTCTGGAAGGAATAAAATGAAACTATCTCTGGACTGGAGAAGGGGAAAACAGAGGCAAGAGGAAGTTCACTGCCTGAATCAGACTCCAAAAGAATTGGGGTTTTAAAGAAAGTTATCTAAGTCCACCAAAAAGATAAGGGGAAATACTGATACATACAGCTGTCCATCCTTGCGTGTATAAAAGCTGACAGACTTGATAGTTGCAACAACAACCACCATGCAAAGCGTGACAGGCACAAACAGCATAATCACATGTTTTGCCCCATATTTCAGTGTTAGCTCTTCATCTTCTTCTTCATCTTGCTCCACCACCTGCTGAACGTTGTTCTGTGGCTGCCCATTAGTCTCAGACTCGGCATTGTCATTTCTTCTGCGCTCACTATTATCATGGCGACGTCTTTCACTGTTGTCATTCTGCAATACATAAAAGCCATTTTCATCAGCAACTCTCCACAAACACGTGCTTGTACATTAAGCTAAAGATGACCCTGAGGAGGAAACATGTAAGATAATATTTACTGCCAAGAACACTTGCTACAGCAGGGATTTAAACAGTAGTAATTAACTGCATCACAGTTATTAAAAGAATGGGAGCACGGGGTCATGTTAGAAACACTGACATAAAAAACACCAACAGTCAAAAGTAGGCTAGTTGGTCTAAGAGCCTGTGTCACCTTTCCTTTAAACAGAAATTCAAAAGATTAATAAAGGCATCTTTTTCCCTTGGTTCAAACTACAGTTGGTAAAAGGATGCATGACAGTAGAATGCCTGTAACTTGACAAGAATGAACTGTATTGACCATTAAGAATAATTCCAAACACATGTTTACGATCCCCTCTCCAAAAAATCCCAAGTAGACATTTTCGTCTACTTCCTTTACTGTATGCTAAGTAGAATATACAATAAAATGGATTTTCATGAGGTATGGTGCTCTCACATTTTCAGTAAGAATGACACAGAAATGGTGATCAAACTGAAGTAATTCTCAGTCTTTAGACTGCTATTTGATCCCTAAATTTCAGCACAGTAAGTTAAGCATGCAAATTTTCTTCTTTTCCCAAGGAAACTACTGCCACATCCTTTCACTGATATTGAAGAAATTCCACCACTCTTATCACAAATATGAAAGAGTTTCCTGTTCTTCCTAATACTGAAACATGAAGGGTATAATACATAAAACATCAAGCGTATAATTCAAATGCCAAGACAGTGGTAAACTTCCGATGGAAGCAAAAGCAAAAACTGGGAACATCATCTATTGGTAAATGATCAGACTTGCACTCCAGGCTCCCGCTGTGACAAATCTTTTGTGCCCTCTTTAAGAAGCACCATGAGCAGGGGCATTCACCTTTTATGTGTTGTGTGCACATACAGAGAACACAACAGGAGACTGATCTATGCTTAACTTTCCTGGACTACAAAGAAATAAAACCATTACCAGACACTTTAAACAAGCACTAAAATGTGACAGTTGATACAGACCACTTGTTTTCTCAGTGTATTACCATGTCCAAATTCAGTGCTGTACTGTTCAAATTCAAGAGGTTTAATATAGGAGATAAGACAAAAATATTTTTGATTCCTTACAAAATTAATCTCATTTCTTCTGAATTACTTTCTGCAGAACAGTTCTGTTTGACTAAGTGAACTAAAGGAGCATTAGATTAAAATGTACAGTAAACTGAACAATGATACCTTTTGCAATACCTTTAAAATATCACTCAGTTTTTATAAAATTGATCTGGACATAAGACAGGGAACTGAAAATAACCTAATGATTTTTTCTTTAAGTATTCCTACTCAAATAGTTTTTTCCTTAAATGTGCAATGTTAAAGTCTAATTACCTGATCTCAGCAGCATTTCCAAACATAACTGCTGACTTGAATCTCATTAATTCACTGTAGTTGTTTGATAAATCAATAATAATTTTAGAGTCTCTCTACAGAATTTTCCCAGCCCCACCCTCAGAGAAGAGAAGATGATAAGTACACACTCAGAAACTCATAGTGGAGTTTTTAAAAGCATTTAAGTGATTAAGGAGCACAAGTCCCTGGACTTTGAACTGTAAATAGTGACACTGCAAAAGCCCTGGTTGAAGCTTTACAACTTCCCTAACTCATGAAAAATTTGCTTTTACAAAGCAGTACAAAGTAACAATATGCACCAAATGATCTGCCTACTCCTTCCTTTTTTTGTGGTATCCTCAGAATCAAGCTCAGCAGGGTTTCAAGCTCTGTCCTCTTAAGAAAATCTGTTTCATTTTTCAATAATGAAATGGAATGTAAGAGGAGAAAAACCTCCAAACTAAAATTGCTTAAATTAAACAATTAAAACTAGGACACAGCATGGTTTTAACCTCAGTTTGAATTTAGTATCATTAACTTGAAATATGTTCTGAAAAAGACGCTGTGTTAAAAAATTACTTCTTACTAAATGAAAAATGTACTATAAAACACTTGGCATTTTGCATAAAGTCCTCACATACAATTACTCAAAGTCAGATAGAAGTGGAAATCTGGGAGAATGCAAATAGAGATCCTGTTTAGTTAATCTGAAATGCTGGCCACAAGTAAACTTATTTCTGTACAGAATACGGCAGAAATGTAACATTTTTCACTTTGATAGTAAAATACTCAATTTTTCTAGTCTACAACAACAACAATAAAATTAATCATCTAAATAAACTGCCTAAGATGATCGTAAGTAACAATACACTGGAGATGAACAGAGTCTTGGAACTCTGCACAAGCAGAACAGACTGAGTACTTAGGTTTCTGGACACTTGCTGAATGTGTTGTTTTTTCTCTGCTGTAATAACAGTCTTGCATGAGGGAGCACTTACCCCATCTCTGGAACAGAAATATATTGAAATAAATTAAAAATCTACAGCTTCACAGAGAAAACACAAAAGCATCCAAAGGAAAAGCCTGATCAACTAGCACACCACTACAAAAACCTGTTATATCAAACACAAAGAGAAAAACTGAAGAAATTAGACAAATGTTTGTCATTTTACTCCCTTCTCTAGTTAGGAACAAAGATACAATCAAAAAAGACCTTTACATACTATAACACAGTGCATGAAAACCAGATCAGCATCAAGAGTTACACAAGTTATTCTCTCATTTGCACTTAAAGCTAGAAAATTGTCCTTTCAGGCTACTAAAGTGTAGCTAAATGCGACATGCGCGTGCCCCACTGCTTAAAAGAACAAAGTGCACTTATATCCTACCTGATCAGTATTAAACAGAGCAGAGGCCATGGACTCTTGCTGAAGTGGAAGCAAAGGAACAGACTCTTCACTTTCCTCAGACATAGTTAAAAGTGAAAACTCTGAAGCTAAAAAGTCAGTAACACCTGTTGTAACACCGTAAGCAAATGTAAGTTATGAACTACGCGCTTTCAGGCGAATAAACAATATCAAAAGCAAACGATAGTGGCTTCTTTCCCTATCAGGAAAATGGTTAATAGTAAACCCAGAGCAATGCCCCTGAACCAAGAGATTAAAACATAGCGTATTTGATAAGAAGTTTTTAGCTATTAAATTCAGATTTATCCATCAGGAGCAGACCACCATGCCTGGTAGTGGGCATGGACTTCATCAGTTCTCACATACACCACTGATGTTAAAAGGTCATTATGCAGTGGCAGATATTGAAGACTGGGTTGAACTCTTTCTGTGTAACTAGAAGAAGAAATGGCAAATTACAGCACTTAATGATTTCACGTGCTGACTTGTTAGCCAGAGAAGCTGGTACACTTAAGCTGGAAAGAATTTTTATAGGTGTGTACAAAAACAAAGTAGATGTGTAAAGGGGAGTAACATTGTTATAACTTAGTATCAAAACTACAGTTACTTAAACATGGAAAGGAAAAGCACAAGTAGCAGTTATTCACCAGTACAATCTTTTAGTGAGAAGAACATATAGAACCCTTTGCTGGTAAGGAGCATCACCAACTGTAGGGGTGGTGAGCCCACAGCTTATCACTGAGCTCTGCCTTTTTAATCTGGCAGAAGTGTTCAATAAAAATTAATCTCTCACCTGTCCAAGAGGAAAATAAACCTTTTTTATTCCCTCTGAAGTAAAAGGAGAAAGGATACAGTAGGAAAATTCCCACTTTTCTGTTTTAATTTTTTAAATGTTTTATATTTTTATTGATAAAACATGATGCGTATCTGTGGATCTTCCAAAATTCTATTTAAACTGCTGATTGTATAGAAGAGTCGAAGCAGGAATCAGAATGCTCCCTTGAATTACTGCTACAGACACACCTACAAGTGGCCCAGCCTCACAAGAGCATTTCCGTACCACAAGGAAACCTGATATTCAAGAGCTATAGCAGGAACGAAGAACAGTGTGACAAGTCTTAAGAGCCTGAGCACCACACCCAAGTAGATCATCTAAACCTGATTTTTCCAAAATACATACGGTACAATGGTATAGTTCTAGCAACAAGTATGCGCTTAGGTCTTTCAAAGCAACCATAGAAAACTTCAGGTTTTGAGATCCTCCTCTCCCAAAACCTCAAGAACTACGACAGCACCTTGAGAATTATTCACAAGTAAGACAAGACAGAGCTGTTCTTCCTGCATAGGAACAGCCCTCCAGCAATAGCAATAACAAACCCAGGCTTCAAGCTCTACCTAGACTAAAATTAACTCTGTGACTGAGAAACCTGTGAACTAAGCAGACCACAGTCAGGCAGATCAAGAGAGCTCACTAAATTCTGTAAATGTCAGTGTTTGACCCTTTCTTCTTTTTTCCCCCTTGATGGCTTGGTCACTCCAACACCACTTTAAACTGGGGGAGGTCTTATCTGTACATAAAAATGAGTTTAGAACATCAGGTATTTTGCAGCATATTTCTTTTGGCACTGCTTATCACCACAACAGTTCAGAAAGATAAAATTAATCCCAACAAACTATTCATCCCCATTTAACTGCTACCAGGTACTAAAATTGTTTGTTACATACAGTGTTGCTGAGGTGGGTATCAGGGAAGTTTTCTGTCAGCTGCCCATGCTGAAACTGGGGTAAATGTGCAGACAGCTCTGTCATTGGGACAGTCCTCTGGGAATCACTTATTTCCACACAAAATGGACCTTTCTTCTTGAGATGCTGAAAGGAAACAGATGTGTAAAAAGCCTTTGCTCTTAACATGACCAGGTTTTCCCTCCCCTCCCTACTCCAGTTTCTGGAGTTCGCATATACCAAAGACAATCATTCTGTATCTAACCATGATACCAAACTGTATCACATCTACTGAGAGGTCATAATAGGGATTTTCCCGCACAAAAATAAGAGTCTCTAAGTGTTATCAACTTAGTTCATCAGCTACAGAAACCAGCCAGCAACAAATGAATATTTTAAGCAGTTCTCCATTCCTTCTTGTGCAACAAATGAGAAGCATTCCACATCTGCTGAGAGCACAACTTCCATGTTTTATCTCAGCAATTGCTCCAAGTTGTTCTGTTTCGGACTGCTGATAAATTTAACAGCAATTTTCAAGGATTACTGAGTTACACTTGATTATTTAAAATCTAGACATATCCTTAACACTGTGATGCTGCAAGAGTGACCTAGTACTACACAAGAGAGTATTTCAGCTGAGCCTCAAGAACTAACATGCATTCACTGCCCTATATGTGCCAGCCACATCCACATGAACGTGCCACACGTATGTAACAGCTTTATATGTTCTTCCATAAGAAAGTCAGATGATAAAATCGCCCTATGTGAACTATATGCTCTATAACAAAAGAGGATACAACAATATAAGGGAAAGAGGAAGTTTGACTGATCTAACTAAATTCCAGGAAAGAACCCCATAATTTTAAGAAACAATAAGCAGGTCTAGACAAGTAACAGACTTGGTCACATAAAAAAGAAATAATGAATACACCTCAAGGGTGGAGTGCCAGTCCATCCCAAGTGGCTCTAGCTCCTACCTTGTGTGAATTCCAGCACTCATCAGAACTCTTTACAGTAATTTTACTCACTAAAATGGAAGAAAAAAAAATCCAGGAAGAGAAAACAAAAATATTTTTCTGCTGCTTTAAGTATACTCAGCTAATGTATTGAGAGATCTTGAAAAACTCTTACAACAGAGGACATCACAAAGCAAAGCCTCTTGCTTTTGGCAGCAGCAAGACAGAAGTGCAGCAAGACAGAAGTTCAGCATCTTACTTGAAGAGAAAGCTAAGCCTATTTTCATAAATAGAACGGAAACTGTTTCTCTATTTATGAATAAATATGTAACTAAAAGGAATAGGGCCCAGAGCTTACTAACTTCAGCAGCTAACTTAGTGAAGAGCCAAGAGGAAGCAACACCAATTAAAAAAGTCTACTGAGAGCACTGAAACTGTTTGGAAAAAGAAAGTGAATGTAGTTTTCACTAGAATAGCTCCCTTCCACATTTGCCATTAAAAATAAGGCGCATCTAATTTAAAATATTATTTAAATGTAAGATTAGATGAAAATAAATATTAATTACATTGCTCTTACTTTTAAAATTTTACTCTAATTCTTTGGTTGGGCTACAGAATAAAAACAATGTTGTTTTAAGGCTGCTTTTGGTAGTAATTCTCAGTGACAGGGCAACCATAATGGAAAAAGTTGAAAATACTCATCCAGATGTGGACTATCAGAATGAGACTTTTCACATAGCAGCGTGTAAAAATTCTAATTATTGGAGTGGAGAGAAAATCAAAATGAAATGCCAACCACAAAATCCTACTTATAGACTGGTAAAGAATGCCACCACAAATCCACCAAACAAAAAACCCTCAGCTCCTGACAAGCAGAGACTCAGAAGGCAGAGAGGAGTAACTGATAAAAGAGTTGCACCAAAGTTTGAAGGATAGCCCTCAAAATTTATGGTTTGTTAAAAGCAGTTTCTTTTGAAAACTCAAGAGCTTAGAAAAGGGATTCAGGACACCTCCCCAAACAACTTTATTTTATACTTCTAAATAAATAAAATTTATATGTGAAACATAACTACGAATGAATGAAATCTATAAATGAACTATGCATAAACAAACACAAACTAAAACTTTGCTCGTTTTACCTGAAAAGGGACTCACCAAGACTTTTTTTTTCCTAATGAAGCTGTTAATGTTAAAATAGCCTGTCTAAATAAGTTCTTCCTTGCTTCCTTTGGCTTTCCTAGGCCAGAACAACAAGAGCAACAACTGTCGCTGTGATGCGCTTACACTTAGCCTAACAAACAGAGGTGACACGCAAGTCAAGCTCCTCGCAGGAGGGAAAGCAAAGCAAGTATCGATCAGAGGAAGGCGGCGCGGTTTGCCCGTGCTTTCCCCCTCAGGTGAGCAGCAAGAGGCAGCCGCCCCCGCCCTCAGCCCTCAGCCCTGCCCGGGGCCGGGGCCGGGGCAGCCTCGCACTGCGGTCCCAGCCCCCGGGAGGCCTCGGTGCCGCTGAGGGTGCGGGTCAGGCCCCGGCCCGGCCTCGCTCGGTGTCACCCGCCGCCCAGGCCCCGCCGTGGGCAGCAGGGGAGCGGCAGCGACCCTCCCCGGCCCGTGGGCGTGTACCCCAGGGCTCGCCCGCACACCGGGCCCGGCCCGCCCCCGGTGGCGCAGCGCGCCCGCCCCCCAGCGCCGCCCGGGCCCGCGCCCTCGCCCGCCCCACCGGGCTGCGCCGGCCCCGCCGCGGGCACACGGACCTGCCTGCACGGCGCCCCTTCCCCGCGCTCCGCCGCCGGCTCCTCGCCGCCCGCAGCCCGGCCCCGCTCGCTTCCGGCCCGCGCCCCGCCCTCGCCGCCACCTCACTTCCGACGGGCCCCAGGAGCGGGCCCGGCCCGGGGCAGCCGCCGCACCGCCACTGCGGGGCCAGCCCGACAGCCCCGGCGCGAACCCGGAATGAACACGCCGAGAGCTCTGCCCCCAGCAAGGGCCGGGAACCGAGACACACGCATGGGAACTGGAGAAAGGCACTGATTGCGATCCAGCCAGCCTCTCCCAGAGAATGAGCACTCACTGAAACTCCAGCCGCCAGGAATCGTGTAAAGGAAATCTAGCTTGGCCTTTTTAATCTAGTAGTACCAGATAAAGAGAGAGGTTTTATGAGGAAATACACTTCTCAGCTCTTTTGAATAAAGGCGTTATATATGCCAGTAACCCTGTTTTAAAATGGTCCCACAAAAAAAGCATTAAGAAAGTAACTGAAGAGATATTTATATTTCGAAACAAAAACAGTATTAAGTCAACATGGTATCTTTTCAAGAAGCCTCTAAGTAGACCTGTGACTTGTTTTGCTTTTTTTCCATAACCAAAGTCAATTCCAAATTTGAAACTTACCTTGCTATCCATATTTGAAGTATTATCCACAATTCCAAGTCCATGATCAATTGGCTTAGTAACATATAGCAACTGCTACATGTAAAAATGTAAAAATGGTCAATATAAAAATGTAAAATCTGAGGGACCATGCAATTCTGCATGTTTAAAACAATGTTGTATTTCAGTGTCTGACTGCATTAAAAGAAAATCTACAGTAAAATTAAGTGGGACAGAAGCATTGCACCTAAAAGATTTGATGTAAGCATTGCAGTGCAAATATTAACTCCCACTACCTCATAGGCATATAAAATACATTTTTAAAAAGTTATTTTTAGACTGAAAGTGATGTCTAACCATTAATCAAATAAAACTACTTGTCATTTAAAAGGGGGAAACAACCAAACATGGACATACAGCTGTACCAAACTTTTTTCTATTATTGTATCAGTTTGATCCATTATGAAATGTCTATTAAACAATATGTTACACTGCTCACACTGCATGACTATGTACTAACTTTTAATTCTGCACTCAAATGTTCCTACACTGGATAATGTACAGAATATGAAAAGTGTGACTCAATTGTAATATAAAACCCAACAGCTTGCAGTTTTTAGTGTATCCACTTTCCAAAATACTACTCCTGCAAGCAGCTATCTAGCAATCCTGTTTAATAAGAACTTGAAGGGTCTAATTCCCTCTCAGTAACCGAAAAGCACTAGTAATAAGACACAGGAATTCAGCAAGAAGCTAAACTCACTGTTTAGGGCCTTTCCCCTGCCCAGATTTAGAGCCATGACCATCTAGCCAGATCATTATTTTTAGTACAGGTTCTTGCTTGAAGAGAATGAAGGAAACAGCCAAGATTAGCAAGATCAAATCAGCAGATGGGCAGGTTAAATACTCTTAAGAACAAAAAAAGACTAATCAATTTAAAAAATAATATAAAAATATATAATTCTTGGTAGTGGATCTTACTAGCTTCTTGTTTCCCATTTCTTTTCAGTGCATATTGATGAAGAAAACTGATACTTTAGATTTTGTACTCACATATTCCAAACACTGAATGGCAGTTACACAATATGATTTGTGTACCATTTCACAGTAAGGTCCAGATAAACAAGTACATCCAGTTCTGGTGTGTAAATACTGGTATTTTTTCATTACACAGTGTGTGGAACTTCTGGAGTAACTTTCCCTCATAGTATGGGCAGTACTATGGCATGATGCATTGAGTACCTGGTGGCAACATCCATACTTTCCTCATGGATCTCATTCTGAGCATACTCTTGATCTGTGCATTCACTAATGTAACACACGGAGTGTGTATTAAATCATACATCCAGATAGTGAAGCGTTATCATATTGGGAAAGAAGGCTTTTTCTAGCCCAGATTTTCCAAATTTATCTTGAAATTGTTAGTGCATGTTAAAAGTTAACAAACAGAAGTTACTTTCATTACTAAGAACCTCATCAGTATATACTCTCTAGCATCACTGACACAAAATATCTTATCACTGAGATACAATAACAAAACTTTGGGTAAGAGGCAAAAGTAGAAGTGACTTTATACTTGCATTCTGAAAGAGGAAAAGCTGATAAACCAGACTTCATCTAGTGAACATTCCTTTCTTCTTCCACTACTGAAGAAAATCTGAACTTCCACAAAACTGATTTTCTGGTGATAGCACAATGATTCGACATACTTATTTACCTAGGTATTTAACACTCCAGCTTGAAGTTTACATGTCTTTCTCATCCAGGCACCTTCAGTCTCCTTAGGAAAGGAAGAGTACAAGCTTATGTCCATTGCACACACAGCTTTAGTTTAGGGCAGAAATAAACCGAAGTTTCACAACTTGAGCTTCCTCTGAAGAATCTGTTTGAGGATGTTGGGCAATCTGTCACACAGAGGCGTTACAATGCGTTTGTCACATTTGTCATCTTTAACTACTACTGAGAGAGAATGCCATTTACCAGGTCAAAAGGCGCTCATGAAGTTCACTCTCCCTCTTCCCTGTATTTGCTACAAACAAAGCAAGTTTTGAATTTATTTAGAATTTGAAAGCTTTTTGGTAAATGGTGATGCAGAACTGTATAGGGAGAACAGGGAAGTAATTTCTTAGGGTTGCAATCATCAAGTTGCAGATAAAAATTGGAAGATTGCAACATGTAAGCATATAAACCAAAAAACATTCTCAGGCAAACTCAAGTACAACATGAAAGTAACATTTGAGCGTGACACTTCAAGTTAAAAAAGAACATTTGGTGGTGTGTACTGCAGTATGACAGGGATGAGAATGAACATACTGGGCTCACATCTAAATTTGCAGGCTTCTAGTTACCTGATTATAAGCAGGAGGTAGTTTTAAAAAAAACCCCACCCCTAATTTGGGAAAAGTTGATTCAGTAAGTAGTGTTAAATACAATTGCATGCTGCGTAAGACTCCAAAAGAATATCAGCCCTTAAATCAAATATATACATTTTTAATATCTGAAATATTTACATGGTGGAACCTTTACACGATCCCATTTGTTAAGAACAGTGTTTTCAAGTGTCCTCTCCAGATACAAAGAACTAGTAACTCAAGGTCACAGTTATGTTTTCTGAACAGGTCAACCTGTATCCTTCAGTTAAATACAATATAGAGATACTGGAACACCTTTACTTAATTTGTTTGCTATTAAGAATTGTGTTTCAGAAATTAAAAATAATTTTGAGACCGTTTGCTCCCTGGAACATAGTCCTCCTGCAATCAAAACAGCTCACAGCACATTATGGATTTGACTTCTTACCCAGGTATGAAATAAAAAAAATGCAGTTTACAGTACATGTCATCATTTATACCATATCAGTCTATTCATAAAAAAAACATACAAACAAGGCAGGAAAATATTACCCTCTTTTTGTGGACAACAGACTGTGTACAGTAGAAAACAAAAGTCAGGGCTAGTTTAACAGTATGGATAAAAACAAGATTTCAGCTTTGTTTGAAAACTTATGGTTTAGTTTTCATGGTTGTTTTGTTTTCTTTTATAAGAGACAGTTACATCCAAACAGGGCTTTTTTGTTTTGTTTCTAAATACTAAAAAAAAAGTTTAAAAAATAATCTTTTTTTAAAAAGCCATCTGATTTTATGGAGACTGAAGGTATAGTAGGTAAGGGGTAGAATGAAATTGAGCAGAAGAAAAAACCAAAAACCATTAGATAGCACTTAGTGAATTTAGGTCCTGCTCTTGTTTTAACTGAGCAAATAAAAAACTTCCTGTGATTTGCACTTTCTGGGAAAAAAGCAGAGCATCTGCAAGAGATTAGGTTCCCAGCTTCATTAGTAATTCTTAATGGGCAATAAAGTACCAAGATTACTACTGGTTCACATTAGAAAGAGAAGTTTGAAGGAACTCCTTTTCCAGTCAGATGAAGAGATCAAATGAACACACAAAGCTGTTCTGTGAAAACAGCTCAAGACAGTTATTTTTAAATTGTATTTTGATTATTCCTTAAATAAAAAAGGGGAAGTATGCTCCCAAAAAAACACTGATAAACTTGCATTAAAATCCTTTGTCTTCATCTGTAACTGATATAGTTCCACATTAAGTGCAAATGTTTTGCAAAACAGGGATTTTTTTTTCTTAATATTTACAAGAATCAGAGTAACATAACAAAATTACCAAAGAGCATGTACAGTAGCTGCAGCTTATAAAACATACCGGTAATTGTACCTCGTGTATTATAAAGAGAACCAATGCAGGATTCATTAACTAATTGAGAAGGGTAAAAGGGGCCTCAGAGCAGAGGACAAAAAAATTCACATTTTCTACATAAAAAAATACAGGTCTCAAGTCTCTGAGAACAGAGAGAATTCAAAGTCTCTGAACAATGGGGGGAAAAAAAGCCCAAAATTGAAATGGAACCCTAGAAGCAAGGAGAGTGCTTTATTTCACTAGGCCAATCTTCTTTGCTTCTGTCTCGTATATCAACAACCTCCACATTTTGACTATGAAAACTTCAGCTTCTTCATCTAGTACCTGTAGGAAATACATATTTTATAGATTATTTTTCAGGTTATGCATTCCAGTTATAAAGACTAATTTTAGATACATCAGAATGACAAAACAGATATAACATTATACAAGTCTCTGAGAGAGGGATCAAATGAAACACTGGTGCGTCTGTCTGTCCAGCATCAGTGACTTGACCAGGCTCTATCTATATACTTGTATAGTGCAGCTGTTGAGCACTTAAAGGTAGAAGCATCAGTAAACTAGTATCCAAAAGTGATTTGGGAAGAGGCAGAGAAACAGCAGGCTTGGAAACAATGTAAGAACAGGACATTAGCATATGGTATTTTCCCTTAAATTGATTCCTAATCTCTGCTCATTTTAATTTGAAACTTCATTGGATATTTGTTAAATAAACCCTCATTTGATTTCTCTTCCCTGAACTTATTATCTAGGCTTTTCTTAAATTTGTACAAACATTTAGCATCCACAGTATCTCTCCCAAGTTCCCCAAGTCACCTACTAGTCATACCAAAAACCATCTACTATCTTGCACTATGCATGTGGCTTCTATCAACTTTGCCTCTAGGTTTCCTTACAGGAAGGGAGTGGGCCATTAGTTTTTATACCTTTTAATGTATGAAAACATGGTTGAACAGTAGCATTATTTCATAAAGTTTCTCTCTTTCAACACCAGGAAAAAAAGAGCCTTTACTTTTCTACAGAATATCCTTTTGCCCATTGATTAGGCAAAGACCCACTAAACCACTAATAAAAATCTATTCATAAGAACGAGAAAGAATTAAAGTTTTTATTTCTGATACGGTTCTGTTATTGTTGATTTTGACATCTACTCTTAGGGACAAAAATTTTTATTCCACATTTCTGAATAATAAGAAATTCTGAAGAGGGGTCAGTAATTTGTACCTAGGTGCTGTAACTGCAAAATAATGCTTGTGCTAGCATGATGTGCTTAATCATATCTAACACACATTTTCTCTTATGGACTCTTGCTATTTTGCATAATTGTCTTTAGGCTTCAGTAAAATGTAATAAGTACAGAAAGATCAGTTACAGAATTTCTGCTTACCATGGCAACATCATCCAGTATGCTCTGAGGTGAGCTGTGAGCCATAACCTGAAAGAAACAAACGTTTTTAGACTGAAAACTCAGAATAAACCCTATATACATTTTAAGACAAAATCCAGTTATGTCCAAGGAATTCTAAAAGCTGTGCACGTGCAAGAAGTATTTTCAGTTCATTGGGTTCCAGTAACAGCCATGGCAAAAATTAGTATTAAACTGCATCAGAATCCATCATACTGTCTACTAATTTATGGTCAATTACTGAGGAACAAGTTCCAGGAAGCTCCAGAGATTCACAGGTCCTGTATTTGCTGGCTATTCTTACATCTCCAATTACGTTTTCTTAATTTGAGGAAAAAGCTTCCCTTCCTTCAACAATAAGCTGCTAATGGAAGACAAAAGCAAAATTCTCCCTCTATCACTCCTCATAACTGGATTTTTCATCTACTTTAAGTTTTTTTTTTCCCCAGAATGAAGTAAGTTGTCTTTCAATACCACAGAGTTCTATTTATTTATGTATATATACACACCCCCCACACCGCCATGTAAGCATGGCAAATATTCAACTTCTGCTTTTGACTTTGCTATTCAACTGTGTCACAAAACTCTCAGCCTCACTTGCTCTCAACTCACATGCTTTGCCTCTCATGTGGTAGCCCCAAGATAAACTGAGACAAGCCATTATAAACATGAGTACAGGAGTCATTGCTGCAGTTTAAATAGGGAGCAAACCCCCAACTTCACAGAGAATGCAGAAGATACGAACCTTAGAGCAAACAAAGTCAACTAGTGTGGCTTCTTCTTCACCAATATATTCTATAATCTTCTTGTTGATCCATGGTCTAATTCGACGCTCCATTAGTGTCTGGAAAAAAACCCACAAAACCAAAATGAATAATTACCTTAAACTTCACTCTGTTGCAACAATTGTCCAATAGGCCTCTAGAAGACTCAAACACCTATTAAGCAGAAGATATTATTTTGCTATCAGCGATATAACCCTTAGAGATTTGGCATCTGCAAGTATTTCTGAGAGCCACTCAAACATGCTTTTACAGCCTCTTTTTTCCTCCTTCTATAAAACTGCTTGGTAACTCATAGTGGCAGTTCAAGAGAGACCAAACAAAAATAAGCAGGCACACTTCATAATAAGGATTATGTATAAACAATAGAGGACTCAAGTTTGACTCCACTTGATGATGATGATGCTCAATCCATTGGCATCCCACTAACCTTGTTTTTCCATTCAATTATAATGTTTACTAGGAAAAATTAAGCCTTTAAAAAAAATGGTTAAATGAATCAACTTACTGAATCCACAATTGACCAGTCAAGAGGATAAGCAAAGAGCTCTGGTTTTGCTGTGGGAATCTTCTCAATGAGACTCTTAATGTGTTTGCGCTTTTCTTCTGTATTGACACTGCCTTTGATATTGCTTTTATCTTCTTCTCCATAATCCAGGGGAACAAGTTTCCTTTTCCGAGGTACATCGTCGCTGTCTTCATCATCAAATTTATTGAAAACACTATCCACAGCAAGTTTCTTCCTTTTCACAGCATTGGGCTGATTAGGACTGTTGCAGGCACCTACAACCCATAAAGAGAGTAACACATTCATCAACTGCAACTGAAACTAGTTTGCTCTCCCCGCCCTCATTACTGGAGGAATATTGGTTTGTATGCTACATAAACGTCTGTGAATGCCTGGCATTGGCTTTTAATCTCTCAAACTCTGTTACAAAAGTGGCAAAAGAGGTAAAGATATTAATGGAGTTTGTTGAAGACTCTGACCCATTTGAAAAATAGGGTCTTCTTTCCCTGCCCTGAAACCAATTAGCACTCTTTCTGAGGGAAGACTTAAGTGAAAGGTTCCAACACATAAGAAAAGTGTTCATCAGCCTAATACCATACAATCTCTCATAATTCAAGATATAACACAGTGCAAGCTCAAAGTGCAGTCTGGCATAACTTATTCAAAACAGCAAATAATTAATACACAAACCTTCTGGAATACAAATATTCTTAGTTCTGCTGCTCAGAACTAACTTTTTTAAAACAGCACGAAACTGCTAAAGTACTAAGGAACTCTAGGCTCAAATTTCACTTGCAACTGTCATAAGTTCATTGTGATATTCTAAAAGGTAGAAAAACCCACTAATTTTCTTTTTTTTTTTCCCTTTAAAAGGGTCTTAAGTAAACATAAAAACTACCTAGGTCTTAAATTTAACATATATTTACACCAATGAAAACTAGCAATGAGTTTTGAAAGAGATATTTATAGATCTATTAAGGTGGAAAAGCATGTGAAAATAACCAATCCCAGCTCAGAACATTCCTACAAAAATTAGCCCCTGAATGTGCCTAAACTCTCCTCCTCTTTTGCCCTTAAGTTTTTAGATGAAGAGATCTCTATAAAAACTATCTTCTGGATAGGTTAACTCAAGCACAGCCCCTGGATAACTACTTAATATAAGTATACCAAACCATATGACATATCTGGAAAACTACTCAGCTTATTTTGAAACTACTCAACTTGACTATTTTTATTTTGATCCCATATGGAAGACTGAAATAAAAAGCAAACTTGCCCAATTTGAGGCTGAGTCCTATTTTGGGCCGATGCTCCTCCAGTTGCTGCTGTTCAGGTGAATTTTCATGAGGAATAATAATGCCACAGGGAGATTCATCACCAGGTGTGTTAGGAGTTGCATTTCCACTAGCAGAAGAAACAGATGGAGCAGAACTGATGGGTCGTAAAGTTGGTTTAAGGCAGGGCTTTTGTTCAGGCTCCTCCTCCTCTTCCTCTGGCTCTTCTCTTTTTTCTTCTTTTTCTGCCTTGTCTTCCTCTTCCTCCTCAGATTCTGGCTCTTGTTTTATTTGTGGCTGCCTACGCCGCTCAGCCTCTTGCTCCATCTACAATGAAACAGACAATTAGCAAAAACAGAGGCTCTCTCAAAACTAGCACTGAGAAGAATCTAAAGACGCTCCTCTTTAGAAGACTGTTAGTCAAGAAAAATACATGTAACTACTGACATTCATCAGTAAGGGATACTGATTAATTCAAATTTGTTTTCAAACTCCATCAAATCTGGATGTTGATCTGGAAAGTTTTTTTGTTTCCAATGTTCTTACCGCCTCTCTGGACTTCTTTACAAGAAAAAGTAAATACAGAAAATAGTAAATATCCGATCTCTTACACAATTTTGCTCAATGCAAACAGAATGCAAAGGACTTGTTTTCCTGTCAGAACAACTGCAACTCACCCTCTGGAGTTCTGCATCTGGATCTGGATGTCCTTCAGCCAGAAGACGCTGCCTAATTTCTTCTAGTTCTTCCTTTTCCCTTTTCCTATCTCGTTCATCTGCTTCCATCTCTTTCTCCCTGTCTCGTAGCCTCTTCTGAAGAGCACTACCCCTACAAAAGATACATACTTTTTATTGAGAGAACATTTCAAGGAGGGGCTTGTACTACAATACAAGGAAAACTTCATACGGATATATCTCCCACAAAATAAAAATAAGATTCATAAGAGCATCTGGCATCCTCTGTTTTTGTAACAGAAGAATCTTAAGATACCAGTTCTCAACCTTACTGTACAGAAACTACCCCACAACATTTAACAGATGTAGAGAATGTGGCTGCTGATCTCTTTAGAGAACAAATCAAGTTTTATAGGTTTTTGACAAGAACCATTTCCTAAATTAGTTTTACACAAATGTTAGTTAGTCCCATGCCGAAGGATGTTCCCAATTGTTTACACTAACAAGCTTGTTCTTCTTTATTATTTATGGCTTCTTTGCAGTGAATTATTAAGAGGCATGCTTGTTCCCTTCTTTCAGCACCTTATTTTGACATTACACTGACCTCTGCCCTGCATCATAAAATTTAAGTGATAGGAATGAGCAGCTAGTCTCAATCATTAACCAGTATAACAGCTTCCCTTTTCCCTCTGTCACTTATGAAGTGACACTAAAAAAATTAGGTAATTGCCACATTACCAGTCAAATATAAACTCCATAAGCCTCTGCCCCACAGAGACCCCACATCTGTGTTAAAATGAACAATGGAGATTTTGTTGTTAGGAATACAAAGACATACCTATAGTATTTTGGATCATCTCTGTCATCATCATAATCTTCTAAGAATTCTTTCAACCGTTTGGCTTCTTTTGCCTGCAAGGAATTGAAACTTATATAGTGATTTCTGGCTTCCTTTCCTTCCAATTTCCAGTTTAAAATTTATTATTGATACTAGCAAGTTAATAGTAGATCTACTCTGCTTAAACTAAAAATACGGAGTTTTCCAAACAGAAAATTGAAAAGTTTTGGTATTACATCCAGAGGGTCCTGGCAAAACCCCCAGTTCTTTAAGAAAAATTAAATTAGGAAGGACCTTCTAACCTGTATTTAAGCAATATCCTTAAACCCACAGTAATATACTTTTGTGCTAATGACTTTGAGAAACAAACTATGATTATGGTTGTAATTTCAGCACAAAATGTAACACTGCTTTCTAAAACTGTCATCCATAGACAGCATGCAGGAGAATTAGGAATGGAAAATATCATTGAGTCAATTTCAAACATTTTTTCCCCTCATGCATTTAGAGGGAAAACCTGGATTCCACATGAAATAATCCTCTTGCCCCTGTGTGTTTCTTTGCACATATGGCTTTGAAGCAATTTCTAACCCATCATCTACTCTCAAAATCTTCTCTCTTTGTCTGGGAAACTATGAAGTGAAGTAACACCCCTAAAACTTAAAATAACTTCTTTATGCTTTAGCACAAAACTATGAGATGACAGAATTATCTATCTTCCAAAGGTGTCTTTTCCAACAAAACTTCCAAGTGTTACATTGGTAACTATGATAATTTCACAACTAATGAACTAAGGACAAGTGTTTATAAAAAGTGCTTAGATACATTAAAGAGTCTTGTATCATATCTCATAAAAGGTTTGGGCACATGAGCAGGCTGGAAGTTAAAAAAACAGGTCTAGTTCACAAGGTACAGATGTAACAGTGTGCTAATCAGACCACAGTATTTTGCAGCTGCTTACTTCTCACTCTTCTGCCTTCACAAGACCAAACCACTAGGCCTTGTTTTTCAGACTAAATAGTACTCCCATTTACTAGACATCTTCCGTTTCAAGTCTATTAACTGGGGATTTTTTTGGTATAAAAACACACATGTTCTTTATACAAAATGAGAGCTCTGTTACTATCCATAAACATAAGAGAATATTCCATTCTAAATGGGACCAAGAGAAAAAGGCAGAGATGATCACATGTCAAACTATAAGCCTCACCATTTCCCGTCTTCTTTCTTCTTCCCTCTCAGCCTCTTTTTCATATTCTCGACTTTTTTTTCGTTCTCTGATTTCCCAGTTTTTAAGACGCTGCAACAGAAGAAAATGCACTTCAATCTTCAAGCACATTAAGAACAGCAGTACTACCTCATTAATTTGGATTGTTGTTTAAAATAACTGTAAATAATTTGCATAATTTTAATTCAAAACACCAGAATAAAGAGTCTGTTTTGACAGTGATTTACACATTCTGCTCCAGCTCATGAACTCAAAGGATTAAAAACATATTTAGGAAAAAGAGAATGATGTATTTTATACTAGAGGACTTGTTATCAACTCTCAGAAACATTTTTTTATTTGAAGAACCTTAAAAATTCCAACCTACCTCTTGATATGCAGCTTCCTTTTCACGCAGTTTCCTCTCCAGTTTTCGTCGTTCGTAGGCATCTTCTTCGTCTTCTTCTCGGTCTCTCTTTTTATCCTTTTCCCGCTCTCGTTCCCGTTCTCTTTCCCGTTCCCGTTCTCTTTCCCGTTCCCTCTCGCGTTCTCGTTCTCTTTCCCTCTCGCGTTCTCGTTCTCTTTCCCTGTCTCTACTTTTTTCTCTGAAGGACGAAAAAAACCCAAAGTTCAGTGCAGAGCCTTCCTCTCCATTCAATCAAATGATTAATTGCATCTTAGAGGTTATTGTAGTTCTGCAGTTGTAGAAGATGATTAGCCAGTATAGAAATGGGCATAAATACCCATATACTGATGGGTATTCAAAAACCCACTGAAAGTAGTTGTTTGAACACTAACCATTAAATAGCAGTATCTACAGAAACTAAGCATGAGAATGATATGTGGCTGCATCAGGCCAGCATGTTATTAGCCCCACAAAGGTGTATCAAGCTCTGAGGGTGACCAGCAACCTCCCAGAAATGGCATAAGAATAATTAGCAAGACAGGGTGATTGGGTGCTTTGAAAAAGCAAAAAGTTTTAAATTAAAGTGAAAATAACAAACTATACAGAACAAAAGAGTAAAAGCCGTGCACGGTGCAGGGAGGTCCCCTGCACCTGCTGACACCCTGAAAAGCCCTGCGAATCTCTGCTCTCTCTTAAGTATTCAAAGATCTAGGAGAGGTTTTTGGCTTGTGGCCCAATAGAAAGTAACTACATTCCTACAGCTCAAGGACCCAACTGGTGCCTTTGTCCTGGCACTGGGCCAATTATGGTGAGAGAAACATAGAAGTTTCGGGTTCTTCTTCCTTGAAAGTTCAGGGGTGAGGCCTAAACTCTTTTCTTAATATGGGAACACCTGCTTGGGTGTGGGGGTACTGCAACATGAGCATATGGCTATTTCTTATCAGACTGTGTTAGCAGTCCTCCATCGCCAAAACCACCAGAAATAAAGGGTATCCTTAGCAAATCTTTTGTGTTTATGTGGCCTACAGACAATTTTAACACTTTTGACAAGATGATTTAATGTGAAAGCAGCACTTGGAATATGATATTATTAATTACAGCTTGAAAGAGTAAACCCCTTGCTTTTCTAAAAAAAACCCTCAACAATCCAAACAAAAAAAACCCAAACCAAATCGACTGGAAAAAAAACCCCCAAAATCCAACCAACAAGCCCACCATGTAACAAAGGATTATGATAAAACCTGCTTAAGCTAAAAAATACCACAAACATAAGATAATCTCAATCAGGAATAAAGCTAATAATGAAAAATAGGAGATATTTGAGACAAAACCAGTATGCTTAAGTCATAATGGGAGAGTTGCTTAGTGCATATTGCAGTTTTTATATTCTTGTGCTGTGGGGGAAATCAAGTATTCTCCCAACGTGAATTTCCTGCTGTTACTCTGATCTTCCACAAGAATCATTCTCTTTTGAATGGCAGCTGGTCTACGAAACTATATGCATTTAGTAAACAGCACTGAGAAAAAGTGAAATAAATAGCAACTGAAGTACATTTACCTCGATCTGCTCCGATCCTTGTTGCGATCTGAACTCCTCTCACGGTCTCTGTCCCGGTCTCTGTCTCGTTCACGGTCTCTGTCCCGGTCCTTAGTTCGGTCACGATCCCTATCTCGCTCCCGTTCACGCTCCCGTTCCTTCTCCTTCTCTCGTTCACGTTCCCTCTCTCTTTCACGCTCCCTCCTTTCTCGTTCACGCTCTCGTTCCCTTTCTCTTTCTCTGCGTTCTTTTTCAATTTCCTGTCTTTCTTTCTCCTTTTTGCCTTTTTCCTCCTCCAGTTTCTAAAAACCAACAAGAGAACTTTCATAGTTAATTTTGCAGTTACACAAACTGGATATTCCCGACGCAACACACAAGGCTGGTAATGGAAATACCAAAACCGCCACTAATTTAAAAATATTAAATAGGGTTTGGTGGGTATATTTTGGAATTATAAGTATGAAATCAAAATGCAGCAATCACAAGACTAAGTTTCGTGCAAAAGCACAGATCTACACAGACCAGCAATCTCCAACCTTAGCAGAGTAGGGCTGGCCTTGTATTATGAGCTGACTAAACTGCACATTCAGAGTGCACTACCAGTCATGATGCAGATGGGACTCAAATTCCACTGGCCCTATAAGCCAGTTGGGTAAAAGTAAAGTGAACTTCCAGCTGATAAAATTAACTCTGTTCAATTAGGAAAATATATTTCAGTGGAATGCTAACTGAGACAGTGAGATGTTTCCCAAAAAGTCTTGGCACACCAAAACCATCCTACTTGAAAATTCGGGTAAAGAAATATATCCACTTACACACAGTGCATGTGGTTAAACAGTGAAGAAAACTGTCATTTCTCCCCTTTTCCCTCCCTAAAAAAGTTCTAAGTGTTCATTGGGTAAGAACTGGAGTCTGCAGAATGGAATCTTAACTTCCACCACTGCAAGATGGAGACAGTTAAAAAAAGGTTGGAAATAGCTCTTTTGAAACACAGAAACTAAAGGTTACCTGCTACAGTTTTACTAAAAATTGTACAAAATTGCCACTTTTTTTCATATAGAAACAGTTCTTATGACCAGAATTCCTATAAGACAATAGAAAATACATCAACAGAATGATAGATAAATCCATCCTTGGAAGCAATTGTTATGTGTTAACTTACAGATGCTGTGCTAGGACATGGACCGCCAACACTGGATTAACCTTGCCTATTAGCTATGTTTCTGGGAGGAAGAGCAAGTACACGGTTCACAAATATACCAAATAACAACCAAATATACCAAATTTCAACCTGATGGATGCAAGAACACCACTTTTTGAACAAATATTGAGCAGAATAAACAGATTTATCCCCTTTGGCTCCACGTTTACCATCACTGAAATGAAATTAAAAACTGGAACAATCAAACAGCATTTTCTCTGTTTTGTGTTTTTTTTGTTCTTTTCTTTTAAACAAAGCATTTAAGACAACTTTAAAAAGCAATCTTACCTGATTAGTGTTCTTCTGCCATAGGCACAGAGACCAGAGAACCGACAAAGGATTACAGAAATAAAGCTAATTCACTAGTGATTAATGTATCCAGTGAAACTATGCTGCATTGATAACACAATACAGGCAAACCCATTTTGGATACATTGAAATCACAAAAGGAAAAAGGGACTAAAAATGGTAGGAATTGGTAGAAAATTGATGTGAAAAAAATAAAACTTAGATCCTATAATATACACTGGGCTGAAAAACTAATTTCTAAGGACTGTTTTATCCAGGAGCTTTACAGTGTTAAACCACAGTAGGGACAAATGTTAAACTAGGTTGTCAACTTTTAAAAATAACTTACCTCAAATTTCATATACTTTTAAAGAAAGTTTACATACTGAAGTGGTTGATACTTACAGGTTACCTTAGATGTTCCAATAGAAATTTCTTTACTCCTGCTTTTTCACCACTCTCAAAACCTTTGTTTATGGTGAGATTTCTCAAGAGAGTGGGTTTCTTTTATTAAAAATATATTCACAGAAGTGTAAATAGACATGCACGAGTTTTGGTATATTAAAATCCTTTTCCTAAGTCCACTTTCTTAAAATCCAATTGAAAAAAATAAACTGGTGTGTTTTGTAATCACAATCTGACCTCTGACAACTTCTGTAAAACTAAATAGAAGGATCTGACAGGGGAATGGGATGGGAACAGTATCAGATAAACTGAAGTAATGAACAGAAATGAACAGGTAGAAGAATTTTAAATCTTACCTTGAGCTCTCTTCAGACTCGTCCGTGCTGTAAATGGACGCCCCCTGCAATGCTGATACCCTGACAGTCTGTCGTTATTGTTTATAAACTCATACCAAAAACATGCAAAGGTTCACTGTGCTCACTAGCCCGCTGCTAAGTATTCAACAGCCCCTTTTAAACATATCCAATATACACGACTACTTCCAGTTGGTTTTTAACATTAAGAAACCCAAAATAGCCCCCCAAAAATACAAATCAAGGGCAGTGAAATGCCCAACAGCTTCTGAAACAGCGAAGCTTGGTTTTTGTTTGTTTTGTTTGCAATTTAAAAAAAAGTATTACTTGTTTGTATTTTAGTAACAGCGACAACTCGGGGCTCGGAATTGAACGTAATTCTACTGAAGTTTCACCACTAACCAGTTTCACATTCAATTGCTGAGCTTCTCCAGATGACTTCTTCTAGATTTTTCCCCCCAGGTTTCTATCTTGAACAACTTTTGTCAAGAGAAAAACGGAATACATGTACATACAGTAACATGTAGTCACATGTGTTCATATTGATACGGTTGCATGAAAACATGGTACCATCCCCACTGACTGCATGTGGTAAAGCTGAACAACACGGGCACACTTCACCTTGCTGTATCATCAACATTTTCTTTAATGTTGATTTGGGGGTATTTTGAAAGAAGAGTGTGTACTCCAAAGAGCAGCTTGTTGATACTTCCCCAGGCCAAGGACCACTCCAATCTTATTGGGGAAAAATTAATACCATCTTTAAGCTAAACATTAAAATAAGAACATTACATGCATAGTTGTGCTCTCCGATTCGCAAGTATCGCTTTCCAAAGCAGAAACATTCACATATGCACTAGCATTAGTGGAAACTTCTGTAAGTGGGGACCCTGGGGTGGGACTTGATGTGGACAAACATTTACAAGCCAGTTACCCCTTTGCATATTTTTCTGAGGGGGCATCCATAAGTATAATAAAAAACAGAAACTCATACTTACATCCTATTCCATGTTACTTTCCAAGCTGTGAGTTTCATCTTGCATTAGTCACCATATGATCTCTATCATAATGGTGGGGGTCAATGAATAGATTAGCTTTATGGGAATTTACAGTTCTTCCATGCATCTAAAGTTTGGTAAGTCTGGTAACCACTGACCTAATTTTAATCTTCCCCCACTCTTAACTTAGAACTATTAAAATAAAAGACTTTAATTTAATTCATGTTTCATCTCTTCAAAAATCTTGGATAATGTTACAAATCTACCTAGAGAAACACACTCAAGTGTATGTCTCATACTGCAGCCCCGTTTAGCCTTCACTTATAAATATCTTGACTTAATGTATGTGTAGCAACTTAAGCTGCCTTTATTCATGCTGAAGTGAGAAGACTGAAAAATACTCAGTAGCAATCAAAGTCTTAGCATAAAGATGTCATGGGCCACTTTAACGTGGCAACTGTCTTCTTCTGACTTGTAAAGAACTACATGTATATTAAACCTAATATAAACATAATTTTTTAAAGTGATATTGCAATGTACTGCTAAATTTTATAATAGTGGTTTTTTGGATTTTGAAAAAGCCTAATTTTTATCAAGTGCAAAAACAAGAATACTACCTTGTGTGTGTCTCTGAATTTACTGATCTCTCTTGATATCAGGTCTCTTTTGTCTTCCTCCATTTCTATAGCATTTATATCCTCCTAAAAAACAAGGGGGACAGGAGTAAAAGCATTAACAGCCATCTGTACAGACACAGGAGAACAAGAGAAAAGCTGAAGGTTAGAAGTTTTCAACCAGTCTTGCAAGAGATAAATAAAGTCCTTCTGTAGTACCAAACCTGACAGTCTGATGTTAATGAGTGGAAAAAAAAAAAAATCAGATGGACAAGAGTCACAAATCTGGCAACTAGCAGTAAACATAGTCATTGTCAAAGCCTACAATGTAAACGAACCTTGGTGATGAGTGGATAAGGTATCAGTGGGGCCACTGGAAATCTGCGGAAAATCTGCGGAAAAATCCACGGAGATTTTTTTTTTTAAAAATAGATTGCAAACTACTCTGAAAAACAATGTTTTGTATGTTTGTACTACAAAGCAATATTGTATTGCTGTGACCTCATTTCTTTGATTCAACAAAGTTACAGAAGAACCTCGCTAATTCTCCCTTTGCTGAACTACTTAAAAACACATAGTGATGTCTCATGTTAGTAAGACTTCACTGAATTACGAGTGCACTACAGGATATTAGTATGCTATGGTAGCATCAGAAACAAGGCTAAAGCTACACTTGCCAAAATAAATAAGTATATTTCAGTGGGTATGTCTTGATTTTATTTACTCGCTAATTCGCAGAATTTGGTAGATCGCACCTGCTCTTAGTGCGAATTAGCGAGGTTCCCCCGTGCTTGAAATTGAAAATCAGAATTCACTCACTCTCAGCTCCCCACACACATTTTCAACTCCCCCACAGCAGTCATGCCTTCACCCAGAAGAACTAACAGCCTCTGCTGCTAACACCAGCGGGAGTAATCTCCACAGCAAGCTCTTCAGGAAACAACGGCCCCAAAGCTGGTGAGTTTCCATACCCCCCTCACCACCCCCACAATATATCTGCATCCACCTTCCTTTTCCCCCCACCCTCAGTCTTTCTCTCCCCTCTCCTTTATGGAGAAGAGAACAAGAATCTAGTACCATCTCTTCACTCCCACCTCTATCCACACAGGCCAAAGATGGCAACTTCCAAGTTTCTTGTCTTCCTTCCCAGTACAGGAAGGATGATGGGGTGCAATTTCAACCCACAAGTGCTGCGTATTTTCAAAGAGCTTATCTGGCTACTTGACTAGCTCAGATCTGTAAAGTTCTACACAACACAGAGCCAAGAGAATATCGCTCTGTCACAGAGACATACTCAGCACCCAACTCTTCATGACTGCAAATGTCTCTTACAATGTTTAACTACCTAGCATTATTCATGGCCATATATACGTATATTCACCCACAGGACAATAAACATTGTAACAGTGCTTGTAACAAAAAAAAAAATACAGCTAATATCATTAGACAGTGACTCAGTTGCACATTGTCATCAAAGAAAACATCTTCTCCCAAAAGGGAGGGAGAGAAAAGAAAAACAAATTCTCAGCTCAGCACTTTTATACCTCAGGTTGGCCATGACTAACAATGTTGTGGGAAGACAGACTTGTTCCCTGAGGGAGATGTTTCTTGCACCACATTTAAACTCCATAAGCATTTTGAAACTGCATCATTGCCTTGGAATAGGTACTTTGCAAAAGACTTAAGTGGGTAAAAATCTCAGTCAAACAATTTTCCAATCTCTTTCATATAAGGTGCGGAATGGTAGGTGGGAAAGCCCATTTTCCCATGGTTAGAAACTTTGCTGGAAAAGCTAAGTCTGAGTTTGCTTATCCTTGTTCCCCCTTCTCCATTGTTTTAATCCATAAAAAGGTCATTCACAGAAGCGGGTCTAAACCAGAACATTCATTCCTGCTTAACATGTTTTTTTTCACATTGCACAAGATAGGAAAGCCAGCTGACCAAATCCAGCCAAATTGAGACGTGCTTAAAAGTGATTTTGTAAGGCAGGAAGATTACAATATGCCTTTCATCCCTGAAGAATCCCTTCAAGGACACAGACAACTAACAAAGTGCTTCCACATATGAGTAGACAGCTGCAATCAGTTGGATCAAGGCACACTACAAAAATGCGTACTACAAGCAGAGAGCAGAATTTTGTCAAAAACTACCAAAACCTTGGCATTACAATAGTGCCCTGGCATCTTTCCCTGGAAGTGGATGGTATGCAGGAACTCTTTACAGTTGTTTTTTAAGTTCTTATCTGAAAAACCCTATAGGCACATTCAGATTAAACTGCACTAATTTCAGTATTTCCACCTTCAGAGGGATGAAAGGTCGGTTCAGTCCTGCCCAGATTCAAATCTGTTGTTCCAAGAAGTTTACGTGCTTAAATGCCTAAACCATCCTGAAGGGATGGTGTCTATAACTGACTAGCTTGCAGCTCAAAAAAAAAAAAAAAAAAAAAAGAAACTGCTGCTGACATCAATGCTTGTTGATTTTTCTCATCAGAAGTTTAGGTTTAAAGTATTTGCACAAGGTTTGGCCATTATATAAAGGTGAGTTGAAGAAAAAAAAATCTGTTTTGTCCAAAATCAAAACACATACGTCCTCCTTCTTTTCCTTTTTCTTCTTCCTGGGGTGAGAGTCAGATTCCTGGGAGGGGGCATTGAGCTCGCTGGAATATTCTCGTATTAAGACTTCAATGGCCCCTTTAATTATCTGATCTCTTCTCTTCGTTTCCTCATCCAGTGCTTCATCATCATCATTTGTTGTCTCTGGTCTGGAGTTCTGAGGAAAAATGGCAAAGTAACAGAACTTTAAAAATTGAGAGTAATAGTGGTTTTATCAAAACTTCACCTTTCATTATCACATCCATGCCCCTACATTATTTACTACAAGAAAGCAAAACCCCAAACAAAAAAAAAAAAAAAAAAACAACCAAAAAAAACCAAAACAAAACCCAACAACAACAACAAAAGAACAAACCCATACAAAAAAGAAACCAAACAAAAAACAACTCACCACATGAAAATCAAACCACCTACAAATACAAGTAGTTATCAATTGCATTGTATTAGTCAGATATTTTCACACTGGCAATACCACAGTTTATTGCAGTTTTATGGAATGGCTGCAGAGAGCTAGTGTAGAATTGCATAATAAAATAACATAATAAAATAGAACAGAAAAATGGTGATTAAGGTGGTAGACAGGAAGAGAGAGCACCCACATGCTCCCAGAAAGGCAATCACTATAGTGCAGCTCTTGGTCAAAAGTTTTGCCTTTTATGTTCCAGAACCTCAAGTCACTTCAACAGCAGTTCCTCCAAGCCTTCTACTTAAGTGCCATGCAATATAAACGCCTACCTAAAACTTCCAAGCTGCAACTTCAAATGGGAGAACTATATTAAAGAAACATCATTAGGGAAAACATTCCTTGCACAACAAACTATTTTTTAAATTATTGTTGATCAAGTACTTCACAGTTCCTCATCTTTTTGCCCCTTTTAACCTTGTAGGGAGGAAAAGGAACACAAAGAAGTGCCTTTCACTAAATATTATAATGAAAGGGTAGAACGATGATCTGCACACCGAGCAAGGTCGCCCACCTCTTGATCCCCTGAATCTTTTAGAAAAATGGAATCTCACCTGAGAATCCAGCTGGGTATCCGTCAAACCATAGGTGGTGGGTGGAGTGAGGGGGAGGGAAGGGTCTGATGGAGCAGCAGCTAAGAATGAGGGGGAAGGGAGGATTCAGTTGGAGCTGAAGAAGCTGCCAGGCCAAGGAGGAGCAGGCTGAAAAGAGCTGGAAGGCAGTGACAGGGGGTGGAATTGAAGAGATCCAGGGAGAAGTGATCAGGGAGAGGAGCTAATTAGGTAACGGTTTGCTTGGTGTGTCTGTATGAAATTGTGTTGTAGTTTATGTTTGATTTCTTAATTCAAAATATTTGAGAAAATTTTAAACTTTTGGATCCAAGTGGCACCGGCACACCAATGATGGTATGAAAGGAATTGCAAGCAGTTTGATTACAATGCACTTCATCAATACTCTTCAGCAATTCACAGCCTTTCTTTGCACCACCACAAAAAAGCACAAAAAACCAACCAAATCAAATAAAACCCAACAAAAATCATGGAGTTTATCTCATTCTACAGTTCAAAAGAATGGGCTCATACAGTTGCCTTCACCAAAGCCACAAACAGTACCTTGCTGCTATATTACAATCAATGTCCCCAAGACTGACTGTAACTCACAGGGGCTCAGAGAAAACAAAATTCTTGAGAGATGTACAAGAACTCCAGAAATACTTTAAGCTTGTTTGTAACATCAGCTGTGAAGCACAGTATCACAGGTGATGCCACCATGAAACAAGGAAGCACAGAATGGAGATGCAGTCCAATGAAACCCTTCTCTAGGCTAAGAGCTAGTACAGTACTCCACTCAAACCTCACAAAGCTAGCATCCTGCTTTACTAAGCCATCACATTTAACCACAAACACAGGGTATCCAGTCAAAAACATGTCCAGTACTTCAAGTCATCATTATGACATTCAAGTCATCTACTTCCGGTTAGGTGAAATGAAATAAAAGTATCTGTGTTTCCATTGTAGTCTACACACATTTAAGAAAAATTTCAAACTGGAATTTTTAAAATCTACTTGCTACAGCGTGATTAGCATTTTTACTTTTCTGAACAAGAGCCTCTTCTCACTAAGATTTTACAGAGAAAAAATGTTTAAAGTGGTATCTTAAGGAGTTAGAGACAAAGCCCAACTCGATTGGGCGTGAAACGCACTATTTTAGCAAGGAAATAGACACAATTAACTTTAATGCAAACTTTTCAATTAAGTAAGTATCTTTGCATTTCAGTAAGAATTCAACATACCAAATATCTGCAATTATTCCAGAACAGATCCTTAGCTTTAGAAAGGGATAGTACAAAAGCAACTTTCCCATCTACTAAATGTCTTAAAGTGGCCCACTGCCGGATACTTGTCTCTTCTATTGAATGATCCTACTTCTTTCCTTTTCATTGATTTGTTCCAAAAGATCATCAGTGGAGGGGAAAGAAACTTCAACTCCCCTCAGCCAGCCAATCTACAGATTGACATAGTAACTTCTAGGGTTTAAGCACTTCCAAGAGTTTCTAAACAAAAATGAAGCAACAGAATCAAAACATACAGCACCTATTACCACACTTTATAATGAATTACAGTTTCTAGAAATGTATTTGTAGTTTGCAGATAAGTTCAAACACTATAGAATTAAGAGCTTACACTTCTCTGCCTTTCAACATATCTTCAGACTCACTAATGTGATTCTGGCAAAATCCTAAAAGGAATTAAAGACACAGAAAGGAGTAGAAACTGAGACATGCTCACAATCTGATCTAGCAAGTAACATTATACTGGCATTCTATTAAAAGAATGCAAATCACACATTATATACATACCCCATTAGATGCCTTTTTCTTTGCTTTCCATTCATCTAGTTGAGCCTTTGTCTTTGCATCAACTTTGACCAGCAGCTTCTTCTCTCCAATCTGGAGGTCATGGAGTAGTCTCAGTGCTCGTAGGGTAGAATCTGGTTCTTTGTACTCACAAAACCCAAAGGCTGAAATGGATTATTGAAATGAGAAGTAAACGCATTAAAGCTCTTCAGGTAATTTGCTTTGTTTAAAAATGTGTTTTGAATCAATAAACTTGGAATACAGGCACTTGTTTTTTAAAGAATATAGATCATAGAAACTCAAAATTCACTCATCTTTGAGTTCATCAAACTGAACTCATCTTTGATATAATTAACAGTCCAATAAATAAGATGGAACAAGTATACAGATTGTAGATGGCCCATCCCTGGAAACTTTCATGGTCAGGTTGAATGGGGCTCTGAGCAACCTGATATAGTTGAAGATGTTCCTGCTCTTCAAAGGGGGTTGGACTAGATGAACTTTAAAAGGTCCCTTTCAACTCAAACTATTGTATGATTGTGTTTGTAAAGCTTTTGACACATCTGTCTTAACTAAGAAATGCAGTCTATATGATAACATTACAGGTGGATTTGCAATTGTCTGATTACCAAGGGCATCAACAAACAGCTCACTGTTAACCTAGAAGGAAGTGTATTTCAAACTAGGTTCTTCACAACAGTTACATAAAGTTTTAAATGAGAAAAACATCTTATGACAGCAAAATAGAGAAGGACAATACGTATTATTGGAAGTGACTTGTAAAACTTTTAGAATAGTATCTTCCTTTGGGGGCTAAGTCCAAACTGGCAAAGCTTTCTCAGGAACAGTCTATTCAGTTTCAGAAAAGAAAGGTAAGCAAAACTAGGCTCCCAAGACATTTTTCCATTTAACCTTTCTCAATTATATTATTTTATTCTCAATTCCAGAAAATACTAGCACTTTACTAGAAAGTATTTTGCAGCTATCATATTATAGCATCTTAAAATGTTAAATTATTAAGAACAGCAATGTGTCAAGATATTAAAAAGCTGCCAGCTAACAAAAACAAGAGTATATCTAGATATTTTGAAAAGCATGAACAGTTACCTTGAAGTTTTCCAGATGCACCTTGCACTCTCTTCCAACTCAAAACCAAACCACATTTCTGCAATTAAGAGATATATCATTATTTATATTCAAAAGATTAAAAAATATATAACTACTTTTTTCAAAAGATTATAAAATTAAAAAAAGAATAAAATCTACTAAAAATAAAATACATCTATATTCACAGACCTCTATAGTGTAAAAAGCGCTGTACTCTGCTTACTGAATGCAGGCATAGTGGGCTGCTATTCCAGCCAGTGGGAATAGCTCTGCTTTTAGTTTCAATACACTGCTTGTGGGTCATTACTTTATTCATCAGCCAGGGATGAAATTTAACAAGCAGTCCCCTGTACTTACTGCTAGAAGCTGCCGTATGAGCATGTCTGAGGCCTTCTCCGAAATGTTGCCTACAAAAACAGTAGTAGTGGGACCGCAGTTTTCATCATTTTCTTTGTTCTTTAAGCCAGGATGGTCTTTTCTGACTCCCAAATGTTTTCCAACCATAGACACCGTGGTAGGAACTAACACCTATAAAGAGAAGGAGAAGTTGTAAAATAAAGCATTGGATTGGTTTGGTTTTTTATTTAAAGCAGTAAGACATAAGACTTAGGGATGTACGCTTATTTCAAATTTGAATTTTTATACGAACCTTAGGCTTATGGAGTAAGACACCAATAAGCAGTTCAGGCTTTAATACTTTCTACAACACAAAAAAAGTTGGCCATTTTCTGGCAAAGGAAGATAACAAAAGGTGTAACTGAACACAACCACTGGAGGTCTCAAGGTGAGCACACAGTAACATTAGGTATTATTTCTCCTACAAATAACAAGTTTGCAACATTTGAGTCACATGAAGTTGAATTACCTTACCTAATAGTGTAAAAACCAAGCTGTGAATAGGAAAGTAACTCTGGCTCAAAGACTGCAATGGACACATGATCTTAAAGCTTCCACACAGTGAATAAACACTACTGCTTTATTTAATGAACACATAACCTAAAGCCTCTTTAGGGTAAGGAGCAAACATCTGTAAATAAACTGTACAAAGATAGGTATGATCATCTGCTCCATTTTGCTATACTTCTCTCACCTAAGATTTAACAGTCCTTATGCACAGTCTCTCTTCTCAGAACACCTTTCTAGAAATGCCACTTACTAAAAGTTATTTTAATCATGAAACTGAATAATGAATTTGTTTCAGTATCTCTGTTTTAAACACACTGGTTACCATGAACATATCCTCCTGTAGGAGTTAATACAAGCTATCAAAAAATTCTGTATTTTGGGGCGTTTTCAATTCTGCAAAATCGCACAAATGGTAACTCACCTTGAAGTCAAGAAGTAATGTTTATATTTTAAAATGCGCTTTTTTTTCCACCCAAAAATCATAAACATCCCTTCCAACTTGAAATTAGTAAGATAGACAAAGAAACCTTTCATTTGTTTTACCATGGGTATGACATGCAACTATTCCTTTTCCTGCAACATGGAGACAGCGAGCTTATCTGTAAGCTTCTCAAATCCCATGTTTTTGGACAACCCAGCAGTGCTGCATTATAAACCTGGATGATGTAATGCCTTCAAGGTACCAGGTCAGGCCTACAAACTCCAGAGCAAGAGATCTGGAATCTCCCTGATGTAATTGTACTGCACAGGAAGAGCACACATGATCCAAAGGCAGAGCCTAAACCACTGTGTTTGAGAGAAGTATGTCTTCTGGCAAGAACAATAATTGCTTCAACTCTGCAGCTGGTAGCTCCAGACATTACTTCGAGCTTTGCCTAGGTCAGAAATTAGCATAACATTTGCATTATAGTCGCATTTAAAATTATGCATTTTCTTTCACAATAGAATTCTGGCGGAATAGAGCAAAACAAAACCACAGTTGACATCTACTAAGTTTCACTCTTCATTTTATTTGGCTATAATCTCATCTCTACTGTAACACTTACAGTTGGAGCAGGAGCCATAATGCCCATTGGTACAGGAATCATAGGGGTCCCTGAGAAAGACAACACATTAATATTAGTCTGTCCTGTTGAGAACTGATGAAAACAAATGAAATTATTGCAGACATGATTTTCAAACTAGACAGCAATTTTGGTCAAATAAGAATTTCACAGTACTGATTAGCAATTCCTTAAGCATTCCAACAAAGTACAGTAACACACCACAGGCATCTTGGTCACTTTCTGGTACTACCATTTCAACTTCTTCACAAACAAATGTATTTTCAGAGCATGTTCAAGCCACAATATTATTCTAGAAGACAGTGGGGTGATGAATGAGGCAAGGAATTCCTGAGTGCAAAGGCAGCTGATGCCCTACAGAGGATCTCGTTCCCAGCTTACACAATTCCCACAGCACAATTGTTTCTACATGTGGCTTTAGGGATGAGGTCCTGAAGAGAATGGCATGAGGCTTCATGCCACTATTTATGGAATAGCTTAATGGAAGGCAGCATAAAAAACTTCTATTGAGAAGCTACTGAATACTTTACTTGGCAGTCTCCAACATCTAACTTAGAACAATACTGAATTTTAATAATATTCATTAATTAATAATAAATAATATTTTAAATTAATATTTAATGAGATGAAACCATGCAATACCTCTTTTACACTACCAAATTCACTGGCAGCTTTAAGTACTTTCATGAGCCAAAAATTGATCATAAGAAAGGCTCTTTATCTTTCCATGCCAGCTGCTAGAGGTTCAATATATTAGGTAAGAGGATTTCATCAAAACTACTTGTTGGTCAGCAGACACACTGAGACTTGAGAGCAGTGAAGACAATCTCATGTTCTTCACAGAGATCCTACATCTTCTCTTTTTCTTTTCTTTTCCATTCTACAAAAAACTTCCATTGTTTTTCCCTCTCAATCCTTTCTTTTTGATTCTTCTCTTACTGCTGTATTCAGAAAATCCTAAACAAACTTCTGCAACCTACTGCCCCTGGGCTTCTTTCCCCACTTCCTCTAGTGTTTATCTTAAAACACTTCTCCTCAGACATCCTTTCAGTTTTTTCCTTATCCACGCTGGTTTTGCTTTATTTGTGTTATATTTTTTTCCTCCAGCTCTCAATCCTCTTCCTCAGCCCCTTCATATTCAGGTCATATTACCTCTTATTCCTCCAAACCATTCAGACAATCAGAACTGTATTGTTCTCCCATGTTCTCAGTTTTAATACACCACACATCTCACAGACTGTAGCAACTACTCCCCGACAAGACTGGTTGTGCAGCCCTAAAATTATTATAATTATCACAATGGCTTTTAAAGTTACAACTCAGTAAATACACTTATGTTACCACTGATACTTGTATGAAACTATCTGCCCAACATTCAGCAGAAGCCACAAAAATCCACTGAAATACTGGGCATCATCAGGAAACATAATGACCACCAGCATCTTTTAGCTGCTACATAAAAGCTTGGTGCACCTACAGTTTTGACTACAACCTACAGACCTGGTCTCTGCAACCCAAGGCTGCCCAGCCTCAGAGAAGAGCATCTACATGACTTCACAGATGGAGCAGCTGCTGTGCTAGGAAAGGCTGCACACCCTGAGACTCTTCACGTCACGAAACGTGGCTGAGGTGTACAAAACCACGAAACTCCCACATCAATACTAGGGCAGGAGGGAGACACTGAGTAGGCAGGGAGTTTAAAGACAGATTTAAGAGTGAGAGAGGAGCACTCAGCAGTTAATGAACTTCTCAAATTTGGTTTAAGAGGGGACAGAGACGAACAGAGTAAAAAAAAATCCAAAATGTTCATAAATGATAGGTCCAGAAAAAAGACAAAGAACAATAAAAGATCATACTCTAAGATCCCTAACACTACAGTGTATGGAGCAACAGAATCAGAAAGCAGACAGGGATACAAGCCCACCCTAAATATTGCTTTCTAGTCCCACTGCCCACATAATGCATCAGCCTATATGGACTGCAGGTCTGACCTACTACAGTATTTCTGGCATGCAAAATGGGTTGGTTTTTTTTTTTTTTTTTTTTTTTTTGTTTGTTTGTTTGTTTGTTTGTTTTTGTTTTTTTTACATCTTAGTGGTATCCAATAATCTTCAGAGATTTATCAGAATCACCCCCTTATCAAATCTTCCACACCAATATTGGGAAATGCTAGAACTTCCTGTTTTTAAGCAATGCAAACCACCTTTCCTAGTTTCATTATTATGCAAGCAAATTACTCCAGCTGAAACTTTTCAGAAAATTACATGCTGAGGTAACTAAGACATGAATTTTTGACCAAACAGCTACCTAAAGATAACTGTCTAAGCCACTAAAATTGTGATCTTACATAGGGAGTAAATTCACAGCAGACTTTGATAAAATCTCTGTGGCATTTTCAGCTCTACTGATGTGCTCATACTAAGTGAGATCTATATCCTATACAAGTCAAAATATGTTGTCTGCACAGGTAAGCAAATCAAGTTTCTCTTGTGCAGAGAAAAATTTTATTGTCACCTAATACCAGGCTTCTCTACATACTATTCAAATTCCTAATACTAAAATGAGACTATTTAAACACAACAAGAGAACAAAAAGATCTTTGTCACACATGCTAAGAAACAAAATGTTCAGAGCAGAAAATTTTATCAGGCGTTTAAAAATATATTTCAGAAAGTAATTTTTTTAAGTATCTTGTGTTTTATACACTAGTACACATAAACTGGAGCTAAAATAAGATGTATGATTTTAAAATACAACCTGAAATTTTTGATGGCAGGATGTCACCTAAGCAAGAACTCTGCCTTTATCAGAAAATAGGTAACATCTCATGGTTCTCAAGAAAAATGTTTAGAAAAATTAATGCAAGTAAAGATTAGCCTGATAAATGATGTGCAGAAATCTTTTTGTAGTTCAACTATCTAGTTTTTGAATGCCTCTATTGTCTACGAAACACTCCCACACAACACACTTTAAGACAATACAGACAGGACAGGAGTTATTTTCTGCAGCCCTTGTGATGAATTCTGGAGGTAATTCTCTGATGTATTCCCCTCTCCCACGTGCTCTATGGTTTCCTGCCTCCAGTCACCACTGTGTATATTCACCATGTACAGAAAGCAATGGTTCCTCCAGACCAACAAATTAAAATCTCAACGCAAAAAACAGAGCCTGATCTTACAGATGAACAAAGAAAAAAGGTAGGAATATTTTTGGGAAGATTAGAAGGAATTTTAAGGATAACTGTAAATTTCTAAGATGTGTGGAGGAAAGAATATAAAAAGCAAAATAAAAGAAAGTGGGACATCAAAAATTCAGAAAAACAATGCAACAAGTTGGACCTTCTCTGAAAGTTACTCCTCTATACACGTACTCGGCATACCCAAGAGTTTCCAAAGGCTTTTACAATAGATTACTGTCAAAACAGTGATTCTGGAACACCTAATACTAACAGAAATCACTACTCAGCTTCAGTCTTGAATAAAGGCTCAAGAAAAGTTCAATATTTCATTTCTGGTCAAAAGCAAACAGTTTTTGGTAGACCAAAAGGAGCTTGCTCACATGACATGATCTGTGGGAAAACTAGAAACTCAATGCAATGTACACAAATCAGAGTTACCCAGATGTATGATTTACAGAAGTTACTGGCTTTAGAGGAATTCAGAATAATATCAAGAAATTAATTTCTACAATACTTCCATATATTAACATTACTTACCAGGAGGTACAGGTGGAGGAAAACCAGGAAACTGTGGAGGTGGGATCCCAGGGGGAAGCGTTGGGATTCCCATAGGAGGGCGATTCAAATGAGGTGGAAAAGACATTCTTGCAGTCACAATCTGTCAAAAAGACAGAAAAGGAAACTTGTACTAGTTAGTTCCCAAATGTGAATCACAAAGGTAGTAAGTGGCAAGTGTCCATAATTATATTAAATTTTTATATGGACATTCAACTACAAACTAAAACTACTTTTTTCAGCTTTTTTTCTTCCAGCTATTCATTATGTTACAGATGTAGAAGAAGTCTTCTTTCTCAATTAAAGACAGCACTTCTAACCAAGTGTTTCAGAATGAAGTGAAAAACAAAGCTATATCTGACTCCTCATACCAATAAAGAGCACTTGACGTTTTGTACAGTTTCTTTAAAATAAAACTATCTTTGCAGTACTTGAAAGCAAAATTGATCTTGTAACACATTTTCAATAAAGCAAGTAGTTCTGTTGTACAAGAAATGATCAAACACAATGCAACTGTAGAACAAGACACCAGAAAGAACTGGGACATTGCAACGCTCAGCATGAACAGGATTTGTATTTAAGATGACATTGGGGAGATTCTCAAATTCCAGCACAGAGAGTTAAAACCTTGAAAGAGGGTTCTGTGATCTATTTTTAACTTCCCAGTCCACAAATCTCCTAGAGCACAACTTGGACATTAGCCCATGAACTGAGTGTCAACACGCCCCCATAGAGAGTAAAGAGCATTTCAAACACCATTTTCTACTCATATTATTATTTTACATGCATATTATTGACCCTGAAACAGACATCATCCAGTCATATATATATTCAAGATCACCCTTCATACAACTAAGGCATGCATTCTTGCTTCCAGTATTGTTTCAGTAACCTTACACAGGCAAGTCTTCACAGAAGGTTGGCCCTCAGTTCCTAAAAAACCCAAACTGGTCACAATATTGCTGCTGAGCATTTACCTACATTCACACTGCAGTGAGGAAGCACTGGAGAAGTTCTCACACAGTGGATCATGTGGATATGAATCACAAAGACACAGCACCACAAGTGACAAGAGCCCAGTGAGCTGTCAGCAGAAACGTTTGAGTTTCTCATTGGACTCTACAGACTGCCTTAAAACCTACAGCATCAGATCTGCACTGCAACTGCTTTCCAAACAGGCAACTATGAGTCAAAACTGAAGCAAGGCTGTCTGGGGAAACAGAGTCATGATAAGCAAAATTCTGATACATACAACAGAACTATAGATTGCAATATGCCGCCTTCAAGGCAGGGACACAATGGCACTGAACACATAAGGAATGGAAAAAGAGTTTTGCTGGAAACAGATGTACTTTCCAGACTTAAGAGCAAGCATTAGTCTTTAATACTGCAATTAAAAGACAGTATCAGTACTCGACCATAATAGTGTGTACATCCGAAAGATCTGAAAAAATTCTAATAATAGAATCACATAAAAAAACCTTTATTCCCTCAGTTGGAAACAACTATGGGAGATAGATGTATAAAGCAGACTGGAAAAGATGAAAGAAAAACCCAAATGTATTTGGTAATACCTTCTAACATCAGAACTTACTTATTCTGGTCTAAGAACATATATATAACCCCATCCCATAAGTCATCCAGGGAAATATTTACAACTACATCAATTCCATGAGGTGCGTGATGAGGGCATTCATTAATTGGCCCCTAAGGTCATTTATCAATATCTCACCAGGAAAAACAATGAATACTCTTGTGACACAAGGTCTAAAACAGCAGAAGAAATAAGAGGGCAAATGTAAACATTTTTCCAACAGTTCAATAAGCCTTTTATGCAATGTAATAAACATAAAACCTCCCCTCCCTTTTAGAATCCTTACGCCTAAGAACACATTTCCTTTCTGCAATGCCTGAATTTTTAGAACTGTACAGGCAAAGAAAAGCAGCAAATATGTATGCCATTTTACTTTTTAAAAGGTTGTTTATTGTCTCTTCAGACTATGGGTGCATCAGCTGACACTCATCTAGAATCTGGAACTTGTATGGTATGGAAGGGAAGATAACTCCCTTATCTGACTTGGTATCACTACTTTAAACTTCCACATGAAAAAATAGCCAATGGAAAAATGACAAATTTAAGATCTTTAAGGCTCTCAGTTCTTACCTACATTTTAAGCTGATAAACAACTGGATAAAATTCAAAGCTGTTTAGGGGCAGATGGTACAACCAATAAGTTACTGGATCTGAAATGGTTCTAAACAGGCTACGACAGAGTTGCACCATCAGAGGTCTATAAGATGTTAAGACTGGTCTGTAAAACATATAAGAACAACTGGGGAAGTAATTTTCCAGGCTGCCTATAGGTGCAATTTCTCCTCTCGCTCTGATAAGCACTATATCTGAGCCATCATTTTGGAGATGCCAACAAAAAAAAGCCTGGAGACTAAGAGATGAATCAGTTCTTTGAATTAAAAGATGCTGAAACATACCATACCCAGTGGATATTACATATGCACAGAGAAGGAGCTGTTTGGTTGGGTTTTTAAAATAATTTAAATTAAAAAAAGCAAAGATTTAGCAGTCAACAAAGTTACTGTTGCTGCATAAAAGGAAAAATGCAGTAAGAAGAGAACAAACTTAATCTTTCAATCTTCTGGGCAGATGATGTGGAACACACTGTTATACATAGGACTTCAACAGTCCATTTCAAAGCACTCCGTTCTTTCTCCCCCCACATCTGTACAATTAGTTTCACAGCAGTTAGAAAGCTGCCCTGTTACTGACTTAATTCTTACATGGACCAATCCTAGCAACTCTGCTGCCTGTGGCATGTAAGATCGAAACTGGAACTAAGGAAAGCCTTGGTCTCTTTCTCACTACTCTGTGTAAGTACTAATGTGAAAGAAGCAGAGAGAACAGTTTAATTGTTTCCATTATGAAAGTTTTGAGGCTCAAGACACCAGGAGTGAAACTGCTCACTGGAGAAGTGAGAGATCTGGACAAGGGAGGAAGATGAATCCAAGATGCTACAATGAAGGGAACTACACAACATACTATTTTCTGTCAGGAGCTAGAGAACACACTGCAAACGTAGATACTCTTCCAACAATCAGAGGGGCTCTGCATCAAATTTCTAAGCAACTACTAATCAAAGGTTAGGTATGAAAAGTTAGGAGATGCTAGGTTGGATCTATACAGAATACATTTGCAGACATCTCAGGAACAGCATCTTGAACTTCTCTGCAGACTGTCCTCCTACCCTGCCAGTACAGTTCAGTGATCAATTTCTGATATATTTACTGTGATCTCAGGAACGTACATGGTGATCTTCCAACTTCCCCAATTTATTCAAATGTCTAAGTAAGAAACTAAACAGTCCTGACCTATTTTTTAAAACCTCAGCTGACTTATGGAAGTATTACCTCTAGTAAAACTGAAATTCTTGACAGCTGCAGTTTAATTAGCAGCTCTCTAAGTAAGAGTTTAACTTGTATGAATGTAACAGTGGTCACAAAAATACAGGAGACAGAAAAGCAGTGATCAACTGGCCTGACACTACCCAAAATACTGAAATAATGACATCTTTACCTCCCCAAGTGATGGATTTACATTAGGTCTCAGACAGAAAGTGCAGTCAGTTTAGGCTGTGCCTGTGCCAGCAAGCAATACAACAGGAACAAGTTTGTTAAACAAAACTAATGGGAGTTGAGACCCTAATGTCTACACTACATGTTTTGGGGAGGCCCACCCCACTAAAACAAATGCCAGTTTGTAGGTATGACTGCATTTTTGAATGTATTTTCAACCAAAGGGAATCCAGCTTATCCACCGGAACAGCACAAACCCGATATGAAATCAACTTCCTAAGTGATGATGACTGTGAGACTTCCTTCAAGAGCACACCCTTGATCCAAGTGAACACAGTAACGTTAGTGACACTTTATTAGCCTTGGGCCATTTCTCTAAGCTGCAGATTAATTATATCATGGATGGCAAAACACCCAAGTTTACGCAGACTCAGTTCAAAAACAAGCCTGAGCTACTAAGGCAAGTGCTACATAAACACAGCTATAATATTCCAGGTTCAACTTTGGCCCAGAAGGAATTCAGTTGCTTTGTACACTGCACTTCTGACTTAAGTCCTGGTGGAACCAAGCCACATGCAGAACCATCTGCACCAACCTTCTGAAACTTGGAGAGTACAGGGATACCCATATGGTCCTAAGGTTTGGTAAAATCCATTGAGACTGGTTAATCCTGTCACGGTGAGATCCCTGCTGGGATGGAGCTTTGTCCACTAGGAGCACGCTGGCTCTGATTTACAACTAAGCAAACCCAGAGAGCTGGCCTTGGGGCTGGAATCAAGTGTCTTAAGTCCACACAGAACTCACAAGTGCCACAAAGCCAGTCACTATCACTCATATACTGCTCCCCTGTTCTTCTTTATCATCTCTGGCTATTAGAAGTCCCAATAAGAGGGGACTGAGATTGTACTGGTCTGGCTGCACTGCTAATGCAGTAATTTCTTTTAAAATCATAGTATTCTTTTAACCTTCTGTTTTACTGACCCCTTTTTTTTAAAAATGGGCGTCCCTGGGTGGGCATGAACCACCAACCTTTCGGTTAAGCAGAATGTAAATTCAATAAAAATTGCTGGTAATGAACACATTTTAAATTGACAATTCCATCACCTACTCGGGGCAGCATCATAATTCTACCAGTGTCACAGGATGAATATCCTCAGTATCTCTGTGTACACATCAGAAACTTTATTTAAAAACTTGCAAAACATCTTAACCAATTTCAAAGCAGTGAAGTTCTCCAGGAAGCAACCAGTTACAGTAACTACTACTGTTACACTAAACAAAGATAAAACTGACTGCAAAACCCCTCAAGTCTTGATGCACTAACAAACAAACTTTATGTGTTTCAAGTACACACACATGAAGTGTCACAGTGACAGTATGGCTGATCTAGTTTGATTTAATTTTATCGGATTTTAACTTCCTTTCAATATTTTCCCAAAACACTTCTGCACCACAAAAAGTCTGTACCCTTAGTCTAGAACAAATTGCACAACACAGCTGTGCAGGCTGAAGAAAACACATGCAACAAACCCATCTGTTAAAGTCAATACTATCACACAGGTGGGTGCATTGGTCTCTACACAATGGGTGGATATTTAAGCCATTCTGTTGGAAAAACCAACGTCCTCGTTTGTCACCCAACAAAGGTGCTGTTTATATTATTGCTTGTCACGAAAAAAAAAGCTCCCTAAAAGAAAAATCTTCTATTCCAAGCCAACCGGTTTCCTCAGTGAAAATGACCACTTTCTCACACCCCTAGAGTTTTCTCCTAAATGGCCTGCAAGCCAAGCAAGATTTAAATGTTAAACATAACAGACATGAGGAGAGATAAAACATATTATAGATTTCCTAAGTTAAGAACAAAAATATTAGAACTTCCTCTAGCTTGTTTTTCAGAGGTGATCTAGAAAGAGTTTGGTAGTTGCTGTGGAATAGTTGCATCCCACAGTGTTATTATGAAGCAACACAAAAGGCAATGTGCTCACCCAAACCAAAGCCTCAGTCCAAAAACCCTTTAAGTAGGGGGTCCATTAAGAACTTTAAGATATTTAATTCCTAATTCTGTGCCTCTGCACCCATATGAAGCCCTGCTTAGAGAAATAAGTGACTTTCCATTCTACCTTGGCTATTGACTCTTCCCAAAACAGAAACACGGCTGTGGCATTACAACACTTAGGTGAATGGGCACTCAGAGGCAGAGACAAGCAAATGCAAAGCACCCTGATCAATACCACTCCTTTACAGGCAAAGTAAGAAACTCTCCTATTCTTCCTTCTAATTTGCTCTGGACTCCCCCCGTAAATGCTGATGCAATAACTGAAGTAACACTTTCCTGCCACACACACAAAAAAAGGACTAAAATTCAGTGTGAGTCTATTTTAGTCCGAATGGACTAAGAAATATAAACTTTTGAGAGCTCACTTTCTCTAAAGCCGTTTAAGACCTAAAAAAGAAAGACAATAAAAAAAAAATCCCATTAGTTGTGCTCAGGATATACTCTATGTTTAAACAAAAAAACTCTCCTTCAGGCAGACAAAGGTCTTTTTCTTCAACGGAAAAACACATCATGAGAAAAACACGCTGTGTGCACATCACAGCGGCTTCTGACACGGATGAATCACTCTTGACTATTTTACTCACGACCTGCTAACACATGCTTTAAGATGACCACCCCAATCCACACTAAGGACAATAACTTCCCCGTCGCAATACATCGCGTTTCCTGGCGTGAGGTGCAAAAGTAAAAATCCCCACCCACAGTCGGAGGCGGCCGGGCCGGGGGAGCGGCGCCGAGCGCCAGCAAAGCCCCGCGCAGGTTTCTCGTCCCGGGCGTGCGACGGGCTCCCCTCGCCTCCCGCGGGGCCGCTCCCGTCCCTCCCGCCGGGCTCGGCGGAACGGGCTCCCACGCGTCCCAGCGGGAGAGGGAGCGAACGGGCCCCGCGAGCACCGCCCCGAGGCCGCTCGCCCGTTCCACGCCCCGTCCAGGCCCGAGCCGCCTCCCCAGCGAGCGCCCGCCGCGGCCCAGCGGCCTCCGCCCAGGGGGTGGCCGAGGCTCCGCCGCCGCCGCGCCCTCCCTCCCCGCCTCCCCTCTCCCCCCGCCGCCTCTCGGTTCTCACCCCTGGGCCGCGGAGCGGGGCGGGGATGGCGCGGGGGAGGCGCTGGGCCGGCTGAGGCCCCGCTAGGCCGCGAACACACCGCGCCGAGCCGCTGCCGCCGCGCCGCGCGGGGTCATGTGACCGCCCCTTCCGCCAGCGCCCCGGCGTGCACCGCGCCGCAGCGCCGCCACACAGGGGCCGCGCCGCCACCGAGCCGCCGCCACAGAGCGCCCCCGCCCGCGCACAGGCGGCAACGCGCCCCACCATAGAGCGGCGGCGCGCAGAAGGGCAGGGGGCAGCCAAGGGGCATGCGCGCTGCCGCCATCTTTAATGAGGGCCGGCGTGACCCGGCCCGGAGCTCCGCCATGTCGGGGTCAAGCGCCGCCGCTCGGGGCTGGAGGCCTGGAAAGCCTCTAGAAAGCCTCTAGAAAGCCTCTAGAAAGCCTCTGGCCGCGGGTGACACGGAGCTTTGCCGTCATGGCCCCCTCAGCCAGACACTGAGGCCAGGCTGAGCTGAGACCCGCCCGTGACGGTGGCCGGGACGGGCTGTACCGCAGGCGGAGAATCCTCTCCCGCATTGTTTGGGATGCAGCCCAGGATACAACTGGCTCGGAAGGTTCTGCCTGCTGTAAAGGACCTAAGGATTTACACAGCAGAAAAGACTGAACACTAGTGTCTTATGCTCACCAGAAAGATGTCACTGTGCTGGTGGGCCTGGCCATGGTCACCAGCTGCTGGTTTCTCTCACCTACTTGCAGCATTTAAACTCCATTAAGAGACAATTTTCAATATGATATGCAAGACAATAATTGTTGTAGTTACACTACTGCTGGCAGGGAGTTGCAAGTGGAAAGAGGAAGTGACTATGAATGAAAGGAACATGATCTTACAGATTATTATGAGGTAGACCACAAAATGAATATATGTGCATAAAGGTGTTTGAAAATACTGGATTAGCTAAAGAAAAAAGTATGTATTGTATTTTCCGTCGTTTAAAGAAAAGTGCTCAAAAGACTAGTCAGATGATAAAATCCCCACCTTCAGACTGACTTCTTCAGTACAAAGCAGATTAAAACTATCTGGCTGATGTCATACGTGCTACTGAACAGCCAACAACTGCATTGGAACTAAGGTCCTGTTCATCACCTTGCTTTACAAGATGATGTGTAAGGGTAAATATTTTAGCAGTAATAGATTTAAGAAAGACTTCAAGTTTGAATACAATTCCTTCCCCCCAGCAAAAACCAGCATTTTTATTTTCTATTAATTACAGCATATTCCTAGCAGCTGGCACATCTCCCTCAAACTGATACAAACTTAGTAACTGCAATACTGATTACTGTCAATATTTAAAATAATTTATAATCATACCTAGGAAAACCAAGGAAAAGAGAAAGGGCATAACAAAAATTTTCAGAATCTTCTCTGTGTTGTTGTCTCAGACAAAAACAACTCATTTTAAAGAAGAAATGTGAACCCCAAACTGACTTGTACTGCTGTAATAAGTTTTTATTTACAGGAAACATTGCAAAGGCTTTGCTCATGTACACATTCATCTATTTTTTTAGCCAAAGAAAGAGGCTATTTTGCATTTATTCTTCATACACAAATCAACTGTAGCCTTCTGTATCCTTCTTAATCAAGGAAGAATAGCAGCAGAAACATCCAGTAAATGTAGTTGCTTTCTTGTGTTTACTGTTTCTGCTGTGGGATTTTAGCATTACCCACCCCTCGTGCCTGTATTATCTTCCTGCCTTTCAGTTTTGCACCTGAGATCCCTTTTCCAGATACTGATCACAGTTCACTTTCTTGAGTTCTCACTCACTCCAGAGTTTCGTGCTCAAGCCAGTCATGAAGACTGCTGTACATGGCTTTTAATATTAAGGGGTTTTTTGTCTGCCAGTTGGATGTATTTCAAGCATGAGAAGTCATCCCAAAAATGTTAGGCAGCACCTCAGGGTACAGGGGTCATCACATTCTTTCTAGACTATGCATTTTAAACATTTTATATGCTTTTTTTCTTCCCTTCTTCATATCCTTTAATTGCTCCCTCTATCACATTATCAGTCTCAATAGAGCCACTTAGAGGAAGATCCCTTAGATGCCAGACTCATTGATCTTGTTCCTTGGCTCCTCTGAATAGCACTGTGAGATTTAAAAGTTTCTACCTCATATGTATTAGTTATATTCATTATTCAGGATTTTTTTCAGTCTGAAGACATTTGGTTCACCAAAACTTTATTCTTTTAAATGTCAGTTTATTATGTCAATCTCTGAAATCAATATTTTATGCAAAATACCAAGTACATTATTTGTAAAATACCAAAATACGTTATTGTAACAGCATGAAAGAGAACAGGGAAGAGAGTTACTGTGCCAGTCTTCAGTCATTCATCATCGCTAAACTGCATAAAAAAATAAAAATCATGTATATGCCTACACAAATATATATATAGTACAGTCTAGTATAACAAAAGTAATTCAGCAATACACTTGAATTCTGAGAGGGCCTCAGTCACTCTTTGTGTTAGGAAATTCATTGATGCCTCATTTTCACAGTGATGGGACCTGCTGACTCTGTTTTGTGAATTGATGGTACCTCAAAGGTAAACTCACAATCAGTGCCTTCTACATGGATATCCAGTTGTGTAATGTGGCTCCCTCTTAAAATTATTTGTCAAAACTGAAGCAGGGGACTAAAGGATGGGGCACCTACAACTGTCTGTTACCAACATGTAACGTCCACTGAAGGAAAACGGTACATGTCCTTTCTCTGGTGAAATAACCACTATCATTTGATCCAAACATACAGCCAAAAACTCTTGTTACTTTAGAAGAGAAATTGCCTGTGCACAAGTTATGCTACAACAAAATTTTTTTTTGCTTATTATCCAAATCAACCAAATAACTCACTATTTTCTTCTAGCACCCCTTGAGCCAAGAGCTCATTGGAACCACTACTGGCCAAGGTTACTTCCTTACCGTGTGGTTTCTTTGACCATATCTGTCTGGTGTTCACTGCCCATTCCCACAGCTCCAGTTTGTGACAGTGAATCTGCCTTTTTTTGGCAGATGTGTGCCTTTATTTTGGACCTGCAGTCTCTTTAAGCTGTATAAATGATGGCTGTTCACCCATAGGTTGAAGCAACAGTTGTGAAAAAAAACCCCAAAGGCCGCAATGACAGTGACCAGTGGCTCTCCTTGTCGAGACTTCGTTTAAACCCACGAATGGCAGATGAGTTTTGGGTGTCAAGTGCTCTCTCCTCAGGTACAGACCATGCTCCATTAATTTGCCAGACCTGGAGGCCTGGGAGCAGCCGCTTGGTCGTTCTCCGGGCGGTGGGAGGAAAGAGCTTTGCTAAGAATTTCACCCCTTAAAACCCTGCTGGGGGCTGTTACACCCCTCCGGCGCAGGTCCTCGAGGAACCCAGGCAGGTGTGGGACAGCGGAGCGAAAACAGAAGGAGGGGAGCAGAAACCCTCGGCGTGATGTCAAGGGCCAAGGGCACGGCCGGCAGGGCGAGCCCGGGGCGGTGCAGCCCCCGGACTACAGCTCCCGGCGTGCCAGCGCCGCCCCGCCCTCAGCCCGCCGCCTTCCCGTCTCCGCGGTGAGAAAATAACCCCGAAGTTCCCCGCGATCAGCTGATCCCGGCTGACAACGAGGGGAGCGGGTGGAGGGGCGCGGGTCCTGGCCGGCCCTGCCCTGCTCGGTTCCCCCGGGCGCCCCGACTGCATGGTCGGCCCCTGGGGGAGGAGGACCGGGAGATCCCCCCCGGGTGCCGAGGGGACGGGGCGGGGGGGGAGGAGGAAGCCGCGGCCGGGACCCGAGTCCTTAGTCACCGGGTGCCGGCGGGAGGAAGGGGAAGAAAGGTGGCCGCTGGCTTGTAAACAATAGCCCGGCTCGCAGCGCCCCGTGCCGCGCCGCCTTTGTTCCTGGTCCCATCGCGGCTGCCGCCCGCCGCCGCCGCTCGGCGGGAGGAGCCCGGGGGTTTCCCCCGTTCCCGGGCGGCCGGCGCGGCGCCGGGCTCAGCCCCCAGGTAGGTGCGGGCGCGGGGGGAGGCGCCGGCCGGCACCGCCGTTACGTAACCGCGGGCTGGGGCCGGGGTCCGCCTGCAGCCCCGCGGGCGGCTGCACTTGTGGCTCCTCCGCCCGCGGGGCAGCGCCCGCCCGGGGCCGCGGGACCGGCGGGGAGAGGGGGCGCCGAGGGTCATCCCGGGCCGAGAGGGGTTCCGCGCTGGCCGGGGGCAGGGGAGGCGGCCCGGAGGCTGCGGTCGAGACAAAGGCGGTCGGTGGCGGGGCGCGCAGGCTGCCCTCGGCGGGCGCCGGTCTCGGGGCTCTGCTCTGGCAACTTGGGGCGTACAGGGAGAGGGGAAAAACAATCCGTCGTCTGTCAGCCTGACCGCGGTAGCGATCGTCTTCCAGTGTTACTAGAAGGAGCGCACAAAGACAGCGGATTTTCGTTTATCTGGCGAAGCACATCAGGAAATTCCCAGCAAATAAATACTGTGAACTCTCTGAAGGAGGAGCTTAGCTATGGAGTGAAAGCAGAGAATTTTCTAGTCTTGACACGGTCCTTTTGTGTGTGTGTACATGTATGTGCACTTGTGCATTTCTGATGCCTTTTTTGTCTCTGTGTCACCAGCTGTCTCCGTTCTCAGCTTCAGGGAAATACTTGCTGTATCTGGTGAAATACACAAGGCTGGGGCTTTTTTCTCGTCACTGAAAGTACATTAAACATCTAAGCAGAGAAAGAATGTATACTAGCATTTGAGTATAATAATACATGAAACCAGCCACATTGTCTTAAGTTTATTTTGGAGAAAGAAAACTTCGTTAGCACTTAACAACACTCTTCCTGCGAGGCAGGTCAGTGTATGAATCTTACAGAAGCATATATTAATTATTTAAAATTAAGTTCATACAGCATTCCTGTTATGTCTCTTTCTTTTGTGAAAATACTAATTTTGGAACTGACTTTTACACATATCATTGTTTGAAACAGAAACAGAAAGGAAAAATATTGCTTTAAAGCAATCCGAAGATGAGTGCCCACACGCAGACTGCGGAGAAAGGACAGAACACGACACTTCTGTGCCAGGAGAGCTATGTTTGCAGTGGGACAGATGAAGCAATCTTTGAGTGTGATGAGTGCAGGAGCCTGCAGTGTCAGCGATGTGAAGAGGAGCTGCACCAGCCAGAAAGGTTGCGGAATCATGAACGGACCCGTATAAGACCCGGCCATGTCCCGTACTGTGACTCCTGCAAAGGTGCCAATGGGAACATAATGCATGCCAGTATGACAGGCTCAAGGCAGATAGCAGCAGTGAGGTGCCAGGTGTGCAAAATCAACCTCTGTGTGGAGTGTCAGAAGAGAACACATGCTGGGGGGAACAGAAGGAAGCACCCTGTCACCGTGTACCATGCTGGCAAAGCCCAAGAACAGGAAGAGGAGGAAGGGATGGATGAGGAGACCAAGAGAAGGAAGATGACAGAGAAAGTTGTGAGCTTCCTCTTGGTGGATGAAACTGAGGAGATTCAGGTAAGAACTGTTGTGGTTTGCTGTGAACAGGCAAGATGCTTTAGTTTCTTTCTTAGTGTAACAGGCTTCTGTGATGCCTGGTTAATACTTGAAGTGCAATTGGCGGCAATGGTAACAAAATGATGGCCAATGAGGTACAAGTGCTACTGAGCATCTTGGGCTAAAAAGACATAGTGCCTTCGAGTGGCCTTGCTCACGAGTTCCTCAAAAGGTCAAGTCCATTAAAACCTTATATGTGGCAAGAGTCTCCTCTAAGAGGCTTGGTCAGCAAAGCTGGTGAAAGAATTGACTCTATACTGAGACACACACAACTAAGATAAGAGTTGTTTGTGGAGAATGCTGGTCATTCCTGAACAAAATTGAATACATTGTATTGCAGTAGGTGTCCTGCAAATAGGAGTGCTGGCAGACAATTTCCTGCTTTATGACTAGGAGAGGGCATTGTACCAAATAGTGCTAATGCAATACTACAGCCCATTGCTACCATTTAGCACCAGTAAATCCATCTGATTTTAGGAGTAGAACAACATAAGGTAAGTCTCCAAAGTGTTCCATCCCAGTCCTACAGGCACCATGGTTAAGCTATACTGCTTGTCACAATTATTATTACATGTTAGCCTTTTGTTGAAAGAGGGAGAAATTGCCATTGGGGTATTTCTGTTGATAAAAATGATAAGATCTACTTGACTAGGAACAGCCTCCCAGGAGGCACTGTTTTAGAAAGTCTAACTTTCAGTGTATGCAGTTGTAGAACTCTCCTGTTGGCTCTTACATTTGGTAAGCATTTTTGAAGCCAAAATGTGTCAAAGCCACAGAGCATATTAATTACACAATTAAAAATTGAACTTTGTTTTCTGACTTCGAGTTTTCATTCCTTATGTTAAACCTCATCGAGGAGACACTGAAAGAAAATGTGTAGTCACCTGGAAACTCAGTATCAGGTTACTCTTATTTAACATACTCATGCTACCATCATTAAAAAGAATTGTGATTATATATTATATTCTTATTTTTGATAGTTATTTGTATCTGTCACAGTAAGAGTTGATGTGTCTGTCATGCATCACAAGGAAATGTGACTTAAGTATCTCTTACTTATTTTGGACTATAGAAGTGTGTATACATACATACGTATGTATGTACACTGTAATTATACAATAATGTAGAATAGCTGCAAGATACTTGGGTCATATTTTTGTCAATTCAGGTGTACTGACTGCTAAACTGTCATGGCTTTTGAAGGGGAAAGGGTGACAGTCCTTATGGTGCACTGACATAGAACACACACTATGCAGGACAGCAGTGAACTGAGTGCTTGAGTTTCAGGTTTGTAGCAGTCTTAAGTTTGTATGCCTCCAAGCCCTAAGCACACACCTATCTCCTTGTAATGTGTGACAGATGCAACTATTACTTTAAGATACAGACTTTTCAATAATCCTCCTCTGACCACTAGAGCAAGCTCTGAAGTGCCTTGGAACAGGGCTGTCCTGCAAAGCTGCTCACAAACTCTGTCTGTGTGTGGTTGTACTGGTTTAAGTTATATTTATACTCATGAATCTGTAAGCCTTATTGAGGTAGACCTTTGGCTGCCTCCTGCAAGCAAGTGCATTTGCTATTTAAATGTCATGGGCAATAAAGCCAATTTCCTTATTGGGACAGCACTGGTCCTTTATCAGATCATAACAATTTGGTCAGAACAGTGTTGGATTGAAAAAGCTCTCCAAAACCAATCTTATTTCACTAAAAGATGTTGAATCAGAGCTCTTCCATCTGGAATGATCTCCAGTTCCTCACAGCTGAATACATATGTGACATCTCACATCCAATATCAAAGCACTTTGAGAGATTTCAATGAAACTATTTTCTGACAGCTGGAATTTATCACTTGCTATTATAGTGGTAATTCCGCTAGTGAACATGAGGACCTTTATTTAGAAAGGCCTGTCAGATGCCACAGAAGATGTCTTCAGAGCTACATTGTCATCTTTTGCTCTTGATAATACTGAGGAGCCAATTTAGCTATAGGAGAGTGATCATCAGTCTTTTATTTTGTGCTTTTCATTACCTGGGGAGAAATCATGAGTGTTCTTTATTTAAACCAACTTTTTGTCCAAAAATGCCAAATGTCTCAATATTAGTAACTTGAAATATGGAGTTTCAGAGTTTGAGAGTGTGTGGCTTTTTAAGTTTGAGCAGACAGGATAAGAATTTAACAGAATTGTGCAGCGCAGCTATCTTTAACTGTTTAGTGACCTTTGGAACTTGAAAATTGTTGCACTAGTTGGGAAATAAGAGGAAAGTGCTGATTAAGAGGAAAGTGGATTTTGCCATAGCAATATTAAAAGCTACAAAATTACAAATGGTAAAAGCTACACCACCGCACCACCCCCCCTCAAATTAGATGGAACTAGTTATGTTGCTGGAGCAGCAGATGATAGATCGAGATAATCACTGATATCACTGACGTATATTTGTTTACAAACATCTAACTTGAAAGTGGATCACTGAGATGGGGACACAGAGCCAGAAGATTTGGTTTTTAGTTTCCTTTGGAACCTGGAGTTGTTAGCTCAAGTGGTTATGTTTCATCTCAGTGTTCCTGTTGGCTTCTTGGAGGTGGTAGCTCTAAAACTGGAGAATATTTATAGTGTGTAAGCAAATGACTGATCTAGTTCTAGATCCAGAAGCAATGTGGCTTAATCCATAAGGAGCTGTGCCTGAGCAAATTGGTTCGGGGAGAGGTGGAAATTCTCCTTTTGGGCTCAGCACTACACAGATACAGCTGTGATAATTCTGAGATCTGCATAATTGTCTTTGTGCCACATTGCACAGATGTGCTGGCCTGCTCAAAGCTTTTTGTGCTTTGCAGGCATAGCATAAGCTCAGAAAGCTGAGGGCTTCTTGTGCTTGTTCAAATCCACGTAGACAGAAAAGGTCCCATTTTAAAGCGCTGCTTGTTTGTAGAAAACCAATGGCAGCTAAAGTTTGTATCTCTGAAATACAAGCCTCTCTGTGATGTTCATCATAACGGCACTATATCTGAGCACCTCAAAAGGAGGTTTAAAAACCTCGTTAAAAAAAGTTATTAAAGGTTATATCCAAGTTCGCACTGCAAGTCCGTGGAAGAACAGAGGGAGGTTGTTCCTCATGGAGTCCAGCCCCAGCTGTCTCACACTACACAATGCAATGCTTTGCAGCTCTTGTGAGTTAGTCCTCAGGCATCCTGATCTACATGATGATTTTTTTCTTCCTTCTTCCAGGACTTCTTGTCTCTCATAAGACCTCACTGACTTCTATCAGAAAACAAACCTTGACTATTTTCCAAAGTGGCATCACCTGCATTTTAGACCCCATTCTAGACTCTCTTAAGTTCTGTTATGCAGTTTCTCTTTACACAGTATTAAATTTTTGGCCTTATCTATTGCATATCTAAAGCTGAGGCTTCAATCAAATTGTTCTTGATAACTGCATCTGTTTGTTAATTGGCTCTGACATAGTCTATCTTCCTTGCTCATCTGAGAATGATATTTTGGGGATTAATTCCTCAGTAATTGCTTTTGTCTTGTCACTCTTTACATCTTCCACATCTCCTCTTTGCCTTGTTAGACTTGAACTGTGTGCCTTCTTTTTTCTTATGTGTAAGTCTCTCAACTGAATCTGCTGATCTACTTCTCCCAACATGTCAGCTTTCCTTTCTTATCTCTAACTTCCTGGATTCTCAAACAAGCATCATGTTGTCACTTGTGCTGCCCATTGCACACGGGAGGCACTTCCCATAAGAAGTCAGAGTCAATTAATTGGGTTTTTAAAAACTGGTATTAAGAAAAACACAGTGAAATACAAAAATAAAAACATGACTCAGGTTATGATACTTGTTTCAAATCCTGAGGCTGTCTTACTGTCCCATGAACTTTTCCACTCATTTGGATCTGTCTTAGTCTCTTGTACTTATATTTATGCAGTTTCTGGATCAGTTTCCATTTTTGCTTTGTTTTTATGCAACACATCTGCAAAAGAGTTCTTTAGCATAAAGCAGAGTTATGCATCCCTTGTACAATGAACTTTATTTACTACTACTTTTGAGGTGGGGCTGAATGCTTTACAATGCATAACAACAGCTTGTTATTTTTATCTTGGGGAACAGACCTTGGGAGTTCTTGCCACAAGATGAGAACTTGCTTGTAGGGTCACTAATGGCTTCTATGATAACACTTTATCCAAAGCCCTAATTAAAAACTCGGCACATATGCTTAATGGAAGTAGAAAAAGTCTTTCATTGACCCCAGAAGTTAGAGGACATGCTTAGTTATTAATAATCTGCCTTAGAATTTGTTCATCTTTGACCAGAAACAAGAATTTCTGTCACAAGAAATTACCCAATCTGTGAGTTGAAAAGAAAAATAAAAGGTACTGACTTTGTAGTCTGACTTACTAAGGAGACTAGAAGGAAAGAAAAATTTTACTCCATCTAGTCACAAAAATGATTTCCCTGGCTGTGTAATTTTATGAGGGAAAAGGAGGGTACATTTATTGCTATGTCTCCCCTGAGATACCCATATGAGCTCCCTTTCTTCAGTTTGCAGGGTTTTTTTTTTTTGTTGTGCCAATAGATATCTCAACTTCCTAAATATAGCCCCATTCCTTGAGGCTTTTTCTATTCCTTGTAGGAGGTCTAGACACCTAAAGGAGTAAGGTCTTCCCCTCAGAAAATATGAGCAAGATCTCTGTAAGGCTTTACAGTCAGTTAAGGTAACACAGAAGGACCCATAGCCCTTATTTAAATGCAGACCATTTTGTACAATCATTAAATAACCTGTCATTAATAGCATAACAGTCTATGTGTCCTCCTCAGTCCCCTTCTGTTAAAAAGTTACACACACATAGTGATGACTCTGCAGGGTTGCTAGCTGCTTTGCTTTTCTCACTCCTGCTGTAAACCTGGTGGAAGTACTGTGACTTTTCCTTATTATCTACTGATTTGAGCCTGGATAAAGTCTAGGGATGAGAGAATGGAGTCTCTAGGAATGCTTTTTCTTGTCAAGTATTCTTTGTCAGTTAATGGGAGGTACCATGTGTGTTCTCTTATGAAAGAAGGTCATAACCTCTTCAGCCTGACTGATTGCACTTGTCCAGCAAATAGTGCTAGTTCCTGTCACACTTTTGCTTCATTTGCTGTTGGGGGAATGTGTTTTTGGTGAGTTTTTTCCCCCTATGCTTTAGGGTAGCACAATCAGCTGTAACTTTCTGGGAAATTTAGTCCATGTCCTGTAGAGTAAGGAGTCACAGCTAGTATATTTGCCATGGATATAAAGGAGGAAGAAAAAAATGTTGAAGGATCTGAGTTTTTTAGGCCAGTGATCTGTTCAATCAGGATGTGTAATTTCTATCCCTTGATACTGGTGATGTGCTATAAATGAGTTTTCCACCTCTTTGTGATTTAGAAAGATTTTCTTGCCAAAGTATTTTTGGGAGTTTATTGTCCTACACTCTAGGAATTTTTCTCTTATTACTTTGTTATTTTTCAGTATTCCTCCCATCCCAGTCTGTTATCAGTTCACCTAAATTTAAGTGCGCTGTTTTCTGTCCTTGGAATAAAGTAGTAGAAAAACTACAAAACTACACAGCAATTGCTGGTTAGGAGTGTTCCTTCTTCCACTGGACACAGACCAGTATTTTGAAGAGTATTTTTAGAAGGTAGGAGAGAGAGCCATCCATTTAGCAAACACACAACTCCTTTGACAGTCTCAGGCTGCCTCTTGGCTAATTTTTAACATAACTACTTACAAACAGTGCTTTTCTCTGGAACCAGTCTTGCACCTTCTTCACGATGCAGTACTCTTGGGCATTAATTAAAGTCAAATACTTTGCTTCATTCTTCTCTTTTGTCCATATGCTGACAGGAGTGCACGTGTGGAAGGAGGAGAGCATGTCACTGGTGAGAGAGCCTTGTAGCAAGCTGCTCTGGAATTACCCACACTTTCATTCAAGAAGTTCCTGAACATAGTTCAGTTTCTGAACTAAATAGTCTTGGTGGGGGGAAATGGGGTGTTTCAGTGCTATACCCCTCTTTGCACTTCTCCAGTGAATCCTTTTGGGCTCTTGGATGCTGCCAATAGAAAAGGGATGTGAGTGCTTTGGGGTACATTTGAGAAAGAAAAAACAGCTTGCTGTCTTCTTGCTCTTCTGTCCTTTCCATTGCCTCCACTTTCTCTTTTCTACAGCGATCACTGAGAGGCAGATACACACTTTTGGCTTTTTACCTGGGTTGTTAATGCTTTGCTATAGGATCACATAAAGGCAGAAGATTGAGTCCTTTAGCCTGCTTGTCCAAACACCCTGAAATTGCAAAAATAACCAGACAAACTGTTTTCTAAGAAGAATGCAACTGTAGTACAAGTAAGTTCATAAATGCCCCTCTTAACAAGGGCAGTGGTATAAGTAGTGTCCACACAAGTAATGCAGTTACTCTTAGTATTTAGGAAGACAGCATGAATTTGCTCCTTGACTTGCTGTGTTCTGGGCAAGTCTCTTCATGTGGATGTGTTCTCTGCTGCTAGAGCTGTGACTTCGGAGTGGTAATTGGTAGCTCTGTGGCCAAATTAACATCTACAGGAACTTCAAAGGTATTTAGGATACAAACCCATGATTTCTACATCATTTTTTACTGTTTTCTTTTAGAGTTAGATGATACTATTATGTTAGTGTTATTTTCACAGCAGTTGCATCCACCTCAAAGTCTTTATTAGTTTTCAGTCCTTGCAGAAGTACTTTTTCAGCAAGCAAACAGTTTTGTGAACTTTGTAGTCTTATTTCTGCTTCCAGAAGTTTGGTATAATTTAGCTGTTGTCTACAAGGTTAACTTACCTGGTAATAGCAATATTTCAGTCATTATTGCCTTTTGGGTTAGGGTGGAGTCCAGTCATACTGGGTTACCTCCAATCCTCTTAGTTTTTTTCCACCACTGTCTTAAAACGTTTGAAATAGAATCTTTTAGGGTAGGGTTGTTAAGCAGGATTTAACTTTTCTGTCTTTGCCTCTCTCAGAGTTCTGTAATAATATACATGGGCCTCAGACATGGGTAGCCTTTGCTCTTCATTGCAGGGACCTGTAAGTCCTGTTGAGACTCATGCTGTTAAGCTCTGTACAAACCCATGAAAATATTGAACCTAAATTCCTATGCTGGAGTTGTGGGAAGGAACAGGACCATTTTGGTCTGAAAAATATATTCTGACCAGGGACAGTATTGTCCACGTGTATGTACTGTGGCAGATAACAAATCTCCACAGAATCCATAGGTGGTACTGCAGTGAGGACAAACAGGAAGAAACCCTTCAGGTTAGGAAACACCTCTAATGCAAATGCTTTCATCTGCTTAAGCCAGACCTGCACCCACATGGGGAATAAGATCAAAACCAGCTGAAGATGAGGAGCAGTGTGGGAATCTAACCCTAAATCGCTGCGGTGTATCTGTCTCCTGTTTTATTTTGCCCCTCCCTGTATCTGGTGTCAGGTCCTTTTATTTGGGCTTGAGGCACTCTAGGACTCCAGTGCTGAAAATACTGACATCCACTGTCAGCTTGGCTGAAGGCTAGGAGATCCCTGAGGACAATAATGATTAATGTATGTAAGTGTTTGCTGGATCAGTGATTAATAACTTACTCCTGAATACCAGATTCGTAACTACTGGTACGACATACACAATTCTATAAACCAGTCTGTTGACACAGCCCTTTGCAGAAACTTTTTCAGGCTACTGTAAAACATTTACATAGGAACAAGCAACTCTTTGACCAGTAGAATTAACAAAGTCTAATTTCTGAGATGTCTTTTTCCTGTTATCCAGTGCTTGTCCACATTTTGTGTCTTTTGAGTAAGAAGCAGTATGTGTGCTGTCGTGCACCAGCCAGCATGTATGGGCATGACTGCTCATCTTACTACTGTGTCTTGGAGGCTGCAGGGGGTGGACATGAAACATGGTCTTTCCTCATAAGGTTATTGGAATCTTTCTTTGCTGATGTTGTCTATTTTCATCAAACTTTTAGGAAATGTATCTTTTAGAGGCACTTATTTCTGTATCAAATTGGTGTAATTATATTATGAATTTTAAGTGACATGTGGAAGACTTGAGTAATGGCATAAATTATATTTTCCGTGGAAAGTCATGGATAAGAAAAGGTATAGGAGGCAACCTAAGGTAGAAAACTAGAGATGCTTGGACTTAAAAGTCAGCTTTGATTCTTCTTGAGCACCTGCTTATGATCAAAATCTTCTCTCTTGTTTGGAAGACTCTGAAAGTTGGAGGAAGTAATGACCTCCTGAGGTCACTCTCAACCTGAATTAGCCTAAAATCTTAGAGGAAACAGAATTTGACTTACTGTGGTTTAGGGCCTATCTCACAGCTCTGTTGACGTCATGGGTTTCATAGCAGAAAGTTTCTCTTCCTCACAGGGAACTACCTTTTTTGTCACTTGCTGACAAGAGACACTTGTGGATATCAATAAAAGTTCTTCTGGGGCAAAAGTTGGGAATTTCCAATTGCGTTTTTAATAGCCTGTTGCACTCGAGTTGCTGGGTTAAGCCAGTTACACTTCTTTGCATTCGTGCACTGCCTTTTCAGGAGTGATTCTGAGGAGCCCTGCAGAGATGTGAATTTTGATGGTGGCACTTTACTGTAGTGGAGCTTATTCTTCTCAGGTTAGTCTTACTCGCTGTAGTTAAAGGAAGAAATCTGCTTTTTAGATTTCTCTCTTATTTTCAATGTACACTGAAATTGTGATTTAATGACCTAAAGGTGGGGCCTGGGGCTTTAGATATGCACCCAAACACTTTTTTGTGAATATACTTCTGGATAGGAGCTCGGTTTTTTAGAGTTGAAACACAGATTTAGAAGCACTGTTTTTAAGTACTGGTCCACATTGAGCTGGGCAGATGTGACAGATCTGTTCTGTTTCCAGGTTTAGTAATTGATATGATGCTCTGTCCTTAAGATCAATTACCTAATATTGTTTCAGTATTGTTTTAGAAGTTTAGGACTGCTTAAAAGGTTTGCAGATCTTCTTTTAGCTTGCTTTGCCATTTCTCCTTCTGATTTAAGGTGTCTGAACTCTTGTAAGCATTATCTTTCAAAAATATTTTCTGAAGTGTGAGCAGCATTACTTGTATTGCCGGTGTTAAGTAATGCTTTAAGGTAAATGCTTCTTTTTTTAACTTGATTGTTTTGACTGGTTGTACTGATTTGTCTCTGGTGTTTGTAATTTTATGCTGGTATACATTTGGATGTGCTGTTACAAATCTTGTAGTTTACATTTCCATTCATTGTGAAAGTTGTTAAATTTATATCATTCTTACTGATGTAGTGGTTTGTGTGTCAGAAGATACTGTTGTGTGAGAAGATACTGTTGTGTGCTGGTTGTCTAATCATAGACTCACTTAAGTTGGAAAATAACTTTGAGATTATATCCAACCATTAAATCAGCACTGCCAAGTCAAGCACTAAACTCTCCCTCAGCACCACATCTACATGTCTTTTAAATACCTTCAGGAATGGTAGCTTCACTATTTCCATGGGCTGCCTGTTCCCATGCCTGATAACCCTTGACTCAAAAATTTAGTTATTTATATGATTTTTTTTTTTATTATTTATTTATTTTTATTGCAGAAAATATATTTTTGTTATTAAAACTACTCTTTTAAAACCAGGTCAAGCAATGAGTAAGGCTTCAAAACACAACAACAAAAGTACCAACGTAAGTCCAAATGACAGTGTAAGTCTAGCAAATGAAGGCACTCTGATGAATACTATGCCAAGCATTCTTGATTTTTGTTTTGAGCTATTGTGTGTTGTGGCACAGCTCTGGCTTTGTGCACCACTTCCATGAATATTAGCAAGCCCTAAAGGGTTCATAAAGAGTCTTAAAAGGAGAAAACTGTGGTAAAATGTCTGATTCTCTTAATGTGTTTGTTTGGCTGGAGGCAGATTTGAAATTGTATGAGTACAGGTCATTGGAAACTCTGTTCTATTTTATAGATTTTTGTTTCTAGGTTTTTTAACACTTTTTGTTTTAATAACATTGTTACCAAGAAAATAATAGGCAGGAATGTAATTTTAGCAGTTCTTGTTTCTTAAAAAGAGTTCTCTTGTTTAGCAGTTCTTGTTTCATTTTAGCAGTTCTGTTTCTAAACAATTCTACTTTTCTTAGGGCTCAGATTTAGAAAACTTGTTATGTTAGGTACAATAGATTTCCAAGTATAGGTGATAAAGAGACTTCAGTTCTAAATGTGCTCCACTGCAGCATGCTGTGAGCTTTTGTGCCATCCTTATAGATGACTTCAGCTGTCAAATTCTCTGGTTTTGGCCATTGAAGACCTTCAGCTCCAGTTCAGCTGAACTTGGGTGACGGGTCTGCATGGGGAGCTGGATGGCAATTGCTAAAAGCAACATAGTTAAAACTACATAGAGTTAAAACTACATAAGGGTTAGTTAAAACCACAGAAGGGTTATAACATATGATGTAGTAAAAACTGTTCTTTTTAGAAGAGAGTCTCTTAAGAGCTATAGCAAAAGTGTAAATGAGTTTCTGATAGTAGAAATGGCAAAATCAAGAAGGGGCTGAAGAGATACGACTGTTGTCTTGGTTTAGGCATAGAGCTTTCATCCTTAATTTACATTGTTGTGCAATGTAAGGAAGGTTTTGTATTTACCCTCTGCTGTGAATGTCAGTGATCTGAAGCCTTTGGGAAATGTGGAAGTGGACACAGTTATGGAAATGTGAGTCCTCTGCGCATGCAACAGAAGGTGGTACCATGCCAATTTCTTTTAGAGATGAGAAGCAAAATGAAGAAGTGGGGATTAGTACTTTGACACTTACGACACCCACTCTGACTTCAAATGTCCTAAAGAAATTTGCTCAAGGGAAGTAAATTTGACTACTGATATGGAAATTGTGGATGGTTCTTTGAGAGTATAATTCTTGTACTGAGCATTGGTTAAAGTAAACTAGTGCACAAAGAACAAGGAGCACCCAGTGACGTACAGGTGTATTCAGCTTCAAAAGGAAGGGGTGCTTTTGGCCATTTTGTCTTGTTTTGATTTTTGTTGCTTCTCTGCCCACATGGAATTTATTGTAAGGATGTTGTTAGTTATGACTAGGTTCTAAAAGGGAGGATAGGTCTACTGGTTCTCTACCAACCACGAGCATCTAAGTGCAACCACTGCTCAGGAAGTTCTCAGTCATCTGACTTCTGAGCACTGGTAAAGTGTGCTAGGAAATATTTACTGATTTCATGTCTTAAGTTCTTCTCATTCATATTTGCCAAGTCCTGTGAGGCATAAACATTGGACTAGCTAGACTTTGATGCATTCTTGTGCTCCTGGGTAACTTGCTTGTTTGAATCAGTCCCGAATTCTGTCCTGAAAGGAGGTCTGTGAGAGCCTAGGAGGGGATAACTTAGAAGGGAATAACTTCGGGTATGTGATTTGATATTCAGTGTAACTTTGAGTTACACTGTCTCTTAATAGTGGGAATATATCTCAGTTACCCTTATTCCTGTGGTCTCTATTGTCTTTTGTGTCTTCTGACATTACTGACTCAGCCTGTTTCACAGACTCTCCCAAACTGCTACCAAACTGGTGCTACTTGAAAGATCATAGTCATTAGCTGTCCTGCCAATACTTAAGCAGCTGTTTGAAAACTGGGGGTTTTTGTGTTGTCCAGTGAGTACATAACTATTGACTCTGGCAAAAAGGACCTGTTACCTTTTGGTGCGAAGTTTGGGAGGTGGGAGAAGACATTATCATATTCCCTTCTGTTTACGTACACATAACATTTTCATATTGTCAAATCTGTGAATGTTTTTCAGAGCTATTCCATGAACCAAGAACTTCCTTTCCTCCACAGAGACATCTTAAGAGACACTAAGCAAAACTGCATCTATCATCTAAGCTACCTTCCTGATGATAAGCTAATAATCACAGCTACCAAGAAAGCAGACCATTTCTTGTGCACCTGTAATTTCAGGGTATCTTGATGTTCTCCCAGAGACACCAGGAAAGATTCTGTTGAGAGCATTTTGATGTCTCGTTTCCTGTTTTCTTCTACACTGTGAGGCTGCCGTGAATAGTTTGAGTCTGTGAGAAGCTACTGCAAGCCCACAGCTCACAGGTTTTCTTTGTGAATGCTGTTCCCAACCACAATCTGGCACATTGGCTGTTTTTTGCATTTTTGGCACAGTGGTTGATTTTTATTTTCCTTCAAAGTCTAGGTGCTGCTGTTAGATTTAACCAAAGCAAATGGGGCTGGCTGAGCCTTAAAATAATTTGCTGATCTAAGAATAAATTTGTTCAAAGAAACCATTTATTACCTCATTACCTCCCTGGTTTGTAGATTGTGAGATCTTCCAACCGTATTCGCAGGATGAAAATAGCTAAGAGCTTCCAGAAGTTAAGAGGCAGGTGAGAGGGGATGGAAGCCCTGCTCTTTTCAGTTGATGGGGATTCCTTGAAGAGGGAATGGGGATAAAGAAAGTGAATTTAATCTTTCTCAAAAAGTGCTTCTGTCATATTCTTCCCTTTCATATAATATATGGAAAAAACCTGTTGGAAGACAAAAAAGTAAGGGCTAAACAAATGAATGAAGCATGAAACCTGTGAAAGCCAAGGATCTATTCTGCAACAAGATCAGGACAGGCTCTTGTACAGAGCCCTAGCCCGTTTCACTGCTTGTTTATCTGCTCCTGTTGCTCCACTATCTGAACAGAAAATGCCCTGTTCTTCAGCCTAGGCAGCACCATAAACTTAAACTATGCAAACCCAAAGAGAAGTTACCTGCACATCTTTTTGGTTTTGTATGTGTGTGTTCTTTTGTTTTTTTTTAATGAAAGTACAATGCAGTAAATTATGAAATGGATCATTGGGGTAGTTGTGGTGCTTCTGTGAGAGCCAGTTGGACCTGCTTTGAGCACCTGGCTCCAGTGCACAGCTTTGCTGCTGCTTTTCTGCTCCCACTTTCCAGCTGAAGGATTGATCAGCTGGAGAGCAATGGGAATAGGACAGTCTGTGTCTGAGAGCCCCTGGCTGTGGGTAGATGCAGCACAAGTGTATGCCAGAGAGCTTTCTGCCTAAACAGGTGCTCAACCTCTGTGGATGAGGCAAGTGATAAAAGCAATCCCCTCTTTCATGCCTGAATTTGGATGCTTGCCAGGAGACCAATACTACTGAGAAAGTCTGCCATGTTCCATGTAGCTGTTCTGACATACTTGGATGTAGTGTTGTGCTCCCTTCTCTGAAAGGGCTGTCTCAGAGAATGGGGTGAGGCACTGGAGAGTTGACTAGATACATGATCACGGTGAGGCATCACTTCCAAAACATCTCCATGGTGGAACAACACAAATCCCATCAATGTGTACATTTTACAAAATGCATTCTAGTATTTTGCTTTGTACTTCTTGGTGCTTCAGAAACTTATGACAAAATGTGAAGAGGAGGTAATTACTCTTTTTAATCTTTTGAGTCCTGAAACCAGCTGTGTTTTCAGTGTTGTCTACTCCAATTACATAGTTACAATATTTTTCTCTTTTTGTTTTGGAAGGTAAGAAATGAAGAAGACTTCATTAAGAAACTGGACTGCAGTCCTGACCAGCACCTAAAGGTAGTATCCATCTTTGGGAACACAGGGGATGGCAAGTCTCACACCCTTAACCACACTTTCTTCTATGGCCGGGAAGTCTTCAAGACATCTCCTGCCCAGGAGTCCTGCACAGTTGGAGTTTGGGCAGCCTATGACCCTGTCCGCAAAGTGGTGGTCATTGATACTGAGGGCCTGCTGGGGGCCACTGTGAACCTGAGCCAGAGAACACGGCTGCTGCTGAAGGTCCTGGCCATCTCTGACCTTGTCATCTACCGTACTCGTGCTGACAGGCTCCACAATGACCTCTTCAAATTCCTTGGTGATGCCTCGGAGGCTTATTTAAAACACTTCACCAAGGAGCTGAAAGCTACCACAGCCCGCTGTGGCCTAGATGTTCCTTTGTCAACTTTGGGTCCAGGTGTCATCATTTTTCATGAGACTGTGTACACCAAGCTACTGGGCTCTGGTGAGTAGGCAATTCCAATTACAATGTGCTAAACGCTGTCTGTGAACTATCAGGTTGCATTGAATATTCAGCATTCTTTACTATCATGTAAAAATGGGATTTGGGTTTTGCTCTCACTGGTTTCAGTCTGGGAACCAGGCTGTGGAACTAGAAGAGGATTCAGACCACCGCATGGTGATCTGACTATTCCAAATCAGCTAGAATAATCCTCTTAGCCAGCTGAACATGAGCACTGAATAGTCATCAGTTCTGCCAGCCACAGGAGGGGTCATCATACAAATTCATGAGATGGCAGATGAAGGTGAAAAACTGATGTGGTGAGTTGACCCTGGCTGGATGCCGGGCACCCACCAAAGCTGCCCTATCATTCCCCTTCACAAATGGACAGGAGAGAGAAAATCTAATCAGTTGGGATAAGGTCTGGAGAGATCACTTGTCAAATACCATCATGGGCAAAACTGACTTGACCCAGGGATATTAATTTAATTTATTACTGACAAAATCAGAGCAGGGTAATGAGAAGTAAAATAAATTTTAAAACCAGCTTTTCCTCATCTCTCCTTCCTTCCCAGCTCTACCTCCTCCCCTGCATGCAGGGAGACAGGAAGTGGGAGTTATGATCAGTTCATCAAACATTTTTCCTGCTGCTGCTCAGGCAGAGCAGTCCTTCCCCTGCTTCAGTGTGGGATTGCTCCCATGGGAGACAGTTCTCTATGAACTTCTGTGACATGAGTCTACCCTACAGGCAACAGCGACTGAGGCTCTGTCGTGCTGTTTGTGAACATCTAGGAGTTGTCTCTTGTGTAATAAATACCTCAGCAGTCCTGGCTGACCCACGTTCTCACTTTGGCTTTTCCAAACAGTGAAGTTTTAAACTAGTAGAAGAACTTGACATGAGTAACTTCTTAATAACTTTTAAGTTACCTATAAGACAGATCCTTTTCTTATATGACAATTTGCTGATTAGCAATTCAGCCTTTCATGAAGTTGTTGACATTTTCTCTTTCGTTAGTTCAGCCTTTAGTGACCCATGAGGACACTTTGCACGTGTATGCAAATTCAGGGTAATAAAAAAGTATATTTATGGTCACTTCTGATCACAGTAGAAATAGGAAAGAAACCTCAGCATATAGATGTGCAGAAAGCTGTAACCATCTGTCTCAATGGGTAATTGAGATAAATGTACTTATGTAGTTTTAGGACAGGGAAGATGGGGCCTGCCTTATTCTGAAATGTACAGCAGGTACTTGGAAGCAGGCAGGAGAATGTGGTTGGCTCTGTGGAGTCTGACCTGATGTGGCCCGTTCTGAAGTGCTTTGCCATGCGCACTGTTGGTCTTCCTTTCTTCAGAGTTGGCATGGAGAGCAGGCAGCCCATGTAAGGTTCATATCCTTCACTTATCAGGTGCTAGGAATAGCTATACCAAGTTATGGTCTGGTGAAAAGAACTAACAAATGTGCTGACATTGTGTTTCCTTGTATTATGTCCTAACTTGCTTCCTAATCTGGATATCTGTGTTTCAAACTCTAGATGTCTGGTTTTACCTGAGAAACTTGGTCTTAGAATTTAAAGCTGTGTATCACAAAACAGAGCCTGCTTTTGGAAAGTTTGTTTCCTTTTCTTGTTTTAAAATATAATGATAACTGCATTCCAGATGTATTAGAAGATTTCATTAAGAAAACAATGTCTATATTGCATATGAAAGTACTATGCAATTAAAGTATTGCTTTAAACAGTCAGTTGTTTATGAACTTGCTGATACTCTTACATTTAGATCATCCTTCTGAGGTTCCTGAGAAGCTCATTCAGGATCGGTTTCGGAAGCTAAGCTGTTTTCCTGAGGCTTTCAGCTCAATTCACTACAAGGGAACGAGGACATACAATCCTCCAACAGATTTCTCTGGGCTTAGGCGAGCTGTGGAGCAGCAGCTGGAGAACAATACTACTCGGTCACCTAGACAGCCGGGGGTTATCTACAAAGCACTAAAAGTAAGTGAAGAAGAGTTGTCACAGTGTTTATTTGTACCACTGTTGCTGTTAACTCAGCTGTGGCTCATAAAGGCAGAGCACCTGAAGCAGTGATGCAGACTTGCATGCAAGTCTTCCATGAGAATGGTAATTTTGTCTAACAGCCGGGGAGGCTGAGATTTTATTTTTTTTTTTTTTACTTCAGAACAAACACTTTAGTAAAGATCATGGAAGGTCAAGAAAAGTTAAAGAGCCAAGCTGAACAAGATCATAAAGCTGGGAAGAAAAAAGTAACTGATGCTATGAGTGACAAGCACTTAATGCCAGTGATTTACAAAGAGAGACCTTAGAAGGTTTTTTTATAAAATTCCTAAAGTTGGCCTCAGTGCAAGAGGAGAAAATGCAAGAGACTTGGAGGGAATGAATAGTTGGCAAAACCTAGCACTGAGTAGTATAACCCAAGAGCTAGGGGGCAAAAAGGAGGAAGGAGCTGTGCTGGTAGCTAGGGAATAAGATGGGATCAAGCCAAATGATGTATTATTTCAGAGCAAGTGATTTTCTTAGATGGTTCACTTTTCTAGGATGTCAGAGGGATTTTTGGGTCTTTAAATTTGCAGTCTTTCCTACAAGTTTCCACATATCACTGCCCAATTAACATCATATTTTCTTTGGCATGAAGAGCACAGCTGTCACTGGGGAGGGGCAGGCAGAGCTGGGGACTATCTGCAGAAGGAGGTAGTGTTAGCAGTCTTTTCTGGTGTTAGTCACAGCTGTTGGAACAGATAATTCTGGCTGCTCTGCATTAGTGGTAGGTGAAGCACAGAGGGAAGTGCCAGGGTGGCATAGACTCAATTCTTTGCATTAGGGAGCAGACAGGCAGCAAGGGGAAAAACAGTTGGAATCATTAATTTTAGTTTAATTTCTAGGACTTTATTGCAATAGTCAAGTAGCCTAGTTTCAGATACAGCTGCTGGTATATTTAAATTCATGACCAGTAGAGTGTTTGCTGTGTTCAAATCACTACTGACTACAAATTAACTTATTTTGCTTCATTTGTTGAGGACAGAAGACTTGCTAGAGATTTCTGTCCACTTCCTCTAACTTGTGAGTTCATTCAAAAGTATCAGTATCAGTCAAGCTTAAGAGAGAATGTAAAGTAAATTTCCTTGAAATTATGTGAAATAAAATGTTTAAATAAAGAATTTATCTGAGGGAAGCTGTAGTGAGAGAGGTATATACAAGTCTGCGTGTATGTGCAGTCAGCTCTTGTTAGACAGCAAAGATGTGCCCACTCCACCTACCCCAACCCTGTGAGGGGAGGAAGAAAAAGGCAGGCAGACACTATATAAACTTCAGCTGTAGGAAGAGTTTCAGCTAGATCTCATGCCTTCAGAGATCTCCATCAAGAAAATATAACCATTTGCTTTGTTCCAGTGATTTTTTTTTCCCCTAAACCTAAGACCTGAAGGAACTGAAAAAGTTAAGTGTGCCAAGGCTGAGGACTGATTTAATCTGAGAATGGATGTTTCTAGGAAGGGGTACAAATCCTTTTGTCTCAGTTCTGCCATTTCACCAGAGAGGAGCAGTTGTTTAAGTGGCCAGAGGAAAGGTCAGGGCAGCACTTTCTGAGCCAAGACGCAAAAATTGTGTTCTCACGAACTATGAGAAATGATCCTATGAGTTCCTTTTCAGAGGTTTCCAGAATGTAGAGCCCTTTTTGCAAGAACCATGCTATTTTGAGCATGTATTGGATGTACAGAGGTGGATGCAATTTTCTACCACCCATTTCTACTACAAAATTCAAACTAGGGACAGAAGGAGAGGAGAGCAGAGCAGAGAAAAAGAGTATCTTACAAGTATTCAAGTCACTTCCATACAAGTGCAAGATTGCCTTCTTGGTTGGTTTCCAATCCTTGTTTTGTTTTCCAGGCTAATAAGACACATTTTTTAGCTGTGTACTCTCTGCCTCCCCCTCCAGTAGAGGAATCGTTGCTTTTTTCTTGCAAAATGTCTTCATTGCCCTTAATCCTTTCCAGTTCATTCTTTTTTGTTTAACAGGCTCTAAGTGACCGGTTCAGTGGGGAGATCCCCGATGACCAGATGGCTCACAGCTCTTTCTTTCCAGATGAATATTTCACATGCTCCTCTGTGTGCCTAAGCTGTGGGTAAGTAGATGAGAAATGCTTCTCCATCCTCTTAGAGGATAGTGCTGTCCTTACCTGCAGCCACAGAATGTGAAGTTTCTGTGATGTCTTGACCCCTGACATCATCTATCCTCAGCTAGTACTTCCAGGCAGAATTTGCTTGAAATTCAACTCTTATGTGAACTGGACAGTCACTGTTGCCACATCCCAGCTGGATGCAGGGTTTCTGCCCACTCTGTTTCTGTGCATGACTACAAACCCGTGCTGCCTGTATCTTTTCCCAAATGCAAACAAGGCAGGAAGAAAGGAGTGTCTAAATAAATCCCCTGAAATTTCCTATTTTTTTCCTGACATTTTTATTGCCTAAACAGTAAAAAACAATCCTAAAGCATACATCATGGAGTGGGGCTGTGTTCAGTGACTTGGTCCAAGTGGAACTCCATATTTGATTAGATCTTGGCTTGTAGCTCTCTGGAAAGAGCCCCAAGATTGAACCTGGAAGGGCAGTAGATGGCAGTCAGTGCTCTGAGTCTGGGAGCTGTATAGCAGCATGATGTTGTGACTGGTTATGCTTCTTTTCTGATGCTGAATATTTTCTGCAGTGAGTTGTTGTGTGGTGCTGCCTTGTATGTGAAACAGTTGCTGCACCTCCTTCTGAAAAGCCTGCCTTTGAATAATAAATTATGTCACTGCTGTATGTACAGTTCTGATGATCGTTTGAGAGCACAACATCTATAAAAATGCAAGATAGCAGTAAAAATGAAACCTTGGTGCCATCTGTCCTGTGTCTAAGAGCAGCAACTCATGGGGTGCTCTTGCATACTCAGGTGTGGCTGTAAGAAGAGCATGAACCATGCAAAGGAAGGAGTCCCTCATGAATCCAAAAGTCGATGCAGATATTCTCACCAGTATGATAACAGAGTCTACACTTGCAAGGTGAGATACAAGTAAAAGGTCTGAAGAATGAAAAAGGAAAGGATGATTAAGTAAATGAGGAATATCACAGGCATGTGCCTGTTTTCTTCCTTTTTTAATTTTAAATGTCAGAGATGCTCATAGCCTTGACAAGAAAAATTGATCTGTATTTGACTTGTATGTTTGCTTGGAGAGTTAATCACCTCTGTGTGCTTTGTGTCATTTTGAAGCTGGCTTCTCTTAACCTGGGTGATGTTGACCTTTTATATATTTGACCTTGTTACTCTTATTTGCTTATGCCCAGTGCTTGGTGTTAGCCAGTTTTTCTGAAAGATCTGTGCAGGAGACAGGAAAGTTTTTGGCTACCATCATGGTCTATTGATGTACCATCTACCTCTATTGATGTAGAAATACTTCCCTGACGTTATTAATGATAGTGGGTTTGCTTTTGCTTTGTTTTTAAATGAGTTCTGATGAGTGCTCCTTTGCTGTAGACCTCTGTACGCTAATTATATGTTTTATGTGGCCAAACAGCAGCCAGGTGTAGATTTGGACTCCCAGGAATGTAGTTTAAATTGCACTTTTATGTTGTAGGCCTGTTACGAACGAGGGATGGAGGTCAGCGTGGTGCCAAAAACCTCTGCTTCCACGGATTCCCCTTGGCTGGGCCTTGCCAAGTACGCCTGGTCAGGGTGAGTGCTGCAGCTGAGATCTCTGCTCTCTGTGGTCTCTGTGCTGCCTGGTGCACAGGACTTGCCAGAGAGGTGACCCGTCCTCCTCTTGTGCAGGTATGTGATCGAGTGCCCCAACTGTGGGGTAGTCTATCGCAGCCGGCAGTACTGGTTTGGCAACCAGGACCCTGTGAACACTGTGGTGAGGACAGAAATTGAGCATGTCTGGCCAGGGGTAAGTCTGGTCGCTGAATAGTCTTTGTGTATGTGTGCAGCCATGCACACACTCATTTGGTTCTTCTGGATGTTGATGGAGAAAATAGATTGCCTTTCATTAAGCTGGTCCTTGCTGTTTGAAACAGCCTTTGCAAGGGCTTTCAGACATATTCTGGCTATCTTGAAATGGCTAAGTTGCCAACTTACTCCTGTCTTTCAAAGCATGGCTGGTGAATCTTTTTCTCCTGCTTGCCCTCCAGTTTAACAGGAGTAATGGGTTGCAGAGCCATCTGCATCTAAAAAAAGAGGTTTCCCTGTTTTTATTCTCAGATGAATATCTGTTTCATTCCAGACTGATGGATTTTTGAAAGACAACAACAATGCAGCCCAGCGTTTGTTGGATGGCATGAATTTCATGGCTCAATCAGTATCTGAACTTAGCCTGGGGCCCACGAAAGCTGTGACCTCCTGGTTGACAGACCAGATTGCCCCAGCTTACTGGAGACCCAACTCTCAGATTCTGGTAAATAGCAGCTGCTGGGGAGAAAGGCTTTCCCTAGCTGAAACCTGTTTTCCTTATTCTTTAAATAATAAAGTACTTTGCAGATTCCGCATGCTTCTTGTTTTACTGCAGCAATCCCTACTCCTACACCTTTGAGAAAACTCAAGTGCTATCTCCTCTTCCCATTCTTGACATAGCCAGAGAAATTACGAACAGAGACTTGGCCTAGCCCTGATAAAGAGATTGTTTCTCCCTGCTCTTTGTGAGCTACTCCCCCAGCAATATCACAGAAAATCCTGGCTTGCATGAACTTGTTTTTCAAAGCAAAGAATCAACACCCTAAATTTGGCTACAGCAGTTGATAGTACTATTTTTATAAGTGCAGAGATTAAAATATGGTTTTATACCAGATGAGCAAAAAGCTCACCCAAACTGTTCAACTAGGAAAGGATTCCCTGTGTCTTGCCAGAAACAGATTCTTCTTCAATGAAAACTGCCTTCTGAATTCTTACCCCACACAAAGGTCAAATACCCATCATTCAGCCCTGCATGATGTGGCTGTGTTTATTTGTGATTGTGAACGAAGGGATCACAGCAGTATATTAGTTTAGCCACTGTACCATTCTAAGTCACTTCCCTGGGGTAAGGTTATGGGGCTGATAGGACCCAAGTCTTGTGTGTAACTGTATTTTTCACAATTTCAATTGCCATCCTGGGCTTCTGCTCTCTATTTTTCACTTCAGGAAGATCAAACTAACAGTTCTTCCTTCTGTGTTGTTCTGATTAGAGTTGTAAGAAGTGCAACACGCCTTTCAAAGATAATGACACCAAGCATCACTGCCGGGCCTGTGGAGAGGGCTTCTGTGATGGCTGTTCGTCCAAGACCCGTCCAGTGCCTGAGCGAGGCTGGGGACCAGCACCAGTGCGCGTGTGTGACAACTGCTATGACAACAGGGGCATCCAGTTAGGTAATCTTAAGCTGATTGTCACAGAGCTATCCCTGGGCACTAGCCTGAAGTCTTTGTCCCTGATTTCTGGATCACAACCATTCCCAGTGGGCGTAGACAGTGTTGTTCACACTGAGTTTCCAAACAGTTTTTGGTAAGGGAACTGAAGAGCTCAATGCCTTTTGGAAGAAACGTGACCCTACCAGATACCTGAACTGCTGAAAAAATTATTTTCTAATTATATCTTTACTTCATTTTCCTAGCAACTGGTGATGGTCTGGTGCTAATATCAGAGCAGGGCTGCTTGTGTTACAGCAGACAATGTATTTTGTCCATTATTGCTAAAATGAACACTCTGCAATTCAGGATTTTGGACAGGGAAACATAAAGGCTGAGGAGAGATTCCAACCTGCCTTTTGGGTTTGCTGCTGGTTTTGTTAATGTAAATTAACTGAAACTTGGCAGAAAGGGTGCTGGATTTAGGTGTTGAGCCCTTCACTCTTGTGTCATGCAGATGTGGCTGAACTGCCTTCAGATGAGGAAGGGGGGACACTTATTGCCAGGAAGGTGGGGGAAGCTGTGCAAAACACATTTGGAGCGGTGGTGACAGCCATGGACATTCCTTTAGGTGAGTTCTGTTCTGTTCTGATGGGGTTTTTTTTTGTCTAAAGGCATTTTTGTTTTCAAAGAGCAAAACTTGTTATTAAACTTCAAGAGCTTGTGTGACAGGCTGGCACCTCTGCTGTGATACTACTGTTGGTTGAGAGTTCTACAGCCCTCTGGACCTCTTCTGCTTGATGTTTCCTCTTGGCTTTCAGCATGTTCTTTCTGCAGATCACACTTTCTCTTTTCAACCTGTTTTGCAAAACTGTGCACCAAGCTGTGAGTAATTCATGCTTCCCTGATGGATTCACTGCAGTGGCCTGCCATTTGGAGTTCCCTAAAGATTGGCCAATTAGGAAGCATTTTATCAGGTTTGGTTTTCTTTCAGAGATGCTGAGTGCCTTTTAAGTGTGTTCATGGGTACTGCTGGTACTTCTTGGTACTTCTGAGGGGAGGGCTTAGAATTTGAAGCTGTCCAGGTTGGTAATGAAGAGGAAGTAGTTAGTAGTCTGATCTTTAATGGTGAGCTTAGTGCAGGGAACCTCTGCTGCTCTTTCATGTGCAGCAGTTTAGATATATCAGCAAATATTTCACATTTAAATCTTCTGTTGTTGGACCTGACTTCCTACTCATTGTGCAGATCACTGTTCAGCTGCTTTTCCTACAGCACGTCCAGCTGTCACCTTTGTGGGTGTTTGCTCTCTGACTCAATGAAGGGCAGAGTGAATAAATCCCTTTCTCAGTTCAGACAGTACATGCATTTCTGAATATTTGGTTTGGTGACCTTGTGGGTTTTTTTGGCCACAGCTGAAACTGAAGGTAGGGAAAAGCAAGTGTCTTAACCTCTGGAAGAGTCTGAGTAAGGCAAGATGACACTATTAAAAGAGACACTGTTTATTCTTTGAAGACAGGCAGGATGTAGGAGAATGGTAAAATGCCTTAAATGGCTACTCCTTGCACTGGAGGATTCTGTCAGTAGGTCACCTCCCCTTTAATGGCAGCAGTATGACTTGCAGTGTGTGAGTGCCTCCACTGGAGTACATTCTTCACATGCTCATGTTCATGGATTATTTTGCTCTCCCTCTTTCTCATCTCCCCACCTCACTTCCTCCTTAGGTCTGGTAAAAGATGCTGCCCGACCTGCATACTGGGTACCAGATCATGAAATCCTGCACTGCCACAACTGCCGGAAGGAATTCAGTCTCAAACTCTCGAAGCACCACTGTCGGGCCTGTGGCCAGGGATTCTGTGACGAGTGCTCACACGACCGCAGAGCGGTCCCCTCTCGCGGGTGGGATCACCCAGTCCGAGTTTGCTTTAACTGCAATAAAAAGCCTGGTGACCTTTAACCCCAGGCTGCTCTCCAGATCTTTGCAATTCCTTATGTTCTCAGGGTTACAAATGAAATTATCTGGTCTCCCTTTCACCTTCTAACCTGTTGCAGCCAGAGTGCATGTTTCCAGTTTCTGGCCTCCTCTTGTGTTATATCCATCTTGGAACGCTGGGAATGAGCTTACATTCAGCCTCTAGGTTTTAATTTCAAATTAACTGGGAGAGGGAGGGAGCTCCCTTGTAAATGAGCAAACCAAAATCCATTGTATTTTATTCCAATAAAAAAACCTATCTATATATATATATATATCAACTATGTATAATTTAGTATATTAAGGATATGGTTGAATTAATGAAGCTTTGAGTATTCCTAGTTCAAATGATGGATGGTGGTGTTCCTTACTGTATTGGATCAGAATTATGGCCTTCTAATTCTTCTTTTGGAATGTCTTGCTGATCGTGATGTTGTGTGAGGAAGGTTGGGACTCTGTGCTGCCAGGAATCTCCAGTGTTGATATATGAATTCCACCTGGTAGTTCAACCAGCTCTTCATCTGGAGGTGCTGCCCTTCTGGTCATGGAAGATTAAATCCCAGATTTATTAGCAAGTTTGTTTGAACTGTGATATGAGCAATGGTCTTGCAGTGCAAGAGGTATCAAGTTAACACAGACTCCCTGGCAGAGACCAGTAGAGCTCTGAAAGGTAAAAGCAAACTCTATGGCACTAGGCAAAGCATTCTGATTTTGCCATTTCAACTTCAATACCAGATCAAAAGGTAGCAGGGTTTTTTTCTCCCTGACAATGTTTTCATGTACTCAGGTTTTCTTCCAAGTTTCTCTGCAAGGTCATTGCAGTTAAAAGTTTTGTCCAGAGCAGAAGAAGAGAACAAGTTTTGTAGGCAATTCTGAGATACGAGGTTTGAGTTGTTTGGGTTGTGATGACTTTCCTTTTCCACCACTTTTTAAGTGATCCTGTAGTCTCTGAAGCCTCCGTGTTCTCAGATATGGTTGCATAGAAACTGCACAGATTTGACTTATTTTCTTCTAATAATACGAACTTACAAATCAACCTGGAAAATGGGAACCTTTCTTCTTTGCTCCTTGCAACTGGCACTCACTGGACTTCATCCTTTTATGAAAGAACTGCAATGAATTCACTGATTTTATTATGAAAAGCACCACTTAACCTAACTTATACTGTCATATGGATTTGTGGTTCCACTTATAAGAAGTAAGAGACCATTGTGGATTAAACTGCCTAAAATTCTCCCTTCTTGGCTTACATAGACAAGAATTCTCTCACCACATGAGAGTTGCCTCCTCTTGGAGTGGCTGGAGTTTAATGCAGTGTCCTGGAACTGTGGTATTTCTTCCCCAGCTTATTAAACGTGCTGTTGTGTAGATGAGTGCCCAACACCCTGTTTTAAGACTGTATTATTAAATTAACTGCTATAAAGGACTTTATCTTCTGAACAAGCGTACTGACTTTCCTTGTAACAAGCGGTTCTCACTTTGTCTCTGAAAGAACATGCTCACAAAGTGTTTGTCCCTTCACAACTACATCCAGCCTACACAAGGAAGTAGACTAGAAGATGTTCCAGGATACCTTCGGTACTGGCCAAGTTTACTGCGGACTGTCTTATGTTTTTGTAAGCAAAAGTCTGCCATAAACTGACAGTTGTCCAAGTAAGGGCATGAGTAGGTAGAAATCCTCTCTTAAAAGACATTCTGTACATCTAGCATAATTCTGTGCTTCAAAGTATTCTTTATTTTTTTAATGGGTGAGCAATGTGTTCTTGGTTTGTAGGCTGTGCCCTGTGTGCTGTTTATGCATGTAGCTTACTACCATGTTAATGCACAAAGAGAAAGCAGCCATGACATTCCTTGTATAAAATCTTTGGCATCTGTTTCAAAGACTTGTCTGATTTTTTTTTTCTTGTCAAAGCAAGAACTACTACTCAATCAAAAGGAAAATATTGTCTAAACATTTTTAATCTATATATGTGATCTTAGTAACTTAGCAATCTGTCAGTATCAGAGTCCATTCCTAATAGATTATCCTGGACCTGAATCTTTTATGATGTTTCTCTACAAAGCAAGTCTATGTGGTGCTTGAACTGCAGCAAACTTGGTGTTACTCTTTCTGGAGAATGCTGAGGTGTATTTAGGATCTTTGTTTTCCAAAATGAAGAAAAAACCCCTAACGTTTAAGTTTCCTGCTGTTTCCTGTACAGAATAGTGCTTATTTTTTCTGTACTGTTTGGTGCTGTGAGTACTCAGTCTAGAATATGGTTATTAAATGGCTTAGCTATGTAAAGGTGATAGATGTTAGCAGAGCCCAATGCTGTTCATTGTTAACACAGCCAGATTCAATAAATAAAAGAGCCCTAAGAGATGTCTGTGGACAGAAAGCTCTACAGAAAACTTACATGAAGGAAATGGAAATCCTGGGGGAAAAAAAAAAATCCCTAAAGCAACATGGGAGCATGTTGTGTTTGGGGTGGGACTGTCAATAGAAACCTGTGAGAGTTCTATTCCTGAACTATTAGGAGAGATACTTTGTCTTTTGGGTAGCACCTACCAAGAGTGAGTTTTGGGGAAAACCTGTCAAAAGCTCACAGCAACATTGCTGGATCTATGCAAAAGCACAAACTGTGAGTTTCATGATGGCACCATGAGACTGGTCTGACAGTAATGCAACTCCTATGTGAAAAAGTCTCCTCTATTGACAAGGGCAAAGATAGAAGGACACTGTTTTTCAGGAAATTTCTAGAAGACCATCACTATGTATGTTACACTGAAGAGAAAATACCATGAAGTTGGAGTTGGTCGAAATGATAATGTGTCCCTTGGGTCAACTGAAGTTCACTGTAATGTTAGTGGTTAAAATTGCCACACTTACTTGGTAGGATAATGAATTCAATTGGTCTGAGATGTGACATGATAAAAGCACGTTCGGAGTTAGATTGAAGTTGACTGATGTAAATCTCTTGCCAGAAAAATTATGTCAGATTGATTATTGACAGATCAAGCAGCATCTGCCCCTCTTCAAATTAGGAAATGCTATGGAAAACATTGAGTAAAATAACAATTATATGAACTAGCCAATGTGCAAAGATGTGTGCCCCGGTGACAAACTGAATTCCTTACCCAAAGCACCAGAAAACAAGCCTAGACTTGTTGATAGCTCTATTCTGATGGATTTATTTCCATTATGGGTACGTATGCTAATTCAGCATGAAGATTCATCTTCCAATAGATGATGTGAGTTTCCCTGTCATTCTGTGAAGCAGATATATGTAAGCTTCATATAGATGTGGACACTTTTACTTAGACTCCCTATCCAAACCCTCTAGGGCCATTCTTGGCTTAAATGTGTACTGGGTCCATGTTGCATCTGAGACTTGTGGCCAGGGGACAGATGGTGGAACAGCATGGTTGCAACATGTAGCTGTTGTCAGGGTAGGAACAGGCTCTAAGGTGGAATTACTTAGCACAAGAAAAACTGCTTTGTCCTTCATTCCCTGCCCTCCCCCACTTCCACACCCCCCACCCCCCCCCCCCCCCCCGCTGGTTTTCCTGCCAAGTGCCTTGCAAGGTGAAGTTGCATAGGCTGAAGTTTGCCAAGGTATCCTATATGTTCTTGTCTGTGTTTGATTGTGTTCTGAAAGACAAGACAACCCTTGCTAGCTTTTGATGTCAACAAGAGTTCATTTGTAGAAATAAACACCATCATTAAGTTAAATCTGCCTTGCGTTTATGCCAGGTGTCTCCATGACTGTGTTGAGACATTCACAAATGCCCCTGTTGCTTTGGGAGCCTGGGCTTTAACATTGCAGGACTCTGGCTTCCCCACGTGGTTCTACAGAGCTTGTTGTCCATATTTTTGCTTTCAGCATAACCAGCCCAATTAGGTTTAAATACTAATATAATTCAATTTTGGCAGCCTCTCATAATTTTTGTTTCATTTGTCAACTGACATTGTCAGTCACTGTAATGTCACACATTGTGGCATTGTCCTTGCATTTAATTATTGCTGATGGCTGTAATATAATTTGGCACCAACAAATATGTCTTTGCCTGCCAGTAATTTGAGAACAGAGAATGACTTGGACAAGTGATAGAACTGTCTGCTTTTTGTCATCCAGGTTTCATCCCCATCCCCTACTTTAGCTGGACACTCTTTCATGGCAAAGTAATGTTGACATATGTATTCTGTCAGTCACAGTACATATATTATGTCATAAAATGTATTTGTTTGTAGTGCAGGTACATAATGAAATCATGTTAGTGCCAAAATAAATAAAAATTTGGTCTGAGGGCTTTCAAAATCAACAGTATAATGTGACAAAGCTAAAGTAGGATGGCAGCTAGTTAGCTATCTGAAGCCAAAAATTAAAATGCATTCTGCTTTTTAACTTTCTTTTTGTTGGATATAACTCAAGCAAAAAAACCTACCAGTGATATACATATATATGTGTGTATATGTATATATGTGGAAGTCCTTATGTAGGAGATTTTTTAATTGTGGCATTATAGAAATTCTAATTTCAAGAATGCCAGAGATTCTGAAACATACTGCTTTCTAATGTTTTGAAAATCTGGTTAAATCTTTCTGTTTCTACTTAAAAGGCAATTTTTCAGCAGCACTGGAGAGAAGCAGGTGTATATGATGATACACAGATGATGACCTGTCAGGAAGGCATCAGAATGCTTCAGAGCTACCATGATCCCAACAGATAGGAAAGTTGTTGTTTCAACAAGAAAACACAGGTGATCTTGATTGTATTTTCAGACATTACCTGAAAAGGTTAATCAATTTTGTGCCTTTGCTTCCATTTTTGAAATATTATACTGATTTGTAAAGTGGTTTAAACAGTTGGGTCAAGCATCTTTCAGCCCCCAGGCCCTCAACCCAAACCCCCTGTCTAGAAAGTTCTTTGGGTTGGCGTTGACTGCTGGATTCAGCTCACAGTATACGTAGCACGTATAGTGTGTGCAAGCAGCCACTAGTGACTGAAGGTTTGAGGACCAAAGCTGAATTCTCCACTGCTATATTATAACTTTTCTGAAAGCACCTTCTGTAAGGGGATACCATGAGATTATGCATGTAGTTGGGTTTGAATTCTCTCCCTTTCTCATAACAAATGCATTATTTTTTAGTCCTGTTAGAATAGGTTGCTCTTAAACTTTAAAATGCAAAAATACCAGTGTGAATTTGTGACTAGTAAATCAACTTTTTTGGCCTCTTAGTTTCAGTATTCATCAGGATAATAGAGGAGAAATGACCATGAATGCATGTACTGCAGTAAATTGGGACCAACAGTAGGATGTGACCAACACCACCACTGAAGACCCAGAAGTAAATCTCTTCCCTGCTTTAGAAATTTCAAGTTAAAATTGAAGTTTTTCTACCTGTTAAATCTAAGAACCTTATGTGACCTAAAGGGGTTTATGTGTAAAGAACTTTATTTATCAGGGTTGAGAGATGACTGATAACAGCAGGGGACATGGAACAGAGCAAGGGTGAGACTGTGGCTTCTGAGAGGGTGGTGTTGATGGTGGCAGTTTGGCCAGTGAGGAGAGCCCGGTGGACTGCACTGTGTCATGCTCCAGGGAAACAAAGGGACCAGGGAAATGGTGTCTGCTGGACCAGGGATGCTGAAAACTGGCTTGGAGCACAGGGCTGGCCTTTCTGAAGTTTCCCACTAGTTTGGTCCTTGCTGAGAAACTGCGGCAAAGAAATACCGTGTTTTGATACTGTAGCAGTCAGGAAGAGTGTTGCAGTTCCTTTTAAACTGCCTTAAGGTCCCGCTGTTGCTGCCTAATGAAAGAGATGATTTAATGTACCTTAGCTGCTGCCTGTAAACTGCTTGCTGTTCATCACTGAAGCCAAGTTGCCTCTCTTCTTGCCCTACTTGCCCTCTCCTTTTTTAGTGCTTTTGCAGGCTTAATTAGAAGAGTTGGCCGCAAAAGCACTAATTGGGTGAATGGCTTTGCAGGAACATGTGTGTGCACTTCATTCCTGGAAACAACAGAAAGGAAATTATTTTCTTTTGTTTTATGAATTTTCCCTGAAATGAACAAAGAGATGAAACTATCTTCACTTATGTAAGATGCCTTTCAACCGTAATTCTTAGTTTGTGTTTCTCACGGTAAGTGGACATAATTGTTGCATGGTCTTGTTCTTGCAGAACAGGAATTACTGGATTCAAGAGCACTGAAAGAATCTAAATTTTAATTTAAATTTAGGAATTATTTCTGCTCTAAGGGATTTCATGATCTTTGTATGTTACTACCTGAAAATGTTTGAACCACATGTTTACTAGCAAGATGATCAACATAAAGTATGTTGCAACTGAGTTGATTATCAGATGTAATATTAGGATTTTGCAGTGGGATGGGCTTAACTACACTTCTGTTTTCTGAACAGATGCTTAGTTGCAGTATGCATTATTAACTAAATCAATGTAAATGCTTTTGAAAGTTTCACTGTGTGCATTTATCATTGTGCATGCAACAGAAAACATCAAAAATTAACATAACAAATTAAGACAAATTGTGTAGTATTTTCTCAAATTGAAAAGCAAAGCAACTGGGAATTAGGTCCCTTGGTTTTCAAAGAGGAGTAGAGGGAATGGAACAGCCTGCAAGGCTTACCTTTTAGGAGAGCAGGAGACCCCCTGGTCTCATAAACACTGTCTGTGGAAAGAAGGGGCAGCAGAGATTATGTTGTGAGCAGCACTCACTCTGTTTTGTGTGAGAAAGAAGGCTCTGCAGAAGAACACTAAAGCCAGAGGTATGAGGAGAACCATGGTTGTAATGAATTAGCAGCTCAGTCTCCCCATGGGGAAACAGAAGTTGGCTGTTAATAGAAGAAAGATTAGGGGGTTTTGAATGTATACTCAGAGAGGGAAGAAACTATTTTGAGTATTTGCTGGGATTCATCTTGATTACCCTTGCAGCAGCTATTTCTGATGGAATATATTCACACTGTAAAGTTTTGACATTGCTCCCAAGAGGAGTTTTCCTGCTCTATTGTCTTCTGTATAGATGAATGGGTAAATGAAATATGAGGAAAGGTTAGGAGGTCACCACACATAACACTGGAGGGTTCTCTCCTGAGAACATGGTCTCTTGGAACAGCAAAACACATTGTTTAGGCCTGAAGGTTGTAAGAGAACAGGAGAAATGAGTGTGCAGCCCTGCAGGTCAGAGAAGGTTTTTACTAGGCCTACCCTTTCTGGTACCTGTATTTGAATAATTCCCTCTTACCCAAAGTCACTTGAAAAATGGAAGGAGAGAGGAATGCATTGGAAAGAAACAAAAGCCCACAGGCGCTGCTCAGGTTTTCATGGGGCTTGTGGAGGGAATCTCCCTGCACAGTATCTTGCATTGGAGGACACTTCTGAGGCTTCCTTTCAGAAGGCAGAGACACCCTCATGAAGTGTGTTCAGTGAGCTCAGGCCACTAGCAGGGATGCAATGGGATGAACTGGCTGCACCACCAAGTCCTCAATGAACTCTGGTGGAGCTCACACCACAACCCTGAGTGCCTTATCCCTGTTAACAGCACTGTGCTCCTGCTGCAGCTCACTCTCTTTGCTGGGCAAAACATTTTGTGACTGGTTGAACAGTTTTACTAACCCACTTTTTAAACTACAAATACTCCTGTTCAAGAGGAGTAAAAAGTAAGAGCTTTCTTGCACATGCACCAGTGTGAGGTTAAAACAAAGCTGATGGCCCATCAGGATGAAGGTGGCAGGGGTACAATCCCTCCATAAATAGGTTGCTCTGGCCAGAAGCTTTAGGTGCAAAAGAGTTATATCTGTTAAGAAATGAGATAGCTGGAAAACTTTGTATTATGCCAAGAGGGTACTGGTAGGAGCCTACTTTGAAGGCAGAAAGAGGATTGCTTAGTGTGGGACTTGAAAGCCCCTTCCTTCCTAGGATGCTCAGCACTGTTGCAGCCCTTTCCAGTGAAGACACGGACCCAGGTGAGAATGCTGCACCAGGAACTGCTGCGAGGGGCCACCCCTGCAGAGAGCAGCAGCACCCATCTGTGTGCATGTGCAGACTGTGCCTGCTGGCACAAGGCACTCAGAATGTAGTCCCAGCCTTGCTCTCTCCCAGGGCCATCTCACTGAGCCCCCTTAATGTGCTGTGCAGCACGGCTGTCATTAGAAACCATTTGTACACTCACTGGCTGAGCTGGCAGGACCCCAGGGGAAGTGGATCTCTGATGACACAACTGGACACCTGAATGCTCTAAGCAGATCCCAGGATGAAAAGGTGGTTCTGGCACTCCTTTAGTATAAGAGTTTTGGAAAACTTGAGTGCAATGTGTCTTTCCTGTAAAGCCTATCCTAGGGCTTTCACCCTCTCATAGGTTCCTGATCTGGTCAGTGTTTCCTACAGATGTTGACAGTAGGATTGTCTTGCCCAACCCCAACTGGTTACCAGGCAGGAAATGAAGAGGCTCCATGGGATGGTAATTGTTCTCCAATACAGATATGGTATCATCCAGTTACTGTGAGCTGGTTCTACAACTTTGCAGCTGAGGGCCCAGTTGTACCTTTGCATACTGACTTTGCACAGGTGATTCCAAATCTCAAAGATGTGGTCTGTACAACTGGGCTTGTGTCTTGCTACAGCTGCACGAGTAAGTCTGCCCTTCCAGACTGCTGACCAAACTGCATGTTAGGGGTGTGGAAACCCTATGAGAAATTACAGGGGCATTCAGCTTTGCTACTGGACCAGAAAAGGGGCTTTGCTCCATGCCTGCTGCTTGTTACAGGGGATGGTGGCAGGGCAGTCACACGCTACTGTCATCTCCAAGTTTAGTATGACAGTTTAGCATGACCCAGCAAAAAGGACTGACAGTGGGGGTGAGGAAAACAGCTGTTCCTTGAACTGTTTCCAACCCTGCAGCATGGTTACTTCCAACCAACTGCTTCCAACGTGGAGCAGTGGCAGTTGCAGGAACCCCAACCAAAGCTACTCTGAACAAAGCCCCAGAACACTTACTGTGTTCAGCTTCTCAGCTGCTTCACTCTGCTGGGCTAGCCTACTTCTTGAGGCAGATATGACCACAGCTAAAGGTTAGGTGACCAAACTAGGATCAAGTTAGAGTAGCCTTTTGACAGCAAATTCATGTAGCACAACAGAGCTAGGTCTTTAAGTTACCTGCTTGGCAGACTTACAGCTAGATTTCAGAGGCTGCATCTTGCCTACAGTTTATCAGTGTTCAGCTTTTATTTACAAGAGGTCTGAGATGTATGTATACAGCAAGATTTGCTGAACTGCTGAAGGAGGTTCACAATTAGATGAGCAAAGCAGATGCAACAGCAGCACATAAGGACTCAACAGCTTTGTGACTGGTGTGAAGATTCTGAAGTCACATATAGATTGGCAGCTTTGTAGACCAGATCTGAGGAGAATATTATGTCAGTTATAGGAGAAGTGATAGAGATCCTGTTTGACAGCCATGAGTAAGCCAGGAACTCCTCGGTTACCCCCAAGTCTTGAAGAAAACACCACACTAGGAATGGCATCTTTGGATGATGGGTGGGGAGAAGGGATGGTTCTAAGCAGATGAGCATCTTGGAGACTCCAAATTCTGGTGTAGCAATCCTGACCAACTGGGAGGAAAGCAAAATTCAACATTACACAAAAAGGACTTTATATGGTTCTGCAAGATTATCACCACAGAGGCAGAAGGTCTAATGGGGAAAACACCCTGAATTTTTTTACACCCACAAGAGGCAAAGTGCTTATCCATACTTTACAAAACAGAATTTTACACTCATTTTTCCCACTCATTTTTACACAAGAGTGGGAAAAATGTGCATTTCCTATTAGGTAATTAAAGGTACCAGAAATCAGCAATTAGAGTGCTTTTCTCTTTATCAAGCTCCTAAGCGAAAAAAAAAAAAAAGGGGAGAAAAATCCAAATAAAAAATTCTTATTATTCCACCACTTACTGACAAATCCAAGGAAAGGAAGTCATTGTCTTTACAGTGACTTTATGAAGCTTTGCTACACTGCAAGTGTTTTGTTTCACCTATTGGTACTTTTCCTTACTTTTCCTCCCCCACCCCAAATATAACAATAGTGACACAAAAATCTGAGTGTAACTGGGAGTATTCAAAATGAATATGAGTGGTATAGACAGTTTACAAGCAGTCAGGCCCACATGCCAATGCTTCAGTTCATCACTACATTCTCCACTTAAACACCAACTGAAGATATACATATTCTCTATATAAAGTTATATCTGTATATCTTATCCTGTTTCCATGTTTTTTCCCTGAATTTTAAAATCAAGTGTTTTCTGCTCTACTCTTGAGACATACTGTGGAAAGGATAATGGGACTTTTGCAGGACACAGCAGATAAAGCTGTTGAGCACCTCACAAGATTGATTACAGTAGGTGTGCATCCATAACATAATTTTCATAGTATATTACAGTGTGTTTAAGGCTAATGTTTTTTCTGAATTTTGAGGAATTAACAGCTTTACAGCTTCTAACAGCTGCACCTAAAAAGCACCCTCAGGCATAAGAAAATCACTACCATACACTATAAAAATAGAAGGGGTAAAAAGTCAACCCACCTGCTATAAGAAGTCCTTCCTCCTCATTTACATGCAAAGGGAGAAGAGCATATTCATTGTGATGACCTTTGTACTGTTTTACACACTTTGTTGTTCTCAGGTCCCACAGTTTTATCTGCAAGTTGAAGCAGTTGTTTGAGAGAGGATATATTGAAGCAGAGAGCACCCAACAGTTGGGATGTGTTTGAGCACATCCAGAGGAGAGGGCCATCAAGATGATCAGAGGGCTAGAGGACCTCTCCTATGGAGACAGGCTGAGAGAATTCAGCCTGCAAAAGCAGCCTCCTCCCAATGGAGACTACAAGAGAGCTGGAGAGGGTCAATTTATAGGGGTATGTAGTGATAGGACAAAAGGAATGGCTTTAAACTGAGAAGGTTCAGTTCAGATTAAATATTAGGAAGCTCTTTAATGTGGAGGTGGTGAGTGACTAGAACAGGTTGCCCAGAGAAGTTGTGGATGCCCATCCCTGGAAGTGTTCAAGGCCAGGTTGGATGAAGGGCTAGTGGAAGGTGTCTCTGCCTATGACAGAAGGCTGGAACCAGGTTATTTTTAAGTTTCCATCCAATCCAAACCATTCTGTGATAAATAACAGGCTCTAGAAGAAGATCTATAAATGGAACTACCACCCACTTCCATACTACACACTAAGAGCAGATATCTGCCCTTGGGAGTGGGCTAGAGTACATCCATAAGTACCTGTAAATGCCCAGACACTTAAAGGAACAGAATATCCTAAACACAACAAATCCATACCTTTCCAGCCATATCTGCTGCCATCAGATAGTGTTCAGCCTCCATAAGGTGAATGGATGTAACTGCTGAGCCATGGAAGAGACGAATTGCTTTCCAGCTCTGCCCCTTGCGGTTCCGCTGGCGCACGTCAATGCTGAAAATCTCACCCGAACGGCAGCCATTGTACAGCACCGGGGTCTGGGAGAGTCCCAGGGAAAGAAGTGTACTGTGTCACATTGCAGGGGTCTCACAAGTTACACAGACACAGTCTGTGTCATGCTTTTGAGTTCTACAGTCAAGTTGTCAAATTGTTCTAACAGATGCATTAAGAAGCAGATTTTTAATTACACACTGCAACATTTTTCAGCCAATTCATTAATTCTATTCATACCTCAGCTATTTAGTTTAGCTGTAAAAGTTTCCCAAGGTAAGCAGGAACTTCATCTAATGTAACAGCAAAACAGAAACTGGAATTCTCATATTCCTGTTTCCTGATCCTAACTCTTTGTGAACAAGTCCATCAGTACTTTATAGGGACTTTCTCTTTCTTGGTGGAGGTAATACACTGAGCGTTATTAGAATGAGGTTTTTTGCCAAAACCAAAACAATTTTACATGTTATTACTGTGCCTTTTGTACTTCCTTGTCTTTTAACCTCTGTAATCGTAACAAAAATTGCCCCTGTTGCCACACTTTGAAATCAGATAATCTTTTTGTTGCTATTCAATTGTGTGCAAGTGTCAGAGCACATCAGCTCTGCTGTGGAACAGCCATCCAACAACAGCTGTCATCACAACCTTATGTACAGCATGAGGAGTCCTGCTGAAACAGAACAAAGAGCCCACCAATGAGGCAGTACTCAGAAAAAATGGTGTCTGGTTCTCCCTACCTGTGTGGCAAACTGCTGTGCCAGCACATCACTGCTGGTTCCAAATGTCTGACGATGCCCTGTCACTACATTGGTCACAAGCACTCGTCGTGTCAGGCCTAGGGAAGACAGATGATGTTGGTTTAGCTGTAATTTGTGTAACAGCTGAGAGATGAATGGAAGAACTCTTTCCCACTGAGACAGAGGAGGCCGCTAGCCTTGCAGATAGATCACCTGTGCTAAAGCAGTTGTCTGCTTGGGGATTCAGGCACCAAGCACAGGACCAGGCAGTGGATATCTTGAAACTGCACAGCATTCCAGGTCGATCTCCTAGAAGACAGGAGCAACAAATGAAGTGTTCATAAAATGTTAGGACAGAATGATAACTCAGAAAGGTTCTTAAGATTGCCACATTTCTTTTAACATTTCAATCTGATGCAGAGAAAGTGTCACCCAATTAGTGACCTTTTGCTACTCAAGGGACAGGAAACAGAAATGGAAGTTCATGATGTAAGTGGGACACCTACAATCTATGTAACTAGATGATACTGAGAGATTTTATTTTATTACGCTGAAATTTATTCTGTAGTCAGGAGGCTGACCATGGCAGGAAAGGGAAAAGTAACACTCGCCTTATAGTCATAAGTAAGCCATTTTTTATTAATGAGTGGGCTAGAAATAAAAAACATTTACTTTATAAACTACAATTAGCCAAAGCCTAACCTGCAAGTTCTGTGCCTGCTTATTTTTTTAAAAAAATGATTAAGTAATAACACTCTTACACATGTAGCCCCTGCACAGAATTTATGCCAATTAGCAGACTACATCCTCAGTTTTTACTTCCTTCACAGCACATCATACATGCATCTGCCAGGTAGCAGAGGTGACATGGACAAGAATGGATGGGTAACATATTTAGACTGGGTAAATTCTACTTTTCTCTCAGCACCTACTCAGCAAGGCTCCCACAAACCAACTGTTTAGGAGAGTGAAGGAAATCAAATTTGGAAATATCCAAACAGTCAGTAGGATATATTAGACAAGAGGACTTTGGTGGAACTTACCGCAGCTAATTATGGTGAAGGGCTTGAAATCTTTTATAGAGCAACTGAGTATGCTGGCCTAGTAGCCATCTACCCTCAGTGACTCCTCATTCAGGTTCATGCTGACTCTATGCAAATTTTTTTAATGGCTGCACATACAGCAATACATAAAAAATTTAAAATTAGCCCATTACTCTTACAGATTTCCTCTGTATAAATTTAACTGATCATGTCTGAATGGAAACCAGATTAGAGCATTGCACTCTGTGACTTGAAGCAGCATGGTTCTAACATCTATCAAGAAAGTCCAATTAATGAAGTCCCGCCCCCAAGAACATTCAACAAAAAAGATCAGCTATAGCCAGACTTAAGATGCAGTACTGTCCCAGTCAGTCAGGTTTTCCATACAACTGGAGCTGGAGTTTGTACAAGGAGCTATGGCTGAGATATTTACCAGCTTTCCACCTCTGATTTATGCACTGAGCATACCTGAGCAGCTGCTATGAGAAGGGATTCTGCAGTGGCTCTGGATACATATAAGGATATGTGAGTACTTGCTGTGTGCAGCTTCCGTGTATTAATTACAGGCCAAGCTACTCATGAAAAATCTAAAGTGTTTAGTTTATAAGTGAGGTGTTCTCCTGGCAAAGTCAAGTACTGCAGAGCTAAAAATAAACCAGGGCTTTGAGTACTGCTTGTTAATTAAGTCTCAAGTTCTTTCACCATAATTTCACTTTTTAAGCTCTTTTAGCTTTACAGGAATACAACAGTCTCACCAACTATTGAAAAAGAATGCTAAAATAATCTTTCATTTGTGCTCTTTTCATACCATAATTGCTACCAAAACTTGGAGACAAGAAATAAACAAAAACACCCTACCTGGGTTAGTGCTGCTGAACAATGATGCTGGAAGCAGACTGGCACAGCCTGGTGTTTCTGCAATTCCCATGAGACACAGCTTGCTGGAGTGAGTTAAGAAAAACTGCTTTCTCCCTAGAATGGAATAGGCTGCCTAATATTTATAAATGAGAAAAGCAAGATGCCCTGACACAGCTCACAACACTTTTCCTCGAGCCCTTTGATGTGCTTTACAGTTTACAACTGAGCTGTGACACTTCATTTCTTTCATAGGAATAAGCTAGAAAGAAGTCAAATTCTTGCCTGTATTTTCACTATCAGAAAGATAAGAGAATACTATTGTATGTTACTAGTGATAGGAAAAAAAGAAAAAAATAAGCATGGCCTACATAGATCTTTCTTCTCACTTTTTCAATAATATACATTAATATAGATCTGTTTTACATGGAAATAAATTGGAAAAATGGGAGGCAAGGAAAACTCACTTTAGATTACATTTAAATATTTTATGAAGACTATACCAGATATAAATAAAATTTGAAAGCTGCATTTCATGTTCAGCGGGGTAAATCTGTAACTCAAATAAGGGAAAGCACAAACCCACCAAACCAAGTGATCCCAAACCTGTCCCCAGCCATGCGCACGCCTGGTGAGCTCCTGCCCGATGGGTCGGTCTGGAATTGCCTGGATTTTACACAGGCCATTCCATACGTTCCTATGTAATTTCTTTTGGCGCTTTAATAGCACACCTGCTGTCTGCCATTTCCTATGTCAAAATTCAATTCTTTTCCCCCTCTCTCCTGGGCTCTGCACTGTTCATTACTGCTTTCTCTTCTATATCATCAACTTTCCTCTTCTTTGAGTCAGACCTGCAGAACATGCTCTGAAAGTTGCAGGTGATGCTACTGAATTGCTCCCATTCTCCTCTCACCCCAGCCAATATAGGGATGGTTTTAAACACAAACGAACCATCCCACTTTCAAAGAGATTCACTTCAGAAAAAGGTTGTTGCCTTAACCCTCTGCTCCTGTTCTTTTGCTTCAACCAACTTCCAAACATGAGATCATTTTGGATATGGCATTTACATACACTATTAATGAAGTGGGAATTCTCCATGGCAGAAAACATGGTCTTTCATTTACCATTAACATGAGAACAATTCTACATATAACAGAACCATTCATCTGCCTCAGTAATTCCAACATATTTTGATTTTCATTACTTTGCGTTTTCCAGAAAACTTATCTTCTGGGGGAACTACAGGAGAGGTATTCCTTGAAGTTAGTTTTTCTGTGAAGCATGATGCAGACTTGTGAAACCTGAACGACAATTTTGCTTTTTTAAAAAGGATATAAAACATGAGAATCTGGATGAGTCAGTGATGCCCAGCACACAGAGTTCACCTTCAAGGAGAAGAAGACATACTGTTTTTGTGATCTGTTATTCAATTAGGGAAAGATTATTTCCATGCAAAAATGACATAAAATTAGGCACTGGGCACAACTCCTCAGCCCACTAAATAACTCAGTAATGGGGTACAAGCATTTCAGCTTCATATTCCTAGCAACAGAACAGCATTGAGAAGATTAAAGGCACCAAGCACATCCTATTTTTCAAGAGACCATCCCTGAAAGAACCTGAGCATGACGAGATCATGAAAACCTATTTTAAATATGCCTCATATTTAAAGGAGGATAAACACAGTTTAAGGGTAAACTTTAAGGATAAACACAGTTTCCCAAAATTATTTTTAAGAAAGAAGCATGCCAATCTTGATAGTTTTGGTAGCCAAACATCAGTTTTGCCAGCTACAGTCCAAGTTTGAAGTAATCACTATCCTTGGAAGCTGGTACTCGTACGCAGTCTTCCATTCTAATTGTAGTGTAACATTCCTGACAACTATCACTGGTACTGAGCACTTTCAGGACAGGTTTATTGTGGTTCTGTGTTTATCCAAGCTTCACATTTCCAGATTCTTCCATTCTCTTCTCCTAGCCCCTTCCCCAACCCTCATGGCACTTCCACCTGAGCCTCCCAACAACAGTGTTCTGAGAATGCAAGCACCAAAGGAAGGAGGAACAGAAAAAAGTACTTTGCGGTTTGTGAAGTAGAGGTTGTCATACATCTCCACAGTGAGAGACTCCTTCCCCAAACCGCTGAGATTGATGATACCATATTTACATCCTCCATGCTCTACATCGTTCACAGTGAATATTCGTTCACAAGCAACATCTGCCTGTAAAATAAAAGCTTACCAGTCACACTTACTGGAAACTTACAGGAAAAACAGCTTGAGGGAGTTGCATTAGGTCTAAAATGAAACAACACATTAATTCTGATCCCTTTAACACCACCTGCTTTCCATTCACCTCTAAAATCAAAGGCCAACTCTTTTATATGCATGCACAGTAAAAAACAGGTATAAGGAAATGATTCAGTCCTTGGCTAACAGTAAATGATTTTTCCAATGTTAATTCTATACACTTACACGGTTTCTGAGTCCCCTTTGGCTTCAGCTACCTATGCAGTGCTCTGTTTACAAGGCCAGGAGGTGGTCCTGGAGAGCTTGCTATATAGTCTATGAAAGATCATGAAATGTAAAGTGATTACTGATGTTTACTTAAGTTCTCTGAACCACTGGCTTTGCCACTCTCAAAATTCTCATCTTTCATTTTATTCTTCTTTCTCTTGATCCTCTCCTTTCCTCCTCCCAGCCCCACAATAATGACCCACTCAACTCCTGTTTACTTCCAAAAGAATGTGTTGATCAGATTAAAAAACCCAAAAACCAAAAAAACAACCCAACAAAATATGCTTTCATATCCAACCATTTTTATAATTTTCCTTTGTAGGAAAGGAACAGTCTCTCCCTACCTGTTTAAAGTTACTGAGCACAGATTTTAAGAACTGTCAGCAGGAATAACACATCTTTAAAAGCTACATTTGACCTGTGTGATTTGATTACAAAAGCCTGAATTTTCACTGAAGAGGGGCTCTCTTTATCTTAAAGACTTATCATTTCTCATAACATACCACAATGATTTTAAAATTGTTGGTTCCAGCAACTGAGGAATCTGGACTGTGAATTTCTATCTTCCTCCTCTGCATGGAGTTCACTTTTAGTTCATGGACGAGCCTGTAAAAGCAGGTAGGAGGGTGAAGGGATTCAAGAAAGGAAAATTCAGGTAAGCCTAAATTTAATGCATATGAAAAGAATTCTGGCCAGGATATAGGACTACTTTCAATCACCAAAGAGAAAATGCCTGAATAACTAGCATGCTGAAATTTAACTTGCACAACCCATGAACATGAGCATCTTCCACATTCATGGAATTTTATCTCAGTATTTTGAACCCCAGCACATCTCTAGTATCCAGAAGAGCAACACAGCAAGTCACTAACTTAACTTGCCTTCTGCTGTTCTAATAGGGGGCAAGGGAATGGTCATGTCCATTGAAAGGCACTTACCCTGAAAAAGCTGTGCTATACTCATACAGTACAATGTGGCAAAACAGCATATCCATATACATACATAAAGTGAACTTTTTTTGAAGTAAAATTGGGAAACAATTTTCTCATTTGAATTCTCATCATTTTAGTAATCTGATTATTACAGAATATAACCTTTTCTCTGACTTCAAGTAGTATGTTCCTCCTCCTCCCAATGGAACAGTAAAAATGCAAGAAAACCTGACAGAAACAGTTGCACTAACAGCAGAACTTGGCACTGCAAACAGAAGACAAATCAAATCATTGTACCTGCAATAACTAGTGGAGCTGAGCAAACCCAGCTGCCTTTTCTGTAACAGCACAGATGAGTTCAGTCCAGCCCTTGTTGTTTTCTGGAAGAGAGTAACATAGAACTGTACTCAGTTATTTACTTGTTTAAGATTCAAATATGGCTGTGGGTCTTTGATATTTGGGATGTTTAGGTAACTTTTTTCTCGAGCCTACACACATTAAAATTTTCAAAATGTATAAAACACATTTCAGTACCATATACCTGACGTACTAGAGTAAGTAGACAAGAATATACTGTTGTGAGATGTGGAGTGCTTCTGTAAATACAGAAGCAGGAGAAAAAAAAATAAAACTCCAACAGCCATTGTTTTCACTCTACATAATCACCAGTACCACCTAGAGGTGTAAAGTCACCTTCTGGTTTCATTACAACACCTCCAGTTCTTCTTATACAGCAAAATCTTCTCTCACAACGAGACTGATATTAAACATGCAGTCTTACTGTTGTCCTAAACTGCTTTTTCATTCCTTTTCCATTCCCCTCACAGTTCCCTGGGGTTGGAACTAGCTGATCTTTATGGTCTTTTCCAACCCAAGTCATTCTACGATTCCATTCCATGATTCACAAATGCTTTAGAATTTAATGCAAACACCTTCTGGGGAGACCAAGGGATAGAGTATTTAGCAGAATTATGGAGTAAGAAATTTTTTTGATAATGCTCAGACAAAGCAAGTGTTTGAGAGTCAAAAGGTTCTTTAGACTGAAGAGTTGGTTGGAGAACTTCATTGCTTAAGAAAAAATGGTGTTCACTTCTCCCAAATGACAGCATATAAGCTGAGCTGTTATTTGTAAAGTTATAAGACATGTTTTTCAGGTAATGAAAAAGCCTCCTTGTTAGATATTTTACCCACACTACAGATATGCAGCATCAGCTTTAATTTCACTGTAACACTTTACGATGAAAAGCACACAGGCTTTCCAGACATAAACATAAGACCTGCCTTGATTTTTGCTGTCCAAAAAAGTTCTTCAAGAAAAAGCTGTTTCCACCAACTATGGTTAGTATTGCTTCTTCAAGATCCAGGAATATGATAAATAAATTTATTAAAAATGTGAAAAACTTTAAATCAAGATCCCACTTTGCCAATTCAAGGCAGAAATTTGAAACCTGGCATGCAATATCCTGACTCAAGTGTAACTGTGGAACAACTCCAATTCTGAGCACAGTTCCTGTGTTTTTATAGATTTTTTTGTTTGTAATGACTTGACGTCATTCCTGTGTGGAACAGCCAAACAAAAGGCTTCATAGACTTTATTCTTAGCAGAAAAAGAAATTGAATTGTCAGAACTTGAAGACTTTAGTTTATAATCTGTCCTAGGCCAGAGTACAATAGAACCTAATAGCAATCTTTTGCAAGACATACCAGATTCTGTTTTTCCTCTTCTTCTAAGAGTCTCAGTCTTTTGCACTCCATTGCCTTGTGCTGAATGCTGTCCTTGGTGAGGGGGTTGTGGTTATTATGTCCAGGCAATAGGCGAAAATAGCGGTTCTTTTCTGGGTCATAATAAAATCCTGGCAGTTCTTTGAGGTGGGGAGACATGGGGGAGAAAAAGTGACAAAATCAGATGGATGACTAAGTTTGTTTATTGCCCTTTGATATTTCATATTTTCCTGTGACTGTCAGAGTTGCAAGACCCAAAGCTCTAGCTCCCAACAGGTCCCAAGCCTGGCAAACAGACTAGGAACAGATGAGTCACTTTCAGGAGAAAAAAAGAGGTTATTTATAGTGTTCAAATGCACTGCTCTTACACAGGTACAGAATGGATGTCCCCACTGACCAAGAGGAAATTCAGACCAATCAGAAAAGCACAAAAGAAAGGTTTTGTTGCAGAACAAAAATGGTCTTTCTTCATAAATAAATCATGAGGGGAAATTCTTAGTTAAAAGACTTGGTAGGACAGAAAAAAAAAAAAAAAAAAAAAAAAAGACAGTGAGGTATCAAATAAACCCAAATAAAGTGATTCACTTCCCAGAACAAGACACTTTTTCTTCAGCACACAGGAGAAATTTAGATAAAATCAAGAGTTCATTTGACTTCTTCCAAAGATAAACTGGGATGAGAAAGACTCAATTTTAGCGCTTCACTGTCTGTGTGAACACAGAGGCAGACAAGTAAAATACTTTGATAGATTTAAAATACTTTGACAGATTGTCTCAAGACAAAGAAATTTACTCAGAGGCAATTTTTAACATTTCATTTCCCAAGTTTTAAATAAAAACTTTATTTACTACCAGATTTCATTTTAAGTATCCTCTTTTTGCAGCTGCTGACCATTCAGCTCTTTGTTTGCATCTTTTAGGTTTCAGCTTAGCCACAAGTCACCAAGACTTTTTCAGGTCAGCAAAAATAAAAAGTTAGTCAATGAATCAGTAAAGTTTATAAAAGCACACTACATTCAGTAGTTACACAGTAACTACACAGGAAGAAATGTCTTGCAGCATAGATGTCCTAGCATGCTCACAACACAATATAGTGATATATAAAAAAATCTCTTTAAACTCAGTATTGTTTCAGGACTCTCCTGTTGTACAGAAATGTAAGCCCTCACTGGCTTAGTTTTTGCTAGCATTGTTTTATGAGTCAGGAAGCCAGAACATAAACAGGACATCTTTCTCAACAGCACTGCTACTTCATCATTTGTGGTAAATGAGCAAGTATTGAGCGAGAGTATATTTATTACAGACTACAAAGTACACTGAAGGCATAAAGAGAAACACTTCACACAAGAGACACACCACAAAGTGATGGATTATGCACCTTTCAAAAGACTGAGTAACTGAACACAAGCTGTAATTTTTTAAATGCTCTCTTATTTTATTTGCTTCCTTAGTAGTTAATTTTCTTCCTAAAGCAGCATTTCTGGAAGGAGAACCGGAATTGCAGTTTTCAGTTTATATCACTTTGTCTACGCACACAAGTTTTCAAACATGAGTATTTATGGGCCTGACAGTGACTGGCTCTGTTCTCTAGATCTTTACTTACATCTTTTTGTATCACCTGATGTTACTTTACTCCACAAAATTTACTGTTTGTATTGCTCTGTCACACCCAATTATTAATGCAGCTACTATTACTTTTCTCATACATTCAGCATATAGGAACTGACTTTTGACCCATAAACACCATCTCTTACCTGGTGCTACAGAGTTCTGTGTTGAACTGGATGAAGAAGGATCTTCATTGCTGCTGGGACCTGCATTCACTGGGGTCTGTGGTTCTTCTTGTTCCAGACTAAAAAAATAGCATTGCCTTCAAGATAGGCTCGCAATTGCCCCACACATCTTTCCCACAAAGAATCTAGAAAGTGGATTGTTACTGACATCAATGGAATACCATTCTGCATTGCTCTGATAGCACACCCTGCATATCACCATACATTAAACTATGAAAATCAAACAGTGAAAAATATCCAACTTAAAAATTTCTCAAGAACATTAGTGCTACCAACATCCTGAAAGCCTTAAATGACTTGCTAATACATTAGAGGCGGCTGTTGATTCTGCAAGTACCTTTAACTTTCTTCAGCAAAAGATTAACTGGGGAATTATACATTAAACAAACAGCCGACTCCTGAAAGCATGCAAGTCTTCACAGCACAAACCGAGAGAGAGTGTGGGTAAAACACTGACGTCAGGTCAAAAATATTTTGCCATTCTCTCCATAACAAGAATTTCACTGATGAGGTTTAGAAACATGCAAAATAAACAAAAGTTTAATGAGAAAGCAACCATAAAAACAGCTCAAACACAGGCAAGTGTAAGTTGTAAAATGCAAAACGTGCTTTCCTGAAAGGATCAATTTTCAAGGCAGAGCATTATTCCTGAGACCTTGCTCCATTTACCTGGTCTGCTAGATGTGGTGTTTTTACCACATTACTTACCATGCTTTCAAACATTCAGGAAGAGTCTTTAATGACAGATTTTACACCAGTAGGCTCAGAAGTTTAAAATAAATAGGCACGTAGAATGAAGTAATTATATTTTTCTTCCCTGAACTATCTTTTCATATTGATGAAGGGTTTATGGACAATAATGCACAGCTGAAAGGACTGGCTAATAGAACAGCATCTTAGTTTAAAATCAATGTACAGTCGTGAACACACAATAAACTTTCAGAAATCAGTACAATTCCACTCCCAGTAGGGATGACAGATATGACAGATAACACAGATGACCAGAATTGCTGTCTACTAGAACTTCAGGTGGTAACCCTCTCAATTCTAGAAAGTCACCATTGTGCACATTTAATTCCGTGTAAGACAACGGCTTGGCCCGCGCTAAGCTCAAGCTCCCCGTACTCGCCTTTGGGCGCGGCTGTTGTGGCCGGGTCTCCTGTGCCGGGGGGGATGGTGGCTGCGCCTGTGGCTGCTCCATCCACGCCTCTCCTTGCCCCGACGGTAGTTCCTCCGCATTTCTGCTCTTAAAGCAACCACACGCACATATCTCACCCCTGCTTGCCTGGAACGGCTCAGCACACACCAGACAAGTCTCTTAACGCGGCCTCTTTTCCAACACTTTCAACCTGTAACGAACAGGCCTGCCGACCGCCCGCAGCACAACCGCTCCCCTACGCCTGTCGACTTCCCCGCTAGTCCCGGATCAGCTCCGCGGCTCAGCCCGCAGCGCTAAAGCCAAAACCGCGGAGGCAGAAGGGCAGTGATGACCGAGCATCCCCCGCCGTCTCCCCGGGCCCGCCCGTCCCTCACCGCGCCGGGCCCGCGCCAACCCCGCCGCATCCGCGCTGCCGCCGGCGCCCCGCCCACGCCCCCAGGGGCGCACCTCATTGGCTCTCAGCCGCGGCGGCCGTTTGATGGACAGCTCGATCGTCCAACCGCAGGATGCCGGACCGGTGCGTGCGCCGCGCGGGGGCGGGGCCAGGGGGAGGGCGGGGCCGGGATGAGGGCGGGGCCAGGCTGAGGGCGGACTGAGGCTGAGGGCGGACTGAGGCTGAGGGCGGGCTGAGGGCTGAGGGCGGGGCCGGGCTGAGGGCAGGCGGGGTGTGGCTCTGAGGGCAGGCGGGTGTGGGTAAAAGGGGGCTCTTAGTACGGCAGGGGAGCAACGCAGGGCAGAGGCAGCCTGGGGTTGGTGGCAGTGCTTTGAGGGGACGCCGAAAGCCTATCTCCGCTTCCTTCACTTATGTCGCTTTGGCTTCCCCCAAAGCTTGGCTGTTGGCAGCTAGAAGCTGTTACAACCGCTTTGAATTTGTCAAGAATTCAGAAAAGAAAACGTCTTGAAGGTGACTCTCCTGACTGAGGCCCCTTGATGCTTAATTTTTTCTTATTTTGAGCCTTCAAGGGTGTGGTGGTGGCTGCCAGCTCCTTGCAGTCCGAGTAATAAGCTTTCTCTTCTTAATCGCTTATTAAACGTGTCCTTAAGTAGTTTTTGTGCAATGCCGTCCCCCTTCCTGCTTGTCTAGCTTCTAGCGCTTAAAAAACAGTTATTACCAGAGTTGTAAAAAAGTTTGTTTATTTAATGAATGTTTAACGTTAAAACAAACAAGAGCTATACTTTAAAAAAATTTGTGGAAAAAAAAAAAAGAGTTAGCCTTTTTGTTTCCAAAAGGATGAGAGGTTTTTTCAGTTGCTTTAACAACTTAAATAAGAAATGCCAGTACTGGGAAAATGCGCAGTGGGTTTTTTCTGCATTCAATGTTTAAGACTTTGCACAAGTTTGCTGTCTTACTTGGCGGGAGAGTAATTTTTGGGAGATTTTGGAATATTTTTTGTTTCTCACTTGCATGATCTGTGTTTTAAATTAAAAATGCATTGAGTTAAAATAATCTTGGGGAGTATTCACTTAAGGATACGAACAGCTGCAGAAGTCACCTGTGGCTTGTATATATAGTTTGTGAGTTCTATTTCTTTGTCTTTACAAGGCAGAACACAGCATGGTCTAACTCTAAGGCATGTTTTCTTGGTTAGGGCTGTTTCTCATAGTGGTTTAGTGATAGTAATCTTTAGCTTTCACAAGATAAATTTGAATTTTAATACAGTAACAGGAGAAAAGTGCCTACAGAAAGTTAACTGCTCCTAAAACTGTCACTGATGTTGACTTATTCAAAGTAATGGTTTATATGGCATTGGTACTTGATCTGTATGTAAATCTGATGCTGGTACACCTATGCACAGGATTCTAGGGAGTGTTTTCTTCGTGGTATTTCCTGACTTGTGGGTAATAGTCTAGAATATCTAAAGTTTTGCAAGTACTGTTTTACTCTGCTTTGTTCACTGGCATTGTTTAATCTGTATAATTTCTGGTGCCCAGTGAGCAATATTCAAGGTTCTGTGACCAATGTATGCTGCTTGTAAGCTGAGGGATCTCTGTCACTGAAATAGTTACTATTGGGGAAGAAGAGTATTAAATGATTTGTTTTCTCATTTGTATTGCAGGTTCTTACTATGAAAGCTAATAAAGAATAGACTGGAAGATATTTCAGAGATCACTGGTTTTCCATGCATGCATTGAAATAAAATGTATAAATAAAATACACACGCTCACCCATACATTGTTCCTTAGCAATAGTTTGCCTAACCTCTTCTTAAAGTCTTTTTGTTTGGTTTATTCTGATTATTTTATTTTAGTATTTATTATTATATCTTGCTGAAAGGTTTTTTCCTGATGTGTTACCTTATTGCTGCAATTTAAAACTATAACTGCTATTCCTTCTTCCTTCTGTGGATATAGAAAACAAATTGTTACCTTGCTCTCTGCAGCTGTATTCCATATTTGAAATGTGAAAAAGCTGTCCCTTTTGAATAATTTTCTGTAGATTGAAGGCTGCCTCAAGAATACCATTCCACTAGGATATTATAGATGTCAACTTTTAGATTTGATGATTCTTGCTTCCTTTTTCGGACCCCTTTTATGGAGAACAGATCTTTCCTTGAAGTGTGTTCCTCAAAACTGGATATAGCCCTACTCAGCTGAGGCCTTCCTAGTGCAGAGTTTGTTTTGCAGCCTGTGCTCAGGTTGGAGTTGTAGGATGTTCTACAATTGCCAACTTCCATGAAGCTTCTGGCCAGAAGTGTGAGCAGATGAGAACTGCTTTCTGACCAGTTGTTTCCACTCCGGATTTGGGGAATTGCTGTGCTGGTGCTGGTAACCATTGAACGCTGCTTGACTCAGGCTGGTTCATGAGTTGGCCCAGCCCTCCTGCCCTGTGGAATGTGCTCTGCCCCTGTGTGCACCTTGGCTGCTTTTCTACTTCCTTCACCTGAGGGACTGCGTTTATACCCCTGTAGTTGATTCAATACATATGTTCAGATTATGCTCGGATAGTTGATTGAAATGTATTTGTAAATTGCATTAAAACAATCTGTAAAGACCAAATTTGATCAGTAACATTAGACTTTAAGGTTTGAATGTAGGTTTAGGATTACTACAGTTTAATGTGTTGCCTTTCAGATGGACTGTGGGGTCTCAGCCTGTGTTCATTCTTAGCAGGTGCATCTCAAAATTAGAAGTAGTTTCTCTTAAGTTCTTCTTTTGCGGAGGCTTAAGCTGTGTATTTTGCCTCATGCTTTCTGTGGGCTAAACCTGTGTTCTACTTGTTAAAGCTCAGTATACATACGACAACTCCTTAAGATTTGCTAAGTGGGAAGGGTACCTGGGCCCATGGATTACGTAGGGTTTATGCAGGGTAATCAAAATTAGGATTTTTTTCTAATAGTAAAATTTGTGTTTGTTCTAATACTGCTGAAATCAAAGCAATTTAAGAGTCTGTGCAACTTTGTGCTTACTCTGCATCATGAGCTGCAGCAGTCCTGCAGTAATAGTATCAGAGCTCTTGTGAAAGTTGCTGTTTGCTGTTTTATCTTAGTTTTCAGAATGCCCTGCTATCCCACAGGCTCTGCTGTTACTGCAGAAAATAACTTTTAGATTCTCTGGCATTAGGTCATAAAATTGGTTAGATTGGAAAAGACCTTTAAGATGGTCCAGTCCAACCATTAACCAAACTCTGCCAAGTCCACCGAATGTCATCCACAACCATGTCCCCGAATGCCTTATCTACACATATTTTAAATATCTCCAGGAATGATGACTCCACTGCTTTTCTGGGCAGCTTGTCCTAATGTTTGACCACCCTTTGGGTGGATATTAGGAAAAATTTCTTCAATCTAAACAAAGGAATGAACTGCTGTAGAATTTAAGCAATTAAGGTGACGAACTGATGTGATTCAGTTTGTATAAAGATCACTAACTTCCTGCATTTATTCTGTATGTTTCATTTTTTTACTCTGTCTAGTTTAAATCTCGAGCTCCCAAAGTGGTCCTGATGGTCTTGGAGGTGCAGCGTCCCTTGAGGATCTGCTGGGTGTTTTAAGGATGGGAGCAAATCGGAGCTGACCCAGGAGAGGGCAGCAGTGCACTTGCACAGAACCACTATGTCTTGGCTCTGTAGGGTGTTCTGTACCAAGTATTGAATCTCTATAAAAATCGATTTTAAAAGCAGAAGTACACCAATGAATCCTTTTATAAAAGTGTATTTATTTGTATTTATAGCCCTGAAGTCCGGGGACACTGACACATATTTTAGCCAGACTTTGCGTCCAAGTAAGAAAGTGAAACTTCTTTCTTGTGGTATCAGCTTTATCTACTGCAGGTCAGAGGCCATAAAAAACAAGCCCATGCATCAGCTCTTAGTATTTATATATATGTATGTCTTTTTAATATAATATATATTATTTTATAATATATAAAATGTATAAGTGATAGAAATTCAAATTTTGCTCTGACAGTACATCTGAAGTCTCTTCCAGTCAAGTGCTGGCAACTTCGGGAGTGAAACATGCTGGTCAAATCTTGCCTTCTTTTAAATGCTTTTTTTAATAGAAATGCTTAGACATAATTTACTGGATAGTTTGATCAGTAATGAATTAATTTTTTTTTTTTTTTTTTTTTTTTTTTTCTTCCTATGACTGCAGCAGCCCAGTGTAGAACAGTCTTGCTGCTGCAGCCACTTGGAGTTGACTAGAAGAAACAAAACAACTAAAATCCCCAAAACATAACAACAAAACAGAAAATCCAAACCTGAATCTTATTAGATATTAAGGGAACAGTTGAAGAGAGACTCCTGATCCATGTAGCAGCAACTTAACGAGAGCAGAATGACAAGTCTGATGGCTGCTGTTGCCAGTTTGGTAGAGAAATGCAAGTGTTTATTACACGTGAGTGTTTCCTGGTGTAGTTTCTATGAGTATTAGAACCCAAAAATCCAAGGGTCAGTGCAAGGCCTCTTGCACTGATTTTTTGTGTGATCTTGGGAATCTCTCAGACTCTCATGGTGTTGAGATTTGGGGTAGTCCTGTGCAGTGCCAGGAGCTGGACTTTGATAATCCTTGTGGATCCCTCCCAACATAGAATATTCTATGAAATTTCTTTCCCTAGAAAGACAAACTGAAATCCAGACTCTGGTGCTAAATTTTATGCAGATAACTGTGTATGTCTTAAATGAGCTCTTATTGACCCTGATTGGAGAGGGATGTTAAAGATCCTTTAATTTTTACTGTAGGAAGAATGGTTTGCTTTGCCATTTTGTTTTGGACTTGTCACTCCTGTGATGTAGCACAGACTTCTGTGCACCAGTTAGGTTTTATTAGTCTGTTCTGGAAATGGTTGCATTTTCATACTACATTTTTCTTTCAAAATACCATGCTGTCTTTTGAATGGCAAAGTGTGCTGGATACATGGGTAGTCCTTTTGAACATTTTTGATGTTTTAGCTAAATATCTTAAATATTATTTACGTGCAGCATGAGCCATTACTTAACACCCTGAAATATCTTTTGTGGGTTTTTGACTTCTGTCATTACTTGTGGCCCAGTCTGAGAACTAGTCTAAGTCCTGATGTTGGTGTAGGCTTATGGAAATTCTGTGTGATCACATAGATCAACATATCTCTGTCTACAAAGCCAGAACTTCATTACCACATGTTTCAGTGGATGGGTGGGGAGAATGCTAATTTGAAGGCATGAGATTTGAAAGTGATATTGACCACAGATGTCTGTGCTCTGCCATGTTTCCTATGAAAATTCTATGAAAATTGAAACTTTGTTTTTTCTTGGTAAAAAATAATGTCTGCAGATGATAAAGTGATCTGTCAAGCAGGTAGGAATAGTAACAAGGCTTACACTGCTATAATGTAGAACTGGAATTTATATTCCTTGCAGAGCCATTGTAGAGTAGAATATCCTGATGGTGAGGAAACCTGTGTTGAATAATACTGTCCTGCCCGTTTTAGGGGGAAAACTCAAGATCTGCATTGGAAGGTCAAGTTCCTGGTGTAAATAATGCTAGCTTTGAAGTGGTGGCAGCTGGCAGCTTTTTCATTTTTCCTCCAAACTCATTTGTTCAGTTTATGGGCCTCTAATACACAAAGTGCTTGCAGTTACAAGATTGATTTCTAGTCTTGTATTTAAAATTTGCCAGGAAAAGAACTAGTCAGCATCTCCAAGGAAGTATTCTCCTTTGGGGTCAAAATCTTGTGTGCTGCTTCATAGTTTCCCTTGCCTGCTTTGGGTATTAAGGTTGTACTTTTATACAGAGAGAGATGAACTGTTCTGCTTTTACGGATCAATAGCAGATGTCAGGGCTCTGACAACTGATTTCCCACTGGAAGAAAAATATGTGACATAGACCATAGGAATCATCTTTCTTAGCAGACTTCTATATTAAATACATGAGGCTTTGAACAGATGTATAGATCAATGGTATTGCAGGAAAAAATCCTTCTCCAGAAATTTCAGTCTGGAAGTCAGTGTTTTGCTTTCAGAAAACAACTTTATCTTTGAAGTTCCTAGCAACTAAAGACACAGTGTTACAGGGCTACTAAGACCTCATTTCTCAAAGTCTATGTTCTGCTCACATCCAAAGGAAAGCAAGTAATTGGAGAGACTTGTGTGCAAGGAGGCATTGTAATCGTATGAGGGTAGTTCTCAGAAATGGATAGTAAATTAACACAATTTTGGAATGTGAGTTTCCTGAACTGTCTTGTATGCATCGTGCTATAGATATTCCTTTTGTAAAAGTGCTTTTTGAGTGATGCAGGAGTGACTTTGCTTAGTCTCCCTTCCCCCCCACCTCATCTTTGAAGATGTGTGTTGGAATTTCTTGTTTCAATGTTTTTGTTTTGTGTTGTGGTTTTTTGGTGCTGGTGTTTTTGTGTTGTTGGTGTTTTTTTTTTTTTTTTTTTTTTTTTTTAAGGAAAGGGGATGAATGTTTTATGAGGTAAGAATTCCTCTCTCATTCTCTTCCTAATCCTCTCTCAGGGAGAACATGGCGGGTGGAGGAGGAAGCTCAGCTCAGTGTATGCAGACTGGTGTGGGAGGCTTCCTGTTACTGACGTGTAAAGTGGGGTGAGCAAGTTTCTTTTGAGGACTTTAAGGAGTATATGCTGAAGGAAGAAGGGTGGGAGGAGGGAGGGTTACCATGGGAAAGCAGTCTCCATATATCTGTGTGTTTTGTAGACGGTATGTGTGGGTTCTTTGATTTGTTTGGTGACAGGAGAAGGATTTGAAGGAAAGTCAAAGATGATCTGCAGATACCTGGTCTCATAAGGATAATGTATATTGTCTATTCATGTCTTGGTTACTATTTATCTGCCTGTATTACTGTAATAACATAGAGTAATATATGTTATATAGTAATATATAATACAGTAATTTATATTACTATTTATATGTTCTGGATGCTTCTGGATGTATCATTGTGGCTCAGTCTTAAATTTTATTCTTAGACTGCTGTGCCTTTGGTCATTCTAATTGCATGTGTACCCTAATATTTATCATGGACAGTGACATTGCCTTCCAGTCCACTGGAATGCCTGTTCCATTGTTGGCTCCATGGATTCTCTGCTTTGTGGAGCCCTTCTAGGACCTGGTTTTCAAACTGCTGCTCTTCAGGGCACTGAATAGAAGCCAAGAATTCTGGGCTGTGGTTGCATGTGATTACCAGTATGGACACCAGCCTGTAGATTTCAAAGCATGTGCCTAGTGCAGAAATCTGCCCATGGGAGTAGCACTGCAGGAACTCCCATTAGTACAAACTAATAAAATTTACTTTCTGCACAGTTTGTGGTCTGTCATTTCTGCGTACCTGTGGAAAATAATGAAATAAAAACATTTTAGAGAAGACACACAACACTTAAATGAAAACAATAGACTATTTCTGGGAAGAAATACTAGATAAATTATGAAATTAAAATAACACTGCAGATAGGGTAGTCTTGGCACTGTTTTGTAAGATGATTTTCAAAAGTCTGAAGTCAATTCAGACTGCTGTGTGCTCTGTAGAACTGAAGCAATAATTGTTTCACATACAAGATGTAATATATCAGTTTGCAGTTCCAAAACAAAACCGAGACCGTCTAACAGAACTTTAGCTCTCAGCTTAATTGGATGGAAATTGAAAGAGGAGGTAGGATACGGAATATGGTTTACGGACTTGGTTGAGCCATTGTTTCCCTGAGTAAAGTACTAACTGGGAGCAGGAAAGCTCTGAAGGTCCCAAGGAAAAAAATAGGTAAATAACTGGCAGTAGGATCATATAAATTCTGTACTATAACCTTGTGGGAAATCAGGAAGGATGACAGAACTCTATATGAAACGGTTAAGAGCTTCCAAGGCCCTTAAGAGACTACCAGGCCACAGGGTTTGATCTGTGTTAAATACTCAGCAAGATTCAATTGTATGTAGTGTGTAGTTTTTTGTTTAGTGTGGCTTTTTTTGTTTGTTTTCTCTATTTGGGTAAAACTCAGTGTAAGTTGACTAATAGTGCTTACTTATTTTCTTTATAGAAAATGGCTGCTTTCCTAAGGCTAAGTGTGATTACATCAGCTGGTAGAGCATCCTCACTTTGAGTACTCAGACATATTTTATCTTTGTTCAGAATGATGTTTCAGAGCAGCTGAAAACAAGTTGTTTCAGAAGTGGGGAAAAAAATGAAAACACAGATTATCAGTGAGTTGTGTATAAGCTCAAAGTCTAGGGGAACTTCTAAGAAGTAACATAAGGGGTGAACCTTGTACAGTGATAAATCAGTGAAATAAAACTGCTCCCATGTGTTCTGGACAAAGTTAGAGGAGAAGATTAATGCCTTTATACAGTGTTGCTAGTTCTGCATGTATACTGTGTCCAATAGAGAAGTACTTCTAACTTGAGGAGAGTATCCACTAAAAATTTCTTTGAGGAAAGAAATAAGTGAAAATAGTGGGATGGTCACCTGTATTTTGTTTTAGAATTATTTTTGTTTTGAAGCTCTATTTACCTACATAGCATATTTTGGTTGGATTGAATTCTATGGGGCAGACTCACTGAAGCAATGATTCTTGTAGCAGTTGTTGGATATACTTGTTATGGGATTGGATATACTTGATATGGGAATAGACCGTAACAGGAGGAATAAAAAAGCTTATATTGGGCAAGTAGCTGATCAGTTATTCTTACTTTTGGTTGTACAAACTGACTGTACAGAATTTCTTCTATGTCTTTTGAGCATTCTGATTATCTTTCTTTGTGCCTTTTCTAGCTCTAACAAACTGTACAAAGTATTGAGAAATTGAGCACATTATAGATTCCTGTGTTGTGGCACAATGCCCAGAGTGTGTCGTCTTTGACTTGTGATTCAATAGTGAGCTGCTCTCTAATAATTCCTGGTTATATCCCAAGATCCTGTTCTTGACTGGCAATAAGTAATTCAGAGGCTGAAGGTGTACATGCAGTGTTAGGACTTTTAAAAGTATGTCAATTTGTCACCATTTAATCTGCCATTTAATGCCTTATGAGTCAGTTTTTCATTTCCCTCTGCCTCTTCCCCTCATCTTCTGAAAATCTCCAAAACAAAACAATAAAAAAACAAACAAACAAACAGAAAATTAGGAAAGATGACTCCTTCTGAGTTCAGTTATGTAGGAAGAATAAAGCTCAGTTCCAAAGCTTCTCTGCAGGTTAATTGAAAATAGTCACTGAAACCCTCTGCCACCTTACAATGTCCTTTCAGAAGCTGGACTGGGGGAAGTTTGCTTTAGGGGGGAGCTTAGAGAAAAATCCATTACTTCCAGGTTCACGATTTTAGTGCTGATGAAATAACTTGGAATACACTAGAAATGTAATGTGACTGAAAGGAAATGGTTACAGGCTTTCTGAATTAATACAAAATAGTTTGACAGAAAGAGAAATCTCACTGGAAATGGGTTACAAAGTGGCCCCGATTTCTTTCTGCCTGTTGCTGGTAGTGGCAAGCAGTGCCGCAGGTCTGGAAAAAGATGTTATTAAAATTTTTGTATGCAGCACATACACAAAATATGTGACTGTCCCTAAAGAGGATAAGAGTTTGGTAGTTGCAGTTAAAAATAATTTATTCAGGCTTAGCTAATGCTGCAGAATCTGATGGTCTCTTGTGCTGCTGGCCTGTAGTAAGCTGCAACATGCGTAGAAGAAATGCACAGCTCTGATTGCTCCCTGAATGTGTGCCATGAATACATTGTGTTAGTGATGCTACAGTAGATATAATCTAAGGATAGAAGCAATTGGAATACAGATACTCTTTTATCTAAACTGTACTAGTCTTAACATGTTAGATTCATCCTACCCATTAGGAAGAATGAACTTGTTCCAGCTTAAAGTCACCTCTGTAGTATTTCTCTAAACATTATTAACAAGCTGTTTTGGCTTCTGGAACCAACTGATTTCACTTCTGTTTTCTGAATTCAGAGATGTGCCTAGTATTTATGTTGTGTTTGCATGACAACTTTAGGGTGAGAGTATCAGCATAAACCTCTGGCTGCATGAGTGGCACTTCTACACCTGCATGGAACCGTGTCCAAGACAGTAAATCCTGTTTGAGGGCTCAGCTGCTCTTCTCTTGTGCTGAGTTTTGTGCAGCTTTGCTGATCTCTGAAGGTTACAGGAAGTGGGACACTTGACTTGTGGTGTTTGTTGAGGTAACTTGGCCCAGCTCACTCCTCTGGCCAACCAAACAAGCTGCAGACAGCCCAGTTTTGCTGTGTGTCATGGTGTATGTAGCAAGTAGGCAAGATGTGCCATGGAGGAGGACGACACACCCTGATAGATCTGATGCAGAGCCTATTTAATTCTCTAGAATTATTTTTATGGAATGTGGATTAGGTGCTAAATCCTGGAATAGCATTTAAAGGTTTCTTATCTAAGAACACCAAATCTCCTGAGAGGCGCAAAACACACCACTTCAGTTCATTTTGCTGAGCCAAAGCAAACCTACTGGCTTAAAGTATCAAAATAATATGCATGCTGCGATTCTTGGTAATTTATAAGTGTTCTGGGTCAGACTTCTGATGTGACTACCTAAACTAATCTGAGGGGTGAATCAGGCACTGTCTTATTTTTGGGTGTAGTAACTTGGCAGTAACCTTGTGTTAATGGACAAATTACAAGTCTTCATTTATTTGACTTTTTCACAGCAGTTTGTTTCAACCTGTTACACCACCTGCTTTCCTGTAGGAGACTTTTTGCGTGCACATCCCTTTTCCTGGACACAGGGATAGTGGCCTAGGCTGGTTACTGTCACTGGGCTCTTGTCAGGCTGGATGGCAGGTGGATGTCATCCTACCCTGTCACCAACGACTGGCTGGCTGAGGTGGGGAGCGTTGAGTGGAAAAGAAGGATTTGTTCTGTGTTAGTGTGACAGCAGATGTATCCTGCCCAGCTTCCAAAATGCTAGAGAGTATTACCGGGTGGGTCAATGACAAGGCCAGTGACAAATTGTTTCACCACAGTATCCTTTTCATAGGGCTGTCCTTCAAGCTGTGTCCACTTCACCAGAAATGTGGCTAAGTGGGAGGGCTTGAGAGAGGAGGCTGAAGGTTTTTTTCCCTGCAGACAATTGGTTGGGATAAATGTTTTGTTTATCTTTATTCTTGGAGAAAGTTTGTGTGGGTTTTTTGTAGTCTGGAGGGGAAAAAAAAGTAGATCAACTGTTGATGTGTTATTTTTTCTTTCTTTTTTTTATTTAAGGAAATAATCTTTCCATAATAAGCTTGAAAGTACTTTGATGACTGAAAACAGTGCTATAATATATGAAATTAAATTTTCTTAAAATAAGAAATATCTGACCTTGAAATCATAAGTTTGGTTTTATAAAGGGCTTCCACTGGATAATATTAATGGTTTTGGCTTTTTTAGAGCATTATAAACTGAATGACACACTCATATTCGTGAAAAGTCAATTTAAATATGTTTACTGGCTTCCTTGTGATTTAAAACTTAAATAAATATCTTGTAGACTTCTTTGGCTCTATAGGCACTAACTAAAGTGACATGTTGTTTGGGACATGCACTATAAATTCTGGGTGACCCCAAGTACAGGTTGTTAATCTTTCTTTAAAAATGATTGTACGGTGAAAAAATACTAAACTTTATAGGGATGTCTTGTACATTTTTCATCCTTCTCTTACCTGATTGTTCCTGACTAAAAATCTTGGCATGAGAACTCTACCTTATGTGTAGGTGTTGCTCTGATCCTTTTGTTTTGTTTTTCACCTGAAGCATTATCATCATTCCTATAAAATCAGAGTTGGCTGCTGTATGTATAATTAAGAGTGTTACAAACAGAACTATGATTTCAAGTGAACAGAGAAAAAGCAGATAAAACACTTCAAAAAGTGGCTTTCAAGGAGCATTTCTGTACCAGTAAAGCAAAGTGAAAATAACTAATAATGCTGTGTATATACCACTGTTTTTTTTTTTTAAGTTATTCTCAGATGTAGTTTTGAGATTGTCCCAAGGCTTCCAGCATGATTTCAAAGGTTAAATGATAGTTTGTACTTGTATGTGCACGCCCAAATGCTGGAGAGGAATTGTGTGTGTATGTGTATGCAAAAAGAATGGTCCAAATATAAATCTTGAGGTGTAACCTCTTTGTCCTAGTTTTAGGACGTGTATTTAGGGTTCTGGGAAAAAGCAGAATGGTGTACAATACTCCATCACAGCTATGTATAGAGATGATACTACATATACAGCATATTAAAAAATAGAAGTAGTATTATGGTGCCAAAGTCTAAGCCACCTACTGCCCTCCCACCCCCCCCCCTAAAAAAAAAAAAAAAAAAAAAGTGCCAGAACAAAGGTTTTCTTAGCAGCTTTAATTCTGCTCCTTTGTCTGGATTACATTATAATTCATCCCAGCAACTGGGAACTGTATCCTTTCTCCCACTGGCCTGCTGCCTGTGTACTCAGCAGAGGAAATACACAGAGCAGATGTGATCTGGTCTTCCCCTCCGCCACCTGCTGCAAGTGTGACTTCCAAATGAGCAACAAATACTGCAGAAATACAGGTGCAATCCTTGGGAGTGTTTGGTTGCTGCATCCCACAGCTACAGAAAGTTTGCAAAGCCAAATACTTCGCACCAAATTCCCTGAGACATCAGAACTTCGAGGCCGTGGAGGCCTAGAGTGACTCGACCTTATGGCTGCTGAATTTCGGGCTCCTGGTTCGCTCTCCCTGCTGGAAAGGCTGGAATTGTTCAAACGCTGGAAGTTGTGTGGCCACGCGGGGGCGCCCCGGGGCCGGCCCGCCGGGCCCAGGTGAGCGGGGCGGGGAGCAGGAGCAGCACTAGGATCAGGAGGAGGAGGAGAAAGGGCAAAGAGGCAGGAATATGCCGTGCTGCAGGGTTTGCCGTGACCTCAGACGCCTCACGCCCAAAGGTATTCACCGTAATACACATCGAGTCTTAATTCGGACACACCCGCAGTATCGTGTTGTGTGTTTGGGAGTTGACAGATAAATTAAGCAATGGCTGTGTAGCAGGACAGAATTGCATGTGCATTGCTCTTAGTAGGTTTCCTTTAAACTATCTTTTTGTTTTTATTAAGCCCATTCTTTCATAATGAAATACTGTATCTAGGCCAAATTCTGCACTTAGGGGTCTAAAGAAATGCTGATTCTTTTCAGGTCACGACTCTTGACACTGACATTAGATAGTATCCCTTCCTCCTCTGGGTTGACTTTGAGAACAGTATATGAAAATTTGCACAGAGGATCTGAACAGCAACATACATGTTTTAAATGCTCTATATAAGCATAGATGATGTTCTGCTTTAGTTTACACCAGGGTAAATGCAGAATAAATCTTACTGGCAGAATGATCTGGATTTGATTGTGACAATGTTGGACAACCCTTTCTCCTGTTGAAGGCGACTTTGGCAGAACCAAGCCTTTAGGTTAGAATTGCATATTAAAAATGGGAACAGAACCTGACTGGCAGGGATTTTTCTGTTTGCTTTTAACATCTGTAGCCCAAACATTCAGCCTTAAGGAGACTAAGGCTAGGCCCCTGAATCCAATAACTCTGAGAGTTACCGAATATGAAACACTAGACACGGGGACCCATATGGAATTTAGGCTATGTGAGTTGAGGCTTACACAGCTATATTGCAGCACTCTAAAATACTCCAGTCTGCTTTTCCAAGGTGTCTTATTGTTATGGGCTCTGAGACTTAGTGACTTGGCATTAGTCATACAATTCTCTGAATCTAGGTAATCTCTTTGCAATATCCAAATCTCAGCAGCCATTGCTTCCTAAATTATTTTCCAGTCCTGTCTGATACCTGTGTGACTTCTCTTCCCAGGCTTGTTTCCACAAGGTATTTAATAGTAGTACTCACTTCTCATAAACTAATGGTATCAATGATTATGTGTACACAAATGTCTTGGTGTTTTGCCGAACTAGAGTCTACTTTTCTTGATATGATTTTTGAAAATGATATAGGGCTTCCACAACCCTTTCAGCAGATATTTTGGGATATTTTTTGTAAGAATTTCACTGGAAACTGAGCTTTGCTGGTGGGTTAGAGTATGTATTGGGGTGGGGAAAGAAAACTAAATTTACAGCAACTTTGAAATGAATGCCTATGGTTCCAGCATTCTGGGTGCTCTGCTAACAAGCAGGCTAAACTTGGATGTTCCCAGCACTCCAGTTTGGAATAGCTCCCAGCTTTGGAATATAACATGCTTGCATTTGTATCTGGAATACAACTGGGATACTCATCTTCAATAATCAGAAGGAGGGAGCATGAGTGAGGGAAACAGCTGCATATCTCTGGCACTAGGCTTTGCATACTGACCCTTGTTGTGTAACCTCCGTGCTCCAGAAGTTTGAATTCATTTCAGGAGGTTGGCATGCATTTAGTTGGGGAAAGTATTAGCTACTGAATTATTCCAATTATATAAATAGAGTAAGGGAAACCACTGCTTGTCTGATTATGAGAGAGATCTTAAGCAATAAGCGCTTCTCTCCCATAACAAATGCAAGTACAACTGAAGCTGTTTGTGCTATCCTTCCCCTTCTCCCAAAGTGGATTTGGCCAATGCCTCTGTCTAGAAGACTGATGAGAGTGGATTGTCATGATAGCTAGGAGAAATTGTTACTGTGTGGGGAGATAAAAGGTTTTAATAAAAAGAACTTGGAGAAGAACTAGCCAATGGCTTGGAAAGAATAAGAAGCTGTTGCAGCGCCAAAGGGGAGTGGAAAAGATTGCAGGTCAGTTATGGTTGCTATACCATTTCTGAAGTGTCATAACCTGGGTAATCAATCATAAGGCTTTATTTTGTGGCCTTTGCTTGCACATGGTTCCTGAAGGCTGGATTCCTACTGCTTGCATTTTGTAGTGAGATGCTGATTTTTGCAGGAGCCAAGCAGGGAGAATCCTCCCTAAGATAATAATTTGGTACACTATTCTACTTTCTGCAAGCTGGAGCATTGCAGCAGTAACTATGGTATTCTTTGTAGATGTTTTTATTCTATCAGACTTGTTCTCATGCTTTTAAATAGTATTTCATAAGGACTTAAGCCATAGACACCAGATGAAAGGAAACACTCTTCTACGTGTGAGATCAGCAAACCCTTTGGGTTTTTGCAAGTGAGTGCAGAATTCAACATATAAAAAACACTGTTCTTAGTAGGTGGCTGATCTTTCACACGGCTTTACGAAATTTTGCCCAGTTTAAAAACTGTATTGCTTGATCATTCCTGAGCATGACAGGTGCCAAAATATTCTAAGTGCTGTAAGGTTTCCTTTCACAGGTCTCTTTTTTTCTTTTTTTTTTTCCCTGTTGCTGAAGATGCTTGTGCCTTCTTTTCTCAAATGTACAGGCTGTCATGCTCCTAGCTGGCTGTTGACCTTTAAAACAAACAAGAAAAGCCCCATCACAAGTAGGTATGGGAAGGAATAGTGAAGCAGGGAACTTGGGTTTTCTGCATGAGGCACAATTGACGTGATGGAGTCTTGTGTGTTGATGTTGCTTCTTGACTTGTTCCGCTCTCAGCTCTTGGGTAGGGATCCTTTCTGTCCTGTCAGCCTAGGATCTCAAGATGGGTTAAATATGTATCTGTGAGTGCTGCTTGTAGCACTGCGAGGGAAAGAGTGTGTGGTTCTTGGGCATGCTGGGTAGGAAGTTGGAGCCTCTGTAACCTCTCTAGGGTCACTGGAAACTGGCCCGTATCAGTAATACACATGAAAGATGAGAATCTGTCCCTATGTCTATATATATGCCTGGTAAATCCTGCACTAGGAGTCTTTCTTGGAATGGCACTGGGATTCCACAGGATAGTCTTAGAAACAGCCTAATAAGAACCATCAGTGGGAGCAAAATCTGGGCCTTGCATTAAGCAGTATGCCATCAGCCTTTTATGTCACTTGGGATTTCATAATAAACTTTGACAAGTTCTTCTTAGGTGCTTTTTGCTGAGGCAGCACAGAGTCCCAGTGTCAGCAAAGGCCTGTCAACTCTAGCAAAAACCTGAGCCAGGAGAAGACTTGACACAAGGGCTAAGATGTATGAGGAGACTGGCTAGAACAAGAGTTGTGTGGCAGAGCTTCCTGTTGGAGACGTGGCTACTGCATTTGAAGAAGGTGTCCTGACAGCAAAGGTGATCCACCTTTGCTTAAAAAACAAGAGGCAAACAAAAAAAGTCCAACAAATAACCCACTGCCCATGGTAATACTGGTTTTATGTGAAGGACATTACCAATGTGGTAATGTCTGTTAAAAAGTATCAGAAAAATTATTCTGAATTCTGGCCTGAGGTCTGTTTGGCTTGGGGAAGTTTATATCAGATTATTTCCACAGGCTCCAGTTGGGGAGACTTGGGAACAAGTAAATCAGGGCTGGCTTCACTGTGACATTGACTGCAATGACTGACTCTGATGGGTTCCCAGGATCATTTTATGTTATACCAGTACTGCATTTCACTGAAATTTGTAGTCATCAACTTTTAAAGTTGACCTAAACTGGTATTTTAGGCAGGTAAATCTACAACTTTCTGTTGTTTCTCTCCTCTACCAAGATAAAGTTTGATGGGAAATGGAAGAGCAAGTTTGTGACAATTTTTGAAGCTGTTTCTGTTTAGCAGGATTTAAGACATAGCTAAAAATAGACTTATTTCCCCCTTGCTACCATTTGCCTCCAGTGTTTGGCCAATCAATGCAATAAAATGAGCTAGTGCCTTCTTATCCCCTCACTAATTCTAAACTGCTGTTTATGTGGATGTTTTTCCAGTAGAACTACCCCATCAGATTTTATTTTACTTAGTTTAAATTTTTCCAAAGGGGAAAATATTTTAAGTTACAGATAGTTTTGAAAATAATGGAACAAAATACAAGGAAAAAAATGCAATACTATAATTCTTTTGTATTTATATGGATGAGGTGAGTGAAACTATTGAAGGTGTTATTAAAATAATTTTAAGAATCCCTTTAAATTAAAAGCATTTCACAAATAATCTTGAACAAAAAAAAACCAAACCAAAACAAAAAAAAAAAAAAAAACAAAAAAACCAAAAAACACTAGCAGGTGAGATATATTCATGCTGAACCTAATTTTCCATGTAGTTAAAAAGACTGGTTTTGTTGTTACCTGTATAACTCCTGCATGTGCTGCAAAAGCAACCTACTTATGATAGTGTTTGTTCCAAAGACCAAAATTCACTCTGTAAACAAGAAACTTGAATAGTAAAAGAAAACAATTGCAGTCATCACATTTAAGCTGTGTCTGGACTGCTCACTTCTGCCCACTCTGTTAAAAAAATCACCATAGTGGAGTAAGCAGATAGTCACAGCAAAATACTCATTCCTTTCTTTGAGGTGGTGTCATCAGTAAGAAAGGAAAGGTGAAGCGATTCAAATCAACAGCAGATCCAAAGTTAGCACTTTCTTTGGATGAGTATGGCAGTTTGTTTTTCTCAGGTAGAGTGATATTCATTATCCTCAATCCAAATATTAAACCTGTCTTAGGATCATAATCACATAGTGTGCTCTGGGCTTATTAGAGATAAGATTGGTTAGCGAGGTATTACATTCCATTTTCTCATCGTGGGCAAGAGGAAGTCACGTTGTGCCACCTTTGGGACCACATTTGAAGTTTTTGTCTAAAGATAGTTAAGACCATAGGTAGACAGTATCCCTGGACTCCATTCAGAGTAACAAGGAGGAACTTTTCTAAGGGGGTCAGATCATCTACTGATTGTTCCCTTAACTATACCACCTGCTCCCTCCACAGTTTAAGCCACCTTAGAAACTCACTTTCATCCTTGCAGTAGGAGTAAGAGGATGGAGAGAGCATAATTTCAGATGAATCAAGGTACCACCTCTGTATCCCATTGACATAAAAACATTTTTTCCTATCTTTAATGCAGGAAAGGGTGAAATGGACTTCCAAAGGGTTCACCTTTTCTTTATATTTTATTTTTTTCTTTATTTCTTTATTCTTTTATTTTTCCTTTTATTTTTTTCTTTTTTACCCCCAGCTACTCAAGAAATAAGGCAGACAGACCTGTGTCTCTGAATTCCAACTCTGTTGGAATTTCATAATAAACTTTGACAAGTTGTTCTGAAGTGCTTTCTATCATGTGCTTCTTTATGGGAAATCAGTTTTGTCCCATCTAAATTTTACCTATGACTTCTCTTAAGGAGAGGGCAACCATAGTTACTGAATGTGTGTTTTTCAGAGGACGTGTCTGTTTTATTAGATTCCTTTTCCTACTGTTACTGTGGTTTTGCAGTGGCTACCGGAAACACTTGTACTCTCCTTGTTCATAACATTATTTTCTATTGTTGAGGAAATTTAAAAACAATGCATGACAAAGAATCTTTTGGCAGCCACACTAAATAGGTTTTCAGCTGTTTGTTAAACTGGGGGCAGACTTGAGCCAGACTCCAGGAACTTACACTACTTCTGTCTCCCCAAGTTTTTAAAAGCTTCAGATTGAGGTCTCTGTGTACTTCTTAGTAGTAGAGGCTCCTCTTTAGTGTTAAAATGTATTTATTTTATCAGAACATCCCATTAAAAAATAAAGGGCTTGAGTCCAGACATCAGCATACAAGTAATTCAGGTGTACTTGATAGAAAACTGAATAGTGCATACAATAAAGAAAACTGGGTAACAGAATCAGGCCTGAAATCAAGATAGACTAAAGGCATCCAAGAATTGTTGCTATAGTTATAGAGGGAAAAATTCCTTTAAAAAAAGGCTAAAAATGTGAGGTCTCTTTCATGAATACTATTCCCAAAATTGTGAAGAATGAATTGTTGGCGCCAATTTTTACACTGTGTAGCTCTATGGTTATCTTTGTTATGCTGACTATGAATTTTTTTTGGTGATGTGTCTGTAGAAGGCTGGTGTTGAGTCTGTAACACTGACACTGATATCTTTTCCTCCTCTTTCAGCTAAGGAACTATTGGTAAAGATCAAAGAAAGGGAGGAGGAGGGCTGACAAGAAACAGTGTATGAGAGATGCCTGCACAGCTTTAATAAATAAAAAGGGGTTAAGGCTTCAAATCTCTTGCAGGATATCTGTGCATGTGGAGCCCTGTTTTGCTGTAACAAGCTACATTACAGCACAGTCTTACTTAGACCTATGTGAATCTGATACTTTGAACATTAATACATATGAATAAAAGAAAATTGTAAATCACTGGAAATATCTGAGAATATTAAGCAGTTGTTAATCTACCAGAAGCCACTTCTTTTTCAGCTCTGTTTTTTATGTTTCCCTCCACAGCAAAATTAGATTTGTGGCTTTTAGTGTCGGTGTCTAGTTTGTTTCATTTTCCAATTCACAAGAGTTGAGGAATGTATAATAAGAACCTAACTTTCCCTCCCTCCAGAAAACAGCAACTCTACACTGAAACGTAACAAGATAAAAAGGAAAGCAGAAGATAATAAATACAAGGTAAAAATTCTTTCACAGCTTGAAATATTGTCAGCTAAAATAAGGCTTTTCAGGCTATACAAGAATATTGCTGAGACCTCATAAAAAGTATCAATGCTCTTGTGTTATGCAAATAGTCAAAATGTCTTAAACAGAGGTGAATCAGGAGAGCAGCATTATGATCCATGAGACATGACACTTCCCAATACACTGAGAAGATATGACAGTGTGTTTCTTCTACTTGGGTAGAGACAAGCTGCAGTTCTGTATGAGGGGCTGCAGTTGAGGTGGTGGACTCTCTTCTAAAGCCCTGCTCACTCTGACCCTGTAGTTGCATTGTGCTTAGGCCTTTTGTTAATGCTGTAGATGTCACCCCAACAGATTTATGTCAAAACTTACCTTCCTTTTTCAAAATTTATGTGTTGGCTGTCCAAACATTTGGCAAGCTCTTGTTAAGAATATGCCCACTTGATATATTCTTTTAAGAATATGCCCACCTAGGTTTTTTTTAATGCCATATACTTTTAAATTATTTATATTTTCTTGCTGCCTCCTTGCTATGTTTCAGGTGAGTGTGAATAAAACTAACAGTAGCTAAGTACAAATGTAAAAGTCCTGAAGTTGTGATTTAGTGTATATGTAACTGAGTGTGTTTCAGCTTTGTTGATCCTTTAGGATGTAAAACGATAGTAACATTACTGATTAGTGACTTACAGTACACTAAAATCAGAAGAGATTAATCTAAAATTTAGGTCATAAATGATCTACCAATGATGGACTGGTGTATATGTGAAAATGGAGGTAACTGTGGTTATTAGATTCCTATGGTGTGGTGTGAAATTTTTATTAATATAGGTTTGTGATGTTCCTCCTGCTTGCAAATAGTGGACAGGTAAACAAGTTGTGTAGTTCATTACAAGCAAAATGCCAGTCAGTGCTCTGTGCCTTTTCTTTCGGCTAAAATGGTAATCTAACTGTTGTGGGATTCTACATGAAAAACACTGCGGGAAAATGATATGGACATGTGAGCAAAGCCTGATGTCTTTGTTACTGGGGGTGAGACTTCCCACTGCTCTGATACGGCAGCTCTGTCCTTGGGCATCCTGGAGATTCCTCTGAGCAAGGCAGTACTGTTGACTAGTTCTCGTAGCCAGGAACGTGGGATCTGCCTGGGAAAAGGGCTATCAACAATCCAAGGTCATCTGTGCCTGTTCTCACTGTTTGTTGCTTTTGCTGGTAGCTGATAAAGGCCCAACATCTGAATAACAGGAGCAGCCAGGGAAGCATGTGTGGCTTCATCCCGTTTTTCTAATACATTCCCTGCCAAGCTGCACCAAGAGCTCCTTGCCTGCAGAGCAGGAATGGGCCTATATATCCAACAAAACAGGACCAGAGGGACTCATTAAACTCCTAAAAATGACCTCAAACTGGGTTTCTTAATTATCTGAAAATGTCACCAGTTTGCATTAGAAAATCTCAGGGCTTTCTAGAGCTTGGCTGCATTTTGGTACCTTCTCTCAGTAACGCAAATCTGTCTCCTGTTCTGCACTGTGACACAGTCCTAGGCTATTTTTTTCTTTCACGTGAAGCAAAATCATTATTATCCCACAAGCAAATATTGTCCATCCTACAGCAAGTGTTTGCCATTAAGCAAATATCACAACGACAAGAAAAGTCGAACCAGAAATCCTCAGAGTAGCCAGCTAGGGTGTAGGTTGCTGGTCCGTGGTCGCCAGTTCAGGTGCAGCCTGTGCCGTTTGTTGCTTTGCAGCACATCACACATCAACTGTGTGCCTGTGACAGGGCGGCAGTTTGTGGTTAGCTTTTCCTGTGAGCAGTGAGAGTAACGAGCAGGAGGGTCTGAAGTCGCATTCAATGTCACCTGGACCACTACAATGTTAAATAATATAATGTAATATGATAATGGAAACGTTCCTAAAGATTACTTCCCAGAACTGTTTTGGGATAGATCTCAGCATCTTGGCAACTCTCCAGCTGACAGAAAGCTTATTTCTCCTAAGCAGTGCCTGTAACCAAATGGCTTAGATTGCTTTGATGGAAGAGATGCTTCCCTCTGGGGATATATGCCTGGCACGGTACCTAAGTTGACCTGGTAGCTAGAATAGGCAGTGTTTTGGGAAGAGGGACCCTAGAAAGATCTTAAATTTTAACTTTTTACAAACTTCTGATGAATTCTTAATGAACGGGAAACTGCTGCATTACACTTGTGTACCTGTCCCCACTCTGAGTAACAATTGTACTCTTTCTGTTCTCCTTTTCTCTTTTGTGCCAGTATTGGAAAGTTTTATTTTGTGAAATAGTTGAGCAAGAGAGATTTTGGTTGTCTTTACTTTTCCAAGTTCAGCCCAGGAAGGCTGCAATTTCTGCTCCTGTTAACATCTCTTAAACATCACTACTTCCATTCTTTTATTCATTAAGTTGTGAATGAAAATGTTTTTTTAGTTTCCTCACTTTTACTGCTTTGACAGTAGCGTGTTATAATTGTCTTTAGCTGAGTTCCTTCTGGATGTATAAAAGCAAAGGATGGGGATGCAGGCTTGGTTTTGGTGGTGCTTGTTTGTGGTTTTTAGAGGGACAGAGGATGCCTGAAGGGAGACGAGACCTTTGAGAGTGGGAGAAAAGTACGAGATGACAAAGCTGACATTACTATTAGACAAGGAGAAAACTCCTTTGTTTGATTCTGATCTCGTTGGCACCTAATTTACACCGGAGCAATCCCGTGAACTTCGGTGAGTTTACTCTGGAGAGTGAGATCAGGATTGACACCTCTTAAATCACTTGGGTCACGTTCCATAATTCATTCTCATGATTGATTAGTTGCAGGTAAAGCCAGTCCTCCTGGAGCTGCTGCCTCCCCGGGAGGGGGCTCTGCCCGCACCCTGCGGCGCTCGGGGCTCCAGCTCCGGCTCCTGTCCCCCGGCCCGGCTGTGTGCGGTGACAGGCGGCTCGGGGCTGTCCCCCGGCCCGGCTGTGTGCGGTGACAGGCGGCTCGGGCTGTCCCCCGTGCCGGGCGGGGCCGGGGCCCGGCTCCCGGCGCTCCAGGAGTTCTCCTGCGGGAGAGGAGCGGGCAGTGCCGGGCCGGGCGTTATGTAAGGGCGCCGGGGCCGCGGGCCGGGATGACTGACAGGGAGAGCCAAATTCCTGGGGGAGGGGGAGCGGCGCTGCCCGAGCCGCTGCCAGGACCGGCGGCTCACGGGGACCCGGCGCGGAGCGCGGCCGTGCGGGAGGGGAGCAGCGCGGGAGGGCCGGGACGCGGGAGGCGCGGGCTCCACTCCCCGCCGGGGCACGGCAGGAGGGGCAGCGCCGGCGGTGCGAGGGGACTGGGAGCGAGCCCGGCTCCCCCTCTCCCGGCGCGGCGCGTTGGAGCCGGGGCCGGAGCGCGGCGGGGAGTGCGGCTCCCTTCTCCTCCCCTCGCCCCGGGTGCCCCGGGAGCGGCGGCGGCCCCGGCGGCGGCGCTGCCCCTTTAAGACCTGCCCGCCGCCAGTTCCAGGAGAGGGAGTGACCTCTGGGCTTTGACAGCTCCCCTAATAACCAGCGGCGCCCCGGCCCCGCCCCCGCCGCGCCATTGGCCGGCGGGCCGGTATGCCGCGCTGCCATTGGCTGGCCGCTTCCCCTGAGCGAACCTTTAGAACTCCGAGACACAATATTCTGTTACATTGTAGCAAAATGGCGACTGTCATTCACAACCCCCTGAAAGCGTAAGTAGGAATCAAAAATGTACATATTCCGCGTGGTTTAAATATGAAAAAAAGGCGCCTTTCCGGCGCCGGCTGCCAGCCGGAGCTGGGTGCCGGCAGCCTCCCGGCGGGTCCCTCCTCCCGCCCTCCTTTCTGCCCCAGCGACTCGCTCGGTTTTATTTTATTTTTTTTTTTTTTTGTGCAACACATCCCCGGCGGCTCGCGCCGAAATTAACGAGGAAAAAAAATTGTTGGGTTAATTGGCGGCGGGGCCGGGGAGCGGCGGCGGGGAGCGGGGAGCGGGGAGCCCTCCTGGCGCTCCGAGCGCGGGGTCGGGGCGGGCGCGTCCCGCGGGGTGCGCACTGACAGCGACCTGCCCCTGCCCCTGTCCCCGGGCCGGGACACGCACACACACACCGACCGACCGACCGGCCCCCAGGGGCGCTCCGGGCCCCCACCGCGCCCCCGAGCTGCCTCCGCCAGCCTGTGGGGAGTTGCGATGCCTTGGGGAAGCCGACCCCGCTGGTTTCCCGGCCGGTGCGCCCCGGAGCTGGTGCAGGAGAGGAGAGGAGAGGAGAGGAGCCCGGCCGGGGTGCAATGAATGACTCGGGACTGCCGATCGCCGCTTTTGGGCAGGAAGTCCGGATATCTGTTTTGCATACGACAGGCTTTCGCTTTTCGAAGTGGCGAAGAGAGTTGGTTGTGTTTCCATCTCGGGCGCGGCGCGACCCGCCGGGGGCTGCACCGAGGGGTCGGCCCGCTGTGAGAGAGGGAGGGAGGGGGCAGGTACCTGTGCTATTCTGCAGAGATATCCCGGGCTTCCCCGCCTGGAAACAAGCCTGCTTTCCGAGGGGCTCCGCGGGAGCCGCTTGTCGTCTTCTGGATCGCGTCCTTTATTTTCCTTGTGGTCGGCAGCGCACGCCGCTAATCCCCGCAGGCATTAGGGAGAGTGGGATTTGGCACCGCGTGCGCGGAGCGGAGCTGCCTGAACCTTTTCCAAGCGACTTCCCCGCGAACGGGGGCAGCGCTCCTGCCAGTAAAGCACGGGAGCGGCAGAGTACCTGGCGGTGACGCTTCGCTTGCACTTTCTGGCGGCGCTGAGTGGGTGTTTTTATACCTTGGAGTTTTGTGAGATGAAATTAGGGCTGCCAGGTTTTTCCTTTTCCTTTTTCTTTTTCTTTTTTTTTTTTTTTTTTTTTTTTTTTTTTTTTTTTTTTTTCCTGACTCCAGTCTCTCCGGCTGGAGTTAGAAAAAACACTTGAAGGTTTTTTCCAGGGATTTCTGCCGCTGTCTCTCTGCGATCCGGAGGGAAAAGAAAGCCTCGAGCTGGGAGCAGGGGTGCTGGCACGTTTACCAGCTCTTCTGCTCCGTCCTGGCAGGAAAACCTTTGCTTTCATTTACTCGCCCTGTCGGGTATGCAAACCCGCGGGGGAGGGGAGCAGTCCGGGTGTCCTCATGGGTGGGTGGGCGGCGGGGGACCCCCTGAGAACCCGCGGCAGCGACAGCGTGTCCCCCCACCCCGTTGGACGGCAGCTTTGCCGCTTGTGCGGGCGGCAGCGATTTGTCGCCGTGCCCCTCCCGGGCGCTGCTGGCAGAGCACCCCGGGGCCGCACCTGGGCACGGAGCCCCGCGGTGTGCGCGCCCACCGCCCGCACTGGGGCAGCCCGGGATGGGCGGGATGGGCGGGCGGGAGGCGAGGAGCTCCCGGGACCTGCCGCCTCCCCTCGCACTTGGCGGCACCGCGGGGATCATCCCGGCAGAGCGGCGGATCCTGCCCGTGCCGAAATGAATCGGGGCCCGATCCTGCCGCCGCTGCTCAAGTCGAGCAGGACAGGATGAGGCCATTTATAATTAGCTCCCTTCTCCTCCCCTCGCCCCTGGGGGGTGTGAGAGGAGGAAACAATAGACATCAAGTGCTGGGTTGGCTTTTCTCCGTGTGCCTTTTAAAGTGCTAAGGCTGTGTGGAGGCAGCAGAATTGGTACTGCCTGTCTGACACCATCTGTAATTTTGTTGACAGCTTGTTTAATAAAACATTTTATAATTTTCACTTATTCTTTAAAGTTGCTGATTGGGAAACAATACACATGTAAATAAATTATGCATGGGATAAATTAGGACAAAAGCAGTAGGACACATAATAGGGAAGGGATGCAGTGCACAGTGTTTTATCCTCATGTGTCCTTCCTGACAATGAACGGGAGCTGAATGACATTTGCATTTCCTCTGTCTGCCTTTTGATTGTATCTCAGAACCCACAAACGCCCCCTACAGAAAGCGGCCACACAAAGGTTTTGCTCCGAAATGGGGGACAATGTAGGGACCGAGAAATCCGGGCTCAGGTATCAAGCAGTTCCTTGTGCCTTTAAGAGTGTCCAATGTTCAGTTTGTCTCTGGCACTTGGACACATGTGTGGCCTTGTTCATGCTAGACTGGTCTCTCTGAATAATGTATCCCAGTACCTGAGCATCTGTGGGAATGCATTTCATAGAACAGCTCGGTGTATTGGAGTCCCTTATTAATGTTTGGTTTCTCCCTATTCAACTTGCCTCTTTCTCTGTCCAGCACTCTTATCACTTTCTGCTTCTCTTTTGGTGCTTTCATGCCTTTGCTCTTCTCCTCTTCCCTTCCTCTGGTGAACCAGTTAACCTGGCATGACTGCCTCCTATTTCTGCCATTTATTAGCTTGTTGTTTACCAACACAGTGCTACAGATAAAAATGTCTAAGTTTAACAGCTCTGCAAGGTAAAGGTGGCAGGTGTTTGGACAAGCATATGCTTCTTCATCTGTAGAAATGGTAGTATTCTGACAGCTTTGATGGGACAGAAGTGGATTTGAAGTGCAGAATTTGTTTCTGTTGTTTTTTTTCCCCCACTAGTTTGTGTACGTATCTCTATATTTTTTGTTTCCATCTTCTTCTCCTTTGGATATTTTAATATGAAGACATTTGAGTGGTGCAGTAGAAGAAACAAATACATTGAAAAAGTATTCTGAATTACTTCAAATGTCAGTGAGAAATCTCAATGGACTTTGTAAACATTAATTAATTAAACCTCTCAATGCCCCTGTGAAGAAAGGATTATTGCCTTTGTTTTATGGATGGCTAAACTAGGACAAAGCGGTTCAGAATATCTCTAAAAGATGAAGTTTAGAATGCAGGCATTCAACTTCAAGTTTTATCATTTAGTCCCATTTCCTCCATCTCTGCCTTATTAGTGATGTGCATATGGTACCATAATGCACTTAATGTAATTAAGACCTTGTAATTTACACAGTCTTGTCTAGAAGCAGAGCTGGTTTCCTCCCACCCCTTCTCTGTCTTTACTCCCACGAATGACTTTTATTTCAGGTTGTCAATTAAACACACTAAGTGGAGCATAGGTTAGGTTGCTGCCATTTCAGCATGTGAGATCCCCCATGTGGTGTAGCCCTCTGCCTGGACACTCAGCAGAGGGCTCTTGCCCCCCTGTAGTTTAGCAAAGTTGGGTTTTCAACTGCTGTACCTTCTCAGATAAAATTGCCTTGACAGCCAACTCTGACCTTTGGGCTGCCAAATGACCTTCCTTGTGATGATGAATTCTGTCTCATGAGACACCTGTGAAGAAGTGGTCTGTGTTTGCATCTGTGTTTCGCGTTGGCAAGAGACCAATGTGGGTCTTGGGGTCTTGTATGGCAAGAATATTTCATTAGTGGTTACTTTGACTTTGGCTTGAACTCAGGCTGGGGACTCTTAACTGGAAGGTCCTGTATCCCATTACACATCCCTGAAGCAGTGCTACATCCTGATTAAGTGCTGATGAAGACTGATTTTATTTTATTTTATTTTACTTTTTTTGGTGGATGTTATTGCATAAGCATCTGGTTGCTGATTTTTAATGTTAAAGTGAAAGTATAATGTGCAATGCTACTTTCAGCAAGTGGAAGCAATAAAATAGACAGAGAGTTAGGTTGCCAGTTTAGTGTTTACAAGTGATATGGAGGTGATTTTAATGTGGCCTCACAAAAGGGAATTTTCTTCTGCTTGAGAGAACAGGGTTTGTTGGGCACATTAAACCATGTACCAAAATCTTTACATCAATTCCAGTGTGGTTCTGATGGTACTTAAGAACATAAATGAGCCCTCATATAACACACTTCAAAACAAAACTGTTGTCCACATGAAAACCATATTTTCTAATAGCTCAGCAGCAGCTTTCAGAGAAAACAGGATGAATGTTACTGTGTTTACACAGGGAAACATAAGCATAAAACCAAAGTCATTGGAAGGCAGAAAAGGCAAGTTAAGAAGACCTGAAGATGCACCAGTTTTGAATATGAGAGCTCTGATAAATGGCATGTTGCTTGTTACAGTTTTATGTCTGATTCCACCACTCACTTATGCATGATTAGTTGTTGCAGTGCTTCTGTAATTTTGTTTTGTTGGTCTTTCAGTCTTTCAGTCTTTCACAGTCTGTCTAGTTGTGTGGATGGATGGAGGTTGTATCTCAAAATTGCCACTGAAGAAAAAGTTTTTAAAACATATTATTTCTGGCGTGTGAAAGCAATATTGAACTATCTGGGTTGTCCTACAGAGGCCCAAAGGTATGATTTTTTTGGAGGGTGTTATAATTTCAAGGTAAGCACATGTCCAATGGGCTGGATGCATGATACCCATTACATAGGATTCCCAGTGTCCGAGTGGGAATACTTTACACAGAAGTCAGGTACACAAAGCAAAGTGGGGATCTGTGTCAGTCTGAGTCATAGGGAAGGTAATGTGGCTCATCTTCGTGGAGCCTAATGAAAATTGATTTCCTTCTCTGCTTTCCTAAAACTGGAAGCGTGGCATTTGAAGGTTGCTCTCAAGAGCCGACTTTGTCCATCTTGTATGTCTGTCTTCTGCAGCTTATGACAGTTGGCTGTACCTCTTCTGTCCTGAAATGAGGCATTCCAAAGCCCCCACTGGCCGTGAATAAACCTTCTTTTAGCATTGTAATTTGCCAAATCTGGAATTTTCTCACTCTGGTTTGTCTTTCATGTCAGAGCTGAATTTCTCTGCTCAGTAGATCAATTTTACAATCTTGGTATTTATTCTGGGCTCATCACTGTGTTGTCTGTATGTGATGTTGCCTTGAGCAAGAACCATTCCAGTATTGTTTATCCCTGAGGACTTGTAGGAGTGGAATGAATCTGTTCCAGGAGTTGATGTTTTTTTCCCTTGGAGAGACCAACCTCTGATCTGAGGTTTCCCTGTCTGGGGTGACATACTCCCCTGTGCAGGCAAGCAGCACCAAGGCAAAGTGGCTTGAGGCTTGTTCTGAGGGCTTCATTAGGACTGTGCTGCTCTTCTAGCTTTGCCTGGCAATTTTGCCTAGGATGCTGAGACTGAGGAGTGTTAATCACTTCCTTAGTGCAGCTCTCAGTTTTTGCACTGACTTGTTTCTTAAAAGGAAAGTTATCAACACAATCTAAAAGGAATCATACTTTAAGAATACTTTCCTTTTTTAAAACCAAAACTTTTCAAATGGTAATGCTTCTTTTTTTTAAAAAAATTCTCTACAATTTGTGGAACAAACCCATATACACTGGGCAAGTGCATGAGAAGCAGAAAGTGATTTTCTTCTTTCTTATTTCAAAAGAAAGAAGAGAGCTGCAGAGTGTGTTTTTACTGTCCAAATTGAGTGACATGTAACACAAATGTCGTAAGTGAATGCTTGAATACCGAAAATTTTAAATCCTTATTTTTCTTTAATAGGTTAAATTATTCAAAGTGTGATACTTTTTTCTTTAAATTGTTATATTTGGTTTATTTCCCAGCAGAGCATATTTTAACCACAGATTCCCAGCAGATATCTCAGAAAAGAATAATGCAGAGTCTCAACAGCTGCTGGCAAATATCTTTCTCACACCACCATCCTCTCCAGTAGGAGAATAGCAGGAGTATGTCAGCACGTGTCTCAGTTTTCAGGTTACCTGCCTGAGCCAGGTGTGGCCAGAGAGTTACAATTCCATGGAAGGTTTTATTGGCACTCGTCTGAGGACAGGCTTCACAGGGAGCCAGTGGAGCAGCAAGAGCAGAGGAGGGATGGGTACTGATGAGTGTGCACTCATGTGGTGGCTGTGATCAGCAGTGTGTGCTTGCCAAATCCTGATGCATTCATTTCATGTTCTGCTGAGCTGTAGCTGGGAGAGAGTCTTCTGCTCAGGTGTTGATGGGGACACTGACTATATCAGTGTTCTTCTGGTGAGAAAGGCTGGAAGTGATATTTAATGTCACAGTCTGTTGTGACAGAACTGATCCAACCCGAGGATCATCTCTCCGTTCATACAAAACTGTGAGTTCTGTTAGTCTGATAGCTTTCTACTTGCTTTCTGATAACTTTCATAAATGAATATAAAATTCCAACTCTAACATATATGAAATTTTAGTATGCAAAAGAAATGAACTCTCTGTAACTTATAGCTTATCTCCCTTGTTTTTTCTCAGATTCCTGCTTGTGGTACAAGATACAAAGCCTTTGTTAAGACATTGTGCTAAATTTTCTACCAACACGTGGTTTTAATGCTTTCTGCCTTTTCGTTCTCAAAAATCTAGATAGGTTGGACAGTGCAAAGAAAATCAGGTGCAGAGCAGTGAAATAAGGCCATGCCCTGAGTTGGTTAATTCCAGCCTGCCCTACCGCATCATCTGGCAGGGCTGATTTGATCTGATCAGATGCGGGCATGCTACTTCTGCCAAAATGCAAAGTACAGTGCTTATGCTGCTTTTATGCTTTGAGTTGGCTTCATGAGAGCCACAGGAAGATGGATTTTTGGCGGTTGGAACAAAATTCCCTCTTGAAAATCTTTTGGGTGCTTTTCATGTTTTGGAAGAGTAAGTGAACACCAGTTCAGTGCTTTCTGTCACAGGGCTGTGAAGTTTTTGGTCTGCTTCTAGGACCTTTGGAGTTTCCAGTATTCCTGTGGATCTACAACCTAACATGACTAGTCAAAGAGTTGGGAAAAAAATTAAAATGACTAGAGTTATAGCCCACATTATTCACTACCCACTGAACACTGTGAAAAAAAAACAACTTATTGTGAAGACACAAAGTTAGTATTATTTCTTCAGGGGAAAAGTTATGTCTATATTTTCATTCCACTTCCATTTCAAGAACAGTTTTGAAGAAAGTAATCCATGGATTTGTGACTGTTCAAGTATTTTGGTCTCAATATTGTTTCCTGAAAGACTGTGTTTAGTCACAAACACGTTTTATGTTTACAATTACTTAAAAACCTGTGCAGTTTGAATAAAGAATAATGGAAATAGCAGTTCATAAAGCTAATTTACTACTAAACTCCTTTGGTGGTCATTGTATGTGAGGCTGCTTTCCTGAGTGTTCAGAAAACTCACTACCCAGTGTCCAATATCAGAAATCATATGAACCCACTTGTATCTACAAAGTCTACCCTGATTGCTTTTGCATTTTTTTTTTCTGAACAACTAAAAGCTGCTTTGGAGACTGTAGGGTTTTGTGTTTTCTATGGATCGTTTATCCTCAAAGTTTTTAGTTCATTAACAAATACCTATTGATGTGAAATGTGGATTAAATCAGGATCACAATTTTAATTCAGAGATTAGTACCTTTTATAGCTGGGATAGTACAAATTAGGAGGCATGTGAGATGGGATGGGTGAGGGTTGGCGATGGGAACTTCTACTGCTTTGTCATATCTGACTGATCCTTTAATTTTTAGGATGTGCTTTTCCAAAAATGATGTTTCTGTTAACGTTGGTGATGTTACCCTTCAGTGATCTAATGACGTGTGGATGAAAGTGATGTTAATACCTCTACAGCCAGGATGGGGCCCCAAAGGCTTCTCTCTCCTCCTGTGCTGATACAAATGAATGGAAACTCAGTCAGTGTTATGTTGGCAGCAAATAGGCATTCCTGAGGTCTAAATCTAACAGAATTGTGTTGGTGGGGGAAATACATTGAAAACTCTTCTCCACCAGATCCGATTTGTTTTTGTCAGTAGCCTCAGCTAAATGTTTTATCTTCTCCTTGCTTTCCCCTGCCTCCCAACCTCTTTCCCCCATTGACCTCTACGAGTGCAGTCCTGGCTGCTGATTTATCAGGGCAGGCTGGCTCAGCACTGTGTGGAGATTGCTTTTAATTAACTCTCTTCGTTTTGCCAACCTTCAGGGAGCAGCAACCCTTTAATGGTTATAATACTTTATCTGGATTTATATCCACCTTATGTGTTTGTTGCTCTGCTTCCTCACATGCTCTTCCTGAGTCATTTCCCAAAATGAAAGGTTTGTTTCAGGTCTTTCATACAGGGTGAGGAAGAGAGGCTGCAATGGCTTCTGGACTGGAAGGATGGACTCGATGATCTACCTGAGTGTTTTGGAGGCGGAAGAGATTGTGAGGTGATGCATTTTGGGGCTGTCTTGGAGCAAGACTCATTTCAGTGATTGACCTCTATGCACAGGGAGAGGCAGCTTTGTTTTGTGGTTGCAGCATGGCAGATGAGTGCCTACTAAATTAAATCTACCCCCTGACTTGTTGTATGACATAGATAAGTCATGAACTCATTGCTACAGTCAGGTTTAACTCTAGTGACTTCACTTCTCTTAGCCTGACTGGCCTGAATGTTGCTAATATGTAGTTAACTTCTTATGTATAAATACAGGTCTAAAGGAGAGTCTCTCTTTACCTGCAAAAGTCTAGCTTGGCCTTCTATGAGTAGCTCTACTTTCTTCAAACTGAGCAGAAAGCAGGTATATAAAATTTCTCCCACCTGGAATTTCCTCTTTACATATTTTGCAATGAGGATTTCAGGAGATTCGAGCATGAAAGAATTAAAAAAGTATGTTATTTGTAATGTAAAGTATGTGTCACTTTTGTGCCAGAAAAATGTTTTATAATCATGCTTTAATTAAGCATCACAGTCCCTTTTGTGGTGTAATTTCCTCCATTCTTCTGTGGGAAAAATGGCATACACTGTCTGATTTGATGATGGTCACACCAACAACCATTGACTCAACATTGCTTTGCTTTTGGTGTTGAGCATAACAGTGATGTGTTGAAGGGACTCCTTCCTTGTTAGCACTTTCATGACCAAACTGAAGAGTGGGAAAGTGAGTTAAGACTGTCTGCCTGGTTCTGATGGAAGAAGTCCACCAAAAATTATTGTTATATCATCCTTAATGGCAATGATTTATGCCCAGAGCTGATAAAGGCATTTTTGGGATGCAGAGACTTTACCATGGAAATTAACCAAGTGGCAACTACTTTTGCATTTCAAAACATAAATGCTGTGCACCAGTCTGTTCAGTACGATTTCAAAGTCACCGGTGTGAGAAGAGTGTTACGTGCCTGCTTGTAAATGTGTGTATTTAAAGGCCCTTTGTTAAAATGGCAGAGGAAATTTAGAAGTTTCCAGATCTAGTCCTCTCTTGCTGAGAAAATAGAGATATCAGCTGAAAGGAATATGGTCGTGGGTGCTACTTATCAAAACATTGGCAGGACATCACTGCGTAAGATCATCTGTGTCATCTGGTCTGTGGTTTGTGTTTGTATTTTTCCTATCTTCTCTTGCAGTCAGCTTTACTTTTTTTTAAAAAAAATTATATTGTTTGAATTTATATTTTTATGTGTTTTTGGTGTGATTCCACAGAAACTAACTCCTGGCATTCTCATCTGACCAGACTGCAAACATATCTGGTTCAGGTACTCATTCTGCTGAGTAGATCTGGAAGTAAATTCCCTTCTCCCCTGTCATTAACTTTCTAGTTTTGTTTCCACAACTAACTGATCCACAGAGTTCTAGGGTTAGAACAGGCTGTCTCCTGACACATCTTCTGAATTCCTCACTGCAAAACACACTCTCTATGCAAAGCTGAAACCTGGCTGACCCTCAAAGGACAATGTATTTCCCAGGCTGCTGTTTCCAGCTACCTTCTCCTCCATACACCCCTCAGAATGGAGAAGAGGAACGGATGAGGGGTGAGCACTCTGCCTTTGGGAAAGGCTCTGACCTGAAAATGGATTGCAATTCCAACCGAATGGTTCCTTCCCTTGGTAACAGAATTGGATGCCTGGGCTCTGAGCTCTTTGCATTAATTTCATCTCTGCTAAACTTTCCCAGTCAATTAACCATGTCCATCTCCTGCTCTAGCAGCCACATGTGTCTTTTCTGCCGCAGCAGGGTTTTGAAGCAGTAACTCCCTGCAGGCTTTGCTGCAGCAGTTTTCCTCAAACAGTTTCCCTCAAGCATGGTTATCAATCAGGACCTGTCAGGTTTTTTCCCTCCAATGCATCTATTTTCAGAGCTGTAGAAGTTTGACCTATTGCTTTTGTCTTTATAAGTACTACTTTTTGCAATAGAGCCCAAAGCTGCATGAAAATTTCAGTCTTAGTGTGAGGAGATTCTGCTAAACCTGGATATTTCTTTTGTGTTCTGTCATTTTGGCTCCCTTGGGTTTTAGTTTTGCTTGTCCAAAAGGCCTTGTTAAGCTGGCCAGTAGTTCTTGTGTGGTTGTTCCAGGCAGCACCCGCAGTGCAGAGTTCTCCTCTGTGTACTTGGTAACAGGATTTCATGAAAGAGTAGTGAGTTCTTAGAGGCTGATGTGTCTGAGAGATGCTCAGCCCTGGGATTTGATGTAGGCTACCTTTGAAGGGAGTTCTGTGCCCACCCCTGGAAGAACAGTCTGGATGCTTGCACTAGAGTTCCCTTGGCAGAGTATCTAAGGGGCTATGAGTGGCTTGAACATGATTTCCTTGCATGTTGTGCTGTGATCAATGGCTAGAGTGCCTATTAAAGCAAGAGTCTGTGCTTTTTGTCTTGAGCATATGGGTGAGCCTGCTTCTGTTTCTATAGGTACCTATATAATGAAGGCTGCCATCCTAGTGGCCACTAACTGGGTCCTGTGTGGGCACTTTCAGACAAGAAGACAAAGACTAAATTGACTCAGTGGCTCAGTTAATGGAAATGTAGGTTTAAAAGAGGGTTCCTGGGTCTTATGTCCAGTCCTCTGGTACCATGTCAGATAATCTCTTTCATAAACTGAAAAGTCCTTTTCTTAAATCTCCTCTTGGACTGTTTGTTCCCATTACTCCTCTTGGGAGGGTTCCAGAACCCACTGCTCTGGTGGCTGGAAATAGCATTTTAATCCCTAGCCTAGCCCTACTTGTGACCAGTTTATTCCCATTTGTTCTGTTGCCAGCATGGAGTTGTTGGTGTAAATACTATTGCTCCTTCTATGTCTTCCTCTCCACTATGACTTGTACATTTGTGCAACACTATTATAAGCCCTTATAAGTCAGTCTTTGTTTTGATTTACTAAACTTTTTGTGGTATCTTTTCCTTTCCTTTGGTCAGTGAAGTATTTATTGTCTCTGTCATCTCTACACCAGCTTGGATTACTGGCTTTTGGCTTTCTTGAATGTGAGTAGACTGACTTGTATTTTGTTCCAGGTGGTTTTGTCCTCTACAATAACTTTCTTTTTTACCTCTTCTGGGAAAACCTTGCTTTTGCATTTGTTTGTGGTTGTATAGTGTGCTACTGGTTCATAGTTATCCTGTGGTGAACTAATACTGTTATGTTTCTTCTTCTGTCTTTTCAGCTGTCATTGAGATTATGATTATTAAATGAAATTTATACCGAATTCACTCCATCTAATTCTTCTTGTCTGATGTTTTTAATTTCCTTGGTGTCCCTTCAGCTTATGTAAGTGGCTAGCTTTTCTCAACACACACACTTTTTGTGCCAAGGTCATTAATGGAAATACTGATTTCAGCTCCCAGACCAATCCTTTCCAGAACTCCAGAAGTACCTTCCCATCAGCCAATTACTGTCTCTGTGTTCAATCCTCTTTTGGTAGTTTTTCAGTCTTCTCTCCATTTTTTTAAAATAATTCCAATCTTCTCAATTTTCAGTAATTTCTCATATACTACTGTATGAAACACTTTCTAGAGGTCCAAATAGCTAAGGAGTATCTTATGGAAGCAAGATGTCAAGTTACTCTGTCCCAAGGTATCGATCTTGCATGTTTGTCGTTTTCTTGTTCAAGATTGTTCTTGATTGTTTTGCACTTTAAAAACTCTGTTAGTAAACTCTAGCTCAGTTAGCCTTACTGAAATAATTCCCAAGGCTTGTGTTCTATAAGAGTTAACAATGAGTATCTTATTTTTCTTGTTATACTCTGGTAATATAGTAGCGACCATGATTTGCAGTATCTGATTAAAGAACTTGCTAGTAGATATATGGTTTCATGTCGCAGTTCTTGGGCAGAGATGATTCAGAATTTATGCCATGACTGCACAAATGTCATTGTGGCTTCCACCTCTGTCATTCCAGTGAAGCACAGCATTCCTTTAGTTCTGTGCTTGTACCTATGTTGTATTTAATCTTTGTACCATTCTAACTGCAAACCTGCTGAATTTTGATCACTTTTATTTTGATGCTTGAAGAATATTGCTGGTTTTTAACAGCTTTTGCAAGTTGTAACTCTTGACTTTGGCAATTCTCCCTGTACTTCCTGGCTTTTAAGATCCATTTTTAAAATTCCGTTACTACTGTTTTCTGCTCCTGAAGGGTGTCTGTTTAATTCTGATGTCCTATTTGAAGGCAATTATTCAGCCAATAACTTCTCCAGTCTTTCCATAGGAGTTTCAAACAACTCTTGCATTTTTTTTCTCTAAAGGAAATTCCCAAAGTTCTGCTGTATTCTGCTTCTCCCAGGCTTAGGAACAGGTTTGAAGTACTTTGTGATGGTGATGGATACTGTAAATTTTTTTACCTATTCTTGGACTGCAGAAGACTTAGGCTGTTTTGATATAGTGAAAGCAGGGGTGATTCTGTCTAATACTAAGTTGTTTTACTTAATTAGATGATGCCTAAATGTGGTTTTTAAGATTTCATCAGTGTGAAACAATGTTGCATCTTTCACTAGAGTTGCAACCATTAAGTAGAAATCCAACTGAGCAACATAAAGTTGATTTTTAAAATTATCTTATTCCATTTTTCTCCAGTGTTATTTGTCTTGTTCAGAGAAAACTGTGTGTAGTACACACACACAAATATACATATATTAGGTATAATATAGGAAAGGAAGAATGTATTTACACATGGTGTTTAGGAAAACATGGTATTATTCATTAATCAATGCCCTTGCATTTTAAACCGTTCTATGTGCTCCTTACTGATTTATAGCAGTCCATGATTCAAGTCTTTTCTACTGGTCAGCTTTATGAACTCATAGAAATAGGAAAAAATATACATATATTCTTTTCTCTTTTTTTCTTACTATAGGACTTTAAGAACTTTTAAAATATAGCAGTCTTTGGATCAATGCATATCCCAGCAAGACCTTGCATAAGTGACCTAAAATCGTGTGATCAAACCTCTTCTCCCCTCCCCATCCCTAGAGAGATATTTGTAATTAGATAAAATGAGGACAGAATATGCATAAGTATCTGTTATGCTGGGATTCCTGCCCAGAAAGGAAACTAATGGCCTGAGCTGGCCATAATCTTTTGCACCCTGTGTACTATTGACAAGGCTATGGCTTCAGATGTTGAGAGTTCAGGGGCAGATTTTTGGTGCTGTCTTAGCATAACCTTTCTAAATTGACTGCTTTCCAAAACAAGTGGAATTACACAGCCTGTATTTTATTCATCATTCATCGTCAGGGACACTTTGCTTGTAAGAGAGGGCCTGATTCTTCAGTCTTCTGCCTAATGCAGTGGAAGTGAGTTTAAATTACTGCTTCTGTGGTTTGGAAGTGTTACACATTCACTTTGCCCAGATGTAAATGACCACATGAAGTGCAAGACAGTGGAGAACTAGAAGTAGAGTTGGTAATTTTTTTCTATTTCATCTATCAATTTGCTGCTACTCACTGGTTCTGCAGAGTGGAGTTCTGTCAACAGATTCATCTCTCTCTAGTTCAATTAAGTATCCCTTTAAAGCCTGTGTGACAAGCTGCCTAATACTGTGATACTACACAATATAAGAGGATGGCAAATGGATGGCACTTCAGGAATCTGGAGGCTACTTTATGTACTGTTGCTGTTTTCTTCTTTCTCCCAATGCATATGGTAGGTGTCAGCTTGCCCCTCATAAAATTCTAGTTTTGCAGTCCTCTCCCGGATTCGTGGGTTTTGTCTCATGACTTGGCAACAAACAAAAACCCTGGGCATTTACAGTTCTGTCAGTCATCCTCAGATATCCCAGTTTCTGGTAAATCCACTGATGAAAAGCTTTTCTTGGAGCAGGCAGGTAGTGGGTAGGCTACTTTTCTTCTCTTACTTTGCTTCAGTGTCCTTAGGGTAAGTGTCAGTGAAAGTAAGGAGTGTTTTTATAAAGAGAGGGGCAAGGTCACATGAAAAAACGTGCCCGCTTCCACGTTCCCAAGGAAGGTATCTACCTAGCATTTCCATTATTCTGCCCTGCATAGCTAAATCTGGAAAAGAGCCAAGCCTGTACTGAAGTTTGATTCTATTTTGAAATTATGTCCAGTTTGGCATCTTTTCGAACTGAGAAAGTTTGGCTCACTTTTCTTTTCCACTCACAGTAATTTGCAGAGTGGGAGATTTGGGGTGAATCTGTTTTCTGTGCTTACAAGGCAGCAGGAGCTTCTATGGCTGGGCTGGAATGTGTTGTTTCAACACACTGAATGTGAAAAAAACCCCTTCAGCTTCATACAGACTATGGTTTTGTTTGTATTCAGTCAGTGTGATTTCACTGAAGTCCAAAAGTTATGCCAGTGTGAGACACAAACAAAGTCTATGTTATTTCAAGACAACAGTACCACCAGAGAAAATTCCTTTTATTCCACCTACCCTCCTCCCCCCCCTTAATTTTTCAGACTCTCTGTCCTTGTCAGATATTCAGTAGTGCTTGATGCTTAGAATTTGGTAGCAAATGTTGACAGCAGTAGCCACCTATGAGATCCTTAGCAGGAGTCCATAGCTTAACAGACAGGACAGACAGCAGATAGCTTCTTAGTAACAGGGGTGGGTCAGAACAAAATCCTGGATCTCAGCACTTCTTGTGAGCTTTGAAGATTGAACCTGGATCTGAAGTTAAATGTCTTTAATGGACAGGATTCAAACACCCACATGCTTTGGCAGAGCTCAGATCCAAATTCTGTCTACCTAAAGAATCAAGGTTCTGTTTTCATGTGGATTCTTCTACCAGTGAAAAGCAAGAGAAGGGGTAAGACAGAAAATATGACACATTGGTAAAATTGTTTTCAATAATATGTTTTTAGAAGTTTTTTCCATGAGGCGTCAGCAGCTCTTAAAAAATCACAGGGAGAGCATACAGTTGTCAATGAGCCAGAACGGTTAAATGTTTTTAAATATTTGAATTGGGTTATTCCTTCACCTTTCTTTCTCACAAACATGCCTAGTAAAACTCCAGTAATGAAAACACTTGCTTGGGGAGGGGGATAAAATCCTTTTCAGCAAATAGTGATGGTGACATTTTAATTGCATTATAACAACACTGTTAGCAATGGTTTAGGTTTGGCATTGAACTTATACACAACATTTGTTCTTTTATACAGTATTGGTATTACATAGTAAAAATAGCACAATTGCAAAACTCATTTTTTACTCCTCTGCCAACTTTGTTCAGCTGACTGTTGCTGTTTGAACTTTTAAAGCAATGTTTCATCCATATGTTAATACCAACTGTACAATTAATCCTCTCTGCTTTCAAATGATTCTCTTGTGTCTTAGAAGTTACTTTCCAGTTTGAGCTACCTGCAAAACTGCTTCTCTCAGAGGAGTTGTGCTCGTCCTGAGTGGTTCCCTACATTGAGATCATAAGGAGCAGCCACTGCCTTTGAATTTCCCAGTACATTCCTGCACAGAAGTTGTTGCAGGCACTTTGCTTCACTAAGCCATTTCAGGATGGGATTATTCAGAAATTTTCATCTTCTTGGTGTGACTTTTGGACCTAGTCTGTGATGTTTTGGATGCCATATATCCTCAGATTATTTGCTGTCTGTGAAGGATTAAAAAATTATCAAGAGGACAAAAAGAGGACCAAGAGCATGCATAAATGAACACTACAAGTAATGGTACCTAGTACCAGGGGACAGCTGACACTGGAAGTCTCCACTGGATCACACTTAAACTTGTTTTGGATTAAGGGAGTAAAAAAATCAACCCAGTTAACAGGGAAGGGGAAGAACCCTCCCCAGGTGAAATAGTGCTTCTTTGGGTAGTTTCTAGCTGGGAACAGGCTGACATGCAACTAGGCCTGCTCCTACATCTTCATGGGAGGTTAGAATTGAGGAGGCACAAGTAAATTTTAATTTAAAGTATTTTGAATTCTTCCTTGTTCCTACTGTTACATTTAATCTGCACTTTATTTTAGGAAGTATTTTTGTTTTCTTTGTTTACTTAACAGTTTCTCATGTGTGAAACTTTAAATGGAAAAGAATCATTATGCAAGTGTTTGTATGCAGACTAGAACCTGATCCCAGAGAGCAGAATCAATGGGGTTTCACACTAAAAAGAGCATCAGATGGGGAAACACTTAGAGAGATCAGAGAGAAGCTAAAAGTGCTGTTGGTCCCTAAGAAGTATTTCTTATTTAAGAGTTACATGGAGGGTTTTGCTTCCTGATGGGTCTGCTCAGAGTTTAACTCCGTGTTTCCTATTACATATGTATAAACATAAAATGTGATGGTCAACTTAAGTGTACTGACTGATATTGGACCCAAGCCTTATTTGTTCCAAGATTTCACTAAGGAGTCCTGGGACTGGTAGATCTTGGCTTATTTGGAGATTGTTTGAATGGTGATGAAGGTTATGCTACAATAAAACTATGGCTACTGCTTGTGTGGAGCATTTTTTTTTCTGCTTTAAGTTGGTCACACACCTCTATAGCAATAACTCTTACAAAATCACTCATCAGCATGCTTACATAAGGCATCACCTACTCTAGTGGCACCGTTGCTCCCTGGGAGTGCAGGTGTCTGTGCTCAAAGGGATTCTGGGGCTTCCTGGCAGTGCAGGCAAAGCTCCATTTTGTATCTGAGGGTAAGGGGTCAAGGCCAGTCTGGTCCAGTAATGGGGAAGAAAGAAGTAGGAAGAGCAGAAATGGAGACCAAGGGGAGGATTGACTCTTGCTTCTTTTTTTCCAGCCAGTAGGATAGGGAAAATAGGAATGGCACATGCAGCTGGGAGCTTTCCTCCAGTGGCAGCCACTCCCACTTGGCAGCCACCAGCACGCTCAGCCTAGTTTGCAAATGGCTTTGATAGTGTTCTTCTATTGAAGCCTTTAAAGAACCAAAGCTGCCCTGAGAAGTCCTACTGAGGGACACTTGGTTAAAACCTTTGAAACGTGGGCTAGGAGCAACTGGTCAGGTCACCCATGGAGGCTCTGTGGGATCTGTGCTGCCTGATATTTGCAAATGATTTGGGAAAGAATGTGAAGAGGAGGTGGCAAACTAAGCTGATAATACTAAGGATGCTCCATGTGGGAAGAACACAAGGTTGCTGCAAAGTGTTGAAGAACCCCATGAAACTGAATTATTTGACTGGTTATGTTCAGTTTAGATAAATGTAAATTAAGACACATAGGGAAAAATATCTCAAATTAATGTATACAGGAATGGGGTCAGAATTGGTTACTGACACTGAAAAGTTTTGGAGTTATAACAGGTCTGCCAAAATATGATATTTGTGCTCAGTGGTAGGTAAAGATGATAATAATAAGGTAATAATTAAAAGAAAGGGAGAGAGGAAGGAAGAGATGCGGGCTGAATGTTAGGAGTTAATATCAAAGGAAAGAAAATAAACATCATTACTATGAGAATATATTTGACACATTACTGATCTTTTCCAACCCAAATGATTCTATGTTTCTGTAATTCTTTGTAAGTCCAAGGTTTGAAGCATGCTGGAATACTGTGAGCAGTTTGGTCTCCCTGTGTTGAAAAGGACACAATAAGCTGAAAGATGTACTGAGAAAGAAACAAGGAACATCAAAAGGAATGACTTCTGTATGAAGAATTGCTAAATTAGTTTGAGTTTTCAGTCTGTAAAAAGATTTCTGAATCTCTCTCTATGAGAGAGATTCCTGAGATCAGGAGCATCGTGGAAGGGGCAAATAGGAGATGGATATATGTTCATTCTCCCTCTTGAAGTCAAAAGTTAGGACATCAAACGAGATTATCAAGAGGCTGGTTCAAAAGAAGCAAAAGAAGATACATTTTTGTTAAATGTTAAATAAACCTGTGGAACTCTTTACTATGGGATATATGGGATATTGAAGTTTACCTGGGCTCAAAAACCATCAGCTTTACAGAAGGTAGATCCTTCAATGGCTACTGAATTTCTTGGTATCTGAATCAGTTTACCAGAGGCTGAGATGAGATACAAGTGTATTTCCTGCAGAATGTCACTATATCCATATTTTGTGTTTCTCCTTAGAGATTCCATACTGGCCTAAGTTTAAGACCACGTTAGATGGACCTGGTCTGACCTGATATGGCCATTTTTGTTTCAAGGTCTCTGGCAGTCACACAGTACTTAGCAGTGTTGCAACAAAGGCCTTGAGAAGTTTCAAAATAAGAGACCCAGAAATGCAAGATGGAATTATGATTACTGGCTGAATAACCAGAGCTTTATTTTATTCTTTGCAATGTTTGCTCCTGCATGTCAACCCTAGGGGGAAGTCGGTGTGCCAGTTCACCCAGGTCTTGCAACAACCTGAGACAACCTGTTTATTAAACATACACCTTGGCTTCTGTACAGAGGAAATGGCATGATCCAGACTGGTAATGCAGAGACTTGCATTTAGTTTCTGCCTACACCATTGACTTTCTGTATATTTTCAGACAAGTCCTGTGCTGTAGTGTTTCCCTATGGAAAGAATACATAAAATCCTTTATGTCTCTTCCTAAAAAGAAGTTTGAGGTACATGGTTGTAAAGTGCTAAATAAGTGCTAAAACTTGTGAGTGAATGCAAAGTGTTTGATGGTGATTTTTTTTTAATAGGCATTACATTTAAGAAATTTACTGTCTCTAATGTCTGTTCATAGGCCTCTCATTCAGACTGAGTATGAAGTAAAACCTATATTCAGATTCATTCTAGAGGAAAAAAAATCTTAATTAGTTGTTTCTATACTTATTAGTCACTCATTTGTTTTGTGTGTGTGTCAGGGTGAACCCCTGGGAAATCTGCAGTGGCCCAGTCTAACTAGAGGAAGCATTGTTTTTATTGTCTTTCCAGTCCTGTTGCAGTTTAATTTTTTTTTTTAATTTTTTTTTTTCCTTCTCTCACTAGGTCACTATTCAGGGAATGAATTTTCCAGTCATGTCTCAGATTCACAATCATAGGTGACCTTTGCTCTTCCACGTGGCTCTCTTTCTGCTCCTGTGGCCATTTGCAGACATATCTTATAAGTTAATATTTATAATGAAAGGCAGCTGATGGCACTTGCACATAAGGTGGTTGTCCTCTCTTCATGCTGTGCAGCAGCATGCCTGAATTCTGATGAGAAGAGATTCTCTTGTTCAAAATTAAAGGTATTCAGTGGCATGATTAATAATTGCATATTAGGCACTCGATCAGATATCTGTGGATGGTTCCAGGACAGTGTACACATTGGGTAAAAGACATAACAAAATCCAGCTTTCTCAGTGTGCTAGCTAGGTATTCACACAGCTTTCCACAGTTGGGAGGAAGCTCTGATGTGCTCCTTTTATGTAACAGCATTTTAGTTCTTAGATATCACATTTTTGAGAACTCTTTAGAGATGAAACACAAACTTTTGCAGCATGACCAAGAAGCCCTACCTGATTGCCTTTACTACTGGGATTCAAGTGCTGGGATCACATCAGTGCTCTGCCTCAAAGCTGCTACAGGTCAGGAAGTATGGGAGAGGACCCAGGTGCTTGTGCAAACCTCCTCTAAGTCTGACTAATAAACTTCTAAACACTTTTCAAATGAAATAGTTGAGACTGTGAGGTTCCTTGGAGAACCTTACCATGGCAGAAGAAATCAGCAGCTCCTATTAATGTATCTGCTTCGTGCTTCCGTGTGGAATATTCCTACTGGGTATGGGGGCAGTCACAATGTGAATGCAAGTCTACATTGCAAATGTAAGGCAAAAGATGTGCAATTGCTTCTTGATATTATTGCATGTTTCTTGTGCTTGTTGATGGGTTTGCAGGGCCACTGCAGCTGGCTGCTTAGGGAGACGTCTGGATTGTGAGGAGAGGGTGGCAGTAAAATAGTTAGTATTGGTATTAATATATTTTATTTTGTGCCAATTATTTAACTGTTCTTACCTGAACCCACGAGTTTTCACTCTTTTTTTTTTTTTTTTTTTTTTTTTTCTGATCCCCACTGGGGGGTCTGTGTGGAGTGAGTGAGTGAGTGAGTGGCTGTGTGGTACTTAGTTGCCAGCTGGGATTAAACTCTGACACCCTGGAATTTGTTTCCATTTACGCTCTAAGCTGCTTGTGTGCCAGTTACAGCTACTTTTTGACTTGGAAAAAAATGGTTATTTGAATGATGTCTTGCTCTCAATTTTATGTAGTTTCCTCTTGCCCACATGTAAATTCTGCATGAAGGCCACCATGCCTTCTTGCTCTTTGAATAAGTGTAGAGAGGCACCTAAACATGGCCTAGCAAACAGATATTCTATGCTATGCAAACAGTAGCTCTGTGCAAAGGGCACCCACCCCACCTATGCTGCCAGGGAGTGCTCAGAGGGTGATCTTGTCTCAGTCTTCCCTTGTTAATTTGAACTTCTGATTGTTCCAGTGTATGTTGCACTGCTTCACTCTCTGCACAGTGACCAAAGGCAGAATCACAGATTAAAAAAACCCAAAACAACCACAACCAAAACCCAGCACATACCCCACCCAGCCCCCCAAGAAAACAAAAATTCTAGTTGAAGATATGCTACTTTCTGAGTGAAGCGCTGAAGGGTGTATGGAACACCTGAAGTGCCCATGAAAATGAAGCAAAATATGTTAAGCTAAAATTGAAACACAATCACTGATTTAGTGTTAATATTTCAGTTTATGTGAATACTGTGCCTTAGTTTTGCTTTCCTTTATCTGTGTGCAATCCCAGTTCTAGTTAAAGATTTTCTTTATCTTTTGGGTCTCTGAAAACCATCATCTAGAAGTTTTAAGGTAGTTGATAACACTGCAAAAGGGTTAATTTTGAGTCCGCTCTTGCAGTTCAAGAGGCCTAGGAACAGTCTTCTTGCCAATCTTCCAAGATTAATCCCAGTTTTTCTTCACCTGATGTTATTTTTAGGGGAAGAAAATAGAAATATTTCTAGATATTAGGATATTCTATTTCTTTAATCCCTGGAAAGGCCAAAATGAGATGGAGAAAGATAGGCAAACCTGTGACAAAGTGAAGTGATGAGTTACCACTGTTGAAGCAGGGCAAGAGGTCAGGACTGAGGGAAGGATTGGAAAGAAAATGTGTGTGCATACATGTGTATGCTACTTTGCTTTGAGAGTAAGTCAAAGAAAAGGACTGCAGATAAGAAGGCATCCAATCCTTTAAAGGGTTTGCAGCTTTTTGATTCAAAGATACTGGTATTCTCATGGGACGGGGGTATGTATGCAGGTTTTTTTCCTCACTAATCTCTTGGTTTCCCTATAATTGCACTGGGGACTCTTCTAAAATGTAAGTTCACATGGCAGTGCTTTCCTCATATGCTAATGAAGAATAAGATGGTGGTGTAGGCAAACTCTCAAGTCTTTTGGAGGGTGTGAAAACAAATCTAAGGGCTTGCTACAAGGAATGGTGACACAGGAAAACTTGGAGAAGATGATTGCATGGATTCTAAGGCAGAAGTGCTTTATTGAAGAAGGGCTGATTAGGGAAGGCCCTATTTGGGGAAGTGACTGGCAAAAGGACATTGGGGAATGAATAGCATGTATGGTAGAGATGTGGAAATGTATGAAAAGAGGTTTTGTAGGCCAAAAGGGAAATGAGGACACAGAAAGACACATTGTAATACAAATTAAAGACATTTCCTTTAATTAATTCCTTTAAAAAATACTATTAACTAGAAATGAGTATTGTAAGGAGCTCCCACTAGGCTGTGATTTCCTTGTACTAATTGAGCAGTTTCTGACCCAAAGAACTTGCAGCTGGCAGCTGCCACTGGTCCTGGTCCCTGAGAACTGCTGGGATGGGCATACCTTAGCAAATGAAGAACATGAGCCCAATTAGCTTCCACAGTATTCCCTGGAGAGGATAGCATGTGGGGCCTGATGTGATATCCTTGGGCCTTTGGGATTGGTTGGGATTTTGGATGAGAAGGCTCATATCTGGAAAAACAAGACTTCTCTTCCAGACGCAATGTGAAAAAGTGGAAAGAGAGAGTTTGGGAAGGGATGCAGTGGGAGCAGTGGGAGGACTCTCATGGTGAAAGAGAGTAAAAAACATCTTCAGCAGCAGGTGCCAAAGCTGGTGATAATTGTATTCTTGTTCCTGAGGGGAGGTGTGATGCAGAAGCCCTTCTCTGCATTCAGGGTTTTATAGACTAAATGGGTACCACAGCTCCGGGCATCTGATTGCTTTTCCACCCACTGGTAATGGAAGGAAATCCCTCTTCCTCCTACTCCTTCCAGTGAAGAGTGGAGGCAGAAAAGGGCAAGAGAGTGTTAGGGATACCTCTGCACCAGGGTATTGCAGTGTGGACACAAACTGCACAACTGTCCCTCTGGAGCTTTGTGGGTTACTGCTTTGGGAGGAAGCAGAAGCAAAGAGCCTGGCTGCTCTGGCTCATAGACTTAACCCTTGGGTTGCTAAGCAGGGTTTGTCATGCCAAGTCAGACCTGATGTCTGCTTCATCCACAGTCTTATTCTGGCAACATTTTTTGAAGCTGGATTTTAAATGTCTACTAGGGGTCTTAAATGAAAGCTTTTTCATGTGAGCCCAATTATTTAGGCTAAAGTGACAGTGAATGCTTCTTCAGGGTTGCTGTTTGCTCCAAAAGATTCCCTCTCTGGTGCCATTCCCATTCCCACCTCCTTCTCTCAGGACATAGTAGGGGCTGAGAAATGTAATCCCATTTATTTTGCTCATTGTCTCACAGGTTCTGTTCCCACTGAGTTTGGCAAGGAGATCTCAAGGGGAAGCCTGAGAGTAATTCCTTTGGGGTCTGCCTGCCTGTGAGCAGCTAAACTGACCTGACCAGCTCCTCTCCCTTCCTATTTCTCTCAGGCAGATTTTCTCATAAAGATCCTGCAGACTTTGTGTCACCTAGATTTTATTTAGTCCTAAATGCTCAACAACAGCTTTCAACATATTTCATCATCAAACACAACAAAGGCAGTCTCCCACCTTTACCATCCATCTGTTTCTGGTAGAGTAATTTGAATTGTTCCCTATTTTGTACTTTTTTGTATTCCAAACTGATCAGTACAAATTAGAATCTGGTAAGTGAGCTTCAGTCTCTGTTGTTTTCCTGGTATGGTGCTTCATTCACTTTTCTGACATGGTGGTTCATTCACCAACAGAGCATGTAAAATACTTCATTTTGAAACCTGTTACATTCTGACCAGGTGTTAACAACAGCACAAGGTGGGCCAAGGAGGATTCGATGGGACTCAGGCTCAGGTTGGTGTATAAAATATTGGCTTTAGAATCAACTTTCATGTTGCCCTAAATGACTGTTTCACCCTTGCACACTCATATCTGCAGTAATGATTAGGACACACAAGAAAAACATATTCTTGTCTTTCACATCATACCTGTAAGACAAAGGGATGGAAAAGCCCAGCTCATGAGTCACAGGTGCATAAAAGTGGAATGTAGGCATTGTCCTGTTCATCTTTAAGAGGGAAGAATAAAGCTGTTTTGTGTCAGGAAAGGTTTTCTAGGAGGTTGGTATTTGCAGTGTTGCAGTGGTGCCAAAGACATAGTCTTCCAGCTATTGTTTGGAGTGATGCTTATCTATTATGTGGGAAAAAAAAAAAAGAAAAAGTTCTAGTTGCTACACAGTGTTCAAGTTTGCCACACTAATTTATTGTAGAAATTTGGTGGATGACTTTACTGCCCTGCTTAGTTCTATCCCCTGTCCTGGACAGGACTTCAAAACTGGTGGTGGACACTGTGCTGGTGATCAGGGCAGCTCTGGGCAGGAAACTTCTGTATCCTGTGCAATGTGCCTCAGAGACTCCTTCCTTTGCTGCCACTATCCTAACACATCTCCTTAAGAAAGGAGCCACAATCTGCCCTATATTTGCTTCTCTTCATTACAGACTTGGTGGTAAGGAACCACACCTTCTTACAGTCACTGCTTAAATACTACCATGCCTTTCACTACATCCACTGGAACTGTGGGTGGGAGAGTAGCTTCAAGAAAGCAACTCTATTTTCAAGAACTGTACTGATGAATTTTGTGCAGCCAGTGAAACGAATTACCAGGCTTTATGCTGAATCCAGTCCATGCCATACAGGATTTTGCATATTTAATCACTGCTGTGTGACTCTGTGTGTAGTGCAGAAATAGTCAAAAAAGTGTGTTGTTATTATTGTGCCTCTCATTGTCCACTCTTCATGCCTTGAATTAAAGTGCTCAGAGTAGCAGTTCACATCTTCAAAGCACAACACCAGTTACAATATGAAAATGCCTGTGATGGAGCCATGTAATGCTATTCCCATTTTTAAAGCTGGGGAATTGAAAGAGAGAGAGAAGGAAGGGTGAACTGAATTCAGAGACCTGGGACTTGAGAGAGTTTCACATAGCATTTAGGGGTTGCTGGTCCCTATACTTGTGTTAAGCAAGACAAAACACGCCTCTCTCTGGATATTATTTATGTAATCTTATATGCATATTACAATTCCTCATGACTGTCAGTCATCTTGGAGACAGCTTCTTAAGAGCCACACTGAGGTGTTCCTGATAGAGGCTCACCTGACTGCATCATTTCATCAGACCCTCTCTGAAACCCTTGTCACAGGTGTCAATAGAGTTACTTTAAGTGAGTGCTGGAAGCAGTAGGTTTTGCGTGGGACAGGATGTTGTATTTGTCATTTTTGATCATGTATTCTGAAGTGGCAAGATGAATTTGAAACAGTTATTCTTGGAAAAGCTGCACTGTACAGAGAAAAAGTCATAATCTAAGAAATATATAATGCCAGAAATAAAGGATACAGCTACAGAGTAATAACAGTTGAGCTGGATACACTGGAGGTAGCAGTGCAATGTTAATGGTTTCTGCCTGCAGCTCCTAATTTGAAAAGAACTTTATGAAATCCTAACTATGCTTCCCTTTACCCTTCATTGCCCCAATTGGTGTTACTTTCTGAACATGTTGCTTAGCTGTTCCCATTTTTCTTTGAAAGCAAGGTTTTTAAACAGAAACAGAACCTCTGACCCTCTCACCTGATGCCTGCTAAAGTTATATGGCATGAGACTCTTCACTTGCCACTGAACACCTGAAGCTGTAAGAGGACATGTCTCCTTTGCTAGGTTGAGGTTCTGAAAAGCTTAGAAACCTGTCTCTTTTTTCCCTTGAGCTCAGAGAATACTATTTGGACAGGAAAACTGAGGATGAGATATAAGTATATAAAGGAAGAGCCTCCTTCCTCTTCTCTGTCTAGTCAAGTTGGACTATTTAGATTCTGTATTTCCTGAAAATGTTAATGAACTCTGCAAGCTGCCTGGAGAAACTAGAATGAGAAGCATGCCTAGCAGTTGAATTTCAGGCATCATGAGTCAGAACAACCAACTTGTGTTTCTTGCATCCTTAGTGTCCTTGGACAGGTTATTTAACTGCTCAGGGACTCAGTTTCATTTCCTATATAAGGAAAACAATAAACCTCATATGCACTAAAGGAGTCTTTAAGGGTTAGTTGATGCATACTTGTAAGAAGTCTTAAAAGGGCCTATTGAGAGACAACCTGTAATTATCATGTGCATCATGATTACCTGAGATTGCTCCTCATGATTAGCTGAGATTGCTCCTACATGTGTATGTCTACATGTATGCACCCAGCTGGTTTGGGTACACAGTTTGCTGAGGGCACCTGCCCAGCAGCAGATTCAAAAAGGAATTTTGAGGTTTGGAGGTGAAGTCTTCTTCTAATGTTAAATTACTTGTTTCTGTGGGAGCTGACATTTACTGAGGTACTAACTTTAGGAAAAGGAGGAGGTGATGAAGAAGGAAAAGAAGTACTCCTCCTCGTATTTTGGTGCTTGCAGGTTCTTTATCTACAGCATGCTTACAGGCAAGATCTTACTAGACTCCCTCACCTTGCTTTAAAAGATCAAGGGCTCCTTCATTCAAAGGAATGAGAAGATATTTTATGCTGCACAATCCTTTTAAGCCTATGGCTTCTCTCCAAGGGAAGTAGCTCTAATGGTGTTTCTAGTGATGTGCTGGCTTGTCCACAGGAAACTAAATTGAAGCACCTCACCCCTCCAGTTTACAGATTCTATGCTATGCATACCATACATGCAAGAGTAGTAGGTCACTCTCATGAGAAGCTGTGTGGAAAAGGCAAAGATGAATTTTGGTAACTCAAGTTCTACAACAGATGTTTAATGCGAAGGTGTGGACTTGGTTTCAGTTCAGTCATATTGCTGATCTTGGAGAAGAAGTACAAAGAAATGAAAGGTGTGGCTGAAGGTAGAGTCCTTTAGTAGGGCAGCTTCCCCTCTTTCTGTATTTCATATGTATTTTTAACTTTCTTGCTTCTAATGCCTCAAAAAGAAATGGAAAACCTCAAAGAAACACTGCTTTATTCTTTAACTGAAAATTTTAATGTTCACATGTCTATAATCAGAGAATGTCTAAGAATACATATAAATGCAGGACTGGACCTTCTTATTGAAGAGTTATCTGAACCCTCCTCAGGGTTTGACCAAGAAGAGAATGCCATGTATTCAACATGTGAGGTGGATAGAGGGAGCAGGGAGTTTCTGGGGTAATTATTTGGAAACTGGAGGAGACTGTGGGCTGTTCTCAGTGAGTGCTTTGGAGTGGAGTATGCCAATTCATCAAAACCAATTCAGTTTGCAGAACATAGTTGATTTTTGAATTAATTTTGTAATTCAAATGGTTGAAGTTGTTTCTCAGAAGAGTTTTAGAACATGTAAGAACAATCCATTCTGGTATTTTCTGATTTATTTCTTTTTAAGTGGAAATTACTTAATAATTCACAAGGCCCCAGAGGTTAAAATCAAAGCAAAGCACTGTAATTGACTTAAAGACATTTTTTAACATATTGTCAGTTAATGCCCTTTTCTAAGACTTTTAGATTCTTGTACTGTTGTGGGAGAGAGCAAGGCAACAAATCTTCAGATCACCAGAGATGAGAAAATAATTTTGCAAACAGATCTAGTAAATGAGAGATGTTAAACCAAGAAGTTCTAATCATAGTTCTCTGACTGTCTGTGCCATGTTGAACAAAGCAGAAGCTTGTATTATAACCTGGACTACTGCTGCTTGCAGAATCACTTAGTTTGGAAAAGATCTCTAAGATCATCAAGGTCAACCTTTGACCAATCCCACCAATCACTACCTCGTCTAGTTAGACCATAGCACTAAGGGCCATATCCACTAATTTCTTGATCACCTCTAGGGAGGGTGACTCCACCACCACCCTGGTAAGTCTGTTCCAATAGTTAACAACCCCTCCTATGAAGAAATTCCTCCCGATGTCCAACCTGAATCTCCTGTGGTGCAGCTTGAGGCCATGTCCTCTCTTCCTGTTCCTGACTGGGAGAAGAGGCCAATCCCCAGCTGGCTACAGTCTCCTTTCAGGGAGTTGTAGAGAGTGATAAGGCTACACCTGGGACTCCTTTTCTCCGGGCTGAACAGCTCCAGCTCCCTTAGCTGCTCCTCACAGGACTTTTGTTCTAGACCCTTTACCAGCTTCATTAGACATGCTCCAGCACTTCAATGTCTTTCTTGCAGTGAGGGGCTCGAAACTGAACGCAGGATTCAAGGTGCAGCCTCAGCAGTGCTGAGTACAGGGTGACAATCACTGTCCTGGTTCTGCTGGCCACACTGTTTCCGATCTTAGCCAGAATGCCACTGGCCTTCGTGGCCACCTGGGCACACTGCTAGGTCGTGTTCAGCTCCATTGTGCAGGGTTGCAGTACTGCTCATCTGAAAATTGCGACACAGGCTGATCCTTCTTTTCAGGAAGGTTAAAAAACCTTGTTTTTATTTTGTAATGGTGCTTTTTTGAATGCTTGTCTTTACATATTGGATTTTGAGCCTTTAGGTTACAAGTCCAAGGTATTCCCTGCAAACCCAAGAGTTAGAAGCCCTTTTGAAAGATACAGCTGTGTTAGTCATAAGACTCTGGAGTAGAACTTTGAGGAAGAACACTAGATTGCACAAAACATTAAATCAGTCCATGGGAACTTGTAAGACCCTCTTTATGCTTTTGATATTGAAAGTGAGTTGAGAACTGTTGATGACATCTGAGAATCAAGGTAGGCACTTGACCATTCCTGTTTATTGACTGACTGACTACACAGAAGGCATTTGTAAATGAATTCTTCCTAGTAAAGTTTCCTGGAGTTGCAAAGAGAACATGATTCATGCAGATTTTATTAAATCCTTATTAAAAGGGCTGGCCCTTTTTTGTATATGATGACAACCTATCTCAAACTGAAACAAAGTGAGGCTCTTTCATGCTTGCCAGAATATATTTAGCCTTCCATGACTTATTCACCTGGTAAAGACTCAATTTGCTAACTTGTTTGGGTTTTTTTTCAGAAAAGGTGCCTGCTTTTGCCCCACTTCATGATCAGTAGACAAAAATGCAAGGAAGATGAGTAACTGATACAAGGTCACACACTGAACTGTCTGCTCAGCTGCCTTTTGCACTGTGGACCAGTCTGGCTCATGGGCAGGCAAATGAAGACCAGCAGTACTTATCTTCTTTTTCCTCTCTTTTCTCATTCCTCACATGCAAATCAGTTCCCCTCACAGTCAGGGATTTCTTGCTTAGATTCAATATTTTGTACAAAAGGCACCAGAATGGATGTGTCAATTCATGGGAAGTTTCCTGGCATTGTGCTGGGCTGACTTCCAAACCCAAATGAGCGAATGAGGTAAAACTGGGTTGGAGACTGTATGAGGGACAGAGTTGGTCATAGGGAGACCACAACTGGGCAGGAGAGCAACTGTCTTCTGCTAAATCTTTCATGAATCAACAAATGATGCTACGTCTCTATCACAGGCTCTGGGCTCACTGAAGCTTCTCAGTCAGGGAAGTAAAGCCTTTAGATATGCTTGGCAGGACAGAGGGGGGCCCTGGGGACACTCTATAGACAGCCTTTTCCCTCTTTTACAGTTGTATCTAAAGACAAATGATTAATGTACTACTCCTGCTGACAAGGTTCTCTTAGAAATGCATACTTCATTGTGTGCAACTTGGGTTTCGAAGTGGCTGTTAAAGACTAGGCTCACTGTGGAGGCTTGGATGGGGAGCTGGTGTTGATGCAGAGTGAATAATACTCCTATGCCTTTTGGAGGGGCAATTTGGATCTCCTCCCTTGGTGTTTTTGCAACATGCTCTTGGCATGGCACTTGCCTGGCTGCTGCTCTCCCAGCCTGATCCCTGTTCCTTCAGGTAGGTCACAGTTTCAGCTACTGTTTTCTGTTGGGCAGATCAAACAGTATCCAGCTTTATCTGCCATGCTTTATCTCCTGTCATGAAAATCAATTCTCCCATCACTATGTGAGATAGACTATTCCCTCATGAAATGCCTCATGTCTTCCTCCCTCAAACTCATTTTAACTTGTTTATGGTTTGACCAGGTAGTTTGTAATATTGCTACATGTGGTTTATACAACTGGGCCTCTGAAAGGGAAAGAACCCTCCCGAACCTGCAGCTCACATACTTCTTTCTCCACCTCCTCTTCCTTCTCTCCTCCCCGCCTCCCACACCGGAAAAAAAATTTTCAACTAATCAACGGTTGTATCTATTAAAATATTAGTCTGTGGGATACTACATGCAAGAGCAAATCCTACAGAAACCTCTTGCACCTGCAGGGGAAATGTTCCATATATGGCATCGAGGCTGGCAGAGACTTGATTCGGAATAAAATTTAAATGATTCTGGTCGTTTTACCACATCCTGTTTCTCTCATTTATGCATGCACTATTTTGATAACCAGCAAATAGTTCTCAGTTTGCTGGAGCTAAAGATAGCCTTGAATTGTAGCACTAGTACCCTGCTCCTTTAGAAGTGCTCAGGCTCTCTCCCCCTGGGGCCAGCCTCAAAAACCGGGGTGAGACTAAGTTTCCTTTCTAGTATTTCTTTAGGTTTAGCATGATTTCAAAACTGCTCTTGAAGTGTTTCAAAGTAACCCAAACAGGAGGAGCTGCAGAGTTTCAATTTCTGGTTACTCAAATGACCAGTGTCATCCCTCCATTTATTTCTTGTGATCCTTTGTTTTGTGTGAGACATGAAGTAGATGAAGAAAAGCAGCTGGTATGCTTCAATTTCCTGACTCTGCCTAAGGGCCTTCCCGTGTTAACTCTATTTCTAGGATTAGGGCTTTTTTGGCATGTGAGCTGTTACCTAGATCCCTTGTCTGGAACTTAGAATTTACCTTAATCTGATAACGTGTGTTAATAGTGTAAATGCTTTGTATAGAGCTTTGACTGGAACTAGTGTTTTCCTAATGAAGTAAACATAGCATCTCTCCTGTGAAGACCAACTAAGAGAGTAGGACTTGTTCACTATTAAGAAGAGGAGGCTCCAAGGACACCTTACAGCACCTTCCAGTGCCTAAAGAGGACTTACAAAAAGGCTGGAGAGGGACTTATTAAGAGAGCATGTAGTGATATGTCAAGGGGAAATGGCTATAAACTGAAAGAGGCTAGAATTAGATTGAATAAATCAGGAAAAAAATCTTTACTGTGTGGGTGGTGAGGTGCTGGGACAGATTATCCAAAGAAGTTGTGGATGCCCCATTCCTGGAAGTGTTTGAAGCCAAGCTGGATGGAGCTTTGAGCAACTTGGTCTAGTGGAAGCTGTCTCTGCCCATGCAGGGGTGTTGGAATGAGATGGTCTTTCCAATCCAAACCATTCTATGATTCTATGAAAGGAGGAGGAAGACTACAAATCCAGTTGAATAACTGTCAGGGGTTAAAGTGAAAAATTGGCTTAATAGTGCTCCACTGCTGGAAAATCCCAGGTCTCCAGAGCAGTTTGTGTGCACACTCAGATGCTTACCTGTGCTGTTGCATTCACCTTTAGTGAATACAGGCCTCCTCTTGAAGCTGAGATCTAGTTACAATTAATATTTTGTTACTCTCAAGTTTGAAGAATGACTAGGCTGGGGTTTTATGCAAGTCCATCACATATTTTGAAAACAAAGTTCTTTCTGACATTTGATGCTTTCTAGGCTTTTCACATAATCTGTGTTAAGATGACTCAGACTTTGGTCTATGCAGGCTTTTGTTCTTTCCAAGAGAAATGGAGAAGACGTATATTTTAACTAGATACTTACAGAAGACTTTTATAGGACAAAAGTGATAAGCAGCTCCTACTACAGGAACTTCTTCATGCTTCTTTTCCTTGGTGTATCAGGAGATGCTACGATTAGCCAGATCCCAATGAGCTACAGCCATTTAAATACCACACACTAAATCCTTGGCAGTGCCGTGCCCGATAGCGCAGAATGCTGCAGTTCCCATGCAGCAGCTGGGAGCCCAGCACTGGGCACTTTTGCCATTACCACCACTCATTTGCTATCTGTAGACAATCTGGAGTGAGGATGAAGTCAGTGAGACTGGTCAGGTAAGCAAGTCCAGTATTTTGGGGTGCCTTGCTCCCATGGGCAATCCTGGAACTGCTCAGCTAGTAAGACTAATAACCTTCAGCTATGTGTGTGGAGAGTTGTGTTCTTTCCAATAAACAAAATGTGACCTCTACAGGTTCTCCTTTTCTGGCATAAACACGATGTCTACACCAACTGGGGAACCTCTGTACTAGTGCTGCTAATTCCAAATAAAGTAATAGTGACAGGACCCTTCCCTGGAACTTACTCTGTTAAATTCATAATGCAGCAGTGCAAGAAAATGAACTCATTGGACCAGATCCTTACAACTGTTGTAAATTTTGGTCACCTTATGGACTTTGCTGGAAGTGTTCCAAGGTACACAAGGAAATGAATGGGATCATTCTCCTCCTTTATTCCCTGTCAGGACCACCACCATGTATATTTTATTTTATTTTAGTATTTATATGTGGCTGATGCTTCCTGTCCATGGCAGGGAAGTTGGAACTAAGTGCTCCTTAAGGTGCCTTCCAACCCAAAGCATTCTGTGATTCTACAAAATATTTGCTTGCCTATTTTTTCCTCAGTGGTGCTGCTGACATTCTGTGAGCAGTTGTGCAGGGTAGAGATGCAGTTTGTTACCAAATTTCAGCTTGAGTTGCCCATACCTTCCCCTTTCTCCTCCTTCTCTGCTTTGTGGAGCAGATGGTGCTAATTCCCCTGGTGGCTCTTGATACAGCTGAAGCCTCTTCCCTGATGCCTCTACTGTACCATGGAAACTCCCTGTGGTATTTTTGGAGAAGAGAACACACAGTTAATTATTATTTTTTGTTTATGATTTTTAAGATCCTATTAGGATTATATTTCTTTTTGCTATGCTCTTTCACTTCTGTTTCCAACCTGTCTTCAAGATCTGTGGTCTGAAATTCCCTGCAATCTGGGGAATATTGCTTTTCAATACTGTTGTAAGTTATGTAATTTTGGATTCCTACAGACATCCACCCACTCACCCACCCACTGCATGTTTACCTTTGTAAACATCCTCTCACGTTGATTGTACTTATATTTTTTTCAAGCAGAAATGCTGACTCTTTTCATATAACAAAGGTCATTCTATTGCTTTCTGTTTCAATTAAGAGGCTGAGGCGCTACTAATTGCCATTTTTAATTAGCCCATTCTTTAGTGCCCCTTTTCTTATCCTTTGGGCCTCCCCCTCTCTTGTATTATACAAGAACAACAGGATGATTGTTAAAACACATCTTCCTCTCCCCTGGGCCGCCAGTGTCTCCTGCCTACACCTGGCAGACCCACTGTGATGTTTTTTTGACTCCTCCAACTCTAGCACCACATTTCTGTCTTCAATACACTGCATTGCTCTCTCCTGACCTTTCTGATTCTTTTCAACTATATATTTTTCTCTTTGCAGTTAAGTCAGTGGCTTTATATAGGTGAAATCAAGAATAGAATTTCACCTCCTGCATCTGAATGCTTTATTTATTGTGCCAGCTTTTCTCCTAATTCAGCTTGCTGAGTTGCTCCAGCATTCTCCTGCCATAAATGTCTCTGTGCATTTTCGTGTATCATATAACGATGTCTCTTCAGCCCTGTGCATTGTGCTGCTCAACTTTCCTCCAAACCATTCACAAAATCCACTCCTTTTAGGCTAGCCTTCCTTTGCTCTTCTGCACCCCAGGCTTTTATGCCACATATGAAGCCAAAGCCTAATGCCACTGAAGTAATTGGAAATGTTGCCATTTGCTTCTCTGAGATGAAGACTGAGTTCACTGTCTGCAGATTTAAATATTATGAATGGGGGGAAGTGGGGAGTGAAATGACAAGAGAAAAAGAATCATTAAGTTCATTACGCCTGCTGAACAGATCCTGTAAGCTCTTGCTGTAGAGGCATGTGTCCTCCTATGCTGCTGGTTTTTGTCACCTTTGCTGCGCTATGCTTAATTTAGATTGTAAATTCCTCACATTAGACTCTTTCTGTTTCATTTGTCCTTAATGTGGCATGCCCACCTATGGAATTGTGCAAATGTAGTAACTCAAGGAGAAGATGTAGTCTTCTGAAAATTTTACCGAGTTTAAGCAGTTTTTAAAAAATAATCATAAATAAATCACCTTTTCATAATACCAAACAGGAAATCTCTGGGCAGTGGTCAGGATTTCAGTGGAAAGTCTAACTTCACTGTGTGACGGTGTAATGACCACAGTAAGGTACAGAACAGAAGCCTGTGAAGGAACATTTTGTTCATCACCTTTGTATCTGTGCCAGGCTGAGGGATACAAATCCTTAAAATTCTTTGTATGGGCAGATGTAGTTTTCCTTTGAAAATATGCACACAGGACTAACCTCAGTATGGCCTCCAGCAAGCGTTCACTGTGGTTCTGTGTTATTTGAGAGGACAAACAGTGATTCTGTACTTTTTCTTACTGTATTATGCCCAGTTTCCTATATCCTGTCTCAGGTGAATCCTCAAAGGTCTGAGCCATCCCAGTGACATAATGTTTTAGAGTAGCTGTGGTTTTGTGGAGAGCAGTGGGTTTGGCTCAGGCAGTCCTAATGATGTACTGAGTGGTGGTTATGGCCGAAATGAAAGAGGCAAGAATTGCTCTGTACAGCCAGAGCTCAGAGTGGAGGTGGGGGAGCAGAGCAGGATGTTTCTGGGGAGCAGCATGATTCTGCTGTTCACCCCCTTGTTCATTAGTAAGTGGCCTATGCCCTTTGTGGGTTACAGAGCAATGTATTTCAGTTACATCAAATTCTGATACTGCCTGAGAGCAATGGCACAATGGATTCAACTTTATTTTGCAGCTATCACAAGCTAATTTCATTCTTGCTGAAGTCACTGGCTAAACAAAGCTAACATTCCTCTCTGATACGTGAGATTACTTTCCCCCCCTTCTTTTTCTTTGTTAGCTTAAGGTTCATTTTAAAACACCAAAGACCCGATTCTCCCATTGTTCCTGGATTTCACTGGTTTAATTCCTACAACTTGCACAGTTCTCTTGGTTTAGAGAGGTGATAAAAGAAAACCAGAGTCTCTTTCATGTTATGTGACAAGCCAGTGGTGGCATGGTGCAGTGGGATAGAGCTGCTTCAGCTAGCAGTGAAGGTCTGTCTGTCTTGCTGCATCTGTTGCTTTGATATTTGAACAGGACTCTTCTGAGACAGTCTCTGTCGCTCCTTAATTAGCCTGTCACTCCAGGGAGGAAAGAAAAAAACTCAACAAAAAAGCCTGAGACAGGAATCTAATGTGGCTTTACTGAATGACAGGGCACAGCACAAGGCTGGCCAAAGAAATATGTATTTAAACAAATTACTTCACATTTACACATCAGCTCTTGAGTGTGCATTTTGCATAATCTAAGGTGGCATGTTGGGAAGCAGTTTCCAGCAGGAATCTCAGTTTGTCTCTTGTAAGCACAAAGGTACTCCTGAGAATGGTGGGGAAGGCAAGTCAGGGATCTGCAGCTGGAAGACTCTGTGCTGTAGGCTGTCCTGAGGGATGTTGGTGAAAGCACTGCATGACTGATTGGGAATTTCTGTCTCCATGTGATGGGCTCATGGTCACCTGAGAAACAGCTTCACTGTCCCTAGGATTTGCACTGGAACAAAATGTATCACAGGAGCAAGTAAAATTTTTCAACCAGGCTGGAATTCCCGCTGTGTGAGAGACCAGAGTTTAGGGAGAGCCAGTCACAAGCTCCACAGCATGCTTGAGCCAAGGATAAGAATGGCCATTGAGAGAATTAAAGCAAATGCAAAACACAGGCTTGGTTATTGTTTCAGTCACTTCTGAACAATGAATGGTCCATCCATTCAATTCTTATGAATAGGTGTTGCTTTTTTTTGCTAGAGTTCAAGTTCTCAAGTATGTAGCTCAATTAGAGTGCTCTCACCTAGTATTTTTAGCTAATACAACAAGCATCACTCTGATATTCTGCAAAGCAAGTGCTGAAGTCTTAAGATGTACCTTGATTTTCTTCCTAAGGTCAGCTGCCACTTTAGCTTCTCCACAACCCTGTTTTTCCTGCTGGACAAGATACTTAACAGTTACACAGTGTGAAATCTCTTTTTGTTTTTTTCCTGTGAATGGTATTTTCTCCAAACAATATTTAACCAGGGAGTTCGTCTTTGGCATAACTCTTACTTCAGTGGAACTACATCAGAAACAAATTTTGTCTCTAGAAATCAAGTAATGGATCAAAGATTTATCATTAGAATATCTGGTACTCTGTGACCCCGTAAATGCTTTCCACATCAGAGGAAAGGCCTTCTTTAGAACAAATGAGATAACACACTTTACTACAGGCTTGTTGTAGCCATGTAGGCTTGTTTCTTTCCACATTTAAATAGATTTGACTAAAGTTAGTTCTTGTTGCTGGATTTATAGATCTGTTGAGTTAAGTCTTCTTCTTGATGAGCTTGTCTAATATTGTCATCAGGAATGGAAGCTTTCCCACAGGCTACCCTGCTAATCTGTACCATTACTAGGCCTTGAATATGTGAGATAACTGCATTCTTCTTATTATTTCAGCTAAAAAGTAAATTGGTAAGCAGCTGATTTAAGGTAAATCAATATATTACTTATCTAAAGCAAAATAAAGTCATATAGAAAGACACTGAGTTAAACATGTACATGTTTTAACCAATGCAGTTAGTCCAGAAATAGACACCTTTTGATGAGTGATGTTGCAATTATAAGCTACTTGTGACTTCCTTGCTTCCAGAAATTACTGCTGCAACAGCCTCCAAGCAGAGCAGTTTGTGTGCTTTCATTTCAGGTGACATCAATCGGTTTAGTTCTGGCCACCAGTTTAAACTATTCAACCCAAGCAAGTTTCTTTTGCTTTATGAAAGTTGGAAACCTTCTTCAACAAAACTGGGTCAGTAACCTCTGGTATGGTGGTACCATCAACATTGTAGCTGATGCTAGATGAGAACTTTTATGCCCAGCAAAAATTAGTACAATCTCTTTAGGTGACTTGCACTTCAGAAGAGTTTTTGGCCCATGTGGTCCTGAAGAAATAGGCTTACTGTAGTATAGGTGCTGATGGTATTGTAATCTGACTGCTATTGATGGGATTTTGATTCCCAAGATACTGTGTAAGGATGCAAATGTCCTTAAATTCTCTAAGTGTATTTCTTTGTGGTTTTCTCTCCTCCTCTTTGTTTAAAAATGTGGCTGAAAACCTTGAGTTTTGTAGTCTTCACTACAGATTTAAATGGCTCAGAACTGGGGCTTTTCATGCTTGACAAGGATGCTATTACTTGCCAGTAATTTTTTTGTTAATGGATCTTTAGAGTTAACTATGAACCACGTAGAGAAAAATATGATGGTCAAGGTGTTTGTTGACCTGCACCACTTGATGGTACTTTGGCGCCTAAGAGATAAAGTATAGCTCTGGGTTCACTTCTCCCTTGTCCCATCAGCATAAAAAGGAAAAGTTAGGTACACTAGGCAGAGGCAGTTGTGCAAATTCTCATTTTTGTACTGTACCTCAGGGACCCTGAGGTAGGAATAGCAAAATAGGTTCAGAGTTAATAAGAAGAAAATTGAGTCTTTACTAGAATTGAACCATCTTGGATGATAAATTTCTGAAAAGTAAAAACTACTTCCTCTATTGGTTTTACATTCCTGCTTGCAAAAAGGAGTAGAATAGCCAAAATAGAGTGAAAGTGCTCTTGTGGGATAGCGAGCCTGCAGGAAAAGCAGACGTTTCTGTTCTCCCAGAGCAGGGCTGTGCTCAAGTGGAATCTTAGCTCAAACTAGGCAGTGCCAGACCAAGCAGTTTGTGTCCAAATCACAACTGAAACGATTTGCTAGTGAGATTCCAAGGTGGCTGGCTAGAGAGCTGTAATAAAACCTCCCAAAGCAGTAAGTCAGACCTGAAACAATTAGCCAGCTTTGTGTGCCTGCCCCAAATTGCTGGTGTTTGAGAGGAGGCAGTTGATTTTAGTTCACAGAGTTATCTATAGGCTAAAAATTTAGTTATGAATTTCCTATATAGAGTTTATTCAAGTACAAGTATATGTACATTATGAAATATTTATAAGGGTAGTTACAACATGGAAATATGTTGTCTGTTTCTGGCTGTACAAGTTTTGGAGGAAGAAGATGGAAAAATAATCTGAACTGGAGGCATTAAAAGGGACTGCTAGCATGAAATTCAAAATCAGTAGACTCAGGCATTAGATTTGTCTTCTAGTTGTTTTAATTTTTTTTTACTCATCTCTTTGTATGAAAGTTGTGAAAAATGTCAATATCCAGATTTAAGCAAAGAATTGTCAACTGCAGTGTAAGCAAACAGAAGTGCATTAGCTTTTCTTTTCTTAGTGTCTTCTGTCCAGTGACCTTCAGTATGACTTCTGTCAACAGGAGGTTAAAAACCTTTTGATAGGAATGTAAACTTGGAAGTTGGTTGTATTCCTATTACTGGAAGCTTTGTTACAAGAGATTTCCACCCTTCCCACCCCACTGTAGAGAGGTTTTTCTTGTGGATGGAACAGAAGGCGAGTGCGTTTCCCAGGAGAGCTCACAGCCTCGCATGAGTATTACAAAATCACCACACAGCTCCTCTTCCTTCTTCGTATAGGAATAAGTTTGTCTTTTGTTTTCATCAGGTCAAATTCACTGATGAGTTTTAGTGGAGGGTGGCCTTCCCCTGGTGTCCATTTTACTCATGTGATAATTTCTACAGGATCTCAAGCAGTCATCATCTGTCAGGACCTCCACCTCAGAGGTGATTTGGGCATCTACACAGTGTTCCATTAGCATCAAGTGTGGGCTTTGATTCAACAGTGACTCAGAACTGAGGGCAGAATGTTGCTTCATGAAATACCAGCTATGTGCTCTGTACAGCCTGGGATTTTTTATAAATTGCAGAGCATCCCAAGAGATTCTGATTTATTTCTTGAGTCAACGGGGCTTTGATAGTTGGGGGTTGTTCTGAAATCCTTCTGCTGGTGATGTACTTGAGACATTACCAAGTACTTCATGTACAAGTACTTGGTGATGGTACTGGATGCAGTGTGAGCTGATCCAGAAGGAGCACAATTTCTGTCTGTCTGTTTGTTTTAACACATAACAGAAGATTGTTGAGGCTACCGAGAGCATTGGAGAGGCATATTTATTTATTTATAGACACATTGTTTACATATCATAGCTTGATGAAAAGCTGAAGTCATTACACTTGAATTGAACATGTGACTCTGTAGTTATCTGCATCATGCTGCATGGCTGTAGGCCAAGGCAATATATGCATATTATGTGTATTCTGAGCTTCAATTGTGCTGCTGAAGCAGTTGTTCCTTCAGCTTGCCTTTGCTTCTCTGCTAAAAGATAACATCTCTTTGGTGTGCCACCTAAGCTCCTTTTAGATATCTCTTTTAAAAGTAATTCAGATTAGCATAAACAAATAACTTAGGCAGTAGATCTCTTTATTTGAGTTTGTCTCACCTGATGGTTAGGGAATGCTTGCACAAGTCTCTTGGCAAGTGGCAAGAGTGGTAACTCCTGGTGAAGGCCTTGGGAATGAAGTGGGAAATGGCAGACTCCATGTAACATGGTGGCACTTAGGGGACATGTGACAAAGTAATTTCCTTCCATAGTTTTTTATATAAGCCTTGTTTTGCCTATGTAGTTTCCAGTGGCTGCAACATTAATTTAAATGGAATACAATGTTCATAAATTTTTCTTTCTGAATCACCACTGGGAGTCTGTAGTGTGGAAAGGGGAGAGAGGGGGTAAAAAGCCACAGCACATGGAGAGTCAAGCTCCATCATATTCTGCTATGGTGCATCCAGTATGAGCAATATCACAAGGGTTATGCCTGCTTGTTATGAATGGTTCTTTTTGAAAGAGAGATACTTTTTTGCTGATATATTGACAAATACAGAAGAGTAATTGTCCTTCCTGTTGGCAGGGTTGTGCAGACTTTCCAATTTGAAGGGATTTCTGTTCTGTCTCTCAGGTGATGCTCCCACTGAATGCTGCCTCTTTCTTCTTTAGAGCTTCTATTGGTGCACCTTCATAATATCATCTACGTGAATAAGGAACCTTATCTGGGCTTCTGTCAAGTCTCCTAATGAGAGATCAAGCCATGCTTTTTGTTGTATTTGCTCTTGGAAGTAGGTTAATGTTTTGCTTGCATACAGAGATAAAGTGGACAGAGTGGATGGATAGAAGGATGGGTGGTTGGTAGTGCAGGGTGAGGGAAGAGGGGTAAAGGAACAGTCCTGCAAGAAAAAAAACAGCAGGAAAGTTGAACTTTTGTGGTCTCATGGAAGGCCCAAGGTAGTGGGCACAGTAACATTGACTAATGTTCCTGTCTTGTTCTCTTCAGAGTGTATGATCACACTTGTTTTCAGCATGGATGGCGCAAACTTTGAAGGGGCTAACAGAGTAAAATGGGGCTGAGTTAACAGGTTAATGACTTTTGAGAGTGAGGGTGAAGACCTTTGAAATACATTGAGACAACAGAGTCAACTCCTAAAACCTCCTTGCTTCCATCTCTTTCAAAACATCCAAAACCTGGATCAGTGCAAGATGTGTAAGATTTGCTGACTGATGGTGTCAGTCTGTAATTGGTTTTAGCCAGTCTTGTCTGCCAGCAATTCCTGACTATATGTCCCAACCTGACCCTACCTTTCTTTTTACCATATATGAACTGGTTAAGGCAAGAGAACCCATCGAGCTTAAACCATTTTGCTTTGTTTTTACACCATTTTTTTACATTTAGTGATTGTATGAGAGCTTGTGTGGCATAAGGGGGAAGACAGACATGTGATGGGAACAGCAGGAGGAGAAGGGCAGAGGACATTTATTTTAAGGTCAGTGCAAGCTGTTTTTAACTGCTTGTGGGATTGTGGCACAGAAGGCACAGAATGGCCATGTAGTAGGCAAAGAAGCAGATAAAGCATGTCTGGTTGATTAAAATAGTGCAGGTGTTGAAGGTAATGTAGCAGGTCCTGTGCTTGGAGATGGTTCACATCATCCCCATGCCTTTAGCTCCTCTATCAGCAGAGGAGCAGATAAATCCCTCAAGGGGCTCCTGTGGGGTATAATTCAGTAAAGCCCTCAGGAGGAGAGGTTTATAGAGATAGGCAGTGTTTGTAGATTGAAACCAGGTGCCTGTGTTGACCAAGAGAGTTTGTAGCATTTACACTTGGCTGGAAGTGAGCAAGTTTCTCTGGCCTGGTGCAGACCTTTCTTCAGGAATTGGGACTGCCACTTTGTAACGCCGAGTTTGTGCTGCACATTTTGGTCTGCAGCCTTCTGTGATGAAAAATAGAGCTCAGCAGCCTTCAGTGTTGCATATTTGTCCTTATGTGTGTGGCAGAGTGTTGACTTTCACTGAGACTCTATCCTTAAGTAGGTTATATCAGGTAACACCTGCAGGATAGGGAGATGGCACAAAGCAATTGATCTAACAGCCCTCAGCTGGGAGAACAAGGGCAGGATGTTGTCTGAAATATCTCACTAGTGAAATTGGCTACTGTTAACTTCTTTTTGGTATATACCCCTAAGCCCTGTGTAGTCTCCAGACCCTCCAGAAGGGGAAGAACAAGCCACAGTGACAGCAGGAAAAATTTATCGATAATGTTGAGGGGCATAAAGAAGTAGTGTTTAATTTTATTTCAAATAGGGGCTATTCTAATGTTAATGAAAGTACATAGAGATCTGGAGAAGGGGCCTACTTGCTCCTCTCTTGCTTTCTTGTAGCTCTGCTAAGCAGACATTTCTGCTTACTCCTGGTTTTTCCCACTAAAATTCCCATGTGCAATGATTTTGTTTAGATCTCTTTCTGTTAAAGAGGGCAAAGAAAGACCATTATGAGCTCCAGAATGTTTAAAGAAAAAGCTGAGGTCTTGGTTTTACAATGAGTGACTCTTCAGTTTGTTTCTGTGTATTTCCAGTGCTACTAATCAGTTATGTGCTATTTTAATATATTCTCAGGTCAAAAACTAGGCTTGCACAGAATGTTGACTGTCATAGAATTGTATAGGTTCGAAAAAGCCATCGAGATAATTGAGTCCAAGGACTCAATACCTCCAAGGTATTTTAAATACCTCCAAGGATGGTGACTCAACTGCTTTTCTGGGCAGTCTGTTCCAGTGCTTGATAACCCTTTTGGTGAAAAACTTTTTTCCAAATATCCAACCTAGACCTGTCCTGGTCCAACTTGAAGCCATTTCCTCTTCCTGCTCCTTGTTAATTGGGTAAAGAAACCCACACCATAAACTAGCTTCCTCAAGAAAGATACATTGTCTCTTTTATCTACCAGATATACCTTCTCCCTTGGTCAAACAGACAAGCCATAGCGAAATTTTAAGCATGAAATTTTGTTAGTTTGCAAAGCTGTCCTGCTCAGTAGTGTAATTTGAGTAAGCCCCAGCTTTCTGGCTGCAACTCTTTTGTTCCAGAGATATTCCCTTATTCCAGCATTACACATGTGTGAGTGGAGTGGATGTCAAATACCACTAATACTGTAGTATTTGGTGAACTTTTGTTTCTGGCTGTTCCTTATCGCTACAGTTTAGCAGTTTTTCTTTAATATTTTGGTTCTTATAAGAACGTATGGGAACAGTGGGCAAGAAGGAAACATACAAAAGTTCTTACAAGAGATGTGATGAGTTGTGAGGGGTCCTGCGTGAGGTGCCTGCCTGGGGCTCTGACAGCTCCCACCTTGCCAGGCTTCTCAGTAGCACCTCCTGGCTCCCTGCTTTAGTAGGAATGGTGAGCAGCTGATCAGCACTTCCAGACCAGGTTTTCCACATAACAAAACCTGTGGTGCTTCTGGGTTGGCTTCCTCTCAGGCTCTCATCTGATTTAAGTCAAAAAAAGGATGTAAAGATAGAGTGATTTCTGATGAAAAAAATGGAAAACATGAGTAAACCTACAAGATATGGCTTTGACTAAAGTCAGAACAGGGCAAGAGGAAAGGAATTACTACTTCTAGAAAATCAAAAGGCAGTGCTGTGTATCCACCTGGCAGGAACACACAAGTTCATTTTTGTCCTGGGAAGCTGTTTCTGGATCTTTGAAACGCAACCCTTGTCACTGCAAGTTTGAGGAGTTTGCCGAATAGCAGACTGCTGAACAATTCACTTTGCTACATTTTTGTCTCCTTCCTTCTTCTGCTCCCCAAGGAAGACATCTTTTCAAGCTCCTGCCCCCTCTCAAAATACCATAGTAACCCACCAGCTTTGCCAGAAAATGCTTCGCACATTAGCGGGTTTAAGTTTCATAGTTGCAATCATTCAGAAGGCCAAAGAGCTGCATAGATTTCATTCCAGTATCCTTTCCAGCTTTTGGACAACACTCGGTGGGCAGAGTTACAACTGAAGCCCGTGGTACAGATGAAATATGAGTTGCTGCTCTGCCCAGAGAAGCAAGTTGTGTATGTGTGGATGTGGCAGAGGGAGGAGGGTTATGAGATCAGCTGGGTGTCTGTAGTGAGAGAAGTGTGAATGGCAAGGGTAAGTTTTCCATTACATAGTGTCCAAATAAAAATGGTTGTAGTTATTGAGGTTATCTGTTTTAGAGTGAAAAAAAAAAGGGTCAGCAGTGCCCTATCCAGCATTCTTTTTACTAAGCTGTGTTTTTGCCCTGTTGTTTTGGCTGTCCTGGATGATTCCTGTAATTCTCTAAATTACTTCCATAATTGCTTGTATGCCAGATTCTGCTCACAGCTACGGGAGCATGACATCAGGAACTATTCTTCCCATGTTAATGGAGTGATGCTAATTTTTTTCTTCTTAATGTGGTGCAGCTGAGAGCACCTCTTGGTCCCTTCTGTATTAACACCTGTTAGCAAGAACAGAGAGGCCCCCACTCTGCTGAATGGAGACAGTGACTTATCTTTCTTGCAGATGTTACTGTCTTTTTGTCTGCTTGATGTGAGGAGGCATGATGGAGCATAGGAATGTATAGTATATTTTCCATTCCTCTCCCTGCTGGTTTGGGGCAGCAAAAAATGAGAGGCGATTAGGGACCCATTAGCAATGTGAGTGGGAGGATGCTTAATAAGCTCCTATTTTCTTGAGCATGGGATCTGACTTTTAGGCGGTGGCTGCAGGCAGGGCTGCAAGTGGGATATATGCAGAGAGAATGCTTACACCTACTTTCTTTTCCCAAAATTACAATACTGCAGCTTTTGGTGTGCAAAAGCTGCTTTCAGGTTCTGCTGACTGCCTGTCAGGTTCAGGCTCAGCCCCACTCTCACGTCCCCTTGCAGTAGGCTGGGTCAGGAGCTGATCCCCAGTAACAAAGACAGAGGGCTGATGGTCACATAGCTCAGGGACAGGACCTCACTTCTTTAGTGCCAGCAACCTAGTCCCAGGTTTCTTCCAGCCTGGGAGCTTCTCCTTTAAGCAGGGCAAATTGGACTTTTACCTCAATGCAAAACAGTCCTTTCTGGTTCCCTTTGTCTTTTTAGCTCCACAGGAGCTTTTCTCACAAAGGTGAGATACTGCAGCGCTGCTGCAGGGCCACGCGGTTTCTGCTCAGTTTGGTCCTTGCCCCATTCTGGGCCTCGGTGGACTCAGCAACAGCTCCAAGCTCTTCCTACAGGGGTTAAACACTATCACCTGGCTGGTCAGTGGTGTCCTCCTTTGTGTCAAGTAGGTGCTAGTGTATTCCCTTACCAAGATTGCACAATAATGAGGTCTGAATCCATTCAGGAACACTGCTTGAATGCTGCCCTGCAACTGCCTGTCACTGCAGGGCTGTAAATACCTGTAATAACTCTTTGCATTGGTATTTCCTTGCTACAGTGCAGAACCACTCTGTAGCTCATTGGAAGTGTGTCTGACCACACTGCAGTCAGGAGGCCTTCACCAGGAACACACAGACTTGAGTCGTGTGGCAACATCCTACAAGAGCTGATCTTCAGTGTTTTCAGGATTTTTAAAAAGATCTTTGCTCATTATTTGGAGACACAGTGTGCTGGAGTGATTGGACATTCTCTCTGAGGGAAGCAAGGGCTCAATCTGTAGTATCTACAGGGAGGAGGAGGGTTCAGCTAAAATGACCAATGGAAAAACTGCTTATGTTTGTCTGCTTTTTTTGCATACCCCTTCATTGTCCATGGACTAAGTGACACCGTTGTTTACACCAGGTTGTTATAGTTACTATTGTATTAAAAGAAAAATCAAGAAAGAACATTCCAATTTTGCATTCATAGGTTATTCCACTCTTTCTAGGTCAAGGATGTGTCTAATGCAACATACTGTCTCTTAAAAACAGACAGTAGAAGCAAAAGCTCCACATAACTCCAAGTCTTTATTCAGTATTTCCCTAATACTGCATAACTCTATGAATGCAAGTGGCATGTTTTAAACAGGTGTAGAGTTGTGCCTCACTGCTTCCTGTATTTCAGACTGTGCTATCTGATTGGAATGGGAGCCACAGGTACTGCATGCCTTGGTAACCCTGGATTATGCGTTCACTGAATCTCCAACCCCTTTGCTTTTCTTTGTCCTGAGCTGGTGTTCATCTCCATCCACTGTTCTCATCTCCTGCTGCTTATACACATGGTGCAGTCATGCACTGGGCTGAGCTCCTGCTCCTGCCAAATCCACCATGCTGTTGAAGGAGGATGTTACAGTGCTGGAACCAATTGCAGCATTAAAAAGCCAAGAAATACATGAAAAAGAGAACTGTGTTTAAATCATCACATGAAATAAAAGAAAAACCCAAATAAATGTGAGGAGAACATGAAATTTTGTCTTTGATGTTCTGTGCTGGGAAGGTTTCAGTTTTTTTTTAAAGCTCCTCCTCCACCCTCTTGCTTCTTATGGGATTGTATCCAATATTCCAATGTTCATGTAATGCCTTGACTTTGCTATCATTCTTCTTGGGTAATTATAGGTTAGTATAATGTACCTATTGTTCTGTTCCACAAAGCAGCACTGTCATACGGATGGCAGGGGTGAGGTGGGGGATCTTTGTGTGTTCTCCTGCATCCACATTGTGTCTTTAATTATTGTTCTTCCTTGCCTTTTCTTTTTTATTTTGATAATTTTCCTTCCTGTGGTACATGCTGAGTACTTCCCCTTCTTGGACTGTTGGTCTCTTTTCCCAGTTGCACTGGTGCTCTGTTTTTTGGTTTTGGCTGAGTTCATTCCCGTCATAGCAGGTTTGCCCTTCAGATGAAAATAACATGAAAACCAAGTAGTGAGTTACTGGTGTTTACAGAGAAAGCAGATAAATTATTCTTTCCTGAACCATATTTGTTTGGTCTCTTTTGTTATCTTGTATGATTTTTCCTAAATTCAGAGAGAAGAAGAAACCTACTCTGTGCCCAAGGGCTCCACTCTGCATTTGGGCCCTGCTGAACAAGGCACTGCATAAACATGTACTAACATGGTCCCTGACTGGAGTGCTCACAGGTTTTTCTGTAACAGGATTCATCCTTGCCCCGCAGGTGCAGGTGTGGGAGACTGCTGTTGAGTGCTGTACAGTGCTTTTGGTGCTGAGTGTTCCCTTGTGTTTCCTAGACAAGGTGCCCAGGATATTATTGGGTGCTTGAGGAGTATTAAGGAAAGGCTGAAGAGCCCAGTTAATCTCAGTTACTGTACCCAGGAGATGGACATTGGTTCCTAGTTGGTGGAGAATCTGAGTCAATTGCTTGCTTTCTATTGTTGCCACCTCCAAGATATATAATATTCAGAGGTAGTGATGTATTTTAACCTATAGGTTCATCTTGATTAGATGTTGTGTGTTTTGCTGTAAATTGCTTTTTACTTTTGAATCAACTAAATGGTCTGGATGTATGGTTCCTGACTAGCCCATCTAAGTATAACAGTAGTGGGCTGTGTTTTTTTTTTTTTTCAGGACTTCACACAACTTCCTTCTCTTTGGGTAGGTTTACCAAAATGATGAAATGGGAAACCTCCAAATGACTGTGTTTTTGAAACCTATTGTTATAAAGCAGGGAATTACAGATTTTGGAAAAATCTGGATTAAAATCTCTCTGCTAACAATGAGTGTGCCTTGAGTGTGTGCAGCTTCCCTTCTGTAAATGGACACAAGTGTGTTCTGTGGCCAGAACTTGGTCTCCTGCAGTTCCTGAGCTTCCTCTTGCTCCTGATGACAAAGCCAAAACACTTGGTTTCAACTTGAATGTTTCTTTTAAAATGCCTTACATGAATCTTGGAAAGATCTGAAGACTCATCCAGATTTGTCATTGCTAAGTTCTTCTGTGACAGGGAGTGACTTCTACTGCAAAGTGTTTAAAATCATCAGTGTCTGTACACCTTCCAATATTTGCAGGTCTGAAAAAGCATGGTGTCCCTCTGTGGGTGTGTGGAATGGAGTAAAACAGACTTAGTCGATGGAAGTGGACTTCTTGAGAATGTGATCTTTCTACAAGAAAAATTAACCTCTTTCATAATGATAATTTGTAGAATTTTGTCTCCAAAACAAAAGAACCAACACAGATGTACAATTTGGCAAGCGACAAATGTTAAGCAGCCAGCCTCTTTCTCTCTGGTGTAATTCCATGGACTTCAAGGGAATTACACCAGTGGCAGCAAATCTGGCCTAAAATGACTTTGACTAGTATTTGTTGGTTTCTGTTGGTGTCCTGAGTAATGCCAAATCAGATTTGATGTTTTAGAAATGGATGAACTCTTGTGTGTTCAGTGCTGCAGGGTGAGAAACATGTCCTGGTAGGAGCACACGTGCATCCATCCATCCATCCATACTGAGTGCTTGCCAGGTGTGATTGCAAGCCAGCTCTGGCTGTGTTGTGTGTGTTGGAGAAGCACAGGGACGTTCCTCACAACTGCTGTTTGCCTTGTGCTTGCTTATTGTATTTCACCTTTGTATCTTGAAGTGGAAACCACAGGTTAATCCCAGTCAGATCCTGTAAATGTTTGCCCCTGTTGGACCAGACCCAGAAAAATTCCTCCTGCTGGCTTCAGTGTATTTACATACCACAGGTCATTACAAGGTGGTGCTCACCTTTGTAATGTCAAAGCAGAGATATCAGTTCATTTTTCTTTTTTCTCCAATATTTCTTCTATTTTCTAGGTTACTTTTTTTTAAGAGATAAGAAAGCGAAAGGAGTGATCCCCATGGGTCCTGACATCTGCTACAGTCATTTTTACAGACTCAAAGGAGATTTAGGGAAAGAGAGGAAACAGTCTGGCTGCAGTCTCTTATTGTTTCTCTTTCGTGGGCCCCCACCCTGCACCCTCCTGGGCCTGCAATCCACTAACTAGCTCCTCCTGACTCCAGCTGTCATTTTTCCTTTTCATCTATTCCTCTCTCAAAGAACCAAATGTCATCTCTTGTGGTTCCCTTAGCTGGGGTCAGAGACTCCTTTATGTGCATTACGCTGATCAAGGATTTTTAACTGGGAATGAGAGCAGTAATCAACTCCATGGTTGGGGAAGGGGAGAGATTAAAGCTGAGAATTGCCAGTGATTGCCCCACGTGAAGAACAGCAAGCAGCTAGCACAACACATGCTATCATTATGCTCTTATGATTATTTTATTCCCTCAGTGACAGTAAAATGCTATCTATAGCAGAAAGGTAGGACAAAGTCCACCCTTGTTTAGTCCTGTGGTATTCAATGGATTTTCTGTGGAGTACAATTGGGAACAATTAGATTTACTATTTGTAGTGACTCATGTTATCAGGACCTTCTACCTGGGACATTTCAAGAAAGGGAGAAGGTAAATCAAAGGTATGCTTGTGATCTCAACTCAGAGGCCATTTTTGTTCAGGAAAAGAGCAGCCATTTTTATATCCAGTCTTGATTCTGTAGCTGTGGGGAAGTCACTGGAGGGTGTCGTGGGATGGGACTTCTGCTGTGTCCTGACACTTCAACTTTGTCAGCAAGTTTTGGGGCATGATGGCTGAATACAAATGGGGTGAATAAAATACAGGAAGGGTACCTGTTGCTGCTTCAAGCTCTGCCCATCATTTATTTTTCTGGTTTGTTCAACACAGAATCAAGCTCCAGGGACCGCAACAGATTGCAAACTTTAAGTTTCGCAGTCCGTGAAGGCATAAGTAACACAATGAGAATTACCTTTAATTACTTTAATTTTAGTAGTCTAAACTGTGTCCTTCAGTACACCCTTTTAAAAGTCTTGTCAGTCCCTCTAAAATGTCCTCTGTTGTTACAGAGCTATAGGAATAATAGTACAAAGTGTCCTGATTCTCCTATTGCACTGATGTAAGTCAAGAGTACTCTGAAGTACACAGGAACTGGTTCATTCCTCTCCTAGAAGAGCATTTTCTGCATAAGAGAAAAACAGACTGTATTTAGAGTTGGTTTATTTGAGGCAGACCTTCCTGGTAGAGAAAGACGTTTCCCTCAACTCAAATTGCCAGTTTTTCCTAAGATGTGTGCTAGTGTCTAACGTACTAGTATTATTCTGGTTTTATTATCTAGGCATTTGACAGTGATTTTGTTAATGCTTTCAAAATATGTTGCTTTCTTAGCTACTCCAGCTCCTAGAAGCTGGGGACTACATGAAATTTCCAGTTTTATTGCTAAAATTTCTGTCTTTTCCGACTGTAGAAATGTTTATGACTGAAATAATCTACAGGTTCAGAAACAGGACCCAACTCATGATTCTTTGAGTGGTTTGATTTGGAAATATTGTAAATACTTCACTGCCTTGAAAGATGAAAATATAAAAATAACCTGGTTTAGTGGAAGGTGTCCCTGCCCAAGGCAAGGCCTTGGAACTAGATTATCCTCAAGATCCCTTCCAACAGAAATCATTCTGTGATTCTGTTAAATTCCAGGTACGGGTTGTAACTGGAATATAGGAAGAAAGGTGGGAATATCAGGATAAAAAAGGTTTATTTCCCATAGGTCAGGGGCTAAGCTTCTTGAACTTGGACTTAGTCTCTTTCCTGCCTACTTTTCCAGTTAAAACAGATGTGCCTGAATCTCAAGTTTAGAGATGGAATCTATTGATAAAGATCCAATCAAGTAATACATTGTAAAGCTTTGAAATCTGGGCAGATGTGGAATTGTATCTGACCTGACTTTTCCTACTTCCCTCTACCATGATGGTTCAGCTTTATCCTTTGGAATGGGCCTTTATATATATATATATATATATATTAAGTCTGATCATCCCTTGTATGCATTGTGATAAGAAAAGGAGTATGAATTGGAGAAGTCAATAGTCCTGGAGATACTTTGTCATCTACTGTCTTCTTGGTCTCCTTTGCTTTTCTCTGTAGCATGGGATGTGGATCACCTCCTGACATGATCTAAGCACATTTACCTTACCAATTCCTTGGAATTTTGCATGTCCTAGAATGCTGGTGATGCCAGTTTTGTCTTTCCTGTGCAGGTTATAGGACTTGAGAGTCCTGGTAATTTTTTTTTTTAAACTATAGATCTTAAGCGTTTTTAGAATACTGGGAATTTGTACCCTGTTTTTGTGGACCTTTGTCTACTAAATGCCTTGTACATTATTTTGTGGGGATGATAGAGACTGGGCTCCATTTTTCAGTTTGTAATTTCCAGTCCTTTGTTGTTCAAAGACACACAGTCCCTGCTGTGTGCCGTTCCATTTACTGCTCCCTTTTCAGTCTTTTCTTGCCATCTTTCCTTACTTATTCAAATGTGTCATTCCCAATGGTATTGCTGTTTTGTTCAGTGGGAGCCATGATTAAAAGTTTCCCTACTGGACTGATTTGATTTGATACCTGTCTTTTCAACCTCATAGTCTTTGAACAAATCCCTCAGTACATAGGCAAATACCAACACCAATGCTGTGGCCTCTTTCTTCTTCCATCTTGTGCAGCTTTTTACCTTAGTAAAGTAAGTGTAAATCTAGGAGAAATCAAAATGGAGTTCTCAGTCTATGCAAGCTTTAATGGCAACCAAATGTACAGTGACATGGGGAAATGATGTTTCTGAAGTTCAGATTCAGGCCTTAAACCTGGACTGAAGGTGAATTTTAATTTTTCATAATTTACCTGTTGTTACAATATTAAATGCTTTACAAAAGCAGGTTGATTTTTTTTTTTACTTCCACCCTTTAAATTTTTTTTGTATTTTTTTCCTCTATTCAAATGTACTAACAATAGCAATTACACAAAATTATACTACTGCAGTAGCCATCTGGTCCTTCAGGACATTGTATAAACATGTTCCTCAAGTGACCATAGAACATGCAACCCTGGAGGAAGCAGATAATTGCAGAGACAAGCTATATTTTTACTGCTGTTTGTGGAACACTAACAACTCTGTAAAAAGTGGATATTGCTAGAACTTAGTCCTCTTCTTTCTGTAGAACCAGGTGTTCTGGGATTCTTCTCCAGTATTTTATCAAGATTATCTCCTTTAAGTAGGCAGAATTAACAGAAAACAGAGATCAAAAAAATCTAAGCACAAGCATGCAGCATAAAGATTCTGTAAAGTGTTGGATTTGGGATATTAAAAACAATCTCAAGACCATGTCATCCTACAGTAAATTATAGCTATACTGGTTATCACCTTGAAATCCTCTACGAATTTTTGCCACAGATGCTTTCCAGATCCTGCAGCAGTTTCCAGCTATTTCTTTACTTTTGGATGCACCAGACAAAACTGAGAAACCTCATTAGCTGATGGCCAAACTTATGAAGGGTAAGATGGAGTAGGAGCAATTTAGTAGGAACAGACATAATTTAAGATGCCACTGGCTAAAGACACAGATGCCAACTGTTCATCAGCTGGCTTCATACTGAAGGTTTGTTTTAGTTTAGTGTGCTCTGCACTTGGACTTTTCCTCTTTCCTTCAGTCTTCTGGCTTGCTAGACCAAAAGGAGGAGAGAAAATAGAGAAACATGAACTTATCATTCATAAAAGTGTATAATTTTCTTATAATTGAACTTCTCTCTGGCAAGAAGTCACATGAAAATCAAGTTATGAGATTCTCCATGCTCTGCATTACTCCCACAACAAGAATAACCTGGAAGAGTTGTAGCTCAACACATAAAATGTCAAATGAACACCAGGCATTCTTTGTATTCAAAACCCATATGTGCATTCCTGTAGCTCCTCTTAAGTAAAGTACTCAAAGTCATTCATGGCGGCCTTATACTCAAGAATCCATGTGGCAGTGATTAATTTATAAATACATGCAATCTGTGTGTAGGCAATGCTGTAGATGAGTGATAGTCAAACCTGAAAAGTTTGCTTCTTGAATGGGCTGAGGTGATCACCAGGGTGTGGTACCTGATGCTGTGCTGTGGTTGATGCTTTGCCATCATTGTTGTGTGCTGATGGTGAGCTGTGAGCTGGTGTTTTAGTCCAGTTGTCACACCATGGTTAGCTTGTACAGCTCTGCAGTTGTGTTTTCTTCCTGACTGCTGCAGAGAAGAGTTGCTTTCCATCTTTCCATCTTTGTGCTTCTCTCTTTGACTACATCAGAGTAAAGAACAATGACTACTTCTTTAAAATATGGGCTAACCCTTCTTGTTTGTTGAGCAGAGGCTCTGATTAAGCTACTGATTCCTTTAGAACTCAGATGTGATGTTTTAAGGAACTCAGGCTGAGCTGTGTAATACATTAGATTGTTTTCCTTTTTCTGCAAGAAGTGTCCTGTGTTTCATTGAGCCACATGGTGCTGTCTCCTAGTTTTTATGCTGAGAAAAATTTAGCATGTAACTGATGAGTGTATGTTACACAAGAACTCCAAAGAGGATCTCAAGGGCTTTTTTTTTTTTTTTCATAATCTTTACTAAAGAAGACTAGATTTGTTAGAGTTCTGTGCATTTGGCTTGTGATTCTTTTTGGGGGAGAAGAGGGGACACTTTAGAGAGAAAGGAGATCATCATTCTGTTGTTCAAGTGATACAGCCAACAGTGCTGCTATCAAATAATCAGTTTCCAAGCTAACCACAAAGATCACTCCCCAGAGGGCATTCACCTGCCTGCTTTGTGCTTAGTAGCAATGACATGAAGAGGATTCATCTATGCATGATAGTCCTTGGAAGAAGACTTCCATATCCTCCTTATTATGTGACCTTTTTGCAGATCCTGTATTTTTCTTCCCTTCTCAACTAGTGCCCATGGAGACACTCTTCCCTTCCCCCTCCCATTGCCTTGGAGCTGTTTTGTTTCTTCTGATGAATGTCAAGTGTTTTGGGCCTGCAGCCCTAATGGGTGGGGGCTAAGACTTGCATCTACCCCTGAGACACAGTGGAGCCAGCAAAGATGGGTTATTTTAAATTGTGTGGTGACAGGCCTTTTTTTCCCCCCTCCCTTTTTGTTCCCAGAGGATAGCTGGGGAAGTCTGCTGTGCCAAGTGGTTGGAATGTGTTTTTTCTCCTCTTCCTCCCCCTTTGAAACAAAAAGAGAAAACTTTATGCTGTGAATTCTGTTAATTGGGAGACATAAATCCAAACTGTAGTGCAGCATTGCTGGGCTAGGCACCTATTGAAGTTTAATGAGGGAACAGCAGCTTTCTCTTGCCCTCCCCTCTTATGCTCTCCCTACAACAAACTCTTTCTTGTGGTGCCATCCTATTCCTATGCCAGTATGGGAAAGCCTGAGAGAGTGTGTGCAATTGTCCAAAGTTCTCATGGGTCTGAATGCAATATGTGACTCCTTTGAAATAATGCAGCCAGAGTGAGGCATGGACATTATTCCAGGCTGAAGTTAGTTGGTAGCCAGTGTAGGAAACAGAGGTTCCTCTGGGTTCCTGCCCTTAGTGGCTGCAAACCCATTGAGGGAAATCCACTCTGCAACAGAAATTTAATGGTTTATGTGCCCTGACCATATGTTTTGGCTTGATGACAGAGTTCCATGATGAATGTTATATGACTTTTTACTTCTTGTATCAGGCCTGATATTTTCTCAGAACTTGATAATGAAGTATTTCCTTATCACTACTGACTCTCATTAAATCCAAAATAGAAAATAAGAACCCTTCTTCTTGTTCTTGCTGTGGTAATGGGAACAAATTGGTTCCCATCAGCTTGTACTGGATGTAATGAAGTCCCTTACACAAAAAAGTCAACCTGAGAGGGCCTTAATCAGAGCATGAATGGGAATATAATTAAAATGAGTGTAATAACATATACTTTAGCAAAGATAGACAAGTTCATCTGAAATGGCTCTGGAGCGAATGCCAAAAGCAAAAGCTTCCCTTTGGCATTGATGCTTTAAAAAGAAAAGCAATTCACATAGTGGTAGAAAGGTAGATTGGAAGGGTAACAGGAAGAGAGCTTAATTAGAGGGCCCTGTGAGTCCCAAAATTTCTTAAAGCCAATGCTGACTGGCTCTGAGATCTGCTGCAGTAAAAATAATAAAACATACCCTCAGGTAAAAATGCTTCTTATGGTGGTGCAAGACAACTGTTCAACTTGAGTTCTGGATAATATAACATTACCACACAGGGTATTTTAACCTGCTGGTAATATTTTACTGCTTTTTCCTGCTAGCTCGTTTATGTTTATGTAACATTAAACATTAAAACTCTTATTTTTATCAACTTCACCAAGCAATTTTATCAACTGCTGCTGATGAAGCACTGGAAGTCTGGGAAAAGCTGCTTGCTTTTGCTTTGAGAGATGGGATGTAAGGTTAGAGGGGGTGGATGGTGATTGCATGAGCAATGCAGGTCAGGTTACTGTTGGATTCCTCTTGCAAGATAAGTGAGAGCCCTCTGAAAGGTAATTATTGGAAAGCATAAATTCCTGAGATAACCTGTCCAAGAAGAAATACTGACAGGAGAAGAGGCCATGTGTTAAAGGCTAGCCATTACTCCAGGGCAATGGGCTAACCTCTCTCTCCCTCTTTTTCTGTAACCTCTCCTTGCTCTGACAATTGACTCCTGCAGTTCTTTTCCTTCAGTTACTTGTCAATCTTTTTCTTGTCATGTTTATAGACCACTGTGATGCTTGTCTCCATTCTGTGCTAATTGGGGTGCAGACAAGTGGAGACTCTGTATGCAGTTTAGTTCCATGTCCAAACTCTTGTTTAGTCATTGTCTTTGCTTATCATTGTTATTGCCATTGCAGGGTTCAGGTAGCTTTTACAGGATTATCTGGGAAAAAAGAAAAAAAGAAAAAAAAAGTTACTTATTTATCGTATTTTTGTATAGAAGAGCTTCAACTAGCTTTCAGTGTGACATGGTGTCAGCTTTGTCTCTGAACCAAGAAAATTGCTGGATGGCACTTGGGGAAGGAAGTCTTGTAGAGTGAGAAAACAAATTTCAGAGGGAAAGATGGAGCAAAACTGGGAAATAAGAAAAATGACTTCTCTTTCTCTATGGCTTTGTTATGCAAACTCTCCGTGTCTCATCTGTAATGTAGAGATAATGATATCTACCCAACTCCTGTTTCCACTGGTTGATTGATTAATGACTGTCTCATGATCCCTAGATTACACTTTTGTGACCTGCAGCTTTAACTACTGCAGTGTATTACATACAGAAAGAAAATGGAACCAATGTGTTAGCTCTGGCTAGTTCCAGCTGGGAAAACATGATAAACTGACCTGAACAGCCTTGCCCACGTGTATCTGTTTCTAAGACCTCATTCTAAAAGTGCACTGAAGCATGTGCTCTCTGTTCAGCTGCCATCTCTGTTCAGCAAGACATTAAAGTATCTGCCTAACTTTGAATTGAAGGGGATTTGCACACTCAATAATGTTCTGTGCTTAACTGAGACCTGATGCTTTGTCACATGCAGGGTTTCATCACAAGTGTTTGAAGACCTCAGTCAACACACAGGGCCAAAAGTGAATTTGAGGTCTGCCCTGGCATGATGGGGATATGCATTAAACAGCTGTAGTCTTTCAGACTTGCCAAAGGAGTAAGTTATTTGAGCAGAAGAAAGGATTGTTATTTTGCAGTGATAATTGCAGCATAACAGTATTGCAGGCTAATTGGGTTTTTTTGCTAATTGTTAAGTGAATTACAAAGCTTTTCTATTTAATTTAACTGTTCTACAGTAATAACCACCTCAATCTGATACTTGAATTAAGGTGGTGTTGAGAACAGGAAGCAAGGCAGAAGAAAAAGAGGTGCAAGGAAAGTCCATTTGTATGGGAACAACTGTCAGATATTTGAGTTTCTGAAAGCTGGTTGTGGCAAGTACATTTTCTTGACTTTATTAAAGAGTTCCTCTTGGGTGCTGCATAAGTATCTACAGAAAGCAGGGCACAGGTGTTTGAAACATCACTCCTCAGAGTTATATGTTAGTATTTGCAATGATGGTTTGCTATGTTCCCATGAGATGTGCTCCAGGTGCAGAAGATCCTGTGCCTAGACCTTTGAGTTAGTTCCAGTGTGCTCTTAATACAGGGCATTCTTTATGCTGGGGGAGCTGTGAGATTGTGTTGGATGCATCTGTTTCACCTCTTGCAATTTTTATTGTTACTTTTTGAGGAGTAATAATGATACTTCAGCAGAGGAATGACTGTAATCTGCCCAACTTCCATTTGTGAGTAGAGCTGGGGGAAGGAGGTGAGAAAAGGAAATCTAATTCACAGATATCTTGGGAATTCCCCTATGTAGCATGAGTCAAGTATATTCCTGCTGTATGTCTGCCAAGGCTGGTAGATTTATACAAGTAACAGAATGATTGTTCTTGTGTATTTAAGAGAAATAATAACTCAAAGAAACATAACTTTAGTTATCTAGGCATGAGATGACTTTATAGAGAACAGAAAATATGATTTCCTGTTTTGATAATTATTGACTGGGTGCAGTAGATTTTAGTGTTTTCTTACATGTATGTTCAGTTTCTCACAAATAGATCATGACCAAGGATCTGAAAGTGCTACCCATTCAAGATTAGTAACTTCAAAGTACTGGCTCTAGCTGATTTTTTTTTCACCAAGACTGACCTCAGAGGTGAAGTAAATTCTAATAATTACGTGGTTTTATGTTAGAGCTAGATAAATCTCTGCTTTTCTACTTGTGTGATCATTTTCACCTGTGCAAAAAGGGTTGTTTCCTGGAGTGGCACTTCCTTTGCAGCAGGAGATACAAGGTTCCTACAATAGAGACAAGTCAGTAGAAAAATGTGAGCTTACTAACTCTTTCTAGTAAAAGGGCAGGAAGTACCTAAAATATTAATGTAATAACAATTCAGTGTAGGGGGAAGCTTGCATGCCATTTAGGAACATTTATGCTACTCTTCTACTTGTATGTTTATTTTAAACTCTTTTAGATTCTGCCACCTGGATTGAATGGCACTGCATATTTGTCTACTAAATAACTGCACAAGGTGCAGGGGAAATCCCAGCCTGAGACCTTCCAAGAGGGCTAACAGATGTCATTCAGACCAGGACCATGCTGTAGAGCTTGGACATCTGGGACTCTGACATGGCTTAGAGCATGGGACAAAACCCCCATGGTCTTCCCTGGCATTCCTGTTGAGCTCTTGTGGAGATATGTAGCTTCATGAAAGATGTGATACTTAGAGACACATGAAAAGGAATGCTCTTGTCAGCTTAGCTGATGTCATTTGGGCCAGTGATGTAACTGAAGAGGTAGGGAACAACTTCCATTTCCATTTGCTGTATCTCCCAAGAGGGCTGTGCTGGCTGAGTGACCCAGCTGTCACCACTCATGTTGTGGACAGACTTTTTCCCCTTTGCAAACAAAGAAGTTTGCCACTTGAAGACTAACCCAAGCTGGTTGTACTGCTGGAGATACCTCTGGTGGCAAGAAGGGGTTTTGTGAGCTTGCCCTCAGCTTTTCTGGGCAATGTCAGCTGGGTTTGCTCTAACAGATTGAATGGCCTTGCTTGAACTGAGTCAGGGAGCACTCACACAAATATTGCCACTGGCAGGAGGTGTGGGAGCAGTAAGCTCTAGGAGACAAGCAGTGAAAAGCAGCAGGGTAGGAGGGAATGGGTGATATTTTTAGCTGGCACAGCTAGAGCTAGGAGAGGATTTCTGTTCATGATCTGAGCATCTTTTTAGTACAGACAGTGCCTGAAGTAATGCATACGATTTATTATTGAGGTAAGTGTAGGGTGTTACCCGTGTTCTGCAGGGGAACTGTTAAAGCTACAAAGGAAGTCACGGCAGAGTAATTTGTAGAAGTCTGGTTTGCTGTCTTCCTGGTGCCAGCTTGGGTGATAGATTATGGTTTTTACCAGGAATGCAAAAGATAGGATCACTGTGGGAAATCAGAACTATGGGAGCTGAGTGCACAGACTTTGTCTTTGACTACATCTGGCCCATAAGACTATTGTTGCACTAAGCCAAACAGAATTCTGGTGACCCCAAGCCCCAGCAGCTTGAATCTTTTCTAAAAATATATATAAAGAAATCCCTTAGATGTTGTCATGTCCAATCTCATACTGTTGCTGAAGTTTTCGTGAGTTCATTCCTTTAGTAATTGGAGAGAATTTTTGACCTTTCAGGGGAGGTTAGGACCAAGCTGAATTCTGAGTGCTGTCTTCAGACACAAAAGAGGTCTAGGTTATTACCTTTCACACCTGTTGTTCATTTAATTGGATGATGCTGCATCTCTTTAAAACAGAAACTCTGGCCCAAGAAAGAATAGATGCTCTGAGATATCCCCAAGGAGTCTGCCTCTGAGATTAACCTAATTGGTCACTGTGCTGAGTCTAATAGAGATTGTATGCAATGTCTGTGTCTGGAAACAACTTATTTAGCTTGATGTATGACATGGAAACTGCTGCTGATGCCTCTTCATGGAAATGAAAGTAAAGAAAGAGAAGATGCAGACAAATTACCAGATGCACTGTAGTATAATTGTTCACAGTCCAGCGTATTTGAATGAGGCTGATAACTTAGTCTTCTGAAATATGTAATTTTGTAAGTACACATCAGCTTGTGCCATACACAGATATCTCTTGCATTCAGCTAACAACTCTGCATGTTAGCAGCTGAGTGAGATGGGCAGAATGATCCCACTTTTTTGGCTTTGAGTACTGGGAATGTGGCTGCAGGCCCTGAGCAGGGTCATGCACAGCTGCAGGAAGTGGAGCACCTCTAGTTTCAATCCTTATTCCTGCACAAAGATGGCTGCAGCTCTTTACCCTGAAAGCCAGATTTTTGTCAGCAAGATACCATCATGTACCACACTCTTCTTGGCAGTATTAACTTGTGCTGCTGTTTCTTTTCTTTAAATGGAAATGCCAGCAGAGCTCTCATACTTCTACAATACCTGTGATGGGGCTAATCAGATCAATTTTCCTCAAATTGTAAGTTAAACCTACCTTTTGTCATTTTTCTTCAAAGACAGACTTTTTGCATGAGATGATACCTGTAGTTTCACAGTGGATTAAATTACAGCCTAAGCCTATTTCCAGAGTAGTGAATGTAGCTCACTCTACAAGGCTGTGCTGTCTGTTAGGCATCAGCATCACACCGTGATTCAAGCAGTGAGCACCCTGGTGGTTCTGGCCACAAGTAGCCAGCAGAGATTTCCAACCCATCAGGGGAAATCTTCTGGTAAACACCTGCAGAAGGGTATTTCTTTACCCTTTTACACAGAATGCTAATGCCGAGTGTTTGGAGGAGGGTGCTAAAAAAACCCACATTGCTTTTACACTGATTTTGGGATTCCACCTAGACTTGGAGCTCAGGCATCTTCTTGACTGCTGTAATGTCTGGGCTGTGCCAGTGCTGACTCAGGAGCTTTTCATCAGCTCTCTGATGGCTCCTAATCCCTTGAACCACATACAGTCTCTGCACCTGCCACAGAGCAGTGATCAAGTGCTAGAAGCTTGTCTGTTTTGACCTGTCTGCATGAGTTCTTCCAATGAAAGGCGTTAACTCTCCTGGAAAGTCTTTTGTTTACACTTGGATCATTGCTGCTCCAGCAACACTGTCTGCTTTGTATACTGTTTTGTGGTCTGATTTGTGTAGTCTACCTATTACCAAAAGAGTCCTGCTAGCCATTGTTTCTCTGACATTGTATCCCAGGCTGGGGAAAGTTATTCAGTCTTCCTGTTGTCCGTCAGGTGAAATAACTCAGTATGTATAGAAATGAAATAGCTGTCTCAATGACTCTGGCTCTTGGAGAGTGTAGCTATGTGTTTAGAAAGCTGCCAAGTTTATGTTAAAAAACTGAGAGCCCAGAAAGTTTGAGTCATTCTGTAGCACATCTGGAAATCCTGTTTTGCCTTTGCTCACGTTCACACCCCTTACATCATTAGAAAATGTTGTGCAGGGACAGATGCAATGGACCACTATGAGAAAACTGAATCTGCACATTCCCGCACTTTCTGGCTTGCCATTAGAGTTTGTGGAAGGACTTTGAGCAGTCTGTTATGCTTCACCTAACACCAGGAAAGCCATTCTCTCTTCCTCTTGAATCTCCATGTCCTACCTTTATGCATTTGCAAAGGGTGCGTGCTTGTAGCAATTAGGCACTGACTATGAACTAGAAATTCCAGAGAGTGCAGCCAAAGGAGGGGCCTAGCCAGCCCTTTGTTGTTTAATGCTCAGTAGTGGTCTGACACTTTTGAATATGTCATATTTTCTTCTGCTTGGATCTTTTGATAAATGTTATATTAGCATCTTGCAACGTAATGTGAGGATGAGCAAAGCAGAACACTTTATCTCTTCTGGGAAGATGCTCTGGAGCTGAGGGTCTGCAGTCTGAAGATGTTACAGGAGTCTGGTGATACTGGATTCTGTTAAGCACAGGTTTCCAGGTGCATCTGGGTATAGAAAGGAGGAGCAGACATTCAAGCAGCTTGAACTTAGTCCACTGTGCCCTTCATGAAAATCAGACTTCTTTGGCTTGCTTTGTGACAGGGTAAGTACTACAGTTTTGCAACTAAGAGAGAGAGAGAAACACACATGAACAAGGCCATGGCACAGCTTGAGAAGAGAATTATGCTGGCTGAAGAGGGAGAGGAAGGCCCTTTTGGTGATTGTGTCTGTAAGATTGTCCACATTAATAGTGTTAGTGCATAGTTTGTAATGCTTCCCACTTCCAATCAGCCTCATTCCCATCTCTTCTGACTTCAGCCTCTGCCAGCTAAGCTACCCTTGCTTTCAACACTGTGAGGTTTGGGAGAGTGCTGTCAGCATGAGGGGAAAAAGATACATAAAGCTGCATGTCATCAATGTAATGGCTGGCATTGCTGCCCAGATACTTCATCATATTCCCTGAAGGTTTTGCATAGATATTAAACAGAAGTGGCTGAAGAATTGAGCCCTGTGGCATTCTTCATGTCACAGGTCATAGAGAGAAGGAGCAGCTGCCTGTCAGGGGCCTCATGGGACTTGCTGGAAAGGAATAGTATAGCCAGCTCAGTGCTGTTCTCTCAACACTTGCCAGACATGTAGTTGTCCAAGATGGTCTCCAGTGTTGCAGGCAACTGATAACTCTGGTAGTGCCTGCATGATTTCTTACTCTCTGTTCAACTTTGTTAGAAGGCCTAAGACCTCACCGGTGCTTTATTTCCAGACTCATTCATGAGTGTCTCCAAAAGGAAAGTAAAAAGTATCTTCTGAAGTTGCATTGCATCACTGCTCTCATAGCACTTCTTAGATCTCACACAGTTTGAAACTGGATGACAGTGCTGCTGAAAAACAAGTTCTGATTTAAAAGGTCTTTTTTGGTTGTCCTTGCTGTTCCTCAGTGTCAAATAATCTAAGATGTAAGACTAGAGGCTAAATCTAATAGTAAATGAAAACTCCATGGTCTTAAGAAAAGCAAGGCCCACATTTTTGATTGTGGCTGAGGACCATTGCAAACTGTAGAATGAAAAGTCTGTTACATGACTAGTCATTTCTTCCTGTGCTATCAGGTTTTTACTTGTCTAGTCATGTAGTGAGCATGGGTTTAGAGGGAAATGACTAGAAAAGAGGCCTGGCCTCAAGTAAGGGAGACATTCTGGATTCATACTCAGAGATACCTGGTGGAAATTTAAGAACTGCACTTAAGGAAGACTGGTTGTTATACAAGTTTTCCTGGGGTGATGTGGACCTGTAATCATTGGTGAGCATGGCTGATTATAGGTCTTCAGCGAGTGGGTCACTTTCTCTGGGTACTAACCTGAATTGTGTTAGGCCCTGCAGGAGGGGCATGTTGGATTCTGCCTATTTTGTAGCTGTTATAAAAGGTGTAAGTGCACTCAAAAATATGTGACTTTGCAGGATGGACTGTGAAGTAGTGGTGGAGAGCTGCTCTGCTGCTTTCATGGCCCATCAGGATCCCTTGTCAGCACAGAAACATCTTGAACATCTGGACTGAAGTCAGGCTCTTGGTCCTTGTTGCTAATTTATGGGCTTATAAGACAGGCAAGTTCTTGGGTTTTTTTTTTTTCTCTCTCTCATTGAAGGCATGCTTAGACAGCAGAGTCATGGCAGTAAGTACGATACAGAGAAGTAGTAAGTTGAAGTCTGCTCAGAAACCTTATGGTCTAGTTAGAGCTAGAAGGCAAAGATGGAGGGAAGGGAAGAATTGTTCTTCCTTGACTTTGTTATTAGCTGACCTGATTCCATGATAGAAAACCTCTGTTTCTTAACACTTAAAAGAACAGTGACCTCAAGGAAGTCACAGAGTCTGATTTTCCATGCTGGTGCTTGCTGTCATGGCAGTGGCTGCCTGCAAGGCTGCACAGAATTGCACCAGGCTCATGTCTCTGTCCCAGCACTCAGGGGGCTGCTGGTGCTCTCAGAGTGCCCCGTTCACACCGAGCTTTCACTGCTCTCAGCCTGCTCTTTAGTTTCAGTCCCGCTTTTTTTCACCAAGAGCCCCTAACCTCTACGAAGCATTTACCCCTCCTATGCAGCTTTGCAGGAGTGTGCAATAGCATAGGTTGTTCTTTTCCAAGTCCAGGAGCTTTTATCAGTCAGCCAGAAGCAGGTTACTGTAGTGTGCATGGGTTGGTATGTAAGCGCAAAGCCTGTGTATATGCCAGCAGTGTCTGTCACTGGCATGCCTGTCCCAAAGATCTGGGGTTTCACTTGTGGCTCTGTACTGAAGGGCTGTGTGTTTTTCACAGCGTGCTGGCAACTGTATTCTGTATTTCCAGTTGTGCTGCCTTCAGTATGATTTGTCTTCCTTGTCCAGCAGTTGTTCATGTCCGCTCCTTGCTTTCTTTTTCCCAGCATCTTTAAAATCTGAACATATGCTGATGATTTTGTGTCATTAATATCAATCTAGACAAGTCTGTGTGACCTTTAATTCCCCTGTCCAAAGGGAAGAATTGACCCTTGCAGTCAGTCACAGCGTAGCACTGACTCATACATACTTTTCATAAAAATAATGAGGAAATTCCCCATAGTTTTTACAGATACTTTTTCAGGATTTGAAGTGGAAGTCTTCCATAGCAACACAGTTTGGGAAAACTATGAGCATGTAACAGATAATTATTCTTTTTTTCTGACATATGATACACTTTATAATATTCAATTTTTTCTCTTCTTGTATCTCACTTGCTCAAACTTAACGGATCTGTTTGAGTTTCATTGGAGCTCTTGTGCTTTCCACTCTTATTCTGATGCTTGTCTGTTCTCCAGCTCCATTGTAAACCTCCTGGGAGGAGGCTGGAATATGTCCCACCTCCCTGAATCCACAATGATGAACACAATAGGACTGTACTTCCCTTTTTTTTGCACTGATTTTAATACACTTTCTATTTTTTCCTGCATAAGATAAAACATGCTGTGTTTAGATATGTAGCCCAAAAAAAGAAAAAAAATCTCTAAGTTTGAAGTTCTTTAAAAAAAAAAAAACCTAACTGAAGTTTGGAATGAATGAGAATCCCTCCTATAAAGACTAATGGTAAAACAAAATGACTAGGCACTCAAAAGTAATTTCAGGGAAGATGTTTACCACTGACATATGAGTGTCATAAGGAAATACTGTTTCTTTATTTTCCTACATTTGATTATTTGTCACTTAAAAAAATCCATTTATAATTAAGGCCAGGGCAATTCCTCAAGGTCTCAGTATCTGAATATCTTTCCAGTGAATACTTAGAGAACTGCATTTTTTTGATCATGCTTGCTGTAGTGGAGCCAAGGAAAGTGTTCTTAAAATATGGAGATGATTGAATACTTCTAAATTGCTATTTTTCTTTAAGGCAAAAAATGCATATTTAAAATCTTTGGAATAAATGTAACGAAACAGCCAGACTGCAATATTTTGTCAAGAGTGAATTTGACCCGTTATCTTGGTTGCTTCTCTGCAATTAGGATCTCAAACCCTCTTTTGTCCCTCTTAGAAAAATATGAAATTTACTCTACTTGATAGTGTGATTTAAAGCCAAATGTTTTACATTTGATGACTTATAGTTATTTTCAGTCTTAGACCAAGGTCGAACTGAAGCAATCTCCAGTCAGATCCTATATCTGGGTTGCTGAGATTGTTTTTGTTAATGTGGATGCTTTGTGGTGTGCATATTCTAATGACTGAAGTGATTTTTGGCATAAGGAAGACTTATGCAGTGATGGCAGTTTTTTGTCACACACCTATGCTTTTCTTTCCAGTGTACTCCTTAGAGTTAGAGAATATCCCTGGTTTAATATAGAAGGAATCTGACATAGCCCTGAGGAAGCTCAAGTGTTTGTGGAAAGAGCTGTTAATCTTTGATCAACTGGGGTCTCCTTGTTACTGACTTTGATTACACAAGTGTACAACTTTAATTACAGCTTTTAATAAGATTTCATTTCTTCCTAGTCACATTCTTTGGATAGTAGAGCAGCTTATCTTTTCCTTTCTTCCCTGCTCCCCTTCCCTTCCCCCCTTGCCTTTTTATAGAAAAGGGCGTTTGAGGTCATTGCAGGGGATTCAGTGTCCGGAGGGATCCTGCTGTACACGCTCTGCCCATGACTTTACCCTCCACTCACTTGCACAATCCAGAGAGCTCTCTCCTTCAGCTGCCCTCCAAATATCCCTGCACTGGCAGCTGCCTAAGAGCTGGTGGTCAGCAGGGGAGGACAGGCCTGGGAGGCACCATGTTCACAGAGACATTCACTGCTGCACAAAACCTCTGAAAAACCCTTAGGAAGTATCTGTAGCCAAAGAATGTTCTGATCTCCCCATCACTGGATAACCTGAGACTTGGGTAAAAAGTTCTCATCATCAGAGCTGAGAAAGGGGAACTTGAGGTGCCTCCTTTGTTATTTACTGTATTTGTGCTCTTCCTTAAGCCTCTGCTTTGGGCCCCTGTCAGTAATAGGATATTGGTCCAGTACAGCCAAGACGAAAAGAGTTTGACTGCCATGTAAAGCATAAGATACACCTGAGAAGTCACTTAAAAGATGTGAGTCACAAAAAAGAGACAGATGGTAAAACAGAGCAATTTGCACTGACTTGACATTCAGAGGTGTGCAAAATTTGAAAATGCCAGTTGTGCCTACGGAAGAGAATAGTGGGGAAAACAACTAATACAACAGCAAAGGGAGCTCCTTTTATCTCTGTGCATGCATCTCTTTGGCTCACTTGCTGTATGTGCTATACTCTTTTTGCACACTAATGAATATCAGAGTCGGAGCAAGTTATGCCATCTATCACTCTGCTCCTGTTTTCTAATGAACTTGCCCCTAACGGGTAGCTTTCCTAGCTACTCATGTCACAAGTGAATTTCACCTTGACAATAGATCAAGAATGAAGTTCAGCAGTGTGGCCCTCCTACTTTGCAATGCTCCAGCATGACAGCTGCTTTGTGTCCTCAGGGTAGCTTTACTTTGATGCTTTTCCCTGTTTAGAAAAATTTGGAGGGAGGATTTTGGTAATCTCCAGCAGGCAGAGTTTTTAAATCTATCTCAAGGGAAGATGAAGATTCTACAGAATTTTTGAACAAACAGTTATTTATGAAGTAAGTGACATTGTCTTTAGAACTGTTTTTCCCACTGGGCTCCAGAGAAAAGCAGCATTTGCCATGCTGGATCTGACTGGTCTCTGCTGTAGCCTGCTGCTCCTAGCACCTCAGGCTCCACTGTGGAAAACTCTGGAAGGCTTATGATAAAGCACCTAGTCTGACCATTGCAGATATGGCTCTAGTTATTAAGGGGTGTGTTTTCATGCCTCAGAAGAACACAATAAGAGAACTCTGGTCTTTGGTCTTATGGACTCTTTGACACCAGAAATGCTGGAGTGAAGTTCTTCTAAACTTGGCTGGCTTTCTGGTTGCCTAAAACACACTGCAGTAGTTGCTGTAACATGGGATTGAAATGATTGGTTTACTGATTTGCCTGGACAAACTACAGGGGAAGAGAAACAATCAAATGAGTTCACTGTGGTGTACATGGGCCTGACCCAGGGTCATAGGCCAGTGTGATTGCATCATTTGCTCATTCAGTAGCCATGCTGCTACTGAAAAGATCTGTCTGACAGCCTGATCTTTTGATGATTTTGACATCACTTTCTGATGACCTGCTTCATCAGTGTCCTATGTCACCAACATTTGCATCTGTCCAGGCAAAGTTTTTTTGTTTCTCCATTTTCAAACCAACCTCACGTCCCTTTTCCCTACTCTTGTTGGAGGAGGCAGCACAATCATTCTCACTGTCTGCCCTGTCTCTTTTGGCAGACTCGGGGACCAGTTCTACAAAGAAGCAATTGAGCACTGTCGCAGCTACAACTCTCGGCTCTGCGCCGAGCGGAGCGTCCGCCTGCCCTTCCTGGATTCACAGACTGGGGTAGCTCAGAACAACTGCTACATCTGGATGGAGAAGAGGCACAGGGGACCAGGTTGGTAGTGCTGTGTCTGTGTATGCATGTGCATGTACGGAAGGCTGGCCACTGAGCCCTCACGGGGTTTAATTAATAGGAGCTCAAACCTGCTACAGGCCACACAGAGGAGAAACTGCCTAAACCTCTGTGCCCGTAGGGGATTTCCTTTGGTAACTGCTGAGAGCTCATGCTAATTACTCTCTATGCAAAGGAGTGCCTGACATGGTAGTTTCTAAGGCTGCATCATTGTAGCTCTTTTCATGCTATCAATCTCAGTCTGTAGCTGAAGACTCAATGCTCTGCTCTAGGCAGGAATTACCTCCAAGGTGGAGGTGGAAGTTTCTTAGATGAGTGCTGAAAATAAGGAACTATATTAGGAAGGATACAAAACTGAAGTAAAATATATGAGAGTCCAGTTAATGGAATGAATGTTGTTCTAATGGTCAGTAATATACATATAAATCCTAGTTCTGCTTTGATTAGGTTAACTTGGATATCAGTTCTGGAGCTGTGGTTCCCTTGGGTACAGAAAAGGTTGGTATATTTCCTTAAGGAGCTTTGGCTAATGCCTATTCCACAGCTCAGTGAAGCTCAAGGGAAAAGAGCACTATTATTTTTGTAGACTTTGGTCAGTTGTTCCTTTGTTAGACTAAATCCATCAGAAATCCTTTTTTGAAAGACAAAGGACAGTCACCTGGTCCAAGACCGGAGATGTTGTTCAGACAGAATTCCTTCTGAACCCCAAGGGGAATTTGGCTATTTTGCTAGGTTGTAGCTTACCGATAGTAAGCTGAAGGAACAGATTTTTGACAGCACCAAAATGTATTTTTACCTTTTATTTTCCCCTTTAGTGCAGCCCAGAGGATCCAGGCAGGAAGGGACCTGGGGTACACGGGCACTGGAAGTATGACATGCACACGTGTGCATAAATATGTGCCAGTTCTCTAAACAACATTGACACCCTCCCACCTTCACCCTTCACCCCCTCAAATTCTAGATCTGAAATTATGGGAAGGTGAAACCTGCTCTAATCTCCACTCTCTGGTTTATAGGAGATGAAGTGAGAGAAACACTTAGGATATTCCTTTACCCTTCTGGGGCTAAGAAAGCAATTGCTGTTTCTGAAAAGTACCTACCTGAGTCTTAGCTAAAACCTTCCTTCTCCTTTTTCTAGGATATACAAAAGGAAGGATCCTTGTGCTCCACCTATTACTAAAATACCAAAAGTAGATCTAGGGTTGTCTTGCAGTACCATCAGAAAAGATGCAGCCACTTCTGGTGCAGGAGACAACAGGTGTTTTTACAGTGTTAAAAAGACCTGAAGAATATTTTAGCTACCAAAACTGCTAGGGTAATCCGGGACCACTGAACGTGGTTCACAAGATAGGAGTTATCTAAACTTCTGGACTATCTCTTCTTTTGTAGGGTTGCTTCATAAATCTTCCCTTTCCCTTGCCTTCTCTCTTGTTATAAGTAAAGTGCTGCTATTTTTATCCTTCTGAACATGGTCAGAAGATATATATACCCAGGTATACATCCACTGTATTCACAAGTAATGTTTTGTCAACAGCATCTTCCACAAAAAATAGACACAGATAGTCTTGTGTGGGTCTCATTGGCACCTGTACATGAGCAGAAGGAATCATCATAAGTGTGTTACAGCATCACACCAGGAACCAAGATGCCTTAATTCTTTGCCTTCCTCAGCCACAAGCTTTGTGGACTACCTTGAGCAAATTCATTCTGCAAATCTTTCCTTTCTTGCTTCTGATAGTGAACTATTTGGCAGCTTGCCTGGCAGAAGGGGATAGGTGATGGTTCTCCTGTAGGTCTGCACTGGACACTAATGGTAGAACATTCTTTCACAGAAGTGAAAGAAGCCTCCTGAATCTGAACTGGCCACCAAATCTGATGACTTTGTTATTTTGAATCAGAATAATCAGTGTGAAATGAACCAGCCCTCCTCCCCCATATTTGCTTTCCTCTTTTTTGATTTTTATTAGCCCATTTAGTGCTCCCTTGAGTGTCTTTGTGTAATGTATTTCTTGTAGTATTATGGTGAGTCAAGGCATCCCTCTACAGTTTTAGCATGCCTGGTTTTGGTCTGTACACAATGTGCTCATGCTCATACTAAAAGGCTCTGAAAATTCTCTGCCAGCCATCCTGGTATCTGTCTTGTGTGCTGTGCTCACTACCATTTACTATCTCTAACCTGAAAAACTAGATAAAGACAAATGGCAAAGCTCCAGGAGCTCTTTTCACTTACACAGACTTGAAAAACAGAGAAGAGTCAGGAACTCAGCATATTAACCTGAGTTCTTGTGTCCTCTTTGTTAAAGGAGTCAGAAATCTGCATCTCATGATAAACAGTTCAGGGTTAATTTCACACAGTACTGCACATAACTCCCTCCTTTTCCCCTCCCTCCCCTGGCCTTTCACACAAGCTTTGAGTTATGACTCTCCTACACTAATGAGATAAACAACATAACTCACTGCAGGTTCTGCTATTTCCTCTGTAAGCAAATGGTTGGAACCTTCTCTGGTTGCCCTATAAGGTACCAGAGAGAGAGACAACCCACAGAGGGCTGAAGACAGTAATATGCATTATTTCCATATTCACTGCAAGATTGCCTGTGAAGGAGCTACATTCAGAGCACTCAGAACTGACCCATTCCTTGTTGCCTTTCCTTTGTGTAAGATCTACACTTCATGTGAGCCAGTACACAGACAGATGAGGAAGAGGGTAGAGATTCAACTCATTGGTGGGTTGAATGAAGTGAAAATCTGGCACATGTTTTAAGTTCATTGGATGGCAGTATATTAATGAACATGTGTATTGTGAGTAGCAACAGAGAGCTTACCTGAAGGGTTGCAGAAATGGATGTTGGATCATTGTTTCTTATTGATTTACCTGCCTTCCTCTAAGGAAAAGGCAACTCTCTCCTTTCAAGTTTCTAATTGGGCTTTCGGCATGTGTAGTTGGCTTTTTCTGTGCTGGCTGAATCCAGAACTGTTCTTTCATGTAAGAGCAGTCACATTAGCAGATATTCCCTCAAAACTATTAGATCTTTGCTCCTCTCTATCTGGGACAAAAGCTATGGTACTTATTCCTTCAAATGGCTCCTCTATGGAGGCCCGTGAAATGGAGGGCTGATTCTCTGTCCTATTGCTTTGATCTGGCAATTGCCATTTCAGTGTTGTCTCCAAGTCCTTGCACAGGGTGGGGCTTCTTGCCTCCACCTCTTTAATTACTCACATTAGAGCCAGGCACAATCCACCTCATCATTATAGCAATTGTTTGCAGTGGTTAATATTTGCAAAGTGGTACGAAGAAGGGTGTCTGAACACTGTATAAGTGGCAGTTATTCACATTTTTATTTCCAAACCGGTCTTAGGCAACCTGTTCTGAAATGTGTCCTTCTTGGGATGTGCACAATGACCAGCTTTCTGGGCATCAGTGAAAGAAGGGATGAAAAGTCCAAGTCCAATAGCATTCTGTGCACTGAAACAGCCAGAATCTCTGCAGATATTCTGTCACTTGGCCATACTCAGGCAGTATGCCATAGATGCTCCAAGGCCTTGGAAGTAGGTGGAAGGTGCTGGGGTCTGAACTGGAATTCTCAACAGTTGAAATATTTAAAACCAGCAACTTAGATCTCACCTGCAGAATTTGATTAACACATTCCCTCGAGGTGAATTATGTTATTGTGTCTTCCTCCCCACTCCCAAGTAAGAGGATATTGGTTTTTTCATTATCCCCATTTGGTCTGGTGAGTTGCTTTTGTTCCCAAGCTGATATTCTCTCCTTGCTGCTTCAGAAGAGAGGAGAGAACTCTTGGGCCATCCTCCTGCCCTTGAGCTGTTCTGCTTTACTGGCACCCCCTTGATGCTGTCCAGCTGTTCACTGTCAGTAGAGTTTCAGATATAGCAACACCCCTCCTGTTCTCTCTCATATGTTGTCTTACCTGGGTTTTGAGGACAATGAGTCTGGAATTGAAGTCAGGCTTTGTAGCCCTTTCAAGACGACAGCAACTGCAGAAGGGCAGAGGAGCCAAACCAGAACTGGTGGACAGAGAGAGCAGGAAAAGCAGAGGAGAGGATTAAAATCCTCCAACTTTTTTTGCTGGATATTTCTGTGTGTCATCACTACCTGGGGCAGTTGAGGATACTTTGAAGCACTTGTCAGTGTGCTTCTGTGCCCCTAGTTGTGATGCACTCACAAAGCCCTGCTGTGTCCTGAATGCAAGAGAGCAAAGTATAGCTCAAACATTGGCTGAAGAGTATCTGTCAGGAGAGCCAGGGCAGCTCAAAAGCCAGTGATGCCAGATGTGATTTAAGAAAACATGCGATGATATAAATGTTGTTGGTGTATCTCCTCCCTCATTCGGAATATTGACACGAGGAGGTAAGAGTCAAAATAAAGAATTAGTATTCAAACAAAAGTCCTGAATGTAAGCAAAAATACAGAGTCAGACCTCTTGGATCTTGGTTTGCTCCTGTTTGGAAGACAGAAATTTCCTGAGCTGGTCTGTGCATCAGGGCCTCAGGATTTGCATGTCAGAACTTCATCTCTTCTCTCTCAAGGGGCTTTCTCTGCCCGTGGAGGAGGCATTGCCCTTGCGACCCAGGAGAGTCTGAAATTCTATTTACCCTCAAGAAATCACAAATTATTTATGTGCAGCTCTGGTTTCAGTGAGCTGAGTGAAGTATCTAAGTGAGACCTAGATTCTCTGTAGGCCTGATCCCAAGAGGTGCTGAAGAGCCTCAGGAGCACTGGATGTCTTGAGTGTGTAGCTCTGCCTCATGATTTGCAGTATTGAACCCTCCAACAAGGAGATGCTGGAAGGGCAAGAAACAAAGATGCTAGAGACAGTGCTTGTGGTTTACAAACTGAAATGTGATTAATTTTTTGCCTTTAATCTTCAGGCCTGGCCCCAGGTCAGCTGTACACATACCCAGCACGTTGCTGGCGCAAAAAGAGGCGTTTGCATCCCCCTGAGGATTCCAGGCTGAAGCTGCTGGAAATTAAACCTGGTAAGTATTTGTTTGCCTGCCTCTCCTGAGCTGCAGAGCAGCTGGCATCCATGCAAACCTGGCATTTAGACCTTGGACTTTATCTTTCCTTCTTTCCAACCATTTCTTATTGCATCTGTTGCATCTTACTTGATTTGCTGTAACCATAAACACTAAACCCTGTGCATACAACCCATCCCTTACAAAAATGTGAACAACTTGTAATGAATCCAAGGGGAGCTGAATTTACCTTCTGCAGGGTCGAATCCTGGCCTCTATTAGAAAATTCACAAGAATGTAAAGAATCAATGTATTACTAACTTTTTCCTCAGTGCATTACTAACACAAAGTCTCACTGGCATCTGCTGCCTAATCTTTGTGAAGAAGACCACTGTGTGTGTGAAACAGTAAGTATAAGATAAGGTTTTTCTTGGTGGGGCTGGTGTTGAGGAGTATGACCAGATTGTAAACAACAAATAATAAAAGTAGTGAGCATATGCCACATTTGTGTATTTCTGTCTGACTGTATGTGTACCTTTGTCCATTATTCTTTCATTCTTCTTGTCCTGCTACTCTTCCACAATTAAACTATGTGAAGTGATGAGTCTGGATGCTGAATAAGTGACTGTAAAGCAGATGTGGAGGAGCTGCAGCTGTGTCAGGTAGAGCATAGTGTTGTGCATTTTTCCCTGCAGTTAGTAATAAAGACTTGCTGTCTCTGGGGTCAGCTATTATGAGAAGGAGGCAACACATATACTCACAGCTGTATGTGGTTTTTAAGAGGTGAGACACTGCCAGTATAAAAAGTACAGGAGAAAACCCCCAAATGTAAATTAAGAATATTAAAAAAAACCTGTTTGACAGAAGAAAGTGCCTGGGAACTGAGCTATGCTCAGCAATACTGATGACTTTGCTTCTATGCAGTAGTTGGCAGAGAGAGAGGAAAGGGCAACAGAGACAAGTTCTAAACCCATTAAAATCAGAGGCAGAATTCCTGTTGATTCTGGTAGAAACAGTTTTTGAAAACTCCCTACCTTCAGTATAGGAGACATCAGCAGACAGTTGGAAAAGAGGAAGAAATGCCTATAACCACTCAGTTGAGGTTCAAACCAAGGGCAAAATCTCAGCCAGAAAATAGAACTAGACCTCACAGCAGAGCTGCTTGGAAAGAGCTGATGAAATCAGTCATATACATTGATGAAAATGAGAGTGGACTCTAGGAAGAGGATAATGTTGGCTCATAGAAGTGCCTACCTTAGACTTTGTGATGATGCCAGTACTGCTGTGCCTTGGTAATTTTGTAAGGTAAAGCAGTAGGGTACAGTTTGACTCTTTTTTGTTTGCATTACTCTTCTTTGCTATACTCACTGAATGCCAAATTAGTGCATCCTACATGCCACAGGGCATGAAAAGCAATTACCACAAAGTTATCAGATAAAGAGACCTCAGCATGTCTGTCTCTGTGTTGTTTTCCCTGCTATAAACATCTCCTCTGCATCTCAGGAGTGCTACTTTTGTTGCATTGCTAGTGGCAACCAAATAAGGCGAGTTACATTGGTCTGCCATTTAAATCTATTTTCCAACCAATTTCTATCTAGTGATTAACTTTCCTTATCAGTTATACCCCAAAACAATTTCATTCCATCTGTGCATATCAAGAATAGACTCACTAGTCAAAAGTGGGATTTGTTCTTTCTCTGATGCGAAAGTATAAAAGCTATGGAAAACATTGGAACTCCATTTAAAGATAGCTTTTGAGAATTTGGGAGAAAGAGTATAATTTATTTTCAACATGGACCACAGAAATACTGCAGATTTTGGAGGAGAATACTGTTGTAAAACCTAATGCTGAACCTAGGAAGCTACCTCATGCTGACTTCTTTAGTCCTCAGTTAAACATCAGATGGTCGTGTAGGGCAAAGATGTGGAAATTTAAGGTTTATTAAAAAGAACAGAGATCACAGCTGTAGGACATATAAAATCTAATCTATATATTCCATAGTTTCACTCCACTTAGGACCTGGGCATTCTGCTCATTCCTTAGAACTGCTTTCAGCAGCTAGACAGTGCTTATGCTTGGTTAATATGCAAATACCTGATTTTTATAGAGGAGGCTGTGGAATTGTTGATAATGACATTGAGGCAGTTCTTGTAAGACAATCACTGTAACAAACACAGAAGAGGATCTTTGCTCCTAAAGTTGCCATTCCAGCAGTCAATGGGATTGGCACCACAGGTGTGAATACTTATTGGACTGCATCTGGGCTTTCAGAGTGGCAAAAAAGTTGTATACAGAAGTTCCTATATTCAGACCACATGAACATGATTTAGGAGATACACAGAACTAGGATTTTTGTTTTGGTAAGTCATAGGTAGTCATTGGCTGGTCAGTAGGTAGAATCAAACGATTGTTTTGCCAGCAGTTCAAGAGTATAATCAATCATTTAGTAATAGTACAGTATACTATTTTAGTTTTTTAAACTTAAATAGTTTTATAGGTTTTGGTTTATAGTTATAATCTAATTTTGCACCTGAGTTGTAGCGCATGACACAACTCAGAGAGTGAGAGTTTCACATTTGGTAATACCAAAATCTAATGAAGAAAATAATAATGGTCCAACAGTCTGCTGTTTTTTTTGTAAATTGCAAGGTGCACTATAATGTTTTTCCTGGGGTGAGTTGCTTCTTGATAGAAGATGGTACTTTTGTTGTCCTGATCTGTTGCTTTTATTTAGTTTAAAATGAAACTGTTTGGTTTTAAGAATAGTTACAGCCAAATTAGTAAAGGTGTGAATACTGAAACAGGAATTGCTGATGCAGCCTTTAAATGTCTATTTTCCTGTGCCACTGTATTGAGAGTAACATGCATGCATTGATCCAGTAAAGTGTTTTGTTCAGGGATCTAGCAGTGTTCATGTTTGTGCTATTTCTAAGCATCCTCTATCCGATCCAGTAGCTTATCCAGTAGATGTGCAGGAGAAATAAAGTATTGCCAATACTTAGTTATGATAGTGCCTTTACTGACAATACAGCCAATATTATGACCAGATCTTCAGGAATTTCACTAAGTATTTCTGGCATTTACTTTTATATGGCCTGGTCTTCATCTTTCATCTGTAAGTTATATTCTTATCATCAAAATCAAGAAATATGGTCCAAGTGTAGCCTAGAGTTCATTGTTGTAATAGATACGAGCTGTTACTTGAGTCATTACAGTGTAGCAGTCAAGACTTCTATGAACACTCCTACAGATTTGAAACAAATCCTAAGCCATGGGCAATATACTGACATGTTGGCAACACTGTGATTTCATGGATTCATAAAATACCAGATTGAAAGGGACCTCAAAGATCATCTGGTCCAACCTTTCTTGGCAAGAGCATGGTCTAGACAAGGTGTCTCAACACCCTGTCCAGCCAAATCTTAAAACTGTCCAGTGTTGGGGTATCTACCACTTCCCTGGGCAGATTATTCCAATGGCTGACTGTTCTCAATGTGAAAAATTTTCCTCTTGTGTCCAACTGGAATTTCCTCAGGAGTAATCTGAACCCATTAGCCCTCATATTATTCATGTGACTCTGTAAAACGATGTCTCCATCTTTGTAGTCACTCTTTAAATACTGGAGCACAGTGATAAAGTCTCCCCTAAGTCTTCTCTTCTCAAGTCTGAACAAACCTAGTTCTCTCAGACAGCCATATGGCAGGCTTCTCAGGCCTTGGATCATATTGGTGGCCCTTCCCTTGACCCCCTCCAGACTGTCCATATCTCTTTTGTATAGAGGGACCAAAACTGAGCACAGTATTCCAGGTGTAGCCAGAGAAAGAACTGAATATGATAATTACTTATATCTACTAGTGATACCCTTGCTGATGTAACCATCAAAAAAAACCAAAACCAAACAAAAACAAACAAACAAACAAGTCCTGCTGGCTTTTTTTTTTTTTTTTTTTTTTTTTTTTTCCTGTCACAACAGCACAGTGTTCATTCGTATTGAACTCATGGTCCACCAGGACACTGGGGTCCTTTTTTCACAGAGCTGCTCCCCAGCCAGGCAGGTCATAGACTGTCCTGCATTCCTGGATTATGTTTTCCCAGATACATTTCCTAGGTGCAGAGTTTCAAACTTACTAGGTGTTGATACTCATATCATATTTGTGAAACTAGACTTCTGTTCAACCAAGTGTGGGAAACCTGGTTCTCTGCAGAATCAAGCAGTGGTATTTGCATTGCACGGCACTTCAGCACAGAGCAGTGGGAGGGCTGTAAGCAGCTCATGCTTCCACATTCACACAGCTGCCTATTCTCCTGCCCAGTAAAAGAGGAGGAACAGAGCTGAGCTCCTGTGCGTGAGAGGTTTGGGAATAGGTGAGTGAGAGACTTGAGCTGGGTAGTCTGACTTCCAGTGGAGTGAGAGAAAAAGGAGAATTTTTTACTCTACCACCACTGTGAACTGTGGGTGCTGTGAAGGCGAGCAGTAGAGTTCTGGCCCTTGGAAAAATCAGAGCAGTTGGAAAGAGGACAGTTAGAAATGAGAAGGAGATCCTGGTTTAGACCCAAGGCCCCTTGAAATGATAATTGGTCCTTGTCCTATATACTTAGTGGTTTTGTGGTGCTGGGTAGTATGATTCTGTGTTGGGTCAGCTATCAAAATTGTGGAAATGCTATTGCCTACAGTAAACCCTGCTGACAGGCAGGTATTACCCAAGCTTTGCACCTATGCAGATGAGAACAGATACAGTGAGTGTGGCCAGAAACTCTGGTGGAATTTAAATTGGTAGTGTCCTACTTCAGTCTTACAAGATAGCTAAATATAGGTGCCATCATACATACCTACAGAGCTTTTATTTCACATGGTGTGTAAATATAAAGAGTATGACTGTAATGCTTTTGTGTCAATTTATTGATGTCTTTTGGTTTTGGACTGAAAGCCCCCAGTGAAGTTTTGGAGTGTGCAGCCTTCCTACCCTCTTGGAGGGCGTGGAATAGAGTTTGTTTATGCTACTACTGTGCTGAGGTCCTGTGCTGGCATCTGTCCTCTTACTTGTATTGGGCAGTCTAGTGCTCAGCTGAGCCATAGAAATGGGGTTTTTTACCAGTTGTTGGATAGTAAAAGCAAACAAAAGTATTTTTCATTTGCTATTATGAACTATGGTAGTTGTTGGAAGCAAGTACTGAAAACAGATTTTTTAGTTCCAGTTGAACAATGCCTGATCTGTTTTTAGTCTGGCATATGGGGTATACTTAGGTGAGTGTGCTTGTGGATGAATGAACTAAATCCTTACACATAAGCTATTATCTCTTTAAAGCATCTCAATTTACATTGTGGAGACTGACTGATTGTACAAGCTACTGTGCATTTCCTGGGAAGTGAGGAGTGCTCCCAACTCTTGGGGGAGATGCTCAGCATGCCTGTGGAGTCTGGGGTCTTTAAGATGGAGCACCAAAATAAAGTTAAGATGACAGTAAAAAGCAAAGAAAAGAATTTGCAGTAGTATCACTTGTATGAAAGCATCTAGAGACTCAACCAGTGTGTTAGATCATCATCCCAGGGGTTGTGAAGTCTTCTTAGCCATATACTTACAGTCCAGGTATACAAAATATAGTGAAGGAAGTACTTTGATTCCAAAATGGAGGAATGAGTCACAAAGGGTATAAACTACTTCTATGATGTTTTAACCAGAGGCTTGTGGTACAGCTGGGAATCAAGCCCAAGAACACAGAAAGAACACAGTGCTGCTAAGTTCCATATTATTTTTCCTGCTCCAGGTTGCTGTGCTCAGTTTCACTCAAAGATATTAGAGCCTAAAAAATAATTGAAAACGCTTAATGAGAATTTCCTCTTACATTTTTTTCTCTCCTAGGCAATTATTATTGGCTAGTTTCACTTTTGATTTCAGGAATTACTACACAATCACACATTGGTTCCTGTTCTGTGTTACAAGACAGCAGTCTTGTTTTATTATGAACACTGTAAAGAGAGGCACATCTCTTCTTAACAAAAACTTTTTCTATTATTTGACAGTTTTCCTACTATTATCTCTGTAATTAAAGGTCATGTTATGTTATAGAACCTGCCTGGCTTTTTAAGGTCCATTAAGACTATCTTAGGAACGTAACCGGAAGAATAATTCTGGTGCCAAATAAGAGTATGTCTGTAATATGCAGATGAATTGGATGCAATATTCCTGAAGGAGGCTATAATATAAACCTATCAGCTATTCAGACTTCTGATGGATTTCTGCAGATGTAAGTTTACCAAAGATACTTTTTGTGTAGAGCTTATTTTAGGTTTTTTAATAGTTCATGGCTTTTATCAACATTTGCCAGGATGAACCCTGCATTTGGGGTGGAGCTGACTTGACAGGAGCAGGTTTGTTTCTCTGATGGTTTGGTCTGGATTTTAATAGCCTGGCAGCAACCTTCTGTGAGTTTTGCTCCTGGCTCTCCAAAATCCTGGAATTAAAATGGCCTTTAAGATCTGCTTTTAATTCAAGTCCTTCTGTGTTGTAATTCTCTAGGGAAATGGTTTCTCCCTCCTGACCCCCTGGACTCCCTGACCACTTAGAGTGACCCTTACTTCCTTCTCTGACCCCACTGGCTGTGGTCCAGCTATCTCTCCTCTCAGCTGGGAGGCTATAAATTGTCTCCCCTTCCTTTGCTCGCTCTCTTTCCCCTCTGGAAACTCGAAGAATAAACGCCTGGGGCGAAGGTCCCGGGGAAAGGGCCTCTTCTGAGATATCTCACCTCGTCCTTGATATAATTCTCTCCAAATCCTCCTAATAACTGAGCTAGTTAAAAGTCCTCAGGAGGAGGGCAGGAGAGGGAATATATCACTTCTGCACTCTGAAATACTTTGTGTTAAAAATCAATCCGAACCCCCAACTCTCCTCGTCTCTAGTGATACTTTCTTTGAAATAATCCCTGATTTTAGGAGGTTCGCTCCCGCCGCAGGGAGCCGGGAGCGGCGGCTGCAGTGGCGCGGCGCGGCCGGCAGAGGGCGCGGCGGGCAGCGGGAGCTCCGCATGGGATTTCCCCGCGGCGGGAACAGCCTGAGCTCAGAGCTCAGAGCAGCGTCTGCTGGGAGCCGCACCCGGGCTGGGGTGAGCCTAGAGCAGATCTCACCCATCTTTATTTTTGTCACCTCAGGTAGAAGAAAACAAACAAACAAAAAAAACTTTTTGGACAGGGAGAGTGGATGGTTTTCAGTTCCAGTTTGATTTGTTAGAAAGCGCATCTGCAGCCTGACCATGCTGTCCTGAGCTTGGTCTGTACTGTACATATGTGTGTCACATTTCCAGGGCACCTGGAACAAAATTAAGCTTTACATTGTGAATCTAAATCTGGGAGCAGGGATGCCAGAGGTGTTTGGTTTTTGTCTTTGCTGGTTATTTTATACCGCTATAAATATTGAATTCTTCTGGGCCTTTTCTTTTGGGTTTCTGGCCTAAATTTTAGCATATGTTTATTCATCAGCCAAGCCTGCAGCTTACAGATGGGTCCATCAATGCTCCTGAATCGAAAGAGTAGGCTCCAATTCCTCACTAATCTTGTCTTCACAGCAGGACATGGCACCACAGGCAAGAGCTGCTGCTTTAAGGCACTTACACATCCAGCTTTGACTTGTGTTTGAAAAAGTGACTTTCTGTCACCAAGAGGAAACTCATCAGTGTGGGACCTCCTTGTGAATCAGCTTCTTTCTATTATACACACATTTAACCATTTTATTCCATCTCATCCAACACCTTTAAATTCTATCTGCAGCAGGGACCTTTGCTGGTCCAGATCTCTGGCCAGATAAAGTTTGCATTTCTTTTCTTACATGGCGCTAAGAATACCAGAGAACCTGTCTCTTTTTGCATATATTCACTGACACAGGATCATGACATAGAAGTCCTGCAGTGAAATATGCATTTGTCCTGTTGCCAATCTGCAGTAGAGGTGCCCAACTCTGCACTTCAAGTTATACCACACCATCACATCCTTGCATCTCCTGTGCCTCACACAGGACCAGGGCCAAAGGAATATGTCTTTTTCTCTCAGCTTCTCAGTATGTGAAATGGAGGTGCTAAAACATCAGTCTCATTTGTCTGAACTCAGAGAAGTACCTAACAGATATCTAAGAAATACATCTAGAGAGATTGGGATGGGTATGGGAGGCCTCTAAATAAAAATACATGACTGAATAAATCATGCCATTTGCCAAGCCCTCAAAGTGCCAGCATTAAATGTTTTGGCCATCAGCAGAAAGCCTTGAAAAACTGGTATGAAATTGTACCAGCTCTGGTGCACAGCCTGGGCTTATGTGTACCAGGATGATGATGATGAAAAAATAAGTAATTTGTTACACACCCATATATACAAATAAAGAGACTCGCCACAGGTGAATTGTTGAGCCAGATTTTGCAAGGCTGGCTGTGCAGAGTAATTGCTGGAAAAATATCTCAAATTTTGCACAGTGTAATTCTTCTTGCTTTGTTTTTCTGGCCACTGGGGAGCTGGCCTTCTGTACGTCATGGCTGCCAGGGCTGTGGTAACCTCTCCTTCAAATCATGCATTGCTCTTGCTGGGTGTTACATGTGACAAGCTGCAAATTCTTAGACTAATCCAGCTCAGTGACTACTGAAAGTAAATGTGTATTTTCCCCCAAATGGAATTTGATGATTTTGCAGTTATGGAAGTAAAACACTCATTTCTAGAAAAGCAAATAATATTCTATAAATAGTCCAGTCAAGAAAACAAAAACATTGTTTCTGCTGCTTAACTCCACAGTCATGCTGGTAGAATTTACAGGATTAACTTTGTGTAAATAGTTTCTCTTTCATTTGTAAGATCTGGAACAGGCCACTACATGTATTTTACATTCAAAGTTTTACCAGGAGAACTCTGTTGTTTAGCTAAAATGGCTTGTATGAATCACACAGGATTACTCCTGATTCCTGTGTGGCTGAGCCAGTTTGCATAATTAGGAGAGAGATGCATGAAGAAGCTACTGAGCTTTGGAACCCCTCTGGGTTTTGATCAAAAGCCCACTGAAGGCAAACCCCTCTGGCTCTAGTCATCAGGCTAAGGCAGCAGAAGCAACTGAACAAGATAAGGCAATTTTGGAAGCTGTTAAATCTAGTTTTCTGACTTCTCCTGATCTTATCACTGGGAATGGGAACATAGGCTGCATGTGCAGTGTCCCACAGACACAAGGCTGTTGTAATTTCAGAAGCAGTGCAGCCACTCACTTTTTTCCACTGGTGTGTCATATTAGCTGTATTTAGTATATTTGTGAAAATAGAGTTATGATGACTTTGGAGGGAGGCTGTTCTGAAAAATGTTTTGGTCACTACAGTCGGCCATTTAATTGAAGGGATGAAATGTGCTGTTGATCTCCTCGGAGCCTCTACAGTGTGACTGCAGGTCATCTCTCAGGGCTGGACTTGCAAGATGTGAGGGAGGGCTCAGGCAGCTGACATGGTGTTGGCTTGAAATACTTGGGCTGCTTGAGAGAGAGCTTAATTGTGGTGCTGCCACCCTCTCTGAGCTATCCAGCCCATTGTTTTGCTCTTTCACTGTTCTTGGCTACTGTGTTTGACCTACATCTGGCTGCTAGGACATGTCTTAAGGAAGAGGTTATTCAGCATGTGCCTCTTAAGCTGCCAAGGCCTGACTGAGAATGCTGTGTCTCTAGGAGACACATTATTCCTCCTGAAGAGGTAGAACACTGTGGGATTTATCCCCTTGCTATGAAGTTAACATTGATGTGTCTAAGTAGCCATCAGGATTATTTATTTATGGAATAAACAGATTTAACCTTAAAAGGAAGGGAGCAAAGGTAAGCTCAAAGCTTACCAGAAGAAAGGGCTAAGGGATCCACTGGGGAAGCACCAGGGGATGGTGCCTAGGGAAATGCTGGAACCTGTCAGATCCATTTCCCTCAAGGCACAAATCACCAGCTTTCCAGCATGGGGAGGGGCAGACAGGAAGCTGTATGTCCTGTAGGAGTCTTAGAGCTAGAAATGAACCTGAACAGCTTTCCTGGCAACCTACTGCCCCTTTTCTAAGTAGAGCCAGTAAAAATGCCTGAAAAAGGATAAGCCACATTATCAAAAGGGTTTTTGTGGTGCACAGGTACTGTTCAGATGCAAGTACTGGACACAGGATCCTGGGAAATGGGTATTTTTAATCTAATGCATTGCATCTATTTTGTGTGTTCATATGGGTAATTCTGGGAATTCTCTGGTAATCACATGAAAAAGGGTTTATTGGATCAAGTCCTTAGTCTCATAAGATGCCAAGCTGTCTAACCCCAGCAAAGGAAAGCACCTGATCTTGGGCTTTAAGAACATGAGTGCTCTTTTAGTAATTAATGGGACTTGTCACATGCTTGAAGTTAAATCTACATGTAAAGTACTGGGTTGGACCAGACTTGTAGGTTTGGTACTCAGCATCCTGCACAGTGCCCAGTGAAGTCACTGGCCTACTAGGTCAATGGTATGGTAGGACCTGTGTGCTGCTTTATGGAAGAAAATGTTAGCAAAAACCAGCATAGATATTATGGAATGTAATTATATAAACTATGGTTTAAAAACCCCTATTTGTTAAATTTTATTGTTCTCCTGGCACATAGCAAATTAAATTGATTTGTAGCATGAAATATTTTAATATTTATAGCAGTTGTTATTTTCCTGGTGCATAACATAACAGAATGGGCAATAAATGTTAATATAATGTTAAGTTTCAACCCTTACAAGCCAAGCTTTAAAGAATTGCTGAGAGCAGAATGGAGAGAGAGTATGATAACTTCCTCTCCCACATCCCTGTACCTCTTACCAACCTTCCCTGGTGGAAGTTTCCATTCTTCATTCCCATTCTCTATAGCAAACATTTTACAGCTTCATAATCATCTCATACCTGAGAGATATTAAGTATATTTTTACTAGATTATGATTAATTTCAATATTCCCTGCATTTTGCATTTGATTGACTGTAGTTTATTACAGGTGCTTTATTTTTCAAGATTTTGACACCATTGGTGTTTGCCATAGCATACCTTCTCAGAAATGAACTCCATTGGGGAAGGAGGTTTGATGCAATACATTGGAATAGGTGGATATGGGTTTTATGTGCAATGTCTTCTAGACCAGAAATCTCACTTAGGATGCACTTGGAGCATGGTTCCTCTTAAACAAACCAGTTAATTTAGATCAGGGACCTTAGCTGTTGTAGGTAGGTAGTTCTGATAAAGACATCAGCGAGCAGCAATTTCTATGAGCTAAAGCTACGGTTCTTGATGTAAGAAAAAGGATGAAAACTTCACCCCTCTTGATGGAAATGATATCCTTCTGAATGCATGTGATTGCCCCTGGCAAGTGTGGGGTTTATGTCTTAGGAAAACCTATGGTTATGATTAATATCCTATTCATGTCCTAAAGAGTTGTAGTGAAAATCCTCTTGTTGTTGGCCTAAAATAAACAGCTTTGCATGATGGGAATAAAAGACAAATTTTCAAAGCTCGCTCAGATTGAGTGCTAAAACTATACATAAACAAAGCAAGGGACTCATTTCTTTGTGTTTTTGAGGGATGGTGAATGCTTTTATCTTCTCATGATTTCCTTGGTGCAATGTCTGTAAATGACACAGTTACAGATATGTGCTACTCTGACAAAGTGAGGTTCGTGGTTACAGGAATTTCTGCAGCGATGCTAATTTGTAAGTGATGCTATAGATATATTTGCCGTGTAGTGCTCATTGCCTAAGTGAGGTAGCAGCACAGCAGGTGAACTGGAAACACAGAGGCTATATCTGTGAGTAGTACTATAGACCAGGACAGTATCAGCAACAAAGACACTATTAACTAAATAGAAAGGACTGAGGATTAAGTGCTTTGTGCCTCTGAAGCTGCTATACCAGGGCTGGCACTATAAATATACTTACAGTATATTCTTCCAGGGAGCTTTCTGTTAATATTTGAGTGGGCAAAATAAAAAAAAAATTAACCTCTTTCTGCTAAAGATGATGCCCCAAGTACATCTGAACTCTCAGCAAGTGCTACAGATGGAACAAGAGTGCATCCAACTTTTTTGTTTTGCCTTTCAATCCTGAATCTTAATTAGTTCCCTACTGCTTTAGTACATGCACAACATTTTAATAGTCATAAGGACTTACTCCAATCCACACTGCCATTTCCAAAATTCCCTCCTCCATACCACTAGCAATTCTCTCCCCACCACCCCCCCATGTTTAGGAATAGTGTGAAGAAAACTAAATAGCCAAGCGTGTAGCTGTAGATTGATGAGGTTGTCACACCATTCTCTTCACTGTTTTCTTCCAACCTGCACTGTGCTCTAATAGATGGATGATTGCCGGGGGAGAGAGAGACTTAGCAAATCCCACAGCCAGATGTTCAGGGATGGACACAGTGACCTTCTCAAGGAACCCAGAGGACTATAGCTGTGTCCTTCTGAGGGAGAAGGACAGTCAGGTGCCTCTGGCTGCCTGTGTTTATCTCTCATTTCAAAAGGAGCAGAAATGGACTCAGCATGGCTGCAAGGATGGATGTTTTTCAGTGCATCGCGGGAAATGACCAGTCATCCGTCTCCTCACTGTGGAGTCTGCCTGCAGCCATCAATCTTGTAGCCCAGCATGGCAGCTCCTTTTGGCTTAGTTTGGCTTAGTGTTAGATGAACAAAGGGAAAGCTGAGCAGAAGGAAGGGAGAGAAGAGCAACTATTCTCTATTTCACTTTGTTTCTCCCTTGCAAGGCTTTCTCTCTTCCCCATTATGATCTATTTTCACTGTATTTTTAAAGGTGTGGAAATGTATATTTTCAGGGTCTGGGAGTTTACAGCATTTCTCTATTAGCAGAGAGGAGAAAGGTATTGAAAAGACATAATTCAAGGCCCAGAGATTCCTTTTTTCAGAGTTTTCTGTGGCAGTTCTCAGAACAAGCATGCCCTAGTTAGCTGTAGCTAACAGACAGAGAGAAGGAATATAGTACCTTTCCTCCATCTTGCTGTTTTTCTCCCTTTTTTTCTTGATTCCTTCCTCTCTGCCATATTAGTGTTTTCAGGTGTGTACTTCATCTCTCCATCCCTGTTCTATTCAAAAAGCAATCAACAGAGCCACATGATGGGACTTTCTGGATACAGGTGTGTATTGATAACCAAAGGCACAATGGCAGCTCCTGCTGGCAATCAAGCTCACTTGGGTCAAGTCCTCTTGATCCAAACAGCACTGGGCTGTGCAGGCTTTGCGTGAGATGCCTGACCTCATCCAGCACCTGTGGTTCCTACTGTGAAACCAGAGGTCATGGCAATATCTTCATTGGCATGCAGGCCATCAGAAGAAAACACATTCAGACATGTCTGTTTGCACACCTAGCACTGAATCAGCCGGTTTCAGCACTGAACTCAGATGGGCCAGTTTTTGCCTGAAATATTCAGATTTGATGTACTTTGAGCCAGGCTGAAAGGAAAAAAAAAGTGTGTAAATACACTGCCTGCTGGACTCCCATAACTAGGATCTGCTTTTTTCCCACAGTGAGCTGTTGCTTATTCTGTTTTCCCCTAATATTCTTGCTTCTGGATATCATAACGGTTCATGTTTGTCTTGTTCTGTTAAAGGCTTATGTAGAGATAGCATTGCTCCCTTAGCGCTTCCCCACTGTGGTGTTTGATTGATGCATTTAAAAAAAATGTGTGACTACATTTACCTTTTAATTTTCCTGGTTGATCACAATGATCTAAGCATCAGGCCTGACAGAGCCAGGCTTCCCTCCAGAACTGTGGTGGGAGATTTCTCTCTCCCAGTTTTTACTGTAGGCAAAGGACTGAGATCTCCCAGGCATAAAGGGACCAACTAAGCACTGAGGCAGAGCAAGGGAGCTCTGTAAATACTGGACATAGAGATCTCTGAGAAATCTTTACCTGCTTTCAACCCAAATGTGCCATCTGGAGTGAACAGACTTATGCCAAGCTGGGGAAAATTTATACCATCATGGGCTTAAAGAGCTGCTTTGCAGTATGTGCTGAGGCTTTTTTTTTTTTTTTCTTTTTTTTTTTTCTTTTTTCTTTCTTACCATAAACTTAAAGGATAAACCCTCAAGGAAAACATTTGTTTGGTGAAAACCAGTTTCTCCTCCCCCACACCTTGCATGAGCAGGCTTTAAAAGTGGGCACAAGACCTTTCTAAGTGGGGATATTTCGGGAATTCTTTTATATTTTCTTTACAAAATGGATGTCGTCCTTTTCCAACCTGTGCATTTAATTGTGCCACTTTTGAATGAATGGTCGTATTTTCTGCTACTACTTGTTTTGCTTCCCTGCAAATTCTGAAAAAGACAAATCTTGTTCACGTTGTCATGAGACAGCCTACCCCAGATGGCACATCTGTGTCTCGGGATGCCCTCTGGCTGGCCTGTTGGCAGGCATTTCTGTGGCTTTGAAGGTCACCTTGTTTACACCTTGCCTTTTTCCCCCTCCCTATTCGGAGGCTTGCTGAGCCTGCAGGCTGGGCTTCACCATCTGCATTTTCTCTGGTGCCATTAATCTTCCTGTTTACCATTCTGTTATTAATTCTAGAGTTCACCTTTTTGTCTAAACCCTTTATAGGCCTCTTGAAATTGCTTGCCTTTTTGTGGCAAGAGATCTGAGCATCTCAGAAATAATTTGCTTTGTTCTTTCCCATTTCTGAAAGGATACCTACTAGCATCTCATGCCATTTTTTATTACAAGCCTTCATTCTTATAATAACATTTTTCACTTATATAGCTTCATCTGTTAGATGTATCTGAACATAGGAGTAAATATTATCTTTGTCCTTTGGAATTTGGCCACTGAAATCTGGTATCTGTGGAAATAGTCCTACTTTTTCAGTGTTTTTCTTGGCTGGAAAGAAAATATGTTCAAATCTGTCTTTGTGGGAGCCTGTAAGACCACCTTGCATTTTTGGTGCATTTTATTTAAATGCCTGAATGCCTATGAATATTAAACAAGTCTTACCAAGCCCCAGAGGATAGGTGAAGACTATCTCCATTTGACAGATGATGGAAAAGCAGAGAGCGCCTCTGTTAGAATTTGGCTGAGCATCACTTGGTGGGACAGCAGAGATGCCAAAGGCAGCATCTGGGGTGGTTGGTCCGTATCCCATCCCTAAAATCATTGCCACTTTGCTGCGGCCTTTCTGTTCTCTGTTGGTTTATGCAGTTCAGTACTCAATGAGCCAGGGATGCTGACCCAGGTGTGCCTGGCACAGCTGAGCCTCAGGCACGGCTGTGCTGCTCCCCCGGCTGCCCGGCGTGCGGAGCTTTGCAGGCGGCCCCAGGATAGGGGCTGGGACAGCTGGCATCAGACTGAGCGCTCCTCATAAGCCCCCCCACACCCCTGCTGATGCCTTCGGGGTGAGATGCTGTCTCTGCCTGCTCCCCAGAACTCTGGGTGTTAGAAAGGCCTTGTTAGCAGAGCTGCCGCTCTGTGCGGAGCCAGGCAGAGCTGAGCACAAACCCCCCTCAGTATGGAGCACCAGAATGCGCAGAGCAGGTTCCCAAGAATCTCTGCAGGACTCAGATTGGCTTTGGCAGGTTTATCAGCTCTGGCTTAGTGCCGGCTCTGCTAGGCCTGGACTGAATTAATTGGGATGCTTGTGCACTGCAGCTGAGAGATAACTGCATTACAGAGATTTATCTGTTACTACAGGTATCCCCTCTACTGTCCTCGATAAGGACGAGAAGCTATGCAGAATCTCACAGAATTTGCAGGAAGGTTGGCATGGCTGGCTCTACACATGGTTTATGTATGAGTTTATGTGCAGTACAAGTGTTTTTATTCAGTTCTGTCACATCCAGCTGCTTGCAGTGGAGGTCCACTACTTGTTACCCTTTGCAGAGTGTGCAGTGTGGGCATGACCATCCCAACTGTGGGGAGGGGGAACTGGGGTTTGCTGACAAGTGTCTGGTTAATTATTTAATTCTGATGCTTTGGAGGGGTCAAAATGCCCATCATCTATCTGTGTGAGTGGTTCTAGGTGACCATTTACAAATAGATAGCCCAAGTTACTCTTTTACTCTCAACAGACCAGAAGCCTGTTAGGGTGACACAAACCCCAAAGGAATAGGCTTTTTTACTTACTATTTTCCTCTAAACTGTAGCAGTTATATTGCCTTTGTCCCTTGATATAGTGCCTACAGTGTTGCTGCAGAAGTCGTGGTATAGTGTGAGCCCATCTAGAACACAAATGCAAGAATGACCAGAACACAAATGAGCACTAGAAAAATACTACTGAATGGAGATATTTCAGATATTTCTGAATGGAGACAATTTCAGCCCTGAGGGTAGTTACTTGATCCAGCATTTAGTCTGATACTGTAATTTGGCAGTCTTTGAGAAGCAGGTATGTCTTATTATATGTGACAATGATTTATATCTGTGCTGAGAAATAAATCTTTAGAAAACTTCCAAGAGACAACTGACAAGAGAGCTGTTTTGTTTGGGTTTTTTTTTTAAGAGAGATTTTATAGAGGCATTCTAGTCTGCCAGAGAAATACAGCTGCTTGTAAAGTCCACATTTTGATAGTGCGTTAAACTAAACAATGCTTAACCTTATGTTTAAGGGCCTCTACAATTTTCTGCAGCCCTGTTTCTCCCTCCTGTTGTCTTGTAGCCTCCTGGGATGTATTTTAACTTGGAGCTGACAGAAGCTTTCTATTGAATCCCAGTCTTAGCTGTCCTCTGATATTTCTGCAGTTATGCCCATGCTAAAGACTGAAAGTGTACAGTCCTACCCATATCAGATCTACCTCTGTCTTCACTTTCTCCCCTGTCCTCTCCCTCCCCCAGCCTCATAATGAGATTAGCAGCTTTCCATGAGGAGTGCTAGGGAAACATTGGGATTTTTCAGTCTCCCTGTGCTCCCTAGAGCAAACTTCAGTAGTACCTAAAATTTCAAACATTTGCTAAGATTAATTTCAGAGCTTTACAGGATAGAGAGTCCTTTAAACTATTTTTTTCTATCAAAATAGTTTGTTTCTGTAAAATAAATATTCTCATATTTTCAAGTGGTTTTGCTTCTAGGAGTAGTTATTGTCTTTGGTTGGATTCTTGTTCTCACCACAGCCCAGTTTACCTTAAGAGTGCAATAATATACATGAGGTTTAGATGGGATGAGAGAGGTGGGAGAGACAAAGAATTACTAGAGTAGCCTTACAATCTCTAGTACAGCATGGCTATATTTCAGCTTGGATTAAAAATAAAGTGAATTTGATGTTTACTACTCTCTAGGGACGTTTGTTTGGCTTTATGGACTCATTGTGAGAGTAAGCTGTCCCAGGGGGGTCCCATGGCTAGGCTGTTGGGAGGTTCTGTGGACCATGTTTGTGTAGATCTGTCAGTGACAAGTTTGCTGCAGATGAATGCTGAATTGCAGGAGTGTTGGGAGAAAAGGGTAGGATCTCAGGAGCCATGGAAGATCAGCATTAAATCATAATAGCAATAGCATGAGTATCTGCCCCTGGGATAGCAGGATGTGGTGTAGTGAAAGAAGGGCTTTGGAGATCTGGATCTGCAGGAAGAGCGAAGGTCCTGTCCTGTGCTGGGCTGGCAGGGGCTGAGCCCTGCTTTTAGTACACCTGGTTCTGGTCATTGCTGTGAATGTATCAGTTCCAAGGATCCTAACAAGTCACTGTGCTGGCCATGAACACAACGAACAAGCAAACAAGCTAAAGAGAGTCTGGTTGTGCATGCACAGAAAAGCTACAAAATGCAGCTGTTCACGTAAGGCATTGTCTCCCCATTCTTTCTTAAGGGATTCCATCCCCCTGCCCCCACCCTTTGCACTCTAACGCTATATTTGTGCCTTGGAGATGCGGAGATGAGCATATGATGGATGGATGGATGCTGCTTGTCTGGGTTTTTCACCACCATTTCCCCTGGGGCACTCTGTCTGCTGGCAGAGAGCACCATCCCAAAAGATGGTATCTTTTGCAAACTCGACAGCTAACAGACAGCTTCTCTCTCTGCATATTTCCCCAAAGAAGAGCAGGCTTAATCTGGTTTTTATATGGCATATTTCATTATAATCTTTTTGACTTCCCATGTTCCCAATACGCCATAATAAATAAAACGCTGGGGGTGGGAACAGCAGAGATGCTGAGGCTTCACACTCTTGTGACACTGATAGATTCTCATTTTAAACTGTCATGGGATTTAATTGCTTGCTGAGCCACTGCATTGCACTTTCAGACACATCCTGCCACATCCTCTTAATGAGCTTAGTGGCTGCATTCACTCAGCAGTATTCTGTTTGCTGTGAATTAGGTGGCTTTTTTTTTAGACCACCTATATGATTTTAAAGAGGTAGTGGTTATTAAGGTAATATCTTTGGATTTATCCATCCTAAACAATGCTTCACGGACTTGTAATGTATAGTTTCCTCTGGTACTTCTTATGTTCCAAAAAAACGGCACCAAGAAATGAAAACGCAAGAATCTATGTGCAAAGTCAGTGTTTGTCTAAGAGGGTTTTTGGAAGCTGGATTGCTTTGGTTTGCATAGTAGCTGTCTCTGGCGTGATAGATCATGCTGGAACTCACCCAATAAGTATCTCTGTTCCCAATTAGAACTGGAAATGGAGCTGCTTACGAGTGCACAGAGATGATGGTTTGGGTGGCAGCTGCTACTGTGGAGATGGAAATGATCCATTGTAAAACAAATACATTGCACTGTATAGAAAAAGGGATGATTGTTTTTAATTTATGTTTCAAAGAGACACTGAAAAGTTGCTTAGCTCTCAATGCGTTGTAAACCAAATGTAGTTTACTTAAGGACAGGGATTTGCAGCTATTTTGGCAAATCAGAACTTGTAAAAGCCCACCATTTTGTGGGATTTGTGAAAATGTGCTTCTTTTGGAGGCAGCAATTCAATAGAAAACAGATACAGGAATGACATTGGCATAGGTGTTTGCTCAGATTCTACAACTGAAATCTCAGGACGTTAATAAATAGAGAGGTTGCTGCACTTAGTTTGTAAGCAGAAATATCCATGTTAATTTAATCACTATGAAAGGGACTCTGCCAAGTTAAGAAACATAAATTTTAATTATAAGCACACACACATATTTGAATTATAATATATGCACAATATTTAGCTGTGACACCTAGAATATGATGGTTTACTAAAACAGGAAGAATTACTAAAAACCTTTCTATTTTTCACAGATGATTTTTGTTGATTTGACATTTCCATTTTGTATCATTCTAACTAGTTGTATCTGCTACAATAACCATGTGCTATTGTATTTGCGGTACTAATCAAAAGGAAATTTATCAACAAACCTTCTTAAATTTTTCATATAAAAGAGTAAGCTTTTAATTATAATGACTTTACTGGTAGTTATTACTTGTAATAAAGATTATATTCTCTGAAATTGTAACGTTTGAAGAAGAGCTTGTGATACAAACTAGAAGTTACAAAGAATTTAGAACAATTAGTGGGTAGCAAATGCTATTAGCTACATTTAAAAAGGATTTGAATGTGATTCAAAGATTTAAAGACACATAAATTCTACATGAACATCTGAGAAATTGATTGAAACAGTAATTACATAGAAGCAGTAAAGCACCTGGAAAATTATGATATAGGAGGTTCTAACCGACTACATTTTTTCTTACCAAGGAAAAGCATGCCTCACTACTTCCTTAAAATTCTTTACAGGATATGTAAAGAGCTAATAGGTAGGGGAGCTTGACAATTTTCTTAAACTTTATGAAGACCTTTGTAATGTCTCCAAAGAGAAACTAAGGGTTTTGGAATAAAAGATAATGGAAGAAAGAACTTTCATTGTAGATAAAGGCTTATGGCTGGTGCATCAAAGTTTAGTGCTTGGTCCAGTATTGTATAATACAGTAATGAACAAGCTGCAGCATGGGATTATCTTGTTTACACATACTATGAAGTTGTTGAGAGCAATCATGGCTGGGAAGGTCTGTGCAGAGCACTCTGGGATGTGAATGTGCTTGGGGAGTGGGCAGAGGGTTGAGCATTTTAATATGGTACCTGTGTGTTTGAATGTATTCCTTACGGGAAGTTCTTGTCCCCATGAAAAGATTCCTAATTCTTCTGCTTAGTGAGTAACTTGGCCATTGAAAGACACAGCCTGAGGAGTAATCTAAAGAATATTGTACTTCATTTCTTTAAAGGGGGGATGTGGTTTCATCTGAAAATGCCAAATGCAGTACTGGTCCATCTTGGGAAGACTGGTGTATAATAAGAGGAATTTCAGAGAGGTTTGTCAGGACCATATGGAAAACTTCCCACAGCAGAGTAATAGAAAAGATTGTGGCTGTTTATCCTTGCAAGGAGAGGAATTAAAAGAAATTACAAAAATCTTGGTAAAGAACTTCTATTTTCCTCAGCAAACACAAGGGGGCTGGCAATAGATAAAGTGAAACACTCCTTCTTTCAAACCATAGTTTAGCTGTTGAACTCTATCAGGTGGGAAGACACAGAGGTGAAAGTGTATCACAAGTCAGAAAGGGCTGGGCTACTTCTGTGTGTTTTCAGAAGAGACAGATTTAGGATAACTGGAAGGGATACTACATTTATATCTTAGGATGAAACACAGTATTAGGGTAGAGCTAAGTTCTTTTGCATTTCTCTCTTGACAGACATTCATAGCTTCTTCTGCAGCATGTGAGGTGACTGCATAGTGTGGTATAAGCAATATCAAAGTAGAGGCAAGCATGGGGTCACAGCTTAATTTCTTAAGCCCAGAAGAGTTCTCCCTCTGGCCTTGTTTGAAGCTTCAGGCACTGGCTGGTACCTTCATAAGCAGGACAGTGAGTGGAACAGACCCCACCTTACTTCCAAATAGCAGTTCCTATGGTCTGGGGAAAGCCTTGATCTTTCACATGAAAACTACATTTTGGTTTTTGAGTTGGCTCCTCTGTTTTCTTTAGGGTACTGGCATAAAAGATACTTTTCTTGCTTTTGTGGGAAAATCATGGATAGTTAAATAGGAAAGAGAAAATAAGGGATTTTGTGAAATGAATTTAATGATCCCTGGTAGTGTTTAGCTGTTTCTGTAGGTTAACTGAACTACCTTTTAGATTTTAGAAAACTTTCATCTGTGGGAATTCAAAAAGTGGTTTGGAAACATAATTTCCTGTCTTCGTTACTGTACCCTTTACAGACTAGCCATCTTCCAGGAAGGATTGAATTAATTACAAAGACTGAATTCATTACAAGGAGTTGTCTTTGGACCTCTGAAGGTTTTTATGCTGTAAACTTTACATTCCAGATAAGAAACTGTCTGCTTTTTCCCACTTTCCAGAGCTATTGAGGAATTAAAGTGCATTCATAGAAGCTACCAGTGGAGAAGAAAATGAAGAAGTTGAATGCCATCAAATGGCTGTCAGCTCACTGGGAAAATGGGAGGCAGACACTGAGTTTATTTTCACTGGATGCCCAGCTCACTAATTTAACTTCTTGGTGATTCAGTCTCCCTATCAACTGTGAATAAAAATATTACCTTACAACGCCTTGTCAGTGGGATGTTAAATTTAGTAATTAGAAAATGCTCTGAGAGTTTTGGATGAAAAGTCCTCCTGGAGTGTTGTTGGGAAGTAGCAGTGCCACACAGAACAACCATGCCTATTAAAGACAGCTTCCTGTTTTGACCTTAAAACCTACCTTTCCCTCTTTTCAAACTTAGTTTTTGATATCTCTGGAACAAATGGGGAGTAGTTCCACCTTCATATATGTTCTACTTATCTCTCAGCCTTTCCTTGCTCATTTCCTTTTGTAATGCATTCATTTGCTGGATGTATTGGTATCCAGAGACAGGCATAGCTTGTCACAGTGAAGACATGTTTGTTTCCAATGCCCTGGAGCTTGCTTGAAGCTTCTTTGCTTGCTGAAGGTATGATGACCCCTTGGGGTTTGCAGTCCCTCAAGGTTCTAAATACAGAGCAAATGCCCTTTTGCACCCAAGAACAGGACTTTGAACCCAAGCCAAGTTCACATCCAGAGATGATTATGGAAGTTCCTCAGTGACTTCAGATTCAAGCATTGGGATTTACATATAAGTCAAAAATCCCTTCTTTCTATTGAAATATTTGGATCCAGAGGGAGGTCTACGAACAAGGAGTTCATACAGGGAAATTCAATCTCTATGATTCTCTTTTGACTTTACTGTCTTTTTTACAGCTCAAGCAAGGGAGAAGTTGGGGAAGGGGCCATAATAGGGTGGGTATGCAGAGCTTAATGCATAAAACAGAGGCCTGATTGAATAGAACTCCAAGTGATGAGAAGGGGGATCAATTCACAGTTGACCCTATCCCATTGTGTGGGTTGTCCTGGGAGTTTCCTTTAAAATCCCAGTGGTTTGGTTTTTCTGCATGGTTTGTACCCAGCCTTTCCCTCCATGAATAGAATAGCTTTTCCTGGAATTTTTGCTGGATTTTCTGTGGTTATTGGCTGAGCTCTTTCACTTCAGAAGACTGGAGCAAGTACATTGTGGAACTACTGATCAGGGACGCTGAATCATTTGCTAACCTAAAGTTTTTCATCTATAGAACAAACATATTTCTGGGATACAAATGTCCCCCCAAAACAGATTATACTTTACTGTCTCAGGTGGAAGTGTTCATTCATTATTTGGTTTGCAGGAATGATTTGGGACTTCAAGAGCACATGAATTTCTGCCCTGCAGAATGTAAAGCTCATGGCGATAGAAAGGCAGGGAGCTTCAGGCAGACTGGTGAACTAAACACAGTTCTAAGGCATAAGTAGACAGAATTGTGAATTAAGAACACTAGATGCTGATTTTTAATCATCATTCTTGTACGTTATTACTTGTAAATATACCGGTCTAGAGAAAGGAATTCATTTTAGAAGGAAAGGAATATCAAGAAAACCATACATGGCAGTGTATGGTAAAGACATGCAGGATGTTTCCCTGCCAGGGCATTGCTCTCAATGAGCCCCTGTATGAGTGGGGTAGAGGCTAGGGTCTACAAAAATCCCTGGATTATTGCCCAGGTATATTTTAACATCTTGCTAAAGTTAACATGCTGGATTTGTCTGTCTCCTGCACTGCCTCATAATCTAGTGGCAGCATTTGAAAGGGGAATAAGGCTTTGTTCCTTGACTTCTCCAGCAAGTCGCATCAAACTTGCTCATAAATCCACAGTGTCTTTGGAGCTCTATCCTCAGCCTGTTCCTGAGTCAGCCTGTGGCTCTTCCTGCAATTACTGCTGTCTCATTTTATGGGCAAGATTCTGCACTCATAACTATGTTTCTTTGCTGGTATTGCCAGCTGGAGCCAACTGGAAATTTTAGTCAGTATTCCAGGAAAATTCAAGACACATCTCTTTGCTTTTCAATGTAAGGTCTCAGCATTGGCCCCCCACACAAGCTTTCTGTTTTCCCACATGTGGAACATGCCCTGGTGTTGGAGAATGAGGATTGAAGCTATGCTATATAAACTGTGCCAGATGCTAAATTGCATTAAGCTACTTTTCTTCTTCAGGAGATCTGATTCTTCATAGTTGTTATTTCAGTATCTTAAGAAGTCCTGGTTTTGTTCTTTATTTATTTGAAGCATAGGGAGTTACTCAAAGGAGAAGGATTTCCTTCCCTCCCCCCCTCCCCCCAATTTATTTCCTCCTGATAAAATACATCTAGACTTTTTTTCCAGTAAATAAGCACAGCAAATTAAAAGATAGAAATTAATTATATATGGAACTTTTTTAGTGGTTAAGTGAACTTGAAGAGCTCCCCTTCAATACAGAAACAAGTTTGAAAGTCTGTTCATCATCTGCTTGACATCTTGGTACTTCTTGTTAGCTCTTTGGCAGAGACACACAGTGAGTGTTTTGTTTTTCAGAAGTTGATCTTCCTCTGAAAAAAGATGGGTTCACCTCAGAAAGTACAACTCTGGAAGCCTTGCTGCGTGGAGAGGGAATAGAGAAAAAAACAGACACTAAAGAGGAAGACACTATACAAGAAATCCAGGTAAAGGAGAGCCTCGTGCCCTGACATCAGGGCTGGATTTTACAATTTGTCTCACAGTCTAGCAGTCTTTTGCCCTGTGGTAGAACAGTGTATCTGTTGATTGTTGTGTCATTCTACTGCCAAAATGTTATCAAACCTTTGTGCTGCACTGTAATGCTCAAAATGATGTCAGTATCTCACACACTTCTCTTGCCACAAGAATCTTTGTTGTTTGGCTGTGTTCTGCAGAGGTCCTGTGTTGGAATTTATTTTGCAGCACTATGAGATAATTACATTAAAAACTGAGAAGCTGAGGTGGATCCCAACTATAAACTGAATTTTAATGGTTCACATTTAAAGTGAGTTTCATGGATTTCAATTTAGATTCACATCTGCTGTAGACTAAAACATGTCATTGCCTTGCCTGTTTTGTTTGTTTTAATAGTAGGTAGCCTTCTGGAGGTATACAAGAAAAACAACTTTAAAAATTGTAATCTTAAATATCTCAGTTATTATTAGTGATGCAGTATGAGAACTATTGCCTCTTCACATGCATTAAAGTTTGAAAATTGTCAAGATTCCATATCATCCTTCAACAATTAAACACAATTGTAGGTCTGTTATAGAAGGAATTCAGGTAATATAAAGGGTTCTTGTATAAGTCCATGTCACTTTTAAAACATCTTAAATCTCCCACAGCAGCACATCTTTGGTGATGCTAAAACACCACTGTACCATGAGTCTTTTTTAGGGATTTTTAGAGACAGTTATTAGCAATGTGTCAAACTTGGTAATTCTGGGTGAGATACAAAATGTTGCGTCTGTACCTAAAAGTAGTCAAAATTTGAGGGGTCAAATGAAACAGAAAAACATAGGCATCAAATCTGTATTAGCTGGAGTTCACTCTTACTGCTCTATTTGTTAGAAATTTTACACAGGTAAGGGCAGCACAATCGGGTCTCCCATTGCCAGTTGCACCGGTAAAAGAGCACCGTCAAAGAGGAAGCATGCCATGCTCATGGATTAGGGAAAAGCTTGGCAGGAGCCCTGCTCTGTGTTTGCTTCTTCAGTACTATATCTGGGTCTATTATGCTGAGACTCTTACTAAAAGTCTGTTTTTACCTGCTTCCAGGGGCGCAAGAAGTCATGGTACAGCATTCTTATGAAATTGACAAGTGCCTTTGAACGTTGCTGTGTGATCTGAGCTCCCAAATTGTCCCCAGCAGCAGTTTGAGGAAAGAGACCTCAGAGATAGTGGAACTGACATAAATCCAGGCATTGCAGAGCAGGGAGGGGGTGCAAAAAAATAGAACAGATTTTCAGCTAAACTGCTGTAGCTGTGACCTGTCACCTGGAAGCTAGTTTCATCAGAACAGATGCAAAAAAGCATGTCCTGCTCCTTTATTTTATGCAAGCACAGCTTATTTGGATTCAGTCTGTAGAACAATGATTGCCAAAGCCTTCACTAGTAGGCAGCTTTCGGTGTGTACTTTGGCACCTGGCAGCTAGACTGAACCAGATCAAAATCACAACCAGTGCCTTTATCGGTATGACAAATAAGAGAATGCAAATCTCTCTTTTGTTCCTTTGCATACTTGTCTGTGCTGTAACTCTAAAGGTCCCAGCCTCAATGGTGGTGAGAGTGAGCAGGTGGGATAGCCATAATTGTAATTCCCACCTCAGTCCCAGCCACTTGCCACCCTCCCAAATCCACAGTATTAGTCAGGAGAAGATGACTTGGTGCTTGGCTGCACCAAAGTACATAGGGCTGGGAAACTGTTTTAGAAAGACATAATAGGAAAAGTTACTCTGCTAAAACGTATAAAGGTTCCCTTTGCTAAATAGATGCAGCCTATTGGAACCTGCCGTACAGTTGGTATGTAACAGGATTGACAATTTTGCCCTTCAGTAAATTGGTATTGAATGTGTGTCTTCATTGTTTGATGGAGAAGACTTAGAGCAGCCTTCTGAACATGCATCAGGAAGGTTATGCCCCTTCTATCAAGGATTAAACTAATTACTCCAGCAATGTCACCAAATTCACACTTGGTTACATATTATCTCTTTCCTAAACTGATGCTTAAATTCTGAAGCAATAAAGTGTTTTTTAATATTTCTCTTAACTCTTGTGTAGTATTATTGTTGTAAATTAGCTTATTTCCCTCCTGCATACCATATGTTTGCCCCTGTTTTGTTGAGGCTTTTTTTAGATTCTTTAAGATATGAAGCAATGTAAAATACAAACTCATATCAGTAAGTTTGCTTATTTTCTTACACACATTCTTACATTTTTTACAGTCTCCTCTTGAACAACATTTTTCAAGCACTTCAGTCCTAAGATTAAGTCAATTCATGTATACAGTTGTATGAATTTTGAAGAAACATTTTATGTATCCAGAACTGGAACCTGCTTAGCTTTAACACGCTCTAATATTTAGTACCTCCAGTGTTATGTGAAATTGTATTTCATGATGGCTGGAGCTCATTACTAGCCTCCTGATAATCAAAAATAGAAGAAGCAAAAATTAGATGAAGACATGATCCTTGTCATGTGCTACAACTTGTTTGTAATACACTGACCAGTATTAGTCTTAGAAATTTAGCTGATAAAATAAGAATAAACTTTTGTAACTGGTCTTCTAAATACAGACTTTTCGAAATGTGAAATTTCTGTTGTATTCTTTCCCACAAATTCAGAATTTGGTGCTTGAGGTATGTGGAAAGGAGAGAAAGAAACTAATTTCCTCCTCTCTGCTAGTTCTCAAATAGCTTTTAGGTAGAAATTGGAGAGAACAACAAATACAGTAAGACTGAAAAACATTCCTATGAGTTTAATGTCCCTATTGGAATCTGCATTGTGGCTGTAATTTAAATGAATGTTGGCATGGCAAAGGTAAGTTAGTGATTCTAGTTTAGTCCCTTGCAAAATGCCACAGCACCATAAATGACAGGAGTGGCTGGGGCCAATCTCTGTATTTCTAGCAGACATGCCAAGGGTTGAGGGAATTTCAATGGCACTTCTTCTCACATTAGTGTTGTGATGTTTTGTCTGGCCTTTTTCCATGTGATGTCTGACTTGTGCATGTTTTCATGCAGGACAGCCAGCCTGTGTTTGGTTCTGTAGAGATTATATTTCAAAAGATTAAAAGATTGAAATTGTCTGGACCAGGCATCTCACAGTTACGTGAGCTGATGAAGTATTGTTCCTAATAAATAATTAGTTGAACAAATTATTGCTGTTGGTGCAATAATTGAGATGAGACCTATAATTCCTCAGCATTTTCATGCAACAAACTTCCTGCTTCCAGATTAGAGTTGTACCTGTGGTGCAAGCCCTGAAAAACATGGCTTTCTAGATTCATTCTGGAATATATGGAGGAATTTTCTCTATTTTTGCTAAAGAAAGAAGATTTTGAGCTACCAAGGAGAAAAACCACTGTTTTTGTATTCCTAAAGTGCACTCTCAGCATTAGAAGAAAACAAAACAATTTAAATTGCAACAAATGAAAATAAAAAACCCAGGCAAACAAATTCCCAGACAGGGCCTGCAGTTATGCATACTAATATTTATGTTGTCTTGGAATATTGATGCTCAGTGATGCCAGTATTTCTTAGGAACCTTTTTATCATGGTTGACTGATATCAGTAGTATTTTTTAGTAGGAATTCCCTGGAGATCTTATGGTGGAAAAGAGAGCAAATTTTGCTTTGCTAGAGAGAAGAAGGAGTACTGGAATCTGATTTGGCTTTATATCAACTGTAATAACCCACAGTCACTGTGATAAAGAGCAGTAGTTGGTTTTATGTGTCCTCTTTTTTTCTTCTAACCATTCCTGTTTATTGTTCAACCACAGAGGGTTTTAGAAAATGATGAAAATGCAGATGAAGTGAATGAGGAAGAAGACTTGGAAGAAGATATTCCAAAACGAAAGAACAGGCCTAGAGGACGGGTAAGTGGAGAGTTTATTGGAATGGAAAGGAAGAAAGCAAGCCTCTGTTTTCTAGTGTATATTTCTTAAGTGTATTATGTATGCAAAGTATTTATCCATGAATATATGATAGTGATAACGCTATAGGTAATTTTCAGTTATATGTAATAGATTTTTAATATTTTTTCAGTTTATTTTTTGTGAATTGATGTGAAAGAAAAGGACTATTTTGAGAGTAAAACTTTTGGGGAAATTTATTTTAGTGTTTTATTTACAATTGTAATGTGTTTACATGTAATAACTATGATGACATCCTGCTATTACAATGCTCCTTAAAAAAATGTTTACTAATTACAGAAAATCAGGAGATTCAGTCATAACAGCCAAAAAAAGTATTAATAAAAGTAACTTGAACTGTGTTAATAAGTTTTGCAGCTTTCTCCAGGGTAGCATTTTGTGTCTGACGCTGGCTCTCTTGAGCCCATGGCAAATCTTCCATTTGCTTAAAAAGGGCAATATTTTATCCTTGGGGGACTCTGTGTCCCTTCTCTTACCTAAGATGTCTTCACAATTCATCAAAGTACCAGTTAAGTAACGAGGCCAACATTTTAAACTTGGAATCAACATTTTCAATTGTGGGCCCGTAAGCTAGGCATCTGAATAAACGTGAGCACGAGTCTCAGAAGTTTTGAGCATTTTCATCTCTCTTTGGCTCCAGTGGATGCTGCAGGGGCACGGGAGCTCTAGAAGTGCCTTTTGATGTGTTTATAGAAGTCAAGCAAGAAGGGCCACATTTTAGGCCAAATGAGCAGAATATAATAGCTTCTGAATAAGAGACATGAAACCACATTGAATACTTGCAATGTACTTATGCATCAGACCCTCTCTTTTGGTTTCTTCTTTGGTTGTTGTGTTGTTTCAGTTTTCTGCTCCTCTTTATTTTGGAGCTTAAGTCTTTTAATATAAGATCAAAGCACTTTAATAATTGGATAAGTATATATTTCACCTTCCTTATTCTCAAAATCACCTGAACCAGTTTCTTTCTTTCTTTCTTTCTTAGCCAAAGACCCCCACCTGGAAAAAAATTTTCCAGAAAAATGTAAGTTTCAGAAGATTTGTATGAACCAGTAACCAAAACCAGGAGATAGAATCAATACATGCACATAGGCTTGACTGTAGCAATCAACTAATATTCCAGGCTAACAACTCTTTTCATATAAATTGCTCTTATGTAAATTGCACAATGCTGGTTAGTGTGAGTGAAAGGGAGTGAATAGCTAAAAGAGATATTGCTCAAGAGAAGGGAATTCAGTGTTTTCATACATCCCAGACCTATACAAACAAAGTCCTGAAGTTAGTGTTACGTGCAAGATTTTGCTTCCCTGTTCAGGAAAATGTTACAGAATTTTTTCTCTGTTACTGTAAGGAAATGAGTTGGAGGGTATTAGATATCGCCTTTATTTTGCAGTGTACATTTATGTTTTATTTTCTGCCCTAGAACTTGTCTCCTATTAAGTCCAGGAGAGCAGGATTGCTTGCTTTTTTCTTGCAACTAACTCCTGCTCTGCTAGTGCCCTGGCTTCTTTCAGTGCAAAAAAGAGAAGTCTGAATAAAGCCAAAATACTTCAAGAAATTTTTAGTTTTGTTTGATGGCATCAATAACCAAAGCAAAACGTAGTAGAAATTAGGATTTCAAAATTAGGGCTATGGAACTATCTGTTGAAAAACTAGTAAGCCTGAATTGCATCTGGTCACAAGTGCTTTGCCAGTTTTCTGAAGGCAGCCATTTTCTAGCCTGACCCAGTATAGGAAATTGAGGCTAAGGATTTAAAATTAGGGACATGAAACAAAATTAGGGTGACATGAAACCTGGGCAGCTCTTTGTTGTTGGGAAGGACATGGTTAGGTATTTTTAGAGGGCAGAAAAGGGGAAGGACAGGCATAGGAAACAAGATCCCTTGGAGTGTGACCTTTGTGTATTCAGAGGAGTAAGAAGGACTAACAGCATAAATGCAGGATTAATGCAATGGAATTACTGCTCTGGACTTTCCAAATTGCACATGCCCCTTCCTTTCCCTACAGCATGATTTTATTTTTAATCCTGGACTCTCCATCTGTCCTTTTGGCTACTCTTTCTGGCCGCTTCAGGGCTGCTTCAAGGCTGCTGGGCCATGGTCCCAGGCCTTACACGTCAAGTCTTGCAGTCTCTGCTGCATCCTGTCAGGAGAATAAAGGCAACTGTGGATGACTGAATCCAACGGCCTGGAGCACAGACAGCAAGCATGGGGCATTCAGTTTAGTGCCTCTGGGGGAGCTGCTTGGTTTCCTTTCCTCTCAAGGCTAGCCCTGAAATCACAGGGGCATGGGGAGGACACTGAAGGCTGAAGAGTAGATTAATAGAAGGAGATTTTTAGTGTCTTTGCTGGACAGGGACAATGTGGTAGGAGCTGGGCAGGGTAGTTTGTTTGGAGATATGAGATGTACACAACTGCACCTGTACAGATTGTCTGCTCATCAGCTGGACATCCTGTGGGACCATTTCAAAGGCACCAAGCACATTTAGGAACCCAAGTCCCATTGAAAGTAACTGACTTGAAAAATCTCCCCCTCTGTGTTCATTGCATGAATAAGTGTATCTGACATGTGGTCATGCCATGAATGCTGTGCCCCTGCATTTCTGTAGAGAACAGTTTGAAAGGAAACAGCTGGCTGTAAGACTAGCAAAATTCTGAGCATCAAACCTTAAATTAGTGTCATACTCTGAAATGTACCTATGTAAAAATAGTACCTTCTTATTCAACAGGTATGTTCCCAGTGTGTGAATAGAGTCAGAGCTACTGACTAGTGACAAATATAAGACTTTCCATCTTTTTCATAGCCCTGAAAAGCCAGTGCAGCTGGTAAGATAGGGAAATTAGATCCTTATCTGGGTACAAGCAGAAATATTTATAAGGGCCAATCACTTGCCTATGTGAAGACTCCTTGATGAGTTGAGAGTTGTGGAGGAGCTGCCATGGACTGAAATTCAGCTTGCAGCACATTTAGCAGTAGTGAGGGAAGAAAAGAACTACCCTGGGATTGATTTCATTGCCCAGAGGGGGTTTAAAGAACTGGCAGTCAGAGAGAAAATAGTGCAGACTAGTAAGATGATTTTGTGTGATATGGTCAGTAAAGAAGCTTCCACCAAACAATTGTTGCTGAGGCCATTTCTAGGGTGAAACTGCTTTTCAGTTCACCCTTACAAATCTTGCTCTGCACATGTGTGCTGGACTGCACAGAGGTCTTTGAGAAGGCAGAGTTATCCTTGTCATACATAATAGTATTTACCCCATCCAGATAGCTGCAAATCCATGTCTTTCCTTTGGGACTGTGCTAAGAGTTAGACCTGAGCAATCCCAGGGAAATAACATGTGAAGTTTTTATAAATCCTTGTTTTGACAGACTTTGTCAGGCCAGTGTAAAACTATTCCTTATTACTTCTCTATAGATATCCAATGGAACACAATTCTAATAGTGCTAGTTCTGTTCCAAGCTCATAGAAGAGGGATGGAGTTTCCATGGCCTCTTTATGGCTGAGTGCGAATATTCTCAGGATTTTTACACCTTCTTCAGCTTTACCTAACAAAGCTTTGTCCCTTTCTTACTTTAACATGCAAAGTCTTGCAGGATTTGAGTCAGGTGGCCTTGTCTGGAGTGAGAAGTATGAACAGTTTAATAAGAGGAGCAGCAGAAGCAATTCTCTGATTTTTTCCCAGGAATAGAGTATCTAGGAGAATTAATAAATGACTATTTAGCCATCCACCTGTGATCACTTCCTCAAACAAAGATTAATTCTAAAGTTATTGTCATTTACAGACTGTACATTAGTGAACATGAAAGAGTTGAAGGCCTTGGCTTAGTTCCCAGTTCCACATCACAATTCCAGCATTGGACAGATATGAGCTGCTCCCTTGGCATCTCAGTTGAGAAGGGTCAGGATCAAGTAGTTTTGATATTGAATTCCACTTTCACTCTGGAGCTCAAGACAGAGCAGTCTGTGCTGTGGAGAAACAAAGTTTTTCAGTTTCTATAGCTGTCAGTTTGATCCATTTTAGAAACACGGAACTGCAGAAACACCTTTCTGGGTAATTTCTGTTATTGCAGGTAGCCACATTATCTAATCTTTTCCACTAACTGACCAAAGCTCCATTTTATAATTAGCCATGGTACCTTTGTCCCAGAAGGCCATTTCAAAACATTGCTTTTCGGCTAGAAAACAAAACATAACACAAACAATGCCCCTTTGAAAACACTGAAGGAAATAATTTGACCTCTCTTTTATTTGGAGCCTGTTTTCTGGCTGATTTAATGTTTGTATATATCCTTCAATACCTGTTCATCTATTCATTCATTCATATTCAGTTCAGCAAGGTATTTGAACATCTTCAGAAATGAATGTGTGACGATACTCGACTGAATATGTGCTGGCAGTGACCTACTGCTATGGATGAACAGCTTGAGCTCTCTGTGGAGTGGATCTCCATTGCATTACAAAGTCCATTAATATAGTGCACATTTTAGGAGATGAAGGGTCAAGACCACTTTGAGAAACCTGTATGGAAGCTGAGGATTTGTTTAGTTTATACTGCACATCTTTCATAGGAGGGTGTGGGGCACAAGGAGACCTGAGAGATGACAGGATAATGCTAACTTTCCTCTTGTCCTTGCAGGCTCGGGGATCTGGAGGTGGCAGGAGACGGAATGATGCTGCCTCCCAGGATGATCATGACAAACCCTATGTTTGTGACAGTAAGTAGTAACAAGACAGCTTATTCTGCTTCCAGCCTGGTCCTACCAGCTCAGTGCACTCAGGGCTTCATATATTACAGCAAAATATTCTGCTGCTCTCTGACTTGCATGTTTGCCACCTGCTGCTGATGCTCTTGGTGTTTTTGCATGAAGGAAATAAAATTAAGTTCTCGGCAAGACTCCACTTTCCTTTGCCCTTTAATAAATCATCTCTTATATTTTCTTTCTCTTTCTCTTTTTCTGGCTTCTCTGCCTTTTGCCTTCTTTTCCCCCATGTAAGTTTCACCCTCTATTTCTTTCTCTGTTTCAGATAGTTACAAACAAAAGCATAACTCAAAAATCTCCGACAAAGGTACTTCACCCTTGTTGTGTCTCTTGATATATTTGGTGATTCTCTTCCCTTCAGTCCTTTTAAAATCTCACTGGGCTAAATTCTGAAGGTCTTATCCCTCACCAGAAAGCAGTCTTGTGGCATCATCAAAAGCTGAGGCCTTCTAAGAAACAAATAACATCTCAAACGCTTTGTTTTGATACATATGCCCTTTGAATACAGCCCTGCTGTTTGGCATCTTGCAGTTGGACCACAGGTGAAGCGCAAGGCATTGTCTGAATAGAAAAATTAGAGTCCGGCATCAACACTGAAGGAGGGTACCAGTATCCTAGTATGAGTGAGGAGTCCAATATTTGTTACAAAATGGTTTGGGGATTTTTTTACAGTCTAGTCCTTTATGCCTTCCTTCTTCTTTTGATATTCTTTTTTGCTTTACGATGTCACTTCTGTGAAGGGCACTTATCTTACTCACATATTTTTGAGGCATCTCATCTTCAGGCTTACTCTAGAGTGTACATACAATTGTAATTTGTGCTGCCAGGTGCTTTTTAGCATATAAGACAATAGCCTAAAAAAGAAGTAGAAGAATAGCAGATCTTCACTTCTGTGATCCAAAACAGGCAGTTTTGAGAACAACTAGAACCCCTTTTTCTATTATTTGCCTTTTTTGCAACATTACCGACCTTAAAAGAATAACCCTTGCTATGTCAATCTATGCGTGTATTTTCTGCTGATTTTTAAAAACATGAGGAAATAAGGAGCATGCATGGTGAATAAGAACTATCTGATGAAATTATATTCTTGTATGGTGAGACCAGATGACTGTACCTGCCTGGATATAGAAAGAATTGCATATGAATGGGACATGACACATGATAAAAACATGGTCGAGGAGGAAGAGCCCTTTAAGTTATGAAGAGTCAGAAGACTTATGCTGTGGTTAAATAGCAGTCCTAGTGCATTGGAAGAACTAAAATGTGTCTTCTAAGACTTCTATGAGAGCCCAAGATGTATCTTGCTGAAATCCACAGGTTTCCTTTGCTGATGCATATCTTTCTTTATTTCTTTACTGGAACATCCTTCTAAATCCAAGGACGCTTGTCAGTGATAGTCATTTTGAACATAATGACTCTTTATTGTCTGATCTTGCATTGCTTTTGGATTTTACCAAGAACTCACAACATGCATGGTAGTGATATGCACAGAGTAGATTAAACATTGAAGATATCAAAGCAATCAGCAGAAATCTGGCCTGAAGTCAAGACTCTCATACATTGTCGTATTGATGGAATTTTGCCTTGGCTTACATTTTGGAGCATAAATTTCATTTTTGGTTTCAGAAATATAAACTTTCCTATTTCATTTGGCTGACACCTTTCACTTTTAGGAAACTTACAGTTACAGGTGAGTCATAACGAGTTTTGGACTCCAGACTTGGCACACTGACTTCTCCTTTTCCATTATAGGTAGCTGATAAAAGGGTTATATGACAGCAAAACTCTTTTACCCGAGTTTAGAGCAGAAGGGAAGAACTGTCCCAGTTGTAATGTCATCATCCTGAAGTACATCCTTCCCTTGTTAAATTTCTATACAAACTTGAGATACAATTAATTATGAGTAATTGGCTTATTATCCTGCTTGGGTGGATTTCTTGGATCAATTTTTTTCTTTGAAATTATTAGATTAATATTTTTATAGATAAAAATTTAGTTGTGGTAGGTTAGAAATTGGTTTGCAGTACTCCTTGTGCAGATGTTTTGGGCAGATAGGTTTGTTTTACATGGAAACAGGCAGGTGAAACACAGTGTATGTATTTCCTGTTTGGGAAAGCATTATTCCCTCAATCACATTATTGGTATAAATAATTAGCTTAATGGGCCAACAGTTTGCTTTTTCTGTAGTTTATTTAATTTGCCTCCAGATTTCTTTTTCTGCAAGTATTCCGATATTTGAGTTTTGAAAATGACCACAGAGAAGAAAGCATAAACACAGCTAAATCAAATTAATTTTCTTATAAAACTGCATGGGCACAAAAAATGATTTGTAGTAAAAAACTATTTGCTCTTTTATCATATTTACACATTCATATTCATGGACGAAACAAGAATATATCAACAGATTTCATCAGTTTAAAAAGAATAGGAAAAAAAATAGGCTCTGTGTCAGTAAGATGATGCAAGGGTGATGCCCAGCTGGCACTGCCCATTTTGTTGGAAAATAGCAATGTTATCTCTGAAAAGACCGGCCTGTTTCTGTAAGAGGCATTCAGATGTACACCAGTATCAAACTCAGTCCCAATGTTAAAACTGACTGAAAACATGCAATTTCTAGATGGTATGGTTTTCAAAGCTCAAAGTATTTTGTCCTCCTGTGTTTTTAAGAAGAGATGGTTGGATGCCTGTTTTTTGAATGAAATTTTCTGAAATACTTCAACTGGTTTTATGGAGTGTATACTGTAGTAGAAGTTCAGAATCAAATGTTTGACCAAAGCATCAATAACATTGGTAGGAAAATAATGAAATGCATTGTTTCATCACTTCACCCAGTTGAAAACTTGGTGGTCAGATTTTTCAACCAGTTTTACTGGGTAGTGCCATGCCTTGAGCTCCCTTGAGATCCCTTCGATAACAACAGTGGCAGGGAAGCCTGATGGGAGATGGGTACAGACTGCAAATGGTAACGTAGCCAAATGGCTCAGCAGCTATATGAGAGCAGTCCCAAATGTAGCTTTGAGCACCTGGCTAGGAGAAGCAGCAAGGGCCTCAAAGAAGAGTGGAAAGTAAGGCTTGAAAAGCAAAGCAAAGCCTGTGGTGTCAAGCAAGTGGAAGGTAAACCACCATCACGGTTCATGACAAATGGGGCATGTGATTGTTAAAGGAGGAACAGAGTGAATGAACAAATGAATACCTACATGTTTAATAAGAATTGATGTCATGTCACTGTCAAATATTCAACTGGGGAACCATTATTTCTACCGAGCATTCTTCTTAAAAATCCTTCTACTACTTTAAGAGTGTTTATTATATATTGCTTACTACTTTTTTAAAAGAGCAACCTGCTCTGAAGCTTTATCTAGAAACTTGTATTCTGGTTTAAAAGTTGCAATCAGTTGTAGCAGTTGAGTTCCATGACTCCAAATGTCTACTTCCTTTAGCCAGAGAAGTTAGTCTGTGCTGAATCTCTGTAAGTTATTAACTTTCCTGCTGCCCCTCGTCACTTTTATGCTTTCGTTCTTCTCAAGTTCCCATGGAGACATGGGACTATGTACATCCACCTTTGTTTTCTGTTCTTTTATCTATGGATGATTTCCCTTGCCCACCTCTAAAACCCTTTTACCAATATGTCCTTGTCTCCTTTTAGTTTTATTCCCATGTAAACTCCTATTTTAGCATAGCAACTTGTATTTGTATCATATCCTTTTTTTTATAGTCCCTCTGAGACTGAACTGTAGATTCAGATCCTTTCCTTGTGCAAAATGAGCATTGACTGAAACCTTCCTAGGATCTCTGATGGATCAGTGACTAATGCAACATTGTATGTACCCAGAGACACTGATCTTGTAGTATTTTGTGGAAGCTGATTCTTTCATCAAGGACTTAATTTTACTCTCTCTCTAGTTATTTAACCTACATTTTCTCTGCTGAAGTCCAAGACCAGCAGTCCTTGCACTGTTCTCAAGGGATAATGCCTTCTGTGTCTGTAAACACATACTGGGACTTCTTAGAGCTGTGTTTTCTTCAGCTCTTTTACTAAGCTTGTTTCTTTCATTTGGAAAAACTCCAAAGGGCATTTTTAAAGAAGTAGTGGCCAGAACAAAGTTAAATGTGATGTTCTGAGGATAGAAGCATTTCTGAAGATGAGTGGTTGATAGATTTACATACACTTAAAATTACTTTTAGAAACTGGATTTATGCAACTTGCTCTGTTATGTATCCATAAGAGGCACAGGGATGGCTGACCTAACAGGTTATTTAGTAATCATCTCCTGGTATTATCCTTCCTGGTGAATCCCTAAGTAGATAAACAGTAAGACCTAGAATAAGATGCTTGTTCCGATGAACTCAACAAACAACTCTCCCATCATAGCTACTAATCTTGGTATCCACTGACTACATGATTGGTAGAAAAGACAAGATTAGATAGGTAAGGACATTTAATATATATTTTTTTAAATACTGAATAACAGGTGTGGAATAGAGCACATGGTAAGAGGGGAACAGAGTTGACTCTGGCAGTTGAACATTTTCTACTCATGTAGGGTAGTTGTTTAATCCTTTGCTCTGGCTAGCAACCCATTTATTGAAACGTGCACAGGTGTATTGTTGAGCTGTGCATGTTTTGCACTGGAGTTCAAAGCTACTGTGACCTTAATACAGCAGATAGATTTTGGGACTTGTCCTCTGGGGGCACTGAAACAAGGACTATTTATCTCCCTATTCTTCCTGCAGAAAATTCCCTGTGGAATGGGTTACTAAATTGCTGCTCTCATACTACAGGTGTACAGTGTGACAGTATTGAACAAAGAGGGACAAATGTAATGTCTTTCTATCAGTGGAAGTCAAAATGCACTGTTAATGTTTGAGATCTCTAGATGTGCCAGAATCTGTACAAAACTGTAACAGGGGAGGATATATTACCAAACCAGTGTAAAACAAGGACAAGTTTCGGGTTTTTTTGAGTGGAGTGAATAGTAGGACAGGAAGATAACTTTGAGGAATGACTGCCTGCCAGAAGTTAACTCAAGATTTAGTATTTGACATGGCACAGCTGAGAAGAAAGAACAGAAGGCAACAGAGAAAAGCAAAGAAAGACAATGAGGGGGACAAAATTCAGTGACCAAAAAAAAAAAAAAAAAAAAAGGCGGCACATATTCCTCCAGTTTCCTGTTTCCACTAAAAACATGGATTGTTTCCTTCTGTCTCATACTGGTGACAGATTGTGCAAAATGTATGTGGAGAGCTGGCTGGAACACAACTCACAGGCTGCCAAGGACCAAATGTGTAACTATTTCAAAATGACAGCAATGCAGCCATTAGATATTTGATGAAGAAGTCTTTTAAGTCATAGGTTTCAAAACCTCTTTTTAATAGGGGAAGTATTTTATATTCATTTTACTCATTGAGAAATATAAACAGAGTGAGAATTTGCTTATCCAAAGAATTGCAGGGTGCTACAGCCTAGAACTTAGAGGAGAGCTCCGTTTTATGAAACACTCAATGCTTGCGATTATACTGTTTTCCTCCCTGTAATGCAGTTGTGTAACATCTTAATATCAATCTTCAAATTTCAAGGAAAGTAAGGGTCATCATAGGAGACTGTCTGGTAGCCTCATAAAAAAAAATCTCCCTTTTCCCCATTTGTGACATTTGGTCTGCACTGCTGTATTGCTGCTTACTTACCCAGCTTGTTCCTAAGGCAGCATTCACGTCAGGTCATAGCAAAAATATACCCTTTGAATGCAGGAGGAATTGGAGTGGGTTGCATTCTACAAACTCCCACTGTTGTTATTGAGCTTGGCTACCTAATTAAAGATCAAGTCAACTTCCCAGTGTTGAGATTCAGAGTGAAATCTACCACATGCAAGGATGATGACCCTTTCCAGCAAGGAAAATTGAAGATAAAAAAGTCAAAGCTGCTGAAAGGAAGGCAACTGGACAAAGTTTATGAAAAGCACACTCTCACTTGCTATATGTGAGCTGCATAGTGTTAAAAACTAATCAACAGCATGCATTTCAGACTGGGAGAACCAGTTCTCACTATGCTTTTGTCAGCTCTAAAAATGAGAAAGATGTGGTGTAAGCACTGGTGTGGATGCTGGAACTCATAGATTCCAGTCCTGGTAATGAAAAAAGATCACTGTGTGGGAAACTCAGCCTCTCTGTGGTTCTCTTTTTTCAGAACTGAAATGAGAATAGTATTTCCCACTCAGGAATGTGGAGGAAGATTAATTAATGTTTGAAAAGCCAGTCTGCAGTGGGAAGAGTTATATAAGAGCTAAGTGTTTATTAATGATCACCCTTTTATAGAAACTACTTCTTAGCACAGTGATATGGTGGATTAATAAAATGTGCTCTTACCTGGAAAATAAGAGATTAGGGTGAATTCAGGAAGATTCAATCTGTTGGAGAAACCATGAAGTTCTGACTTAGCTTTCATTCTACCAAAGTCTCACTGAAGCCAGTGGTTCTTTTGCCTGACTAATATCATGACCTTTTTCCCCCTGCAAAAGTCTAATTTGTTTGAGGAACATGAAATCTCTGCAGTTTCAATTCATGGCAGTGCTCTGGACTCTTTTCATGACATAAAATGAATTTGAAAAATGGCAAGATCTAGACACCAAGAACAAAGGCTGCTGGAACTGCAAATCTTTGGTCTTACAAAGGATCTGCTAGGACAATGTAAACCAAACTCATTTGCCTCAGTTGTGGTAATAAATCCTCCATATCAGTTTCTCATAAGGTGTGTCTGAGACTGCTGTCATCCTTGAAGGCCACCTTGAAGTCCTTCCAATGAAAAGGACTCAGCTGGAGAATTACTACTGCCTCAACTTATATAAATACTTGCCTTTTCCTGATGAGCTGATACTTTTTTGATGAAGAAGGACAAGTCTGCAGACCCATCTGATTTCCTATGCCATCCTTAAGTCCCTAGCTAAAATCCCTGCAGGATCCTGTAAGGAATGGAGTTGGGACTTGCTGTAGGGGATGCAAGTTTCCTTATGTGCATTGATCACCTGATAGTGTTCTGGAAATAACTGCACAGAAATCTTTGAGCAGTATTAGTAATTCATAGCAATAGAATTATTTTTTAAACATTCTTCAAATGCATCAAAGTAAGTGGGATAGAGTAGGATACTTGATGAGCTGATCCAGCTCATCTAGCAGATGGTCAATCTGCTAGAAATGTAAATCACTTTCTTCATTCTCAGAAATGCTACAACATTTATGTAATTAGAGGAGGTTACCATTCTGAAAGAATTTAAGCAGTGAGCTCTCTCTGGGTTGATGATTACTTAAGTGTTATGCTTTCCCACTCTTCAAAATATGGGGAAAGTCATACAGAACTGTGGATATCTTATTGTTTTGACTCTTGTTCAGCATCTGTTCCACTGCTTGTCCTTTGCCCTGCAGGACCACAGAGAAGGAGAAGTAGTTTCCCTCTCCAGAATGCACTGGAAGAAAACAAGGATGGTACTAGAAGAAGGGAGACTGAACTGATGTTTTGTGGACAACATGCATCTAACAGTCTAGTTCTTCAAAATGTCTTGCAATGGAGTTAGGTTTACATAGGAAAAATGAAGGCAGATGCTTCAAAGAATGGATGTGCATATCTATGTTAGTAGATTAATCTACTAATTAGTATATTACTAGATTAGTATTTTATTTCTCCCAATATTCCCTCTTCCCTCCTGTAGGAGGAAGTCTCATTTCTAAATCGAGGCCATTCAAAGACTTAAAAAATCTGGGACTGAAGACAGGACATATTGCGCTTCAAAGAAACTTCTATCTTGTTATGATGACTCTGTAATCATCACAATGACTCTATGATCTTTGCACAATGAAGAAAACTGAGATAAAAATATATAATATTCCAGATCACTCATACATATCATGAGCTTGTTTGACATATTTCTAATAAAGAAAAGCATTTTCCTTGCGAGAGTTTGTAAGTCAGTTAGAAGAGATTAAGAATGAAATATATTATTGTAATAGGCTTTTATTTACAATTTTCTATAATCTGTTAAAAAAGGTGGAACATCAGTTGGTGTTTTCTGAGAAGTAGCAGAAAGGTATAAAATTTTAAGCTTTATTTATATGTAAATGAATAAATGGGATGAGGTGGTGTTTTATTTTTTTAATATATTTTTATTTTTAATTCTTTTAAAAAAATTATTTGTGGACATTCCCAGACTCAGGTGTCTGAAGAATGGGAAGTAAGTACCTATATGTGTTGCAGGATACATACTGGGGACAGCTTAAGTTTTTAGGAGTGGATGGTCACTTACCCCTTGGAGATCCTTTTCAGGGGGTTTTATAAACAGGATTCTGTTCTCTCTTCTGGTACCATTTCCTTTGGCCTTCTAAGCAAGCTTTGCAGGACAGACTGCTGGAGATGAAATTTATTCCTGTGTGGAATCCTTGAGGTTAATTAAGGTAATAAAGTGACTGAAAATGTCTCTGGAAGTAAAAAATTGCAAGAAGGGCACTAAACTTTTTGTCTTTGTTTTCTGATCTTTTAAAATGGAAATATTTGTATTTGGTAGATGAAATAGCTGTATAAAAGAAAATGAACATTCAGAGAATTCTTTGAAGATGAAAAGTGATAAATTTTTGAGACAATAACATGGATTAAAACTTTATAGAAAATCAACTAATATGTAATGAATCTTATAATGTTGCCTGCCCTTGCTGTAAGCTCTCTGTGAAAGTGTAGACCTTTCATCACCCTGAGTTGTTTGATTCTGTCTTTAATATTTGTTGACTTAATCCTAAAATAAATGAAAGTTCAGAAGCAGGATTCTTTGTCACACATTATATTGTTTATTGGGATGCTGAATATGAAGTTTACCTGGGCAAATAAGTATCATTACCACATTTTTTTTAGCAAGAAACTGTGGATGATTTCCATCTCCTTGTCTTAACTGGTAATCTGTGAATAAAGTTATTTATTAACATTTAAAGAAAGTATTTTAAAAAATCCCAGCTGCTTCCTTTTTTCAGAGATCAGTAATGAAGAAAATAATGTCCTTTCTTCTCAGTCTTGTTCCCATTGCTGTGCTTTGTGCAGCGTCACTGCTGGAACTGGCATTTCATTTAATTTTATGTTCAGTCTTGTTAGTAATCTTAGAAGAGAGGATTAGGGCTCTGTGGTCTGCAGGGAATGAATGTGCATTTGCCTAGGCCTGTGGGAAGAACTACTAGCAGCATGGTGGGAAGAAGGCTTGTTTTAGGACCTGCAGCTTACAGGGCTGCCCTCTGTAACCTTTCACCAGTGCTGGCTGGAAGGGTTTTCAGCAGGCACATAGAGTGCGTGGTGCTGCTCTCAGGGGAAAAGGGAGCATTATTTGAGAGGATACTGCTGTGGTTGTAGATCACACTGATGTTTCCATTCTCTCTTTCCCTCCCTCATATCTTCTTTCCATCCAGTCTGTGGGAAGCGTTACAAGAACAGGCCTGGGCTGAGCTACCACTATGCTCACACCCACCTCGCCAGTGAAGAGGGTGATGAAGCCCGCGAGCAGGAGACCCGCTCTTCCCCTGTCCACCGAAATGAAAACCACAAACGTGAGTAGGATTTTCTCTTTGCCTTTGAGATCCTTTTCAGGGGTGTTGCCTCCACTCTGTCTTTGCCTTGGGGAGGCTGGTGTTATTGCCTGGCTCAGTTGTGAGTGATTGGGACCTGGATGCTTGCAGCTAATCAGCCACAGCTCACACGGGTGCTGGCTCAGCTAGTCAGAAATTCATTTCAAACCCAGCATTATCTCTGCAGCAAGTCACTTTTCCATTACTTCTCCTGTGGGGAGGAGGTGGCAAGGAGAGGGGGGAAAAGAAGAGATGCCCAAGCTGCCCATCATCAAGTAGCCTCCCAGTGGCTTTTAGTAAGGATGTCAAAGAACTAGACATCCAGTAGTTTCTGGGGGCTGCCTTTGTTTCGCCTTTAAATAAGAGATATTTGTCAATGTCTCAGTTTTTCAGTATGAAAATAACAGCACCTTTCTCCCTTATACCTTCACCTGCTGCACAAACAGCTTACCTTCAACTTTGCCCAAAGTTGCTTCTTAGTTACAGTTTGGCAAAAGCTATGAAAACACATCAGTACTGATCTGCAAGGAGGAGAGCTGGAACATGAAGGGAGAATGTGTCTCAATTTCCCACACTGGTACAATGCTGAAAGAAATCTAGGTAGTCCGAATTTTTATGTAATGAATCACATATGCTCAGTGTGAGCATAAGGTCCATTGCTGTATTTGACTGTCCCTTCTGTGCTCCTTAGGCACAGAACAGGAGGTCAAGGAGACTGTGTTCTATTACTGATTTTTGCAAGTCTCTAATCCTCTGCTTCTCAGTTTTCCAGAGTGCAATATTATGTGGCATTTGCTGTGACCTTGGGATTTGTATAAATAGCTTTGTTTGCTTTCAAAAAGTTCTTTTGGATCAGCGTGTGATCTGTGTTATTTTAGTGCGAAGTAATAAAGCAATAAAATGCTTATGAGGAAAAATATGCAGGAAACCCCTTTCTAATACCTTAAGAACTTCAAGAAATATGGAAGTAGGAAAACATTTTCTTTCTAAGCAGTATAATTGACACTTGTCCCCAGGGAGGTGTGGGAGGGGGTTTCCTTCCTCCAAAGCATCTGCTACTAGCCACTGTCTGAGCTTGAAGGACTGTTTAGTGTGATCCCATTTGGCAAGCTCTATGTTTCTGTCACTTTTATGCTCTACCTTTTAGTTATTCACATGTTCTGTCGATTCACAGCAAAAGTAATTTTGACTCCTCCAGCTGTTGATAAACTTGAGCTGTCAATGCACTAAGAGTGACTGCTTGGGCAGGCAGGGGAATGTCAGTGTTCAGCCAGTAGCTTTTGTTTATTTAGCATTTGCATCAGCTTTGGGGCTTTTTGTTGGTTGGTTGATTTTTTTCTTGTGCCTGCAGTGGTCAGTAGTAGTTGCATACCTGGGAGGAATATTGCAAATCTATATTGAATTAATATTGATAATGATCTTGCAATAGATGCCCAAAAAACCAAGGGTAGTGTCCTGTGCCCTGAAGTCAGCTTGACATAGGTTCCAAGGGGTCTCAGTCCTTGTGTATCTGGTGCTTAGGGAATGATAGAAGTTAGCAAGAAGAGCTAGAAAAGCTATGGTAAGCTTAGGAGCAGCTGGCTTTGGCCCATGATAAAAATGGTGCATTCTACACTGTGGGAAAGAGAGCTTCTTTGGCTTGTGTTCCCCCAGAGCAAGTGACAAAGGGAAGCTGCTGATGCACAGATCCACAAACAGGCAGAAATTTAGAACCATTGGGGTAAACCTCTCTGATGCCCAGATTCCAGAGTGGAAAGAATAACCAGCCAGGAGCCAGTGAGGTATAGGCAACAGCCATGCAAATGTGCAGATCAGCCTTGGGGAAAGTCACAGATGCTGGAAGGTAACTGTCCCAAATGGATGAGCTGTCACAGTGGCTGTTTGTTCCTTTTTTGCCTGTTTATTTGTTTACAGCCTTGAGCTCAGATCTTGCATCTTTGCTCTTCCACTTGGTGATATTTAATTTATGCTGCCATTTATCTTCCATGTGAATGCTAATTGTCCACATTGCTAATGTGCAGTCATTAAATGGTCCCTTTGTACAGAGGGGTGGTGGGGGACCCAGAGCATCAGATCCTTCCTCTCCCCTAAGAACTGCTAGGCATGTGTTATGAATTAGATTTGACAGGCCTGCAGTATCATAGGTCTCAAGCTTCAAAAGTCCTCTCTGCATGGGCTTGGGGGGTGGGGTAGGTGGGAGGGAGGGAAGGCAGGGGGATGTTAATCCAAACAGCTAATCCCCCACCCACTGAGCAGGAGCATCAGAGATATGGTGTAGAGTAGGATCTGGTTATTTGCTGAGGAGTGTGTCAGAAATATGAGCAGCCTGATTTAGAAAAGGCAAGGCAAATCAAACCAGCCATTGGGAGTTTGTTGTGCCGTGGGAGGCAAGCACCAGGTCAAAGTTTAGGCGGGCAGCTGCAGCGTGAGCTTCCTTCCTTTGTACCCACGTCTCCTCTACAGCTTCCACTCCTTGTAGAACCTGCAGTAACAGCAGCCCTGGTGATGCAGGAGGGAGCAAGGCTTCTGCAGGATTCAACTATTGATGCTCTAATGGGTGCCAGATCAAGACCTGAAAGCCTCTTGTTTTTCTGCATATTCAGTCCCCTCTATTTCATGCACAGTCCAATTTGAGTAGGTCAGAATATTATCTAGAGATTGGAAAAGAGATGTAGATAGGACGAACCTACATGAAACAGAGAATCATTGAATAGGTGTGCATCAAAGAACCGGGACTGGCCCAAGTCCCTCATCTCACCTCCTTGGCACATCTCACTGTCCTTGCCTGTGTAGAAGGTTTGTCTGTTTACATCTCTTTACATCTCTCCCTTCTTCTGTCCTGTTTTCTCACGTAAAGATTACCTGTTGCAACATGAAAGATAGTTCAACAGTCAACCCCCTAGCCTGTGTTCTGTTTGAGCTTTAGTGGCTTGCTTTGTTTGCTTCATCTAGCCCTTTGACACAAATAAATAGCCCTTCCTCAGTGTCTAGTCTTGCCTCTGCCTATGCATACATTTATTTCTTACCTACTCTCTGATTTTTTTACCTGAGTATTGAACTGTGAAAAGGAAATTATAGAAAACCTTTTAAAAAGTCAACTTCCCCTTTCCTAAACGCCACTGGAAAAATAAATGCTCCCACACCATTTTAAGACTTTTTCTCTGCTGGCTTTTCCTCTACATGTTGGCACCGAGACCGTGAGATTTGTGAGCCCAGAGTGCATCCAAGTCTGCCACAAAACACCGGCTGTTTTATTCCATCTCTCTCCATGGGTACAGGCCAGCTCTGGAGGCAGCTGGTGCTCACAAATTTTGAGACACTTCTGATTTAGGAATGACATTAGACTTCTATCTATTGAAATGTTTCTGTGAATGAGTATAAATAAAATGCTCTTTCTTAATTCCTGGGAGAATAGGACAGTGGGTCTACATGGTGAAAAACTTCCTCTCCTTTAAAGGACAAGAATTTTCAGTGGCATTTTGCAGTGTGAAATGCTGATTGCAGGCTGCTGTGCAGAAACAGCAACTGAACAGGATCTTATGCCCACAAGCACTTTGGCCAATGACAATCCTAAATGAATTACATTGTGCCAAGTGCAGATTGATCCATTGTGCAATACATGTAGTTAAGGAGGATGCATTCCTGTGCCCTCCTGACCCTCTGCTAGCTTAAGCATCTGTCCTGTAAAACCACCTGTGTACATTATTTCATGGCATCAGCCTGTTGTGCCCAGTTCCATCACAGATTTTATTATGTGGATAAATCTGTACTGGAGAGACCAGCCAAAGTTGTTTGTGTACTTTAAGCATAATTGGATACCCAGTCTCCAGAGATAAAAAATTAATGTGCTAACCTCAGTGTGCCTCCAAGCTGTCCTCCAGCTCCCCCACACAGTCATCTTTGAAACATTTTTATTTCCATCCAGGCAGGGGGCTGGCCATGAATAAATGACGAGAGTCAGCCCCTCAGTTGGAGACGAGCTGTTTGTTCCTCTCCACAAGCAGCATCAATTTGAAAAGCTACATCAGGCCTACTTTTTCCCTGCCTCAGTGCTGATCCTTGCTGGGGCCATGGTGGGAGCTACTTCTGAATGCAAGGATGCATCAATGCCCACCTTGCAACAAGACACCCTGCAGCAGGTGTTTTTCAGTGAAAACATGTACATTATTGAGTTGACTGCTTAGTTGTTTAATGTGTTCGGGACTTTTCTCTTTTCAGAGTTTGTTTTCATAAGGAAAAACACTCAAAATGCTAAAAGAAACAATAGTGATTGGAGAGTTTGAATTATGTAAAGATTTCCCTTAAATCCTGTTTGCAACTGTAAATTACTGAGACTTTTGCGCATGTATTTTGCCATGCTGAGTTAAAAAAATAGATCAGTTGTTTAGAGTTATGGCATAGTGGAAAATCCCAAACTCATCTTCTGTGTAGAGGGAGAGCTAATCTGCAACCCACTTTTTTGTTTGTTTTGATTGGAGTCATGGGGTGGTTGTTTTGTTAGTTTGGTGTTTCTTTTCTCTACTGTCTATACTGGACAGGGACTAAAATGTTGCTATTGATGTGGAACTGTCATTGAAAAGAAGCTTCTCAGTAGTTTATGGGAAAATATTTCCAATCTGACTACTTGGTTTTAGAAAAACCTGTGTTGCTTCAACAGCACATCAGCTCTTGATTTAGGATTGTATAGTTTATGTATTTTTATATATATTTTTTTCTTTTTCTGCTATCTGCCTGCTTTTTCTGCTGTTGGGGAAGATGAATCAGGGAAACCTTATAAATATGATTGCTTAGCAAAAGATTCTGAAAATATGAAACCTATAATCAAAATAGAAATGAAAGCTTACTTTGAGTTGTAGGATACCGAGTCTTAGTTACTATATAACCTAAAAACAATAGCCTGGCCAGCTGAAGGAGAATCCCTTTTGATTGAACAATACCTTTCTGCTGCTAAGGGATCTAAAGGTCAATGGAGCAAAATAGAAAAGTCTAAAGAGTAGTTTTTAGAGTTTAAAACACAGTATGGTAATGCAGTAGTTCTTACAGGCTGTATGTAGATTCTATAGGATTTTGTGTCTTGTATTGGTTGGTCACTGTAAATTAGAATATTCATCAGAAAAGGAAATATAATGTATTGTAACAAAGACCTCTCTCTCTCTCTCGCTCTCCTACCCTTGCTCTCTTACCCCTGCTCTCTTCCCCCTGCACTCTGACCCCTGCCACCTCTCTCTCTGGCTCTCTTGCTCTCACCTCTCTCGCTCCCTTCTCTCTTAGCTCTTACCCTCTTGTTCTTTCTCCCTCTCTCTTTGGGGCTTCCCTTCAGCCAAGGCTGGTGGCTGAAGGCAGGCCCTTTTTACCCACGACCCTTGCAATAAAACCACATGTTCTAGAATATCTCAGGTCAGCAGAGTTCCTTCTCCTTGCCATCCACAGATGCTCCTACATTCTGCCTTTTTTCTCCCTCCTCCATGTAGAATTTGAGCCAAGTAAAATCCAACCACTTTGACTGAATTTGAACTGAATAGGTGCTCTCTGCCTTCTCACACTCCTCCAGTGAGTAATTTCCAGATAAAAGCCTACAAGATGTTGCAGGGACCCAATTCATGGCACTGGCCATTCTCACCTGAATATTGAGGGATGCTGCCAGATAGGGCTGTATATTGGGCAATACAATCCCTTCTTGAGGTGGGATATATTCCCTTAGCTGATGGGAATGATGTGTTTCAGTGGCCAGGCTCCACTAGAGAGGTACCCCTTAAAGTCAGAAAATCTTTATATTAAGGTGTCAGACTCTTTTGTCTGTCTTCCTACTCTGTATCTCCTACTGTTTATCATCATAAAGGCACAAGATAGTTGCAATGTTTTACTCCTAGCAGTGGGCTTTTGGTTGATGCTTTAGATGTTCCTGCAGAAGACTCTGCACAGAAATTCTATGAAATGGCGCCTTAAAGTGGAGGAAAACACTGATTCCCTAAATCTCCTGGATCCAATCAGTTGATGCTACATCTCCTAGCTGTACTTTCCAGCTACCTAGCTCACCTTCCAGCTCTTTCATTAGCTGCTCAACTTAAGGGCCACACTGATTCCTGTAAAAGAGATGATCAAATGATCTTTCTTTCCCCACATTTAGAGGCTTCCTCTGACTTATACAGATGTACCTCCTTCTCCTAGTACTTCTTGTAGTGCTCCTTGGCTGTGCTTCTCTGTGAGCAGGGGCTGTAGGAAAGGCAAACTTATCAGAGTTGCTAAAAGCTGTGCAAAAGCAACAGCTTCTTCTATCCCCACACTACCAGCTAACTTAAAAAAGGAGATAAAATCCAGTTACTAGAGAGACCTGGCAATACTTTGGGTGGGTGGTTTGCGGCACCTCTCAGTAGCATATCCTGCTTCTCTGGCTGCCAGCAAAGGGCATGCCCATCCCGTGCGGGGGAGTACAGTGTGGGGAGCAGCAGCTAGTGGAGGCCATAGGGCTGTGCAGGCTGATTAGCACAACTCTGGGAACAGAGCACCCGCTGTTTCCCAGCGTTACACCCAAGTTCCAAGTGTGTTTGGTAGAAAACAGCCCCACATCAACACAGATGTGCCGCCTCCAGCCTGCTGCAGGGCCCTGTATCAAGTGCCTCAACACTTCCCGGTTTCGGGCCAGCCAATATGCTTATCTCTGGTGCTAACAACAGAGTAAGTGACTGGCCATTTCCTCTCATTCAGTTTGATTTACACTTCTTCCTGGAAAACTGCAAGGAAAAACCCATGCAATGAATTCACGGTGAGGAGTCCCCAGAAATGGCTGTGAGCATCCCTGCTTGGTGCGTACATGTGAGAGAGCGAGAGCCTTGAGTGCACTTCAGCTGTGCATGGCGTGTTCCTCACCACACGAGCAGTTTTGTTCTTTTATCATTCCTTCCCAGGGCACTGCCCAGCCAGCCATCTCCCTCCTCTTCTGTCAAAGAAAGCCACAGTCCAGGCACTGCTTTTCTTTTGCCTTCTCCTTACAGCCATGTTTTCATTTAATCATCACGGTGTAATTTCTCTCGTGGGGCTGCCTGCCCTGCACTGATCCGTTCAGCACGGCAAGCGGAGGGGCCGTGCTGCAATTCCTCACACTGGAGAGCAGAGGCAGGCAGGTGGCAAGGCCAGCGGGGCCCACGGTCACCATGGAGACGGGCCAGGCCTGCCAAGGAGGAGCGCTGGAAGCCGGGGGGGCAAGGACAGGCACATGGAGACACAGTTTGGGATTATCTGTCACAGAGGCCTCCGAAGGGCTTGACGACCGCAGGCGCAGGCACTTGGCTGGTGTTCTCCTGCTCAGGCATTCTCCTGCTCAGGCGGCAGACACTGAACTTGCCCTTTGCCAGGGAGAAAAAGGGAGGAGCTGGAGAGGAAAACTGGCCCCATCTCAGACAAAGAGTCTTGTAAATTAAACAAAAAACCCAACAAAAAAAGCCCAACCAAAAAAAGCAAATCCACCCTTTTTCCTCCATCATGAAGTGCACTGGCTTGACTCAGGCCTACATGCAGGGTCCTGAGGTCTCTATTGTGCTCTGAAGATCCTTGTTGCAAACAGAGTAAATGGCCTGATTCAAAGCCTTTTGAATTGAATTGAAAACCTCTAGTGGGCTTTATTGGTTTTGGATCAAACCCAGAAGAAACAGGTAAGAGCTGGACAAAACGTGCTAGGAAAAAATCCCTTTGTGAATGTGTGTATCTCTGACTGGAGCCAATTCACTGTAACCATTGAAATAAACGACGCACAGCTCCACACCCCATCAGCAAGGCATGCCCTCCCTGCATTCTCCATCGCCTTCCCAGTAACGTGGATATGACAAAAAAAAGCTGCCAAACCTATATGCATATCTTAAATTATGGTTCAGTATTGTGCTGTATTAGCTACAAGCTGAAGAAATACATGTGACAATGATTTGTTGCTCAGGAACAGAAAACCAGTTTTTCTTTTAAGCACCGGTTCCACCTCCCAAGTTTTTGAAGATTGTGATCCAAATCATCAAAATAATTTCACTTAGAAAAATGGATAGATACAAGGTTCTCTTTATTTGGAGGTTTGTCTGTATATACTTGAGTCACATTTTGAAGAAAAACTATTTAAAGTATCTGTATTCTAAGTTTTCTGTTTAAAAAACAGAGACAAGAATTTCTTCTTCTGAGCTTGCCTTCCATCTGAGATATTTTCTACAGTCCTGAGAAGTAGAAAACTTCTGCTTCTAATCTCTAGAAGAAGAAGAGATTTTTATTGAGTCATGTAGTTTCCAGGAGATGATGTAGAAAAGAAAATTCCTTATTTCTTGATGTTATTTCATTATAAGCAGCTTTCTTTTATTATTAAACTAAGACTATGAGGAAGATAACCTACAGGGGTTTTTTTGGTTTCTTGGGAGGGACAAAGGGAAGCTAGAATTCTGTTTAGACCCTCTGTCTTCAAAATCAAGAATGCACAGAAGTTATTTTATATATTTAAACTCAGTAAACTTGTTCAGTTTTCAGATTTTCTCTCCAGAACAAAGTTACTATGTGATATATACTACATAATTTATGTAATTTACTGAACTTACTTTGTGAAAAGACTACTGTGAATGATGCTACCATATTTTAAGTAGTTCTTTATTCTGCTCAGCTTGCTATAACTTGAAATTAACTTGATGAGGCTAAGAAGAGAAAAAAAAGTTTCAGAGTAAGTGCATACCAAATTTATTTGGAAATATTGACTTTATTTTCACTCTGCATCCTGTCTTCACAATAATCACCTTTCAGGTTCAGAGAAGCTATTATTTGAACTGTGCAGATCTTTCTATGTCTCTCTCTAAGAAATTTTTAAAGTTGTAAAGTATTTTTAAAAAAATTACACTCAGTTTTGGGGGAGATGTAGATGACGACAAGGCCTTTGATGAAAGCTGAAAACAACCCTCAGCTGAAATGGCAACTGGCACTGATTTAAGTACACCTCCTATGAGCAAACCTTAGCTCAGGCAATACTCAAAGCTCCTGGGAGCTTTTGGTCTGTTGTTGCAGTTCGCAATGTAGAAGAATATCAGAAGAGTTTTGAGTAAGATAGGGCAAGGCCATGGCTGGTTTTCAAGCTATTGACACCTTGCAGAGTCAACTCTCTGCTAGGGAGTTACATCTCGCTAGTTGAGCTGTTTGGCTCAAACTTGCACCTTCTACTTGTTGATTACCTTATGCAAAATGTGAATACCTAGTTAATTACTATGTCTCAGATGAAAAGCAGCAACATTACTCCCTAGGAAATTAATTGTTTTTTCTTGTGAATCCATTCCCATAGTTACTTTTTTAAGTAGTTTTATTGATTTAGGGGTGAGATTAAGCTCGGGCTTTTCCTGCAGGATACCCTATTCATGAAGGGTACATTAAATTACATTAAGGGTACATCGCACATTAAATCTTGCCATTTTTCCTTTGTTTCCTAATTCCTTCATAATTTGTTAATGACAGTAAAATAGAGCTAGAAACTCTGAGGATATATGCAAAAAAAATTCCTTTGAAAGTAAGAACTCTGCTTACTGTCATCTGAAAATCTCTATATTCTCAAACCTCCTGTGATTTAGCCTGTGACTTAATTCACTATATGGTACTGATCAAGAAAATAAGCTGAAGTCATGTTTGTTCTAGTTTTTGCACCTTTTAGAACAAAAGAAAAACCCAAACAAAACAAAACATTGAAGAAAATTGCATTGCCTGGCTTGTTTGGCTTCAGAGATACATAATTTAAGGTATCGTTGACGTAACTTCGGGAACTTCTCATCTGTCTATGACTTTTCAGGTCTGATATCTCCATCACACTCTACTGAGCCAGGTTAATAAGTGAGAACAGAGACACTCACATTAAAAATTAAATAAATTGGAAGAACACAAGGAAGGGGAAAGGGGAAAAAAAACGAAAAGAAGGGAAAAGGAAGAAAGAAGAAAAGTGATTAAACCCAATGTATATTCCATTGACAGTGGTTTTGGAGAATCCCTTCAACTTCATCCCACTCAGCTAATACCCTCCACCTCTCTCACACACTGCAGATTAATTGATCAGTGTATGTATTTTTGAGTCCCCCTGTCCCATTTCCAGTCTGACGGTCAGTGGATCTTATGGTCATAATCCATGTTGAAAAAATTTCAGTCAGTACATGCAGAGTGTTAATTGCACCATTATGAGCAGTGGTAGAAGTGGAACTCTTTCCTAAGTCTGCTGGCTGGCACCCTGACTGCTTGTTTTTATTTGTGGCCTCACCACAGAATTTTTGTGTGTTTGAGAATAAGCCAGTTTACCACTCTACCTCCAAGTCTTTCAGCTTTAAAATGCAATGCAACCTCACCATGAGACTTAATTAGGGTCCAGAACACTGGTTAGAATCAATGGCAAAAGAGGCTTTTGACCTCACAGAAGGTCAATAACAGGATCTTAATATCTGTAAGGCCCTTTAAGACACTTGGATGAAAGGTGAAATAATGTAATAAGGAACAACAACAAAAAAAGTCACTGAATTCTGAGCATGCTGAGTTTGCATTGCACGTGGCCTGTCTGTAGATGCAGAACAATATAAAGAGGTAATTACTTCACTTTTTCAAAATGGGGCTGCAGTGGGAAATACAAATTCTAGGGAGGTCTGCTTTTTATACACAAAATACGTACCAGCAGCAACTTTATGATTGTTTTGTTACAGCTCTTAAAATGAGCCAGTGTGCAGGACTTCCACCTGGTTCCTGTTCTTTTTTTTTGCTTATCTTGCATGCTTGTATTAAATGCCTTCCTCAAACAGACAAAATGCTAATCTAACGGTGGGAGATTCTCTCTTTTTTTGAGAGAGCTGGGGATCTGTCAACCAGGATCATTTCAGTGCAAAGTCCATTGTTTAGTAAATGCTGTCAGGATCTCCATGACCACAGAGGAAGACAGTGATGTATTTGCAGCTTTATGGGGTTTAATTTTCTTCTTAATTTCACCTTACCTGGAATCTTTCAGTTACCAATGTCTAAAAGTTTAACTGGTCAACATCTGGAAATAAATGAATAACTAGATGCACCCAAACCAGAAAAGCAGACTGAACTCGGAGGAAATTTTAATTTTAAGTGTATGTCTTGGACTGCTACCAGAAGCCCTTTAGAATGTCATTGTTCTTTGGGGAAAATTTGAATGTGGACAAAAAAACCATTAATAAAGGCTGTCGAAACATCTGTTAAAAATCTGCAAGTTACAAAATATGCATTAAAAAGATAATTAAATGGAGATGGTACAGTTTAAACTTCTTCATTTTCTCATTTGTAAAATTCATGCAGTAGGCTTAGGCCAGTTATACCTACTGGTATATAAGTGGATTTTTTATGTTCAAAGAGAAGAAACAAAGACAAACCATTACCTCCACTCCCTTCCTCAATTCATAGTTAGAGTGTACAGGAAGATGTTTTCCCTCTCTGGAGAGCAGAGGAGGGAAATGGCAGTTGTGAGCAAGAAAAAAAAGGACATTGCTGTTCTGCTCAACTAAGAAGAATGTAGAAGACCTCTGCCCTTCTCTTCTTCCTAAGGGATCTGCCTCCTCCTCTACTTAAGATCAGTGTGTCTGCTCCTTTCCAAGTATTCCTAGCTGGAAAATAATAATAGAATCTAGTTCCTTTTTTCTTGGCTGAAAAGGTTTTTAACTCTGCTGGTTGGGATATCTGCCCAAGGCTCACTCTGCATCTGTGCTGGGTGCTGGGGTAGTGTTGGACCCTTCCTGCGCATCCCAGAGAACATGACTGCTGCAGAGGGCTTAAGTCTTGAGTGAAACATCCCCAAATGGCTTTGCCTGTGAATATTCAGGAGCTTTTGAACCAACCATCTGACTAAGGACACCCTGCTACTTAGAGATGTAGTCCCCTAAAAAGCTACTTAAAATAAAACCAGTAAGGGTACCTATCCGCTCCATCTTCCCACAGTTGATTTTTGAGCATTTTTTCCTTATGAATTTGTATTTTGTGGGATTATGATGATGGCTGCTGCCTGAAAAACCAAGTTTTGCTTACTGACAATGTAGGTCTTATCCTGCATTAGGGTTTTCCTCTATACCTGTATGTGTTACAAGTTCCTGAACTATGAAGGCTTATCTGGAAGCATGTCCTTAAGAGGGAGCAGCCTGGCTGGGATTTTAAAGGAAATAGTAAAGGGCATTTTAGGCAAAATAGATGCAACCACAGGTGTACTTTAAATGGAGGTGGTTTATGCAGTGCATTTCATGTTCTGATTGACAATATTTTGGGAAGACTGTGCCCTGCAAACTCACTGAGCTAACACTATATCAAGGATAAGGGGCAAATGTCCAAGTGAATGCTCTTTTAGTAAATCTGACTTCTAACCCAACTACAGCCCAGAAAGGACCAGACGGGGTCATCATTCCCAATAACTACTGTGACTTCTGCCTCGGAGGCTCCAACATGAACAAAAAAAGTGGCCGGCCTGAGGAACTTGTATCATGCTCAGACTGTGGGCGCTCTGGTAGGTGACTCCTTCTTGCATCTTTCTTGTAAAAAGGCATATGTGTGATTTGGTTACTACACCTTCTGAAGATTTGAAGAAAGGCAGCATATTTGGGAAGGGCTAGAAGATGGAATCTTGCCTCTTCTCCGTGTTTGTGGGAAAGGATGACTGAAAAATTTTATATTATAAACCCCATTGTTGCATTCTCATATTTAAGCTAATGGGGTCTTATGAAATAATGAAGTTTTAATGTATTTATTGGCTTTTGGGAACATTGGTACATGTACTAGTTGTTCTTCACATGGAAGGAAAAAATCCTATGACATTTTTATAGAATGGTCTCTAAATGCTGCAATTACAACTATAAATTACTTACAAGATTTATGAAAGTTGCATGACAAGCATTCCCATTGATTACACATTTCATGCATTTCTTCATCCAAAAAAGAAAGAGGGAGAAAATTACAGGGTAGGTATGGGGCTAGCTGTCAAGAATTATCCTCTTACAAGATGACTATCATTAGTTTTGTTTAAAGAGGTTTTTATTTCTCCCTTCTCTTCTGTCTTTTAAAATGTAGGCAATTGTGTCTTTCCCATTCTGAGTTGTCTTTATTTCTGGGCTGTTGTTTTCTTCCTTTTTTTTTTATTTTTTAATTTTTTTTTTACATTTTATACCAGCTGAACAGTTATTTATAGCTCACAGAGGAGGTAGTGGTGATGGTAGAGGGAACTGGGAGACCTTTAACAACTGCATATTCCAGCATTGGTGCAAGTTTCCACTTGAGATATTTTTGTATAGTGGTGATACCAGTGGTAATAAGATGATCATACAGAAATCTGAAAACCAAAGAGGCCTTCAAATCAGTATGAATGCTGCTCCTTCTGTACTGTAGTCACTGAAAGATGTCTGTTGCTTCATGGCTGAAATGTGATGCGGAATAGTCTCATACTAAGGAAATGGCCTTTTTATGCTCCTGCTGAAGTTCATAGTAAGCCTATTACCACCTTCAATGGGAGAACGATTAGGCTCTCACTGAAATTGCCTTCTGCAGTTGTTGTGACCTCTGAAGATACTCTGAAATGATACTGGTCACCAGAGGATCAGTGGCAACTCCTTTGGTTTTCTACCAGGGGCATCCTTACAAATGCTGTGCAGTCAGAGACATGGACCTTTTAGTGTACACGTGATTACTTCTAATAACTGAAGGGGGAAGTCCATGGGGTCTGTGGTGCCATCTTGGAAGATCATTACCCTTCACCTTGATTGTTATATTTCAATATAACTAATTTCAGCATTGTCCTGATTTGGCAGAGTGAGATGGATCCATATTTTATTGCTACTTAAACATTGCTATGGTGATTATATCAGAATGCAACACAAATACATTAATTCCCTCAATTCCTTAGTGTGATAGAACAAGTAGATCAGCCTGTAGCCTAAACTGTGCAAAATCAGTTCCATTAAATGCTATCCTTGTACAAATTCTGACCCGCTTGGGTCATTCATAGGGTCTGCAATGCTGTGACTGATGTGTGATGAAAGTGATTAAGGTATAACCACACACTAATCTCTAAACTAAAACAATGAAACCTCTTTGGTGTCTGCCATCTTTCTCTTTTATAATAATGGAGAACATTTTCATTACGCTGAAAGAGAGGTAATGGAAATTATATTGCTTCTTCTGTTCACAAAGTCAGTAAAATCACATTTCTACAATATGGTTTATCTGCCAATTATTTTGTTACATCAGTTTTCTTTTTTGTGAACAGGATTTACTTCTTTCTGTCTCAAGCAATGCAGTGTACTTGTTATATGGGTGATTCCTGTAGCTGGAGCAGGGACCCAACAGTTGGTTGTTTAATACCATGTTACTGGTTGTGAATAACAAAATAGGTGCTCCCTAAAATCTCACACTTCAGTTTTGCTGGGGCACAAGAGATATCTTTTTCTCTACCTTCCCTAAAGAGGGAGTTTGAAGGTTGTACTATTAATCACATAAAAAGTTTGACTGAAAGAGAAAACAAATCTCAATTTCACAGCTTTCAGTATTTGACTTCTCTTTTTAGGGGTCTTCTTATGGTTGTTGTTGCCGTTATGGATATATTCTGTGTGGAAAATTTCCTGTTCCATCTTGAAAGTTGGATTGAATCACGCAAATTTGAACTTTTCAATGTTTCCCAATATGGGTTACTCCTCATTTCAGTTGTTTTAGTTGTCAAACTATATATATTAGTTTGGGATTTTTTTTTATTTTTGAAGGACATGCCATGAAATTTGTATTAAAAGTATTGGTTTAGGTTACTTTCACTTAGTCTTCAAAATGTATTTCATTTTGTCTACAGAGGAGCTTCTTTAAGATCAGGTGAAGAACGGGGATAAAAAGTAGTCCTGAGGTTGATGAGGTATCTAGTGGCTCACATTTCTCTAGCAGAAAATTTGTGACTGTTGATGCCGTTGTGCTTAGAGCTAACAGTGTCTCATTACTTACATGGTCTAAAAATATTTAAAACTTGATCTAGGTGATCATGAGGAAATATTTTACTGTCTTTTGGAGAGAGGAAAACATGATTAACCCTTTCGCTGCTGTAGCTATGGGCACCTGTGGTGTTTGTAGATTTTTTTTCTTGGAAAGAGAAACTGACCCTTTGTTATTTTTCTTACTGCAGTTCTACCTATGCTATGTTGTTGGGGTGCGCGGGCACATACAAGCACACACCTATGAACTTGATAGTCTGACTTGTTTAATGATAATGAAAATGATGAAAAAAATTATGATGATGATGATGCCTGTTGCTTAACCCATGTGCTGATATATTCATCATACATGTCAGCTCATTTGGGAAGAGAAGGCAGGAGGGACGAAGCAGCGCCAGCACGCACTACGGAGGACTTGTTCGGTTCCACGTCAGAAAGCGACACCTCGACCTTTCATGGCTTTGACGAGGACGATGCAGAAGAGCCTCTCTCAAGCCGAGGAGGTGGCTGTGGTGGCAGGTCTCCCTCTGCAGACAAAAAGGGCGGCTGCTAAAATAACTAAAAAGACACAGAAACTCTGAGCTGTCCTTTTCACTACTAAGATTATTATTACCTTTTTCTTTTTTTTTAATTTTAGGTCCTCTTGGGTTTTTGGTTGGTTGTTTTTTTTTTCCTCCTTCTCTTTTTTTTGTTATTTTTGTTATGTTTTCCCTGTGGGGTGTACACTGAAAGCACAAGCATTTAAAGCTCTTGACAACTACTTTGAAGAAACAGAAGGTTTTTGATTTTCCTGTTTTGTTAGTTTTTGGTTTTTTGTTTTGTTTTCTTTTTTTTTTTTTTTTAATTTTAATTTGGTTTTATCCTACCTTCCCTCCTTCTCTTTCTCTTTGGAAACATAAAAAATGGATTTAATATTTTTTTTTAATAGCGAGCAGAGTTGATTTTCTTGTCTTTTAATATATATATCAGCAAACCACAAAAAAATACAGATGGGTTGGAAAACAGAAAGCAAACCCAAATAGTTTTTTTTAATTATTATTATTATTTATATATTCTATGTATTATTAGAAAAACTACTTTTTAAATAAAATAGAAAAAAAACAACAAAAAAGCAATGGATGTCTACTTGATAATAGAACTATTTCTAGAGAACCACTGTGGGCGGACTTTATCAGGGGACAAGGAAACCCTTGATGTGATGGCTTCTGCATTTTGAGATTTTGCACTTATTGTAGCATGTGAAGTCTGGCTCTTCTCATACATCTGCTATGCTACAGCCTGAAAATACAAGCAGCACCATTGAAGACCATGGCCTTGGGGAACACATTTTCATCTCCTCTGGACACCTTTACACTCAATAGATCTCGTCCTCTCTGCACCCCTTCATGTCTTCCCCACACCGTTCTACTTTTTTTTTTCTTTTCCTTCACCTTTCACTTGATGGACAGCAATTTCCAAGCATAGGGATGGAATTTGAATGGCACGTCATAAACATCATAGACAAAACAAAAGGAGGAGCAGAATCCTGGAAGAAATTACACAGAAAAATACCTCACCTATACTATTCTTTCAATTTTTAAATTTCAATTCACAGCATTTTTTCCTGTGTTGCCCTGTTTTTTCTCTCTGTAGTGTCTCATGAGACACTTTATTTGCTTTTTAATAGCTTCTTTTGAAATAAACCAAAGCAATACTAATTAAGGGCAGTGGAGAAGAGAGTGACTCCCCTCCCAGCGACTTTCCCAGAAAGGAGGAAACGTGCAGCAGGATTTGAAAGGTATGTCCGAGCTGAAATGTCTTTCATTCAATTGTGAAATTTCTTGCCCTGGCTTTTCAGCAGACCCCTGACTGAGCTTTGTTGTAGCAGCAAGTCCCATGGATTAAATTGTATTATAAGTATGTGCCACATTTATGCCCATGGTGAAGCTAATGCAAGTTTTGTGAGAGCAGGATCCAGACTTGTGTATAGTCAGAAGTGATGCAAAAGGAATCAGTGTGTTGTTATGTTTTGCTGTCCTAGTGCAGGCAAAAATCTCCCTGGAGCAGGGGCAAGGTTAAGTTCTAAAGATCTATTTTTACTGATGTACATAATGCAAACAGGGTGAAATCATGACCTGATTTAGAGCAAAAGCAAAAGAGACATTTCTCTGAACAGTGCCTAATCCTTAAACTGTAGCTGTGTGTTATTGATATCAGAGTAGAAGTCTTAGCCTTGCAATAAAGAATTTGGATACGTACAATGAAAGAAGCCAGACCAAAGGGACTCCATTTTTCCTGCTTCTTTGCTAGGGTAGTCTGTCTGTGAGAGCAATTTCAATTCCCTCCCACACTTTCCAACCTTGAAGAAAAGAGAGCAACGATTTAGTCTCTTGACTTTTTTATTGGTCTCTTTAGACACGGAATGAGCAGTGGCCAAATTCTACTTTTAGGTATACAGGCACATATCCAAAAAATAAGCTAACTGATGTCTAGATTACATGAATAATCTGCCTTCAGGATATTGTTAGAAAACATTACAAATACCTCTGTATGTGTATACCAAAGGACAGGGCATGCCAGAGCCATGCACACTTGCCAGGAGAGAGCCTTGTTTAAGCTTTTCCATTTTGATAGATCTTTTCTGATGCTATTATGTTTTCCCTGATTTTATTATAATCAATCTAGTGTCAAATCAAATATAATTTGACATGATGCTGTCAATGAGAAGTGTACTTCAACTGATAAAAACATTAATTTCTTCCACAACCAGTCCTTTTTTCCTCTGAAATTGTGCAAGATAAATAGATAATGTTTTACTACTCTTCTGTATTTACTAAAGCTCAGTCCTTGCAGCACTTGAATTAGGTGGCTGAAACCTACCCAAGTACATCTTTCTGAAGAATTGCCATCACTGTATGAACTGCAGAACAGGCACACTCTAAATGGAGTTTTTCCAAGTGGAGTCCTTAACATTGTCTTTTGTGAACCATGCCTAACGCATTCTGGGCTCTTTTGGAATACAAACAATGATCAGATGCCCATAATTTATTAAGTCTTGATTTAGTTTCACAAATGCACTTACTATAACAATGCATACAGTCTTAATCCTTTCGCAATCAAACCACCCATCTTTGTGACAACTGGGTAGCACAGTACCCTCAGAAAGAAGCCACAACAGCTCATGAAGTGCATACAAATTGCCAGCTGACATTTATTAGAAATAGCATAGAAAATATCTTCATAGTTATTTATCTCATTAATGTGTATATGGATGCTCACTCGTTCAATATAATCCTGAGAGACCAAGTAAGATCAAATTAATTCACTTTTATGGAGTGAGAGATCTTGGATTCTTCAAGATGCCTTATGAGAGATTGAGATAACCAATATGAGTTCAGTCCAGCAGGCTGAGCAGTGGGGTCCTGACCATGGGAAGGCATTGATCATAGTGAGGAAATTAGGACATAGAGTTGGAAGCTAAAAGAGTACTTGTTTAAGCTAGGTTCTAAAGTAGTGTTAATGGTGAGTATTGCATGGAGTGATGATATGGAAATGAAATATTCTCAGGATATGTAGTGCTGGAGTGAAGGCTGGGAACAGGAAAAGAAGGTTGGTAGCTCCTAAGTTGAAGGAAGATGAAAGCAAAGCAAAGGGCTGCTACACAAGACCCTCTCATGAGGGGAAGAATGACAATGTTAATGAGGCAGAAAATATATAGGAGAAGGTTTAGCATAACCAGTTCAGAAATGAGAGAACTGCACAGTATCAATTATATCTTAAAGGGCATGGAGGTCCCAAACCAAGCTAGGGAGGCCTAAAAAAAGTTTGCAATGTGAATTCTGTATTGTAAACAAAAATTTATCTTTGAAATCAGAAAGAAATGTGATGCTTTCTATTCCCCAGTGATTTCAGAAGTTCAATGAAACTTTCTGTTCTTCGTAAATTCTTTAAAGGTGTAGCCCTTCAACTAATCACAACCCTGGCTATTCCAGTTCTCCTCCAAAGATGTCCTTCTTATTACAAGAAGGTTGGCACAAGGTTATCCAAAGATTCTCGTGAAACACGTGCTCCCAACAAACCACGTACCAAAAAATCAACCCCAATGTGAAATGTGAATAAAGGGGTGTTTCATTTCAGGCCCTTAATGCAGACTTTTCTGTGTTTAATCATATAAACTGTCTCCTCAGGCATCTTCCCACTGCTCCACACTAAAGGATCTTAGAAAACACACATAGTTTCTGGAGTCGTCCTCTGCTAACTCTGATTCACAGATGGGAGCAGAAGAATAAAGGAAGTGGCATGCTGCTTAACCAGCTGATAAGGGAGAAGAAAGGCTACATGGAGTGGGCACTGATTCTTAGCCTACTCCCTTTAGAGGCATTTAATTAGTTGAAATTTTAGCAGGGACGGACCTCAGCTTTTTCACAAAAAACAGTATAAAATGTCAAGCATGATAAAATACATTGAGAAAAATTTAAGCAAATACAGAATTCTGGCATAGAAGTTAAAAATTAAAAGGAGAACCAGGCATATGGTGGAAGAGGAATGGAACTGAAATCTGACTTGCTTCACTTTGCATTTCTTCCCTTCACCCAGACACCCTCCAGTTTTGTGGGCTGGATACCTTTTTCTTGAATATGTAATGGTGCTTGGCATAACATCGTATCTATGTGTGGTAATGTCATAAATGATGAGCCTAGGATGCTGAAACAAGGGCCAGAGAGAACTTTACCACTGACTTCAGAAGGATTACCACTGGGCTTTCTTAGCTATTGCTTTTATTGAATGAAACCTCCCTGATAATATGCTTGCTGGTATGGTGTAGACAAGCTCTGAGATGGCCATTTGTTTCAGCAGAATGTGTTATTAGAGTCCCCTCCCCGCATTGTTTTGCCTTTGAGCTTTTACATTAGTTATTCATTTGGAGTTCCAGTTTGCCATTTTACAGACCTCAGCTTAGGCTCTTGATTGAAGACAGAGACTCAGTTTGCTGCCTGCTGGTGCATGGAACAAACAAGAACTGCACCCAGAGAGTCAGTCTGGGCAGTGCTGAGGCACCACTGTGTTCTCTCCTGCCCACTTTGCCTTTCTTTGGTTAACTCTTGCAATGATATTTTGAGATGAGCCCTAAAATAATAGTTCAAATACCATAAAATTATGGAGTTTTCAAAGCCTGGCTCTTCATGCAGTTTGCCTCTTCCCCATGGCAAGCAGTTTTACTGAATCAAATTCTCAAGCAAACATTGTATTGACCTCGCTGGGAGACATCTTACTATAAAAACTGCAAAATCTGCCCAGTGTGCTTTTTGGTGCAACATATGTAGATGTTTCCAATAAACACTCATTTCACATTCTCCTTTCTTTTTTGTTTTTTCCTTATTTATATGCAATTTGTAGCTATAAGTAAAGTACTGAGGCACATGCATGAGTTCATGCTCACATGGGGCTGTTTTGACAAACCTCACAGTGCAGGAATTCAGCTGGGATGAGTTTTTGCTGACTAAGCCTTTACAATAAACCCTACCAATCTTTGTTCTCTTTGCCAGATATCTACCAGTGTAGAAAAAACCCCAACCTGTACAATACCATAGAATACGGAAACTGACTCAGAACTATTTTGATATCCCTGTCTGTATTTCCATGAATGCAAATTGCCAATTTCAGAGAAGAAAAGTTGTAATAACATTTAGAAAAAACCTCAGCTCTTGGGATTTCCAGGCCTGATAGTTCTGTTAAGTGCATGCTGCCAGTTCATATCTTTGACTTATTCTTTTGGTCTCTGGTAGCTCCTAAGATTTTGGACTTATGTGTAATTTAGAACTGATATAACAGATGTGGGAAGATATGGGAAGAGGCATTTGCATTTTGTAGAAATAAAGAGATTATTTTATTTACTATCTAATCCTGCTCAGGATCTTAGCAGTATGTTACTTAGTCAATTCATGGAATAAATGCAATTAAAAATGCAATATTTCATTCTTTCCAGAAGTTATTGCATTGCTGCCACCCCATGTGTATTGTTTAGACTTCTGAAAATGTCTTTTGTGCCATGGTGTATATGCTTGTGGCTCCCTACAAATAATTAGCAATAGAGCGAGGTAATTAGAGCAGGATTTCATAAGCAAAGGTCTTAACCTGCCTTACTGAAGAGGCAGCTATCTAAGCTGAATGATGAAGGTTATTTAATAATATTCCCAATAAGATAGCTTGACAGTGTTCAGTGCCTTTCTTTTTGATGTGCTTTTTCTTATCCTGTTTGCTTTGTGTTCATTTATAGCTTCCACAGTCAGTTGAAACTGAGTCTGTTGAGCTATATTTTTAAAGAACTAGAATGCAAGCAGTGTTGGAAGTTTGGTTTGTGCTGTTCCTGGTTGGGATTTTTTTTCTGAAAATGTGCTTTTTTTTGTCTGCTTGAGTTTGTTTAGTTTTACTTTGTATTGCCTTTCCCTCTGCAGTCAGCCCTGCCCTTGTGGATTCCAGCAGCCTTCAAGCAAGACATTTCAGAAGAAGACCGAGAGAAGCCAGGATGCTTTGATGCTTCTTTCCTTGCCCTGACTCTTCCACACCCGAGTTCCATCTGGCACAGGAGCCTGGACTGTGGGAAGTTGGCTGCCAACTGTTGAGAGAAGTTCTGGGGATGCCCTAAGCTGGTGCAATACAAAGAAGTTTTTTGAAGTCTTGATTTCACTTTCTTTTAAGTGTGTATATAAACCCAGGTCAGACTGAAATTGATCTACAGTAGAACTGACTGAAAAACAAACTGAAAAAGACAACTATTTTATTTATTTCGATATTTAAAAAAGAAGTGCTGAAACTGCACAGTATTTTTGTTTGAAATACATTTTACTTCAAATTTTAAATGCAATTTTTGTGAAGACATGAAATTTTAAAAAGCACTTACTGTAAAATAAAGACTGAATATTTACTTTAGGGAAAAAACTTTTTTAAAATAATGAAAATAAAGTTCAACTCTACTCTCTCTCTTACTTTAAAGAAGCCATTCATACATGTGCTGGGTATCTTTGTGTTTTGAAAATTGGATGTGGTAAGTGAAGATTGTTCTGGTTTATTTTCTCCTTAATAATATTATCCTGTTAGATGCTTAAAACTTACTTTGCTGTACTGTGTAAGGCACAAATCTGAACAAAAACTGTTCTGTTGGAGTAGTGAAGACCAGGCTCAGTGGTTGAATTTTTTTGTTACCAGATTTTGTGTCCATTTCAAAGGACTGTCTTCTCCCAGTAGGATTGATGTGTCTCTCTGCATAGTAAAATAGGTTTGCTCTTGAGCAACCCTGTGAAATACTTCTGCTGAAAGAGAGGTTTAAAAATTGAAAACAACTCTGTTCATTTTTTGGATTATTTTTTGCTTTGGTAATTCCACAGCTGATTGTGAGTTGGTTGTAAGGGAAGTATCTAAATGTTAGTTGCCCTTGGCATAGATATCTCGCTGCCAAGGATGATGTCATGTGTAGAAAACTTGTGTACCTCAGCCCTTTCTGAGTTGGTAGAGGACTTCAAAAATCATACAGGTGCAACCACATGTCTGCAAGAAACAACAGGAGTTACTATGCAGGAGAAAAATTTGAGTTGCCACAGCTGCAGTCCTAAGTTGTCCTATGAGACACCGGGGAGGGATGGCCACATCCCAAATTGTGAGTTGTTAGGCATTTTCCTGGTGAAAAAGGTGTTCTTCTTCGTACAAGCACTGGAGGGTTCTGTTGGCTGCCAGATGTGCTCGCAGTGGATAGCACAGGTCTGTTCAGTGTCATGTGTGATGCAGTCTAGTAGGGATGCAGGATAACCTTGTGTCTTAGGAGAAGAGTATTGGACTTGGCTCTGTCTGGCACCCCTGCTATAGAGGAGAAGCAAACTGAGGGCAAACCACACCAACAATTATTGGGATTGACCCTCAGGATATAGGCAGAAAAAAATTAGTTTTGTTAACGTGGCTTACATTGGCTTTCAAAGTGAAAAAACTATGTCTACAAAAATGCATGCTGACTAGGTGAAGCTGACAGAAAACCTGATACTGTGTTGTGTATCCTGCACACCTAGAATACAAACTCACCTCACTGAGAGGTTTCCATGTGTCAGTAGCAGCAGATTTTTTACTCTTCTCCCTTTCCCTTCTCCCCCTTCTTCCCAGGTTAAAACATAAAGTCAAAAATAACCATGTAAGATAGACCTGCTCCAACTAAATTAAATGACAATTTGTGTCCTAATTGGCCTCTTTAGCAGGATGGCTTTGCTTTGCTCATGTTGTTGGTTTCTAAACTTGCAGTGAGGAACCGCCTCTAGAGAAAAAAAAAGAAGTAAGTTTTCATTTCACTGAAATATAAGACGCACAATTGTAATGAAGATTTGAAAACTGTAGGGTCTGTGTTCAGTTTGTGTAATATTCCTTCCAAATAAAAGTTCTGCTTCCAGCATCCCTACTGTATATTCCTCTGTAAATATTACTTTCCCAAAGCAATTCCACAAAGTCTTTTTTAGTGCAAACGATCTTTTAAAAAGACATTGTTGAGTAACATATATGTACATTTACTTTTCTAAGCTCTCCATTGTTTATAATACTCTCTTTGAAGCTTAAAATAAAACTTCCTCCTCTATTGATTTTGTTTCCCTTTTCCATTTTGTAAATTATGACTTTTGTCCCTGGATTTTGTTTTGTATTTCCTAATGAACCATGACATTAACCAAGAATTATCTTAATTTTTCTCTTTTACTTTCTCTTCTCCATTCATTGGACTGCAGAAAATGGTCCTGTTACTTGCTATAGTGAAGGTAGGCAGGAAATAAAAAAGTCTTTCTGTATAGGACTCATTATAAGAGTGTTTTCTATCATTTGGTGATAATAGAGGATCTTCCTAAATATGTTTGTATTTTAACAGTCTTTTTCATGAGATTAGTAGAGTTGTACTAAGGTAGTTTGCAGTCAAAGGTGGAGTCTAAGCTATATGGTGGCTGTTTGCATAGATTTTAGTGACATTGCCTTAAGGAGTCCTGCCCCTACCTATGCTGTTTCCGGTCCAGTCACTGGAGTAACTGGAAGCTGTGGTCTCCTTTGCATTTTACAGTGCTGGCATGAACCTTCCCTTTCCCTGTACATGTTTTAGATTAATGATATGGCTGTATAGAATGAAAAGATAAAGCGGAGATACTGTTTCAGATTAGATGCTATCATTTTAGGAAACTCTGTGTGTGACACCTTCCCTAATGTGTTATTTTTTATAAAGCTCTGTTATACAGATGACGTCCTACCTGCCTGATTCTTAATATCTGTGTGACAGACTGTGTGTCTTTGTGGCAGATAATTAACTATTCTTCTTCTTTTGTAGCCTTTCCCAATATATTTTTTTTTCCTCAGGTGTAATTTCAATTTCCATTAGTGTTTTGGTTTTCCACTCTTTCTTTGGGTCAATACAACTTGAAAACTTCACTGCTTGCCTTCAGACCTTATCTTTATCTCTGCAAGGCCTTTGGCCAATCCATTGGAGGAAGAAGGAAACAAAAAGGCAGTTCAGCTACCTTTGCTTTCACTGTGTCTCTTTGCAACCTGTTTGGGATCTGATAGAGCAGCTCATGGATTGTCCTCATCTGTTCTGTGGCTTCCTTTTCACTTGTTGTGCACTAGGCACCAGAGGCAGCTGAAAAGGTGGGGCAGGTGCCAACTATCTCTGAGCCATGCTGAGAAGGCAGCTGTGATAGTTTCCTTAGAGTGCACACAGAGGGATCGAATTGCTGCTTTTACCCTCCTAGATTCTTCCATTTTCCCTTTGTAATTTGATCTCCGATATTCCTACAACTATCTGAACTTCTTTTTCATAAGGATTTTATAGGGGCAGGTAATCTTTTCCTACCTGAAAGCAGAGAAAGGAGGGGAGGGTTTGTGATGGCTCCTGGTCAGTACTGCTGTTTCTCTTCTTCTCTAAGCTCCTCTTGAGCTTTCTGCTCTGCTGGAGAGGACAGAGAGACCTGGACAGAGGTTGGACTGAGGGTGAAGCTGAATACTGACAAGAGAGGAAGGAAGGAAGGAAGGAAGGAAGGAAGGAAGGAAGGAAGGAAGGAAGGAAGGAAGGAAGGAAGGAAGGAAGGAAGGAAGGAAGGAAGGAAGGAAGGAAGGAAGGAAGGAAGGAAGGAAGGAAGGAAGGAAGGAAGGAAGGAAGGAAGGAAGGAAGGAAGGAAGGAAGGAGCTTGTGGCATCAGTGCACTAGGTCATCTCCCATTCTAACATTCATTGCTATTTTCATTGTCCTCAGTGTGATGATGCAGAGTGCAGAGGGAGACATTTCTGCTAAGGTAGCCAGGAGTGAAGTGTATGTTGAAATTGGCCTTTATGGATGTCTGTTAACACCTTGTTTAGATGAATGGGATCCTCCTCACCACAGCAGTGCTGTTGTTACAGGCTGTCAGACTCCAAGGAATGTCTCTACATAAGTCTTATTACTTTGAATATTTTTGTGCCTTTTTTTCCTCTTTTCTTTTTCCTTTCTATTTTGTTTTTAAGCCACAGGCCTGGAATTAGAAATGTTAAAGAAAAAATTTAGTTTTGCAGAAATTATCTGAACAGATAAGCCCCTGAACAAATTTATGCTGACATGAATAGATCTTATTTTTCTGTTTGGAGAATGGCTCTTGCCAGTGAGACTGAGGGATGGCAGCAGGAGGGACTAAAGGTGTCTTTCAGCACTGCAGCAGTTAATGGGTGCCCTAAAGCTGTGTTTCTTTGGACTGAGACTGAGCTGAAGGCTGGCAAGGCTGAGGGCTGGAATCCTATTTTCTCTGGGTAGAGTGAAAATGGTATCAGCTAATTTGCTTTGGCCTGAACAAGGATATTGCACTGGTTTAAGAGTTATTCCAAAATTTTGCCTGCAATCAGAAAAAAAATCTGGTTAAATTTGCATCTTGAATTTGTGAGCCCTACTTGCATTTAAATCCATCAGTCTACAGATGATAAAGAAAACCCATAACACCTTCTCTCTAAACCCAAGTTTTTAATTCTCATTAGTAATGACATAGACTTCTCTATGTACCCCATCCTACCCCTGGTGTTGAAGATAAGTAAGACCTCAACTACATCAGGCATGCGTAGCAGAGCACATAAGCAATGACTTCTGCCCTTAGCTTTGGCTGGGTGTGTCCAGATTGTGGGTTGATGTTTTTAAGACCTCCATTATCTCTTGGAAATTATTGTATAAAGATTGTATTTAGTTTGCTGTGCTAAAGTTGGACATTTGCCACAGTTAAGCCCTGACTTTGATTTTAATGACATGAGAACCGTCCATCTCACCAGTATAATTTTGAAGACCTAACTACATTTTCTGCTGTTTCAACAAATGCTCTTGCAGTGTGTTAGAAACATCTACTATCATATCTGTTATTTCAAGATGTTTTGTCTTTGCAGCCTGTAATTCTTCATGATTCCATGGGGGGTGAACCACAGTGGGAGAAGGATACCATTTACTTTCATGAAAGCACAGATTTCTGGAGCAGTGTTGTGGCTTAATATTGCCATCCATAATTAGAAACAGGTTTGCTTAATGTTGCCTAAGGCAGCTGTGGTAACTTTGAATGATCCACAAGCCAACCATGGCACTGTCAATGAAAATGCAACATGATTTGAACACTGAGCTGGGCAGTGGGCCGAAGCTCTTGGAACTTATATTGCATGTCTGGGAGAACTTGCAGAGGGTACTTCTTTTTTGGCAACTCAGCTAATGGATAGTACCTCTTGAGTAGGAACAGACATAGCCTCCCTTCAATGTCTTAAAACTGAGTGGTTTGGGTTTTTTTGGAGTGGGGTTTCATTTTTTTAGTGTTGTTTATCTTTCATAACCAATTCTCAGTAAAACCTGGTTTATACCTAGGTTTGCATAGGTGTTAAGAGTAATTTTTTCCTTGGACTAAAGCCTCTCCCCATTACATTTCTTCAGTCTTTGCTGTTAAGTGTCCTCATGTCTGTGACTTCATTGTGGACTGCAGGAAGTGAATGAAGATGACCAAATTTTAATATACAACCTCCTTTTTTGAAACAGAATAGAGATTTTTAAGTAATGCTGGAGATAGTTTTGTCAAGCATTGCTGCAGACTTAGCTTGCTATTTTGTATTTCTTTCCATAGCCAACAGCCATTAAATTCTTCATATGATGATTTCAGGAATCAGTATTGAGGCCAACTCCCCAAGGTGAGAGGAAGTCATTGGATGGGAAATAGTGGAAAGCTGTCCTGTCACTAAAGGGGTATTTTTATTTTAGTGTTAACCAGTGTGACATAGCTTTCAAATTCATGTAGCACTTTGTGCAGTAGAGTTTGCATGGAATGGTTTTAATTCTATGTTCGAGAAATTAATTTTCCCCTGTTGGTACAAATCATAGTTGCTTCACATCAGTGGTCTGCTGGGAGTGGCTTAAATATGTTAAACAACACAAAAGTCTTTCCAGCCCTTTTCCCCAGGCTCAACAACTTGTTTCACAGTACAGTGAATTCTGGGTCAGAAGTCTCATCCATTGCTGGAATATCTGGATTCTTAAAGAGAAGGTTCCAGGACTTCTCAGATCCTTCTATACTGACTGTGTCTCTGAATGCATCAATCAGCCTTGGGGCTCAGGATAGTTTTTAACTGTCCACAAACTCTCTCTAGGCTGAATTTGCTGTTGTACTGTTCAAGCATGCAGACGGTCCAGAGTTGTGTATTCCTTCATCTGGAGAAAAGGACCTTCTCTTAGGGGACTTCATTTTCCTTGCAGCCTCTTCATAAACTAGCTCTCCAAGACCCTTTCCTGACCTCCATTTAGTGTAAGACTTTACAAGTACTTAGTGAGCTGAAAGAATGGAGATGAATTTCCTAAGGACATCCACAGCCATTATATTCCTCTGTGACTGTTTACATGTTCACAGGTCTGGAAATACGTGAAGAAGAATTAGTCCCCATTAGGCTCAATGCAGCTATCACTGAGAATTGCCAGTGGTGGGATCCCACCTAACAAGTGAACATTGCAAGTGATGAACACTCTCAACAGGTCTTAAAAGGATCTGGGGTACCCAGAGTTTAGTCAGATCAACCTATAGGAGAGGATTTCCCAACTTCCTGGCCAATAACAGAACCACTGAGCAACAGTTCTGCTGGCCAATGGAGCAGCCAGTTAAAAGCAGGGTCAGAAGGGTCACAGATTGTTGTAATACTGTGGAAGGTAATTTCCTTTAATTAAATATTCTACTTTTGTATAGACATTGTTAAATGATTCTTTTGGTGCTGAAAAATAGCATGACTAGTGAACTGTTTAATGAGGGACATTAGTGTCCACTGCCATGGAACTAGCTGATTTCTTGTTTAGTCTGATGAGGTATTTAGCTATTATGAGTTATTGGTTGTGTAGGTTAAAGCAGCACTACCCACTTGTTAGCAGTTAAGGAATGGCCAGGACTTTGACTTGACTAATCTGGGGTGGAAGGTCTGGTGAGCTCTAAGAAAAGAGATCATGGATTTTAATCAGGTGATCTTCCACTGAAGGAAAAAAAAATCCTACTGTTTTAATCTCTGGCAGCATTTTGTTGGACATTTACTCAAAAAGGTGAAACAACTGAATTGAAAAATACCATGGGTGAGGATAAAAGATTTTGGTTTGATTCAAAATGAAACACAATCTCACCTTCTCAATGAAATGGCCCTTTCCCACTGGCAACTGTGCACAGACTTGAATGAAACATTTCATTTGTGACTGTTTTTTCTCTTTCTTAAAAACAATTCCCTTGGGTTCACTTTTGAAGCAAGGTACTACTCCAAAATATGAAAGAATAGCTTCTTATTTGTGAGACACTGGTACAAAATGTCTCAACCTTTCTGAAAATCAGTTTTTGCCCTGCCACTTCTTAATCCTTTCTTTCCTTCCACTTACTTTTGACTTGAACTACTTTGTTCAAATTCACTCCTTCACTCAGATGTTTAGATCACCTTGAAACTGCATTTTTAGAGAGTAAACAAAGACATTTCACTCCCTCCTACCATGTTCATACTGATGCTCTTCAGCATGTGATTATAGCACTTACTTCTCTCTAGATATTGATGTTGCTGGGAGTTTGGTGGGGAAGCAAAAACTGGCTGCCTTGTTGATGAAATCTCTATTGACACTTAAAAATTCCCAACCAAACAAGGGCTTTAACTGACAGAGAAGGGAAAAAAATGAGTGTTTTCCAGCTTGTGGCACTCCATTACAAACAATGGAGAGTGTGCATGGGGATCACTGCCTGTGTGGCAGCTGAAAGGGATTCTTTAACTCAAGAAAGGACTGAAGTAACTTGCTCCAGATTGGTCTTCTTTGTGTTGAGTGAGGCAGTTGTACTACTTGTACATAAGTCTGAATATACAGTCACATTAACAACAGTGTAAATTATGCTTCTGTGAGAAAGACAGACCTCTTGCATTTTCAGCATGTTCACATCAATTATCAGTCATTTACTCGTTGTGTGCTGAATATCTTTACCTAGATGGTATGTAGTTACCTCATGTAAGAGCAATGAGGTCTCTGTCTATGCAATGGCATGGTGTCTTCTGCATAGTTAAGTTTCTTTAATATTAAAATGATGACATTTAAGTAATTTCTCTGGAGTTTGCCATTTGATTTGAAATTTCTGGAACTGTGCTGGCAGAGAATTACTCTAGAGTCATTCCTTAACCTTTCTAGAAAGATAGTCCAGAGATTAGTAATACTCTCTCTTATTCCACTTTCCTTTCCCCAAATTAATCAGCTTATCCTGTTTCCAAGTGACAGTTGTGTTTATGCGATGTCTGTTCCGTGACTCATGGGTGAAATCACCTCTGAAGTTCTCCCCACAGTCTTTGATGCTTGAGGAGGACCACGGTGGGGCAGTGGGTTTGTCTTGGTTCTCTCTGAAGTGACTGGGTGAGCATGGCCTGTTTTTAGTGAGGAGGTGTCTGTGTCATGACACATACCCTTCATTGTGCTCTCCTGCAGAATGCCAGCAGAGAAGCCCCTGTTGGAGTGCTCTGGGGAAATGATGTGTCCCATCCACTGCTGCCACTGGCTCAGGTTAGACACCCTTTGTTGGGTCAGTGTGAAAACTCTGGAATCTTTTCAAATGCTGCCTTGATATCATGGGCAGCGCTGGGCAAGGCCAGGCATTCCTGCAGGCGTGCTGCCATCTGTGGCTGTGTTAGCAGGGCAGATTAACACCAGAGATAATGGGGAAGGACCAGGTATTTGGACAGCAAATGTGGGTTCAAGCAGGTAGCAGAGTCCTTGTTCATGTTAAAGAGAGGGGAGGAGGGGCAGCGCTGATATCTTGTTTTATGGGGGGATTTAACAAAGGCACTGTGCTCATGGAAGGCTTTTCAGGCTGCCATTTCCCTAGCATTTTAAATACCACCCCACTCCTCTCATTATAGCTGGGGATTTTGGCTTTCCCAGGGGGGAGGAGATGTTCTAAATGGGCTGCCAGGGAGGTGGATTTAATGCACTAGGAAGAGCTGGCTTCACCAAGTTAAAAAGCAAAACAAAACCCAATCCTCCATTCCTATTTTTAGTGTTTATGACCAAGTATTTTTGCTTGGTTGCTCATTTTGAAAGGGTTTAGTGAGCCTGCCAGTTGATTGAAAGCTCTGTGGTGTGTGAGCTGGCCTGGCTGGGGAGCCTGCAGTGCATAGCGACGAGGTCGGAGCTGTGCCGGAGGTTTTTTTCCACTGCAGTTTGTTGAAGGGTAACGAAAATGTCCCCAGGGCAAAGGGGATGTTGGCTTTCCAGGTTGTGGTGATTCATCTTGCCTGGATAAGCAGTCTTTCTCCCACTCCTGCATTTTCATCTCCATCTACCTCACCCCCACTTCACTGTGCAACCAAATGCAAAGCCAGCCCCTCTCCACGCAGGGGTTTTGCTGGGGGTCTCCGGCAGCAACCCTGGTGAGCTGCACCGCCTGGGCAGCATTAGCATTCAGTGCCTGTCCCCCTGGCCAGTTCATGTTCTATAAATGGGTTTATTCTCGTTATTAGGAGCGATGTCCCCGGCATATGGAGTCCGTGCGGTGCCTGCAGGCAGGTTTCCTTCCTGTTGGTGTTGGTAAGCAGCCCAAGTGCCTCCTGGCAATTAGCAGATTGTTACCCATAATGCAGCAGGCAGCGATGCAGCCTGGTGGTTTTTCTGGAGGTCACTCTGACCTAATTCACCCCCAGGAATTGTACAGTGCTGGCATGACTTACCAGTGCATTAACAAGCTGATGCTTCAGTACAAGGTTATTTGAGTGCTCCCACATTATTTTTCTTAGGCAAGAAATAGCCATTTTGTCTGCTGGCCAACAGTGGTTAATAGGGGCTAGTCTGGAATGAGAGAGAGCCGAGTGCTGTCTGGTTTGGAGATGACACATGGGGGCATGTGTCGTCTCCTTTGGCTTTAAGGCTGGGCACTGTTTGTGATCCCCCAGGTTACAAATGTGCAGGGCTCAGTTTGCCACCTCAGTTCTGTATTACCACAGCATGTTTGCAATGAGAAGAGCAGAGTGTGTCAGGTCTGCCTGACCCCCCACAGCTCAGCTCCAGAGGGACGGGCCTGTGCCCCAGATCTGCCCTGGTCCAAACCCCTGGGAGATATGAAATGGAGGTGCAGATTTCAGCCTGTCCCAGGCAGTTTTGGAAGGGCACATGTGTCTGGCTGGAGGGAGATACCCACACAGCAGCAGAAACCCTGACAGGGCTCATCCTCCATCTGGCAAACCTGAACATAGGGCAGAGGGCCTGGCTGCAGCATCACCAGCCCTTAGCAGGGTGTTCTCCCAGGGCTGTGATTTGTGTGCCTCAAAGTTATATTGTTGGCAGTTTTTAGAGACTTTTAAAATCTCTAATTTATTTGTTTCCATTTCTCCCTGCTAAGATGTGTATGGCTGGATTGTGCATGCTGAGGAAGGGGTGTACTCAGGTAGAGGCACACACAAACCTATTGCAGTAAAACTGTTTTAAAACCTTTCTCAAGCAGTTTTCCTGTAAGTTATGGGGCATCTGCTGCCACAGGGATGGTGTGTGGGGAGTGATTTGACTGACAAACCATTAGGAAGCCCAGAATAATTCAGTCCTGACTTGTCCGTTTGCATGCTCCAGAGATCACCCTTGAATCCCACCCAGTTCCTCCTGCCACCCTGTGCCAGACAGAGTTACACTGCCTTGTCCACAGCTGGTCTCTGTGGGTGCGTGTGCGTCTGTGCATACACATTTGTGTACACTTCATTTTGTTTATGCACAAGTGGCCTGAGCCAAGCTTTGCTCTTCATATACCCTCTGTAACCCAGGCTCCTTATCCCAGCTGATGCTCTTGATGCTTAAAATGGTTTCAGAGGAAATTATGCAGCACTGTAGAGTCAAAGCTGTGCATGAGTAGAGCTGGTGGGTGGACTTTCTTCAGGCAGTGAAATTTTCTGGAGAGTGCCTGGAGATGAGGGGTCTTTTGGCGGGAGCTTACTTCTTTGCTCCCCATACCCCTTGGTGTTTGCATGGCTAAAGGAACAGCAGGGCAGTGCAGAAGAGTGAGCTGCAAGTGCTACCTGCCAGACAACACCATTTTATAGCTTCCCCAAGATCCCTAGCCTTGCTTTCCAACACAGGTCTGTCCTGCTTTCTCCAATTACATCTGCCAAATTGCAACCGAGGCTGAACCACTACCATTTACACAGGGGTTTTATTTGTCCCTTGGGTGAACAATTAAAGTGGGCTCTCTTGTATCAGTGCCAAATATTTGAGCAATTGCTTGTAATTTATATAAGTTCTTCCACTGGAACTGGCAGTACTGAGAAGCAAACCACCACCTCCAGAGTGCAGCTGGCCACCAGTCCTGATGCTAATTCAGCAGAGTGCCCCTTCTCTTTTTGTGGGCTCAGTTTTAGCTCTGTCCATGCTGGCCGGAACAACTGTAGGGCCAGAAAATGAAATAATAGGAACTATAAGCTCTTCTACAGCTGAGTGGTTTCAGAGATCCATCAATTATTAAAGGCATTAATTCTTCCACAATTACTGGCACATTGGGACATATTAGAATAGAGGAGAGTTAGTCTCTGACCAAATCAGACTGACCAGACTATTCAGTGAAACTACTGAGTCCTTTTGGACTCACTTCTTTAGCAGAGTTGGCATGCTGGAACACACTGGGAGAAACAGCTAGGTTTTCTCACTTCAGTCAGGACACAGAAATTCACAGTGGTGATATTTCCTCTCCTGTCTGATAATAATAAACCCCAGTGTGGTGCCTATGGGACTTTCTTTTGTTTGTTTGTATCTTTTTCTTAAAAAGCTGCATTGAGCAGGGCCCTGTACTGAAGGGGGTGAGACAAGAGCTCTTCACCTGCAGCCTCCAACATCTACCCCTATCCTGGCCACCAGGAAAGCTGTTGCATTTTTCTGTAATGAAAAACTCCTCCATATCACAGAGATAGTGTGGCAGGTGGTGCCTTGGATCCTCACCCCATGGACACTTTTGAAGGCTTCTGTTCATGAGCACCTCCATTTGAGCAGGCAGGTGTATGTCTCTACTGTAACACCTTCACATTGCAAGATGGGAAGGACCAGGAAAATGCAAAGAGCTCCTGAGAGCTCCCCAACCTCATCCCTCAGGAACGTTTGGTCTTTTTCTGAGAGTTGCAGCTTCTTTAGCCCTGGGATTCTGGCAGAGCCAAGCCCTTCAGTACAGGGATAGTACTTGGGATGTGCTTGGATAATGTGAGTTTTTAAGGGCTTTTTCTAATCTGACTATTGTTGACACTGCATATCTGTAAGCATGCCTTCTTAGACAGACAAAGGAGGCTACCTTTTTAAATCATAACCATAAAATTAGATCACTTATTAGAATTACAAGTTGCCCTTGTTTTGTACAGGTAATGGTAATAATTCTGTCTAATGATGGCAGTGGCCACAACAAACCTTATTCAATCTTAGCAGGAGGAAATTATGCATTTTCTTTGCACGTAAGCTTCCATTATTTGGATGGGGCTCCTGTGACATAGGCCATTATATATGTAATGTGTATTTATAGTTGTTTAAAGACTTGAAAGTTTATGGAATAAATCTGATGCAATATAGCCAGGAGCCCTTTGAGTTTTCATCATGTTATTGATTAAAAAGCCCACCACTACACCGTGGAGATAATGGAAAGAATTGGGAACTGGATAAAAATTCTTTTTATTCTGTATAAATAATTTCACATTTGTTTTAAAAGAAGAGTATTTGCTTATTTTTTGTTCCTCAAGATAATCTCTGCCTTTGTTTGAAAAAGGTTATTGATTGGATTGTTAACTTAAATAGTCTGTGGCGGGTGTGACAGAGCACATGGCTGCAATTAATCTTGCAATGCAGAATCCATTATTGAAAAAGCACTAATGAGCCGTTCTAAGGCCTTCACTGGTCACAGAGCACCTGGAAGCAGCAGATTGCTCCTGCCCTTAAATGTCAGTTTTGGTGTTTAGTGTTATGCAGCTAGTGTAAGCAGAAGAGATTTTTAGATATTTTTAGGGTATTTATGTTAAAATTATTTTTCCCATCAGCCTGCAATTGTACCAGGTACAGGATACAAGAAATTGTCTCTGAATGTGTTCACTTCCCCACTCCTCTGACCAGATGTCTGGTGGACAGAATGTACAATAAAAGCCAGTGGCATGTGGAACACTGATATCATTATAAAATATGGTCTCAGTCTCAAAGTTCAGATCCAGAGGAGAGTTTTGACAAAGATGAGAGAGCTTTCAAACCTGATCTATACTTTAAAATATTGTTTTAAGACAAAGGGATGAGCTGTTGAAAACCTCACTGCAAGTTTTATTGTCTCTGTCTGTTGTTTATAGCTATTGCAGCATAGCAAAAGTTTAGGTAGAGAATAGTTATGGTAGATTAGAAACCATCAGTGTTAACATATTGCCTTCTCCTTCAACAGAACTGCTTCCAGGGTATATTTTAGAGGTCTGTCTATTGACTTTGGTGACACCATAAATATGTGTTACTTCCTCCCCCTATTAAATCTGCAGAGCTGATACAGTCTTGTGAGAATGAGCCAGGGTTTCCCAGGGTGGAGCCACCACCTGAATTATTAACTGAGTTTCAGCTGCAGACTCTGCTGCACACCTCAGCCACAGCAAACGCTGTTCATCACACAATTAGGTGAAATAAGACTCTTTCTCCATCTTAAACACATAGCAAGAAGACTTGCAGCTCTCTGGCTTGTATGGTGCTGCAGTGTCTGTAACTTGAATCACTCTACGTGTAAAATAAAACTGTGGCCTTTAAAAAAAATTTAGGCGGAAAAAAAGGGAATTTGAATCTAGCTGTGGTAGCTTGCCACATGCAGCTACAGGACTTTGTGTTCAGGTATTCTGACACAGAAGGAATGCTAAGAAGTTCTGTGATATGGGGCAGGGATAGTGTTCACTAACACTGCCTCAGGAAGTCTTGGATGTGTGAATTTTCTCATAGCATGTAAAACACTAGGTTTTGAACAAAAGTAGCAGGAAAGAAATAGATTGTGAAGAAGGAGAAACCAGGGAGGAAAAGAAAGAGAATTTTAATATTTTGAGTATCTAGTGGCATGCTTGCCATATACTCCAGCCTCACCATGCTGATAAGCATAAATAAAAATAGTCTTTCCAATGACATTAAGTTGGAGTCGTGGCACCAACAAGGAATGTTGCTTAGTGTGAAAGAGCATCTGACTTAGAGACTAAAGAAAGTCATTCTTTTTGCCTTACCATGACATAAGCCCTGGGCTAACAAAGAGCAACCTGCAGCTACGCAGACTTAACTCTTGTAGTCACAGCACTTGGAGAGAGAGCCTAATTGAGTGAATTAATTGATCTGTTCTTGCAAAATATTTCTGCATTGCTACTAAAAAGAAATCACTGTGGTCCTCTCTCTATTCCTAATTTTTCTAAGGAATCCTCAGCCCACAAGAAACTATTTCTTTCAGGCTTGTGGTAAGTGTGGTTCTTAAGAAGTGCTCTGCAATATAGGTAGGATGTATCACTTATGAGGGACCACTAATGTGAGATGCCACATTGGAGACCTGCAGGTGTTCCTCATTTTGAAGAAAATGAGGAACAAAACAGTCAAGACTGATAACTGGAAGAGAGCAGGAATGGCTATGAAGGGACAGAGATAAAGTAGTGAACAGGACCTGACCCTCGTGGTGTGTTAGAAAGAGAGGGCCTTCAGCTGGAGTCTGTGGAGTCTCTGCAATGAGCAGTGTGTGTACATACGCAAGGAAGCACATGAAGATGTGCATGCATTTAGCTGGGATTTATTTCTGTAAGTTTGATTCCATTCCTTCTGTTTCTTTTCAAATGTGACTGAAGCTATTTAACTCTCTGATTAATTCACCTCCCTATGAGTTGTTTTCTGTGATATATTACAGCACTGTACAACATTTTTGGAAGCAAATCTTTGCTGTTGGGATGAATTCCTCCCTGATGTGTAGTATGGCACATTTGTTCTATTTACTGGTGTTGGAAAAAGGTTTGCATTCAATGTAAATCAGATCGGGAGGAACATTTCAGTGTCATGTCAGGTTCTGCTAGTTTAATAGTATCAGAAAGTATATGTGGTCCTCTCAGCAAGAAAAGGTATCTTGTCACATCTCCTTTTGCTTAGTTGCAGTTTCAAGGTCCCTAGAACTTTAGGTGATCCACTGTAAATCTCAGTAAAAATTGTCACTTGTTTTGTGCTGACTTTTCAAGGGCTCCAAAACCCTGTGATCTTCTTAGCCCATCTGAGCTCATCAGTATTGTCAAGATGTTTCTTTATTCAAAGGCTTAAGAGCGATATGAGCAATTTCATTAATCCCTCCTTTTCTAAATATCTCCTTTATTTTCTATTCAATTTCTTTAATAATTATGCCTACACATTTCTTTGCTGGACAGGCTTAGTTGTTGTATCACAACCGTGCAAATGTAACTGGAGAACAAAAATTCTTATTACAGCATTTGGTGGTATCATGGTCACATAAAAGAAATATATCCTCTACAGCATTGCTTCCTTATCCAGCAATTCTCAGCCACTGTTTGCTTCACTAGCTGGAAAATACAGAAACTTTTTGTAGGGTGGTGATGGGCACTGTGATGACACAGCAAAATATTACTGATAGGTCTGGTAATGAAGATGACACATCTGTGCCCACATCTACCATAGACATGCCTTTATTTTCTTATTGGAGAAACAGCCTTTCTTTCTCCACTCTTAAAAAGGCACTTAGCCTGGTGGAAGTAGAAAAGATTTTTTCCAGTCCATTGGTTTTAGTGTAAGAACAGCAGATTGGGTAGAGGTAAAAACCCTCATGCAACTTCTGGTGCCAGTTTCTAGAAGAAGCAGGCGGCAGTGCTGGATGTGCATACCTGTGTTCCTAGTCTTTCTACAGATGAGCAGTGTACTCTCCCTGCCCTGACTATGCACAGTGTTAATGTTTAAGTGTGTTGGAGAAGGATTGTAAATATGGGTATTTCCAAGAAGGCAGGCAGGAGCTTACTGCGGGTGACTTAGGCAATGTCTCAGCCAGGTAAGGGCGGTTTCGGAGTACAGTACTTTATTTCAGCGGTATATTTGTCTTGTTTTGTTTTGCAGAAGGAACACTGATCCTACCTTTGGTTTGTTTGTTTGTTTGTATTTTCCCCTCCAGAAAGCCCATTGCTGACCCTGCTACTGTGATACCGCTGTTTTGCAAAGCTGAAGTCGACACGCATGTAGGGGCGGGGGTCGTAACTCTGGCAATTTGTCCTTCCTAATTAGATGTGACTGTTCTGCTAGCTTTCCCTTCTTTATTCCTTTCATTTAGTTCATTGTGGGAGTTGGCTTGGGTTTTTTTTTCCTTTCGGTTTCCTGTTTTGATCCTGGAAGGTTAGCTGTGCAATTTGGTTTCTTCTGTGCCAACCAACTTTAGTGGCAGAGCTCTTAAAAAAAATTAAAAGCTATATCCTTCCATCCTGTCTTGCGTCTTCTCTGTATGCTGCTGCTTCCATTTAAGCAAAGTTTACAGAATTGCTCCACCCATTTGGACACCAGGAAAGGAAGCTGTGAAATGGAGAATAACCTCATTCCTACCAGGTCCTTCGTTCCGGTTGAAACAACGCTAATTGAAACTGTAGTCCAATTTCTATTAAGACGGATGGTCTCTCTCTGAAATTGGGTTTGTTTCTGATTTCATCCTTTTTCTTGTTTTCTTTAAAAAAAATAAATCCCCACAAAAACCAACTCAAAGCCAAACCATTTTTAAGAGCTCTGAATAAACCTGCTTTGCCAATGGGGAATGGGTGGAGATGACTCTGATTTTCTCTTGTGCCCGGCAGCGAAAGGGTTAATGCCTGCTTTCCTCTTTGGTATCTGTTAGTTGCAGCCCATGTTGTGATCAGTCCATGTCCATGTGTGTTTTGTTCCCAAATTTAATACCGGTTAATTTACAAGCAATAAGTGAGCCTTAACAATGACCATTGTTTCCGATCTTCCTCAGGACACCCGACCTGCCTGCAGTTCACCACAAACATGACTGAGGCTGTTAAAACCTATCAATGGCAATGCATTGAGTGCAAATCCTGCAGCCTTTGTGGGACCTCAGAGAACGATGTGAGTCCATTTACCTTTTCATGCAAATAAGCATCACTGCAAGCTGCTGCTGTGCCCGCCCTTGAGAAGCACATGGCTCTGGTGTGGGTCATTGTTTTACTGCTGCTTCCATGCATCCCCAAAAAAGAGCCACCCCTGAGAGAAGAGATGGGATTCTCCCCAGTGTACCCATTCAGCCACTGGTCTCTGCTGAAATTACCCTTGCTATTGTATAGGGCCACTTAAGATGCTGGTACTTGTGGTTTGTGTACTTATTCAATAGAAATTAGCTGGGGGCCATGGATTCCTGTTGCAGGGAGCTTTCAGTATGATAGTCAGAAGTAAATGTGAATACATGATAACCCAAGAGAGGCAAGTATGCTCTTTCTGTCCCTGATTTTCTTTACTTTCTTGGTATGATTTTTTAAACTCAATTACAAGACTTGGGAAACATGAAACCATTTGAAGTGGAATGGCTAGGCCTCATCTAATAACCAACTCCAGTGATTTCCAGAGCCTGCAGCTGAACAATGTCCTCTCTGTGGGGTTTGCAGTTAAAATCTTATGCTAAGGGTCCTTGGTGGGCCCTGAGAACCTTGGAAAATTGACAGTGGCTGGAGAACTTTGGAGGTGATTAGCTAACACTATATTCCCTACAGCAGAATAAATTTGATGCCTGAGATTTTTTGTTTGTTTGTTTGTTTTTGTTTTGTTTTGTTTTTTCCTTAGCATAAAAAAATCTGAACCCAGGGAGCTGTTCTGCTTTAGGAATCACAGGATACTTCAGAGCAACTTTTTTCACCCCAAATATATGAAAGAGCTGCAGACCACATGGTGGGGTCATGTAATTTCCATCTGTTTCACAAAAAATTTACTCAGCTGAGTTTTGGAAAACTCTTCAAGTCAAAGGTTTCCTCTGAAGGAATGAGATCAGCACATGGTGACACGGGAGCCTAGCAAAGCCTGTTCTCTTCTCTCAGTACAGCATATCCCTGGCATAACAGCTTTTACTCCTGCGTCATGAGGTTGTCTTGGACAGGAACTCTTCCACTTCTCATAGTGATTTTCTAGTCAGAAACTGAACTGTCTTTGTGCTGAAAGAGGCTTTCTACTGCCCCTCAGGAATATGGTAGCTAATCATGGATGAACAAATGTGATGCTTGTAGCCTTTACATTCCCAGTAGTCTCTTAGTCTCTGTTGTTGCAGCTTTGCATTCCCAGCTGAGCATTGCTGGTTACCCTACTTATGTTTTCATCTTGGCAAGAGACTAATTTACATAATTTTCTCTTTTCTCCTCTCTTTCTCTCCCTGTGTCCCTACTGTCTCTCCAACAAACCTGCCTCAGGACCAGCTGCTCTTCTGTGATGACTGTGACCGTGGCTATCACATGTATTGCTTGAATCCACCAGTCTTTGAGCCCCCGGAAGGTAACATATGTCTGAAGTCTGCTCTGAAAATCACAATAAAGTTTTTGTGGAGAAGGGAGTAATTTCAGAAAGGTGTTTTGAACCATGCAGGGTTAAGGAAACAGTAGCAAAGCAAAGGGAGGTAGCACTGGAAAGAAACAAAATTAATAGATGCGAAGTGCTAGTGTGATCTGTGGTATCCTATGCAGTATTGCCTGGTCTCCTCCTCTTCCAGAACATGGCTCTTTTGTGGGTCATGAGTACCTTTGGATGTCCCATATGTCACTGATCACCTCAATTTAGTCAACTGAATTGAGCACCTCTGAAATGTGACTTTGGATTTCTTAAGAAGTCAAAGTCCCAGAGAGAAATCTCAGACAGGGAGGTCCTCTCTGGAACACCTGAGAGCCTGTTGTCAGGAGACTGGATTAAAGGCAATTACCTTCCTTGCTCTATGATATGTTTCTCTCTTGGCAGGGTGAGGGTTTTGTGGTCTGTATTACATTTGGTATGTAGTTATGACCTCTGCAGGGGGTTCAATCTGACTATACTCTGACTGATTGGGAGTTTATCTGTAGAGCAGAGGAACCAGTCTCTTACCATTAGAGGTTCTCTCACTACAATCCTCATTTAGGGTCATGTAGAAAGCCTATGGACACAAAAGCAAGGGCAGCAGAGGCTGCTTCACAAAAGGACACACAATTTCAATATTAGCAATATCTGATATATTATTCAAGCAATCTTGACATAAACTCTGAGTGCCTGGATTTTATGTCATTCCTATAAGAAGAATTTCTTCATTTGCAGGGAGCTGGAGTTGTCATTTGTGCCAGGAGTTGCTCAGAGAGAGAGCATCAGCTTTTGGCTACCAGGCCTGAGGAGCTCCAGCAATCAAGAAACACCTTGCTCCTGGTGTTGCTATACCAGCACACAATTCCCATCCAGAACACAAAGACACAACCCACATCCAAACAAATGGACACTCAAATACAGGAAGAGGTATCTGTGGTATTCACTGTCACTAATGCCAGACCTCCTGGGCTCTGCTAGGACTGTGTACCCTCCCAATGATCCGGATGAAATCTCTTCACTACTATGCATGGTTGCTGTTGCCATTAACAGGATCACATGCATTATGGAAGGGGGAGGGTTGTTATACCAACACAGAGAAGTCAATTTTGTGTGGCCTTGTGCTTTCTGTTTAGTCTTTTTTAAAATGAAAAAGTAGTAAGATATTTCCCAAGGAATTATTGGTGAATACTTCAGCTGCAAGCAGCACCAGGTGTTTCTCCTCACAGGCTTGACTGGAAATCCCTTTACTGCAACCACACTGTAGATGCATGGGTGCTTAAGAGAAGTGCTCTGAGAGTTGCATCTAGTTGAATGCTTCCCAGTTCATGAACAGCACATTGTCACTAAGAGAAGCACTGATCAAAACTTTTTGGGGTGACACTTTCTCCATTGAATCAAATGCCTTGATTTGGCAGATCATTAGGAATCTGTTTTAAGTGTAAGGAAGAGCAGTACTGGTGTGTACACATTTAGATGCTTAGAAATGCCTTTGGCATTCAGGATATTCAGGCATACTGTCCCACTGCAATGCCAGCAATACCTTCCAGACACATAATTTCTTTTTGTTCAGAAAATTCTGAGTAAAAAGTCTTATGTATGCAACTGACTTTCTATTTAGCTCAGAAAATTGAACAAAAGAAAAATTGTCATCTTAAGTTGATCACAGAAAGCAAAAATTTATTGGGTTTTTTTTGTTTGGTTTTTTTTTTTTTTTTTTTTTTTGGTTTTTTTTTTTTTTTTTGCAATGTAAGTTGCAAAAAGGAAAAATTTTGGCTTAAGGTCAGATGAAGCACTTTGATTAATTTTTTGAAATTTCTAAACTAAAATGTTCTGCAAATGAAAGCTGCATTTTCTGGGCATTGCCTAATTCAGGCTTTCAGCATTTCCAAAGTGTTACTGTTTTTCATCAAACTAATTATCAAGATCTAACTTAATTTCTAAATAATTTCCCCTCAAATTCTCTACAACTGCATTTTTGTCCAATGAAATAATTTGTCTAAAAACCCTCCCCAGCTCTAAAGAAAAGAATCATTTGCTGAACCTAACATGAAAAGAGGAATTTTCATAATTATTAAAAAATTTAAATAGAATAGTTCTGCTTTATTTAAACAAAGCTTTACTTGTGAAATTAAGAAATATTAAGTGAGAACATCCATTGAAAAAATTATTGCAGTTAAATCTCTTTGACTAATTTAACACATTACTAGGAGAATAAGTACATCAAATATTTTCTACAAAATACATTTTTAAGGTTTTTAAAAACATACCACTCCCTGAACTGCCAAGTAGCCCAGAATAACCATTTTTTTGGGTATGATGTATATCACTTTCTATGCATAGATTTAAGTGGGCTTATAGTATAAATTTATGAGAGTCCCAAACAGCACGAGACTCATGTTGCTGGTACAAGTAGGTAAAAATACTGAAGATTATGTTTGGCATGTTCATATTGGTTGAAACCCTTCTGCAAAATTAAACATCCCCAAACACTTGAAAGACATTGTGAAACAATATTGGCGAGCTATTTTTTCTTCCTTCCCCTGCTAATTACCCTTAGTTAGGATGAGCTATACTGACCTAGTGCACTTTTTCTCATTATTTAGAGGTTTTCTTCCCCTTTTGTTCATCTTACACACCAAAAGTAGCTGTATCAGCTACTGGATTCTCCCACATACTGTTGCAGCCTCTTCTCAGGCTGCAGCAGGAGTATTTAAACCTGTTAGAAAAAAATAATGTAGAAAGTAATTATCCTAATTGTATTTGACCAAGTCCCTCCTGGAGCAGTTGCACTGGCTACCTCTAAAATTCATTCAGTATCTGGTGCTTTCCATGTGACAGCCCTTCAATGAGCTGAGAGCACTAAGAAATTTGAGCATCAAGTCTGGAGAGAGTAAAGTCTATAAGCCTATGCACTTGCATCAGGTGTGTGATACCTGTTGGGACAAGGCCCTTGAGCAACTATAAAATAAAGCATCTTCCTCCCAGTCTGCAACTGCCCTGGCCCTGGGGAGCACTTGGAGGTCACAGCTGATCTGCATGAGCATTTACACCCATCTATTGGTGTGGCTAAACCCTGCTGATCTGGCATTTTGGGACCATCAATGGTTCAGTCTGATACAAAATCCTGTTTCTGTTGTGGCCAGGATTGCAAGTGTGCATTCACCAGATACACCACTGGGCTCTCTCACAGAAAATGAGTGTTTTGGGAAGAGTGACTGGAAATGAGGAGTGTGTGTGCTGGAGGAAACTTTTATGGTGGTGCTGGTGGTGGGATCAGCAGATGTGGGTTAGTGTTTGGGCTGGTCCTCAGCTACCAGTCCTGCTAGACCTAGAGACTTCCATCATAAACATGGGCATCGCCTTCCAGTGTTCTGATGTTTACACTGACCTTGGAGGAGCAGGACAATGTCTGCATTCCTAAGCAGAGAGGACGTATGTTGTTTTGGCCTGTGGCTCATCATGCAAGTCTCAGGTAGCCTTTGCTTGGTGGAACCAGCTGGTGCAGAATTTCAGCGATCTCCTTCCTTATGACAGAGACATTACCAAAGGAGCTGTGCTCTCTCTGCACACCTGTTTTCCTATTTTGTGGTTTTGATCCAGAGCTGTTTTTTCCTTCCACAACCATTCTGCAGCCAACAATATCTTTCAATGTTCAGAAATACTCCTCTGTGGCCTTGCTGAAGTTTCATCACTAATGAGATATGACAGAAGGACAGATTGCTAGATCTTCAATGCCAAAGCATTGTTTGCCATCTGAGATCAGTGTGACAGGGTGCTTACCCACAGTGGACCAGCTGTATTTCATCTCTCCATCTTTATGCTGTGTGCTGTGTAGCCAGGCAGCTCCAGGTAACTTTGGCAGCAGATAAGATAGAAGCTCTCCCATGCAGAGAACTTCCTCCAGCTACAGCCTCCCTTCTTCACTAGCCAAGTCCAAGATAAGGGGCTGGAATGGATTTCTCAGTGGCATTTTTAGCATGCATAGTAAGCCATGTGTGTTGGTGCACTTTAGAAATACTGACTGACCTCCCAGGTGAAAAATGCACCAGCTTTGCTGAGATGTGGAGAAGTTGTGGCCCTACCATGGGAGTGAGGAAGAGGAGTTTAGAAACTCTGATTCCCTGTCACCTGCTGCCCCACTGGGAATAGTCCTCCTGCATGACTGCAGGGATGTGTGACTTGGGCAACACCATTCACTGTCAGGCAAACCTTGCCAGTGATCTGGTCTGGACACTAAACAGTGTGCGGGGTCAGTGTGCTGCTCTCTCTCTTGCTATGGCAGGACATGCAAGTTTGTTGGCAGTCCCTGAAGTGAACAAACTCTGGTGGTTTTCAAAACTTTTCTGTGTAGGCAATGCAATTAATATTTTAGCACAAATCAGGGCAAACTACCAGGAGATGGTAGATCCTGCATGCCTCGAAGACTTCAAATCAGGAACAAACAGATTCCTAGGTGTATTTTAATTAAACACAATCTTATTTAATCACAGGAATATCTGACTGAAAAAGGCTTGTGTTATAAAGGAAGTCAGGCTGGATGATGTAATTGTTCTTCCTGGCCTTATTATGAAAACAGATGTTTACTGTGGGAGAGGATGTATTTAAATACAAGTGTGTCTGCATAATGGCCTTAAAGTATGTTAGTTAAACTCATGCACGTGATCCTTCTACTTCTAACTCCTTTTGGATAACCTAAAAAAGGTCAGAGAAGGTTAGAGAAAATCGTCTTTACTGATGCACTAAATTGCACATTACCTCCTTTGTGCCCACAATGGCATCCACTTTGGTGTTGGCTACCTCGGGCTATTCCAGAGATCGAACAATTCAGACTGTATTATGTGAAACCATGGCTTGCTTCTGGCTCTCTATCCATCATATTTGTGTGCTGCGCTGCCCAGTTTTCTGTTCATGGTGGGAAGACTGGCTGGGGAGGGCAGCACCTGCAGGGGAGGACTCAGAAACAGAGGGGTGGAGAAATGACCATTGAATGGGGGCATCCAAGCTCACTGAGGAAGTGAACTTGTGTTGCTATCACAGAGCCTCCCCCATGGGTTGGAGAAGGCAATACCTTTAAGAAACGTGAGATGGGTCTTAATCTTCCCCCAAACTGTGCTTCTATAGCTGTGTTGCATCAAGTTTACAGTGCACAGTTTCCTTTCAGTAAAAGTACTTCAGACCAGTACTTGAGCTAGGAAAGCCACCATTAAGTCTGTTCTTTTGAAGCAAATGTTACCCTGAATAACTTTGAAATCATGATTTTTCATCTCTCTTTGAAAGGAGCCTAGTCAATTCTGCCCCAAAGGAAGATTCTCCTGCATCATGCAGTGTTATGGGGCTGTAGCATTTTCTTTACACCTACAGCATGTGTTTTGACAGGGGTCTTTCGGGAGGTGAAGAATGGATGGGGGTAGAAAGGAGTATTAATTAAGCTTGTCACTGCTAGAGGGATGGTGTGCATTGTGGGCAAGAAAAATCCAGGTAGAGCTGGGCATGATTTTTCTGTGTGGAATGAATTTATTTTTTAAAAAATGTGCTTTTGAGAGAACCATAATTATTCATATATTGAAGTCCAATCTGGCAAATTATTTCATAAAAAAACTAAGGAGGAGCAATCAAAAGAGTTGAAAATTATTGTTTCAATCTTTCTTGGAAATAATCACTTCAATATTTGAATTTTAAAGTTAGTGTAATTTATATTGTGAAAAATCTGACACCAGTCTGTGAGGGAAGAAAACATAAATCTTATGGAGGACATGATTAAAAGATAGATTATCTTTTCCACGTTGTTGTGGGAGGCTGTGGGATGATCACGAGGAAGTCGCCTGACATTTTAACAATTGACCAGTTCTGTAATTTTGGGAAAATAAGTTCTGTGGAGAGGAGAAGGCAGACAGGTCAGGAAAGCCCTGTCCTCTAACCAGTTCTGGGTTCATTATGATCTTAGCATCTTCCACTTTTACTTGAAAGGAGAAGGGGACTGTGCAGCTGAGCAGTGTGACCACAGCTGCCAGGCAGGAGTGGGGTGTGCTGCCCCAGCCCCCTAAAATAAGGGGTGTCTGCAGAAGGATCCCCCAGCCAAAGTGGCAGGAATCCTCACAGACTGAGGCCAAACCTAGAGCTCAGTTCCCAGCCGCTGACCCGGAGCGGGGACAGGCTGTCCTGCAGTGCTGGGGGTGGTGCCCGGCTGCCCATCACAGGGGCACTCAGAGCTGCTCTGAGCCAGCCTGGGAGTGGGACATTCTCCACACCCTGCCTATGTGGGGTTATAAAGCACGGGGCTTATTTCCATTTACAACAAGGATTGCAGCACTGCTGTGCTCAAATCTGTGTCTTGCTCTGGAGAAAAGGCAGGATGGCAATTCTTAGCTGCTTTTGCAAAGCACTTGGAGCCTACAAACAGTATGCAAGCCCTACGTGCTGCTATTTACCACAGTGCTGCAGACCCAGGCTGTGGCAGAGCAAGAAGAGCCTTCTGGGCTGTTCTTTAAACCATTTATTTGTGCCAGCCACAGGCCCGTGATGCTGCCTGGGAGATAGGAACAGGTGACAAGCTGGAGCTGGATGCGAAAGACCCAAGACCCTACAGAAGGAACAAAAAAGTTTAGTTGCTGTGGCTGTGTTTCTCCTCCAGTAAAAGAGGGCAGGAGTTGTGACTGGCAGGCAGCCAAATCCATCTTTGGTGGTGATATAATTACTAGCAATGACCTCCAGCCCCAGCAGTAGTTAAATGGCTTTTCAGGGCAGGCACCAAACCTGGTCTGGTTTACATAAGATAAAGTTAGGTTTGCTGGAGGGGCAGGGAAGAGGTGGGGGAGAGGAGGGTGGTGTGGCCATGTCTGTGGTTTGAAGGGACTGATTTACAAGTGCATCTGCCCAGCCCTCTCCCCATCATGTTCCCCTGGCTGTGCCAGCTCAGACAACGTCCCCATTCTACCAGGGCCGGTGCCATAGTCCAGGGCCAAAGCACCATGTCCCTACTCCTGGAGAGCAGTTTTGCAGAATTCTCGTGCTGGCACTGTCCCAGCTCTGTCTCTGGTGGTGCTGTCTGGGGCACAAGGTCTCACTGCACTGCAGACAAGGGCGAGAGTGACTGACACTCCCAGGCAATGTCCTCAGCCCTTAGGGTCAGTGGCTGTCTTGCAGGAGGCAGGCTGCATGTTGTGCAAGCACAATTTTGCTGTCCTGATGGCCAAGCCTTAGAACAGGGTAGAGGTGAGGTCCATCACTCTCCTTCTCTCCAGCTGCACCGCTGGGGTGTTTGCACTGTCCTTCCACCACTGTGCATTGAGGCACTTAACTGAGAGGAAAGAGGAAGGTAAAGAACAGCAAGTACCTCCAGGTGACAGAAAGGGGTTTTAGGCTTTACCCTTTTATTGTATGCCAATGAGAATGCCAGGCATTTAGCAGCTGGGGAATTGAGCCAACAGTTTATTAATATTTGTTGTGTATTTCTGCCATGTTGGGTGAAAATGTGAAGTTATTACATTAGTGCATTTAGAATATATGTTGTTACTGCTGTTTTGAAATGAGAAAATGACTATTTTCAGATCAGCTTACTGCCCTTTGTGTGCATGAAGTTAAAAATAAAACACTTCATACCTGAAAATTGCTGATTTTTCAAGTATTGATATTTTCTTTCAGACTCCTGTCAGTCTATTCATCCATCTGATTCAGTTCCTTGTAACAAACTACAGGTTTCACCTCCAGGGTGACTCAGGAAATATTTCATCTCTTCCCACTTTCAGAAGCCAGGGAGAGAGAAGGGCAGGTTTTATTCTTTGTATTAGGAAAGACTGATAAAGGATGACACATTAATTTCATGTTCATCTCCTTTCCATGTCTTGAATGATTAAATTGGCTGGCTGGGAGAGCATTCCTTTCTGTAGTGGTCTGAAGGGTCTTTGCTGCCATGGCTCACCTCTGTATGAGAAACCACAGTCCAATTTTGTCCACTTGGATAGGACTCCTCCTGCTATTGCCATATAAGACTTTGAAACTGCTAATTCTCGTCAGGGAGCCTTGTGCCTACAAGATAGGGACTTCCCTTCCATTTCTCAAGATCTTCTGCCTAGAAGACCAAACCCCCTGCTGCCCATGCATTCTGATGGAGCACAAATCTGTTCCCAGCCTTCACATGTGCTTCTGCTGGACACAGGAACTCATTTGGATGTTCACAACGTACTCCTACTGCAGAATTTGCAAGCAGCAGTGAAAAAGGAAGTATCTGCTGAAAACCAAAGGACAAGACATGAATGTTATACCTAACCTACTCTTCCTTTATAGCTCTCCTGGAGTGCAACACTAGAGATGTGCCCCTGCATCCTTTTGGGAAAGCTGTGCATGAGGAATTTCCAAGTGTCATCTCTTTTGAGCTTCATTACAGAATATCTTTTCTTGTTCATTCTCATTTTTTTTCTTTTCTTACAGTATTTCGGAGACAGTGTATACTAAAACCGATTTGAAAGGTTTAAAACAATTCAGAAATAGACAGGTCCAAATCAAACCATCAGCTTTTATCTCTCCCTTAGAAGTGTTCAACAAACCTTTGATCATTGCAGAGAATCAAGCTTGTGTGCTTATTTAATCTCAACTCAGCATTAAGGCCATACAGTGGCTCATAAAGACTTTTTCATCATAAAATCTTCTTTAAAAAGAAGCGAGAGACCTTTCCTCTTTACTTTGATGGCTTTCCATTTCTTCTGCTGCAGCAGAGATCAACAGTCTTCCTGTTTACTTCGACTTCCTTCCAGCACTGCAGCCTGGGTCAGAAGTGATGGGTATAGGCCTGGAAATAATTTATTTCATTGAATTGCAGATGTAAAGAGAAGCTCAAGAGTATTTAAGCAAATTGTCATTTGTGTGACTCAGTCAGATCTTCTAAGAACCAGAAGCTTGTGGAGATGCTAATTTATTGCTTCACTTTTTCTTCATCTTCCATTTCAGGTTGAATGTGCCATTGGTATACACTTTTTTTTTTCACTAGAAATGGTTGAAAAGAAAAACATCAACAATTAAAATTGGGGTGAGGAAGATTAAGTTACCATCTTTGCTGTTGATCCATTATTTGATTTGGGACAACATTGTCCCCATTATTCTAAAGGAAAATAGAAGGAGGATAAATCTGTGACGTCATAGCACTTATTCCAGATTAAAGCTGTTTTGTCATCATCTTGTAAGTTCACTTTTAAAATGCTGAAATAATGATCTCTGAATAATGGCACTGGCACAGCCTTACTGTGTGATGCTATGGTATTGATTTTTAATTAGGAGACTTTAAGTTATATATACAAATACATATATATACACATCTATATTGGTGTATCATCCTAATGTTATTTACTGTAAACACTGCTCACTGATCAGAAATAGATCTAGAGTCTTATAGTAAGTATTACTGAAGAAGGAGGAAAGAGAAAATCCTACTTGTTTTGGAAAGGTGTGTCAGCATTCTAACAAAATAGGGAAAACCTTATCCCTTACAACTTAATCTGAATTGTATTTGGAGCATGACTTATCAACACATGAAAGAGAAGCAGTGCTCTAGAAAGTGGGACTGATTCTCAACTGTGCTTAGTCAACATTCATCCACTGACTTTGTGGTTGGCCTGGTATCATTGAAGATGCCAAGTCTAAGTCTTGGACTTCAGTCTTTATGAAAAGGTGTGTGGCTGTTTGATAGTTGAGCACACTCAACACATGCAAGAAAACAGTTATTTCTATCTCTATCTCTAAGTCTGGTCTGTTTATGCCCTGTTCTGGCTCAGCCTGGCTCTGGTGATGCCATGTCACAAGCTCCAAAGGAAAGTAAGAAATCTCAGCAAAAAGATAATGATGGAACAGTCAGCAACCAGGGCATATGTCTCTCTGACTTCAAGGAATTTGAGCTTGTTTCATCGGTTTTCAGTATACTCCCTTCTGATTTTCTGTAAACAACTCCTCACTGCTATTCCAGGAAACAGTGGGCAGCAGCACATTATTTTCCTCACCTGTATGAGACCTCACTTCAGTCAGCTCCATCCTTACTCATTTCTAATATGTTCTAATATTTTTCATCCCTTTGTCTCTTCATGTGGAAATCTTTTCCAGCCCCTCTCATTTTTAGCATCTCTCCCTGGAGTCAGTCCTCTTCAGCATCATTTGCTCTGAGATAGCCACCCAGGATACACCACAGGTGTTAAAAGCTTTACTTCCAAGCTTTACTTCTCTCCCAATGGTATGTCCTGACAGTATGTCTTTGCTTTTTAGCCATCCCGTGAGAAGGCCCATGGTCACCTTTGGGGTATTTTTCCTTTGTGATTACAGCTCACCCCAAAGGAACCTGTGTTACAGCCAAGGGAAGCCATGCAGCCTTGCTGCTGGCACACACCCCCTCCTTTCCCCAGTGCTCCAGCTGGGGATATGGTCAGGCTGCCGGTGCATGAGATCACATCCAGCAGGGCTACTCCCTGGAAGCCAAAGTGTTGCTTAGTAACCCACTCATGGAAGTACCAGAAGCATTTTTCAATCTGTCACATTGGCAAAGAACACTGGCTTCTTGATTTAGAGGCATTCTGCTGTGCGTGGCAGGGCCATGCTCCATTATCTTGCATCCAACACTATCTGCAAGCAAGGAAATGAACCTCCCATTTAATGGAGGGGCTGGGAGAAGCTGGGGGTGTGAGGCACAGAAAATATTTTTCTAGGATTGTATGTGAAAGTTTTAGCTGGTTCTCCTGGCATCTAGTCCTCATCTTAACTCTCTTCCCATGGGAGATATTCCCTGCTTATGAAATGCACTCCAGGGTCCTATAGCAATTGGCCAAACAGGACCCTGCAGCACCTTCATCTATTATGAGACATTACTGCAATAAAACTTGGTGTGTCATACAGAAACTGGATGAGGTATTGCAATATTTATGCTGTAAGCCTCAGTGTCATGGACAATTGCTACAGAATAATGTATGTCTTCTCTTAATGCAGTGGAGTCACAGCAGCTTCAGCAGAGCACACTGAACACAGATCATCTGTGATTGCATGGTTTTCTCAGTTATTTTCAAATTATTCTGTTACAGAGACTTAAATGAAAAATATCCTCTCATTTAAAAATAGACCATAAAGGCTCTTAGGTTACTCCTCCTTTGAGGAATAATTCAGTCTGAGAGCAAAACATCCAAGAACTGGGTTCTGACTTCAGAGGCTGACTCCTTTATCTGGCATTGGTTTATCATTAAAAATGGCTTTAAAAAGTAACCTGAGGGCTTTTATTCGAGGTAACTTATTGATTTTGCTATCATATCTCCTCCTTTTGGAAATGAAAAGGTATTTTAAACAATGTCTAGCTTTCAGCTCTGGAGACCAGCCGGACTCTTCCCATCTTACTTCTTGTTATCAAAGACAGTAGAACCATAGAGTGTGTCCAGCCACGGCATCACCCATTTCTGTGGCTTGCCTCCTGCTGACAGATTGTGTCCTGGAAGCCCTCTGCAAAAAACAGAAGAGCTTTTATATGAGTTGTGGAAGGTCCAGAGTGAAGACGAGGTTGTTAGAAAAAGGTACCCAAGGGCTCTTTTCATCTTTAGAGTGTCATTTACCTGGGATGATGCTCAATGTTGCAGTGATGAAATCAGCAAGTTTCATCACATTTTTTTGTGTAAAGCCTTGTCAGTGCAAGGCCAGTTACATACACAATAGTCATTGTGCTAAAGCTTGGCTCAGCATAAAGAAGAAAAAATATCCCACAATATCAGAAGCTCCTGACTTGATTTCTGAGAACTTTCTGAGAGGCTGAGTATCTTCCTGTGCTCTTTCCCAGTCTAATAAATAAATTTGGCTATGGGATAAAGAGTCTTTCAAATTTATTGTACGTAGTTGTATTTTTTTGCACATAGTTTAGGAAATACAGAAAGTGATCAAAAAATGCTCCTGATGACTGGCCAGCATAAGAGCATTTGATGATCTGCTGTGGATCCCAGAGCAGAAGTGTCTACATCACAGAAATATTCAGAATGAACTGATTTCTCCAGGGGGCAGGGAGCATTCTTGGCAGAGAAGCAAAGACTGTGAAGGCCTGATCTACATTTTAGCTCTTAGAACTGACTGTGCCAGCTCAGAACTGATGGAAAGCTTGCCATTGTGATGCTTTGCTCTGTGGAAAAGGGATTCAGAGAAGCACTTAATTGTACAATGTATTATTGTTTTTAAAGAATCAGGGTATCTGTTTCCAATCTTCTAATACATTAACCTTGAAGTTTGTTCATAATGAGGTAGTCTAGCCTTACCAGTTAGGCATTGAAGCAAAAGACTTGTTGTTATAAAGACAGCAGGCTAGGGAAGAACAGGTGTACTGGGTAACCTCTGGGCAATACTGGGAAAGAACATCCACTCTGTACATTCACAGGGGAGGACACCTCTTTCATTGCATTTACTGCACGTTCTGCATCATAAAATTATTTGAGGTGAGAACCATTTTAGAGCAACTGAGTGAGCTACAAAGCAGGAGAGGTTCCACTAGTGTTAATTCTTGTTGTTTAGGTTTTGGGGTTTCTATCTGCTCATATACTCACAGCCTTCTTTTCAACATTTGAAGATGCTCTAGATTACTTCTGTCTCACCTAACTGGGATCTGCTTGCCCCTATGGAAAAAAAAAAAACAACAAATTGTGGGTAGGAAGCTGCCCCACTTCCTGGCTGTACATACCCCTATCTATACAACATGTATATGTATGTTGAGTGATTGCATTGTAGTGGCTTTTGTAATGCAATAACTATGGTGTCAAGAAAATGTGGTTGGAGAAAACTATACTTACAAATTAACATGAATAGAAAATCAAAGTTACTGAAAAGGAAATACAGCTGAAGAATTCTTACTGTGAGCCACCACCATGTTTTCCACAATATGCCAGCTTCTGTATCCTCTAAATAGCCTTTTATCCTCTTTGCAGCAGAAGTGAACTTTAATTTTCTCTGTACTCTGAACTGGAGATATTGGTGCTCAATCTTTTCATAATGTGCTGATGAATTGAAATGCTAACCTTGGCACGGGTTCACCAGTTTCCGTAACTTCCCACCAAAATAATCCAATGCCAGCTGGTGAATAGCCTGGAGGAGTTTTGGGTGCTGCTAACTGAAGCATGCCATTGAAATGTTAGTCTTCAGGATCACCAAGTTTTTTATTGATGCTTATAAGAAAAACCCAGCAGCCTCAGATGGACCCACATGTCATATTAGTCACATGGCAGGTACAGAGACAAGTCAAAACAACTGAATTATGGGAAAAACATAAGGTCTCCTGCCTGAAGAAAACCCCACATACCATGTCATTTCAGAGGAAAAACCCTTCTGTGACCAATCCTGGGTGACAAGTAGGTGGGCTCAGAGGCTGGAAAGACCCATCTCTGTAGTATTTTTGTCACTGTGTCTTTGGTTACGTACACATACCAGAATAGGAGGAAATGCCTGTCTTTCTTTCAGATTCCTTTTCAGCTATGTACACTGTCTCCAGGTTGCCTGTTGCTACACCCCTTGAGGCCTCATTGGAGTTTACACTATCGTGCTTGGTATTTGTTTACTTTTGGCGGACACAGGCTAAGGTTACAGGTTTGGGAACTAGTACATAATTGTAAGGACAGCTTCCTGTGTAACTTTTTTCCTCCCTCTTCCTCTTTTGTAAAGTGTGAACCTTTCTTTGGAACTCCAAGTGACTGTATTGTTACAATGTTTGTATGTAGAGATTTGTTTTAACATGGCTTGTGTGGAGGACCTTTGCTCTTGTTATCTCACATTCAGTTTTATTAAGTGCTTGATAGCTTTGCCAGCCTTCTGTGGGGGAGGAGAGATGATGGGGTGGCTTCAAACCTTGGCTTTTTTTAAAGCAAATTTGCCCAGCTTTACCTAGAGCAGTATGAGAATCTGGGGTGTTCCTAACTGTTCTTCAGTAATCCTGATCTGATTGCTTCTTGGAGAAAGAGATCAGCTTTGAAACCCTCAGAAGAGAATATATTGTTTAATGTGCTAAGCCAGCACTGACCAAGAAGGCCCATCAGTTTGTCATGCATGGAAACCTGCATGGTGTTTCACCCCACCAGAAGGTGTCTGTTGAGCACAGAGTGAATCATGGCAACTCACACTGCTCTGCAAATGGAGCCACCGCAGCTTGCACAGCCAAGGATCAGCCCTTCCATGTTTTGGTGGTTAGGAAACCTGTGAGTGAAATCCTACTGAGGTTTGAGAGGAGAAGAAAATGGGTGTTGGAAGCCTCTCAACTTCACAGGATTTCTTTGGTATTCATACACATTTGCAAGAATGTATTCCAAGCATCTTGTACTGTTATTAGTAACTTGTACTGTAGTTTGTTAGCAGTGTTGACTACCTACATAGCTAATATTCTGTTGCAACTTAGTAAAAGTGTAAACAACAGCAAAAACAGGAGTTTAGAACTTGTATGTACTGTTTTTTATATTAAAGCACTTCAATTAAAAGTTCAAGGAAAAATGTGTCTGTAGCCTTTGTAACTGTTTGGATAACAGATGTGTGGAAAGAGCTGGGAGTGCCCTCTTCCCAAGATCTTCCCTGTTTGCTTTGGTACTAACCAAAAGAGATGGTCAAAATTTTGAGAAGAACTTTATGTGTTAAAGTTTATTCAGCAAACAGAAGGTGCCAGCAACCTAGTCCAGAAGACATTATAATCTGAAGCATCTGAGGGACGGCCGAGCCATCATCGAGTGCTGATCCACACAGATGTGAGTATCTGCAAAGGAGGGGACCAGTTAATGAATGAGTTCACGTGTAGTATATTAGATTTCTTTTATTTTTATTGCAAATTCCCTCAGAGGTCACTGGAAGCCTGTTCATGTGAAAATGAAGGAAAAGCATCCCCAGCCCAGGGTCATTTCAGGGGTACTGGAAAGTGGTGAGTTTGGGTACCAGAGGAGTTGTGTTGGAAAACAGCAGCACACAGAGGCAACAAATGGTCCTCACCACACATCCCAGAAATTGTTTCTCTCTCCTCTCTGCCCCCTAGCCCCCCTCAATGTGCATATCCAAATACTTTCCTGGATCACATCACTGTGGGATCGGCGTGCATAAACAGACATCTCTAAAGCAGCTTGTGATTTGGTGATCTCAGCCCAGCTCTTAGTAGCCAGATGCCCACAATATGAAAACAACCATCAAAACTGTCTCTTTTGCTGCCACTGTTTAATCAAAGGGACAATGGGGGAGAATGGCAGTCTTATTTCTACAAAGAGCCCTTCAATGTCAAATTTGCCATACAGTAGAGTAGCATTCACCTCTGTGGCACAGACCACAGCCACTCCGGAGGGGAACAAAAGCTCTCAGACAGCACGCAATTAATCCAGCATCTATTAAACCAAGCACGGGTAATTTTGAAGGAACGTAACAGATTTCTGCTTTAAATTATTCTAAGCACTATTTTTAACTCTACACAGTATGCACAGCTCCAAGTACAAACCAGAAGGCTCTGTTTCTGGCAGCTGTTATCTTCCCAGTAGCTGTTTTACATCCCTGGCATCTCATAATCTTGAGACAAAAATCAAGTAAAATACAGCAGAGGAACAGCATTAAAATGCCTCTGGTTTTTCTGCTGCCCAAAGCTGTGTTCAGGTGCTCAACGCCAGAGCAAACAATTAATTCCATGACCAAGGGAACTAATGAAATCTAGTTACCTATGGATTTATGACAAGATGTTACCTTGGTGCCAGAGACTTGAGGAATTAGTGTTTCTGCCAATATTTTGAATCCAGATGAGAGTGTTATCAGCACTAGTCTCTGGAATGGCATGATAAACTTTGAAATAGATACATTTTTTTTAAAAGTTATATTATACAACATACAGTGAGACATGAAATTTACTGATGGGAATTTACAAGATAATTAAAATCCCAGATCAAAACAAATATACCTTGTCTGCTAAGTCCTAAAAATGGGACTAGCTACTTCTTTTATTTCTTTAATGTCTGTCCCCACTTTTTCCAGTGCAATGCCATGGAGTAACAGTGTGATTGCCAGTGGTGTGATTGCAATAAAAGACACATAGTATTTGTAATAGTAGAGCAAAAGGTGTAAATAAACAATACGTTTTCACAGAGGAGGAAAATTACCCAAATATCTAAGATGGACATGTATTTTTAAATCTTTTAAAAAGTGATTTGGAAAAGAAGAAGAAAAGGGAGGTGAGAAGTTTACTGAGAATGAAAAACTGTTCTGGGCAGTCAAACAAGAGTCGACTGTGAAGAACTGCAGAAGTTTTTCATGATAATGAGGAACTGAGTTGTAAAATGACAAATGAAATCTACTGTTGATAAATACACAGTAATGCTTCTGGGGGAAAGAAACACCCTAATTATACATGCATAATGAGGGGCTCTAAATCAGCCATCACTTCATGGGAAAATGATCTCAGCATCATTGCTAATTTTGAGAAAATGACAGGTCAAGGCTGAGCAGATGTCAAAAAGCAAGTAAAATGTTAGGAATAACTAGGAAGGGAGAGAGAGAGAAAAAAAAAAGACAAAACAGAAAACATCATTAAGTCTCTGCATAAATCTGTAGTGTGGTCCTGTGCTGGGCAGTGTTTGCAGCTTCTCTGTGCTCCCACCCTCCCATCCCCACAGCCTAGAACACATCCAAAGAGCCAGAAGAGGCACAGGAGATGGCAAGAAAGCACTGGCACTATAGGACAGCTGCTATGCAAGGAGAGAACAAGTGTGCTGGGACTCACTGGCTGTCAAGAGAGATGGCAAAGGAGAGACAGGTTTGCAGGTTTGCTGGGAACCAGCCACGGCAGAGAACAAGGTGCACTTCCAGCCCCAGTCATACTGAAGCATCTGGCTCCCTGCAGCTGAATAGGCACAGCCCAGCTGTGGGGTACACAGTCTATATGCACCTTGGTCCTCATATTTTTGGCCCACAAACTTCCTTTAGAGGTCATTATTAGGGAAGGTTATCTCCACATCCAATCCCATACGTTGGTTTTCACACCTTATTTTAATAGAGTTTATCCCTAATCTTGGCGATTAACCTAGCAGCACATCAGAAGAGAGTGAACCCTCCATCCACTTCTGTGGGACCAGGATTTTATCTCTAAGTGTAGAAGCTTCCTAAGAAGATACAACAATGATTGCAAAGACTGAAGGTAGCTCTTCATCACAGCAGAAATTGATTTAGTGGCTTTTTATGTTGTGCTCCTGCAATGCCCGAGTGCATCTATCTGTTCAGATACCACAATAGCTCACTGTTGCACAGCCTCTGCTTTAGTGATTTGTTTACATGCCCATCTTATTTTTGGGAAATAAGAATCCATAGGAACTGAAAGAGCCTCCTTCCTAATGCTGGCTGGCTGTGCTGAATGGAAGAAAGACCCATCAGTCTCAAAGAGATGCTATGGAGAGCAAAGGTACATTCCCGGCAGCCTGACCTTGGACAGGAGACTCACCATTTGCGACAGGCAGCAGTTCCCTTTAATAAATATTTCATGGCAGAGAATGGCAGACTTGGGGAGAAAATGGAGGGCAGGGTTCAGCCTGTGACGCAAGGTGATGTGACCAGACCTTGTCTAGCAGGGCTGGAGGCCACCTAATTGGCATTCCCACGCCATTCTTACGAAGAGCATTCTGTAGTCCTCTGGGAACACAAAAATAATTAAAAGGCCCCCAGCATGCAGTGTTGCTAATGGGCTCTTGCTTGTCATGTGATGTTTTTGTGCTCAATTAGAGCTGAGCAACACAGACTGCTCAAAATTCCCATCTCCCTTCGAGAGACACCTGGGTGGACCAAGCCTCCTTTTCTGCTGCATGATGGCCCTTGTTGTGCATTGCCCTGCAGCGTTTGTGATGAGGAGCTGAAGGCTGGGGCGGCAGCTGAGCTCGGTGCAGCAGAGCACACAGTGCTGTGTTTACGGTGCTGCAGACAGAGCTCTGGCACTGGGGGTAGAGCACACAGAGCTGGTCGGTGCTCACAGAGCTGGGCACCTCCGCCGTGACCTGGAGCTGCAGGATCACTGCACATATGGTACAAAGCAAAGGCCCTGGATCTCTTCCAGGCAAAGCCTCACTCATACATTGTGTATCTGTGTGGACTTCTGGCTTCTCCTAACACAGTGCAAGGCCACAGCTGTCTGGCAAAGAATTCCTTCAATATTCTCCCCCTTTTCTCTATGCAGATCCTGTATGGGATGATGCTGAGAGACCTATCAACACCTTTTGTGCTTTCTCAGGAGAGATTTGGCCACCTGAAGGCAATTTCTCTTTGCAATCTCAGATTGCCTTCTGTCCAGACACCTGCTTTATTTACCAGCCCTGCTATAGAGGCTGCTTTGCCAGGTCTCTGTGCCTAATGCTGTCTCTGGTGCTCTCACAAGCCTTGATTCATTTTGCAAGCCATCGGTGCAAGCCATTGCTGCCTCATTTGGGCCAAAACAACAATTCCTCTCCAAGGTATGGTTGTTTGAGTATTCATGGGCTAAACTTTAGGTAATTAGCATTGTTAATGTTCTCTGTGTGATATTACAGCTGTGGGCCTCATTAAAATATTCTCCTGGGAGAAGTCAGGTGAAAAGTCAGGTGTCAGCTTTGCTTCATGTGGAAAAGCCTGCCTGTTATTCTGAGAGAATTATTTGTTTAAACACTGGATTTACACATGATGGGGTATTTAATCCCCAATGCTTCTGACAGCCGGAGATCTGGGCTGAGCTGCCGAGCAGCACTGGCTTGGAACCTGGCAGCAAGGATCTCCATTTCTTCTGCCTAAGAAAGGCTTGGCCTTGTGGGCTCCTGCCCAGGATGCAGGATGCAGGCAGCAGTCTGCAGGTTGGTCTCCCCAGTGCCAGCTGCCCCACCCCACCATAAGGCCCTGTCAGATCCTGCCCACTACCTGGCCAGCCCCAGCCCAAGCCCCAGCAGCTTCCCTGAGCAGCCAGAGCCTGAGGAGTGCTTTTAAAAGAAAGGACAGAGACAAAAGTCCACAGAGTAGCTCAAACTGATCTCAACCAATGGAATTCAGGTGATGAGAAGAGAAACAAAGAAACAGCCTCTGCTCCTCAGTCAGCTGATGGCATGGTTCAGGGCCATTTTCCCATGGCACTACCAAGTGCAGTGGGGGTCATCCCATCCTGTCTCTGTATTTTGTACAAGGAATGGGAGACTTGAGCATGTTGCCACCCCAGGCAGTGAGGGAGTTGTGCCCCAGTAGGGGTTTGGAGGAGTCCATATAGCTCAGACATGGGGCATGACACATCTATGCTCTGCAGGAGGCTCTGCATTTGCTCTATGACCTTCCTGAGTTCTTTTCTCCAGGCCTGCCAGCAGCTGCCTGGGCAATTATTTATAAACAGGAGTTGAGCTTCTCCAGCTGAAGGAGGTGGTTGTGCACAGATGTCAGTGCAACAAATGGGCACATACCAGATGTTTGCAGGCACTGAGCAGCAGCAGGCAGACATGCCCACTGACAGACACGTAGCGAGATGCATGCTGGCTCTAAACCTCTAAACCTGGCCTGCTGTAGATGCACAGAATGTGCATAAATGGTGGTGTTATTGGTTTGTTTTTTGTGGTTGTGTTTTTCTTTTTTTGTTTGTTTGTTTGTTTTTTTTTTGGGGGGGGTCGGTTGGTTTTTTCTTTCTTTGTTGTTGTTGTTTGGTTTTTTTAAAAAATGTTTCACCCAGTATGCCTCTAGTATCACTTAGTGAGTTGGCCTCAGGAGCACAGAGAGTTGTTCTTGCACATGGGGAGAACAGCCACCACTGTGGCTAGGCTGAGTGCTCAGTCCCAGGCAAAGCTTTGAGCTTTGAGATGCCACACATGACTGTCACTTGGCTGCCATCTGAAACCAATAGCTGCAGCCTCTAGGTATGTTTCTCCAGGAACGGATTTTGTTGTGATTTCCCTTGGGGGGTTTGGCAGGCTGCTCAGATGGGTAATGACCGTTTGAGTGTTTCCCCCTTCCTTTCCATTCAGCTATTTAAATGTCCTTATTTCTCATGGATCTTTCTGCTTGTGGGAGTGGTAGGTAGGTGGGTGGAAAAGCAGAGAGGTGGAGAGATGCAATGGAGGTATCAGGTTTCTGGTGTGAAGACAAGCTGAGGGCCTGGGTGGGAATGAAGGATGGTGATGGGTGAGTAGGAGGAAGCCTCACAGGATGGAAAGAAGGAGTGAAGAGACTGCAGGATGAAGATGGGAATGGAACATTACCTGACTGCAGGGAGATTTGTATAGCAGGATGCTGCTTTGTGTCAATTATGCAAATCACCTGTGCGTGCTGTGGAGTTGCTTCCTTGGGTTTGCTGTTTTGGTAGAGGATGGCTGGCTGCTCCCCAGGCTGCTGCAGCCCCTGTCACTGTGGGCAGCACCAGGCCAAGAGCACAGAAGGGTAAATGGAATTGCCTTGGTCAGCTTTTCTGAGAAACACCTCAGCTGGTTCATAGTGGAGTACTTCCAGTGAGTCTACTATGCTGCTTCACACCTGCCAAAAATCTGACCCATCAGATTTTGTGCTGAGGGAAGTGTTTAGTTCTTCTTTCATTAGTAAAATTATCAGCAAAATTACCTGTTTTACCATGTCCTGCTTGCTCTTTTAGGAGCATTTCACCAGAAATAGCTAAATCCATTCAACATCCCTGTTCTGAACTTTCTGAGAGCTGGGAGGAGCCTGAGGTAAAATCACACAATGTAAAGCTCAGGAGGATCCACTTTTTGTCTTGGGCCCATATATCCATAGTCCAACCTTGTCCTAACCTTCAGTGTGCAAGAGCTATGCACAGAGCTCTCTGCCTTTGTGCAGAGAACAGAAATGGCTCTTGGGAAAAATTTGACTCCATCTGTAGCCAGGCCATGCAGCCAAGTCAAACTGCAAAATTTGGGTCCACATTTTGTCTGATGCCTGGTCAGGGTATTCAGAGTAGAGCTTAACTTTGCCTCATGAGTTAGAGGCAAATAGCAGACCTGAGAGGTGGCAGTGCTTGCTGCAAAGCCTGTGCCATACCTTCATACACCTGGAGCATAAGCCATGGACAGAAATTCTTTGTAAGAATGGGAATCACGTAGGGAAAACAATTTTGTCTCAGGAGAATTCAGAGCAGGATTTTATACATTGGTAGAGGCCAGAACAGTGCAATATCAACTACTAACATCTTTACTAATAACACTAACTTTGGAGAAACCCTGGGCACAGGGATTTTATCTAATTTAAATGTAGCTCTCCTGTGCTTCCTTTGCTGTGAACTCGTGCAGATGAAAGAGGAATAACTATCCTGCCGACAAGCAGTTCCACATAATGGAGATTAGCAGAGGCACCAGTGAGGAGCAGGGCTCCTATCAGGTGCTGACATTCCCGCAGCACTGAGCAGAGCCTGCATTCAAATTATTCTGAGGAGAGCCGACTCTTCTGCAGGGACAGCACAAGGAATGCAGCAGGGACTGGGAAAAGGGGTCCCTGTGCCTCACAACTCCCTGAGCACAGGAGTATTCGCTCATTATCTGCCTGATGGACTGGTGTGTGACTCCTTTCCTCCTGCCCTGCTGCATGAGTGTGTTTCCATGTGCATCAGTGTATCTGTTTCAGGCTAGCATGTTCATCTGATGATACATATTTATATAATGTAAATAATTGACATGCAATAAGGAAATGTGCTTTATCAAATGAAGTGAGACCAGGCAAGGCCCAGCAACAATTCATATTCATACACTGTGCATTTCCTCCCTGTTTAATCTGTGTTTTAAAGGAACCTGTCCCTACTGGGAATTGCACTGCCAGCCCTCACCGGCCTCATTTTGTGCCTACTATGCCTTCAAAACTAATCCATCCTCAAAGCCAGAGGCTCATGTCAGCTTCATTCTGAGAGTGAGCATTTAATTTCTGTGTGCTCCTAGCCTTTAAAAAAACACAACATTTAAGCTAATAAAGGGGAAGAGCAGGGGGAGAGTAGAGAAACAGCAATCTGACTCTCCATCCACCCATCCGTCCATCCATCCACCTGTCACAGGTAAACCCAGTATTTTACTATGAAAACAGGTATCTCCTTGTCCTCTCTCTGCCATATTGACATTAGGACTCTGTGTAAGACTCATGAGGCCCATTTCTCTTGGATTTAAGTTCAATGCCCCTGCACTTCTTTCACCTGCCTTTAAAAATGTCTTCTTCCCTCTGCTGATTTTGTAATGGCAGCATAAAGTTTTGAATGATGAAAGAGGACTTAAATTTATGATCCTGGTGATCCTGATGGCAAGTGCCAGGTGAAAGTACAAATCTTCCCTGAATCCAGCTTGCAAAGATCCAGGCATGTGTGTACCCTTTCCACTCTCTGTGCCTCCAAATGTTCCTTCTTTGGTCTTGGGAATGTGTGGAGAAGCAATTTCATTAATTGTGTGCTGAAGCCTGCGAACAAATTAGCATCTGTGCACAAAGGTGCTCCCCTGGCCACCCTGTCTGTGCTGCTACACTTAATTGGTGTGAGTGTGGCAAGGGAGAAGCCAGCAGGCAGGCACTGCATTTAGCTTCCCTCTTTCTTCCCCTCTCACTCAGAAATTCCTCTACATTATTTTTGATTCAGAGTCTTCAGGCATCTTGTTTAATTTATGCTGCAACTTTCTTATTGTTCCCAGAAATGCATTTGCAAAGAAACAAATCCATGCAGAGGATCTTTATGAGAGGGTGAAGGAAGCTGCCAATGGTGATTATGCAGTGAGACAATCAGCATGAAGAGTGGCTAGTGCCTCTGAACAAAGAAGTTATCGGTAAAAAATGGCAGCTTTGATCAGTCTGTGTTTTCACTTGCTTCCATGAGAGGCTGTAACCCTTTAGCTTTGAGTCCAGCCATCAAAATCAGTCTGCTCTTCCCTGAAAAGGACTATGTGGAAAATACCTTTCTTCTCCTCCACATTCCCATTTGAGATGTTCAGGATTAACATGGCATCTCCAAGCTTATGCCTGATGTTTCTTCCCCTCCTTATGAGCCTGGGCTGTTGTCTTTGGCCTGTAACTGCTTTCGTGTGCTTTGTCCTGCTCCCACTCATACAGGTTCTTCATGGTCTGTATGTATATTCAGATTTTTCAAGGGGATGTTCATGAAGGCACTGCTGTCCAGGGAATACACCCCAAGGAAACTGTCTAGAGCAAGATCTGAGCTTTTCAACACAATGAGAGGGAGCAGTTCTGTGCCCTTTGCCTTGGGTATTGGCAAAGCTGCAATCCAGAGGGAGCTGCCTGCACAGAAATGTGTCCCCCTCCTTGGTAACAGCCTCCAGGGCTTGTGCTTCCTGTGGGGGTGAGGGGAGAGAAGTCTGCAGCCATTCCTCAGCCAGGGTGTCCCCTAGCATGGCCCCTAGCTGGAAATCCTGCCACAGCAGGGGAACTTGGCACCCCACCTCTCAGAGGGATACAGCTGGCAGTGGCATAGCACCATCCTTTCCCAGCAGCACTGCTTTTACAGAGTCTATGGCCCAGTATGGTGAGCCTTATGACTGCAGGAGGAAGGAGAAATTAGCATGCATGTCCCTGTGCCTCTTGGGCCCACAGCATCCAGGTCTCATAACTCTCCCTTTCTCTGTGCTGTCCTGATGCCTCTATTGTTTCTCATCAGCTCTCAGTATGTTGATTTAATGTCTTCTGCCTTCCTGGGGCAGAAATAACACTTGTCCTTTTCCCTCATCTTGAAGATGATGCTATGCAGCTGCAGAGAGTCCTTGAGAGAGCATTAGTGGCATTACTGGCAGCTCTGACCCACAACTATCTCTTCTTTGTCTGCTCTAGACAAGAGAATTTCCCAATCCTACAAACTGTAATGAAATGATGAACAGGAGACCAGGGTTGTTTTCTGGGTGTAGCAGAGCTGTAATGCCCTCTGCAGAGGCACAGGTTCAGCTCCCCCTCAGTGCTCAAGTACGTTGATGACAATCAGAAGAGTTGGTTTTGGTACTGTCAGAACAGTGCCAGTTGCCTGTTTGGTCATGTGTAAATGGGCAGGACCTCCTCCAGGCACAAAATCCCTAGGAGGTGCAAGACTTTGCACTCCTCCATGCTGCCGGCTTTTCTGGTGCTGCGCATGTGCAAAGCAGGGAACACTGCCCAGGCACTCACTGGAGAAATACTGAGGGATACTGTGGTGTGCTCCAAGAGTGGCACAGGAACAGCAGGTTCAGTTTGTGCTGAATGCACAAACATGTGACTGTCCCAAGGCCACACAGTGTAACAGAGGAGTCATTCAACACAAAGCTTCGGCTCACTTGAAATGCAGGACTTGCTAGAAAACACTGTCCCCAAGGTCACTGAAAGATATTGCTGGACTCAACAGCTCAACACCTCCTGTTGAGCTGTTCAGAAGGTAACAACAAGCTTATTTGAAATGTGGCCCGAGGCTTGCTGGGAAGCCAAGCTCTGGCTGAGCAGTCTGCTCTGCCCAACACCCTGGGCCAGTGCTGACTGCAGCCTGCCTCCACCTGAGCGGACTTGCTTGTAAGGCAGCTCCAGGCTCCCTGCAAACCCAGGCCCCCTGTGAAACATCCATCAGTACCAGACAGTCTGCAGCTGAGCCTGAGCTTAGCTTTGTATCTTGCACAAAGTAAAAAGCCAACAGTATTTTCCTTGGCTCCACAGCACCTCCTGGTCTTGTCATTGCCTCTGCTGTACACTGCCACTACTGTTGGTTTACTCCTAGGGATGAGTCAGACAGGCAGTGGCATCTTGTCCTGACGTTTCTGGACCCACCAAAGTTTTCAGCAGCTTTTTGCTGAGGCGGTTCTGACTCCTCTGGGTTCCACCAGCTTCCCCTTCCCTCTCCTATTTCAGGGCAGCTTGAGCCATGATTTTTGTGTTTGCACTTGCATGGGGAACCCAATGTAGGAGCTGGAAGCTGGCCATTTCTGGGTTGGAAATTTTGTGAGTGTAGAAGGCTGGAAAGCCAGGGCTCTGGCTCAGACAACAGCCACCCTGGTTCCCTGCCAGAAGCTCTTCCTTATCCCTGCCATTTAGGTTTCTCCCTGCTTGAGGAGGCAAATGAGTTATGATCTTGAGGAACTGGCACGGGCGCAGAGCCAGGGGAGACCAAGAGCAAGCAGACAAATGATGGGAGCTCTCAAAATAGTAGGTCAAAGACAGGAGGACAGAGTAAAGAGGGAGGAAAATTCAGACATAGTCTTCTGCTGCAGTTTCTGAGGAGGACAACTTAATTCCCAGCAATTAAAAGGTTAATTCCCTTGACAACACCTCCCCCTCTTTCCCAAAGTCTATCTCAGAAATAATCAAAGTATTTAATTAATATTGCAGTAGTCCAAATAGTACAATCATCTTCCAGGAGTATTTACATGTCAGGCTATAATTAGCAGCCTCCTTGGCACCAGCCCACATGAGGTGACAGGTCGAAGTTTCCATTACATGCTGCATTTTTCCATACCATTGCTCGTTCCTGAGTGACTGTGAAATGAGTTAACCAAACTCAGCAAAGATGATGGATTGAATGAGCCATAGTGGCAGTCAGAAGAGGAGCAACTGATTTTTTCTTGTCAGAAAGTTGGTGACAATAATTAACACCTTAGTTAAGTGATAATCTCCTTCATTTTTTTAAAGTATGCTTTTCAAGTAGTCTGAGAAGTGGAATTTCAAGATTTCTCTATTTCCTAGTGATGATGAACCATTTCTACCTTGACTAAGCTTCCATCTCCTACTTAGGAGGGCAGTGCTTTGTCCAACCTTCTGGATGATGTCTCTTGTTCCAACAGAGGCAGATGGGTGAAAGAGTGGCTGCACTTAAAAAACTAAAATTGTTCTTGAATGCCTTTTACTCCTAGACCTTGCTGTTAGCCACTCAGACAAGACAGGAAATGTAAGGAGGCAAAATGAAGTTTCAGACCAGAAATGAACTTCTTTCTGTGGAGAAAGGTTTTTGGGTTATGATCAGAGCTGCAGGAGGTTGAGTCCTGGAGCACTGGCTTCTGCCACTGCCTTTTCTGAGATTTTTCCATTTTTACTATCATTTTACTCAAAAAAGCTATTTATAAAGGATCAAAACAGATACAGGTGTATATCTAGAAGAAAATATCAATGAGCAAATTCCCACCTTTTCTCTTACAAAAATGTAAGCATTGTTATTTTCTCACTCAGATGTGTGTGTTGCCTATTTGCAAGGGCAACTGGATGGGAAAGGGCCCAGTGAAGTGGGCACTGACACTAAAGAGTCATCTGGTCTCCTGGGTGGTTTGTGAATTTCTTCCTGGAACTTCATCCCTACATAATGTTCAAGGGTTTTGCAGAAATGGTGGCTTGTGGTTTGGTACCATGTCAGCTCCTAATTTAGCTGGCTTTCTGTTTGGATGTGAAGCTCCAAAGACATTTTTTGCTCCTCACTGACCCACTCAGAAGTCCTATGCTCCATTTTGGGTAGGAATGTGGATGCAGTATGTTTGAGGGAGATGAGGGAAAGGAAGGATGAAGCATTTAGGGTGCATGCAGATTTCAAGATGATACCCTGCCTGGCTGCTGTGAGGCAGCAGGAACATTAATGCTGACCCCCACCTATGGGCTGTCTTACAGCTGCAGCTGGACAAAGATGTGAACAAGCAAAAGTGCCTCCTCAGGCAAGAGGAAGCCAGTGGAAAAGTAGAGGGATAAGGAAATATAAATCAGATGTTTTTGCAGTGAAGTTTCTTGATTAACCTCTTGTCTGGGCCTCCCCCAATGCCTCACATATGGCTGCTGCTCTGCTGGTCTCCTGTGCTGGCAACAGTGGACTGCCCTTCATGCCTCAGAGGGTGCAGGGCTCAATTATGCACTTACATGTCTTCCTCAAAATTGGCACCATCTGGACCACCACCTGAATGTCATTTTTTTTCCTGCACAGCTTCTCACATGATTTGCCAGCTTGTGTTTGTGATTAGGAGGGGGGGATGTGTGTGAAAGGTGGTGAGATCTGGCACAGGTTTTTTGCATAAGCAATGCCACTGACAGAACTTTTATTTAGAATTTAATTGATCTCTGCACCTCCTTGGAAACCTGTGCCACTTATTCAGAGGAACTCCCTAAATCTGTGTCAACCACCAACAGGGCTAAGTTTAGTCTTCTAAAGGAACACATTAATCACCTTAAAGATAACTTCAGAAATAATAAGCAGCTTTTTGTTTGAAATGCTTCCACAGGGAAGAGAGAACATACCAGGACAGGTCTTGGAGAGGGCCAGTCTCTGTTGAGTGGTTCAGGTAGCACAGGCACCCAAACAGCATCTACAGATCAGTTCTCACAACCTCCTTCAGGATGCTCAGGTGAAACAAGTATTGCTTCATCACCTGGAGCACAGCTGGAGCTCTGATTATACAAAAGTGTCCAAAATCACAATCTTCATTTTAGAAATTTGCTGTATTCCAGGACACAGAGTCCTAAATCAAATTATGATTTCATAAATCTGACTAATCCATGCTGTTGAGATTACACTTTTGTACCAATGCTGCCTCTGCCACCAGCCAGTTTCACCAGCACAGGAAAGAAGGCCACTATTTATAGAGGCTGTACTCAGGTGGTACCTTCTTAGTACACAGTCCAGCTGTACAGCACCCAATCATGACCTCTGTCTGGGGCGAACAATAATAATGACATTGGTTCACAGGGTGTGAAATTATTTGCATACACCAGTAAAAAAACTTCTAATAATGAAATTTTAAAAATATGGATGTTTTAATAATATTAAATATATTACTTTTTATAGGGAAGCTTGGAAAGTTTAGTGTCTGCTGCCTTCACAGAGGCCATGAGGAAATGAGTTGGTTGCATTGCAACCAATAAATCACAAACTTCTAGGTAAAACCTCTTTCAAATCATGTTGCATGACAGTGTATATCAACCAAATAAGGGTTTTCAATATTTTAGCATATGCAGACACATAGTCCTTGTCACTACCTGTGCCATCATTAGTGAGTTAATCCGAGAGTCGCACCCTCTGCCTTCCTGGCATCAAAGGCAGTGCAGCTGGCATCATTATGGAAGCCCTGCAAATGCACAGGTGTTTTCTAAACAGCTGTGAGTGCTGATCCTCAAGGTCAAGGAGGGCTAGATACTGCCTCCCGAAGAAAGCTCAAGGAAAACCAGGAGCCATGGAGTGTCACTACCTCCAGGTGGGGGCTAGTCATATGAAAACTGGGTGACACCTTCACTAGTATGGAGAGGAGGATTTGCCATATTAGTTCTGCCTAATGGTCAATACATTAAAAAACAGGAGAGGCCAGGGTTGGCTCCCCTTCTAGGAAGAAGAAAGCAGGTGCCTTGCTGGGGAGGGCTGGTGAAGGAGCCTACATGGGCTGTGAACACACTCTGTAGAAACACTTCCATTCATATTTTCACAGCCAACATGCAATTACAGCAAGTCCTTCAGTATGCCCAGTGTAAGGGAAGCTTCCAGAAGAAATTTTGCTTCTACTGCTAAAGAAATCATACAGCATTCTTTGTTTACCCTTAACTCACAGCAGTCTGATATCCTTTCAGTTTTGGGTAACTGATCGCTCTGGGTGTACTGCTCCTCTCATTTTTCCAGTCAGGGAGGCTGTGCTGTCAGCTCTATGGTTTGCATCCTCTACAAGTTACATCCTTTACAAGTTACCTCCATAATCAACAGCCAAGTAGTCATTCTGGTGGCCTTCTGGCAGAGTCTCTGTAAAAGTTCTCCTAATTTACAACAAATATATATATATATTATATATAGGGGGAGCTTAGGTTCACAGCTACACCACAGGTAAGTAGGGTAGGGCTGTAGAACTGTACTAACATAAGGATTTGCCTTGTCCTTTTGGAACCAAGCAGGTCTAGGTCAGCCAGAAGAAGCTCTGCCAGAGAAGGGTCACGGGTCTCAGCCTTTTATGTGAAACTTGACTTGATCACAATGTCAAGAGCTCAGCTGCTGGTTCAGCACAACACTAATTAAAACTGTATCTTACATCCCTTTAATGACTGGTCTAACAAATGGGAGCAAGAATTGATCAGATACCCAAAGTCAGTTAGTTTTGGCTGTTTCAGTAAAACAGGAGCATTGCTGTGAAATAGCTCATAGTCAGACACACAAACAGATTAGCACACATGTGGAATTAACTCCAAAAAAACTTAAGGAAAGCATGCTTTTGCTCAAGATGCTGAGAGAAGAGGTCAATTTCCTTCTTAAGTGCCTATCCTGAGTTTGAGTAGAGGATGGACAGATGGATGGAATAAGACAAGAGAAATTATTGAAATCCCTGATAGTTTACTTGTTTTTAACAGACTGAATGGGTTTTTTTCCGTTAGTTTGTTTTTTAGTTTTTTGCTTCTTGTTTGTTTTTTTTTAAATAATGAACCAGCTCTTTCATGAAGTCCAGGGGGCCAGCAATTGCTCTTTTCCACCTAGAAATTGAGTGTTGGAATGGTGCCAGCTCTCAAAGAAATGAAGTGCTAGCCAGTGGCAAGAAAATGCAGTTTGATTTATTCTAAACCTTTAAAGAGAGTGGTAGGCCTGTACATTAAACCCAGCAGCCTTTTAATTATGGATTGGCTATTTCTTGTAGCCTTAAGATACAATCATCTGTCCAAATGAAAAAAACAGCTGGGTGGCAAGGCTGAATACAGGCTTGCTGATTTAGCCCAAACAAGGAGACTCAACAACATTCATGGAAGTTTTTGCTGTATGAATACTGTAGGCACCTACCCTGCAGCTGGATACAGGCCCATATATCACCTACATCTGGAGCACAGAGACTGAGACTGACTACAGTTTTTCAGCAAATTCATAAACAATGATTTAGGTTGGACTGTGTTCACACCCCTTTTCTTTCCAGAAATATTTTGAATTAGAACTTGACTTGGAAGAATGATTCTGGAAGGTGGAATTAAAACAAATAACAGAGAAAGATTGAGCAAACCCCACTGTAACAGTTGTATCCGTATTTTTGGGTGACAGAGACAATACCAAGTGACCTGAATATCCAAGAAAAACTAAACATAGCTCCTTGCACTTCAACTATCCAGTGTCAGTAGCAAACTCTGTGAATGAGGTGCAGATTAACAATTTCCCTAGGAATAACTCTCTGGCAAGTAAATATTTGGCAATTATATTCAAATAGTGAATAAATCTTGGAGATACTGCAATCTACTTGTGGGTAATTTGTTAACACCAGAAGAAATAGAGTTAGTCAAAAACATCTTTGCCTAGGAATGACAGGCTCATAGGCTAATAGAAATTAATTTTCCATCTCTAATATTGGGCACTACTTCTGTGTGGTATCACAGACACTGACAGTTCTTTGGCATGTGATGTTGAAAACAGCCAGTTGCAATTTGTGTTTGCTTTTAAATTTACAGTTTAGCCAAGGGGATAGAAAAATGCTTCCTGTTGGGAGCAAATTCACCCCTCCACTGGGCCCACACAGACTCTGCACCGTGCTTTGAAGTTCCCTATAAAATTGTGGAATTGGTGCATGGCCCCCACCTGACCAGGGGCGTCATCTGGTATATGAACTCTCAGGATGTGACTGAGGCAGGCACAGGTTGCCTCCAGCATGTTTGAGGTTAACACTTTGTTCTCTTGTGCGCTGACTGCAATTTCAAGTCTCCCATCATCACTGTTGTTAGCAGTAATGAGTCTACTATGGATGATGGTATCCCCCTCTGTGACAATCATGAATTGCATCCTTGATGGAAGCAGTATCTTAAGGCAATGATCCTGTATTCCAGGCTGCTATCCAAGCATGCTGGAGAGGCAGGAGGTGATGGCCAAGATTGACATAAGAAGGAGCTCAGCAGCCTCAAGGGAGCTGAAATGGTGAGAAGGCAGCAGGCCAGGAAGATCAAAAGGCCTTCTGAGCCATCAGCTCATTAGCTGTGTCCTTGCTTCCTAGAATGGGGACAAAGTGGGAAGGGGACTGACTCACTGGGACTTCTTTCTCAACCTCCTCTCCCATGGGGATCTTCCATCAGCTGAAGTGCACCTCCTATTTCTGCCCTGCTGAGGTGAAGTCTGCTGTACCAAGTCAAACTCTGCTCCCTCTGCTGTATCTATTGCCAGCAGAGTGCAGTGGGTGCTCCTGTGGTCTTCCAGGAGAATGAGTAAATAGGATAATTTCAAGTGCACCCACACACAACTGCTTGGCTGGGATGAGTCACCAGGAGCAGGCTGGGAATCTCAGCAATGTCTGCTGGGCTGCAGTGCTTGTGCAGCACCAAGGGGAACACATGGTATCTCCATGCCAGAGCTCCTGTCAGACACTATAGGAAAAAATACATTTGTCCTATTTTATGGGGAATTTGTGCATGAGAAGTCCCTGCAGATATTTCCACTGATTTTGGAAGTATCTGCTTTTGTGCCTGTATATGTATTGACCAAGTATGATGGTCAATAAATAACACAGCAGTGTTACATAAAGCTTTCTCTTAACATGACTGCAGGATGGTTGTATTACATGCAAACAAAAAATCCCTGTGGATATTGCACAAGACTTTTCTGTGGAAAAATGATTCTAGGAGTGATGTAGATGGGTTTAACAGTTTTATTGGAACTGTTTTCAGAAAGACCTTCACTCTGCAGCCAGGTGCACTACTTGCTTTGAAGACAAATGTGCAGGGTTTTGAGAATGTCACATATGTCAATAATAGAATTCTTTTCAGATACTATGGATTTTACATTTTTAAAGCCTTTGATGATATGCCCATTCTGGACTGGGAACAACTGCTGACTCCTCTTGCAGTGTTGGGCATGACCTCTTTCTGATGGGAGTCAGCTCCCCTTTTCAGCTACTGTGACAGAATTGAAAATGTGCCCAACAGAAAAGCTAGAGTGGGTTTGGCATTGACTCTGTCTCCCCTTGGCAACTCTTGCTAGGGTAAATTTGCAACTGAAATTCCAAATTTGGCAAGAAAAGGAGGAACCATTTTCCTGGCAGCCCTCCACAGGTACTCAGGAGAGTGGATGGGGGGTGGTAGCCACAGAACAGATGGCAGTGTGGGATGAAGGTAGGTAAAGTGGTCAAAGATGTGGAATAAATAGATTTAACAAATATGTTACATCACAACATGTGTGACACATGCATGCAGTTTTCCATGAAGAGCACAATGCCAGGGTTATACCTCACTTACACAAACGACTGAGTAATTGTAATTGTGCCGTATGGACAAGCACAGCCATTCTGTCTTCACATTACCATGTTTTTCCTGAGTGATCTTTTAAAGAAAGACAAAGGCAGCAAAATTGATAGCAGTCTTTGAGAAACTGGCATATGAGAACAGCCTCAGCCGTTACAGTCTGAGATGGGAAAAAGGCTGAAAGGAGGCATGATAATCCATAAATATCTATACTTTTCATGATGGGGAATGGATGTTGATATAAAGTGCAATAAACTCAAGACTATGCAAAAAATACGTTAAGGGAAATACTCAGGGAAAAAACTTCTATTGTGCTAAACACCTTTGCTATTCGTGGCCTACAGATGGCTCTCCCTGTTTTTAAAGTTACTCAGAGATGACATTTTATGTTGTATATCAGACTTCTTTTTTTCCTTGCAGTAAATGTATCAAGTATGGAAAAATGTGTTCCTGAGGGCATCTGCTAAGGTCCCATCCATGGAGGTTTCAGAGGTGTGCTAGATAAAGCAACCTCAGTGAATATTCAGTAGGGAAAATCCTGCTGATTAAAGGGAGTAGTGCAAGATGAGCTGCCAGGTCTTTTATTATCTATGACTCCAGGACTATTGGTAGGGAAGGGAGTTCTTGCATAAAAGCCTTTACTGGCTTTATTTATGTGAAGGCTGCTTCCAGGAAGGGAAAATCCATCATGTCAGAGATGAATGCAAACACAGAGCTTTCTCTCTTGCCCTCTCTCTCCATTTGGACTGTTCTTTCACTTGACATAGAGACTGTGGTGTTCTGTGTATACTCTGCAACCTGATTTGCTTAAGACTCCCCAGAAACAAAGAGACAGTGAGGGCGGGATCACCTTAACACAGTGACTTGACTGTTTTCTGGGAACTGCTTGCTGGGTCAGAAGAGAAAGTCAGGGAGGGAAGGCCAAGTCCCACAAGAGTGGGCTCCAGTGATGCCCTGACAGTCAGGCAGGGAGCCAAAGGAAGGATGCTGATCCAGGTCCCTCCACCTGCAGCCAGGCACATATTTCCTGTAACCCATTAGTGACCAAAGCCCTTGCAGATGAGAAGAAAGGTCACCTCCAAACCATTAGAGTGATGCAGAATTGCCACCATATTCATTAGGTCAGTAATACCCCAGGTGATAAAGAGAAAACCCACACTGTGAATTTTATTTCCTATTTTCCTAGCACTGCTCTCAACACTGCTTCCATATTTTAGAAGTCTGTGGTTTGCTGTGCTGCTTTTCATAAAGCTCTGACAATTGTGTAACTAAAGGATGGCAGAAGGCAGCTAAGCTCTGCCCAGCTCTGGCTGTGAGGGCAGTTTTGCAGAGGGGAAGGCAGGGTGCATCAAAGGAATTCAGCATCATGGCAGAGGATCTCCATATGCAGAGGCAGGTCATCACAGGAGGACAGGCATTTTTGGGTAGGGTACTACCTATCCAAAAGGCATGACATACAGAAGCTCAGGAGTTTAGTTACAAGATACGACTTGCAGGTGGTCCCATAGTGGCTGATCCATCATACTAAGTACAGAAAGATTTTTTTTTTCCCCTGTGTGTTGGATGTGGGATCATATTAACAGGGCTGGGTGAAGAAACTGGAAAGACAAACTTTCTTCAGACTCTGGTAAGCTCTAGTTAGCTTGATTCGTCCAGACCATGCTCCAAATCGGTCTGTGCCCCAGCATGGAGGATATAACATGGTATTGGGCATCAGCTGAGGGAAGGATTTGAGGCCTTCCCTGCTATTGTCTTTATAAACAAATATGGAGCTGCACTGACAGACAAACATAAAGAAAATGTCCCAGAGATGACAGCACCTGAACACAGTATGCAGGCAAAGGCTAAAAACTTGCTTTTGCCAAGGTGCTGCCACTGCCTAAGCTCAGAATGTGCCACTTCAGCTCACAGCCCAAACTGCAGTGTGGGGTTGAGATCCAAAGAGGGGTGAATCCAAACCACATATGCACCCTCCTCACCCCATTTTTGCAATTTCAGAGCTCAGTAGCCTTGCATGTGGTGGCCCTTGAGGAGTGTTTCTTTTAGTGAAGAGACTGATTCTTCAGCCAGCTTTTGTAGGAAAATCTTAGTTTGGCAATCCCTTCATGAGTTGTACAGACCAGCCTCTCCAAGAGGGGGTAAGGGAAAACAAGAGTTAAAGGAAAGCAGCTGAGAACCACAGATGCTGAAGCAAGGGGATGTGGTGAAGATGCAGGGCAATGGTGATGTGGTGTGTTGGCAGCATGATGGGTGGAGGAGCACGGATGCTCTGATGAGCAGAGTTGCAGGATGGCTTGAAGGCAAACGCACAAAGCAAATAAACCTATCAAGCAAGACAAGGGACTGCACATTGCAACTCTCTGATTCCCAGAATATTAATGATGGACTCAGTGTGCACTAAAGCACGATGTCTAGTTGAGGAAGGGAACAATTTCCCTGGCCTGTTACTGGTCCCTTCCTATAAAACCAGCAAATGTTACACATCCTGCAGAGGCAAATGGCACACAGAAAATAGAGATGCTCCAAAGAATGTAAGCCCAGCAGCTCTGAGCTCCCATGTGGGGGGTCACACTCAGGTCTGGGAAGCAGCACAACCCTCGAGCAGGGTTGCTGGCAGTCACACCTCCTGGCTCTGCAGGCCGACATGGCCTGACCTTGCTGCTGAGGAGGGCTTGGGTTGCAAACACTGCTCGTCTCTGGGACTTTCAAAACCTCAGAGCCACAGGTCTTGTCCTCCTGTGAAGCAGCGCACCCAGCTTGCTGATGGGCGGCTTTCCGGCTTATTTGGGAGGAGCAGAGCCATGCCTGGGGCGCTAGTGCCAGAGGCTGCGGGATGAGGGTCACTGAGCAGCACGGACATCCCTGCAGCAAACCAGGTGCCTTTTGCAGCCCCTGGCATGGAACAGAGCTTCCAAGCTGGGCACGCAGCCTTTGTTTTCTGCGGTGTTTGCTGCAGCTGTGCATGGTCCATGATGAGGTTCCTCGGAAAGGGTTAAGGCCTTTTTTTTTAAATCTGGTGTGCCTTAATCCACATGGTATGAGGCTCATGTAGAACCATAGCAAGTGGTTTTACGTGAGCCTCATGCCCACAATTCTGGGCTGTGGAGCTGTGCAGCACGTGGGAATAACCTGCACATGGATGGACAGGAGAAATATTGTTGAGGATCCAAAAGGAAACAACTGCTCTGGAAATCCTAGTCCACACTACTCCACTTCCTAGTCCACCCACAGAAGGTGCTGCTCAGGGCCAGCTGTCACCTACTATTTATGTAAGGATAGCTTGGTCCCCAAAGATGAGAGAGAAAAGCTCAGTTTAGTATTTCTGCTGACAGATAGCAATATCCAAGGAACAATGCCATTGCCCACAAAAGAGCTGTCCTCTGCCAGATGAGATGTTTCAGCATGTCTTCTGGGTCTCCAGACAGGAAGGCACTGGCACAACCCTAAATTCTGCCCACTAACATCCACCCTGTGTGGGGTGAATCCACAATTTCCTATTGAAAAAACAGAGGGCAACTACACTGACACTTGTGGCTATAGCCATAAATTCACGTTAAAAACCTTCAAGTAATAGCATTGCTGTGTAAAGACAGCCTTTGAAAAGCTTGTTTCCAAAGCTTAGCAGCAGGATTAGGAGGTTGCTGGCTCTTAGCTGCAAGCTTTGCAGATGCTAGGGGCTGGCAAAGCAAAATCTGTATCACATGAAAAAGTTGATCGGGTCTGACTCTCCCCTGCCGTGAGATTACTTTTCTCACTACAAAGCATTTCTCCTCAGCAGTAAGTTCAAAGTATGTGTGGGCATGAAGATAGTGTATTGTTCACCAGCTCACTGTTCTGCTGAGCAGCCACGTCGCTTGTTCCCTGTCTCAGGTTATAAACAGTGCTGAGAAGCTCAAAATTGCTCACAGCTTAAACGACGTAATCATGATAACCTAGTCTATCTTACCCTACTGTGAGCTCTACTTTAATAATCCTGCTTAATCATTAAACCACAATAAAAGCAAGCCAAGGAGTTTAAGGCAAGAGCCAAGCCAAGGTGTATCAGAGCACTGCTCCAAACTTGAACTGAGCAATCACCTCAGAACAGAGAAAGCCACACAAAGGGATAGCAAAGTTGTTGTGCAAAGGGTCAGAAAGATGTAGCAGAAAATTTGTATCCATTGGGACTTGTGAAGCTATGAGCTGCTCTTGCTAGGCAGGACTGCAGTAGTGCCCTATTTACATCCTTTTCCCAGGAGACCATCTTGTTATCTAGCACGCACACTCCACTCAAGTCTTGTTGTTGAGTAGATGCTCTGACTAAATCCTTATTCCTGATGATTATTGAGTATAACTGCAGTTCCTGGTTATTTTTCAGAATGCTTTACCCCTCTACCGAAGAGTACAGAGACAGCAAATTCCTTGACAGACCTATTCCTTGCCCATGATGCTGCATATTGTGTTAAGGCAAACTAATTTTTTCCAAGATCATTTCATACAGAGGGTGAGGTTAGAAAAAAAAAAAAAAAAAAAAAAAAAAAAAAAAGGAAAAGTGTAGCCCTGGTTCGTGCCTGACATGTTTGGTTTTCTGAAATTCCTTTCCCAGGGAATTTGTAATGGCAAATTTGTTTACATATTTTCCCTAGGAGGGACTTCTTCTTGATGTCCCCCTGGTCTGACCAATGTGATTGAAGAGGTTTGTCTTCTTGTCACCAATTGAATTGGTAGAATAGTATAAAAGGGGAGACACATCCAAAGAATAAAGGAGTAATTTTCAGCCTTCTGAAGTTGGAGTCTTTGTGCTGTTGTGGTGTACAACAGCGTCAGAAAAGCAGGAAAGGAGGGACTCTGCTGGGGACACTGATAACAGGGTTAGGCCAAGGCCTGCCCATGGATGCATCCAGGGCTTGCACTGGTTCCAGGAAGATTATTCTTGTGTGCATGAGTACATGACAGACAGAACAGATTTGGTCCTTGTTGCTTTGACTTTTCCAGGATGCTCCATTTATTTGTGCATTTTAGGAAACAGGCTGGTACAGTCAGATGTTCTGTACCTGGGTTCCCCTTCTCCCACCCAAAACAGAATTAATTACTTTTAGGCTAAAAGTATCATCCATGCCAGAAGATGAGAGAGCCAAATCCTTTCAAAGGCAAAGGGCTTACCAAAACCACCAGGGTTTCACCTCAGCAGGACTAAACAAAGAACTTCACCACAGTCTGTGACAATTTGGCTGAAGAGACAATGAGTCAAATTTGTATTTTCAGACCAAAAGAATTGTCTGGGTGGGGGAACTCTCTTGCCTCAGCTTCCTTGAAAGTGGGAATGAGAGGATTGGTATTGCTGAGATCATTCCAGAATTTGGGTTATGGTGCAGAAAACTGATTCATGTTCTGCAGTGTGAAATATTTTGTCTTCATTGTCTCACTACCACCTCTTGTAGGATTTGACTGCAGCATGGAAGCATCCTGATATAACTTTACAGTGCATCATGTTGTTGTTACTGTAGTAACTTATTACTTGGACATCTTGTGTTATCTTTATTGCTGCAGTACCTGGTACAAATGTACCACTGTTTGTCCACACACACTGTTATTACTGCCTTATTCCCCGAACTAATTTACTGCAGCATCCTGTTGTGTCTTATTGCTGCATTATCAAAATGCTACTTTACTGCAGTGGCCTGTGTTACCTTATTGCTACATTTATTCTGGTATTATGATGTCAGCTTACTGCCACTTTTTATGGCTGCCCTGCTACCATTTTATTACAGTACTCTATGGGATCTTAGTGCTGAGTTATACTGAGAGTACATTAATCCATTTGCTTCAGCCTAATGCTGTCGGCACTGACTCGTTGAACCTTTCCTAGTGCTTGTCCTGTTGCTTTTTTGCCACAATAGCCATGAACACTCTGGATACTCTGTTATCCAAATAACAGTGCACAGCCATATTTCACAGCCATAGCCCTGTAAGTATGTAGCTAGCTTGCACAGCTTGGACATTGTAAAAGCTTTCCAGACTGTATTTCCTTGATTTGATGCCATTTAGAACATAAACAGAGGTGGAAAGCTGATTTCCTAACTCATCTTCAGCATGATGAGGTAGTTGGAAGACACTGGACACTTACAAAGCAGCAGATTACTGCTTTCAATGCTCAATGGGATACCATTGGGTGTACAAAAGTAGCATCACTTGGAATAAGCAAGGTCATTAAAATGCAATAATTCAAGGATGTCATTCATGTGGAAGTAGTTACATGTTAGTATCACCATATGTGAACTAAAAGACATGTGAAGAACAGTTGATATGTATTCCCAGGAGGAGGCCTTGTTTACTCTCATGTTTGTTTTGGACAAATTTAGTCAGGAAATGAGGAGCAGAGCTTTCTTCCCTCCAGAGGATATGCAGCTCTGTCTGCTCAGCTAGCCATCGCTGAGCAGATTAGTTTGCACGAGTGTGCATTTAAATGGCAAGCTGTTCAGCATCCAGGCCCCCTGATGCACGCCCATATGCATACTCTCCATCTCTGTAAGAATTCCCTCCATGTGCTCAACTGTTCAAACATGGAATATTCCCCACAGGCAAAATACTGTGCCAGCCAACATGACCATCCGGCAGGAATAAAAAAGCTGAAAGACAAAGCAGAGTGCATTGCTCACAGGGCAGCAGCACATCTCCAGGTTGAAGTCCAGCATTTCTGCTGCCTGCACAGACCATAACCCAAATTCCACCTGTCCCATCACCCGCCAGTATTCTCCAGTCCTGGCCACATGTGCCCCCATGCAGCAGGACCTGAGGAGTTCTTCCATGGAGCTACCCCATCTTTCCCCCAGACCTCTCCAGGGTCAGGAACTTACTGCAAAACAGAGACCCACATGTACCACTTTACCATCCCTGGTCCTTGCTACACACCAGTTTCACGTACATCTTGCCCAGGAATGCTCTGCAGACCAGTCTGAGGTTCACAAGACAGACTTCCTGTGGGAAATGCCTTGTGGCTGGGCAGCACTGGCAGTAGAGTAGCTTGGAGTGTGAGCAGCTGTTGGTTTACAAAGCTCCAGTGATGCATGGCACGGGTGGGTTTGACAGAGATAAAAACACCATCTACAAGGCTCTGAGAAGAGATGACCTCTGCATTTTCCTAGGCATGACCAAGGGGGCATATATGCATGTGCATGAATGGACATGTGAACCTATTACACAAAGATCTGTTATTTCCCAAAGGGACCCTTTGGCTGGGTGGGTAACAGAGGACAAGACAAATGAGTCCTGCAAGGACAGCTAAGTGAAAATTTGTAGGGGACCAAATGTCATCTTCAGAGTCAGGAGACCACAGGAATATCGGGGACATTCATGATGGTTCTGCAGTCCTGGAACTCTCTTGTGTGTCATGTATATATAGGATGAATTTGGTCTGAAGACCTCAGACAGCAGGCTGTTTAGGGTATAGGCATGTGTAAAGAACAAACATAATACTTAGTAGTCTACTGTACATTCATGCAGGTGTACGGACCTTAGGTATAATTGATAATAGGACTTTTCTGCAGGAAAGAAAAGAGGTATCAGAATGAGAACTGTCATGGGCAAAGAGGAAGGTACTTTTTCTGACAGAAACTATGCTGGCATGTTTTTGTGCATACATAGGCTTTCGATATTAGAATAATACTTGCCTCAGAAGTGAATGTTGTTGATAGCCAGCTTTCTACTTTTGCCTAGGTAGTAATGCAGACTTGTAGCCATACAGCAGTTTCTACTACCTGTACAAAAAGCTAATTTGCCTTGGCATGAGTGAAGAAGACCAAGAAATGTGTAGTTTCATGTATGCTTCAGATCTGAACTGCTTACAAAATATGGGAGATTTCGTGGTACTAAGTCAGCTGAGTTTTGCAATTCTTTTTATATATAGATAGTATACTGTTTGTGAATGCAGGTCATTTTTCTATCTGCAGCTAGTATAAGTGGATTTCATAATAAAGTCACTTCAGTCCTGTCCTCATTCTAACCTCAATACTTCCAACAGCTTGAAACAAGCTACTGGGTCATCTTTTGCTGTTGCATTCATGGGCTGCAGGTCAGATGAGTTTTAGTGGAAGCTCATTTCCTCCAATGGTACAATTTCACTCAGAATGAAGCACCTCAGCAGGGTCAGTTATCTGAGCATGATATCACAGCTGAGTGTGCTGCTGTTTAGGGAGGGTCACCTGGCACTCAGTGCCCTGCCCATTCACGCCCTGCTTCTGCTGGTCCCATCTCCATCAATTCCCTCCTCTCTGTAGGCTGAATTTTGACACCTGCCCACATCAGAGTTGCCTTTCCCTGGACACATGTGAGTGGATTTTGGCCCTCTCTGATTGGAGAGCTGGAGTCCGGTTTGGTTTGCTTGGAGAAAACCTTGAACATCCATCATTGATTAGGTATGCAAAATCTTAAATAAATAGAAAGTTAAATAAAATATAAACCAATTCATTTTAAAATACTATGTATGTGTGTGTGTGCTTGTGTGTGCATTTGCACATCTCAAACATGACTTTTTGAGTATCAGGCAGAGTCTGATCACATTTGCACTACGTGCACATGCAGAACGATTTCGCCAACATCAGAGAATTTGCACCAGCATCAGAGTCTGACTGAAAGGGGCAGATCCTCAGGTGATGAAAACCACTCCTGCTCTCCTGACTTCAGCTGAGGATCTGGCCATCATCTCTGGACATGCTACATGCTATTGGAAGGACAATGAGTGATGAACTTAGAGTGCCTTTTTTTTTCATTGCTTTAAAGGAGGAGAAAGGTAGGAAAGAAAAACAAAGTTAAAGTCAGTGAATCTGCAGGAGAAATGCAGTTGGGATTTTGTGAAAAGGAGAAGCAGCTTCCAGCAGATATTTTATTCAATCCAGATGGCCACATGAAAGGGAGTTAGTGAGATTGTGGTGCCATCTTATTACAGTCACGTTTGTGCCAAGGAGAAAAGAGTTGTGGAAAAACACTGATCTCTCTCAGCTCTTCTTTCTCCAAGCTGTGGTCAGGTCTGTTTCCTTAAATAATGAGACAGCAAACCCTTGCCTTGTCGACCTCCTGTGTATGGTGAAGTGTGCTCCTCCTTTGGAAACAAAGCACCTGCACAGAATTCAGGGTCCTTAAGGAGCTGTGCAGATGGAGAAGTGTTGGTGTAAACTGTGAAGAGAGGTGCTCCACTGGCATGTGGCTCTCTGCTTCCACTTGCTCAGGCTGTCTCCCCTGCAGGGACCTGCTTTCCCTGAAATGCCCCGTCCCTGGTAGCGGTCCCAGCTGTCTGTCCTGCGGGGCAGTTGGCTGGAGCTGTCAGGAGGACTGCATCAGGCCCGTGAGCCGCTTGCTTGCCAGAGACTTTCCCTGTAGGGAAGGACAAACAGAAGAGTTCCAGAGGTGTAAGCAATGTTATAGAATGGTTTCTCTGGGAGTGAGGGGCAGGGGCTTTCCCCCAGAGTGGGGCACAAGGCCCTCCCAACAAGGGAGGCAGGTGGGCTGAGCCAGCCTCTGGAATTTCATGTGACTGCAGTTTTGCCCCAGGAAAGTGGGGCAAAGGAGGAGTTGTGCCTAATGATGTCCAGTGGCTATCACTCAAGGCTGTGCCCTGGGACCCTGTCTTGTGAATATATTTCCTTTCTCCGGTTTAATGGGAACTAGTAAAAGCAAAGCCCTGTCCTACACTCGCTGCTACTTGTTCTGCCCTGTACTGTCCTGCTGGTACAGAGCTCTACCCAGCTGGGGGAAGGATGCACATCCAAGGCTGCTGTGAAAACTGGGATGTCCCTCCCACAGTCTGTGAATCAGTATTAGCTGCACAGCACCCACCAGGAGCAGGTCTAGGAAAGAAGAAATTTCAGAAACAGTTTAGCCTGTTCCTGGCCTGCTGTCACTCACTTTGGCACACTTCTTGGTCACTTGTCTCCTGGGTTGGTTCCTCTTCACTCCTGCCTGGCCTGCCTGCCCTCTCTGTGCTGTCCTCCAAGCCACCAATGCAAGAGCATGGCTGTGGCAGCCCTGCTCATGCCTTGAGGTCATCTACATGAGCTTTCCCACTGACTGGCAGGACCAAGGAGTAGGAGGAAGGAAGGTCACTTACACATCTGAACCCCTTCCCTAACTTAGACCATGCAGCACCTGCTTTCAGGAGTGAAGGACCTGCAGGACCTATTTCAGGACCTACAGCCAGTGTTCTCCATTTGCAGACAGGTTATATCCACATAGGAAATACTGATAGCTTTGCAATTACTGATATAACAGTGAAAAACTATCTCAGGTATTGCACCAGTTGCTGTATTTCTTTGGTGAACTTTCCTTTTGAAAAATTATGTTTTTCTTAAAGGAAAAAAAAAAGTCTTGCTTGAAAAAAACATTCAGGGAATACTAGAGAGCTGTAGAATACCTAGCAGCTCTTAAACAACCTCCTCTTCATCACTATATTTAGCCAAGATTTCCTTTGCAATAGGAAGTCTTACTGATTGCTGTTTCAAAGAAAGCCATAAAAAGAGCAAGAGAAATGGATTATTCAGTGAAAATTATTAAATGCAAAATGCAGAAAAAATTGAAATGTAGAAATTAGCAGGCTATTTGAAATAAATATTTTTAAACAAGTTAACACTAAGAAAAAAAGAAACATTTCCCACCTCCCTTTGATTTCTAATCTCTTTCCATGTAGGGCTGTTCCAGGAGGATGTAACTGTTCTCTACAGAAGCAGCATTTCATTACTGAGATGTGTGACTTTCACCAAATAATTTGTTTAGCTGCATAAGCACACGCAGCCTAATCTGTCCATGTTCTGTATACCAGCAGTTGGCTGCGGGAAACACTGTCATCATGCCAATTGTCCTGCCTGGGAGGAGAGGCCCACAGCCATTGCTCTGTGCCTCACACACAGAGCTCAGCATGGGAATGGGCAGCTCCACCCCAGAGGTCTGCTGACACACCATTCAGGACATGCATGTTTGCGTGGGGTTGGTTTGTTTGCTTGGGTTTTTAATTTTTTTTTCTTCACTGTAAATCGAATTTTTTGGTTGATATTATTTTTAAATGCATTGTTGTAAAGCTTAGCCTAGTGCTACCCCAGGGGGTGGCCAAGTCTTCTGCAGGACAACATGGCTTGGCGGGCTAAGACCAGGGCTGTCATTTTGCTGTAGTTGAGGAGAGTGAGTGCTAAGGAATTATCAGTCCCTGAATCCTATTTATAGGAAGAAGAAGGCAAAGATATGGATGTTAATTTCTGGAATAATAACATGTCTGAGTTTAGAGGGGAAAAAAAGTAATTTTCACCAGTATTTGGGTACTTCCTTAGGAAAAAAAAACTTAACAAATAAGCCTTGGTTTATATAATGCCTATTCAGTCAGACTCTTAACTAATCTGTGAAAGGCAGCTCCTCTTGCTATCTTCTCACAGGCAGGTGGCTTGGGGCTACGCCAGCTCCCTGCGTCAGGTTCCAACAGGGCTGAGGAGCAAACACTGTTTTACATCCCGCCCCCATTTCAACATTCCTATGTTCAAAGCAGGAAGAAGAAACGCCGGTAGTGGGCCAGGCTGAGGAGAAGGGACAGTTGCCCTGCAGAAGGTGGTGGGTTGGAAACGTACCCAATGGCCGTGGTTAGTGCAGAGCAAAACTTCGCTTATCGGTTTCTCAGTGGAAACTGCTTCTCGTTGCGGGGAAAAGCAGTGGCCTCCATCTGCAGCTCCTCCGTCCCATGGGAAAGGCGTTACCCTGGGAACTGCAGCAAACTTCCCGCACGCAGGCTGGGATGAGTCCCCAGTGCAAAGCCCGTCTGTCTGGGAGGAGAACTGTGCCAGGGAACAGCCTCACGCGCAGGGACATGTAAACAGATGGGTGCAAGAAGCTCTGTTTTAAGATAGCAAAAAGCAGGCAGCAATGTTGTCTGCCTTGCTGTTGTGTTCACCTCTGTGCTAGGAGAGATGGCAAAAGGATCCCTGAAATTGCATAGTGGGATTAATGCTGTGACATTTTTGACTACAAGCAAAACCGCTGTAATGTTCAGCCCCCAACTAGAGGCATACTGATGTAGGGGATTTTGTTTTAACCCAATGCAGGGCCAAATGTCAGCCTCACAGCATGGGTCTGAGTGATGTGGATATCTGCAGGCTGGAGCTGGGTGGAATGCAGGTGTTTGGTTTAGGATTCTCTCATCTTAGACATCCTCATTAAAATAAAAAGAGGATCAGGAAAAAACTGTATTTCGTTAGGAAAACTGGTATCTCTTTCCTATTACTAAAATGAACAAGTAGGGAATAAAACATTGTATAACAGGTGGGAAAGCTGGATGGGATCTGCAATCCACCTGCTGATATAAATCAACAGGACTCAGTTGTTTTCACTGGAGTGCTGGTGATTTGCACCAATTGAGGGGCTGGCCCATGGTATTTCTGTTTCAGGTTTAGCCCTGCAGGGGTTCTAAGGCACAAAGCCCAGCAGGAGACACCAAACATTTGCATCAGCTGATTGAGAAAAGCCTAAGTGCAGCACACAGATGGTTCCTTTGGAATGGGGCAGCGGCTCACTCTGCGGGCAGCCAGCACTCTCTCCAGGACCGCCAGCCAGTCCATCCAAACCTGCCTGCCCCTGCTTGCCAAGAGGGTGTCCATGGCCAAAGAGTCCAGGATGGCTGCAGCATGCTTTAGTGTCATTGCTTAGTGTCCAGGAAAGAGGCATCTGGGTAACCAGGAGAAGGTGGCCTGTGTCCACCTTGAGACAGCAGAGGTGAGATGCACCCCTATATTCTTTGTGATCCCACAACCCTTCCCTGAGGCTGGCATGGTGTGAGTGCCTGAGTCAGTCTAGTGAAAGGCTGCTCTGAGAAGCTGGAGGTGGCTGAAATAGTTCTTAATTGGGTACAACACATGCCAAAAAAGTTCGGGTCCAGGAGGGCATGTTGAGTCTCATCTACCATGTGGAATGGATGGAATTCCCTTAGGGATATATCTGACAGAGCAAGGATGTTTCAGATTATTATGATGTGAAGGTTTGGCACAAACAACACCTAGTTTCTTTAAAAAGGTTCAGCCAAAATAAATTATGTTTTCCTTCCATGCATCTTTGTTTAGCATGAAACCAGTGGCTGTCTCTACCTCTCCTTTCCCCACTGGAAGAGAATGTCAACAACAACTGCTGTATTTCCAGGAGAAATTTCATCTAAGTTAGACTGGCAGGGGATTTGGAAAGCGTACCCATCTCAAGCTCAGCACACTTCAGTGCTTTTTTTACTGTGCTGCATGTATATGCTGAGTAACTTAAAGCAAGATTAGAGTGGATGTAAGGAGTAAACTTTTTACATGGGGTCTAAAGTCTATAAAGAAATCCCCAGTCCTCCAGTCCTAAAATACTTGTCAGTACTAATTAGGGGTACAACAATTAAAAGCCCAGACTGTTGTCTCTCAAACAGGATAGCACAAGCAGTAGGACATATGTTGTATGACATAAGTTGTGTCGTCTTGGATGGAGGAAGGCTTGGTTTTCTCTCATGTCCTGCAAGCAATTGAGCTGTTCCACAGCTGACAGGCAAGGATGACACAGAGCTTCACTGAATCTGGTTAAAGGTAATGTCCAGTTCTCTCTACGCTGCTGAATGAATCCTTTTTTTTTTTTTTTTTTCCCTTGAACACCCTCATGACAGGAGCCATTTCTTAAAGGAAGTGTAAAATCTGAATTTGGAGTAACCTAAGGAAAACATCAGGGAATTCTTTATGGACCTAATGAAACTGTCCCCTAGAATATGATTTCCAGTATGTGGCCATCCTAACTGCTTGGCTACGTGTCCAGCAGAGGCTTGGACCTCAGCACTTGTGGACCATCAGGGCTCACTGAGGCCCAGGTCACAGAAGATGGTTAGCATCTTTAGTGGTTGAGCCTTTGCTGAGCAGCTACTAAGCTAAAGTATAAAATGCAATCAGCAATTATTTAAATGAAGAAAAATTCAGCAATTTAACATAGGCAAGAAGCCCAAGTAAGAAGGAAAAAAGTGTGTCTGGGATTTGATGCAAAAAAGGGATAGCACTCCTTTCAAAGCTCCTGTATGAGCCACCAGAGTTTCCATCTTGCTCCTCGCTTTTATCTGCCAAAACCACCACTTTGCACAGCTGGGAAAGAAGCAAAGAGTGGGAACTTTAAAAAATATTTTTAAATGGAAAGTTTAGTTCTGTCAAGTACCCATGGCTTCACACAATATTGATGTGCTCTGCCCAGCACAGCTCAATTCAGCATGCAGACATTCCCCACCCCCAGCATGCACAAGCCAGAGCTCCCATGCACGTAGCCAACCACTTACCTGAACACCCAGGCAGGATTTCTCCCATAAGTAGCTTTGTGGCTGCAGCAGTGGGAGAGAGGAGAGATGGCAGCACAGGCTCCTGCTTGCCATGTCAATACACCCCAAAGTGCTTTTATGCTGACTGCTCACCTCCACCATTTCCACCCACCAGATTGGGGCTTTGTTTTCTACAGGTGGCCCCTCTTGCTTTCTACCCCTCATTTGTGCTCAGGGCTCTCCTTTTCCCAGTCTGCTGCCCAATCTGCTCCAGCCAAAAGCATCACCTTCCTGGAAGAGAAGTCACCTTTTGGGGAGCACTGCTGCCCCATCCCCCTTTGCAGAGAATTGGGGCTGGTCTGCATCTCAGTGGAGGTGAGATAATTCTCCTTCCATAGGCTTGAAATTGAGGTTTTTCACATCATCACAGGCACTACTCAGTTTTCCTTTTAGCTAACATACTACAAGAAATTTGGCAGTGGGCAGACAACATCCTGCAACCAAATTTTACTTCTGAAGAGATTGCCACAGCCCTAGCACTGCCAGCACTGGTTTTCAATGTTATATTGCAATGCAGATCTTGGGGAAGCTTTACTTTTTTGTCCCATTTAAAAAATGTTCTTTTTATTAAGTTTTTTTCATTAAGATATACATTGTCAACATAAGATAAATGTAACGTAAATTAATGAAGTTAAATAAGAAGCTGAATTAAAAACATAAACAATACTGGAAAATAATGTAGTTCAACACAAAATAAACAGACACATAAACTATGAACATAAGTAACATAAATTAACACACAAAATGTGGTGGACAATACCACCAATTACACACTGACACAAACTGAAAACACAAGCTGCAAAGTGACTGTAGAGGGTAAGGTGGAGCCAGATGCTCCCAGCATGCAGAATGCTCACCTGTTCTTGCCAGCATAGTCTCATGAGTTACCCCCAAATTCCTGCAGAGTGGGCCCCACTCCTCTTCTAAGGATTGACTGACAAGTTACCTGAGCTTCTTGCCATTCCTGCCCATCACAGTGAAGCTCGACAACCATGGGTTACATTCCCACATTTGATACTGCTTTTTTGCTCTTCTAGCTCATATCTCTTATGGGAACAGTTCAGAGCTTCAGCCCAACTGAAGTATAATCTATTCCCATTTTATGTTGTGAGGATTTCTTACACTTCCTAAATGAGGCATTGCACTTTGCTTGGAAAAATACCAGTACACCACTGCATATCACACAAACCAGGATCTGTGTATTCACCCACTCCTAGCACAGCTTTGTAATTGCTGCAGCCCTCCTCTACCATCCCACTAGCACCACAAGTAAGGTCCTCTTCTTTTGTGGTGCAGTCTGGGCTCCTTGTAGCTGAGAGTGAACCAATTTTGGCATTAGTTGAAGCTGTCTATGGACTGCAAATTCAGGATGTATTCCTCCCTTTGACAAAAACCCAGGAAGACAGAGGAGCAGATAGATCACTGCAGCCAGTACACAATGGAGTACCAGATTGTTCTTTTCAAGCCACCTCAGAAATGCCCCTGAATGTTGCTGGTCTGGCTCTTGGGCAGGGTGTGATTCTGTGCAAAGGACTCAGCTTGTCTTACAGCCTTCAGCACGACTGGGAACCAGATATGTAAATGTCTTGACAGAGGAAAACGGATGCACCAATGAAATAACAAATCTCTCTGGAGAATCAAAATAAACTTGGCTGAAATCACAGCAGGGGGTAAGTACACCCTCCATCCCAAACACCTTGCTAAGGTCATGGTTTAGTATCTGCAGTTAGACCTAGCAAATAAATAGTGGGTGTATTTGAACTCTGTATAGTGCTTTTCATCCAGAAGGGTCCCCAAGCACTTTCATAAATAGTATGCACAAAGATCACTCACCCACTCTGCCCTCACAGCAGCAAAAGGAAGTGTGCACACGCAGCCTAATCTGTCTGTGTTCTGTCATCCTGTGTCAGCAGCACTACACAGCAGTGCTTTTAGGAAGTGAAGGATAACTCATCGACTAAAAACAATGAATACTTACCCCTTAAAGGAGCCCCAGTATATAGAGCAGACTGTGCAGCATACAGGTGACACATGCAACTTACCCCTTACCAAACCGGGTAAGGTACCACAATGATACCAAGAGCAGGTGCGGTGCATTCCCACCTGCAGCGGTGAGTCAGTGCATGTGTTGTGCAGGCCATGCATGCAGCTCTCTGCAGCCCCAGGTGTGGGCACTGGCTGGCTGTCACACCAAGGGAACAATCACACCGCAGCCTGCAAACACAGCCTGCAGCCCCTTTGCGCTTTGGGTACGTTCCGATGCTTCCCATCACCTAAGTAATGCAAGTTCCTTTTCTCAGTACAAGCCAGCATGACTGGAGTAGTGAACACATTTTCTTTTAAAGTAAAATACCTTCCAAAGATAAAGATAACCCTTTCCCCAGACGTCTTTTCTTGATGCCAAATCTAAAAAACTTTGATATCCATTCCTGTATCCCTTTCCTTCTTGCTGTCTGTTCTGATAGCCACTTCACCAGCATCTCAGTGTATCATCTTTTTATACTTTCCATTTTTTCAGCCACTGTTCTCAACCAATAATGGCTTAAACCTTTGTCATTATTGCAGGTTGTGAATACTTTCCATATCCTCAAATGCTGTGCTCTATTTATGCAAGCTGGTAAACCTGGGAAAGTGAAAAAGTGGGCAAGGTGGTAAATGTATGACAGCTTTATGAGATTATCAAGGAACCAGTTAAAAAGATGACACCGGGCAGCAATTCTTTCTCCAGCCTTACACCTTCTTCACTGCTTTCATGGTTACTATTTATAATACATCACAGTGACACAGCTGTGCAAAATATCACACAGTTCACCTGAGAAAGATAAGATTCCATCAACACATTTCACATGTGTGACACCACACTCATGAATTAAGAATAGAACTGAGTTTGACTTGGACTCTGATCCAACAGTTCACAAACCAAAAAAGACATAAAAAACAGCATGAGTAGCAGTGGCCAAGGGATGAAGCTCAGCCAAGGGATGAAGCTCAGGGTCAGGAAGATGGGGAAGCAGCAGCAGGGAAAAACAATAGCGACAACTATTGTTGAGCTGGGAGACAGCTGAGAACATAAAGGAAGGGACAGACAGGCAATCAGGGTAGAAACTAGAGCTTTCATAGCTCTATAATGCAAGACAGCAGATACATATGGAACTGAAGTAAAATATGCAACTGTGGATTTCTCTGGGCACTGAACTGGGATGAATTTATGTCCTGAGACATTTGTTCAGAAGAATTGTTCAATAGAAAATTACCAAAAGATGCCAGAAAACTAAAGCAAAGTAAATGCTACCATGATAATGTCCATTTGCATCATTGCAAGGAGAAGGAGGGCATTTTAGGCTCCAGACAGAAGGTTTCTTGGGCACTGAGCATGATAAATACATTGAATACAAGATCTCCAGTCATTCTTGTTTCTGGAAAAGTTATCCTTGCATGAGAAACCCAGGTGGACCACTCGCTCCACAGCCATTAAGGATGTCATGTGGGACTGTGCCTACAATGCTTCTGGGTAAGAATACAAAACCACTACACTGGTGCTGCTAACACAAGGATGACAGCAGCTCCTGCTTCCCATCTTCTCCTTCTGCCTATGCTATGGTTAATGAAGCTGGGCCAGTCTGTCGATTCAGTTATTAACCTGTGCCTGGGAACTGAGACAATCCTCAGTCTTCATTGATGTGCTGTACAAAATGTTCCATCCAAAATGTCCAGGATTCTTTGAAGAAGGGTCATTTGAAAACTTTCATTCTTATATCCTTAATCTACAGTCTACCTCCCACACAACTCAAACATAGACCATCTCATCCTTCACCTTATTTTCTTTCAACATTGTGTTTAATTTACACAAGAGATTCTTTGCCTTTTTCAGGTAAAGATCTTTTCCAGTCCAGGAACAAAATGAGTAACAGTGTCCTACATCTGTCAGTTCAGCCAGAATTTGTAAAAATTTTGCCTAAAGAATAGATCACTGCTCTGGTCACTCTCTTGTCCTTTAAAGCACAAAGACTGAGCACTCTTATCCTCTCAAAAGTGGTACATGTGGGTGTGCCTTTTGTTCCTAAAGAAGTATCAGCTGGGAATAAAATCCAGCAGTCTCAGCACTGAGTCACCACCTGGACAATGAGTCAGAAATTTTAACACCTGTTTTCCTCCAGGGAAAATCTGGAATATAGCCATTTTAGGAAAGTTTGAATTCAAGTTTGGGTATTATGGCCCAGGCTTAACTAAGTTACCTGCCAAGGCTGGTATCCATAGGTTTAATCCCTGTTTTTGCTGAAGTACCCATTGCTGCTTTTAGAGATAATGCTCAAGATGCAACAAAGGACCCCCCTCCTATTTCCTCCTTTATTAAATGCAAATGGCTACCAGCACAAGTTAGGCAGAGACTTGGTGGCTTCCTTTGTGAGACAAAAAGCAGCAGTAGTTCCCCTAAATGTACTCATTAAAATATACTTTCCTTCTACACTTGGCCCTGAAGGATCATCTTGGCTTATGAGAACTAAGCTTCTGTCTATCTGATTATTAAATAATTTCTAAACAGACGGGAAACTACAGTGGTTTAAACAGCTAGGCTGAGACTGCAGGGCTAAAAATAGTATAGCAGGCTCCTTTTAATTAGTAAGATGATGAAATATGACAGAAGAGAGAGATGTAGATATATGGATCTGTGTGTATGTGTGTCTTTAAAATTAAGTTATTACCTCAATACTAGATATTATTTATAACATATATGATACGTGGTGTCTGATTTTTATGATGCCATTTATCTTCACTTGGGAGAGAAGACAGGCTAATTCTGCTTTCATAATGTCAATCCTTGTTGTATTCCAAAGGAAAATTGTAATAAGATAAACCTGCCACCATGCACAGTGCCATCCTTTTTTAAACGAGGTGGATTAGTAAGTGCTCCAAAGCAATAGACTGTCAGCTCTGCAACTCTATGATATCAACCGTTCCTCAGGGCACCCCAGGGAGCTTGGAAAAACCAGCCTAGCTTTATACCTGTGATTCAACAGCATGGGATCCTGCCATAGGGCCAAAGGTGCCACGTACTGTGATGTTTATCCTACCACTCTGCTGCCTATGTATTTTTGAGGACTCCTCAAAACCTGAAGAGAGTAGAAAAGACATGTGCCACCCTCTGCTCCAGCAGCACTGGGCAGCACATGCCCTGTAGTGTTCTGCTCCACCATGCAGATGTGGCCCTTTGTTGCTCACCAGATGACTTATGACCATGATTGGTCCTGGGATCACAAAGCTGCCATGAAACACATGGACATCACAGTTTCAGACTTCTGTCAGGTGAGTAAAGGAGGCTGAGGGTGCCTGGCCTGTTGGGAGCTGGATCAAACAGACGTTCCCTTGCTCCAAGGGGAACCCAGACAGGCACTGCAAACCATGCCCTTTGGTACAGAAGGACCTGACTGCAGTGGGCACAACCCCCTTTTAGCTATTGCACTAAGGTGTCAGCTGATACTTCATAAGGACCTGGAAGTAAAAGGTGAACCATCACCACAGTGAAAATTGCCCTATTAAAATCTTGCTCTTGGTGCCATGCTAAATGTGGACCAGATAGCACTTTGCTTTCAGAAAGATCTGGTGCAAAAACTCGGTGCATTCATTAATCATAAAATGCCTTCTCTTAGTCAAAAGTATCAAGCCAAGAAAGACAAGACAGAGAGTCTTGAAGGAGTTGAAGACTGGTATTAAAAAAAAATGCAAAGCCCTATTCTTTCTTATTCCCCATTGATCCATGTGAAGGCGGAAAGCCTCTGGTTGGCTAACAGAACTTCATGGTGTCTTGCTCCGGTCTGGAGCCTGTCTCCTAGTTATGACTCTGAGATGAGCAGGAGCCCCGTGGGTAAAACAACTTCCATTTGCTCCACTTGCTCTCCTAGTTATGACTCTGAGATGAGCAGGAGCCCTGTGGGTAAAACAACTTCCACTTGCTCCAAGTCTGTGCTCCCAAAACCAAGTGTACAGCTTTCCACTCAGTGCAGGAGACCAGTTTGGGTGCACTGAAAGATTTTTCAGGGGTGGGGCTTAACCCAAGTAAGAGAGAAAAAGCCTGCAATACTCTGCAGTTTGTCAACACAAAGCTTTACTGCTCTTTCTGAAGTGTTGTGGTTTTTTCCTGTCTTTGTCAATCAAGACATGATGAGACCCAAGCAACCAGAACAGGCAAACTTAGAGTCTGATTTTTTTCGCTCAGGTGAAGACTCCCTGTCTAAGGTGCTGGACATGTCTTCTGGCTACAAGTCAGCCTTCTGATATGGAAAGCAACACTGTAAGTCCAATATTCTGAGCATGGAAGGGATCATGAACCCCTATCTCCATGCTCTTGCTCTGGCTCTAGGCCACCTGCAATGTTCCACAAAGTTCTCCAAATTTGAGTACAAAAATGTAAAAGGAAGGACTCTGGAAGAAGGGGGGTCCAAGAGAGCTGGTCAATATTCAAGCATCATGTCTTCCAAGCTCAAGACCAGTGTATCACCATGAGCAAGAAATCAAGCAAAAGGGGCAGGAGACCCCTTTGGATGAGCAGGGATCTTCTAGCAAATCTCAAACAGATTCTGGGATGTGGAAAAAGGAACTGGCCATGTGGGAGGACTAAAGGAACAGTCAGAATATGTGGGGATTTGACAAAGAAGGCCAAAGCCCATTTGGAATTAAGTCTGGCAAGGGATATGAAGGACAACAAGAAGAGTTCCTACAAGTACATCAGAAGCAAAAGGAAAATGTGGGGCTGCTGCTGAATCAGGTACATGTCTTGGTGACAGAAGACACAGAGAAGGCCTCGTTACTGAATGCCTCAGTTTTTAGTACTGAGGTTGGGAATCCCACACTTCAGTGGTAAGAGAGGAAAGCTAGAGAAAGGAAGACTTCCTCTTGGACATAGAGGGCTGGGTTAGAGATTGGCTAGGCAGACTTACGTCCCATAAGCTTCTTTACGCTGAGCGTAGCAGAGCACTGGAATAGGCTGCCCAAGGAGGCCATGGAGTCTCCCTCTGAAGACAGTCCAAATCCATCTTGACACACTCCTGTTTAACTTGCTCTAGGTGACCCTGCCTTAGCAGGAGAATTGGACTAGGTGATCTCCAGAGGTCCCTTCTACAATTCTGTGACTTCCCAAAATGCTGGGTCACAGCCTACAGCCAAATCTGAAAATTTTCCCAGGAGTCTACTGGCCCTCCCAGAGCCACAGAGAGAAGTACAGTCTACAGGTGGTCCAGATCCACAGGAAATTACTAGTTCAGTCAATCTGGGAGACCACTTCAATTATGGCTCCTTAATACAAATAAACTTTTAGCCCTTACTGGTTTTGAAATTTCTCTTCCAGCCATCACTGGAAATGTGACCTCATAATAATCTTCTTGCAAAATAGGCTCAGTGCTCCTCTCTTAAGAGAGACAAACTGGGGGTCTGTTCCAGCCAAACCTTAAGCATACACTTCATCATGCCTGTGCAGGGCCAACTTGAATATGTGATCCTGTAATGAGCAATCACTAAAGCACAGTGGAACCCTGGAAGTATGGACTGCTGAATTACTCCACTCCTACACAGTCAGGGAGCTGCAGTGCATTTTGGAGAACTAGAGCATACAGAATTAAGTTTGTCTTAATTCAGTCCCCAGAGTATGCCATAAGGTTCTCACTTTGATAATACTGTCCCTCTGAGGACATTATGACATGTCAACGTAGTAACTATTTTCTCATCTGATGGCAATGACAAACTGCTAAGTATAAAGTATAATGACATAATGCAAAGTGTAAAAAATTCAGACTCTTCCTAGTTCTGTAACTACCATGCCATCAGAACATGAGATTTTATACCTGTATTAAGAGAAATGAAAAAAAAAAGTATTTACAGCATGCTAGCCAGTAAGACAAAAATGAACTAAAGTGCCAACCAATCTACTACAATTTTCTTTACTGCTACTTACATTCTAATCATAGCATCCCAAATTTAGCTTGTCAAGTTACCCTTCAAATCAAAAGCAAGAGAAAAATCCATCCTTGGCTGTGCAACTATAAACCCAGCCAGTCTAGTGAAGTGAGAGTTACTCTTCCACGTACTTGGCAAATCTAGGAGCAGAATTTACCACTTGGTGTAAATATTTCTGCAGTTTGTTTAAAAAAAAATTAAAAAATCTTTCCTACTCCTCTCCCTGGCAGACTCTTAGAAAGTAGTAAATATGCAGATGGGCATAGTGATATGTTTTGTATCAACATATTTTAAATGTGTGCATATGCATTAGCTATATAAATACATTCCCCAGGAAGTCTGCCAGTGGATGTACTACAAAGCTTTGTATGTTACATTTGGGTTTGCTTGCGCGCTAGCACAGCAATGTCAGGAAGAACCGCTCTCTCGGCTTATTTGCTCACGCTTACCTGGAGAGCTTCCTGTTTCTCTCAGGATATACAAAGGTGCTATATTTATACACCATGTGTGTGTGTAGTGTATGTATAAATCTACATATATACGCACACATGCAAGAATGTCACAGAATGCTTTGGGTAGGAATCTTAAAGATCATCTAGTTCCAACCTCCCTGTCTCAGGCAGGGACATCTTTCATTAGACCAGGTTGCTCAGAGCTCCATCCACCCTGTCCTTGAACACACCCTGGGATGAAGCATCTGCAGGTTCTCTGGGTAGCCTGTTCCAGTGCCTCACCACCCTCACAGTAAAGATTTTTTTCTAACATCCAATCTAAACCTACTCTGCTCTAGTTTGAATTCATTCACCCATGTCCTGTCACAATATGCTCTTGTACAAAGTCCTCTCATCTTTCTTGTAGGCTCCTTTAAAATACTGGATGGCTACAATGAGGTAACCCCAAAGCCTTCACTTTTCCAGACTAAAAAAACACAATTTTTTCAACCTTTCCCTGTAGAAGAGGTACTCTATTCCTCTAATGAACTTTGTTGTCCTCCTCTGGATTTAGTCAATGTCTTTCCTGTCCTGGTGACTCCAGAGCTGGACGGACCCAGGTGGGGTCTCATGAGAGCGGAGCAGAGAGGCAGAATCTCCTTTCACAACCTGTTGGTCATTCTGCTTTTGATGCAGCTCAAAACACACCCTGTACTGCCCAGTATTCCTCCTACTCCACTCACAGTTATCTGCCTCTGGTTCTGCCCACTCTCCCTGCTTTTTCTGCTCTGTAGAAAAATAGCTGTGCAGACAGATCCCTGAACACAAGTGGGGCAAGCAGGTCTTGCCCAAGCTCTGGACAGACCAGCTGGAGGTCGGAGACCGACAAAGGACAAAGAGGGAGGACATCTGCCTGCTGCCCTTGAGGTCTTGCTGTCCCCTTGTCTAAAAGGGGACAGTGTCATGTTTCTTGCTGTGACTGTGCTATTTTTCCTGTATTGGTGTCGTGAACGAGGCAAAGGGTATTGCACATCGCTATTTACATGAGCGCTGACGGTTGGGGGCAACAGAGGAAGCGGCTGCAGTGCTGTGGGTGGATATGTATGCCACGGTATCGTTACCCATGCACTATGGAACCATATGGATACTGTTGCAATGGAGCTATGAAAACAATGCTCTTCTACCTCATTGTGAAAGGAAAAGCCACAAGTACTGTAGAGGGAATGCAGCAAAAAGGCAACTTTGTGTTTAAATCTAGACAAAACTCAATTTGCTTTTGCAATGATGATAAGCTAGAATGAGCGTTATGCCATTTCTCCCCCCACCTCCAGCCCCTTCTTTAGAGCTACTATTTAGATGAGCTACGGTATAAAGAAAGAAGCTGCAAAGATGCTAGCTGCAAAAATAAAGGATGAAATAAAAAGTCAAACATCCATATTTCCCCCAACTGAAAATGAAGTTCTGAGGAAAGGGAGGAGGGAAAAGAAAAGGAACTTACCACACTGCGAGTGAACTTTTCTAGAGAAGTTCTACGACCTTGCTCATTCTCTGGCTTAACAGGGAACAAAGTAGGGAGATAAAAATACAGAAAAAACCCTTCAGCTTAAATGCAGTCTTTTAAAACAGCAGCAAAATATAAGGAAGCAGCAAGAAGAAAAAGTAATTAAAAAAGTAAAAACCAGAAATCAATGTTTGCAACAGCAAACATAAGAAATCAAAATGCCTTAAAGAATGAGAGACATCACTACTTTTACTCTCAGGGAATGTCACTTTTCCCCTGTGAAATTTTTGAATGGTTCATATATTCCTGTGCATTGCTGTGTCTTACAGCTGTTGGTATTAATTTCTTGTCCACTGCATTTTCCTTCTGGTACTGTTCAAGTTGGGACTTCTGGTTCTGGTTAACATCTGCCAAACAGCTATTGAAGGCTCCCATCTACTTGCATAGAGAGATGAAAAAAACCACAGTAGCTTTCACAATATTAAAAAGCAGTGTCTGAGTGAATACAGGACTGGAAGAAAACCACCACTGGAGTCACTGACAGTGAACCGACAGTCTTCTACTTATCCAGAGTAGAGGCATATTTTCAGTAAGTTTGGCTACATCAAAACACAAGACATGCATGTCTTTGCAAGAGAATGGAAAAATACAAACCAGTGTGGAACACTGATATTTTTGTACCTGGAGCACAGGACCATTCATATGCAAGAAGACATTCAATTGCACTGTGAGAAAACAACCATGTGCATGATGGCTTTATTAACATATCCCTGAGAATGTTACTGCAGTGCTTCATTCATTTGGCACAAGGGAGATCTAATAGCCACTAACAAGGAAAAACTAAATAATTTATTGGCACGTTTGCTGGAATGTCTAAGAGAAAAAAATTGTTATAGAGAAGAGAAGAAACTCAATGCTACAAAAGAGAGCTCACTGCAATCAGAAAGCTGTGGGCACTGCTGATTTCCAGAAGAGATGCTTATTTTTAATGTGGTGAACCAGCAAAATGGGGGTGGTAAGATGGAAGTAAAACTGCCATGAACGGAATAAGGAGCTACATGTAAGGGTAAACCACAGTAATGATGGTGCATCACAGTGCACTGGAAACAAGCACTGCACTAGAGAGACACCTACCTGACATATCATCTGCCACAGATTCAGCTGCAGAAACAACCCCCAGGACAAAGAACCAGTGCAAAAATCAGACAGAGAAGACACAAAGAAGCCAAAAACGTGCCAGCTAAATTGGACGAGAAGTTGTGTAGTTGAGTCTTGGCAAAGCCTTTTGATTCTTCTGCATGTTTATCACCGCTTTCACAGCTCTTTGATGTCTACAAGGTTAGTCTTAAGCATCTCATGGAGAGATGGGTAAGATTGTCCCTGCTGCATCCTCAAATATGAGACCAAAACATAAGGCCCTTTTAAGACAAGCAATATTCTTTATCCAGAAGAAAGAAATGAGCAACCTCCACACTTACAGCCATTTGAGGAAGCCACAGCATCAGCTCTGATGTCCCAAACTGCTATCAAAAGTGAAAGCTAGAGGTGCATCATTTTAGCCCACACAGAGGATGGAGCCGAGACGTCAAAGCAAGTACTAAGCAATAAAGCAGCCTTCATGGCTGGCAGGAACACAGGGATGTACCCAGTCCAATGCTCCCCATAGAGTATCTAACATGCACTAATCCAAGGGTTAGTTGCCTCTCCTTGCATGTGAGAGGAGAGGAAGGGGGAAAGAAACATCAACTTCATGCTTTGGCTGAGTATTAGAGCATGCAAGTGCTCAGAGCATCACAGATTCCCTCATGGAAGTAGCTTCAGTGGTGTCCCTATTCCCCAAGGCAGCAGAGGGAGCAGAGAGAAGCTGAATTCCCACCACTTTGGCTGGACATGTCCCACTGAGCAGGACTGAGGACAGCAGTGCCCAGCTGGGCACTGGGCCTCTGCGCTGGTCTCCTGCAGGGGTGGCAAGACCCACCAGCGAAGTTAAAGACACAATTTCAGGAGAAGAAATATCTGAACAAAAGACTGTGTGTTCTGCAAGGGTCCTTAAGGAAGCAAGGCACTCGAAGTCTGCAGCATGACATTCCTACAGGCTGGAAAATCAGTGTCTGACCCAACTGCATTTTGAAGTGGAGCTCTGTTCTGCACTGGGGTCAAAGGATAGTGAGCTGCTATACAGGCCACATTGTGTCCCTGCACTCACTGTCAAAATTTAGTATCTCTGTTTTTTCTACCAGCAAGGTGATGCATCTTCCCACCCAGCAGAAAGGCAGGATGGTGGTCTTCAAATATGATGAGCACCTTGTTGAGCTGCTGAGAGCTTGTCTGGCGCAGGGAGCTGCACACAAGGCTGCTTGCTGCCTACCACAGCTGAAGACGTGTGGGGAAGCAGCCACATAGAGCAGTGACAGTGTCTCACAGAAGTGCCTTGCAAAGCTGGGTTTACAGTCACTCTGCACATTTGGCATGGCGGTGGCAGGCTGGGACCAGCTGGATGCGTGGAAAGCTTGTCCCCAATAGCATCCAGCTCTGAGTCAAAGCGTGACATTTTCTAGTGAAATAAAAAGCAGCTGAGGCAGGCTGGCTGCAGAGTGATGAGCTGGCTTGAGCAGTTTGAATGTCCGTGGGTGTGGGTGCTGGCTGTACAGCTCACTGGCTCTTCCTGTCTGCTTGCCCGTGTGGCTGGCAGCCTGCCGTGCAGGGAATGCCTGCCCACAGCTCTGCAGCACGGGGCTGAGCTGTGGGGAGGCTGCCTTGCACACCAGATGAAGGAAATTTTAAAATAACAAAGTAAAAAAAAAAAAAAATTTAAAAAAAAAAAAAAAAAAAAAAATATAGAAAGACTGAATCATGCCTATCCCAGCCCAGGGAACAGACCTGGGGTGTGGACCCTGGAGCCATTGCCTGCTGCAGCAGCTACAGCAGCCTTTGCACAAACATACACTGTGTGTGCAAAGGGGAAAAGGCAAACAAACACATGTGCACACCAGGTCATGCAGTCCTCCCAGGTGCAAAAAATGCAATCTTTGCCAGTAAATACACCAACAGACTCCACCAGCTAATGGCAAAGGACATATGCATTTGGATAAAATATGAAACAACCATCCCTGCTGCAGATGAAAAGCTCTCAGCCCAGGCAGTTACAGAAAAATAGAGCTCACCACATAGAAGCCATTCACTAATTATTGACTGGCTGATTTTTCCTTTTTTTTCCTGATTAATCATTTACCCAGCCAACCAAACTTAGGTTCATTTGTGTAGATTCTGCTTGCATGGAAATTAAGTAGAAGAAAACTTAAGAAAACCAGCTGACACTGACTATTAAAAGTAATTGTGAGAAAATTGCTCAGCATCTTTACAACATTCAAATCAAATCCTGCCACTGAATCAAACTGGCCATGTGTGCCCTGGTGGGACTGAGGGCATAATCTGCAACAGGAACTTTCATGGACAATACAGACCAGCTGGCACAGGGTGTCTGGTTAACAAGAATGCTTCAAAAGGTGTGTGCTGGAAATGGAGTATGTTTCCCATGGACTGAAACTCCTAAGTATCCCCTTTTTGCCAGGGATCTGAAAAGGGGTAGGGAAATACATATAGAATACTCAGTGTTTTGAACATAAGGTCTGCAAAATTCTCTCCCTGGATTTATTTTGTTGGCTATTGAATCTTTTTTTTTCTTTTTTTTTCTTTTTTTTTTTTTTTTTTCTTTTTTTTTGTATGAGACTTTGGGGTGTGAAGTGGGATTTATTTTAAACTTTAACTTGGTGAAAAATAACATGTTTCAGAGGGAATAGCATCAGATAAAAATAAAGGATAATAATATCCCTGACCCTGGGTTCAGAAAAGGCCAGGAGCAGATCCTGGGCTTCTCAGGCGGTCACATCTACCTGTCCAAAGTGAGAAAGCAAAGCGCATGTACAATGCTACCAAGTGGCTGGAGTATTTTGCATCTATTGTGTGTTCATTTGAATAGGATCATGGTGAATTCACACTTCCCTGAACCAGCTGGAGAGCAAAACAATGCTCTAAACCAAGAAAATACCAACCTGCTCTTCCCTCAGAGCTGCAGGGCTCAGTCCCATGGCTTCACAGTCTGTCTGCACTACAGCTGTGGCTGCCTTTCCAGGATGCTTCCCTGCCTGTGGGCAGGGCTGGATGGCAGGAAGCCACCCTGTGCCAGGCTGACATGAACACCAGCACCGTGACAGTTCAGCTGCCGCTTCAGCTAATGCAGAGATGCCAACCATTGTCATTGTTTCACCTTTATAGTGAGTAATGGAAAGTACCTCGAGGTCTTTTCTGTTCCTTTCGCTCCCTTCTCTGCAAAAATAACTAGCAGAGCACGTGTCTGGCTGCTTCTTCACCATTAAGAAAAGTTCCTAGGCACTCGCATCCCGTTCCAGGGTGCACTAACTAATCTACACTGCTCTTCCCCCAGGGAATAAACCCCTGCTCCGCAGCCAAGTCACCCTGCCAAAATGCCTCCTTGCCTTGACTGAGGAGATTTATTACAGCCCTTGTCCTGACAGGTGGATCACTGCTGTCTAAGGACATCCAGCCATCATTTGGGCCACCGTGCAGAAGGGCTGGAGGGCAGTGCAGCAGTGATTACCTGGTCTAAGTACCCTGCAGCAAGGTGCATATCAGCAGAAACAGGAGCAGGTCAGTGCTTGACTCTGTGTAGCACCAGCAGGATGTGTTGCATAGATACACAAATAAAATGCAGTGAGTCGCTCAGGGATCTCTGCATATCCAGCCCTTTGCTGCTGAGCCAGACACTTTCAGCAGATCCATCATTTCTACCTGCTGCAGAGGAGGGGCTGGGAATGGAGGCCCAGAGCGCCAGTTGGGCTGGGCATATGGCCATTCCTCCTGAGGACAGGGCTGTGCTCTCATCTCTCCTCCAGCCTGGCAGGAAGGAGGCCTTCTGTTCAAGGCAGAAGGCTACACCCAGTTTTTCCCCTCTGCAGCTCACTGCTTCCAATCACACCCTTGCTGGAGGCCAACCTCATGTTCCCTGCTGAGCACCATGAATCTGCAGGATTGAGGCCAATAATACTGTGGTTACTTGCAATAATGACACTGGGAAGAGCAGAGGAAAAAACATCTAAAATGGATTAACAAAGTATGTATGTCTGATCTGTATACAGCCTATGTCTGCTGTCTTGCATCAGTTAGTGGTGTGAACAATATGTTCCCCTCATAATTCTGTCATTGTATCTCAATCCCAACTCATAATTTCTTCTCCCTCCTTCTCCTCCATTACTGTACTCCCAGAGCGGGGAAGGAAAGCTCCCACATCTGTGGCTATTGTATGATGTGGAAGAAAGTAACTCTTCAAAGTTACAGGATTTTACAAATACCAGAAATGTGAAGTATGTTTTGAAGCACTAATCAAGCTTTGGCATCTCTCTGCTGAGCAGGTCACTATTATTATTGCGCTTTGAAATATAGGAGGATACAGGGCAGGCGAGGTTGAACTTTTTTTTTCCCCAAGCTCATGCAAGAAATTAAGTGGGGTAACCAGGGAAAACATACAGGTTTTATGGTTCCCAGTTCTGTGCTCTAGCCACACAGTCTACCTTTCCCTTTTTCCTGCCCTCTCACTTTGCCATAACCCAGTGCTGGAGGGCAAAATATCCCAAATGACACAAACTTATCCACAAAACATTAATGTGGGAATCTGAAGCCATAGCTCATTTGCTTAGTGCAAGCCACCCTTTTACCCCACGTTCCATCATGCTGTGCTCCTGACAGAACTTATTTTCAATAATGAAAGTAAGCTATGTCATATCGGTGTGGTATACAAGCCATGTGAGGATAATGACTTTGGGGAAAGACAGGCCTCAGAGAGATGTACTCATCACAACTTCAAGAACTGCAGTAAATTTCTACTCACATCAGTAAATCCAGGACTTTGTTTGCAAGCTCAAAACCAAATCCTCCATCCTCTGATATGTCACTGGGTTCCTCTTTTCCTTCCCTTGCTTTCCGGCTATTTAGAGGAATTTTAAAAGGCTGCCTCTCAAAGCTGCACCAAACATCCTAAAGATAGGACTGTGTGGCTCCGCATACAGAAATTTCATGTTCTTTCTATCACCATCTCTGCACCTACACTGCTTCCAAAACATTCACTTGCCCAACACAATGTAATGTGGTTGCAAAGAGTTTTACAGACTCTGGACTAACACCAACTCCCCTCCTGCATAATGGGAAGCTGATAAACAGTGCATCTGCACAGATCTACTCCTGCCTTTTCTGTGCCTTCATATGTTTACTCATGCACCCACAGCTCTCTGTAAAAGAAACTTGATTCTTGTTTTCATGGCTGTGTTAACATGACACCAAAACCTGCTCCTGTGGCAGTTTGCTGGGGAATGAGGATGTCATGCTGACACATCCAGGGCTTGATCTGACAGCAAGCAGGGATTGCAAAAAAAAAAAAATAAACCTTTGATTCAAATGGGTTTGGCTGAGAGAAGAAAGCTTTCCTGGCTTTCAAGCACATGAACCCTCATGTGTTCAGTGGAGACTGGAGGGTAGGGGGCCATAAGCTGCTGGGGCTAGGAAGATGGCAGAGGCTTTTATGGTTTATATCATCAGAAGACTGCCTCACACCTCCTTCATTCCCCAGTCTCTGAACTAAGTCAGGTCTAACTCTTCTAAATGTAAGCAGTACTGGTTTATGCTGTCTCAGACCAGACATTTTGAAACAGAAGGCTGACTGCTGCCCTTCACTACTTTTTCCTAATCCACCTGCCAGTAGTCTCAGGCACAGCAGACAGAGGGGCTTGTCTCCTTTTGTCACTATATGCTTGCTTTTAGGGCACACAATGACAATCAGGGCAAAAATACCACTGGGATTTCATTGTATGGTGCCAATGCAATGTAATTTGGCAGCACACAGAGAATGCAGCAGAAAAACAGCAGGGAATATGATGATGGGAAGCCACACACTGAGGCTGCAGAAGTCAGGAGTCAGTTTAATGTACAGTCTCCTGGGAGCCAAATGCAAGTGGGACATACACACATGTACATGGCATGCACATGCACAGACACACACATAGAGCTATGGGAATTAATCAGGAGTTGCAGGAAGCATTTGAGCACAGCCAGAAATGCAGAAATCAGTAGCTTATCTCCTAGACCCCTTAGCAAGAGGGGACTCAAGGATAGGAGGTAACTCCACGTAACCACTCCTTTGCTATCCTGATCTGGAGGCTCCTGACAGAATCATGGTGCTGGCAGAGCTCATGCAGATACCAGAAAGGCTAAGAAGAACTCAAATCCAGATGTCCTGTGAGACAATGTGCCTGGAATTCTTGATTACTACATGCATTGCAATTATTTCCTGTCTCTGAGGAAAAGGAGGCATCCCTGGGGAGGCAAAAGCAAGGGAAAGGAGTATGGGAATTGCTGCAGGAAGATCTACACATATGGCATCCAAAGGGAATATCACATGGTGAGACTAGGGAGGTGAAAACCTTAATAGGTGAATTTTGCACCAGTAATGAACAGATTGATGGTTTCTGCTTCTCATCTCGCATATTGTCTTTTCCATGAGAAAGAGGTATTTGTATTGCCTACACTGAGTTTGGGAGACAGCTGTGCTGGACAAACACCCTTCAATACCACTTTTACCTTGGGTCACCATGTTTTCCCCAAACTCATGCTGAGGCTGTGCACAAAGATGCCATGCCCCCAGTGAAGAAGACAAAAGTGCTCATTCCTTTCTTAAATTAAAAAAAAAAAAAGGAAACAATATTTTCACTTTCACACTAGCAGCAAGCAGCAGGTGAGAATCAGGAGGTGCTAAGAGATGCAAGCATGTCCTTTCCAACAGATACCTTCTTCTTTGCCAGCAGTAAGTCCTGGTAAGCATTCGAACGCAGAAAGCGTGCGTAGCTGTCACTCTTCATCAGCTTGTAAATGTGCTCCTGTGGGACAGGGGGAAATGAGAGACAGAGAATTGTTATCAAACCTCATTTAGACATCACAGGGACTTAAAACACAGAGAATTGGAAGGAAGAGAGACTGATCAGAGTTCTAATTAAGTCTGCTATTATTGATTATCTGTGCTGTGGTAGTGTACACGAGGTCCATCCTGGGGCAGGACCCTATCGTGTCTGAGGCTGTATGAACACGAAACTAAGAGATGGCCCTCATCCCAAAGGCTAGCACACATTATTTGCTCATCAGGATTATTCTGCAAAGATTGCAATTCTCTCAAGTCCCCAGATTATAAGAAAGCGCCTATCCTGGAAATAAGGAATAAAAACCAGAAATTGTCTCCTAGATTAGGTTTCATTTTACCAGTTACAGATACTTCAACAACCACCCAACACTCCTTTCCTGTTCATGGGGGGGAACTGATACTTGCACACATTTCATCTCCACTTTAGACGTGCACTCAAGTAAGTCAACATGTTTATGTCCTGCAAAAGCCCGTATCTTTGGTGACTATGCAGGGAAGTTATATGACTAGCTCTGATGTAGATGGATACATCACATGTATAAAGTTACATTAGATGAGTCTCTCTCTTAGGGTCTTCTCTTAAGTCAAACTATTGTTACCAGTTTGCTCTGAGAGCACTTACTATGTTTATCTTCAAATTTACGAAGTGGTGTTTCATTGCAGCAGAACTTAATACATACCCTTTTCTAATTTCCTTGCTAAGCTTTACTTTCCTGCTGAGAATCCCTTAACACAGTCAGCTTTTCTCCTAGTTATCCCTGGATTTACAAAAGATATTATCCTAAACACCAAGAAAATAAAATCAAAATACTTTGACCAGATAATGACTGAGAACACAGTAAAGGAGCTGAAAAGGAAAACAGGCACCTTGGACCTTTCTCTTAGACTTTGACCAAGAAAGCACTTTTATAGAGTTAATGAGCAGTTTTATCTGTAGTGAATTATACAACGTGAAATATTCTCTCCTGCCCTAATGCCATTGTACATGAAACTTTAGAAGAACCAAACCAGACAGAAGTTGCATAGCTTATTTTGGTGCGTTAACAAGCCAAGCAGAATTCCCTTATCTTCACTATCATGGGTAATTAGCAATGACCGTCTTTACTCAGAAGAACTGCTTAATTCAGCTTTCTTACACTATTTGGTGTAGTCCTATGAGGGCCACTGGTTTTCCTTTGACACAGCATAAATGTATTTTTTGAGATACATTCTGGTGTGGAACAATTTTTACTGGTTAATTTCCATACTTGCTTTTAGTCTTGACACATCCTCATTTGTGCAGCACTATCTATCCAAACGACAGCACAAGATTTTTCAATAGAATCGTTCATATAAAGCTATTTAGAAACTGTCACTCTTCTTGCTTCAGAAAAAACACATGGTAGGGGACAGTTTCATACTCCTTATGTACAGCATTGCCATGAGACTTGACATCCAGCTGTGGGACATTTGTTCTATTTATGCAGGACAGAACGAGCCAAGTATGCCCTAAGATAAGAAGAGGGAAAATAATACACATAATGGATTTGATCATCAAAAGGTTTCTATTCTTGCATGTGAATAAGGATTTTCAACATCAGTTCTCACTTAAATACTTAAACTAGCATAAACTCAGGACTCCATTGATTTAAACCCAACCACACCTCAACCAGTTTGCCTGTACTGCTACCTCTTAAGGTTTCCAAGGATACTCCATGTCCTCCTAATGAGTTCTTTTTAACTACCTGAGAAGACAGTGGGAAACAAATCCACCTAACTGGTGCTTTTCCAGGACCATGAGGAAGTCTCCTCATGGAGTAAGTGGGCACCCTGTAGCCCATCAACAGTAAAGGGCCTGAGGGGTCTCCAGAGCCTTCATCCTCTTAGTGGTCCTCTTTGCAGCAGCCAGTACGTGCAGGGTGCTGGTGGGACAGGTGATGAGGTGGGCAGGAAGGTGCTGTGGCTGAGGCCAACATGGTGGGTGACAGGGATATTTATATTAACATTTTGCTAGACATGATTAATTTTTTTACTGTTTTTGGGCTCCAAGTGGTTTCTTTACCAGTGGTCACACAACTGGGTCTGGTCTTACCTGATGGTAAGATTTTTGGAAAATAACTTCCAGTTTTCATTACCACACAGACAGAGGCAAAGGAGAACACATGAGGCTGGCCATGTAACCCACCTGCGTGCCAGCGACAACTACCGTTCTTGCTCATGTCAAGACAACTTCATGTATTCAACCTTAAAACAGTATAAACTCAGTATCTAGTGGTCAGAAGGAGAAAAAAATTGCCTCAATACTGAGATGATGTAAACCACAAGCTGCCTTCTTAACTGAAGCTCTTACCTGAAATAGGACTATTGCACAGCCACAGCCCTGTTGCCACTGCAGTTAGCTAATTGGTATGAAGTATTTTCTCTGCTTTTCTCATCTAGGAATCACTAAACAGAAACACTGCTACCTTTCAGCTATTCACCACAGATATACTCAAACAGGGAATAACTATTCCTAGGCTTTGAATGCTAATGAAGAAAGAAGGTTAGGCATAAGAAAAGAAGCTTCACAAGAAGCATAGCTTCAGAAGCAAACAGTAGTTTTTAACAGTAAGAATTCAAAAGGACTTGCTTTCAACAATCTCTAGACTGAAAGCATGAATGATACACTGGTAATTTATTTTACAACACTGCATTTCTGCAGCATCTACTGGAAATCTGAGCCAATTGCTCAGATCAGCAAAGACTGCCTTCCAATTTGCAACAGTACAGGACAACTTGCATTGCTACAGTAAAAATCTCTACTGAGACTGCACCATGAAGATTGCTAAAATAGTGGCTGCAGTGTGTGTCCAGCCAGCTTATACACCAAATCTAGCTACAGGATGGGAAAAGCCAGTGGCTGGAACATTTGTTTTGATCTGTAGCCTACTCTGTTCTTTGCCACCAAGCTATTTTCTCTTATGCACTCTAGAATCTGCAACTTCCTAGGGAGAACCTACAGCTAGTGTTCAGCAGCTCTTAATTTTATAAATATATTGAAGGCTACTGGAGGTCTAACAACTGATCATATTCTTCTGTGGAAGCCTGAGCATTAGGCAGAAGTGTGGCCTTGGATTTAGTTGCTCTGTGAAACTTGTGTAAATTGTCTTGTCCTTCTCTGTCATGGATTTTTAGCTCACTTTGGATCATTACAACCCACTGGTCTCTCACTTCTTATTTTACTGAGCAGCTGGGGTTTTTCCCACCTTTTTATCACATGGTGGAAAGAAAGGACACCCACTGAAGACTGAAATCTCCCAGTGCAATGCACTTTATAAACATGCACAATCTCCCTGACAGTATGTGGCAGTGCTGGTAAGAAATTTGAGCTTTTCCATCCTTATACTAAGATAATTCTCCATTCTGTTGTTTATTACAAGGTAATGAGCTCACTACTGCTAGTTCTCTAAATAGAAAAAGTAAATGCACCACCTGTGTAATTTTTAACAATGCAGCTGCAGCTCTGGACATTCCAGTCTCTTGCACTGTGAGCAGTCTGTCCAGAATTATCACTGAGCAGGAGGACCATTTCATCTAGGTGGTGTAGCCTTTCCCAGCCATTGCTGTGTACCACTTCTCAAGTACGGCTCAGTCTCACAGCTCTCTGCTCCAGCCCTAAGACAGCAATCCTTTAGGGAGTTACATTGCAAACCCAAGGATTTAAAATAATCATCTAACAAAAGTGCTCAAGTGATCTACTAAACCACTAAACAAGGTAGCTTATAAAACCAGATAAATGGCAGGGAAAAAAAAATCTTTCAAGATTTGGCCAGCAGCTGACAAGCATCACGTGTCCCACTGGTCTCCCCTGCAGCCTTGCCAGCTCTTTCTGAGCACTGAGCTGCCATCTCAGGACACTGCAGTGGCAGCTGCAAGTGGAGACAGGGACTGGCTTGACATGTGTGAGGGAGCCCTGGCAAGATGGCTTTTGGGGCTGACCAGTCATTCAATCCCTCACACAGCATGCTGCTGATGAATTCCGGCTGTACTGATACTCCCCTGTGACAATGGATGCACATTGGGAAATGTCAGTCTAACATGAAGAGTGACACAAGAACCTGCTTTTGTAATTGCAATGGATTTCATCTCCAGGAAGCAAACAAATCCCTTAAAAGATTCCTGCAAGCGGAGCAGATTTGCTATCAAATGTCCCCATGACTGTTGTTTCACAGTTCTTGAACCAAGACAACAGAGGCAAAGGGATCTGTTTGCATCTCATTGTGAGAAAAAGGCAGACCCTCTTTTGTGTTTTATGCACCTGAATCACATCTCCTCCATGGTGGGGAAAAATATGCAGTGGTCCTGGGGGCTGTCCATCTTCACTGAGAATACTTTTTGTACCTGGTCTTCTGTCATGAGAGTTACACTTCAGACAACATAACCATTCCACTTGCCACAATCATTACATGATATAAAGAAGAACAAACAGTACATTTAAAAGGGGGAAATGTTGTCCCTTCTAGAAAAAAAAAGGAGCCAATGAGATAAATCACAAAAAAATTCTCTTTTACAATTATGTGAAACCAACAGGAAATCCCGCCCCTGACAGCTGACAGCTTAAATGCAGGGAAATAAACCCTGATAAGGTTCAGCGTCTCTTGGCTATTTTCCTTCCACAAGCTTTACCTTTGTAAAGAGATGAAGGACAGGCTTTGTAAATTATTCCTGACAAGAGGGAAAAGGGGGAGGAAAAAATAAAGTTTGCAACCCAGACGGGAATGTGGGAGGTGGCTGAGATAGCACAAACCATCTCAAAGCTGCACCTGCTCCAAATCGATGTGCTGCAATGTGATCTCAGGTCTCTCTTCCCCCTCACAGACAAAGCACAGTGACCCTGAGGAGGGCATGGCTGCCAGATAAGCAGAACCTTGGGAACACTCAAGAAAAATGTGGGAAAAAACCTGAATTATAAAAAAATAATAACATCTGACTCACACAAGCCATGTGGTAGATCCCAGGAATTATGTTCTCTGTTAAGAATGTTTCTTTTTAGGAGAAAACCTTGGTTCTTTCCTCTGATTTGTGTATATGAGACAAGAAGAGAATTGGTGGTTAAACATCCATTCCTAATTCCACCAATATTTTACCCATCTTAATATTCTGTGACAAGCTTGAGATTTTTTTGGAGTTGTGAAGGCCAAGCACAATGTTCTCATGAATGCTGAACTCTAGTGAGATTCCAGAAAGCCCTTAAATTTGAACTTGCTGATAGAAATTTTCCCCTGTTTGTCCCTAAACACAGCTGCAAACTTTCGATTATGATGGGGAATAAGGAGAAATGGCAAATTCTTTGCTCACTTCAAGCACAGGTTTCCCATTTAGCACATTTATGGAACAGATCATCTTGACTACCATTACACAGCATGTACAAAACAACCAAGTGATCAGGCCCAGCCAGCAGGAGTATAGGAAAAGCATGTCCTGCCTGACCAACCTGATCTCCTTTTACAACCAGGTGACCTGCCAGGTGGATGAGAGAAAGGCTGTGGATTCAGTCTACCTGGACTTTGGCAAAGCCTTCAATACTGTCTCCCATGGGCTTCTCCTGGAGAAGCTTGCAGCCCCTGGTTTGAAGAGGTGCACTCTTTGCTGGGTTAAAAACTATCAAAATGGCTGGGCTGAGAGAGTGGTGGTGAATGGAGTTACATCCTGGCAGCCACTCATGAGTGGTGACCCCAGGGCTCAGTATTGGAGTCAGCCCTATTTAATGTCTTTGTTGATGATTCGGATGAAGGGATCGAGTGCACCATCAGCCAATTCACAGATGACACTGAACTGGATGGGAGTGTTGATCTGCTGGAGGACAGGAAGACTCTGCAGAGGGATCTGGACAGGCTGGATCAATGGGCCAAGGCCAATGGTAAGAGATTCAGCAAGGTCACGTGCCAGATCCTGCACTTGGGTTATAACAGCCCCATGCAGTGCTATGGGCTGGGGAATGAGTGGCTGGAAAGCTGCCCCGCAGGAAAGGACCTGGGGGTGCTGGTCTACAGCAGCTGAACATGATCCAGTGTGTGCCCAGGTGGCCAAGAAGGCAAATGGCATCCTGGCCTGTATCAGCAATGGTGTGGTCAACAGGACCAGGGCAGTGATTGTCCCCCTGTACTGGGCACTGGTGAGGGCACACCTTAAATCCTGTGTTCTGTTCTGGGCCCATCAGTACAAGAAAAACATTGAGGTGTTGGAGCGGGTCCAGAGAAGGGCAACAAAAATGGTGATAGGTCTAAGAAAGTCACTCATATGAGGAGCAGCCAAGGGAGCTGGAGTTGTTCAGCTTGAAGAAAAGGAGGCTCAGAGGAGACCTTATTACTCTACAACTGTCTGAAAGGAGGGTGTAGCCAGGTGGGGGTCAGCCTCTTCTCTGAGGCAGCCAGAGACAGGATGAGAAGAAATGGCCTCAAAGCTATACTAGCAGAGGTTCAGACTGGATATCAGGAATAATTTTTTCACTAAAAGAGTGGTTAAGCAATGGAATGGGCTGCCCAGGGAAAGAGTGGAGTCACCAGCCCTGTAAGTGTTCAAGAAATGAATAGAGGTGGCACTTAGTGCTGTGATTTAATTGACATGGTAGTGTTTTGTCAAAGGTTGTACTTTATGATCTTGGAGATATTTTCCCACCTTAATGATTTTATTCCATGATTTTTACCTCATTTGAGGGGCTTTAAACTAAGGCTAGATCACTGTTGAGATGCACTTGAACTGCAAGGGTCCACTTTGCCTTTCATAAACTGGTCAGAAACCTCCTTGCTGTAGCTAACCCACTAACATCTTCTGGATTGTTTTGGAGTGCTCCTTCACCCTGTCACCAACACCTGGTATTAACTAGTGAGAGCTGGTTTGGAGACCCCTTTTGTATTGCAAGCATGTGCCCAAACCTGTGGCCAACTGCAAAGGAGATTTCCAGCATGTCAGACAAATCCATTAAAGAAAAAGGCCACCAGCAATGTAAAATTAAACAACTAAATAAATAACGGCATACTGCAATGAATGCTAATATTTGTGCTACCTGTATGCTTGGTACCGGGGAGGAATTTACTGCAGATTCGCACATGAGAGAGAGTTGCCTGAGTGAAGAAGGCCTTGTGGCCTTTGCTGGAAGGATGGGAAGAGATGCCAGCTGAGAACCTGCCTGGAGTTTGTTTTTGGAAGAGCTGTCTCTACAGCACAAAGAGGACGTGGGAAGGAGAAAGCAGACGCTTCTGCAAGCACATGGTGTGTGACTGCTGCACCTTCCAATGAGAGTTGGCAGCAGCCTAGTGCCTGTCTGTCGGCACCTCTGCTGTGCACAGACATTTGTGGCAGAGGAGCTGACGTTAACCCCTGTGCCAGCACACACACATACTGCAGTCAGCAAAACCTGCTATCCACGGGTTGTTAGAGATGTGTCCTGTTAACTCTGCTGTACTTTTCCCAGCTCATCCTTAAGAATCCTGTTTGACCAGCAGGACCCCCTACCATACCATCACCAGGATCTTTCAAAAAGCCAAAGAAAGGAAAGGAGACCTAGTCCTCTTTAAACAGTTACTTATGCCACAACTGAATGCAACACTTTTTAGGAGCAATTATGATCAGCTGCATTCAACCTAAATGATGGTGCTAAAATGCACTTTAGAAAAAGCAGTAAAAATTGTTGCATCGGCTCTGGAACTGAAGTAGTTGGTAGCAGGCACAGTTGAGATGAGGCAAACAGAAGAAGCTGCAAGAAGCTGCAAAAAAGACCTTCACATTTTCCCTGACTAAACTTGACAGGAGAACACCAGTGGGGGTGAGAAAGCAGGGAAACAAATATGTTTTATCCCAATTCCCTTTTATGTTTCCAAATCCCCACTAAGAGCACTTCTGGATCTGCTTATTCTGGTCTCTGCATTCAAGATTTCACTCTTCTCAAAAATGCTGTAGTGCCTGTTTGAGCTGCCTGCCTGCATTAACCAGGGTGAGCTCCTTCCCGGAGTCTCTGGTACCTGGCAGTGCTGCCATCTAGCAGGACCAGGGGGGACTGGGTGTTCCAGCTGCTGCGGTACTGTGAGGGCTTTCCTGGATTTATAGTTGGAAAAGAAATGCTTCAGGTTGCTAAATGGCACATAAGGGTCTTGGCCTAAGAGTGAATAACTCTGGAAAATCTGAGCACTATCTTTTTGGCCACTTTCAAGTATTCAAGGGACATGATAATTTACACCAAGTTTTAGCTGGTGCATTTTCTTCACACTCAACCAAGTTGCTTTTACTACTAAGGGAAGAAAAAGATGAATTATTATCCTGTAATATAAACTAACCTCCCTGCTAAACTAAAAAGCATAATTTTTTTTTTTTGCAGCCCACAAAAGAAATTACACTGGGCTGAAGGCACAAGATTGTAAGAAAGAGTCTTAGTAAGAGGGATAACTGTAAGCAATGAGAGCTCATTTTGAGTAATACACAGAAATCCTTTGTTTAGCCCTGTAGATACGTATTTGGAAACACAATGTAAATCTTTCATGGAAAAGCACATTGATAAAAGTAACACATAAATTTAGCTATGGCTTCTCTGTAAATTGATGAGACAACTGTTTTGCTTCATATCTTCAAACACAAATGTGAGGGCAGAGCTGTTGAAGGTCCATGGCAGACGCAGTGCAGAGGACTAGAGGCAAAGGGTTGTTGAGTGCTGTGCAGTTAAGGGGTCAGCCTGGTACTGCAGGAGGATTTAGTCCTAAATATAGCAAGGGCTATCCTGGGAGACAAGAGTGGGCTGCTGGGAGTCTAACGCCATATGAGCAGCTTTAGGTTTTGAGAACAATGATCATGGCTAAGAGGCTGATTTTCTCAATATGGGCCAAATCCTGGCAGCTGGCAAAAAGCCCAAGTGAAAAGGTTTTTCCTGGGAGGAGGGGACAACCTTCTGTAGCATTCAGGAGACTGGCATTTCTTTTCCAAACAACACAATATGTAGGAGTCACAGCAATGAAGATGAGGCTTTTCCCTCCTATGTGTGCTGTGGTACAGCTATGAGGTGTAACTACTTAACCTTTTGGTCAACACCCTGACATCTGCAGGCTGTCAGCAGCTTCCTCCTTGTTTTCTCCATGAAAAATCCTGCCAAAAAGCAGAACTCTACCAAGGAGAGGAACGTGCAGAACCCCTCACACAGCAGAAGGAAATTTTATTTCAGTGGAGCATTCTGTGTTTCATAGGAGATGGAGACAGAGCAGGATACAGCCCTACAGAAACAAGCAAATCACAACTGCTGAGAAAAGGTGGCTATGATGAGACAGGGAACACCAACCCTGCTTGGATGCCTACCTAGAGAACACATACTGGATAGATAAACAATTTTCCATGCCTCATCAACATTTTGACTGTAAGATATCTGCTGCTATGTCATCTTGGGCTGCCTTTAAGTGGTAGAGCTCAAGATCTCAGATTCCAAATTTATACTGAAATCTTTAAGCTGTTTGCCAACAAACTCCATCCTGACAGCCCACATTCCTACCTGCTGTGGGCTGAGCAGAGGTATGAAATGCATCACTGATAGATCCTCCCAGGGATTTTTTCTTAAAATTTTAATTAGGAGTGTGAACACTTAAAAAGGTAACAATCCCTTAAAAAAATTAAATACCATAGTGTTCCTGCAGTGCATGGGTTTAGCAGAAAGAGACCATAACCCTGCAGTCCATGAGAAGTGGACTCCTGGAGTTCTGGCTTCTTGATTAGATGAAAGGACGCACTTGCAAGCACTTTGGCTCCTTATTTGGGAGATAAGAAACAGTATCAGCAGCTTCCTGGCCTTTACATGAAGAGGAAATTCTCTTGCTCTGGATCTGACATGCAGTTTTTTCTTGCTTTCAAGAAGCACAGCGCACACTACTGACACAAGAGTCCCAGAGTCTGAGTGCTGAATTCAATTTTTGAGCAAGCTAGAGACTTTCCCATATAATCCATCAAAAGGTATTTTTTGGAGGTAGGAAATGTCTGGCACTGAGGCACTGTTAATACTCATGCATGTAGTTTTAGACAGCTTGGCAGGATCAGCACCCTGAATAACAGGCAGACTATTGTCCTGTGGGAATATGCTGACTGTTCTTGTTACCCCATTCCCATGATCTTTCATTTGGAGAGATCTGTTGCCTGCTGTCACCGTGTCTGCAAGGAGAGAGGTCACTCCTGGCTTTTTCCTGGCCCTTTTTCTGCTCATGTGTGACAGAAGGACATTAGCTTAGACAGCAGTTTGATCCCTGATGCCTTCAGAGACAGAAAGGGAAGACAAAGGCTGGATGGTAGATTTTTTCATATAACATGACTGCTAAACCACAAATTCAGATGTAAGGCAGAAGATAAAATAAGTACTTTCTGATGTGCAGTGCATATGTGCATTTTGAAAAAACTCCCAACAAACTAAAACAGGAAAATAATAACACAAAGTATCTGCTCCTATGTAAACCTCTGCATCATGTCTTTTGTTTCCTGCTTTGCACAGCATCAGGCACACCAGCATAAGCCTCCACAATCACTTCCCTATTTTTGTTCCAGACGCTTAACTACTCTTCTGGCTGTATTTGTGGGGCTCTTGATTTTAGATTCTGTTTGGTGGTAGGTTGTTTTGTGAAATTCACAAGGGCAGGAGCTTGCACTTTTGCTTCTAAGTGTAACAAATACGCAACAGCGAGACTCTGTGTGTTTTCTACAGTCACCATAATCCAAATAGGAGGAAGACAACCAGAGTGCAGTGTAAGGAAGGATTTTCTCCTCCAGTCCCACAGAATCAGAGCCAAAGAAAGAGAAGGGAATAAAGGTCAAGTCCTTGTGCAGTCCCTAACCTCTACAGGAAGGTGCAGGCTGTCAAAAACCTCCAGAAGCCCTAGGCACACCATTCATGTATAAATACTGATGCAGTGCAGCAGTGCTTTCAGTTCCCCACAGCACAAGCTCAAGGTCTCTGGGCAGCACTGCTACAGGTGGATTTGTCCTCTCTTAGAGGCAGAGCACCTTGGTGTGTCCCATGTCCCCCTTGCTGGCTGCCTGCACTGCCAACTAGAGCTGCTTTGCTGTAACCCTCATTCTCCACCTTTAGTCATTATCCTTTAAGGCACGCATGTAACTGGGGTGCCTGGGCAAAACTTTAAAAAAATAGGAGTAATGTTTCTTCAAGTTCTTACATGAAAGATGATACAGACATGCAATGAATGATTATTTTCACATTTTCCTTCCATGCTGTGATTTTGCACAAATGGAGTGCTGTATGCTCACTGAATAGACACCAGGCCTTTTACATCCTGTGCATGCTTGAAAACACAAAGTCAGGAGAAGTGACCCCTCATTTTCCCTTCTTGGTAAAAATGACATTTTGCTTCCAAGAGATCCTTGTTTAAACTCGGAGTTTGGTTTTGAATCAATAGGATCCTGTCAAGTTCTGTCAACACCTTGAGCTTCCTGATACAACCAGAATGCAAACTGATGACTGACCACTGATGAATCCTGCAAGGACTCATATCTCTATCACAGTCCAGAACAAACTGAACTACATCTGGGGCAGCTGAGAGCATGAACTGGGCTCAAATCTCAAGATTAGATTTAAGGAAGAAAGTTTTTACAATGAAGATAGTGAAAGCCTGGCCCAGATCACCCAGAGAGTTGGTAGATGCCCTGTCTCTGAAAACATTCAAGGTCAAGTTGAACAGGGCTCTGAGATTCTTGATCTAGTTGAAGATGTACCCTGCTCATTTCAGGGGAGCTGGACTAGATGAACTTTAAAGGTGCCTTCTGTCCCAAATTATTCTATGTTTCAAATCTGGGACAGGTACATTTCTGGTTTGAGCTGCCTGGAATTCAGCATTATGGTCTAAATCTGCCCTGGAATTAACCAAGGATCTGCAAAGAACAGTTAAAATCCTTAACTGAGCCTGGATTAGAACTGAATTTCCCTGAGTCATCTTCATAGAAACAACAGCTGTTTAGTTCAGGTAAAGGAATGTTGATCTAAAACTCTATTTTATTTATTAAAGAATAAGAATAAACAAAGAAAACACGAAAAGAATTCCAAAGACAACTCTGTGGCTTACCTTACCTTGGTACACCTGGCTCTGAAGCTTACCAGTAAATGTAGGCTACATGTCCCTACAAACATTACTGTGAGGAAATCCAACACATCCTGGTGATATTAACTTCCAGCACCAAGGGACTGAGGAAGGTATTAAAGATCTTGTGAAGGCAGAAAGACTTTTCAGGGGAGGCAAGAGATGCTTGATGGGGGTAGGGGGAGAATGGTTAAAAAACTAATAATGTATTGTACAGATAAGCCATAACTGTCACATTCACAGCTATGTGTTCCCTGTAAAGATGAATTACTTTGGCTGTCAGCAGCTTCATTAGCCAAAAGAGGCCATTCAGATGGATCCAAACCTATTTACTTCCTAGAACTGGTGGTGCCTGCTTCATATTGCACTGGTTGTTCACCGATGCTGATAACTCCTGTGGGAGCTTACATCCTGCTAAGTACTTCACTGTTTAATTGAACTGACCTTTCCTGACGATGCCCCTTGTATTAAAAGCTGCTTTGCTCCCCAGCGAAAATGGTTTGATAATCATAATATTTTACTCAGAGGACAGTTGTTAAGAGCAGAAAATAATCAGCTAAATTGGTAGGCTCCCCTCTGGAGGGGCCCAGCACTAAAATGACGGAAGGTGCTGCAGACTGAGATAGCTGGCAGAGCTGACGATGAGGACAGAGCTAGGAGCAGCACTGGGCTGTTTAAGGACAGGGGCACCAACAAACTGGACAGCTGGGGAGGGGAGTGCAGGCTAAGCCAGCACAGCACACTCTGCACAGAGCTGAGATGTGCTGCCACAGCTTGAGTCAGGCAGGTGGGAGCCACAGCAAGAGGGGCAGGTCTGTGCAAGCCCAGCAGTGCAGGACTGTGGAGTGCAGCAGCACACAGGGACACACAGCATGGCAAGTACCTTAACCTGAGATGGGGAAATGGAATACTGGGAATCCATCTCAGAGAGAGGTCTGTCTGAAATAATAAATGCACAGCAAATTTAGGTTTTGATTACGAGTGCTTTGTGGTATGAGATTTGGTGCTGAGGTTAAAGAGAGGAACCTTTTACTTTCAGACCATGACTAGCCTGGGGACAGAGGTTTTAAATGAGAGGCATGTTTGCCAAGAGCCCCTTTTCTCCCTGTTTTTATCTAGGCTAGTTGCCTTACCAGATGGTTGAGCAGCATCTGGGAGAGCTCTTTGGGGGCTGGGAGCCAAGGTTGTGCAAAGAAGCACATCAATGTAGACTGTTAAGCACCCGGTAACAAATGATGCTTTGCTTTCAACTTCCTGTTATGAAGCATTTGCTGGCCTGGATATGCTCTGCCACACCTTGCCATTCCCAAGTACACCAATGTGTCCATTTCCAGTGCTTTTTATACAGAATTGGCATTTTGTGGATATCTCAAGTCATGACTAGAGTGTCACATCACCTTCTCCTATTCTTCCACTGCAGGAGTATTGAACTAATTTTCTCAGACTTTCCTAATTTTCCTTCCTCTTAGTGTCTCGGACCTGCAGGCATTCAAAGAATGTGTTGTTGAGTAAACTATTTTTTTTTCTCATTCTTTACTTACAAGGACATTTCAGTTGTTTTCCTTGTTGTACTAAAGCTACACAGGACAGGACAACACTCATATTTTCCCCTCCCACAGAGGGTGTTTTGATTAGTTGTATCTAGTTGAGTCCCTAGGAATGTGGGATGTGTGGGAGCTCCCATGGACCCTTGGTGCTGAGATAAGGCAGCTGCTGCAGATTCAAGAGCCTCTATGGTGGCAGGGCTGACCTGTAAGAAACACCATGGCAGTACTTGGGAGACTTAGAGAACCTTGGGGTGATCTACATTGGCTCCCATGAAGTAGATGTGCAAACAAAAGCGTCCCTTCTCCAGGATGAGCCAGTAAAAACTCTACCAGGGCACTACACCCTTCAGCAATGTCCTGCTTCTTCCTGCTTTTGTTAGAATGCCTTCCCAGATATCCAATCAAGCCATCAAAAACAGCTTGCTTGGTCTTTGGAGAGCTACCAGAAACCCACTGTACAAGAAGATAACTGGGTTCACCTTCCACATGGTGCTATCCACTCTTGGCATCGATTCAATCTCCAAAATAACCATAGCTGGCCCTGAAGGTCTGCCTTTGCCTCATATTTCTGTGTCCATGAACTACAACAGATGCATTGAGGACATCTGTCAGTGTAAAAATCCACTGAAATAAAATTAACCCAAGGAGCTAAAATTGCAGTCTAACTGCCAGGGCTCCAGCTTGATTTTATCAACTCCCTTTGAGTGGCAATTACATTGTGAACTGATTAGTTCAAGGCTAAATCCTCCATGTTTTCTTCTAATTAAATACTCATTGCCTAAACATTTATCTTATTTTTAGTACTTCTACTTATCAATTTAATCAATTCCCCCATTATTCACCTATTTACTTTAGCCTGCATTTTGCCATCATCTTTTTTAGGTGATGCAAGAAGTTCTTTTTCACTACAACTTCCAAGCAAAGAATACATCTTAGCAAAAATGTCCTCATACTGCTGTATTTCTCAGCTTTAAAAAGGGCATTTAAGTTGCCTGATATTCACAGGGGACTGCCTTGAAACTTCCTGTACGTTCCTGCTATGCTGGCCCCAAGGAGCAAGATTGCATTCAGGAAAAGAGAGTATTTGATGCTGGTTTGAAAAATTCATTGCCTAACCTTGTATAAGTGGTCCACAACATCTCCCCTGAGATGAAAATATTTTGTTAGTGGAGTATTTTGAAGAATTGCCTTTGAATGCCAATTAAAAAAATTCCCCAAACCCAGGAATTCTTTTCACTGCTGTTGGTTTTATTACATCTTGCAATAAAAAAGATTATGAGGAGGATATCTTTTAATTGTGTCCCTAGTAATATTTTCCAAACTATCCCTTATTCCTTTTTCTTTTTTAAAAATTAGAAAATTATATTTTCACTTTCCAGAAGGTTATGCAGCTTTACCCTTGTTGTAGCAGTTTTTCTCAAATTATCTGTTTTCCTCAAGGCATTTTCCATGTACAGTTTATCTAAAATTTCCCTGATAAATCTGGAGCCTTAGGAGGGAAGGATTAAGATCACTGCATTGCCTACTATCCTATCGTTAGTCTAAGGTATTGTCTGGTGGACAAATTTCTAGCTGTGTTGGAGGGAGCTGCTGCATCTGGGGTTTGGCAGGGGGATATAATAAGCTATAAATAAAATCTAGAAAAAGCATATTAGCCAGGGTTTTAATATGACATTGGCCATTGTGTAAATATGCCAGACTTTGATGACAGGTAGCACAGACAGACAAGCTGAACTGTATAGCACTCTTTCATCTGTGCTTTCTCTCAGACATGGCTCCAGCTTGCAGCACCTTGCAGACTTGTAGATTTTGGAACATTTGTTCCCAGAGGAGCCTTGCCCTGTTACAACAGATAGATTCAATGAAAATATCACTCACCCAGCTTGAATAGATATCCTCAAAATCACTTCAAACTGTGCATCTCCTTTTTTTTACAAGTGAGCAGTGACAATGTGATAGTGGAATACCATATTAAAACTGAGAGTTTCATTAGCAGTAGTTCCATAAAACCAAAAACTAACCTGTGCATCTTCATATGTGTATCTCCCTGGGTCTTTGACATTTTGGCTTGTTTTCTCATAGCTGTGGGAATCCAGGTTGATAGCACTTTGGGCCCCAGGAGCTAGAAACTCTTGCCAGATTTCTTCCACTCTGGTGGTCACATCCTGTAAAGGTTGTTTCTTGAGATCTTGGACAGCCAACCAAAACCTGTACTAGGCAGAAATTAAAAGAGCAGAAAAGAGAAAAAAAAAAAATAGAAATCTAGGTAAGCTTTTGTGAATAAGCCCAGGCAGAGTCCTAAAACAGACATAGAACCGAATCCTGCATCTATTAGAAGTCACAGTAGACTCTCCATATAAGCATGATTTCAAGGGGAGTGGATGATGTACTTTACACCAACCTCTTATATATTTTGGCTAAGATCACAACACTGACTTCAAGAAGTGATACATTCTTATTCAGACTGCCCCTGAAGAAGTGTCAGATTAGGTATGCAAACAGGGAACCTCCAGAGCTATGCAGCTGGAGGAGAGGAGCAGGCTCTGCTTCCCAAAGCCTCACTGCAATGTGCTGGTCATTCCTGCTGCAGGATTGGTCATCCACAGGGGATGTCAAATGAAGGACAAACTTAAGATTCATGTAATTTCCAGTGTGAAGTGGTAGCAATGCAACTTAAGAGAATTTTATTTTTTTTTTTACTTGTAAACTGACCAGCATTTATATGGATGCCAAGAGAAAAGATAACTCTTGTCATGCCATACTCAAATTTTACAGGGATATTTTCTTGACTAAACTATGCTTATAGACTAAAGTAAGTTAATAAACACTGAGAAGATAATCTCTTTGATGACTAAGGATGTAATCCATATCTTGATCTGTGAAAACAAAGACCACAGAATATTTTTGCAAGAGTGACATGCATGTCCTTTGTCTTTTACCCGAGGAAAAAGACATTTTCTTGGTGGTGTTAGTTTGATTTATTGCTGAAAGAGATACGCTTTTTCAGGTGATTAATTCAGAAGATGCATAGTGCCCAGTAGCCTTTTGTTTTGGTAAACTCTATCTTCCAGCAAGGAGGTAACCCTGAGGGTTGTCTGCCCTGAGTGCCTGGGCCCTGCAACCTGGTTGAGCAAGCACAATAGTGCTCCGCAGGGAGTGCTGAGGGCTACAGGGCAAACAGGTACAGAAGGCACCTTTGCTGCCACCTGCAACAACCAGCTCTTTCCTACCCGCTGGCAAAGGTGCCCATTGTCCAGGGTGACAAGGAGGGGAGGGTTTGCCTTGGCTGTCCCTGCCCTGCACTGCTCTTTTCCACTCCCTCTGCTGGGCAGACTGTGCAGAGGGGACGGGAATTGTCTGAGTCACTTGTTCAGGGCATCCACAAGAGCTGCACAACTTTGAAAACCCTGTGTCTCTCTTATAAACCAGTTGAACTTTAACTGAAGTCCTGATTTCTCACCCCAAATGATTCAGTGGTGTCAGTGTGCTGCCACTAAGGCAAATATTCCTCCATGGTGGAAGGAGGAAGATAGAGTCTGTCCCAACAAAAATCCTGATGGCAAAGAGGGTAGGTGGAGGATACAGCAGCCTGGTGACTCTTGTGCTGTTCCTGACCCTCACTTCTTTAATGGCTGCAGGCAGTACCTTAGCACCCTGGAATCAGTGGTGTTATTGCAAGCAAATGAGGCTGCTACCCCATTTAGCCTGGTATCCTACCTGCAATAGAGGCAAACAGTCAATTTGGGAAAAAAATTACATCCACACTACATGCAAGGCCAGGCTAAATCCTCCTTGCTGTCTGCTGCTTCTTCCCGATCATCAGGGGGCCTCATGCTGCAGCCCTGACTCACCCAAGCCACTTGATTATATTCCTTCGTATGGTTTTCTCATTTCCTTGGCAGACCCAGTAAAACAGACTGGGGTACACTCAAACACCACATCAGTACCTGTAGAGTCCCATACTTGTCTAACACAGTGACATTTGATTTTACAAACTGAAATAGAGTATCTGGGGTTGGTGGAGGAGTGTGCATGGTCCTTTTCCATCTTTGAGAGTTTAGGTACACCTGATTCTGCTTTGTCATTTGAACAGTGACACCCCCACTTATCATATGCAAGCAGAGAGTAAAGGGTGGCACTCACAGTGCAATAATTTGATGCTATACGTGGCTTCCGTTACTTGAAAATACTTTATCATTCAATTTCAGATGTAATGGGAACATGTGAAAGCAGAAGAGGCATAGGGAGAAAAGATGCTAAACATTCCAGAGTAGCTGGGACACCTCAGACAGACACTTGGCTAGAGAGAACCTTTTCTTCTGGCTTATCTTCTGCCCCTGGAGCCGGGGAGGCGGGCTGGGAAAGCACACTCGTGAGAGAACTGGGAACGCTGTGAAGTGACAGCTTGCCAGAACAAGAGCACCATCCATTTTAATAACCATTTGGCTCAATCTGAAAACCAACCAACCAGACCAACCTGACAGTAACAAGAACAAGCTCTTTTTACTGCAAGCAATTGTGAATTCATGCCCAAGGCTGGATGTCCTCTTCAAGGCAAAGGGGAGTTTTGTCTTGGTAAAAATTTCAAAGCTATTCACTATAGCTGGCATCTAAAAATCAAGTAACATCAAACAAGGGTAGCCAGCCCCACAGCTTCAACTCCAAGGCAAATTCTCTGCCACAAGGAATCATCCTGAAGCCAATGCATAAACAGGGCTTGCTATGGGATTTACAGCATTTATAAGAGAGAAGCAGGTATTTCTGCTTAGGAAAGGAGCTGACCTGCAATGACTGTGCTGGAATTTCTGCTCAATTATAAAGTGCAAATGTACTCCCTGAATCACTCCTGCAATTTCTGAAAAGTGAGCCTAGCCCCAAGTTCACGAGGAGTCAGGTGAAGATCCTGCATTGCCTCCTCTCCTTCTGTAGGAGACAGATGTCCAGTGGACACGTCTTGCACAGGGCAGGGGAGAAGGGAGATGTCCTTGTGTGTCCTCTCCACAGGTGCCCTTTAAGCACAGCAGGACTGGCACAAGGACTCTCTGCACAGAGGAAACAGCAGCATTGATCACAGGTTCTTTGTCCTTTATAAAACAGCATGTAAGGACTGGAGAAGGCTGATAATACAGTGTCCTAAAGTGTTGTCAGTGGCATAAACCATTCCAGCCTCATCCAGATTGTAATTAAACTGCTGTCACTTGCAGAAGATATCCCACAATGGCATTTATCCTCCACAGCTCCCCCAAGGCACAGAGAGCTCCTGGACCTCATTGTGTGTGCTCTGCCTCCCTGCAGGGCACGGCAGAGGTGCCTAGTCACTGCTGTTAAAAGAGGGCCCCCAGTGAAAAGGCTGCTGGGGAAAGACACGGTGAGTAGTGGAGGAGTGTTTGCTTCTGAGGTACATTGTAAAACAAAAATTTATTTAAAATCCTGATCGGGAGGCAAAATATGGATGACTCCAGAAACTGAGAAACAAGTGTCGAGATAAGGGCAGTGTCCTATCCCCATCCTGGGGGTGGATACAGCACCCCCAGCTTGACAGTGCATTCATCAAGTGACAATCTAAGGTCGGAATCCAAGCACACTTCTCTCCTTGCCTCAGTAGTTCCATGCCAGTATCCCATGCCTCTGCAGTCTCACACCTCTAACCATTCACCAAGAAACAACTATGAACATCTCAGCCAGGAAACGAAGGAAAGCAATAGGTAAAAATAAGAATGCAGTTCAGACAGGGGCAATATCCACATCTTTGTGCTGTTTAATGGTCAGATCCTTGGCACGATGAACTTGGCACGGTCAAGACCAACAAAAGCCTGTCCTCGGTGAGCGAGCTGGGGGCAGGCAGGTGCTGCAAGGCTGCACGCTGGGGCACCGGGGACCTGCCAAGGAGACCGCAGTGCCGGTGGGGACAGGGCAAGCATCCCGCAGGCCTCCTCCTCACCGCCCTTCCTCCCCTCCACGCGGTGCCCGCCGGACTCCACGGTGCAAGCCCCTCCTTCTGCTGCAAGTCCTTTCGGTGCTGCGGGGCCGGAAAGCCCTTTTGCCGGCCGTAAGCGGCGCCCGCGGTGCGGAGCGGCCCTGCCCGGGACCGCTGAGGGGCCGGCACCGCGCCCGGCTCCGCCACAGCCCGCGCGGCGCGCCAGCGCCACCTGCCGGCACCGCCCGGCACCGCCCCGCACCGGCACTGCCCGCACTCCCTCCGGCACCGGCACCGGCACCGGCACTGGCACTGTCTCGGAACTGCTCTTTATTTACGGAACACGGGACTTTGGGGCGGTTCGGTGTGTTTACTGCGCACAACAAACTCTCCTCACTGCCTGAACTTCTCCTTTCCTGATGAAGACTGGGGGAAAGAAAAACTGGCAACAAGTTTCCACCATTAGTCATGTAGGATAGAAACACTTTCTGCAGGTAAAACTCCTGATCTCACAGTCAGTAAGTGCCTGCATCCATGCATTGCCAGCTCCATAGTGCATTCCCACAAAGTGCCATGTGTTTCCTACTGAGGTCTATAAACAGCTGTGCAGCCTCCTTTCCCTTCGGGTGAAATTCCCATGTCCCATATTCCCACTTTGCTGCTTCTCTTTGAATTTAGGGGGGAAAAAAATTCAATCCACCAGCTAAATGAACATCTCAGCAATCTCAAGATGTCTTGGAAGGTTCCTAGGTCATAAAAAATGTATAATAACTCTCTGACTCCCTTTCTTTTCTTATCCTTTCTTATTTGTTTTGTTTTAAATTTGGCATTTTGTCAGCTTTATTTTGGGCACTTCGAAAATCACCCGAGTCAAAACAAACTGTAGATGAAAGATAACAACACAGATGAGAAAGAAAACAGAGCAAGGAAAAGAGTTAAAATAAAAACAGAGAGAGAAATATATCCAACTGACTGGCTTTCCTGCTCCCACATAAATAACGGATGGCCAGTTAATAAGTAAGTTACAGGGCTCAGCCGAGCCCAGGAGACTGGTGGACATGATCCTGCAAGTTTATTAGAACACAGAAACACAGCTGGAAGGTGATCCCGGAGGTCATTGAGTCGAGCCTGCTGCTATCTCTGGCAGTGCCTCACCCAAGACCCCCACTGGGACCAATTTTTCTCAGCTAGGAAGAGATGGAAATACCCCACCACGATCAGCCCTGTGATTTGGGACTTGCACCACAAGGTATAAGAGCAGAATTTGGTCCCCTTGCTGTATTACTGAATTACATTCATGTCAAGGCACTCAAACATACACTTCACAAAATCTTTTCTAGTGCTACCATGAATTTCTAGGTTTACCAGCAGTCAATTTCTCACATCTGTCTTAAGTTCAACACAGTGGCCTACAGGGCTCCTGTCAGTGTTAATCCTAGGATTAATCCCAGGATACTCCCAAAATCCTACTCGTACTTCCAAAAGATAACACATTCCCTCTGCAACAATTCCAAGATCCCTGGGTAGTTACTGGGAAGAGAGTCCTGAAAAGATTAACTACGAATGTTACTTTCCTAGCAAGGTGCTAAATGGTGTGCTCTCAGAAAATTTCTTACACTTTCCCAGGATGGGATGTGTCTCACTTAACTGTAGTTGTCTGCCATGCAGACACTGTCATTTGAATCGGTCTCTCCAGGTTTATGATAATAGAGACGGGTGCTTTACAGTGTAATTTAGGTGACTTTAGTTTTGTTTCCACTTAAAGCTGAAACAAATCCTTCTCAGGTGATTCACTGACTCCTCTTCAGCTTCTCTTCTCTCTTTCTAAAGGGAGACTGGATAAGAAGAAAGCATGTGCTTCGGAGCTGTCATCTTAGGTGAGGCAGATCCCAACTTTGCTGTTGAGTGTAACTTAGATTTTGCTTGCATCTCTAAGCATCCAGCAGTTGCTTTCCTTTATGCTACATAATCTAGTACAATTAACTAGCTTTCTCTGCCACACCTGAACCCTTCTCTCTAGCAGCACTGCTAACAATCCACTCTATTCCAGTTTTCTTCATTAATATTTCTGCCTTTGCATCCTGTTATTTAAAGCTTTAAGCAGGCTGGCTAATGTATGCAACCAATATAAGATCATATTACCACATAACCCAATACCACCATAATGATACCATAAGAATGACAGCAAAGTTCCCATACTAAGAGTGATGCCAATGTCTTCCACAAAGAATGCAGGAATTAACCTGCCTATGTCAGCCCACTGATTTGACACCACCCTTCACTACATCTCAAAATCGAAGAGAATGTGCATCAGCAGGAGGAGCAGCTCCGACTGTCCAAGGAAGATACAAGTTTGCCTTCTCATGATCAAACTTCCTTCATTTGTTTGAGTAGGATGAATGTAGGGGACAGACACTAGGCATAAAACCTGCTGGATTTCATTAGCACAACCCCAGATTAATTTCAGAACACTCATTTGAAGAGTATTTTCATACAGTATATTAATTTTGCACTTAATCACTACAATTTAATTGCAAATGAGTGCCACTGTACATAACTGCAGTAAGCATATGCAAGTACAGTACCTGTTTAGCAATGGAATTTCAAGTTCATTTATGTAACTAGTAACACTCCTTTGTTTTCTTACAGGTGATCTTTCAGGTTTTTCAAAACAATAAAGTGCATTGTGTTTTCACTGTTTTGCTGCTGGCATGTTTTCTGTGCTTCTCCTTGGACAGGGAAACCTGATAAATAGGATGGTAAGTTCCAGTGCCATTAAAAAAATCACTTTCTGGGGAATTCCTCTTTCAGACCTTGCAGGCTAGCAGACTGCTCTACAGTGAAAATTGCTCACATGCTTTAGTAGTATTTGATTTTCTAAGTGAAAAAGAAGGAAAAACCACAAACTAAAAAAGGCTATGGAACCAGGTTCTTATCTGGTGTAAAAAGAGAACATCAAGCCTGCTCACTAGCAGCAAAGGCCAAAGCTGGACTGACTGTGTGATCAATGACAGGAGATTTCCTCAGCCCAAGAGCAGGTGCAGTTCTGCAGTGAACCTGCAAGCTTCTCTGGCCTTCCCTGCAAATGCTCACTCAGCCTTCTGGAATATGACCCAAAAATCCCCCACAAGAACCTGTCCCTTTACCCATTCCTGTGCTGAGACACAATCACAGCACTACAAAAAAAGCCTAAGCAGTGTTACTCAGACTGTAAAAAAAGTGGGTTTTAGTGGCTCTCAGCTTGATGTAGGATTATGTGGGTATCTACATAATTTTTCATAATAAAAGTTTTGACTTCTTCACAACTTGAGAAGTTCAGGTACTCAGAATCCCCACACAGAGAGTCCTATTAAGATGCGACAAGCTGTTGGATAGCCAGCACATGCCAAAATTTAAAGTAGTTGTTGGAAACCTGATTTTATGACTGCCAGTACTGCAACAGTTCTTAGCCACATGATGACCATACTGTTTTCCTCACACCAGCCCTGCCACAAAGATACACATAAATCCTATATATTGTTAGGGAGCTGAGGAGCAATGTGTTGTATCTCATCACATCATATGAGTCTGCAAACCCTTGCATGAAGAAGATACAATACTGGCTCTGCTAAACACTGTTTCTGAGATTACTTAGGTCTAGTATAGGCATCTGTAAGTAGTGCTATGGGCCAGATCCTGCCTTTCCCATCTTTTTTCAAATGGGTGTTTTTAACAATTCAAGACACACCAAACATTGCATTTCATCTATGCAAGAGAATAGGATCAGTCCCATTCATTTAGTCATGTCAGAAAAGGTTTCACCTGAGGTTTTCTGAGCTGAATTCTGACTCCAGGAAACGAAGGAATTGGTCTCGTCCTACTGGGTCCTTCAGCACCTCATCCATGGAGAAACCCCATCTTTTCACACGCTGCTGACTAGGTTCTTTGCTGTTTGGAGAGAGAAGGGGAAAAACAGATGGAATGTGCATCTCTGCCTGCTGTCCGAGCAGCTGCTGCTGTTTCTGCTAAGTGAAGGGAGGGAGATTATTAGATGAGATGTTGGTTTTTTCCTCAAGATTTTTCAGAAATGCAAGTTAGCAAATAACATAAAAAAAACCATAAAGGCCAGGGTCATCATTATTTTCTAACAGAACAAGTTAGCAAATAACATTAAAAAACCTATAAAGACCAGGGCAACTGGAGGACTTTAAATCATTACATCATTTGAATCATTAAGGGACACTATTTGGGTGCTACATACATGGTGAAATGAGAGAATGTGAATGATATGATTTTCAGAGCAGTTTCTGGTAGGTTTCATTTGAAGAACAGCATACCATGCCTAAATGATTATTCATTATGCACTTCTTGCATATCTCCTTAAATGTACCCTAGGATTTCTTATGCATCAAGGCAGAAATTTCCCAGCAATGTTCCCTGGGTCACTGGTGATCTCCAGAACATTTCCTTGTGTCCCACACAGTGCTGCCTGGTCACTTGGCTTCAAATTTTCAGATCCACATTTGCATTAGAAAAGCAGTTCCACTAAGAAGCAGTGCAGACAAAGTATCTAAAATGATTACTGATTTGTGGTCTTTTATTTTTTTAGTGCCTCTGATTTTTGCATGCCTAAGTCTGAGAAGACTAAAAAGCATCTTCTTCCTACTCCCCATGATCAGACCTTTGTGTCTCAGCTGGGATACTGAGATGCAGAGGCACCCAAAATCACTAGCAACCTTTCTCCTTAATTATTTCTTAACACAGCCCAACTTACATAAGCTGTTGTTTGAATTGCCAGACATGTTGCAGAGATGCCTATGGGGAGAGGTGGTGCCTGGGAATCACAACAAGGATCCTATGAGACAGCCTGCATCAGAGCGTAATCTGGGCTCACAAAATGTTTGAAAGCTTCTGGTGTGATGGCGTCATACTATGAGACAACCATTAAAACACAGCTCAGCTGCTCACATTTGTGACAGCAGAGCCATTGTTAACAGTACATATCCATTAAACTGTGTGTCTCGTCATGTCCACAGTGATTCCTAATCATGGAGCCTTAGGGGACAGTGGCGATCTGTGCTGAAGACAAATAAGCCAAAGGGGTAAATAAAGTGCCTGTTTTCATTTTCTCTTGGTGTAAAGGCTAAGCAAAATTGATAGGCATGTCCTCACTTGAGGAGCAGCACACTCAGGATGGCTCCTCCTGCACTCCCTCAGGAGCCAGCAGTGCTGCAGACAAGAGTGCAGATCCAGCCTACTTGTTATGTGAACCAGCCTGGACATCGGGACATGAGAGGCAGGCACAATATAAGCTTAGGGAATTTCTTGCAGAATCCAGAGATCTGTACCTGCTCTTCTTGCAGCTACACAATGTTCTAGCACACACACAAAAAAAGGCCAAAGTGCTGTCTAAAATGGATTTTTCTCCATGGCATTTCCTGAGTCCTGACTGCCCTAGAGGATGAGCTGTAGTGGTACAGGGCTGCCCGTACTCAGCAGCCAGCCTTGCCACTAGCACTGAGAGGCTCTTTGTTCTCCTGCGCAAGGGCTCTGCTCTCCTAACTGAGGAAACAGCTTTCCAGGCAACACAAGGGGATCTTGGGGATCATTTAATTATTCATGCAAGTTGCAACTACATGCAGATGCAGTTAGTTTTTTTTTTTTTTACAGTGGAGAATAAAATGGAAATACAGAGCTGTTTGTTCTTCCATCTCTCCACACTACAGCTTTCTCTTTTTCATCCACAGGAAAATCACCTTCCTTAACTCTGAAATCATAGCAGAAGCCAAGCATTTATTTTAAATTCCTGTAAGGCTGTGGCATCAGGTTAATTGTATTCTTCAGGGATACAGACATCTTTTCTGGGATTTGCAGCTATGTCAACAGATGCAGAAATAATGGACGCCTGGATTACCTTGTGGGTGAGGGTTTCTGCAGAGCAGTGTTTTGCAAGGGCTGTAGCTGGTACTAGCCCTACTAGGGAGTATGGAGAAAAAGAGAGAAACTAGCTAAAAAAGAAATAACAAATACTAAAATCATGTGAAGAAGGGCAGAGGTTAGAAAAATAATGAGTTTCCGTGACTACCAGGAAAACAGGTGAAAACAACTTTCACATCCCAAACTACTTGGTTTTAAAATGGGGCAAAATCTTGTCCTTTTCCTGGAACACTGATTCTCTATGAATCATTTTTTAGGCCAACAGCGTCTTTAAATTATTATTCAAGAACACACAGGATTAGATTTGGCATTCTCTTATCAAAGATATGCTAAAGTGAACTCGAAGTTCAGATTTGGTGCCAAATGGCAGCAACTAAACACTGGAGAAGCTGCTGAGCTCTTGCAGTTGTTTGCCACAGGATGTGACTGAGTAGTGAAGGTAATATGGGGCATAGTAATTCCATTCAAATTTGCTGTGGGATCTGTTAGGCACAGTGGCAGGCAGAACAATTCTAGCCCTTTTACAAGGATTGTGGATAGCATGTGAAGGTAAGAGACACAGAAACAGGCCAGACTTCCTTTGTGCCAACATCACATGGGCAAAACATGATTCTCTGTTGCAGTGTTCTGCTTGGGTTTTGTTTGTTTGTTTTTGGTTTGGTTTTTTGGGTTTTTTTTTTTTTTTGTTTTTTTTTTTTGTTTTTTTTTTTTTTTAAGAGAGAAAAAAGGTGCAAGGCATTGAATACCCTACAGATATTCCTCCCTGTTTTCATCTATTTGACACCATAACAGAGACAAGCCAACTTGTTCACCAACAGGTGAGGACCAAACTCACTCATCAACCTATTACAATTCTGACCTGCCAAGTCTCATACATCACATGTGAGCTAGATTCTTCTGGCTCCTGTGCCAAACTCACTCGGCACAGCAGGAATGGCCACTAGTCTGTAACTCATCCCATTTTTCCAGCAACATCTTTAATGGGATTCCATGACACAAGCAAGGCTGGAGCATTGCAGCTTGGGAAGAGCAGGTTCCCAAGGGTCAAATGAGATGTGTGGAACAAGTTTGTCTTAGCAGTACCCTATAGCTTTAGGCTTCTAGACCTGAGTCTGTGCATATGCCTGACAGGTATGAGAACATCCATTACCTGACTCACAGAGTCCCATACATCAAGCCATATGGAAGTGGAAGGGCTGAATAATTCACAGACACCAGTTATAAACTTTAGCTATGTTCTTGAATTTTGTAGCACAGACATACAACTTCCTTTCCAAACAAGGCAATGTGAAAAGCATACAAACAAAATGGCAAGACAACTCTCACATTAAACTACCAATTATTTTTTACCTCATTTCGATGTCCCACAGTGCTGCATCATCACTTATCCAGGGATTGGAAGGCTCGGCAGGAGTTATAAAGGGGTCATATTCCACATACTGTTCTGTGTAGGCAATTAAACTGGCAGGTAAAAAAAAAAAAAAAAAAAAAAAAAAGGAAAAAAAACCCAGAATAAAGTAAGGGTTTGAATGCTTAGTCACATGTCAGAGAGGTACAGCCTTTCTTTTTTATCCTGTTGGGGTTTTTGGTGTTTTTTGGTTTGGTTTGGTTTTGTGTGTGCTTCTTTTTATTTATAGGGATTAGTCAGTTTCTCAGCAACCACAGGAGACCCTTTTCCCAGGGATGATGAATGCACAGATTTCTCTGCAAACACCCACCAGCTCACTGCACTATTTTCCTCAATAGCAGTATTTTCCTCAAGCTGGTCTCTGTTGAGATGCCCCAAAAAACCTGGCGAGGCAACAACTGGATTTCAAAGTGTGTGTCAACCTGTTCATTGGCTGCATGCTACTACTGCCTCTCATCCTTTTCATTTTTGCGAACTTTTGCACTCACATAAATTTATGCACTATGAGAAACTCACCTAAGCAGGATGATGGGCTGCAGCTAAGAATATGCTTAAATCTTGGAGGATCATAGTCCTAAGCATCAAAACTTTGCCTATAGATAAATTTTTAGTTATGTTGGTATAGTATTTAGTCTAATGGCACTACTGTAAAATACTTCAGTAATAATTAACTTAGACTATAGTAAATTATATGCATGTTGGAAAAATACCTGGCCTTTACACTGGCTTCCTTCATGGTGAGTCAGTTAAGGCATATAGCCTCTAATCCTCACTAGGATGAGATTCAAAGAGCTTTCTGGGAAAATGACTGTGTCTGCTTGCATAAATGATTCAGGAATTCCACAGGGGTTGGGGCTAGGGGCGCATTTTTACAAAAGAAAGACAGCAAATATGAAATAAATCAAAACAGAGTTCTTGTAGTCTATATTGGAAATACTCTAAGGCACTATTTTTTTTGCCTACATCTGCCAAGTAATTAACTAAATTAATTATAGTGAACAACCAATGTACCTGCACTGTGATTGTCCATGCTAAACTTTACCTCTGGCCCTCCACATCTCAAAAAGGCAGGCAAATGAAAAGACCCTGCGAAACAAAGGGTCATAAAAGGCAGAAAGTTTCCCTGACCTGTTCTATAATAATTATTTCTTTTTGTTTGTCTTAGCTCTTATCATGAGGCATTAAAATCATACACTTTTGTAACCACAGTAGGTTCCCATTGCCCCTTAGGGCACTCAGGGCTGTCTCATCTCATTTCATTAATTACATTTCATGACTGCTCTGGGTCAAGGGTTGGAGGAGGGAGCAGCGTCCAATTTCACAGAGCAGCAGCAGTCTCTTAGACATCAATGAAAAAGAGGGTTGGTTAAAAAAGAAAAGAAAGCCAAAAAGGATCAATCAGGAGATATCTGCTGTGAAACTTGAATTGATCCTAATAAAATAATAAGAAGGCATCAGAAGTACTAGTACAAGTACTAGCAAAAAGCAAAGGGGAATTTCTAAGCACATATTGCTGATTCAGTATAATGACAGCAGCAGAATCATTGCCCCATTGTCTAAAGGAGGCTACAGGCAAGGGACTCCTAAGGAAAAGCATTTTGTCAAAATGCAAACCTGGCCTTTTGGATGATAACTGAATACCTGGTAGAAGGGGTGGTGGGAACAGTTGACTGAAGGGTGCAGAGCTTGCCTTGAGAACCCAGCTGTCTCAATCAAGGGGGCCTGCTGAGCCTTCACAGGGACTTTGATGAGAAGCTGAAAGGATAGCACAGATTTTCATCTAGGGAACTGAGGCTGCTTCTGGTATGAAGATACTCATTTTTCCCCAGCCATTTTGGGGATGTTGTGTCTAATGAAATTGTATTAACACTGCACAATGCAGTCAGGGAAAACAATAGGTTGAATATATTGATAGTTTTGCTCAACAGTTCTCAAAGCTCAATGGCTAAAACTGACAGTGTGCCAGTCCCAAGTGGAGAGAAAGGATGTGGAAGAAAGAGTTTCCAAGGTGAGTGGAGCAGCTGAGGGATACCTGTTCCCACAGTTGGTACAGATCTACTCCTGGAAGCAGAATGGGAAGGAAGGGGAAGAAAATCTTTAGTGGTGAACATTTATCTCACAGAAGCAGGAGATATCCTTTGGAGAGCCTTCCTCTTCTGACAGACAAGGGCTATTCCAAGAATAGTGTGAATTAATGTAAAATAAATACAATTGAGCTAATACTATTGAAACAATTTATAGCTTATTCCTGTAACTTGTTTACCCTAGTGCTTCCTGACTTATTTGCTCCTTGTTCCTTCCCTCATCCTCTCTGAAAGTGTCTTTGTGCTATATTGACAAATTGGCAGATGGTGCCACTGTCAGGCTTGACTGTTGAAGGGAGTGTGTCAGGAAGTCATCTCCGTACCCTGATCTGCCACACTGTCCCCTAAACTGTCCTGAGAGCAGGGTCCAGCCTGAAAATTGACTTGATAATAGCAGCATCTCCTTACACAGTAAATTTGTTCCTAGTGCTTATAATCAGTGTTTTAATGGGGTTTTCAAGGCTGCACAGGGTTTTTTTCAGGAAGTTGTGCAAGTCAGGTCATCCATGTTCATTCTTCCTCACCAGTTCCTACCCCTGTAAAGCCACTGCACCCATCAGCTCCTCTACTTCCCTCCTACCTACTCTGCAATGCTCTACATCCAGGCTGCACTTCCCAGTACTCCCCACACCAAGTCCTGGGACTTTCAACCAATATTGCCAATATTCAAATCAATATTCAAAGTCATCAACATGACCAAACACCTCCTCACAAGATATAAAGATCACAACCATGATTTTCCTTCTTTATAATTATTAGTAATTATTTAGAAGCATAGGGTTCTTCACCCAGAGGGTGTTTGGGCACTGGAACAGCCTCCCCAGGGAAGCAGTCATGGCACTAATCCTGCCAGAGTTCAAGAAGTGTTTGGTCAATTCTCTCAGGCACATGGTGTGATTCTTGGGGTTCCCCTGTGCAGGGCCAGGGGTTGGACTTGATCCTGGTGGGTCCCCTTCAACTCTGCTTATTCAGTGATTCTGTTCTCATTTGACTGTTCTCATTTTATTTGCTTTTCTCCTGGTTATTATTTTGCACAGGTTTTGATAGCAACATTTTCTTCTCCAACTTGAGAGCAATTAAAAAAGAAAAAAAAAAAAGAAGGCCCTTTCAAACTAGGAAAATTATTACTCAGTATATTAAAGTCATTGTAAATAAATTCAGTACAATGATTTTTTTTGTTAAAGTACATGTTCTTCATTAAAAAGATCCAAAAGCCCAAAACATAAATATAAATGTGCTCATTTCAATCATACAATGTATTGCATGCAGGATTTCAGGGAGCCTCTGAATATTTTCTCTTTAATTGGATACCTTTTCATTTTAATTGCTAAACTTCATGACCCAATAGGAACTTAAATTGGGCCTCTCACCATTTAATTTACCTAGTTTAGTATGTGCATGCTAACTACAGGTGCAGGCACTGCAAAGCACATTTCATGGGGTAAGCCTGTTTTACTTTGCTTAAATAAAAATTCCTCTATTATTTCCCTAGAAGGAACCAGCCCTTATCCTATCCTTCATATTCAATACAGTTTTGCTTTAAAAGTGATGTCAGTTAAGAGCATGGCTATCTCTACCTTCATCTCAGTGACTACTCCACAAATGTGTCTAACTTACAAGTACGTAAATAAGTGACCTGTCATACTCAATTAAATTTGAGCTTGTTCTTCACCTATTCATACTTTTCTACCAAACCTAAATATTTTGCAAGTCAAATTGTGCCTTGATTTGCTTCTTAGAAATCCATCCCTTAAAACACTGCCTTGAGTAGTCCAAGTACAAGCCCAGTACTTCCCTAAGGGTTTCATATACATGCAGGTGAGAGCAGGAACTGGTCCTACAATCCCAGTATGAACAGACACGTGGACACCATGTGCAACAAATGCATACACAGCTCCTTCCCCAGAGCTGTTCCAGGCAAACAAGAGATGAGCATTTAAAAGTTCAGGCAAAAATGGAAAAAAAAGGGTATTTTCAAATAGAGACAGGAATGACTTTTCTAAAAATAAACCCTAGGGTAGTGAAGGGGTGGAAGTGAGTCCCACAAGGGCTTTTTCTTTTGTGAATGGTTATTTTCTTTTGCAGTATTACAGGTCCTCATTTTCCACCTATTTTCGCTCAGTGCCAAAGGAGTGAGTACAGAAGTGTCAGAAGCCAGACAGCAGACAGGCAGCACAGCTGGTCAAGGAGGGGAAAGGACTGATGCACAGAAAGGGGGTCAAGCCTTTGCACATTGCTGCCTGCTCTGTTTCTTGAAATGCCAAACTGGAGATGAGAAAAGAATGGGAAATCATCAAAATGGGGACACTCACCTTTCTGCTACTTTGGACATCTTTAAACAATGTCTCTCTATCTGCATGTTCAGAAAAGTTATCTGAGGAGAGAGATGACAAGGACATTAACAATCTATGAGTTCTGCAGCATGCATTCAATATCCCAACACACTATTGATTTCTCTTTCCAAACAGCTTGAAAGTAACTCAAAAGGAAATGGGACCCTTCCCCAGGTATCAGAAGCTTCTTAACTGCTTCCAATAGGATGATCCATTGCCAAAGGTAAAGCCCTAGAGGAAACTTCAGAAGACACAATTGAAAGTAGGAAAGACATTTATTTGGAGCCAAAGTTCCTAGACTACTCAGGGTACAATGTTTTACAAACACACTCTGCTCTCCCTTTTTTCTTACTGACCAGCATCACAAGACCAGTAACATTTTACAGCACAGTTTCATTCTGCTATGAACCAGTTCTTTAGCCTATGATAAAAAACCCCAAGAAATGTAGCATCCAGGTTTAGTTCAGAAGACCACCCAAAAACTGTTGCCTAAGAAACTTGTTTAAAGCTGCCTTGAGGGCTGTTTGTTGCAGCAAAGTAATTTTGAGGGAGAGTTCCTTGTGCCAGGGAAAGGATGTGTGAGTTGGCTGGTCACTCCTTGGCATGGTTGTCCAAATAACTTCTTCCTAGTTTCCTAAAAGCTCTGACTGTACAGAGTCTAACAGTCATACACTAAACGATGCATTTCCTCACCACTCATCCCCAGCCTGTGCCCAGCTACACTGGCCTTTGTCACTGCCCACTTTTCAGACATCCTCACTGAGCTGGAATTATTGTCTTATTGTCTGGTCCACAGACAATAACAGTAGATTCAAAGGTCAGTGTTAATCATAACATGTATCACCGTAAAACTGCACTGCTCAATAAATACTTACTAATGCTTTACACAAGTGAGGATCAAGGACAGGTGAAACATACAATGAGTTTTGCTGTTATCTCTTTAACTTCCTATGCTTTTTTTTCTGGTAGCAGTTCTCAGAAGAGTTGCCATACAGCCACCTACTTACCTGCTTCCGGAAATCCTCTTTTGTTGTTTTGCGCACTGGCTGGGAGGGCAGGTGTACTGGGCTTTGGGGCTGAGACTCCTCTGTAACACCATACACTGACTGTGAGGAACCAAGGAACAAACAGAAGGGATTACAGCATTTTTCACAGTGAGGAACTGTGCAGTATGCAAAGCAGCAAGGTAACAAGCCAGCAATTTCCTACTGTTTATACCCACACAGGTCAATAATCATTGAGCCTGGAGCAAAATTTAGAGATAAGACCATGCTTGCTGATGCCTGTACTTGCAAGGCCTGTAGGCATTCTAAGAGAAGGATTTGTTTTAAATGTTAAAATGCAGCTGATAATTTTTAGGAGCTCTGAAGGCTGTGTGCATTAACACTTGCAGGATAAACACTGGGAGCTGTCGCTGGGGTGAATCAAGTGGTAAAAGAAAATACTAGAACCTAATTCTATGCCGCTGTCTTTCACTTGATCTAATTTCTTGATGTAAAACTACATATTGAAGAAAGTGCTTAACCAGGTCAAGTCAATGGGTCAAGTTCATGTGAGCTTCTCTAAACAAAAACCTGCAGACTGATTTGTAGCCATTCATTTTCCAGACAGACACCTGCACTGAAAGTAATATAATTTGGCCTTTCATTTAGTGCTTTTGCTAACCCAAGTTGCTAACAATCCAGCCTTTGAAATGATTAAGGCAGGTAAACATCTCATGATTTGTGCCCAGATTATTTCTTAAAAAGGGACCTAGGTATTTTTGCAAATTCCTTTTAATTTTATGGGAGTGCAGAGCCATCAGACATTGTGATGCAGAGCTCCCTAATGCCCTTCTCAGCTCTACCCATCACCCAGTCAGTACAATTTGTTGGTAAAATGGAAATAATAAATTCACCAAGGAGAATAAAACAGACTTATACTATCAAAATACTTTTGTTTGTTCGTCTTGGGTAAGTCTCATATGCAGTAGGTGTCAAGTAGGATTTACATTAAAAGAAAACCAAAAACAGTGAACCAAACCAACCCCAAACAAGCAAAAACCCAAACCAGGAACTCAAACTGACCTTTTTCACTTTTTGTGGGTTTTTCATACGGCGACACTTTCTAATGTCCATTTCTGTGGTGTTCACACAGCCCGGCTGAAAAGAGATGGTAATTGTGCTATTCCTCTGTTTAGAATCTGCATTCTAGCTTACCTTTATAAAATATACTATTAAATCTTGTCCAAAACTCTTGAGATTTGTGTCCCATAAATTACTCTTGCTAAACAAGAGACTGCATATACCCAAGGATGCTATGTCAGCATTAAATTAAACTTACTCCTAACTTTGGCACCAAAAGGAAACAGCTATCAGGGGGAAGCTTTTGCTAGGAAGTCTGAGACAAACTGAATAAGCTGCTTTTCTTTCATAAGCCCAGTAAATGATTTTTCAAAGTCCATATTTTTCACATATTTCCACATCAATAGTTCGATAGGTACACAAGCCCAGAATTTCTCAAATAATCTTGTAGACACTTAGTGCATTTTAAACTGTGAGGAAAATCCATGTGGTGACTGTAAAGGCAGTGTTGTTGTGCATAAAATATTTACTAGTAATAAAACTTTTCCTGTCAAATCCTGGAAAGTCTCATCATTCAAAAATAATTTTACCACAGGCCTGTGCACATCCCAGAATGCTCTTTCCTGGCTGTCCAAAATCTTTCTTTCCGTTTTATCTTTTTTTCTGTCGATTCTGAAAACAAAAGTGTAAGTGAATATGAGTCAATGTACAAGTCATGCTTTCTTTTTTGATACAGTTCCTATCTGTGGTTTTTAACCTCAAGACAAAAAAAAATCAGAAATGAACTTTTTTTGTACAGCAATGTCACACTTGAACTTGGAAGGGCACATGCTGTGAACAAAATAACACTGATGTTTACTCTCATATGGGTCAAAAGAGATTTCTCTATTAATGTGGAAAAATTTAACAGCTATTTTTCATCTGGTGAGGAAAACCTTTCCTGGTACCATGCTCCCATACTCTGATTTGATAGGCTAGGAAAGTTTGTAATTTTGTCTGTGTCAGGAGACCAACCAGGACCTCTTTGCTCCAGGTGAGGCTCCTGGCTGGTGCTGAACTGAGATCCCCATCAGTAGACCCCACTGCACCCCAGCAGCACTACTGACATGAATACAGATTGCAAAGGAGTATCTATCCCAGACATTCCCAGCAGCAACAGCATGAGCAGCACTTGTGGTCACTCCTCCTTAGAGCTTTCAACCTAAAAAATGGCTCTGCCTGTGTGCCCCCATGCTGGCAGAGCAAGGGGTGACAGCACAGGTGACCAAATCTGAGCTATGGTCTATAAAACCAGCACCCACCCCAGAGACATGACTGGGTTGGCACAACAGGAACTCAGTAATTCCAGCCCTGATGCAACCAGTGAACTCACTCAAAGCACACAGCCCAAAGGCCACTGGAGGTTGTCCAAAGCAATTCTTGGCAGCAGTCAGCAAGTGACATCCGGCACCTCACCCAGTTTTACACGAGGTCCAAGTCACCACCACCTTTCAGGATCTACCTGCACAGGGACTGGAGGAGGCACATGGAAGGAGGAACAGTCTCCATGCCTCCACTTCCAGAGCAGGACTGAATAAAGCTCAGTGTCCCTGTGCTGGGCTCCCACATTGCTGCCACCAGGAAAATCAAAGCAATGAGGAAAAAAACCCCACGCCAGCTGTGATTTCTGACCACCAGGTTCTCTCCCGTCTGTTTTTGGTTCTGAGAGGCAGTGACCCTTGGTTAAGTCTATGCTAGAAATGTACCAAGAGGATAGGAATCACGGGACTAAAACTGAAGTTTCTGAACACCCCTCCCCAGAAAAAGACCGAATTCTCCACAATTTGGCATCACTAGCTGATTACCTCCTTGCAAGGCTGAGATGAGGAACAAGCTCTGGCACAAGCTCTGTCTCCACACAAAGCCAGAGCAGCTGCTGTACTGTGCTGAGGACACCCAGCCCAAAACTACTTTTCTGAGTGAGTCCTTCACACCTGGCCAAAGGGGAAGGTTAAGCCTATTCCAATCTTACACCACACAGCATAAACTGGAGGAACTTATTGGAGGCTTCCTGAATTCTCTTCACCAACACTTTGTGCTCAACCCAAATTGTCAGCTCCTGTTTCCAAACTTACTGATAACTCAGTATTTCACATTTTAAACTGTGAAGACCCAAAGCAGATAGATGCTCTCTGGCTGCAGTTTTTGAAGCAATGTGGGTATAGTAATGGGAATCCTGTGTGTAAAAAAATGTGGAAAACAAAGCAAAACTTGGTAAGCAGGAGGAATGTTTTCAGGTATTTTTTATTCCCTTCCCGTCTTTTCTAGTTAACATAAACTTTTACTTGACTGTGAATTCCATCCCTGCCTTTCTGGAAACCTGAAGACTGAACCATCACATGAACTGTGAACCAAGAAGCTGAAACTAGCTAGCAAAAAAAGTTGATAGTGGCCAGTTCATGCTTATGCGTCAAAGAAAACAGAATGGAGAAAAGATTAACAAATAACAATGATCACAATGAGTCTGATATTTACATTTCTTTCTTAGGTGATAATTATATGTTTTAGACAGAATGCAGACTTTTGTTTTGACTTACACCTTTTTTTTTTTCATCTTGGCAATAGCCTTTAAGTAACTGAAAGTACAATTGCTATCCTAAGTTCTAATTTTCTCTTCCAAACGGAGCTCTGCTATTTTGGTTGGAAAAAAATCCCTTAATTACCTTGCAATTTAAAAGATAATTACCATATATTTAAATGGATCATAATTGCAATGGTACTAAGCAAAGAATTCATCAAAATTCCAAAGGGTTAATCAAAAATAGAGACATACACCTCGTGCCACACCTCTGAGAAATTATATTTCTTAACTTTTGAGCATCTAATGCTGAAAGTGCAAATTCCTTCCTGTGGAACCATTTCAGTACTGGTATTCTCACGTGTCATCTTCAGCAACCTTTCCATTTTATAAGTGACAATGACATGCACAAAATGGACACTCAGAGTTTTAGGTATTAGTTTGTAGACAATAGTACACAAACCCTGGATCATATCCATTTACCAGCAGTAATAAAAATACACTCAAAATATTAAGAGGCTTCATACTGCTTTCAAAACAGAAGATGAGAAGAAATACCTGTTGTAAATACCACCCTTATAATCACATGGAAGTGACAGCATTTTTAGACACAGAAATACTCTGCAAGCATAGAGTAACACAGATAGATGACAAAATTTTGTTCTTTCCATTTATACAAAAAATACTACACAAACGTAGAAGCACAATGGGCTTGTGAATTACCCAAGGTCCTATGGTGAATACAGGATTAGGAGCTCTGGACCAGCATTTCCACGTACAGACAATTAAATCCATCTTTGAGTTTCTGGCACAGACCTTCAGAATTGGCACTCTACTGTTTCTAGTCTGCCAGTGATTAAAATTCACCATCACCTTCTGAGCTTAGTCACAGTAAAGATTTTGACAAAGAAGTCTTATCTGCTCAGAATCCCCTTCCCTTCACAGCTCTAAACACTGGTGCAGTTCAGTGCTCCAGGATTACTCACTTCACTTGGGCCTCTGCTTGCATGAAGATGAATTCCCACTTTCTTGCAAACGCTCTCTGAAGTCTTGCTAGGTTTTCCTGTCAAAAGATGAAAACAGTAAGAACAACTGATTTCTGTAATTACAGCAATTACTTGAGAGCACATTTAGCATGGTGGGTATTTATTTTATTCCTTTTTTTTTTTTTTTTTTCTTTTTAACTGAGAAACTAAAGATATGGAAGTCAGTGTTGGTTTCAGGTGAACTATATTGCAGGCAAAGCAAGGCTGTAACACATCTTTTTGGGCTGCAACCCAAAGGGCCCTGCCAGGGATAAGTAATGGAGTGTGATGAAGACAGCTTGAGCTCTAGTATGAAAAAAATTATGGACTTGTTCCCAAAAGATAACACTGAGAAGCTTTGTGAAGCTGATGACTTTCATTTCTGATAGCAGATGGCTGCCAGCTGCACGTTTCCCTCTCATCCTCACTTTCCTCTCTGCACTATTCTCTTCTCTTCAGGCTTTTGTGAAGGTGCAAAGCCTGAGCGTCCCCTGCTTTGCTCAGTCCTGGTCACTGCTGAGAGCATTATGCAGCTGCACAGTACTGAAGGCTGGGGATTGCCAAGATGATTCACAAAAGGAAATAGCTTGTTTGTCTGAACAATGCACAGTTACTGCAAAGAATGGCTCCAGATGCAGTTTTGCTCTACATCTGAAGTAAAAGCTCTGGTCCAGACCCATTAGAGAGAGTGTAGTGATTTGAACATTTGGATGTGGATATGGCTCCATCACAGCTCGAGGTTAAACTCAGAACATGGCTGAAATTTCAGGCTTAAATGGCAACCTGAAGTTACATATCCATACCCTTCTCAAGAAAGGAGGCCTGCAAGACAATTAACAGGACACTCTTCTCCATTACAGCTGGTTTAACTGTTGCAAATTTACATTGAAAACAAACACTTGTAGTTCTATTCTTGTTCTCCTTATACTTATCACCTTTATATTAAGAAACATTTTTCAGGCACATGCATTTCAATGCAAGAATTTACTTTAAACTCTTGTATAACACAAGGCATAAAGCTTGGCCCTGGTACCACCAAGTCCACGTAACAGTTTCAGTCTGTACACATGGAGGAAAACAGTTAAACAAATGATTTACAGCTGTACTGAACCCTGATGATTTCCTTAACTGTGGCTACAAAGAAGAACAAGTTGTAATTATCTGTAACACAGATTTTTGTGGGTATTTTTTTCATTATTTTTATTTTGTTTTAAATTATGTTCACATGTGTCCTCTGGAGTAAATATGCTGAAGCCAATGAAACATCACCAACTGAAGCTATATTTGAATTGTGCTTATGTCTGACCAATTATAAAAAGCCTGAATGCAACTATACAAGCTTAATCATATCATCAAGACCTCTACTCTAATCCGTATAAATGTGGGCTGGGGGACTGTCTGTATATGCTGCCAGCAGAACCTAAAAATGAAATGTCCCCTGAGATGCTTTGTGGAGAGTCTCTCTTGAAGCTCCAGGTAACTGCTGATACCTAAGGAGAAACATTTTCCTGCTGCATCTCCAAAAATGTGAGAAGGGCTGCTTCTGAGTCCTGCAAGCCTCTTTCTCTCACTTGTGCTGAGCTTACATCCCTTGCTGGATCTGCTTCAGCTCCCATAATGCTTAGGAAGAGTTGGTGCCATTCTTATCTGAATGTCTCTAATTAAGAGAACAAAGTCTGAATGCAGAAGTAACCTCTAATTGTGCAATGCAATATTCACAAGAAAAATGAGAGACTGCCAAGGCCTAATTATTTACCATCGCTGGAGCATTGCTACTCTCAGTAGGCAACAATGTGCAGAAGTACTTAGCCATAGCCTCACTGCATGTGTGTGGGAGTATGTGCACTGCTGAACAGCCTTTTGTTGCTTTATGATAGATCTTTGGAGTACTTACAGTTAATTGGTTGGATGTGAGCAATTTTAATGGTTTTAATAATGAAATCAACAATATGCAGAAGAGAAAACTCAGCAAAAGCACATGTAAGTGCATGCAGGTTGTTATATTCCTTCCTTTGTGCCTGTTTGAGATTAGAACTCTTGGGAGGTTGAAATGCATTTCCAGGGTGGACTAGGAAAGTGGCAATTTTTGCATGCTCTGCAATGAAAGGACCAAATGGCATGAACAAATCTCTCCATGTGCACAAAAATTCCAAAATGTAGAAGGTATGGAAGAAGGAAAAACTTCAATCTTGGGGAAAAAAACAAAAAATCCCACTCTAAAACATATGCAAATATATGCAACATAAATATTTTCATTGAAACAAACATGACCACATAAGTCCACCAGAACCAACTTTGTAAACTTTGTAAATAAACCTTCCAATGAAAAACTCCATGTATAAAATTCTGCTATTATAATGTTGAGCAAGTAAACAAAAGAAAGTCAATATGATAGAAAGAAAAGTTTAGTTTCTCAGAGCTACAGTACACCAGCACTACACTGCTGGTATTCAAAGAAATACACAGCCCTGCCCCTCCTACTTCCATCTTCCCACTCCTCTCCACCCTGCAGTCTCACACCAAAGTTTGGGATATTTTTATTGATAGTAACTCCATATCGGAAAACAGGCTCTAAGTAAAGTTCAGTGATATTTTTCATATGGCATACTGAAAATGTTCCAAGTCTAATATCTGATAACTTTTGTAACTAGATTTGTCATCAACAGTTTAATTGCCCAATGGTGCACCTGAAAATCCATCATTTTCCTGTGCTGAAATCTGCTATATAAACCAGGATTTCCTAACAGAAAACAGGACATCAAGCTAAACTTCTATGAAATTTGCCCCAGTCTTGAAGGGCTCATTATACAGCAGACGGTTTAATGTGGGACACAGCAAAGCCAGGGACATTCACCAATCACGTTCCTGATGTTGTCTTCATATCAACCTTCACACAGTTCTGACAACTAAGAAAACAGTAAAGGCTGGCCCCAAAGCACAAAATGGCAGCATTCAGTTGGCAAGCAAAGCTATCCCTGCACTCCCCAGCTTTAAACTCTAGCAGCAGTGTACCTACGGCTTCATAATCCGCCAGCTCCAGCCTAGCTTTGTTCTGCATGGTCCGTTTGCAAAGATAGATGGCTAAAGGGAGAAACAGAATGGAAAACAATTACAGACAGATTATTAGTACTAGATCATTTAGGGAAAAAAAAAAAAAAAAAGAAAAAAGAAAAAAAAAAGAAGGGGAAAAAAGTAGCCCATAGACAGTTTGTTTTCATCAGAAAGCAACACGAGTCAAGGAATGAGAGGGCTGGACACCCAGCTGACATTGCTTACAACTAATCTCAGAGGCCCTAAACATCTGGGACATTTCATTTAAAAGTGATGAAAGCAGATGCCAGGACCTAACAAGATGTCCAAGAAAGGCACAGTTGCTTCTGGGTCTGGTAAAAGATATAGCATTAGCAACCTGTTCCCCTAAGCAGTTCGGGAATATGCATGCCAAAGTGACCATCCCTACATTTCTTTTCTGCTAAGAAAAAATAAACCAGGATATTGAAGTAAAATAGAAATATGGGCCAGATCTTAAAGGCATGATCTGAGCATTTTTTAATATGCTCCATCCTCTTATTCTTACGTATTTCAAATGGTTAAGAGAAGCCTTGATGCGTTTTGCTGTAGGCAGAGGCTGCTGAAACTGATGTGGTTTGGGATCCTGAAGGTCAAGATAAGCCCAGTGCACCACCAAACCAGTCCCAGGCTGCCTTCTGGGAAAGCCCCACCTGGATCTGCTAAGCTCACCCCATTTCCATTAGAGGCTGAAACACAAGGTCCACAGCACACTCTGGGTATACAGTCAGGTCCAAACTTAAGAGGCCCAGTGCTACTCATGTAATTCTATTCTATGCTGTTTCTGTAATTTTAACATTCATCTAATGAGCCAGTATTATGCATTGTAACCAGAGCTGACCAGTTCATTTATATTTACAAATCTCAAGGGCAGTTTCCTCTATAAGGCCCCTACAACACCAAATGAAGTGAGAGTCAGTTGTCTCACAGTGGTTTTTTATGCAAGGCAGTGACCTGCCATTAGCAAGTTTGTTCCTCTTCTGGAAGTGGACACATGCAAATTAAAAAAAAAGTATGAATTGCTGCTGAGATTTCAGTTTTATTTGGGTCTACTGCAAGTTTGGGATTAATTCCTGGGAAGACTCCATCTGTACAGGCCTCTGATACGCAAAGTCTGATTATAAACATATGTTAGAAGTTTCTGGGACAGATGAAAATCTGTCACTACAGAGCTCAGAGCTAATACAGTTGAAGCTTGTCCAGCTGTGGGTCAGCACATAGAGGGCTTTATTTTGGGGTGTACTGCTCCACTCAATGCCATTGCAGCACAATAATCTGCCTGCAAAACCAAATATTTGTCTGATACTGCAGGAAAAAAACCAGAACCTGTCTCTTCACATTATTTTTCTGGTATTTACAGAATACATATTAGCCACAATTCACACAATGATATAGGGTGACTGTAAAATCTGGGATTTTTTTTGCAAATACAAAACAGCATTGTGTTTTCTCTTAAGGAGTTCCCTCACTGGGATAAGTATGTAAGTCTGTGCTAGCTCCTCTGCAGATGAGCTATCACATGACACACACCATTGCAGCTACTTCTCCACCCCAGCAAATGATTTCCAGAATCCATAATGATGAGTAATTATTGCACGGACAGGAAAAATCCTCAAACTGATTATTCAGGGAGGAGTTCTAAACCAATCTTAGGTTATGAGATAAAAGACTACCAGAAGCTCCTGTTTTACGACTGCACACATGGATACGCTTCCTCTTCCAAAGCCACACCAGGATGCAACAATTAATTTTATCATTTAACTGTGAAAGAAGTGCAGTTCTGGAAGAGACAGCAATATTGCATGCAGACAGCTAAAGATAACAACACTGACATATTTTCTTTTTGTATTATCCCTGTCTGCAGGCATTCACATGTTTAAAACACCATGTTGCACTTTATTAGCTCATAAACCATGCTCAGTCTTCTCTTTTATCTTATCATCTGGTAATCTTAAAAAAATGGGAAAATAAGTCTGATGTCATGTATCAGAGGACTTCTAAATATGGGGGTTTACTGATCAGTCAGACAAGTGCCCAGATGAAGTAGATTTTATTGATCCATATAACAGATTCAGCAACAGATCAGAGGATAGTTTCCCACAAAAGCAATATTGGTATTATTTAAGATTCCCAAGAACCAGTATTCTGCTTGCCACAAATCCTGCTGAAATGAGCAGGGCTATGGGAGAATGAAGGTAATGGATGGCAAAATCCTGACCCCACTGAGCTCAATGGCAACAGCTCCAGGGGCTTGAGATACCCCAGGGTTTCGATTTGTGCATTTGGGATGGGCACATATCTGCCTCTGATGCTGCTGTCTGACAAGAAACTCTGCACATGAAGGGTGTAGATGGCCAACAGTAATTATTTTAAGGACAACTGTTTGCATCATGAAATAACTTTCTATAAAGAAACAATCATATTCTCACCATAATCTGTGTTTTCTGGTTCCCAGCAGTTTGAAGGCCAAAAGTATGGTGCCTAAGAAAAAACATCCACATTTTTGTAATTTAAGAGATGAAAACCAATCCAGATGCAGAAAAACATCACAAGTACAGAAAGAAGAATCACAAAATCTACCACCCAGATTCTGCCCTCAGGGGAAAACACTGCTACAGATTTCAGCAAAAGTGAGGATGCTGCAAAAACCTTTAATATTCCTCACTGCAGGTAAATAGATATGCTGTAATGCAAGCACCTCTTGAGGAGGATGTTCAGTGTCCTGATGAAATTTCAGACACTGTTGCCAGCTCATCTGAGTGTGGGCTTCTTATCCACTATCCCCAGAACCTCCTTTCTCCCCAGGAATTCACAGGCAACATGATTTTTTAAATTTTTTTTATTATTATTTTTATTTTTTTTTTAGTGCATGAGAAACCTTGTGGTCTTATCTATATGCTACATACCCCTTGCTCTTCTAGAGCAGCTACCAATGTGGTTCACAGACTACAAAACAATTTCCTTTTTAGTTGTAACAGATGGAAGAGGTCAAAGCTCAGCTGTTTAGAGTCATTCTAAAGCAGAAGTCCTGCTAAACTTAGTGCTTTTGTTTTCTATCCAGGTCTGCATATTGCAGTTGCTACAATTAGTTACAAGCTATAACTATATATGACTGTATTTCAGTTTTAACATGAATGAAAAATAACATACTGGTGATCACACAAACTGATGCTTTACTGATTACACATTGCTTTAATGATGTAATGCTACAGATGGGCACAGGACATTAACACACAGACTATTCCTTCCACCAAAGTACAGTGAGAACACATGGAGGATTCAAACAATACAGGGTTCAGTGCTCCTCAGTGATACGTATCTTATGAATTTCAGACGATAAAGAGCTACTGTTAAAGGAGGGACTGATGTTGAGTTAAAAAGTAGCAAGAAGAGAGTAATGGAAAGGAAGCATGATTCTATCAGGTTATTTTTGCAGAAAACAGCTAAGGAGGTGTGCTGAAGGAAATGAGCACAAGCAAAGAATATGCAAAAATTGTAAGAAAATATAAGGGAAAGAAAAGTCAATAAGCAGTCAGTTTGATGATGTGGTTTATAGGCTTAAAACAATAAAAAGGAATTAAGTTATATTGAAATGTAGCTCCTGAAAACTGCACAGGAGAAGTTCTTAAAGTGCTATTCTTTTAAAACAGAAAAATACAGCTAAATAGGTAACCAGTATTACCCCTGCTTCTGTTGTGTCTTACACGATGGGAAGATCAGGACTTTCAGAAAAGAAAGGGAATTGTAATGAAAAAATCTGAGTCTGAATGATGCCTTGCAACCAGAAGGAAGGGTGAGATAAGAGGACATCTGTGATCTCCTGGGTTTCTTTTCTCACCATGGCATTGGTCACATATGATAACACAATATCACATTAGCAGTGCATGAGCAGCTGCAACATCAGATGCAAAGAGCAGAACCAGCTTTTCAAATAAAAGCTAAAAAAAGAGTAAAAAAAAATGTAAAGGAGGAACAGGAGGGTGAACAGAAGAGAGGTGACAGGAAAGATAAGAGTGCTGGCTGGGATCATGTAACTGAAAAACACAAATTTGGCCAGCAAGATGAGGCAGTAGGACTCCAAGTTTGGACTTACTGCTTCTTCTAAAGTTATACAATCAGTTCGGAAGGAGCTGTTGCAGCAGAAGCACTCAGTTATCTAGCGAGTTGACAGTGGCAGATTTTGGACAGGGCATGGAACTCAAGCACAGGGTGCTTTAAAAATTCAGCACATCTGGAGGCACAGGAACACTGAGGGATAGAGATGTCCCAGTTTAGGCGATTACCAAAGTTACACATCCTTTGTAGAAGAGCCAAAGCCTTAAGCTTGCCCTCTCCCACACCAATCTGTAAGCAAGAGATGGTAAAAATTTGAATTTTCTGCTGTGCCAAAGCTTAAATGTCCAGCTACTAAGTTTGCCCTGGTCCATTTTACACAGAAGAATGGCTATTTAATTCTGCATCAGAGTTAGGACCTGAAAGCCATTTTCTTTTTCCTGGTTTAGTTCAAATCTGAGTAAAACAGCTGTGAACTCAGGTATCAAAAGTAGTCACAAGACATAGCTAATAATTTATGTAAAATTGTAAGTCACAAGGTAGATGAGAGTGATTTGGGATTCTAAAGCAAAAATTTTTAAAGGGACTTCATCATTTCCTAAGGTCTCTATGAAGATAGCCTCAATCCCTGGCTTCATAGACCTAATGGCTGCTCAGGTATAAAGAGTGGGTGATTTCAGCAGTATTACTGCAGGCACAGAAGAAGGGCCCACAAGGGAGTCAGGGTGCTCACCAACCTGAAAACGATAGAACGTTCCGTCATCTTTCAGGGTAAGGACATGGTCTGAGATGGGAAAGACATAACCCTGTGCAGCAATAAGACTTCCCAAGTGTATTGCTTCCCCTGTGAAAGAGAAATAACAGCAGGGATGTGTCAATAAGACATGCACCACACATTTCTCTGCTTTCAATTGCAGTTCTGGTGATGAGTCATGTGAAATCTGGTGCCCACATGCCTCTCTGTACCCACACCACATCCCTACTACTTCCAACCAAACCCTGCAAAACAGGAGTGCAGAAATCAGCCTTACAACACAGATGAAGCACTGCTCAAATGTTTAATCTGTTAGTTTTTTGTTTACAAAATACACGCAGCAGTTCAGCTCTAGAGCATGAAATTCATTTCAAAGTACATTATCCACCACAGGTGACAGCTGACAAGAAGCCTGTTCCATCAGTGAACCTCACTCGCTTCTACCAAATGCAACAAGCACCTGCAACACCAGTTCATTAGCAGGATATTTATTCATAAAGACACATCCTCACACTGTAGCACTGCCCTCTGTTAGAGAAAATGTTGCAAAGGGGAGTTACACATCCTAGTGCTGCCCAGGCAACCTTCCTCAATGAAGAGGCACATCTGCACAGATTTTGAAGCGATGCCAGCTGTCAAAAGCTACATCATCTTTCACAGAGCTGAAAAATCATCTGCTCATGCATGTCCAGATAAATAATAAAGCTATTGTCTGCAGCTGAAATTCAGATTTGGGACCTGACAGGACTCATGAGAAGAGATGTATGTATAGGGATGCCCCACTGGGTGATTCAACACTGCCTCTATCTCTGTTTTTACATGGTGACAAAAAGGCAGCTTAAAAACTGGTAGGTGAGATTCTGGATTTTTTTCCCTTTCCTGAAGAGGAAAAGAAACTTCTGGACCTGCAGATCTTTTTTTCCCATTTTCTTAATAGATCTTTACTTGCCTAAATGATTTTGGTTTCTCTGAAGAGTGAACTATTTGGACTGTGCCCATGCACTGAGCACTTTTTATAGCTGATTATCTATTTATCTATCTGCTGATTTATCTATTTCCTCTTTTTGATAAATTAAAACCCATTACCAGATTCTATGAGCCTGGTCAAGAATGACACAGACATTGTGTCTCGACAGCTGTGGCTACCTTTCTCCACACCATAAAAACCTGATATTGCATTTACCTACTTAGCCACATCCACCAACTTTGTTTTGAAGTCTAGAAACAAAACCTAAAATCAATCATTCCTCTGTAAGTAGCAACAGCTTCACAGACAGGCTAAAATTCCTGCAATGGTACTTCAGTGTGTTGCAGTATAAGGCATTAGACTTAATTAAGATATTGACTCTTAATTCTTTTCCTCCTCCTTCCCTCCAGTGCTTAAGCCAACCATGTTCTTTTACTGGCATTTTAGACTGCAGCAATATAGTATTTACTGTCTAATGGCACACACAATACAGATGGAGCATCTATTTCTCCCCAGCTGTGGTCACCTTACCTGCATCCTCAATGCTGAGGTTCTTCATAAGCCACTGCACAATATCAGAACCTTAACAAACAAATGAACAAAAATTTAAGAAAGTATTAGACACTGAGACCACAGGGTTTGAGTACCCTAGAGAGAGATAACATTGAGATAGATGCAATAGAACTGACATGAACTTTATCCCATTTTGCTTTTTATTTCCACTGAGGTTTCAGAATGTTTTTCCTTCTTGTGTCACACTGCAGCTACATGGTTACTGACAGGTACTAAGTCCCATGGAGCTTTCTGTGCAATAGAAGACTTGATATACCTGAAGTCAGATATTAGTCTAATGATTCCCTGTCACTGTTCTCTCCCATTTTCTTCTCTCTCACCTCAGCATACAGAGTTAAGTTTCTGCAAGCACTGGTTAGCAAGGAGACAAAGGAGCATTTACTGGCACCTCCCATCTGTAATGTGTAGATGTATAGAACTGAAACATCAGTCAAAAATAGACAGGAAGGTCTTGCTAATATCAAAGTCAAGCAATGTCTTAGAGAAGGAGGTGGTATTCAGAGTGCCTGTAACACTGTGAGCAGTCACCTGGTGGTAATCACACAAACTGAATGGTGGATGGGAAGGATGAGCCTTCAAGATCCATCAGGAAGTTCATTAGGTTTCCAGGGCCCTTCAAGTATAATGAAAGTAGTTGCTATCTAATAAAGAAAATCACATTCTCTAGGATTGATCCTCTGCATGTATACAACCTCTGTGGCTTGTATGGAGATCACAGAAGTGGAAAACTTGTCACTGTTCAGTAGAAAGGCTGGTTACCAAAATACATTGTGACAGGGCAGCAAAATTTAGTTAAATCACACACTCAGAAAGTTAAGCTTAAAATTAAACATAGTGGTGTGTACAAGTCAGCTAACTGGAGTTCTCCAAAGTCAAAGGCAATCAGCAAAGACAGTTGGATGCAATATGGCAAGCCTGTACTAAGTTACAACAGCATTCATCACAACCTAACAGTGCCATGTCTGGGTTCTCAACATACAGTCAGTTTCCAGAGAAATATTTACATTCACATACAGTAGGCTAATAGCCCCAGTAACACTTCATAGAATCACTGACTGGCTTGGGCAAGAAGACACCTAAAAATATCCAGTTCCAACTCCCCTGCCATGGGCAGGGATGCCACCCATTAGACCAGGCTGCTCAAAGCCTTGTCCAGTCTGGTTCAGGCTTACAAAACAAATCCCAGAGGATCTTATTTGTGTAGAGCACTTCTGAGCTCAGACATGAAAGGGACTTCAAGGAGCAGCATAACCATGATGGTTGTTCAAGAAGACTTGTTTTCCAGAAGACAAACACTTTGCTTTCCAACAGGCCCAAAGCATCCCCATGCCCTCAGCAAACCTTAAATATAATAAAGGCCAGGAGTCAAAATGTGCCACAGAGGGAGACAAGAAGCATTGCTAGTGCCCCAGGGCCCTGTAATTATCTGCAAGTCTGACTCTCCCATACTCTCCATACTCTGCCATTAGAAATGTGAGCTCCACTCCACACAGAAGGAACAGCAGCTCCCACTCCCCTGACAGTGGAACTTGACCCAGAACACTACAAAGAGCATCAGTGAACCCTCTTCAGTCAGATTTCAGCAGCAGGCAGGAATATAGACCTGACCTACCTCATCCCCCAACCAAGGAGAAACAACAGACCTGTCCCCTGCAGAGAATCAGCAGGGCTCCTGAAGATCAGGGAGACATCTGATTTCACTTAAATACTGGGCAAACAGATGTGATCAACAAGCAGCAGCTGGGCATTATCTCAACCTGCCTTGAAGGTGTCAGTAAACCAGATACTAAAGGACCAATCTCACAATCTTGTATTCTCAGCAGCATAGTCATTCACCACACCTCCCAGCTTCACCTAGGAGCATTTTCAGTTGCCATTATCCTATTTAGAAAGTTATTCCAGATTATTTTTAATAGATTGAACTCTTCCTTGTAACTCTGCAACCTAAGTTTGTTAATGTGTGATTTATATCTATTATCATTGGAAGAAAACAATGATTCTTCTTCCTTGATAGTTTCTCCTGAGCATTTCTATAGAGGGCTGACACTCAAGTCTTCCTATGTCCTTTTAAGGTGGTCTCTCCCTATACTTTACCATTCAGCAACTTCTCAAATTTAAATCAGTTTCTTTGCACTGAGCTCACCAAAACTGCACTCGGTACCTTGCAGAACACCAAAACAATGGCAATAATGGCGGCACTTTCTTTTCTCTACTAAAAATAACTTGCCAGATGCATCCTAAGGTCATGTCATTTTTTTGAACAATATATTTATTCAAAAAAATATGTACAAAGGGCTCAAAATTATCTGCTAAATGGGAAAGCATCTAGTGAACACCATTAGCTGAATAGCATATGGGGAATATGTTCAGAGCCACATTGTTTTGACAAGTTTGTTAATAAAATACTCTATTTTATAAACATGGGTGTTCCCTTTTACCTTTTACAAAAAAAAATATTTTGAAGACAAAGCACAACATTTATGGTTAGAAAGCTAATTCAAGAAGAGCCAAACTGCAGTGTTTCTGCATTTTTAGAAACAAAACCTCACAAAATGCTGTCTTGGTTCAAGTAAAACCAGAATCTTTCTTGGTTTTTCAGTTTGTTCCCCAAACAAAAAAAATCCACTGTTTCTCCTGATTTTGGCCTCTGTTTACAGGCTTGCAATGATCTCTTAAGCACTGTATTCCCAAGTGATGTGAGAGCTGATAGCTGACAATCATCTACAGTATTGCATTGCTTTGCTCACAAGAGGTGAAGTGCTCTCTGCATGACCCCTTTCCAGGTGTACAGGAACACTTAGTTCCTGACTTAGTCCAAAGTCCTACTCCATTTTTACATAGAATGATCATGTCTCCAGCTCTAGGATACTTCTGAGGAATCTATCCAATTTCCATCAAACAACAATGACAAATTCAAGTAATGCTGAAAGCTGGTTCTCCGGTTTTCCTTACCCCTTATAAGAAAGGTTTAAATGGGCAGGAAAGGTTTAAAGGGTTAGTAAATTGAAGGCACTGACTCAACCAGAACTCCTGTGATCAGCCACTCCAGAATATAAGCAGCACTTGAGATCAGGAATTTTAATTTGTCTCTGTTAAAAACATGAAGTCATTCCTGAATGCTGCCAAGAGCCGGGAAGATGTTATAGCTGTTCTCCAGTTGTCCTGAGGCAGACAGATTATCTTTCTGCTGAGCTTGCCGAACCATTATTTATCACCTGCCAAGACTGATTACTCACCCTTGGGACAATGACAAGTCCTTCCTTCCTCTGTTAATTACTGTCATCGTTAATATTCATGTCACTAATTAATATTCAATCATAATGAAAACTCTTTACTGTCATCTCCCATAACACCTTCAGTTTTAGGGTTACCCTTACACACTGGCTCAGCATTTGCTTGTGGCTGTTTCTAGCACTGCAACCTACTTTTGCCCACCTTAGAAATATTACTTATGCCCTTCTTCAAGTGAGGAAATTTAGATTTATCCTTCTGAGACACGGTGAAGATTTGAGTGATTCCTTTACAACACTGTAAAGGACAACACTTTACAACACTTGGTCTGCCAGACCAAGACACAGATACCTCTAGTTGTATGTCCAGAAAACATCATTTTCACCTCTCATTTAGATTAAGCCTGGTGGATGGTCCTTATGTAACTCACCTTCCCCAAAAGTCACCTTCTCACATTTCACAAACCATTTCAGAGGACACCCAAGGAAAAATCTTGACTCTGATGTGTTTCCACTGAACACTAACAGGGCATTTGAAATTTTCTGAAAACAAACAGTTGGGCATGTTTTCATAATAGGAAGTGTTACCAAATCCATGTAGAGGAAGAGCTTCCATCTTCTCTGTGCTCCTCTCTATACATCTACATTTCCTCTGAGTCAGAATGCTCAGTTCAAGAATAGCCAACATCCTTTGAACACCTATTTCCTCCTCATGTATAATGAAACATATCTTTTTGCCCTAGGCTCTTCTTTGAAGCTGAAGTTGCTTAACACCAACAGAATAGCTGTATTTCTACGTGCAAACATATTCACAATGACCATTTATCCAGCTACGTGTTTAGAGACAGACCAGCAGTTTTACATTTACTGCTATTTTCTACATTTTCTCTTCAGCCTCAGTGACCCCTCAATAGTAGCTAGTGTTCTCTGCTGGCCATTGCCTGTCAACATGACAAATGAGTGGTAAGACATTGAAAGATAAATTTTAAAAATTCACAAGGTGTGAAGCCATTGGCAAAATGCAGTTGGTGAAGTGAGTCACCACCCCTGTATTTGATTCCTTATCTACTCAACCTATGTTGTTCTACCTCTTCTAGAAAATGAAGAAAGAAAGATTTGCCCATCTTTCACATGCTGAAATGACAAAGGCAGACAGGACAATGCACCATCCTCCAGCTGTTTCTAAAGATCTGCTGCCTGGAGGGAAGTCTGTACCTCTGCTTCTGAGCAAAGGAACCAGAACCACTGAGGTCTGCTTATCATCCAATGGACTAAATGTGTCCTTGACAAGGCCTACATTTGTACACACACGTATATGTACACAAATTAAAAATACAGGAGTATTTCTGAAACCTCAGCAAATGTGTGCATCTTTATTTTTCTTTTTAGGCCTGGAAAGACAACTGCTTTTTTTGCTGTGTCCTGAGATCACAGAACTGACAAGCACTAATGAGTGGAGCTCCACAGGGATTTGACACGAGAACTTCTTGTGTAGCACTAGTGACCAAGCACTAAAGTTTGTCCTGTCTCATGGGACTTGTTAAGCTGAGCCCTGACCACTGGATGCCATCAGCTGATGGGTGGGATATCCTGGATCTCAGATCATTTGCAGCCTCACACTGCACTGGCAGATAGTATCACTGAAGCTAGTGAGGTCTTAAAAACATTTAAAAATATCACCTGATGATAACATGAGAGAATGTGTTATACATACCTGTTTACAGAAGGATGCAGAAGATTGCTTGGTTATTTCCTGTCTTTTTTTTCAGTGCTACTGTAATTCTAATATTCTCTGAACATATTTTGATGGTTTAAAAAAATGTTAAGTACTTCTGCATGGCAGGGGGAGTTTTTTGGTCTGGTTGGGATAGGGTTTTTTGTTCTGTTTTTCTTTTTCCATGAAGAATGTGAACTGTTCAGCTCCTTCCTAGACCTTATCTACACACTCCATGGGCAAACAAGCCACATGTCTGCCCTCTGATGTCAATCACCTCCAAACTCACAGTCTAGACAGTCTTCTGCTGAAAGGGTAAAAAATATGTCCCCCTTCCTGTCACTTCATTCTTGAAAATAGATGAACCCATTTAGCACCAAATTTTCCAAACAATTTGCTCCTGAACTCAGAGCAATCTTTAAATATTTCTGTAAGAACAGCAAGAGAAAAAAAAATCACAAGCAGTGGAAATTACATAAAAATACATACACAGGTGTACGAGCAGACACTCAAGCTGCTTTTACACTGCCAATCATGGCAATCACACTATTAAATGAAAATAATGTCTTGGGTCCTTCCCCAGCCAGTTCTGAGTCCTTGGTAAATCTTGGAAAAAAAGGTTAATTATCCTCACTTTTACCACTGGGCTTGCAAAAATAAACAAATTAACATCCCCTATGACAAAGGGCAAAACTATTTAATACAAAATTTCTCAAGGCCTTTAGCACTCTGTGCTACAATTTTTCTTACACAGAGCCCCCCACTGACACCCATAGTGCTTTCAGCTAAGTTGGGAGTACAGACTACCGCTCACAGTAGGGATTTAACACAAAGCAACAATTTTTATGGGGAAAAAAAAAAGAGGAACATCTAAGTCTCTCTCTAATATTGTGTTACAAATATTGAGGAAGTGCTTTATAAAATTTACCTACATTGAGTACATAAATAAATACCAATGCCAGCTGAAAAAATATCTCAGCAGTTGACTCAGAAAATGTGGTAATTGCAGCTCTCCTTCATCAGCATGTGGTAATTGCACCACTCAGTGTCAGCAAGGAGCATCATCAAAGCTACAACAGCTCAGAGCTTCTAGCAATAGCATTTATGTTATACTCACTTTAAATCTTGTTTGTGAATTATTAACAACCGTTAGCAGCAGCAGGAGTGTTACCCTTTTTTTAACAAAGCAGCCAAAGTTTCTAAGGAGTCTTTTTGTTCACTGTAAACTTGAGAGCTTGAATTTACAATTTACTTTTCTTGTAATAAAAAAATTGACAACACAGTACTCTATATGAAGTAAAAATGAAGCTTGGTGGTAAGGTGGAATACAAAATTTGAAAGATGGAGATTTAGAATTGCAAATCCAAATTCCTGTGTACTTCCAACCCTGTTAATTCCTCCTTCCTCTGACCTGCTATTCAGAGGGACTTTTGCCTTCTCATCATGTTGGTCAGGTTACCAAAGCACACACTCCCTCTACAATGCAGACCTGTAGAGGGAGATTTTTCACTAGGCAGGAATCAATAAATGACATGATGGTGCAGAGCTCTGTGAGGGCTAATTTACCCAGATAACAAAGATAAATTAGATCTTAAGATCTCAGAGATACCACAGACAGATTTCTTTCCTTACAAGGCTCCCCACCTAAAAAAAGCTCAGGTAGCTTTCCAAGGCATGAAAGAAAGTAGCAGCAGACATGCCTAAAGACATTGCAATACCCACCCATCACCAACACCTATAAGCAGGCAGCCATGCCGAGGAGCAGAAGGATGCCACTCATCGAGAGCCCTGGATTTAAAATGATTGCTCTACAGTGGTGTCAGTAAAGCTGAGTTAGCAAACCTCTTAATGGATGCACAGTTAATCCCAGTGAGAGAGGTCTGCCAGGGCAGCTTAAACCAGGTCCTCAACTGGAAAAAAAGCGATACCAGCAAAAGGTCTTTTTCCAGTTGACCTGCCCAGCTCATAAAGGGTTTGGTGTTACGCCAGCCTCAGTGTTCTCACTGCACTTTGACAGAGCTGTGTCACATCAGCCCAGCCCTCACACCTGACACTCAGCACCTTTGACTCCCTCTGGCCTTTGCTCACACTGAGAGATGCCAAGCTGTGCCTTTACCACAGGGCAGCCACACTGATTTACTTGTGCTAAACACCCCTCACCTGGCCTTAGAAAACCTGAGCTGCCATCGTGTCTGTGCTACCTAAAGACAGGCCTGGCATCAACAAGCACACTGGTAAACCCAAATGCACACACCCTCCAGAACCCAGGACATACCATAACTCCAGTGCAACCCCCACTGCTGTTGCTTCCCTCGGTTAGAATTTGGCCTAAATTAGAGATATACCCTGTGACCTGTGCCCAAATCTTATTCTCTCCGCAAATACAACTAATATCAAATTGCTGTTACTACAAGTATGGAAGGAAATTGCAAAACAAAAAGAATTAGCAGTTCCACACTTTGTGTCATTCAAAGCCATACCTCCTATAACACCCACAGAAGATGAGCACATTGTTTTGAGAGCTCTTACAGAAGTGTACAAGAGGCAGGAAAGTGGTACCTTGCACTCCCAGCAGCACTAGTAACAGCATTTTGTAGTAGCATTTCAAATTACCACCTTTTACAAATGGCTAAGAACTGCAGATGTGTTGAGATGCACCTGTACACCTACAATTGATCATAAATTTCCAGCTGCTTTTCAGGGTGCTCTGCCTTTGCATTACTCAAGACTACTGAAGTGGCTCATACAGCTTAGCAATTTGGCTCTCTGCCATATAGTAGTGTTTAGGCGCTATTCCTCACATTGTCAAAATGATTTGGCAACAAAACAGCAAAGGAAACAACTCTGAGCACTGCTGGAATTGAGGCTTTTGAAGATTCCTGTGTCAGATCTTGTTAGGGATGGAACATATTTACTTCTATTCAATTTATGTGCACAGCCTTTAAATGAAAGGCAATGTTTCTGTCATTTTAATCATATATTCATATTTTTAATATCTAATTTCCTTTTCTAGGAAACAAGAAAATTGATAAAACTTAGAAGGCGAATGGTGTATTTCAGCATGCGACTATCAGGTCACTTCACACCATGTCCTCATTCGCAAACTGAATTTCAAAGGCTGTTACATCAAGGTCCTACTTTCTCTCACTAGTGTTACAACAGTTTCCCTGCACAGGTGTAAATGTCACCAAGTGGTACAGGACAGCAAAGCGCTCTGAAAGCTGCAGCATTTTAATGATTTTGGCACAATGTTTATTTACTAAGAGATCTGGAATTGTAGGACTCACCTATACCAGATTCCTATGAATTTCCGCAGTAATTCTGTTTGCAAAAGTCAGTTTTTAAGTCTCCTATGGAGCCCTGGCCACAACAGATCTCTCCCAGGATCACACATTTCTGTCTTATCTGCAGTAACGTGATCATCTGTGATCTCTGTTACAGAGAAGGATAGTAGTTACCTTCACCAAATTCTCTAAGAAAGCAACTTCCTCCTGACACATTTCTACTTTCCCCCCTGCCTCATATTCTTCAGGAAAGGTTGAGAACCACACACAATGTTTGCAGTGATGCACTAACAGTCACATTACCTGGAAAATTAAATGACCCAATGTCTGTAACTCTCTTCCCTCCAGGAGTTCATTGTTCTTAAAATAGAATAATCAATATTGTGCAGCTTTCCCATCCCTTCTCCTGCTAGGACTTTCAGTCACATATAATGTCAGCCGTCCTGGAGAGCAGTTGGCCTCACTGGAGCTCTGTACTGCTGCAGAAGTCAATCAAGGACAATTCTCCAGCAGGATTAAGGTAGCACATGTAATTTCTTTTAGTCAAGGGTAAAGCCAAATGAATTACAACTCTTCAGCAATTGCTGATAATTTACTTCGTGCCATGCAAAACAAAGAGACAATATTGGCACTAATGCTAGAGGCCTTATTTTAAACAGGGCTTCTTAAGCCATGTGTTAAAGGGACTCCTACTGGCAAGGAGCAGTTGATTTTGCTGGCAACAGCTCGTTCCTGCATTTTAAATTTGGGCAGAGATATGCAACAGTGGGAATTTTACATGTGCAGAAGAATTTAATGATGACACTGAAACAACCATCAAGTAAAAATCTGTTAGCCACAATGAACAAGTTCAAAGTAGATAAATTATTTGTTCTTTCTTATATTTGATTGATTTCCCAAGGATGTGCATAATACAAACAGTAACACAACCATCATAATTTCTTAAATACCTATATTTAAAAATTACATTTCCTGTCTGATAAACCCTTCAAATTTATTTTACCAAATAACCTCTGAAAGTAAGAAGCATTTTGAAAAGCTGAAACCTGCACTGAACTACTACCATTCAGTTTAAATAATTAAATCTAATGACAAAACACCATGTACCTTAACCATGAATTTTAGAAAACATTTTTGTTTTCAGTCTAAGAGAGAATCTAGTAAATATTTTCCTTCTTTTTTTTTTTTTTTTTTTCCCCCTTCCCAGAATTTGAAGACCAATGTTTTATTTAACTCCTTTCGATATAAGTATGAGTTTGGAGTCAGAAAAGTTGATGGGCTGCTCCAAAGCAGCAATGATTTCTGATAGCAACAGGTTCTGAAAGTGGGACAGGGACAGCTGTGTATTTGGTTGCTACCCACAGCCTTCAGAAAGCCATTCACTGTGTAATGAGGATCAGCCTTGATCAGATCTCTTGTTTTAGAGAGCTTTGTGGTGCAGCACCCGCCAGCAGTGGGACAAACCTGACAATGCTGCTGCTTTCCTACTGCCATCCAACAGTGGCCTGGTCTGAGACCAAGCAGCTTCACTCACTTCTTTCTGGAAACCTCATGAGGCTCAGGGTAAATGTTTTACTGCCCTCACAGACTCAGAAATATATTCCTGGGCACATCAGTCACTCTGTGTACTGTGGATTCAGACACGTCCTAGTGAGTGTGGCAGGAAAAACCTTGGACCTTACAGTGTTTCTCAGCAGTTTGCCTGGGCAGATTTGCACAGAACATCCTTGTAGTGCAGCAAAACACATGCATGCTGCTTTTAGTTTTTAAACAGCAAAGCTCAAAATCCTTTCTATGTAAACCAAAAAACTTTTTCTTAGGCCAGGAACACTGTTCTATAAGGTCTTAGTAAGTATTTTCATTCATCAGAACTTCTGGGAGAGAACTCTTAAAATACTTTCAGAGAGTAGTTTCACGGGTGACTGTAGAAACTAGAAAAATGTAAATACTTCAGCCAAAAAAAAAAAAAAAAAAAAAAAAAAAAAAAAAAAAAAAAGGCAAGCAGAAGCAAACACACCTCCCCGGTGTCCCCATGAGGCTGGTGTGCTCGCCCCGGTTAGAGCTGCAATGCCGCAGGGCGGCGCCAGGGGGCGCTGCGCCAGCACGAATGGCCCGGGCCCATCGCCAGAGCGGGGCCGCGCCGCGCCCGGCCCGAGGGGCAGGGGCAGGACGGACCGCAAGGCTCTGGGCATCGCCCACACAGCCCGGGCCGCACCACGGGGATTTCGTGGCGAATCAACCCTTATTACAAGGAAAACAAACCTTTCCTGGTATTACAAACATTCTCCCGCTGCTTTCAGATCATTCTCATTTCAGATGAGCTTCTCATTTAAAATGCATATCGCTCCTTCCCTCGTTTCGCCTTTTGTCCGTCCTCCCTCTTTGCCCCAAGGCCCCGGTGGCAGGCGGGAGGCTGAGCTCGCCCCGCGTCCCTCCCCGATGGCACCGCGGGGCCGGGCGGGCCGCGGCAGGGCTGGCCGGGAGGCGGCGGTGCTGCCCACAGAACGGGAGGCCGGTGGTGCCCACAGAACGGGAGGAGGCGGTGCTGCCCACAGAACGGGAGGCGGCGGTGGTGCCCACGGAACGGGAGGCGGCGGTGCTGCCCAGGGAACGGGAGGAGGCCGGTGGTGCCCACGGAACGGGAGGAGGCCGGTGGTGCCCACAGAACGGGAGGCGGCCGGTGGTGCCCACAGAACGGGAGGCGGCGGTGGTGCCCACAGAACGGGAGGCGGCGGTGGTGCCCACAGAACGGGAGGCGGCGGTGCTGCCCACGGAACGGGAGGCGGCGGTGGTGCCCACAGAACGGGAGGCGGCCGGTGGTGCCCACGGAACGGGAGGAGGCGGTGGTGCCCACGGAATGGGAGGAGGCGCCAGGCCGGGGCCCCGGGCGGGCGTAGGGGCCGCGCCCTCCGCAGCGCCTGCCCCGGGCACAGGGATCTGTCCCCAAACCAAACCCGCCCCCCGAGAACCGCAGGTGGAGGTGAGGCCGCCGTTAAACCAGATGGAGCGCGCACCCCTCTTCTAAGTGCCGCTCTCTTCAGATGTGACTGATATCGGAGGTAAGGAAAGCAAATACAAACTCCAGGCGAAAAGAAGCGGGGACTGTCCTGACCTTTCCACGCCCCGGGAGGCACACGAGAGAGAGAGCAACGCTGTGTCCACTGAAGTCACTCACAAGGAAGAGAAGTGAGAGGAAAAGCTTCCAGGCAGTCAAGACACAGAATTGCAATAAAACGGTAAAAATACAACAGGTCGCAGCATCAGGTTGTGTCTGAGAACAAGTGTGCAAAAGCAGAGCAGGGGAAGGCCTTGTTAATCCTCTGCTTATTTTTCACTTTCACCTCAGGACCACGTGCTTAGGAGGAACACATTGAGATGTGCAATGTCCTCTTTTTCCTCAACAAGTCATCAGCATCTTGCATCAAGTCCCCGAGAAGGATGACAACAAAGCAGACACAGCACTCAGATCACTGTACATTGCCCTGGGAGAGCTGCCAAGCAGTCGTCTGTCCCAGCACAGCCAGGCTCACTGGCCTGCTCCCAGAACAAAGTCAGGTACACATGGAAGTATTTGCAGAACAGACTGAGAATGCTGAGCACTTTACTGTGCTATAGACCTTGTCTTTTATAAACATATTCACTTACACATTGCACTGGGGAGGCAAGGCCTGGACTCAGAAAGCAAACTCATATGTCTGAACATCTGTAACCTCAACTTTTGTTCTCCCAGATGAAAATAAAACATCTAAAACAGGTTAATCACCCAAAAGGGTTAAAGCTATAATCTTATGAATTAAACTGAATCAAGAGAGGAAAAATGTAAGCAGCAAAAGGTACGGAATGTATTGAGGAACATAAGTTTTGAAGAGAAAAATAAATTTTGGCAGTAGTACAGCAGGTATGTCTACAAAACAATGCAATAGAAACAAGTAAAGAAAGATCTGAAAAGAGATCATGTTAAACAGAGGGGAAAAAATTATAAAGAAGTTACTTCTGTCTAACAAAATGTTTCGTCACATAGAAGCAGGCACTAAAAAATAGATAAAAATGCAGGAATCCATGGCTTTATCTCTGTATACTCATATAGTCCCTCTTCAGGAACACAGCTTAGAGATTATTTGCTGGATTGTTCATTGTATGGTCCCCTCTGCAAGAACAAGCATGAAAATGATGTTTGGAGGACTTGGGACCAGAAATCCCACTGTGCAAAAAGCAAGGTAACTCAGTGACACCAGATTAAGTGGAAGAATAGTGAATACACACATAATGTTCCAAATACTACATCAATCTCAGCACAAAATAGTCTTCCAAAGGCCATATAAAAAAATTACAGGTTGAATTAATTCTGACATAGAAAAGGCATCTCAAGTGGCATTATATTTTTCTTTGAAAACATAAAATTACCAAGTCTGAAACCCAGACTTATACTGGATAAGAACTGTCTTTCCTCCTCCTCCGCATGGTAATGTGTATAGAATAACTCTGACCACACCCCATATTCCTTGGTTAAAAATTGCCAAGTTTCTTCAGTCAACTGCAATCACTGCCCTACCAGGGCTGGCTGTGCCTTCTCCTGCCCTTGCTGTAGCCAACATTTTGGGTGTTGTATCAACTGCACTGCTAATGGCACTGTCACAACTCCAGTGAAGCCAGTTGAAAGCACGTCAGGTCACTTTTTACAACCATGGTATCTTACAGGCTCAGCAGATTCTGTCCAACATAGTGATTTACTCTGAAATAAACTTCTCAGCCTGTTCACACTCCATTAGCTGATGCTGCATGTACAGAGGCAAGTTAGAAGGGAGAAAGAGTAGTAGAAGTTGATGGAGAAAATATCAAAAAATCAAGAGGATAACTCTGTAAAAAACAGGCCCAAGGAATAAGAACATAGATGTTGAAAACTATGACAGGTATGCAAAAATACATTTTGCTTACAAAATCTAAATGGTCAAATGCCAATCAAAGATATGTGAACATGCTTTCCACTGAATTCTGTAACCATCCATACATATACTTGAATGTGAAATATAAAAATTGATAAAATTCTTTTCTGCTACTGGATGTACTTGGATTTCATCAGGGATATTCAAACTTCCATTCTGATACATTTCTGTATGGCTTGGGAAAGACCACATATAATGTTCCTGAAGGACAAATATATAGCTGAAGAAAGTGTAATGTCTTTCAAAAGAGCTGTAAAGATTAATGAATTGATGTTTACTTAACACTTGTGAAAACATAAAATGACTTGCAACTTCATAAGGTTGAACATTAATACTAATTCCTGCCAATAAAATTCCCCCAGTCCTACTCTCCTGTGCAGAATCCCTGCTCTGTAAAGGCTCATTTCTGGTTTTCCTTTCACAGACTGAAACCTGTCAGTGCTGTGCAAATTTTGCTAACACTATTCTCAGAGCAAACTACAGTAGGTCCCAAGGCAGGTAACTCAGAATATTGTTTCCAACTTGGAAAAACAAATTGAAAGAGCAGTAACATTCTGTTGCCAGCTTACTCACAGACTGATTTGTGCAAACATGATCAGACTACAACATGGTCACACAAATTTGAAACCAAGCATCCAATCAAGTAAAAGCTTCCCTCCATGGCTCTGACCACACTTGCTGCAAAACCCAAGCAAAGGCTGCCAGACTGTGGCTGAAACAACAATTTGCTGCCAGGAAGCAGGTCTGGTGAGGTAAGAGGTTAAAGCAAGAGATTTGCTTCCTAAAGTCATGAGGGGGTCTTTTATGCGTTTAAAATTGAAAACAGATAGAGTCACATCAGAGATGTGGAGATGACAGCCTTATTATAAAGTACAGTATAGCATGACAAATTATTGCCCTACTTCTTAAAGAAACTTCTCTCATGCCAATGATTTATCCTCATCCTTCAACACATCCTCCCAGAATCCAACATTACAAGACACAATCAGCATCTCCAGTTTTCCCTCAATGTCCCACTAAAAATAAAAATCTTTCTTCAAATTACACTTACAAAAACACAGAATGCTGGTCTGCAAACTGTGTTTTTGCCAGAGATGCTTTTGGTATTGTGACTTTAACTCTCCTTAGATTTAGACCTGGGTCATAAAAATACCTGTCTTAGCAGATCTCTTGACTCCAAGTCTGGAGTCTGTTGTTGTGAGGCTTCACTGAGGCTATCAGCTCACAGTAGAAGACAAGCACTTTATGCATGTGGATTAGATTGGCATGGCAAGGTTTTGGCAGTAGGAAGGCTACACACGTGGCTTCTGCGAGAAGCTGCTGGAAGTCTCCCCTGTGCCCAACAGAGCCAGTGCCTGCTGGCTCCAGGACAGGTCTACCACTGGCTAGGCTGAGCCCATCACTGGAGGTGGTAGTGTCTCTGGGATAAGGTTATTAAGAGATTTGAGTTTATTTCTCATGCTACTCTGATTTGATTGGAAATAAATTCAGTTATTTTCCGCAAGTTGAGTCTGTTTTGCCCATGACAGTAACTGGTGAGTGATCTCTCCCTGTTCTGATCTTGACCTGTGAGATTTTTGTTATCTCTTCTCTCTCCTGTCCAGCTAAGGAGGAGGAATGATGGTGCACTGGTGGACACCTGGTGTCCAGGCAGGGTCAGCCTGCTACAATACATCACAGAAGCCTCCAGAAAACTACAAAAAAGGCCAACAAACTTGTAGCCTCTCCCTAGTGACTGCATTTAATGAGTAGACCATAAGTAGATCAGAAGAACACAATTTAAGATGCTTATTTCAACATGGGTAAACTGTTGCTGCTCCTCCTGCAGCCCACAGGAAACAGAATTCTGGCCTCCAGTAAAGACAAGAAGCTGAGGGGTTGTTTAGCCTGGAGGAGGCCCAGGAGGGATCTTATCACTCTCTATAAATTACCTGAAAGGAGGTTGTAGCAAAATGTGGGTTGGCCTCTTCTCCCATGTAACGAGTGATAAGGTTAGAAGATTAGATATTAGAAAAAATTTCATCACTTAAAAGGTTATCAAGCACTGGAACAGTCAGCTCAGGTTGAGTTACCATCTCTGGAGGTAACAGAGGTAAAAAGACATGTGGATGGAACACTCAAGGACATGGTTTAACGGTGGACTTGGCATTGTTAGGTTAATGACTGGACTCAGTAGTCTAAAAGGTCTCTTACAACTAAAAAAAAAAATCAATTATTCTTTAAGGGAGAATGGATTTTTCCATTATTTGAAAGAAAACACAAAATGGAAAGGATATGTTTATTTCACTGCCACTTCAGATTAAATGTGTGAAGAAACTGTTTCAGGATATCAAGTCTGGGAAGCAGAGCAGAAGAGCATACAGCAGGTTTACCATGGACAACAACAAGAAGTAAAATTTTCAAGCATTTGCAGATGGTCAAGAACTAGACAGTTGTTGGCAACACCTATCTGAAGGGTGTTCAGATGGGGCAGGGATGGCCAGTTAGCCCCCTTTGGGCCATGTGGCACATGAGTGATTCAAGTGGGGTTCCCACCCTGCAGGAGTCCCCTGTACAGGAGCTTCTAAATCACCTGAATCTCTGTCTGCAGAAGAAAGGGTGTCTGCACTGCCAGACTGCCATGAGGGCCAGCAATCCACCACGGGGAAGTGGAGGAGGCACCTCTAGCTGCTATTCATTTTTTCAATTCTTTCGCTTCTGAGGCTTTTAATACAGGGTCAGGAAGTTGGTGCCTTTGGTATGACCCTATCTGCTCTCTTCATAGACCAAAGCTGCCTCACTAGCCCAGCAAATCTCACCACACCAAGCTGTCATGGCTGGACAACAGCATCTTGGTTAAGTTCAGGGAAGAATGTAACTACTAAATACAGATCAGTTGGAGCACTAGTGAGTCCTGCCCTGTGCAGACTGAGAGCCCCAGACAAACCCACAACAGCCCCTGCCAAAGCACATGCCAATAAAAACAGCTACATGTTGATGGGATTTGATTGCTTTCTCGGCATTAAAACAATGTAAGAAAAGTTGATCTGTAGAAAAAAAAAAAAAAAAAGGCGGCTTTTATCCTTTTAGCAGGATGTATAATCAGTGGCTATCAGGATATCAGGAATGGAGATAAGTAGGTCTCCAGCCAGCTTAGATTCAACTGAAATTTTTTTTTTTTTTCCATTAAGATCTCTTCAATTATATCATCTGGTTATTAAATGCACATTTTTGTCTTAAACCTATTTTGAAGCAATTATATGTTTATGCTGGCTTAGAATGCTCCCTTTTATGAAACTAAATTGTTGGGTATTTGTAGGCTGTCTGTAATTTGGTATTCTAGAGCAGTAATTCTGAAAGTAAAACAAATGCACTTCCTTGCCTGTTTCTCTTTTTCCTCTCTCTAGTTGTTTGCATCCCTTTGCCTCTCTGAATACACAAAGACATGGACATCTCTATCAGATTAAAACTGGGCCATGGCAGGCTAATAAACATTTGTGTTTTTGAGAACTACCCTGGACAGATTTGTTACATCTCTTGACTACAAAGGATGTCAACCCCAGACAAATGACCAACACATCAAAAAGCTGTCCTACAGACAACCTTCCTGAATTTTTAAAAAATATATTGGGCACAAGTTTAAGAAATTACTTTAGAGTCTTTTGTTCCATTTTCAAAACTGAAAAGCCCTCAGGAACCTACATCTAACCTGCCTTTGACAAGATGTACTGGCATAATGGTTAGAGCCATTTTTTAATGCCAGACTTATTTCAAGGGCACTTCAAGTGTTTTATCTAGCCATCCAAATACTGGAGGAGACTGAACTTGGTTTCAAGTGTTCATCTCTTTTTGAGCTGGCATATAGGCCCAGAATAAATTATATAATACATCAGATTGTTACTTTTTGCCTTACAATTCAGAAGTCAAAACTTTGTAAAACAATTTAAGATTTATAGGAAAACTGGGGCACATTTTTTTCTTTAGTTATGTTTTCACGTGTAAAATTATACATTAAAAAAAAAACCAAACCACAACCCCATCCAAAATGTGGGAACATTTTAGTTCATACCCGGTAAAATGAAAAGCTTTATAATTCAAATCAGTCTTCAAGTACTGCAGAGATTACTTTTAAAATGACCAGTGATACATATCAACTATCCCTTCAGGCTAAGTGGGTAATTTCTTTCATGATAGTACTCAGTTATGCAACATTAAAGGGAAAAAACATTCTGTGGAGCACATGCTTGATTAACTGTAAACCACATACTTGGTGGATTTATTTTTTGTACGTTCCAGCTGTATTTATAAATCTAAAAAAAACCAAAACAAAAAAACCAACAAACAAAAAACTCCCAAAATCCAAACAAAACAATTTTTGTATCAAAATGCCACCATTCATCATGATCCTAAACAAGCATAAAAGGCTAAAGTCACCTGTGTGACTTAACCACAGCTCAGAGATAAGGAAACAAGAGGGATGTCAAGTGGCAAACAAGGGTAGTAACAAGTTGAGCATGTTCAGGTGGGATGTGATAGGATAAGGAACGTTGACTAATTTCCTTGAACTGCAGAAAAAGATGAAACCTTCAAGCATGCTGAGACAGTAAGGATGAGATGTCTTGGGTGCTGAAGGCAATCAGTGCAGGATCTTTCTGTACAGAGCAGTTGGTTTTCCATAGCACTTCAAAAGTGTGTTCTCAGCCAGTCTCTTCAGCTAACTAACTAGGATGGTTGCTTGACATACAGAATACAAGAGAATACTTCATTTCAAAGGGATCTACGATGTTAATCTAGTCCAACTCTTAGTCTGTATTAGTCAGGAAAGGAGCAAAGAACTGCTTTACACATCTACATGTTAACCTGAATTTTTTTCCAGTCAAAGACCAAAATCCATGTGTATGCTAGCGCACCTTTGTTTCTGTCACACACAAGCTAAAAAGTACATTATGTATACATTGCAGGATTTTAAACAGATACAGGGCGACCCCTCTGGATGCCAAAGGCCCTTCAGCAAGTTCTCACTCAAAATATGGTATTGCACATTATCATCACTACTACAGCCCTACCAGGCACCTCTGATTATTTACAGAGTAGGTTGTATATTTTCCAATGCCCCCAAAACATACCATGAAATTACCATTTCCATCACCAAAAGCGTAATGTACAAAGTTCAAAAATGAAACAAAAGAAAATGAAGCTGCCACTCATATTACCATTCAAGTCTATACAGGTTTTCATTAGACAGTAGAATTCCACAATACTTTTCCAGAAACAAAGTTTGCTATGCAACAGGACAAGACAGGCAGGGAACAGGCTCACAGACTCGGTCAAGCTGATGAGGTACTGCCAAGTGACACAGCTGAAGAGCAGATGCTACCTTCCTTTAATTTAGCAAAGCCAGCAAGGTGGCTCCACGGACCCATGCAGACATGACACAAAGCATCTGTGGGTTTTACCTCTCACTGTGGCAGCATATTAATCCACCTCTCTGAGTGCCATCTGCAAAAGACACCCCCCTGTTCTGCAGGGCAAACCTCCAGGTCCCCATAAACAATCACTGTTACCCAAAAATGAAAATATGCAATCACAGATGACCATCACAATCAAGATCTGATGGCTTTTTAACTTCTCCTCACACACCCCCCAAGCTACCATCCCTGTGTGCTGTATTGCCACACATTAGAGCATGTTGGCTTTAATCCATGAGAAATGTGGACTATTTTCATAGAATCATAAAATGGCTTGGGTTGGGATCTTAAAGATCATCTAGCTCCAACACCCTACCATAGGCAGGGATAGCCTTCATGAGACCAGGTTTCTCAGAGCCTCATCCAACCTATCTTTGAACACCTCCAGGGATGGGGCATTCACAGCTTCTCGGAGAAAACTGTTCCAGTGCCTCGCCACCCTCACAGTAAAGATATTTTTCCCCCTAATATTTAATCTAAATCTATTCTGTTTTAGTTTGAGCTATTCCCTCTTGTCCTATCACAACATGCTCTTGTAAAAAGTCCATCTCCATCCTTCTTGTAGGCTCCTTTCAGAGGTGGGCTTGAATACACCACAGTGGGTGAGGCCAATGGTGGAAGGTACCACACACATGCAAAAAAAAACCAGAGAGGAACTAAAGGGTGAATTAGGAGGAGGAGCATCAGGATTTCTTAATTTTAAAACAGAATTATTTTTAAAAATGGGATAGTAAGGCACCTACTGCAATATGCAGATGTAATTCTCAAATAAACTGTCCCTAAAATGGGCATTGCCTTTTCTATGAACAGAATAGCCCAGGGATCCCAGGAGAGAGGAGTGAGTGTTGACAAAATCAGACATCTTTTTTTAAAACTTTCAACAACATGGGCCCTAATGGAACGAACCCTGCTTTAAAAATCCCCCTGCTTGTCATTTTGAGACTACTGCTTTAACAACAGTAGTCTCGGAATTACAAATCTCCAGCATGTCACTGCACATGCAAAGTGTCATCCCAGTGTCATGCAAATAGTCATCCCAGCATGACTATTCCAGTACTCTCACAATCTGCACCTAAAGTGCTGTGGCTAGTTTAGCTCACATAATGTTTCAGAAAATGCTTCATGGCCTGAGACTATTTGAAAAAAAATCATGCAACTCATCCCTGAATCTATCCGGATTGATAAGAAATCCTTTGACTGCTGAAAAGAAGTAATGAAAAGGAATTTAATCTTGACATTTCTGGATTTAAAGGCAAGGCCTAGAGGATTCAGTGGAACAGAGGAGAGCTGTTTCCAGACCTGCACCTAAACTGATAAAGTCTACATGTTATGAATGAAAGCTCAGCAGAGCTAAAGAAACTTATCACAGCAGAGATGGGAATCCAAATTTTAATGATTCAATTAAGGAATGCCAAAGCTGGTGTAAAACACTGAGCTATTTCTACCTCTGTGTCCCTATGACTGGCCTCATACTACCGTGGGTGTAATTGCATAAGATACACAATCCTTCAGTGGAAAGTGGAATTATTTAAGGAAAACAGCTGGCAAATTTAGAGCTAAGTAGGAGCACAGAAACGTCAATGCCGAACCAAGAGCATGTCAAACATGACCCAGATACCTAATTAGAAGTTATGCTCAAATCTAACTTGCACAGCGCTCCAGAAGCAGGCTGACTACAGTAGAGAGGCTCCAAGAGGTACTCTCCTGATCTTTATTCCCCGATTGCATTAGATACTGTTCTGATCTCTCCCCCCTCTTCCCCAACTTTAATGCCACAACTCTTAAAAATTTGCCAGGAATGGGGAGGGTAGAGCAGTATTACACAGTAATGATGCTAAGAGCCTCAGGAAGGCATCAAGGCTGCCAGAGGGCTTCCCCCAGCGCACAGAGGTGGGAGCTCAAGGCCTCATGTCTATTCCCAGCCATGGGGATTGCTGAGCTCTGAGGGGGGGATGCTCTCCCTCTATGATGCTGGCTACAGTAACACTTCTGCCTCAGGCACCTCAGCCTAATGGGCTGAGCAGGGAGCAAATGAGCAGGAAGTCATTGACAGAGATGATGCCAAGACATGCTAATACACCATGGGAATACCCCACAGCTGGCACAAACAGATCCAAAAGATCCCCAAAGCACTTGGATGATAACTTCATGATACAGGTACTAAGGGTGCCAACCAGGAAAGATGCTTTCCTTGATCTGTTGCTTATCAACAGCAACAATTTCCTTTTATAACAAGGTAACCCACCTAGTTGATCAAAGGAAGCCAGTTGATGTAATCTTTATGGATTTCAGTAAAGCTTTTGATACTGCTTCTCACAGGATAATTCTGAACAAAATGTCCAGCAGTCAGCTGGATAAACACATCATGTGATGGGTGAGCAACTGGCACAAAGGCCAAGTGCAAAGGGTTATAGTGAATGGGGTGACATCAGGCTGCTGACTGCTTACTAGTGGGGTTCCCCAGGGCTCCATTTTAGGGCCAATTCTTGTCAACATCTTCAAAAATGACTTTGATGCAGGACTCAAAGGCATACTGAGTAAGTTTGCTGATGATACTACACTGGGAGGAGCTGCTGACTCCCTTGAAGACAGAGAGGTCCTGCAGAGAGACCAGGACAAATCACAGAGCTGGGCAATCACCCGTGGATGAAATTTTAGCTAAGATAAGTGCCAGACTCTGCATCCAGGATGGGGCAATTCTGGATTTACAGACAGACTGGGTAACAAGAGGCTGGAGTGTAAAAGACCTAATGCTCCATGGAGCTCTAAAATCAACTCTTCCTACTTAGAAAACCACACAAACACAAAACCAAATTATAATGCACTGTCCATGTAGCAGTGATGTAAATCATGAACATGAGATGCTACAGTGAAAAATTATAAATCATATTTTAAAAGATTCAATCTTCAGACTATGGGTGTGTTTTGCTTGACAAAAGAAATAAGCTTTGATGAATATGCCACTGTCCAATTCATTAGCTTCAGTAATGATAGCCTTGTGATCAAAATTTTATCAGAACATGGTAACTTTTATTTTCTATGTCTACTACAGCTTCCTTAGAAAACACACCTGTCACTGTCTCTTGTAGGAGAAAAAACATAGACAGCATTCAACAAAATACTAGACATTTGGCAGATCTCATTTGTTAAAAAGTGTGGTTTCCCATCAGTCTAACCTATTCAGGAAATAGGAATGAAAATTACTGAATAGTTAGGGCAAAAGTCAAATATCATGAAAGAAAAACTCATCAGAAATCATTCACTCAGTGACTGACAACCATTTTGGCATCAGCCAGCATACAATTGAGTTTCAAAAAAACCCAAAACAAAACAAAACAAAAAAACCCAGAAACAAATAAAACACTGAGAGAGACAATCCTATCCACAATTAAAAAATAAGATAATTTCTGTGCAATACCACACAACATCCCACAATAATTGGGTGTAACACCTTCCACTGCTAGAAACATGAGTTACTGTTCTCATCAGTCTATGCTATTTTTTTGCCTATGAGTATACTTAGCATATTACATTAACCTACTTCTCAAAGTTTCCTGTCAGTTTTATTATTCATTCCTAGGTGAGAATTAGTCTGCAATCCTGGCCATACTGTGGAGGTATCTACATAGAGAAAATTCTTACAGTGCAAGTGGCCTTGCAATGGAGCTGAATCCTGAGACTCTCTTCTGGCAAAGCACCCAGTCACCAAACAGGAATTAACTGAACAAAGACCTAATTGCTTAGGTTTATAGCTCTGCAGGACCAAAATATAATTTTCTTCTCTGCATGTGGTAGTGAATCATACATCAAAAATATCCGAGCTCATCAGTTCACACCATACTCAAAACAATTCCATGGGAAGCCAGCATGCAGTTTGAGACATTTATCCACACAGGGGAAAAAAAAAAAAAGCCAAAGAAAACATGCAAATGTATATATTTATAGCAATGAGTATGCATGGAAAGCCTGAAAGCTTTCTGTCGTCCTCTTTGCCTTTTCTTATAGAAGGTTCTAAAGCCAAATCTATGGTGCTTTCATGTGCAAATACATAAGAGACCAAAGAGCCGTGTATTTTTGCTGGAACAGGCAGAATAAAACAAGGTATTCATTGACCATTCAGAGTATTCACAGGAATCAGGCCCTACAGCTTGTCCAATCTAGAACTTCGCCTACAGCCTCTTGTGGAGATGTTTTCTCACTGCCCAGCACAGCTTTCAGAAACAGTGATTTCTGGCTATTCATGGTAGCAAAAGTAAACTGGTGTTCTATGTAATTCTTTGTACTATTTAAAGCAAAAAAAGCAAAGCCAACCCTTCCTTTTCACCTCACCCCCAAGAGTTACATTAATAGTAACTTCAATGTTGTAACTGAGATATATCAAGCGTACAATACTCACCTATCAAACCGAACATATAAAAATTATTTATGAGCCTGGATTTATTGAAGCTAACTTCTGCATTTCTTTAAAGCAACACACTGATTAAAGTCAGGAAATTTAAATCCTAGAAGAAACTCTTGGGGTTTTTTTGCAAAATAAACTTTAATTAAAATACAAGTTAGAATCTGCCCAATAAATAATACCCTAAAAATTACACTGACTTAGAAAAGCCAAAGAATGCTAGATAACAAAGAAGAAAGCTTATGCATGGAATAAAGAGGCAGATGTATTCACCCAATAATATGAGTTGGTTATTTTTCTAATGGTTGGAATGGCATTGAATTAAAGCAACAGATTCAAAGTAATGGCTATCAATCTACACTCAAAGATTTGTGCCTTCACATTGCTATTGATTATTATTGTGCTTTTATATATTGTTGCTTTTGCACTACCACAAAGTTAAAACTGGCTTGTTGAAGGGTCAGATCCCCACATGCTCCTGGGGGGGATGTGGCTTCTCGGGCACAGCAGGAGCAAAGCTGCTCTGCTGTGAATCTGATGCTTTGCAGCCCACAGGAATGCTGGAGGAAGGGCAGAAACAAAGCAAGAGGTGTGAAAAAACAAAACTGTGTTGGTAGATCCTTCACCACACAACTCCCAGGTTGCTATGAAGTGAAGACAGGAGAGGTGAAGTATTGCAGCTTGAGTTCAGTCTGCTCAACACTCCCATCCAAAAAACAAAGCCACACAGTTCTTATAATTAATCTCTGCTCTTTTGCTGTATCATTCAGATCTGGAAACAACCTTCTGTAATAAAGCTGTGCTTTTGAAGATGAGATGAATGCAGAAAAGCATTAATCATTCATCCCTATGTATTTCTACAAGTATTGAAATATTGTTGACTTTTCTTTTTAATGCTTTATTCATTAGCCACAATATTCCATCAGCTAAATGTTGTGTTTCAGAATAAAACTGCAGTCAGCAACAAGACCCTTCTTAATATCTATTATTTTTTGTTATTGTAGCTGAATTACCAATTCATCTAAACACTGGAATTCAACAGGTAATTTGTCATGCAATCTGTCTCTATTCCAGCTTTTAGTCTCAACTGAAGGACTGAAAAGGCCTAAAAGCAAATTTTGGTAGGGAAAAATACTAAGCAATTTTTAGTAGCTCCCCTTTGTTCCAGGCTCATAGCTCTCATTTGTTGCTTTCCAGTCCAGCAATTTTTATAATCATGTTTGTCAATAAGAAAATTTGTAATTTTTTGTTCTAATTTCTGCCTACATGGCTGGAAGGTTGTCTTGGGTTTACTTTCCCTTCTGACATCATCTCTGATGTCCAGAAAATGTAGACAAGCCACTGCAGAATGATGGATCATTTGGTGATTTGGGTGAATTTTCATTGTAGTTTCCTTGGCCACAGGAATATCCATGTAACATAATTATTTAAGTTTCTGATTTATCATAGCTTCACTTGACAGATTGCAGAGCTTCAAATAGAGCAAGGACAAGCAGGATCAGGAAGGACCTTCACAATTCTAATGTACGGAAGTTAAAGTTCTCATAATATTCTGGTTTTAGCACTTAAGAAACCTTTTTATTGACTGAAATAATACTACAGCCTCAGGATGGGTTTTGTAAGTGTTTCAGCAGTGTAAGCCAAATTTTAATGCACCCTGTGCTGTAATGCGCATTTCCTCCAGTATTTTTCATCTCAGGTGCAACTACTTTCAAGTGCTATCATATGAAAGAACATAGTTATGAAGAGTGTCCAATTTTGGTAATTTTTAACGATGGTTAATTTTGTTTAATCATTTAGGATTTATCCCATAGTGCAAGCACACATTTTTATGGGATATTTAAGCTTCACGTGATGTAAAAGCATGGTTTTTTGGAGATGAGAAGTCCTGAAGAGGATGGAGAATTATGAATGACAGACATGGAAGTAGCATCAACAGCCAGCTATAAAAACCATCCTTCATCTCCAAGCCCAGAGTGGCTGTCCAGTCACACATACCCCAGTATTTGGGCTGGGTTTATGCCACACAGCACAGAAGGACCACTGCTATGGAACAAGCAGGACACAAAATACACCATATGCACTCCCCCTAGCTGAGAGAGGACAGTACAGACACACCACCAGGGAGGAAGGTGAGCAGCTGCATGATGTGAACTGTAGCTTGGCTGCAGCAGAGGGCAGTGATACACAAACACCAGCAGGACACCAGCAGGTCTCGCTCTGCACAGCACCTACAAATCCACAAACCTGTCCTTGGCTATTTCTAGCATGCAACGCTTACCACTCTTAGACTTATTCTTAACGAAACTTGCACACTGATTACATGTATTTAGATGTAACACAAGTGCAGATGCACGGAGAGATATATTAAATATCCACTGTTTAAAATGTTAATTCTGATTGCTTTCTCTTATTTCTTTGATGACCATGTCCTATTTGATTAATCTGCTATTCCCCTTATCCTCTGAAATCAAATCCTTTAAGCTTTTGCTGCACAAGGTGTTGCTTTGCATCTTTACAACAGGCACAAAATTGGTACATTTCACTGAGCTGGTTTTCATTTTCTCCTCCCTCATCCTTCTCACCATTTGAAAGGTAGGAAGCTGGATGTAGTTAAGGAGAAAAAGGGAGGGACCAGGGAGCTGAAGATGAAGACAGCATAAGAGTTTGACTCCTTAACTGGGTTAATTTGTCTCCTGGCAGGCAAGCAGAGAACTTAAGAGAAAGCTACAGGAAAAAAAAATAATTGCAAGACATGCACTACTCATGTAATTGCTGACATGTCTAATGCTGTGTGATTCATGGCAGCTTTGAAATACTAGGCTTCTTATTGAAGGATGGAGGGATTACATTTCCACTGGGTGCAATTTGAAGAGATGCATAAAAGAAGGAAATGTAAGTTGTTATGAAGAAGCCTGGTCTTGACTTGAATTAGTTTAAACGCAACTTGCTCAGAACAATTGATTTTTTAATGAGAAATAAATGGATTTGTTTTCCCAACCTGTATCTGGCAAGCCAGTTTCCACCAAGCAATTGCTAAACTGTGAAATTTACTGTGCAGAGTCTGCTCTTTAGAAATGTGGAAAACCATCAAAAATTATACAGTATGTATATATAAACATATGTCAATTTTAACCCATGAGCATGTTCTTTATAGCCTTCACAAATCTGTAAACACCCAGTATTAGTTTGGATATTGATTTAAATTTTGGAATTTTTTTTGTCTGTTAGTGGCTTTTTGTTTGCTTGTTTTAACTACTTAGACTAATTAATGCTTAGCAGAAGATTGAACTTGGCTTAGATTTGGGACTATCTAAGTGCCTGAAACAGCCAGTATCATATTTCAAGTGTTGTATTTTTTAAAGCAGAACTACAGAGGAAAGACAAAATATCTAGAACAAAACTACTCAAATGCTGAGGGAAATTTGAATCAGACTCAGTCCTACAGTGAAAACCCTGTGTTAAGGTGATGCAAGTAGCTGGACAGACAGCCTGGGGAAGCCAATGTATTGGTAGTCAGCTCATTGAGGCTTTGGTCCCAAAGACAGTAGTTTCCATAAGGCACCAAGGCAAGTTCTGCCCCTGAAAAGAGAGATTAAGAAAGCGAATGTTCTGACCGAGCACTCAGCCTTGCAGCCTGCTCTCTGGGTGATGGGTGCTGGCTCTTGCCACCATTTCCACAAATATCTTTTTTTGTACAGTTCACCTGAACACGGGTCTTTCAAACTCTGGACACAAGGAACTTGTTTCTCCCTTGGGCCTCTGGCTGCTGTATCTGGATGAGAGATGTGCTTGAGCTCCTCTGAAGGGAAACAGCAACAAACACACTCAGACTCTCAGACCCAAGGGAGCCAATTTCTCCATGACTATAAAGTTGTCCAGCAGAACTTGTCTGTTTTGAACTACATCATCAGGGAACATTATCAATAATAAAGTCTCTCTTTCACAATGCCATGGGATTTCCATACTCCAGCCAAATGCATTTTCTTTGAGTAAGTGACATTCTGATGTGCTCTGGGACGACTCCATGGGCACTTGCCAAGACCCATGCTGGCTTCTTCAGACAGAGACACACACCAGTTAAAACTTGGTTTAGTTTAGCTCGTGAGTCTCAAGTAGTGACAGGCCATCTGGCACATTTCAGTAAAACTGGCATTTTCTGCTGAGAGAGGTCCAGGGCTTATATAAGACAGACATGGCAGGACAGCAGTGAAATGCACTGGCAGGGCTGTGTGCACTAAGCTTGCATGGCAGCACTCAATCCAAGCCAGGACAGCCAGCACATAACCCATCAGTCCACCCGCAGCCACGAAGGCAGTGCTGGGAGCAGAGCAGGAAGACAAGGGGGTGCTGGGGTGAGGGTCAGGAGCAGGGCAGGGCAAGGGACTGCTGCTGGGAGGAGGAGGTATCATTCAAAATGGAGCTGTGGGGACAGCCACAATTGAAGTCAGGGGGTATGGATCAGAATGAAGCTGTATCGAAACCTTTTGGGAGGAGGGCAGACTAGTGCAAAGATTTAAGACCGCATGTCTCCCTTGGATTATGATGGCAAAGGTGCTGATACACAGGATCAGACAGTACACAAAACAGGAGAAACTGCAATGAGGTTGGCAATGTGGGGCAAATTGGGAAGCATGAAGGAGGCTTTTTGTACTGGAAAGCTCTGCTGTTGCAGCACTGACTCCTTTCTGACTTGTTTTGGCAATGTTGTATAAGACCAAGTCTGAACCAGTGGGAGAAAAAAGTATAAGTGTTTGGTCCTCCTACCAAAAGTGAGGTTAGTTTTAAGATGCAATTATATGAAAAGAGGATGAGAAAGCTAGTTTGTTGCTGGTTAGTAAAATAAGATGTTCCTACAAGAGTCTGATGACTGGGAAAGATAGAATTAACAATTCATCTACAGAAAAAAAAAAAAAGCTTTAGTGAGAAATTTTTTTCTTACTAGAAGAGAAATGTGCAACTCCACTTATTGCAGCATCTGCCATTACATGCATTGGCTGACAACCCATTCTGGGCACAGATCACAGCACTACTCAAAATCTGCCCTCAGGCATTTTTTTCCATATTCCATACTCTAAACTGAACATTGGACAATGTCTGACACATGCACACAGGTGCCACACAGACTGGTCCCATCCTACTTTCATCCTCTATGGCTTGCCTGTGAAAGTGAAGACCTAACCAAGAAGATAATGGTGTGATGTGTCCTCATTTGACTGACCCACTTTGAGCCAAAATACTGGGAAGGGGATACGCGAATCTACTTCCAGAGCAGATTGAAATGTGTCTTTGGCACAGCATCCCCGCACACACTCATCATACATTCAAAAAAAAAAAAAAGGTTTTTCATCCTTTTTCCCAGATTTCTGTTGTCAAGAGAGGACCATTATTGATAACTCCCTGAGGCTTCTTCTCCTTGTGTTACCCAATACCTCATTCACACCTAAGGCATCAGGACAGATGAAAGCAAAACAGAGACGAGCAGTTCTTTCCCTGGTATTCAAACTTTAAATCAAACACCCACTTTGCTGTACTATAAACAGAGCTGCCTGTTTGGAGCACCAAGGCACTCCTGTAATATTTCTTTTCCTTTAAGATTTTATATTTCTCCTGTGAGAAGCAATTACAATAGAAGTGTCAAGCAAAAATAAATCCCTGTTAATCACAGTCACTGTGAGCCTGCCAAGAAAATCACATTTCCGTGCTGCTGTTCCATTTTTCAGGTAGAAATAAAAAGTGTGTGAGAATGCCATGGTCTAGAATTGAGCCCTTCCCAAGAGAAGGTACAAAGTTTTCGAAAATACAAATTCTTCTGCTGTGTTCATGACATTGTGTGAAATTAGACAAGCACTAAAACTGAGTATCCAGTGACCGTAAGAGTAATTCAGGTTGGAAGAATTCTCTGAAGGTTGTCTACTCCAACTTTCATGCAAAGCAAGGCTAAATGCACAGTTAGGTCAGATTGCTCAGTTCAGCTGGGCCCAGGGGTTTCTGAACAGCTGCAAATCACTGGTTCCACAGTTCCTCCAGGACACTAGGCTCATGCTCACCTGCTCTGAGCATAAACAACTTTCTTCCTATATGTAAATCTGGTTGGATTTCTTTCCCTGCAACTTGTGTAGATTGTCTTTGGTACTTTCAACATGCACTCCTGAGAAAGAATCTGACCTTGTCTTTGTAGCTTCTCATTCCCTTCAGCTTTTCCTTCCCCAGACTGGACAAACCACGTGTTCTCAGCTTCCATTCAAATGTAGGTGCTCCTGCCTCTTCACCTATCTATCACAATCAATCACTGATAACAAACATACATTTGTTTTTGTTTTGGTCTGCAAATAGACAGGCCCATGCATCTGAAAGGAAAAATAACAAATGGAGAAAAGTTTGGGGTCTCCACTGGGCTGTTATTTTCCCACGGTTTTCAAACTCAGAGGCTTCATGAACTGTCCATACATCACAAGGGAGCTGCCTTCAAATCACCTGAAGGAAATGGTACCAAGCTTGTTCCCCTCCAAAAATGAGCATTTCTATGGGCTTTGGAGTGAGATTTTGTTCTTATTTTATCTTCATCTTTTCACAATTTCCTGTGTTGTGAAAACCAGCCATTTCAAGATGATGCAATTGCAGCTCCTGTTCCAGAACTGAGTGCAAAGGAGCAGTTTCCATCATGCCAGAGAGCTGCCGACTGTGGTTTAAAAATGCTGTGAGGTCTCCTATTTCCTTTTGAGTAAAATGCTGTGGCTTGGTGACTATATCAATTACCTTTTTAATGCTATGAATTTTAACCAACATATCAGAAACCTCTTTTAGCTGAGTTGATCTTAAGACATCCAGTCTCTGTATTGCAGACTTGAGCTTATGAAATGAGTTTTCAAATAAGATAGTTATTTTTCCCTAGGAACCTTCAGGAACACTTCTAGTGAATCAGTGAAACAGGTACCAGAAACCCAAGTACAAATCCTCTTTACAATTTACATCACCCTGAATAAACTGGAAGATACTTTGCCCGGAAATAGATGGAGCAATGGTTTGGTACTCTGATTCCCCATCTCTGCACCATCCACACTTCTGTACACAGAGCTTTAACAAAGCAGCACAGATGCATAAAAGGTATTTCATATTCCTCTGCCTGTGATCAAAGTCCAGAAAGAGTATTTGGGTATGAGCGAGGAAACAATTTCAACTTTCTTTCCTGACCTCTCATTTAAGATTGCCCTACCCCTATTGTAGGGAATGACTCGGACTGGTGATATTCTGATAGCCACAAAAATTATGTAACGTTTTTGTAATAACTCACCCCAAAGAAATATAAATGCTTGTTTACTAAAACAGAACTAAGGAATCTTTGTTTAATACTTCAGCCTGTAATAGAACAACATATAGAAAAATTAAGCAGAGGGGGAAATTTTTTCTTCACATCCCTTCTTTTTTGTGGCTTTAGTATGTTTGTTTAGAGCCAGCAAGTACCAGCCCACATTCTCTTCTTCTCTGCCAACAGCAGTTCTTACCGGTGACCACACTGGGGATTTTGGACAGAAAGCTCTTGACAGTGCGGATGGGAACTCCACCTGTTTTGTCATCTTGCATTCTCGTAACGATATCTTCAATCTGTCAAAAGAAAGCAAAGACTTTGTGGTTTATTGCAAAATGGTGACTTTAACACATATGCCATGAGTGCTTTGAAGCCCTGCTGGTAAAATGGGTCTAAAATATTGTGTATTACTGCACAAACATGGAGGTAGAGACACTACTACCTGCTCAAATTTAAACCCTGAGATCAGAAACCATGAGACAACATAGACTAGCTTTGAAGACAGTGGTTGGATACTGACAATCCAACTGCAACTGTGTTTTTGCTGAGCAGGGGGGATAGAAAGGTAGTGTTTGCTCCACAGATGAACTGGATTGCACTTCAACCAGTTTAAGGAGGTTCACATCCAATCCACTTTCCCCTCTGCTCCCATATTCATTTGAATTCTCAATACTGTAACCTTGGGAGAACTTTTATTTTCCAAAGGGTCCCAGACAGTCACCAACCTCTTTATGGCTTGAGAAGAGTCTAAGATGGAACAGCTGCAGGAGGACTTTGCCTGCCTTGTTTTGTTGGCTAGAATGCTACATGTCCCATGGTCAGCACACAAAGTAAATAGCCCAAAGTAAAATAATTATACAGGAAAACTCCTTGGGTTTTCCAAGCCAAGCTACCTTTTAGTTCACAGGCACACAAATAATCTACCACATACAGAAAGATACACAATCAACTTCAAAAGCCATGGCAATCAGAGGATCCAATTACCAGGGGAAGGAGCTTAATCCTCCTCCCGCTTATTCTGAAATGAAACGGGATTTTTGTTCCTTTTAAGGCTACTTGCCATGCATTTACTTTAAGGCAACGCCAGGGAGAACAAAAAGCTGAACATCAGTACAATGAAGAAATTCAGTATCTCCAAAAACTCCCTTCAAGTTAATAAGGTCTCAGAAGCCCAACAAAAATAAACCCAAAGCTGTTGTCTCTGTTAGCTCAAGCAGTCAACAGCACAGCCCCACCCGCTGTTGTTGACAGGTGGCCAAGGGCAGCCAGACAGGGAGCACAGCCCTGATTGTACCTAAAGATTTCCTCACAGATGCCAAAAAATGGAACCCCATCAGAGGTTACATGATGTGAGCACAGCCCCTCTCTCTCCTAAAAGCAGCCTAAGAGCTCAACATGCTCTCTCCATCTCTGAGAAGCCACTTCATTTACATATGCAAGTAAGTTTTTTTCACAGATTTAACACCTACATTTCAAAACAAGTTTAATTTCAAGTCTTCCCGAGGTGGTAAGACAATCTCCCTGCCAACTTCAGGCACTGAATTTGATCGCTGTGTTTTTAACCTCAGGTTACCACTTAACTAAACTGTTCACACCTTGTTTATATATTACTTTTAATTTAACACATCCTGAACAAATTCTCAGTGGAATGAAATCACAAAGATGAAAATATCCTGACATTTTCAATATATTACATGAGCTTTGGGCACTTAGACAGTTAATTTGTGATCGAATAATGAGACTTTCCCCAAAAACAAACCACTATGAAAATTAATACAACTTTTCCTTTTGCAAAGTTGTTTGCTCATCAAAGAATTAGGGTTTTGTTGTGGATTTCCTCAGGGAAGGAGGACGATTTATATCTAGATCTTGAACTACCCTAGCTGAGGCCTGACCTGAAGCCTTGCTGAGGCCTTGAAGCCAGTGACGCAGATAAAATTATTTGGTAAAGTTGTGGCGCAGTTAGAATTAGATATTAAGGTGTCAGGGAAAAATGATGGGGTTTTGAAGGTCACTGAATAGAGTTGTTAATAGGCACATGTTAGCCACCTTAAAAGTAAACTAAATAACAGTGTTTGCATTCTTTCCTCTGCTGTGTGCCAATGAAAAAGCTATTGAATTTGTAAACCATGTAGAAATGTATATAAGCCGCCATTCTGCACGAAGTAAGGGAAGAACGTAATTGTAACCATAGTGGTCGGACCCGCGTTGCTTCTCTCCAACCCTCTCTTATATTAAAGGTATCCCTGGCTACAGGGTTTTTTCCAGTCTGAGGATATTTGGAGAAGTAACTGCTCATCTCTGATACCTGGAGAGGTAACTGCTTTGCTAGAGAGTGGACAACAAGCATTTCATTTTGTTGAGAGGAACCGGACAGTATCACTTGTTATCAACCCAGACCTACAAGGCTACAGCACTCCAACATCAGACCTATTGGGTGACAGGGCAGGTCAGTCCACTGCGAACTGTGGAACAAGAATCACAAAATCTCAGAAGGGGTCAGGGCAAAAGGGACCACTGTGGGTCATCTGGCCCAACCTCCCTGCTCTAGCAGTCACCCTAGAGCACAGGGCACAGGATTGCAGCCAGGTTCTTGAATATCTCCATTGGGGCAGACTCCACAACCTCTCTGAGCAACCTGTTCCAGTGCTCAGTCACCCACACAGTAAAAAAACTTTTTCTCATGTTCAGACAGAACTTCCTGTGCATCAGTTTCTGTGTATTGCCTCTTATCCTATTGCTTGGCACCACTGAAAAGAAGAGCCTGACTCCATTCGGAGTCTTGGACTTCATCCAAGAAGGTCAGCCAGACTAAGAACTGTTTCTGCAAGACAATGAAAAACCCTCTGTGTTACCAACTATTTATGTGTCTTTTTCTGTATGTACTTTAGCTGACATCAGAGAAAGATTTTTCCATGCATATTAGGAAGAAACTACTCTGAAACATGCTACAACTATCCCATGTCTCTAGGAACACTTCAGGGCTTCATGAATCATAAGAATAATAAGTTTTCTCTTTTTCTATTTGAATGAAAAGTTCAGAATGAAAAATGAGCTAAAATAATTACTTCAATGAAGGAAAATAAACTTTTTACTCTTTTGCTCGCTCTAAGCTAAAGGAACAGCAGCATGATTCATGTCATTAACACTACAAGAAAAGTTAAATTTCAAGCAAAATAAAACTTTAATTATCTTAAAAGAAAGATATATTGTTTTTACCTAAACTATTCCCTGTTTCAATCAATCAAGCAGGCACTAGTGTCTTAAATGGGGCCATTAATTTCAGTTTCAGTTACCATTACAAATACCTACTGCATTTTTAAATAAAAAGGAAACAAAGCTACCCTAGGGATAAGTTCTTCTTACTCTTCCAGCCTGACTACACTACTGGCACTTACTGCTCTCCTTATTTCAAATCATTGGATGTTTCTTTTCTCCTTCCCTTCCTACTCAAATGCCACACCTCCATTCTCTCCTGTCCTCTCAACTGATCCAGACATGAATACACATGTCATCCTCCTACAGCATGCCTACAGAATTTTCAGTATGCTGCCCAACAGCCCACAGGATTACAAGCCCCCAGTTGTACATACTCTTTCCATTCCCAACACGCTTTTCTTGTGCTCTCCAGTAAATTTCTGCCCTGCTCAAAGAGGACAGCATGGCATACTCAAACAAACATTCTTCCTTGAAATTATAATCAAGTTTTAATTAAAATTTTAAAAACCTGTATCTAGCAATGTTTCCAGGTTTTGTTCAGTTCACTACAAAGAGAAGATGTAACCCTTTACACCAGCCTGTGTTTTGCACCCACCCAATGCTTTCAGATATTACCACCCTGGATCGGAATTCCTGCTGAGCTATGGAAATATTTCACAAAACAAGTGCTACAGTGACAAAGCAGGAAAAAAGTGATCATTAGAGCTTCAAGCATGGAGAAAAGCAAAGAAGGAACATGAAGTGTGAAGGTCACTTTCATCAAAGCTTTTAATCTTAACTTTTAAGAGAGTCACTTAGACACTGAAGTATTAATGACTTTCCCTTCAGCTTCTGCATGTCATTAAATACCCCTTAGGCTTCCCTCTCTGCACACAGGGAATGAGAGTCCTTGGACAGCTCATTTTGTCAGGCTGGGAGGCAGAAAAAAGAGCAACAAAGCATTCCTTATTTATCTTTCCTAAATGAGCAAGCTTTGGCAAACTTATTTCTGCCCAACAAAAGCCATTGTAAGAATGAGCAATGCCTTTTGGGTTTTTTCCTATGATGGGGGTCACTGCTATTTCAGTGTAGTCTGATTTTGTAAAGGGAATTGTTATTCTTCCATCCAAGTGGATTTCGGGTCAGTATCTCCACAAGAAAGCCAGAGGAATTCATGCTGTCACTGTTAGCTGCACGCCGTAATGTATGCCTAACAAACTGGATCTGCTTTTCCTCCTGACTGGTTGCTGACAAGTCGGCTCCCTACATTTATCCAGAATGTTTTTATTCCTCATTATCCCACTCTCAATGCTCTGAAAAGGGCTTCTGGTTTCAGGAATACATTAGTGGAGACATAAACTACTGCAGGTAGTTTGTGAGAGGTTACCAGCATATTCTGCTACACAGAGCGTGATGGAAATTTAATGCCTATATTGCTAGTATTTGTTAGACCTTCTTTTCCACTATCCACACTTTTGCTGGCCTAGGGAGGCTGAAGGCACGAAGTAGAAGACCTTGAATTTCTGTCAAAGCCAAGATGTCTATCACTGGAAGATAAGAAGTCCTTTTTCTGAGGCAGAACAGAACAAAAGATTACATTTGTTGATGCATTAGAATAACTAAGTCATAATACAACAACAAATGTAACAACCACAGCCTGGCAACTTTGGGTCAGTGTTACCCAACATCTCATTACCATTATAAGAGGGAAAACAACTCCCAACTTTGCTGTAGCTTTTTCTTCTCCCAGCATCAAGGTAAAGCAGGCACCCCTTCTGCTGCAACTTAACACACACAGCCTTGCTGAGCCTTGGGCAAGGTTGACCTTGAAGGTGACACGCTGAGGGAAGGGCAAGTTACACATGGGGAAGAAAAGGTACCAGTTCCCACCTCTCACAGCCTCACACCCAGACACCACCAGGAGCTAATGGAACTTCCTGGCTCAACACACTCAGTTTTGGCTGAGTGACACATAATGATGTCAGAGGCCCTCACAGTCCCATTTTGCCGATTTATTTTGTGATTTAGTGAGGAAAACAGTGCCCTTTTCATATTCTAGGATCTGAGTTAGATGTACATATTCCCTCGGACCCTGCAGGAAAGCTCCTGCTGCCTATTTCTGAATATTTCAGTATGTACCAGGTGCCTGCCTGATTACTCACAGCAGCTACCATACCCTTGGGGACTCCTGTCACCAGCTAACCTGTGGCTGGAGAGTCTCCAAGCATCACTCATTAGTGCCAACATTAAAGGTATGGGGTTAGAGAGAGCACTGTGCAGTTGCAAAGGTCCTCTCTGACCATGCCAGTGACAGCTCTCATGCATATTGTGGGAGCTGGATGGTACTTTGTAGAAAAGGATCAGTCTGTTATCAGTTAGCATGATGGCAATAACTATAAGCACATTTGATCTTTTCACTGAAATGCAAGTTTAAAAGAGCCTGTTTCTCACAGTGCCAACTCTTACTCCCATAAGTTCATCTGACGCTACTGGTGTGCCTGTGCATTCTGCACCTGATGACTCCTGCCACACAGGCCACGCATGCAGAGACAAGGAAAGTTAATTTGACAAGATGCCTGAAGCCAACCTGTTTCACTGGTCCAGACAATTTCACTCTACTCAAAAAACAAGAAGAAAAAGATGGAAAATAAGGGCTATACAGCTCCCTTTGGCACCCTCAAGAGAGAAAGAACAACCCTGCCTCTGAGACAATGCTGGAAAGTGGCAGAGCAGCACTGCCGGAGAATTGTGGTGTGGCCTTCAGCAATCAGCATCATCTGCTTCTGTCCAAGTTTCCTCTCCTGTGTAACAGAGACAATACTGAACTACATAGGGGTGCTGAGACTTAATTCAAAGAACTCCAAGGACTTGGGATGCCTCAGATAGCAAATGCCACACAACTACAAAAGATATGCTCCCCATCTCTGACAACCTTTCGCAGTCCTGGGAAAACCAAATCGCAGCAGAGCATGGATAGCAACTGCTTCCCACCTGACCAATGTCCAGCGACAGCTGAAGCCAAGCCACTGGTGGAACTTGTGCTGGTGGAACTCCTGATGGAGTTCCCTTTGCTTCTTTTTAAATTTTAGAGCTTATTTCAAATAAAGGCAGAATATACCACATATCTCCCTCAATATTGAGTGTGTTTCAGGGAGTGTTAACTGTGATCTTCAGATGTTTATTGGGATGTTGAAACAGAGCTAATAATATCACCTTGAAACCAGTAACGTGTTTTAGCATTAATATATCTCTACTGTGAATAGGAGGGTACCAGTGAAGAACAACCACCAAGGCATTTGTCGTGATTAATTGCACACGGCTGCTAATCCAGCTAGAGCTTCACAAAAGTGAGCATCTACTCACAAGTCATCACATGGAGGGACCGGTTTTATCACATCAATTGGATTACACAAACAATCCCTAGGGAAAAACTGTGACACTTACTCGGCTGCTGAAGTGCAACACCAGAGTGTGGAAAGTACCAGGAAGCAGGTTTTTGATCAGACCATGCCTCCCCTAACACAGCCTACAGTGTCAGCTCTGCACAGCATCCCCAGCTCAGGCCTCGGCTGCGTTACAAGAAAACACAGTCACGGAAAATGAGAGCTGGAGCTATTCCCCTCAGGCACTATATGCACAGTTGGAAAACAGGGTTTAATATTCAGCAGAAAAACAAAGCATAGCAAATTAATTCAGCAAACAGAGATTCTCCAAACGAGCTGAACTAATGCAATTTTCTCCCTCCCCAAAAATCAAGCTTTTTAGCCCATCAGTGTCAACAGTGAGAAGCAAAAGACATCAATGTGTCAGTGTTATGCAAACTCAAATTTTCATTAAAAACATTTTGACAGACAACTCCCGATGAGCTCAATTTCTACATGAGCTATAATTGCTTAAAAGAGGAAGCTATTTTGGCATGTTAGAAAACTGCGTAAAAATAAAAAATAAACTCTTGCTTATTGATTGTGCTACTGTAATTACAGTAGCAAATGCTTGGGACTCTGTTCCACTACGCATCATAACACTTCACAAGAAGTGTCTTGTGAACAGTGGTGCGTTTTTTCCCTATGCTTTCTACATTTATGGTAAAGATGCCACATACATGCACACAGTCAGCTTGAGAGATCTTACACCGTTGAAAGAACAACTGCTCTAATTAGAAACCTTCTAAGGCTAGCTCCAAAATAGACCAAATATTTACTTTGTTCCATAAGCAGAAGTGTTAAGCTTTTTAAAATCGTAGGAAAGTATCATAAATATCCAATGAAAAGACAATATGAATTTTAAATAAAACCCCAATGGAAACCAAGTGGCCACAGAATTGTGACAGAGGTGTGAAGAAAGTCACACTTAAAAAAAACCCAAAAAAACACGCCTCTGCCACACAGTATTTATTGAATAGATGTGACTTTTGTGTAACTTATGAACTATGTAAATCTATGCACAGAAAAATACATAAATGCAAAGATTATTTCAGCCAGGAAACCTGTAGGATAGAATGATCTACACACTGTTTCTCAGTGTGTGATCTGAATTGAAGGAATCACCACTCTGGGGGAAAAAAGGAAGAAGTAAGTCCCTGTGCCCTTTTAACAGTGCTGCTAAGGGAAGGCACTGGTGCTGGCACTGTTTAGGCTGTTTGTGTCTGCCAGCTTGTGACAGAATGGAGCCTCTCAGACCATTTTTCACAGGTCACCAGTCACCTAGTACTAACTGCATCTGACCATGCCATTCTCAGCAAGACTTGAATGGATAATCCTGAAGAGCTCTGCAACAACTACCCGCAGAAAGAAGACTGAATCAAAACAAAGCAGCAGCAGGGGTTGAAATACGAAGAAGTAAAGTTATAACAAGAAATCTAGAGCTGCACTTTGGGCAATATATGCACCATAGTGCCCCTATACTAATAACAAGAAGTGTTTGGGGGAGAGTAGGAGTAAGTGCTTTCTTTTGATGTGGTTTACTGAAGTCACTGACTGCAGGGACTGACAGCATCCTGCTGCCTCGCTCCAGCCAGGGTCCAACGCACAAGCTGCCATGGAAACAGCAGAGATTTTTCTCTCCTGTTGCATCACTACACTGAATGTAAAACCATGCAGGTCTCCAGATTGCTCATACAGTGACGAATGGGGAGCGGAGCAGACGTGCTCCCACAGCCCACATGGGGACTACTGCAGCAGGGCTGGGCGCTGTACATGACCCAGCAGAGCCCCTTGAAGCCCTGCTCCCACACACACCCACATATTTAAGCCCCTTGTCCAGCCCACCCCAGGCAGGGCACTGGGTGAAGCCCATTAACCAAACCTCAGGAATGCTCAAAGCAAATCTGCGACTCTGCTGCCATCCAAAATAGCCCTGCACAAACCACTTGAATTGACCAATTCCAGAAGTAAGTTTAGTTTCAACGGCTTTGATTTTGACAGCTCTTCTTTTGGGGGTTAGTTCCCACACCCTAAATTTCACTTTGAGTTCTGGCCATCAATTAATCATTTTCATGTAGGACAAAACTATGTTGAACTTTGTGGGTTTTTTTATTCTAAAACTATTGAGAAAGCTTCTGAAATCTTTACTCTTTCAGCAACATTGGGTTGAGACTCCAGTTTGTAACATTATTCAAGTTATTCAAGCCAATTTAGAAGCAGCACATAAGAATCTTAGTATTACACTGTGGTCTGTGCCTGACCTGGCATGAGAAAACAGCACCTCTCTCCCCATGTGATGCTGAACCAAAGATTTATAAACACAGTCCTTGAAGAGGAATCTCACTTTCCTCTGGAGCATGAAATATAAGGCATTTCCAGACAGAAAAATGCCAGGCAATGATGGGTCACCAATCTGTTACCATGCAGGAACTTGCAGCTGCCCAAATCTTGAAAAAGCGAAGAGCTCATTAGGACTGCACCCAAATCACTTCAAACCAAATCCAAAGCCCCAAATTAACTCACATTCACACTTTCAAAAGCAGGGAATTTGACAATATAATCAAGGCCCATCATCCTACTCAAGAGCTGGAATCACAGAGTTGTCCACCTCCCACCCCGAATGCTTCAATGCAAGGCAGGAGAGGAAAGGACTATCCAGTCACCTTCTTCCCAGCACCACTGGCATGTGACAGTGAGCCATTCAATGCAACAGGGTGGAAAAGGTCACCCCTAGGTCTAGCAAAAATTACTTAAAACAATGCTGAGCAGAGGTAAGAAGACAAGTTGTTCCTCATGAGTGTTTTCCCCCTTTGCTGCAAAATGCAGCAACTGCTACCTAACTGCTCTGAAGTATTTCATTAAATATATTATTTATTGAAATTAAATACAGATGCATAAATATTAAGCAGATAAGAAGTTGGGATGCAGTTGGTAGATGCTCAATCAGGGTTTTGGCATTGCTACTGCTATCTTTATATATCTGAATAATGATGAGCATTGAATCACCTCAAACGCTCAGGGAAGGCTGTGTTGTTCTCTGGATCTCACTTTTTAAAAGCAAAATAGATTTTCTACTCCACTAACAGATCTTTAACAGGGAGCAAATGCTACAGTTGAAGGGGGAAAAATTATCTGCTGCATTCCTGACCTTATTCTGCATACAGGGGAAGAAAACAAAAACCCTCATCCAATTTAAAGCTACTATTTTCTGCCTAAAATGGTAAGGTCTGAATTTGCACTTTGAGTTACACCCCACAGCTGAAGGAAGATTTGTGTCCATATACTTGCAAAAGGGCAGAAAGGTATTTGTAGTGAAAAGAAGGACATATGAATCATAAGACAAGACTTTTACACTGTGGACTTCTCGATTCAACCTGAGCTTCATCAAACCACTATCGACTGCAGGCAAAATAAGATGAAACTAAGTAGGACAAACTTGAGAATATTATTAGTTAATAGAAAATGCAGTGTACTACCATTTTGTATTCTTTTTGCAAAGCTTCATAAGGATGTTCCTAACTTCTCCCACAGTGGTGAAGATACTTGCAGCCATGCAGGAAATAGTAACTAAGTTATTTCCTACATGAGACACAAAAGTTGGAGTTTGTTGTTCCCTGCAGGGAAGCTGTAGCACTGGCACCAAATCTCCACCCTCACCTTTCCTAATGAATTGATGAGGGAAACTATCCAGCATACCTCTTCTTTCTATTTTGATGGGCTTCTGCGGCTTAGCTAAAATAAAATTATGCAGAAATATACATACTTGCTCACAAAAACAAATGTTTTTCTTCAAAACAACAACGAAGTGGGCCTTCAGGAATTCTTTTTCTACCTTTTCTTGAAGTATTCCTCTGTGTATGCAATATTGTGACACATAATACAGTGTGACAGGTAATTTCATGCATCATTTAATTCTTTGCATTGCGAAGTGCCCTACCACTAAAAAGATAAGCTACATCCCTCTTGCCCCCAAACGCTGCTGAAGATGCAAAGCAGAGTAGTTTCTAAATTACAGGAAAGACAAGAAACCCTATTCACCAACATCAAAAGGTTGTATTTGGTTTCTCTTCCTCTCCTTGTGATAGTGTCACCTTGCAATTTCTAATACTGTTTTTACACATAAAAATATTTTTAAAATACTTGGAAAAAAGGGAAAAGACACAGAAAAACCCACCAAAGTTTCCACTCAGGATGAAAAGATACCACTACAAAAGAAAATGTGATTTTTTTTCCATTTCAGAATAGAAGGAAAGTAGAAGTTTTGAAAAGATTTGTCAGAGTGAAAGAAAGCAGATTTAATTGGTTTTGATACCTTGAAACCCATGTATTTTCTTCACACTGCTTTTTAACACCTTTTAAATACATCTATATATATATATAAAAATTGGTTTATGACCACAAATACATACAAGATTACCAGTGTTGGAAACACTTTTGTTTAGCCCACAAAAATACAATTTTGAAGAGTTCAGCACTGTCAGACTTTCTGTAGTAGCTCTGGGAAGGAGTTTCAGACAAAAAGCAGTCCCACTGCTGTCTATCCACACCATGGCTAAAAACACTCTGCAAAGTATGGATGCAATTTTCTTAGCAAGGTGATAAGATTTGGGCAGTTAGCAATTATTAAAGAAAAGTTTTTCCAGTACTCTACTTCACTTTCTTGATATGTTAGTGAGCAGTATTAAAATTAAAAATATTAGATAAAACTTATAATCTGAGCATTAATTGAAACAGATTGGATATTGTCTGACAAAGGTTATCTTCATTTGGCACTTCATTTATTCAAATATGCTAAATTATGCTGATAGGAAAGTTTGCATAACATAGGACTCACAGAGGTTCTTTAACTGAGCCACTCAAGTGCTTTTGTCCTTGACTTTGATAGCAGCTATTGCTAGAATGAAAAACCCAAACCTCACAGATTGCTCAGTAGAATGTATGCATTAAAAATGCACATGATTCTCATAACATGATCATCAGTACAGGTCTTGTTAACATTTTCATGCACTGAAACTACCATTTATTATCCCAAGATTGACTGGTGCTTTCCCTTTGGCAAAGAAAATGTTGCAAATCAAACAGTAGTTATGAGTTCTGCCACAACTCAATTACAGTCCTCACCATGGATGAAGTTATTTACTTCAGCACCAATTTTATGATTTATTCAGTAGTTCCATTTCTACTAGTTCTGAACTTTTTAGTAATGATATTGCTAAAGACAAAAAGATTTATAACACCTTAGAAAAATATAATTTTCTTTCTTCATATAGAAAAAATATATAAGTTCTACCCCCTCACTCCCAAAGTTTTCCTTCCAAATTCCTGCTAATAATAAATCAAAGACCACGTTGGGGTAAACATGCGACAGTTGATAAAAATGATGCTACATCAGCTTTGTTTTCAAATCTCAGCCTCAAACTGCTGTTCAATTCAGCTCTGGCATTTAATGCAGCTAATGCATTAATGGGGCTCTGCTGTTTTAACCCCCTATTTTACAGTACTTGTCAAAAATTTTCCGAAGGGAATCATAGGTGTCCCAGCTCTGCAGAACACTCATGCACTTTTCTTGAGCAGAAATGGCTAAAAATGAACCCTGCCAGAGACACTGATTTTAAAGACTTACCTCTTGACACCTAACCAGTATTTTTCCTGATTCAGGGGGAGGATGGGGAAGAACTAACTACCTGTGGACTGGAAGTCATAAACTCTACAAAGAAAGGTATTGCTTACTTTTGGTACTTTATTGTTATCTTCTCTCCAGGGGACTGCGTAAGAGACAACTGAAGACACAGCTCACAACACAGAATTGCCCAGCAAGAACACAAGGCACCCTCGCCTGCCTCTCCTGCCAGCAGACAACACAAAAGGCCATCTCTGGCCCTGTAATGCCAACTTGCTGTTTTATTCACTGAGAAAGGGCAGGACAGAATAAAAAGAGCAGACACTGCATCCTGTGGCTACAGCTTGGTGACTGTTCCAACATGTGAACACATCAAATGAGGGAGAGTGAGCTGCCTTCAGAACAGGAAACAGCTACTCTTACCCTTTTTATATCACTGTCATATGATATCTGTATCTACACATGGGTGGATTGTCTTCCTTTCAACTGCAGAAAGCATTCACTCCAAACTATAAATAGTAAATAATTGTTTTGCATGATACACATAATTTTTTTCACAGATTTTGTGCTCAATTAGCTCTGTTTTCATGGTGTGGAGGGAAAACACCTAGCACAGGTAATTACACCATAAACATACTAAACTTTATTATGCAGGAACAACTGGCTCTACAACATGGTTTTGACTTCAACTCCACCTTACTTTCCCAACCAATGTGTCCTGTACTAGCATACTTTGCTTGTAAAATACTGTTTGATTAAAGACAAAAAAATGCTAAACACCTATACATCTCAGCTGTGCATGAGTGGTGAGCCAGAATATCTCTGTCACTACATTTTTAATGTTAATGCTTGATGCCAAAAGATGGAATTGTTAAATACATAACTATGGTACAAGAGTAACTTTTTTTTTAATTGTAGAATGGGAGCTGAGAGACAGATGTGGTATTTGGTTGTAGTTCACATGAATTTAATTACTGAAACAGAATAACATACTAGAAACAACACATAAATAACATGAGTTTTAAGCACCTAGAATTGCAATATAAATCACAGATCACATTAAAATTATTTACCTTCCTCATTCCATGATAGAATGAAAGTAATTTTACACACAGATGGGAAATACATTTAATGGCTTTCTAACTACATTGGGATCATTGTTTTATTACGCTTAAATTGTTTTCCCATTCCAGATTTTGTAAAAACACTTAGAATCCTCAGAAATATGACTTTGACTTTTAAATACAAAGGAGTTACAGGTTAGCATGCCTGACTTGTACCCCTATGCTGTTAAATCTTATTAGTGCCAACTCTGACACTAGTGTTTCATGGTAAATCATCAGCAAAAGAGTATAAGGAGGTTTCACTTTGCCATGAAATCCTCTTCTACCAGTTAAGGTCACTGAAATGTTGATTTTATTCACTGTTGAGGCAGGTTCAAAGTCTCCATATCCCATAATTTCCTTTTTATTCCAAGTTTTTTCTCTGTTCAACTACAAAGCAACAAAAGTAGCTCTGACACAGAATTAAAAGATATCTAGCATGCTTTCCAGCCACTCGTGTTTCAGTGCACTAACTTTTTGTAGCAATGTAGCTACAGGTTGATCAAAAAAAGCACAGAAACAAAAGTATGATAATGATTCTTGTGGATAAGGGCAAACCTTGCACAAAGAAATTTATTTAGTGCCTCCTTGTCTCACAAAGAATAATATTTTTTTAACCATAAATTCTACTCTGTAGCCCTGGTTTTGTGCCTAAGATGTTTTGGTTTTCTGAAATTCTTTTCCCAGGGATTTTCTGTAAAGAGAAGATGGAGAGATGTTTTTGTAAAGTGTACTATGTTATTCATTCCTTTTCCTAGGAGGGACTTCTTCTTGATGCCCCTCTGGTCTGACCAATATGAGTGAAGAGGTTTGCCTTTGTGTCACCAATTAAATTGGTCTGTGTAAAATAGTATATGAGGGAGACACATCCCAAAAATAAAGGAGTCATTTCAGCCTTCTGAACCTCGGAGTCTGTGTCATTGTGGTGTAAAACAGTGTCACTGCCCCAAACTAAAACTATGTAGTTCTGCAGCAGTGGGTTGGGTTTCTGTAACTTTTTTTCCCAACTCACATAGCAAGGAAAAAACCCAACAACAAAAGAACTCAAGAAACTTACTCCAGAGTATTTTTTCCTTTATGTTCCTCCCTCCTCAGCAACCTGTTGTACCCCTTTATCCATCCTGACTTGATCTTCCATCCAGCTTCCAGATTCTGTCCCTAAGCCTCCGCTACCTCCCTTCTTCATTTGTGCAGTTGTCCAAGGACTTGAGGACATACAGCTCTTAAGGGGTAAGTGCTGTTTGCATTGAAATATAGTGCACATTTCACTCTCATTCATTTTCCACACATGAAAACTAGATAAGCAGCTCAGGACCCTTTTATCTGAAACCTTTCCTAGGGAAGGATAGAAGCACAGTAACCATGAGTCCTTCCAAACTGAGAGCCATGTGTGGTAGCTCACATCAGTGTTGCAGTGGGTAACTGCTCCCTCCTGGATTGCAGCTCTGAGGTGGAAGATGTTGTTGTGACAGGAAATAGTAGGTGGAGAAAATATTCCTGCAGCACCAAAGGTGTACCCACTCCACCATCAGTCACAGGGAAAGAGAAGTGACTCAGGCTGCCTGTGTCTAACCTCAGGCAGCAGAAAAAAATATGGCTGGGCTCTGAGCTCAGTGCTGCTGTACACTCTGCTTACTGGATTTGTGAAGCTTATGCTGCTATTACTCTTTGTCTACTAGCAGTGGAGACTGGCACAAACAAATAAGCAAAACCTTTTTTTTTCAGTGTCTGTCCCTCTAATTAGCTCAACACCATAAATAGATGCTTCATGTTTAAACATCTTGATTATAGACTTCTGGGGGACTTCGTTCTTAACTTTCTAACAGAGAGCAGATAAAGATGTTTAAGCTACAATCTAGCTTTGAGGAACATTTTTCATTTTGACCAGCTCCTGAAGCCAAAAAGTTATTATATTTTTCAGGTAGATTGAGTAATGAGCTTTTCAGTAAGCTTCAGTAACTCTTCAGAGCAATTAGGTTACTCTCCTCTCTTGCCACTTGTTTTCTACAGACTGAGCAGTTTCTTGCTCTGACATGATGACACTTTTTTGTTAAGATGGAATGACCAAATGTGGATCCTTCTATTAATACATGAGCCCTGCAACTTGAAAAAGCCAAAACCACTTATTTGATGTAAAATGCTCCTCAAACGACAGATGCACATAATTCTCACCCATGTGAGCATGCTTGGCTAATGGGAAATATATGCATGTATGCACACATACACTGTAAAAAAAAATAATTGAACCTCAAATATGAATTAACATGAGTCAACTGAAATTTCTTTACTCAATCATAGCTGAATGCTGGGTCTATTCATGTTTTCACAACAAAAACTAAATGCAAAGAGTATACCGTCAACTACTTCTCTTCATAATTTTTAATACAGAGCATTCCTTTAGAAGTGGTGTTTTATGTTCTATGTAAATGGGACTGAGTAAGAAAGTAAAGAAATTCTCTGAAATAAGTTGTGTTGACAGATTTTTTGCTACTTACTTTACCGTAAGTACAAGTGAGTGAGCAGTACCTGGTATTTAATACTAACAACTTCATAAAAACAAAACAAAACAAAACAAAACAAAAAAAAAAAAAAAAACCACAAACAAACAAAAAAAAACCAACACTAGTGAAAAATCAAGAGGAATTAGACACTATCTTCCATCTAACATGTCTCAAAACACTAGCTGTCTGAAGTGCAAAGGCAGGAAACACAAGACTGCATAGATCTGTTATTTAACCAGGGTAGTAGGGCAACAGAATCCTTATACCTGGAGTCAACTCAGCAAGACACAGCTCTGTGTTTCTCACCCACCAGTAAGACATTCATAAGAAAATTAGTAATGGCTGAATAATTGCATAAAGAAGTTAAGAAAAAAGAAAAAGATTCTCTGCAAGCCCTCTTCAGTTTCGTACCAATATCAAGTGGCCCCTATTAGTGCTAGGAAGTATGCATGAAAAGAAACAAGACCCGACAGCCTGGAGATCAGCAGCTCCGGCTCCACGCTGGCCTCTGCACCTGCTTCAGCTCAGCAGTGCACAAGAGCTCTGCGGGAACAGGGCAGGAGTGGAGGGTGGAAGGCCATCAATAATTCATGGCTGAACAGCCATACGGAAGATGGAGGGACTGCACACTGCATGGTGATTTCAAAGCTGGCATTCTTGAGAGTTTTCAAGGCTGTTAACGTGAGCATGGCCAGCAGGTATTTACTGGTGTCTTCCAGCACATAAATGAGCTGCTGGAAGGGGCTTACTCTAGACAGCATCCCAGAGCAGCTCTCCAACATGCTTGCTGAGATGGGTCAGTCTCTACCAGAAATGCAACACCGATTTTCCTCCTTTCACATTCAGGAATCGAGTTCACAATCAGAGAGGTCTGACTACTTTCTCACATTTAACATTGTTATCAGAATTAGGCTTCTGATATGTAGGCTACTGACAGATTTTCAGGTCAGGCACCTAATGCTGCAAAATAAACAAAAAACAAAACAATCATAGTTTTCTCTGCTCATAGTCTTTATTCAGACAAAAGATTAGCCACCAACTTCCATGTATCATTTGTCTGGTCACTTCTGTTGCTATCCTGAATCCATGGAGTCAGTAATAGCCTTTTCAATGTAATATCAACTTCAATATACCTGGATGCAAAGATTTGTGTCACTCAATCACTGCATTGTCAGCCTCTGAATTTCGGGTCACTGTGAGGGTTTAATGCTCATCTTCCTGATATTAGCTGTTTCCCATCTTGTTTAGATTTCTGTCCTTCCCACTATCCTGTTACTAACAAGTGACTGTCACAAGCATTTTGCCTTTGCTTTCCATATGTAGTAAGAGAGGAATTTGGATTCTCTTACTTCAGAACATGTAGCTCCTCTTTACTGGTTCCCTGGACTTCAGAGGAGGCCACTTCCCACCTTGCTGCATATTTACCTCCAAGTGCCTCAATCTCCTCATATCCTTTGTCATCCTACTCCCCATCACACACCTGTTCCTCTAAAAGTATGAGAACTTGTCACTCTATAGTCCCAAGCTTGGAGACCTCTGGGCAGTAGTAAGTATGTTCAGAAGGGAGAAGGCTTCAAAACCCGTTGCTTATTCAGTCTTGCTCTATATATTTGATAGTCCCTCTGAAACTCGCTGTTTGTGCAGCTTTTGAACCCACTGTCACACCCACATTTGATAGGGAAGGGAGATGTCAGATGCAATTACAAATCTATGGTTCTACAAATACAAGTGGTTATATATTAGAGAGTTCATCCTTTATGTTAGGGCTGTGGGAATTCCTGCATTGAGCACTCAGCACCTATTTGTCTTCAGACAACATGCACACAAGAGAGACCTTATGTATGATCCAGATATATGGGAACAGCTCCTGCTAAAATTTGCAGTCAGCTTGGAGAGGCGAGCCTGAGAGAAGCTGTATTTCTGTTACTCACCAGACTACCTAAGATGCCTTTCCTCTCAGCACACTACAGCACACCCAGCACGAGTTACATGCCTCCATCCCAGTTCAGGGCTATGAACTTCGTTCTTGCCTCTGCTTCAGAGCTTGCTGCCCTTGCCAAGGTTCCAACACAACTGGTTGTGAATCAGGAGACAAGAAAAGCTCTACTTGGTTGTAGCACAGATTTGTAAGGCAACTGCTTATAAACCTTTGGGGCACAGGGGAGGGCAAATTCTTAAACAGAAAGACAAACAGCCAAGAGTTCATTATTTAGAAAGCATTTGGTTACCTGTTGTGAAACTCAGAGGAATCTTTCCTTCAACTTCAGACAATAGCAAAAGTTACATTGTTTTCAATATGAACAATACATGTTTCATATCCTAATCACAAATGAAAAAGGAACTATCATCTTAATAGGTAAGTGCTACTGAGTACCTCCAAGTTTATGTTGGCTTATCATTACTAGAGAATTCAAACACTGCAGGAATCCATATTTGGAGTTTTACTCTGTATCTGCTGAAATACCCATTCACAAAGCACAAACACAGGAATGCACCCCACATTCACCCTCACTTTTCACACCCCCTTTTCATGTGGCAGATTTAAGAAAAAAATGACACTAAATTTGTGACATCAACAGTTCCTCCTGTTATTAGAAATTAAACTGCTCAGTTACCATATAGTACCTTTCACTGGTTCTAATTCTGAGAGAGTTTTCTTGTTCATGGGAGTTTGAACAGGCATTGGACCATGAAGCTTTTCTCCATAAAATACTATAACATGTTTTAATTTCTTATTCCTTTATTATTAAAAAACTCCTCTTGATTATAAAAATCTCAGGTTTTCCATATATTTTTACATTCACAGCTCCAAGTATTTTCTGATCATTTTCATTGATAAATTTGCATTTCATTAGTGTTTATGAGCAGTTCTGTGAAAGTGTAATAACTCATACCACTGAGGTTGTGTGCACAGTTTGTTCACTCCTCACAGCACTATTCCTACATATGTCAATCTTAGGTATATAGAAAATTTCAGGTCACTTTTGCACCAATTTATTGAAAAAATACTGACAAATCATTAAGTAGATATTTATAGTATACTGAGTATTACCTGGCTGAACAGAACAGTTTAAAAGATCTGCGATGAGTAGGAGGCAGGAATACATTCATGCCAAACCACTGAACTAGACTGGTTGCCACTGCCAACAGTTATGCTTTGGCTGGTGAAAGTCTTTGAGAAACAACAATTGCTATATGCTCTGCACAAAGTACAGAAATGAATTATCCACAAGTAGTATCATTCTAAATTGCTGTTGGATTTTTCTTTACTGCAGCCTTCCTTCTCTTGTGTTATTTAAAACTAATGATGTTTCAGTCACTCAAAAATGTTACATGTAACCTGGTGCATTTGCTTCATCTGAATGATGCTAAAGGCAAATTCTGGCATGCCCCAGTTGCTGAGCTCAAAACAAATTTTTAGTGATGTATGCATGAACAGGATTTTGCTGCTATATAGCTCTGTACTAAATGGAAATATCAAAAAAGCCTGTCTTTTTAGATTGAGACCTCTGGGAACTGAAAACTAAACTAGCATAAAATATCCTTCTCTTCTTTGAGGTGACACACCTGGTCAGTGGCTGCAGATACAGGCAGAGGTGAGCAGTGGGATGCTGGAAGAGACCTCGCATCACAAATTTGTGACAACATATTTCAAAGCCTGCACTTGGCCTCCTATACTTATATTCCTATCCTTGTTGCTGTTGCTTTATCTGCTAATTCTTTATCAGAATTTCCTCCTGCGGAAAGCAAAATGAGAAATCTCTCTTTCCTGCAGTTAATTCAGCCAACCAGCCTCAGCATCTGAGGTCAAGTGGGGATAGAGCCACAGCTCCTCTGCCAGCTCCCCCCCACGGCCTGCTTTCCTCTCCACAGCAGGTCAAATGGGGCCATGCAAGCAGCAGCTGGACTTGAGATGCTGTCTCTTAAAGCATGCTGTTGAGGGATCAATCTTATGCTCCATTTTCTTGCACTGTCTTGGGTCAATGTGGCCTCTTAAACCAGTAGCAGCCTTTCTACAAGTTTTTCTTTTTCTCAATAAGGATCTCAAGGCATTGTAGAAACATGTGACTTGGATGTTTTTCTCTTTTAAAACAGAAACATAGGAAAAGTATGTTCTGTCTTTTCAGCTTTATCTGTCTGCACAATTTTTAAAATAATTTGAGACTGTGCATGTTAGAGGATGCTGTTTCTTAAAAACCTTTAGTGCCTATATTACACTAAATGACATTTATGAATTAGGTCTCGTCATCACTAAGGCTTAAGTAAGCTAAAAATATAACACCAACTGCTATAACTATTAGCTCTGGGAGTCCAAAACTTAGTCCAGAGACATTTCTAATTGCAACCGACATGAACCTTTGATTTTTGCTCTAATTAACTGAATGAGCACTGAGCACAAAACTGTATTTTGGAAAAGTTGTCTTACAAACCTATTCCTTACCTGGCTGGCAACAGACCTTCACAGCTGGGTGAGGAGTTACAGAAAAGAAAACCCACAAATATGGAGAGTCTTCCTGACTCAGACATAGGCCAGGGAATCAAACCTGGTGTTTGCTTCAAGTCACAGACAGCAATCAGAGATGAAGGAGAGAATCACTTGCTCATCATCTCTTGGATTTTAAAGATGCTTCCCCACAACAATTAAAATTGAATGCTCAAATATCACTCAAACAGGTAAAATCTGGAGCAAGCCCTGGGCTTTCACCATCCCTGTTCCTTCCTTGTCTCAGCCAGCCTCAGGAAAGCAAACAGGCCACCACCATTCCAGCAGCTCCCAAGACTGGTGGCTTTTTGCCAGTGAGCATTTCCAGCCTCTTAAAAAGAAAAGCACTTGTTTCTGGACAGTTCAAGGTGGACCCCAGTTCTTGCTATGGGCATACTGGGCCCCCGTGGGCAGGCTGTGTCTCCTCAGTCCTGTTTGAACCTGCTGCATGTATTAATGCAGATGAATCAAGTTTGACTCACCTATCCATGCATGTGGGACAGCTAATGGAAATAGATGCAGCTTCCTGCACAGACAAGGCACATAAAATGACTCTTGCACAGCCAAGCTAAGTATCTTTAATTAGCAACACACCTCCATTACAGGCTTTAAAAGGAAAATTCAATTTGCACCTTATCTGAAAGCTTTTTACAATCTTTAATTAGTAGCAACTATCTTAGCTAATAAAACTAAATGCCTTCTGCACATGCTGTTACCTAAGAGGGCATGAGGTGCAGCTGCCCAGGCAATCAGCCTTTCACAAGAGCACTCTGGAGACAGCAACAGTAAGGAAACCTGGAGCTCTCCAAGGGTCTATGCTACCATTACAGCAGCTTCTTGCAGGGTCCCTGGCCAAGCCCTTTGTGCAGCTCTGTCCCCAGAGCACTCTGCTCTCTACAGCTCCTTTGACAGTCTCCTCCAAGAAATGAAGAAATGGCATTTCTCTTGCAAGGAATGTCCCAGCTGAAGGTTGCCCTAACCATAGCACCATATTGCAAAGGAAAAGCTGTTGCATTGCCTTGCCCTGCCTCCATCCCACCATGCTGAGCAGCTGTTTCCAAGCTCATGCTCTTCCCTGAGCAAAGAGGAACATTTGCAGATAGCATGGGGTTGCTGCAGAGTTTAGGATATCAGTGCCCTCAGCTGTGTATGATAGGAGCTGCAAATTCCCCCCAGAAAAGTCTGCAGAAGCAGATCAGAGTGCAGACTATATTCATATGTCTTAGTGCAAACATCACTTCAGAACAGCTTTAATCTGTTATGCTGGGCTCTGAAAAGGTGCAGCTGAGGCTGAGACCACAGACTCTTTCCAATTTCCTGTGCAGAGGGTAACACACAGAGTAATAACATCGGAAGCCACTCTAGCAAGGTTCCCTTCAAGCTCAGGCTACGTCAAGGTGAGGGTGCAAGATGTGCAGTGGACACTTGCAGACAGCATTTTGGTTTGTTCATCTTCTGCTCCTCCTCTAGATGTGACCTCTAGCACTGCAGTGGTGTTTCATGGTTTATCACATAAAACCCCTACCTCTCCTCTTTTCCAGCTGTGAACCACCTGCACTCAGAGTGTGGCTGTCAGCATCCCTCTTGTGCAGGTGACTCTGGAAACACCAGCCTCTAAGCAGTGGGAAACTGTAGTCAGGTAACTTTGGTTCCCAACTGGCACAACCACCAAATTCAGTAACTTGAAAGCCTCAGAAGGCTAGGTAGATGGAAGCAGAGCAAGTGTGTCTGCACTGTGGGACCCTTTACTTATCTTTTCCCTCAGGAGAAAGCCCACCAGCTTAGAGCAGACTCACAAAAAACCCAAACCATGGCACAGCTCTAGGATCTTCTTGTATCACAGAGGGCAAATCTCTTCTGCACAATGATTGGGAAAAACCCAAATCCCTTGCTGTTCTCAGTGTCTCAGCCTCCTTTAGAGCCTCCAGCCACCTGAACTTTGAGCTACACAACTTCAGTAATTTTCTCAAGTACAAGTCTTTACATAAGCATGTTCAGTTCATCATAAAAAGCCTGCATTAGCAAAAATGAAGTATTTGCCTTGGAACCCCCATTTCAGAGGATTGCTCATTTTCTTTAGCTGTGCATTTTTTGGGGAATGTATGAACTGCCTTTGGCAAAGATGTGGCAGCAGAGTCTATGACAGCGTTCTGAGAAGCGACTTCTTATCTGATTACAGCAAGACTGCTGGTCACATCTCTTCCCTGACAGCTCAGATGATGAAAAAAGTGCTGTATTTTGTTCTGCATTTTGTTTTTGTTGTTATTTTCATTGTCACTACTCCATACCTGTCAGCTTCTTCCCACTCTAAACAGTTTAGGGTCTTGGATTTTTTTACTTTAAATGTTCATTTTAACACTGAGAGCAAAGCAAGTACTTACATATGCAATATATTATCCTGAACACTTGTTTTATTCAACACCTAGATAACAGGCACCTTCTCATTCAAAGCAACATCTGAAAATTGCATGCTTATTTTAAAAGATACCTCAAACTATTGAAGAGTAAAATAGAGGCTGCTACCAAACTGTGGTCCATTTGACAATAGCATATATTTTAACTACTTAAAAACTTAATGGGAAATTGTAGACTTAAAGAAGTACCTTTGAAGCTCCATACACATTTGCACGAAAGTACAGACAATTTAAAAAGCACTCAACCTCCTGTGGCCACACTGACCTAAGAAAGCATATTTGCTGAATCTATTACTACTGGCAATATTCAGTACACCAGAGCAAAGCAAATCAAATAAAAATCAAATTCTTGTTCTCTGCTAGAATTTTACCCAGTTGTCTCTCAACAAGACCTGGAAAGCCCAAAGCCAGCCCATAGTTCCTTCCACCATGCAGGTGAAAGCCAGCTGGTTCTACCAGGATTTCTTCTGACTTTCAGTTACAAGAACTGAACCATGCATACATATTTAACAGTGATTTCTCAAGGTTTCAGAACACAAAACAAAAATCACACCAAATTTACTGATTGTTCAGCACCACTTTCTCTCTCTTTGGCACTGTTCTGATCTCCATAAACGACCAATGCTACTTTTTGCCATTTTCCATGCTACAGTCATTGATCATAAATAACAGAACAAACATGTGAGCACATAGTTTAAGGAGGGCTACCCTGGTTTATTTTGTTATCAGCATAAATTTCAGCATTGCATTTTTCCTGGACACCTCTTACCCCAAGAGCAGTGCCTGTCATTCCTGATTAAAATTTTGTTACGACTTTAAGAAATAGGAGTACATTTAAGCTAATTTAGGTTAATAAAACCCTTTTCCTCTCCACGTTAATCTACATTGTGTCCTCTGCCACAGTACTGCAGACTTGAACATCACCAGTGGTTTATGAGCAGCAATAAACTGTACTGCAGATTGATCCAAGTTACACTGGCAGATCAATTTGGAGGCTTGGGCTGGAACAAAAACATAGCACGAGGGAGGCACATTGTCAGAGCCGTGTACATGTATGCAGGTTTACATGCCTGGTAGTGGCCAGGATGGGGAGGAGGTCCAAGGATGAAATTGCACAGGAAATTTCTAAAAATCAGGATTAAGATGCATTGCCAAGGGCTATGAAGGAAACCTTGCACATAGGCTGCCTACACTGTGTCTGACTTGGAGCTCTTAGTCACATTTCCATGAATAACATCACTACAACTTACATGGAACAGTATCTGTGTCACTGGGCTTATTCAGTGTAAGCAACCCTCTCCTCTCCAAGTCACTCATGATGACTGTAGCATCTCCAAAGCCTGCAGTTTCAGATGCTGCAGGAGGCATCAGAAAGGTATTAGGATATACATTATTATCATCCTTTAACTGCTGCACCTAAATAAAAATAAACCATGGGGGGGAAGTACAGGGAAAAGTGCAGCAGAGGCCCAAGCTGTTCTGCACAGCATGCTCCTCCCTGATCTATATTATTCTCCAAGATAACTTACAGACCTTTTCTACTGATATGGAAAATTCACATTTATTAATGAGTCCCAAACACACATCAGCAGCAAACAGAAGAAAAAGATCTCACTGGGAAGTAACCAAATGAAAAGGGTATGGCGAGAGTGAGGCAGGCACTGGCAAAGAAGGTAAAGGCTGCCCTGGGTTCCCACCACCCCATGGCTTCAGGCAAGGCTGCAGACAGCTTGGGAACAAAGGTGAGAGGCCAGGCTCTCAATAAGGTAAAGGTCAGTAGGTGCTGGAGGTGTGGTGTGGGCCCAGCTACTAAACCATCAGTCCAGAAAAACACTCAAACACATTAACAGAGCTGCTGATTACTTCCTTTGTTCCAACGTGTCACATGGGAGGAAAGCTGTCTGTAAATGCAGAGCACTTACATTTTTTGATCTCTGGCAAGCAAACAGTGCTCAGTCCCAGTGACTTATCTGGTTGGACCTGCCTTGGCTCCTCCAAATTTCTACTTCTGACAAAAATCTTATCTTCTTTCTCTGAAAGGCAGTCCCAAGGCAGGCGATTCTTCCTCACCTTTAAAATAGATTACTTGTCAATCTATTTTAGCTTCAGTCGAAAAACTAAACCAATTTTAGTAACTCCAGTCCCACAGTATGTGCATTATGAATCTGAAGCAACAGCCTTGCCCCACACATGAATGTAAATACCTGACACAGGATTTCTGTTTACTTTCTAACCACAGACCAGGATTCAGCTTAGCTCTGCAAGATCCTAGCAGGGGGTGACAGGAGGACAAGCAAATGTCTGAAAAGCTTATACCAGCAGTCTTTTAGTGACGACAGCACTCAGCTGCATAGCTTCTTCGAGTAATAATAACTAAGAAATTTATAATAGCTACTATGCAAGATTATTCCAAGGAATACAGCTACTACAGAGTAAATCAATCCCATAGGATTAGAAGCAGTCCTCTGAGCCAAATGCCTATTAAGGCATCTAAGAATTATTCATCATCTCATGATAACCATATTTTCTCTAATGTATTATTACTTACATGTTAATGGCACCCTTACAACATTTAAAAGCCTATTGCATCCAGCACCACGCTGCCATTTATTTCCTGTGTATGTACCACTTGCTGTCATCAATTTCTCTTCTCAAGCCTTTTTAGCTGTTGACCCAATTCAATACCTTCCTGGAGATTTCCTTCCTAGCTGTAACTACAGCAAAGAAGGACTTCACAACAAATGCATTTGTCCAGCATCCATGGCATCTGTTAACTCTTCTCTTAGCATATGTGCCTACCTACCAAGCATATTCCAAAAAGATATGCATTTGGAAGCACAAACCCTGTGTCTTGCCAGTACAATTCACCTAAGAATAAATATTTAGATACTATTACCGAAAACCAAGCTAATGCTTTAGTTAGCATTTTGCAGTGCTATACAGACTCAGAGAAGAATCTGGGCATTGTAGCAATTTGTGGTATGTTACTCACAACACTGCAACCTAGCTTTACCTCAGTGGTGATTACAGCATGGCCATCACTCAATTTAACCTGATTTGGGTGCTCTTTCTCCGACACCTTTACACTAAGATTGCAATGTGCCCTATGTACACCATGATAATTGTAACACATTAGAATAAGACACACCATACACTATACTCACTAGCAACCTCTAAGATTACTTGAGCTGAATGACCTTCAGGTATTGCCTAATTCTATAAAGTAATATATGCTTGGTGTTTGTTTGCATTTTCCTGTCTTTTTCCAGTATTCTTCTCTTTTTGCAACTCAGATCTGCACTGGAAGTAGATAGTATGCTGACAACTTGCCAGATGATCCTGGTAATTTATCATTCATAGTATCAGACCAGCAATCTCCAAATGTTTGAAAAAAAAGAATCAAATTAACTGACCACTACTAATTTCTCCCACTACTCCCTACAAAAGAAACAAGGAAAGAAAATGGCTCTGAAGAAGTTGCCCTTATGGTTTTTCTCTTCCTGTGCTCTGTTTCCATGTAGGAAGGGCATCATCTACTCTTTCTCTCTTCATGGAAAAGTATTTTCATGCCCATATGAACCTACTAGAGGTTTGAAAACAATTTGCACAATTTCCCAGTCAGCAGTGGGATCTCCAAAGCTGAGCCACAGATCTCATGGGGCTGTGCTGTCCTGTGCACCTGTGCAGGTGAGACACCAGCTTTGAACACAGGGCGAACATATCCAGTCAGGTTCACATGTCTCATGTACAGACTCATTCCATCCATAAGCAAGCAACTGACAAGAGTTGTCAATCCCAACAACAAGTGGAGGCATCCTTTGAAATCAGGACACCCAGAACAGAAGGATGTGGACTTCCTAGGCATTTGTAATTGTTTATCAGATTTGGACATAGCACTCAAACAAAACTTGAAAGAGATGAGGAAAGGAAACAGGGCTAGACAGCAGCAGGGGGTGATGAGAGCAAGTCAGCCATGTCAACCCCACAGCCTAGACTGAAGTGTTATTGTCTATTGTCTATTAATTAACCAACAGCTAGGAAGCATTGACCAGTAAAGAACAAATATGACAAATGAAAACTCACCAAAAGACAAAGCTTCTGTCAGTCTTGCACAAGATTTTTTACATTGACCCCAAACTCCAACAGAAGACCCAAGAGGTGCTATTCATGTTCAAAACATCCCAGCTGTGTCTCTCCAGTATCACAACACCAGGACTTAGCAGCTCTTCAGGTCACCAGGTAAGAAATATTAAGCTGCATTCAGGCACTAAAGAAAGCAATTGCCACTATTCAATAAAATTTGTGGCTATGCAATCTTATACAATGTGATAGGTTAATCATGTTTGAAGGCACGATATGATTGCCTTGAGGATGTGGAAAGCATTTCTTGCCCATAGTGTTTTACAAACAGTTATTCTTATCTTTTTCCAAAACAGGAAGAGAAATAGCTCTTACTAACATGACCAAATCAAATCATGTCAAATCATATGTAGGGCACTAATTTGCACAAAAGAACTATCAGAACCTTTTAATCACTTCTATTTGGTTATTCTTTAATAAAAAGCAATTGATGGAAAAAGCTGAAGTTCTATGAAATATTAAAAAATAACTTGATAAAAATGTTCCAGTTTGTGCCTTCTCTATTTTTAATGTCCATGTAACCTGAGTGCATTCACAAGCTGTTGATTAAAGCTATTTACATGCAGGTTTTGTTTCAGCTCCCATTAGAAGACTGATTATAGCTATGGCACAACTAAAAAAATATCCTCCTCTGCTAAATTAAAAAACATGAAAAAATGAAAATTTATCAGATTTTCATAACAGCTAACAGGTAAATTTCATATGGGAAGCATCGCCTGAAGAATGAATTTTACTTCTTGAACACTATATGAATAATATATGACAAAAGCGGAGAAGAAAAATACACCTGTTTCTTTATCGCAATATCACTACGTGGATGGCAAGGAGCTCTTATTTTAACCACAATAACAATATTCCATCATTTTCACAGTAATCTAAAACTTTAAGAGCAAATGTCAATGTTGTTGAACTACCCAGTTATTTCCCCAAGTTGCCAGCCAACTTGTCACATGGTAATTTTAGTTTTAAAGAGCAAAAATCCCACCAAAACCAGACACAGTGTAAAATACACCCTGGATAGAGTTGTTACACACTGTTTATTAGCACCATGTCATATAAACTGTCATAAGGTTTGCATGGATAAAACAAAGTTAAGACCAGCGATGAAATTTCTAGAAAAAACAGGATTAATTTATCAAATTAGCCTAGAGAATTTTCATGGTGGATGGTAAGTTTATACTACTCTCCAGGACCTTTCCATTCACTCATATGAGAGAGTATGGGGAAAATAGATTTTATGAATACCTGACTTTTGCTCATATCCTGGTTAAAGCAGGTGGTTTGCCATGGTGTGTACAAAGAGCTAATAGAATAGCATAAGATTTTTTTCTTTTTTTCTGTGTAGATAATCCAGGCACTTGGAAAAAAAAAAGTGCAGAACCACCAGTTAAGCCGAGTCCAAGAGAGCAGAGAACATTTTTTAAAGTCTGCCAGCACTGAAACCTGTAACAGAAACATTCCGGTTCTTTACTTTTTGGAGAGAGTGCACTTGTAAGAATTCCTGTCAAAGCTCCTAGATCACATCTCTTGGGGACAGCTGACATTAAGGCATTTTCTTCTAAGTAGTTGAAATTAGGTCATTCTTTTTACTATTGTCACCCCTTAGCAGAGGGAAGCATCTTTTATCAAAGCCTCATCTTCTTACAAATGCACTTCAGAGAAAATTTTCCATCAATGTTTTTTTCCATTTGGATTTTGTAGGGAAACTTGCACAACTACTGAAAATTTTTTCAAACATAGCTGCCATATTAAAAATTTTGATTTTTTTAAAATCTGAGTTACTGTGCTTTGAATCTATGCACTTTTTCTTCTGGAGTTCAAAATTTTTTAACAAGTACCTAGCAGAGCAAACTCCTCACATAATATGCACCATTTTCATCAGAAGTAGATGGTACCACATTTTCAAAAAGTGCTGAAACAGTAGAAATTATTCTGCCGTATTCACGGCACTTCATCACTCGCATTTCATGGACTTACACCAAAGTACTCTAAACTTGCATCAGCACAGGTAAGCTAAAACTCAGGACACATGCACCAAGTGGATACAAGGACACCTGGGTTCATCATGCACTGAGATTTCTAGGATTTTCACCTGAAGTCAGCTGTGGATGAAGCTGTGGCACTGTGTCCTGCTGAACCGTACTGAGCCCTGCAGGACTGATCATAGTGTGCAGCCTCAGTTTCCCACTTGTGGGCAGATGTTCAACCCATGCTCCATTACATACCATAAACATTCCATGTCCATGGTCCCTGCACTGATTAAATATCAGGATTTAGAAGCATACCATTCCTATTTTTTGTTGATCAAATCCTGTTGGTTTTATTAGGATTAGTTCAGATTTGGCAAACTGGAAGCAGCAATAAATCCAAGCACTTCTGAACTTCAATTCCACAAAAGACCAAGCTCTACATTCCCTTTTTTTCCTAATATGGGAGGGAAGCAGGGTTTAGAAGTTTTTAAGTTCTTTACAACTGAATGACTTAATTATTTTGCTAGGTAGATGCTGGTTTGCCTCCTGCATAATTCCTTCAAATAATTCTAAAATGTTTTCTAGCTCTTTAAAACAAGTGAGCAATTTCAAAATATCACATAAAATTTGGCATAAGAATAGAATTCAGAAACTGTCTTTTATTCTCATCGCATCACTGTATTGAGGAGGCAGGTTACAAATATGTTTCTCATATCAAAAAACAGGCAATCCAAAAGTAAATAGCCATTTCTTCCTTCTGTGTAACTGCAGCACTGCAGCAAATAATTTTCCATCTGGTAGCTGGTCTACCTGTACCATTTTCTTCCCATTAGTCCTGCTTTAGGTTTAGAGGTATCAGCACCAAGCAGAACACTGCTGTTATACAGATGAGATCTTCCAGTTCCCAGCTGATGAATGACTCCCTCAGGGCACTTCCACCAAGAGGAGGCCAGGCATAATGATAGGAGACCCTAAGGGAGAAACGCACACCTTCAGCACTGTGCAGTTCTTCAGGGAGAACAGGCTCTGGTCTATGTAAGAACCAACAGAAAAATAAGCTTGTCCATCTACAAACTGTATACTGTTCACATTTTACAGTTCTTAGTAGTCTCCACAAAATCCTCCTCTGACTTCGCAGGATGTGGAGTTAAGACTGTTAGGACTAAGGACTGAATGCACACTAGGAAGCAAATGTCTGGAAAGATTCTCTGTAGGGAATATAAGATTATAGAGACTTTCCAATGGAATTATGCACTGTATCTTGCACACAGTAGGCTGAACCATAAGGAATCAGCAGTTGGTTTTGAGTTGCCAACACTTAACTGGGGAGAAGGAACCTTTTGGCAGAAACTGTGCTTGTTTCAGGTGAACACAGCGAGGCACAGCTTGGAAGCAATGTCACTCTTCTGCAGATCAGCCCGAAAAAGGAACTGGGAGTTTTCAGAACTGAGATTCGGCCATAAATATGCCCATATGTTATTCAGTATAATTCTTCTGGAATAAGAGCAATTATGTAAGTGACGCTAGGGCCCAGAGTATATTTTCCACCTATCCATATCCTGCAGGTGATGAAAGAGAAGTGCAGAGGCCAGAGACTATAAAGGGATCAGATTAAATGCTGCTGTGCTCTTCTACCCAGGGGTTATGGGAGGGTGCCACACTGCCATAGCCCAAGGGGTCCTCTTCACTTGAGACCTAAATGACAATGAGCAGCTCATGGATGACTTCTCTTCCCTTTCACGCAGTAAAACACAAAATGCAAGAACACAAAGCAGTGGTGCAGAGTCTGACCAGAAATCTACCCACTCCTGCATTCTCTAAAACACTGATCAATACACATGTCTAGACAAAAGTGCAAGAACTAGGTGACTGTGAACATAATAATTCTAAATCTATTTGGTACTCAGGCTTGAGGGATTTCATTGTTTTATTTTAAAGGACTCCCTTTCACTGATTGCAAAAGAGCATCTTTAAAGGTATGGACATGATTGAGCAAGTATTATCCTTGCTCCAACTGCCCCTTGTATCACAGTAATGTTACAGTCTGATAGTTTCATGCTGCTTCATATTTAAGGAATGCCTTCCAGCACTCAAACCAGTTCATAAAGCTGGAGGGAGAGGGAATCACCTGCCACAGATATGAGAAAAGCTTGCACAAAAGTTAGTTTTGGAGTTTTAATTCTGCTTTTAAACCAGTGTATTTTCTTACTTCTACAGTTCACTCATGAAGTCTTCAAAAAACACTAGAGAAACTAAAGACTGTTATTGCTTTTACATTATGTCAAACAGTGCCACTTTCATGGCTGTATAGACAATGACATTACAGATGGTGGCAAATACAAGATAATGGTTTGTGAAGTGTTGAGTACTGCCTGTTTAACTGCCCAGTGACAAAGTCATCAGTAAGATCTTAATTTAGAAAAGCATGGAAGCATATAACCTCACCACTCCTATTAAGTAGAGCATTTAATTATACATTTAACTTCAAGCATCTGCTCATGTTCTGAATGGCTTATTTGGGGAGTAGGTGTACATTAATAGACCTTTCAAAGAGGGGGGGTTTGCAGATAAGATACATAAGACTCATAAGAACAACATAAGAAGTGATTCAGGGTTTTTCATTAATACCATCTCACCACACAAGCTAATGGACAGGGCCTTAAGTTGAACCAGTAGAGGGAACCTAAATACCACACACTTCAGCCCTGCAGAAGCAACGTTACTCATAGGAACAAAAAGGGTTGAGAGCTCACAGGTTTTAGGCTGCACCACACCTGTTTTTGCTACAACCACCTAGAAAGACACACCGTTTTTCATTACTTCATACTCTATCTTGGATATATGGACCTTTCAGACTACATGCACTGCATTTCTTAAAATAAATTTTTAAAGGACAAATATATTTAAAGATTGTGTTTGTACAGCCTAAGCTAGCCAATTTATATTTTCCAACTTTACTTCTTCATTCACATTATGCCTGTCTTCTATTATATCACATAATCTAATGTTCACAATATGCACAATAATAAAGAACACCTGAAAGAAAGGAAGACATTTAAGGACTCAATCCACAACTTTGCTGTCTTAGTTTTTTTTATATATGTAACTGTTTGGTAGCACATTTGTACCATTTTCTCACTGTATATATTGGTTTGGGGGTGGGGGTAGTTGCCCTTGATACAGATTTTTCTGGCACAAAAATCTTGCAAGTGGGAGTTTTTCCCCCACTGCCTGAGAATTTCTTCTGCTTAAGTGTTTTGGAAAAGCTACAGTGTGTTTCCCATGCATTTTCTGGCAGCCTACACGAATCCCTTTTCAGCATCTTAAACTGAATTTGCATGTGAAAACAGATTACCCTAAGACAATTACAGTGTCAACTGATTAAGAAACTCCTGCACTGCTAGGATTGTGGAATTTAGTTTAAAAGGACAATGAAGACTTTGTTGAAAAGTGAACACACTTGAAAGACTTCAGGAAACTTGAAAACTCTTTTTTTCTTTTAGTATCACATTCTGCAGGAAAGAGCTATTGGCCTCTCCTTAAGTTAAATTCAACACACCATTTCTTTCCTGTTTAAGTGTCCAGAGCGAAGTTTCACATAACCTTGTTAAAAACAAACGCATCTGTATCTGTTCCTCCTGAGGATGTAAGCACTAACAGATAATCCAGAGTAATAAAGGCAGCAGAGCCGCATGAAAAAAAGAGTTGGATCCTAATAGTAAATCTGCACTCATTTTATCCACTGCCATCATGGCTTCATCAAACACGACCAACCTTCTTTCAACCTTCTCCCCAAGCCGAGGACTCAGACAATTCAGCATCCATCTGTAAGACAGTTGGCTTTATTATTTGAGTTGCTCTTCTCTCTATTTTCTTGAGCGCCACTAACCTTGAGATGTGGATGCCAGAAGCAATAGCTTTCATAGATTTCATATTAGGAGCAAAAGTATTTGCTGGTTTCCCTGTTGTAATCTCTGTCAAAACTCTGTAGTTCCCTCCAGCTCTGTTTCCTCTACAAGGACAATCTGCTGCTGACACCTGTTGTCAGCATTGAGGGTAGTTTAGCAGGGACTAAACATTACCTAGGGAAAATACTCTCAAGACCACACTGCATGCAGCTGGATTTGAGAAACTGCAACTGGGTTATGCCCTCCCCCTTCTCTAAGAAAAAAAGGGAACAGTGGGGAAAAACAAGGCTTTTAGCATAGATGCAGGACCAGCTAATTTGTCACAGTTGATACTTGCACAACTCTCTGATTTACTGGAGACAAAGGATGAACTCAAAGGGCTGGGAACCATGAAGTGGGTAGTTCATTCTCCCTAAGTTTACACAGAGAAAGAAAAGTACAACCCTCTTGTATCTTTGGACCACAAAATTGAGACCACAATCCGTTATGACAAGGCTGAGTGTAGGTTTGGAGAGGGGGGAAAAAAAGTAGGTTATGGCTTAATTTGTAAGCACACTGGATGAATTCAAAAGCATGTCTGCTTATAGGACTTATAACAGGATATTGTAATAGCTGCACTGAAGTAGGCTTATGTGGCCTGTGTGTAATTTAGATCCAAAAGGAGAAGCAGTGTCACTTACAGTGAAACTTAACTCTGAGGTATGTCCCCCATTCTCTTGCTTGTCAGGCATTTCAATTATCTCTCTGGTACTTTGTTATAAATAAAGCTGCAAGGAGATCTTCTAACCCAGGCTGTCTGGAAAAACCAAAAGCTCAGAGGACCCAAGATACATTTGTATAATAATTGAGTTTTAACTGAGAACTACCCAAACCTGTGATTAATTTTTTACACAGAAAAATCCCAAAGTGTTATACCGCCACAAAAGTACAATATTTACCCAGCCAGTCATACTCAAGAGCCACCACCAATCTTTATTTGAAAGGCAAAAACCTCTAAGACATGTGCAATCTGCACTTCCAACAGCTGGCTTTCTGGCCAAGGAAAGTTAAGCCTTACTCTCAAATGCACACAATTTCAAATACTGTCTACTGTGCTACTGTCTGAATTGCAAGACAGTTGTATTAACTTCGACCAGCTTAGTTCTATAACCCTTCTCCTTTCACCTCCTCTCCATCGTCTGTCCTGCTACATGCAATACCTCTCTTATTTCAAAAGAAAAAATAAATTATAGATTTCACAGCATAGAATGTATCTCTTTTATGCCCCATTTAACACTGTACATACAACTAATAGCACCACTTTTACATTACCAAGTTAAATAGATTTTATTTTGCTGCTTTAAAAATATATATTCTAGCAAGTCAAGTGATTTACAGAGGAGATTACCATCCTGAAGGTTAAATTCAGCTTCCTATCAGGAACATTCTCCAGTCATTTCTCCTATACTTATTTGCAGGCAGTCTAATATTTATCTTTTGTTCATTAAAAATCTTTTTCAAAGATTTTTGAAATTTCTGATTTCAGACTTACAGAGTCTGAAAGGCAATTCTCTTCTCTTCTGCACATCTTCTTACCTGTACATCCATCCAGACCATTGAGATCCTGGGAAACTCAGCTCATACACAGAGCATGCCTAATTAAAAAAAGGGCAAGGAGTGGAGAAGAGAGTAAATCCCCAATGTTAACCCAGAAACAGGGTGTGCTTAATCAACCTGCACTGATTTCACCTGAGCAGTTGCTTTCCAGGAACCTTCCTAGAGATCGTGTCTCCAGGTAGCCAAGGAGGAAGCATGAAACAGATAATTCTAAACTGTTCAAACAGCCACATCTGCCTCTAAAATGCAATCCTGAAACATCCTATACAGTGTTACATTACCAGAGGACACCTTCTGTTTTTACCTCTTGAAATTCAAAGCACTCATTAAGGGCTGCTTTGGTTTTCTGTAACTGGAGGGCAGGTTAAATTTAATTTAATACCTCTGTTGCAAAAGGTGATGGAATTTATAGGTACCAACACTAGCACTTTCCTGCTCTCAGTTACTTACACTTTTGGACTTAATGGTAGTGGAAGGAAGTACATATTGCTCATTACTAATTCGTTCCAAATTTAAACTAAGAGTTAAATCTCCCAGAGTAGCCTCAAACACCACACAGCATCTGTGAACTTACATATCTTTCCAACCAGGAGACTATCTGGATTCCCTGTGTACTTTTCATCTGTCATTGCTGTGTTAGAAAATTAGACTGCCCTTCCATGACAAGATGGGAACTGCTAAGTTAATGACCTGTACTGCTTTGGGACAGTGTCTTTAGGAGCACAGTAAAGGTTTGATCAGTTACTGTATTTTTCCACCCTGGGAGTGATAAAACACTTGGAGGAAGATATTCACACAAAGCTGAGAATTATTGAACCAAGGGGTGTCTTGAAGTGGCAAGTTGCCAAGCTAAGGCCAGGTCAGGCCCCCAAAAAAGGGGCTTTTTAGAAAATGTCTTTATTAGAATAGCTGTATGGACACACTGGCAGATACCTCATAAAAAAGGTACAAACAATTTCATAGTTGTAAAAATATTTTTCAAGAGTGCTACTGTTCACAAAAATTACACTTCACTTTAAAAAGGCTGATGAAACACTGCTGATCATTTGAGCTCAACAAATAACATAAAAAACATCTACTATGGATGTGATCTAGATTTACCAGCTTCTCAGCCATGCTGGTAAACTGCCTCCTAAATGGTCTGCTAAGTAAAAAAGGTAACTTAGGTCCAATATAACATTTCTACATAATATTGCTAATTTTGTGACTGATGTGCTAGAAGAGGCAGGAAAATGAAGTTCCCCCATACTTCTTTGAGTTTGGAGCACATCTTGGAGTTGTGCTAAGCCATGCTTTTATGGCTTAAGGATCACAAGGACTTAAAGGATCTGAAGGAACCAGTTGTACTTGCAGTAGATTCCCTGGAATTTCCTAGCTTGGAGCAGATGGTGAGGAACCATATAGACATACACACAGACATGTCTACACCTGCAGGAAGGTGGGCCCCCCCTTAAAGATGGCTTTGCAAGGAGGGTGGGAAGCAAAGGGTTTGCAAGTTTTCTGTTTTGAAGTGTCTGCCTAAAAACATTTTAATTGCCTAACAGCTACAAATAAATGTATTGCAAATGGACATAAATATAGATTCATTTTGAGGCATTTGGCATGATTACTTTCCTTAAGTGATGAAAATTACTATGTAAACCAAAGTCATAAACTGAGTGAAATGATTAACTCTCAAACCACCATCCAAGCAGTAAAACCTCCAAACTAAAACAATTTTAAAATAGTAAAACAATTTTATATTCAAGTATTTCTTCCCCCTGCTGAGGCTTAAACTTGTAATTCTTGGTGGAAATAGTCAGCACTAGAACTTCTTATCAACAGAATTAATAATTTTAAAAAATCAGAAACGACTGCTAATGATCACACTATAAATTTAATTAGCAGTAATGAAAAATATGCCATTTTGAGTCAGTTGTCATAAACAAGTGAAATACAGGACAGTCGGTCCACCCCATGACTATAATAACCCCTGTGATAGAAATAAAATGTTAAGTGAGAGGGTAATGGATCACTTTTTTTTTTTTTTTTCCCCCAGATCATATAAATAAGGAATGTCATCTATATTATTATGCTAAGTTAAAGTTTGATTAGGTGCTGGGAAGACATATAAAAAATGCTTCATAAAAGTATAGAAAGTATAGCAGTAATCTGAAAGATGCTGAAATCTCTCCAAAGTCATCCAAAAAGAGAAACTGTGGGAACTGTAAGAGCAGAGAACCACATCTTAGAAATTGTTAATGCTTCTAAAACTAAATCTATGTAATTAAAAAATATTCAGAAAAATAGTGCAGAAGAAATACAACTGAGAGTGAGGAAAGAGTTTTTATCTTTCATAAACATAGTGAGAATGCATTTTCCCAGAGAGAGGTCACAAGAATAAAGCACCTCTTAAGGAAAGAGGTGCTTTTGCTTTTCTTAAGGAAAACAGGAGCTGCCCAATCCACAAACTGTATAGCTACTGGAGTAAAGGGGAGACAGAGTCTTTCAGCACTACCCAGAACTTCCACTGGCTGTTTTAGATTTCTTTGCATGATACTGACTGAAGCTTTGCAATATTAGCAACCACTTTTCTACATTCTATCTCTTTGTTTTTTAGGTTTGCTCGACAACATCATTGCCCCCTGGTAACTTGCAATAGTCTGGGAGTAATGCATCACCACAATAAAGGGCTAAGAACTCAGCAACATGTTTCCTGCATCAGTCTGATTTTATACAGAGCTTAAAATGGCATAGAATTGCCAATGTCATTATTTTTTAAATGTGGGGGGGTTGCATAAATTAGACTGTAAGCAGTGTCCTTCATTGCCATACTCCATGGCTGGCATGATTTGAGGAGCAGCCTTGGTTTTGATAACAAAAGCTCAATTCTAACCCCAGAGACCAGCCCTAAAGGCAGGGCAGAGTGGTGGGAGCCCCCCAGTTCCTCTGGGGTCCCTGCAATGTCTGCAGCACATGCAGCACCTCGCCCCTTCCTCTGGGCTCTTCAAATGCTGAAATCACCTCTCCTTCTGTTCTTTATCTGCTTTCTCCTGCCCCCATCAGCCCCTCCCCACCCAATGGGCTTCAGAGCAGAAAAATTAAGAGAATAATTCAGGTTGGATTTCTAGGTATGACTCTGGAAAGACAAAAATGAACTCAGAACACAACCCAAGCATCCACTGAGGATGAAGAAGCCACCCCCTGGCTGGATCCACCATCCATAACCAGGAGCTCTGCCATCAGGCTAAATCTCACTACCATGCATGATGGAGAGCAGCCACACCCTTTCTGACCTCTGCCTGCACCGCTCCCTCCTTAGAGTTCTCCAGAGGAAAAGTTTGGACACACAGACACAAGTGTGTCTGCTCTGCCTAGAGCTCAGCAGCTGCAGTGTGAGTAGTGATATCCTCTGCCCAGCCCTCCACTGGCCGGGACCTGTGCTGCACAAATGCCAGGGACAGCCTTTATCCGGGGTCCTCACTCAGGCTGCTGCTCTACCCCACCACCAGTGCTGTCTGTTAAGGATTGTCATACATTTGTACTAAGTATGGCCCCACACTTGTCTGTGGACACTTTCTGCAAATCTCAGGATTTTGCGTTTGTGTTCCATATTCGTGGTGTATCCTGCAGACAAGGGGCTGGGTACCAGATTACTCCCACTGTCTCCTCTGGAAAAGAAAGCTCTGTTGCCTTCTGTCTTGCAAGGCAGGAAATTTTTGCTCAGGTTCCTCTACCACAATTATCTGGATTTCTAACTTGTGAATCCTCTACTGTTTAATCAAAAGGAAGCTGTTAGTTATAGAACAAAAATTTAAACCTTAGAATTATTTCTCTGCAGTGACTTATTTATCTGTTAATCTAAAGCAGGTGCCTGATACACATCTTCTTGCTACTCAGCAACTCAGAAGTTGTAGTAACAATGCCGTCTTGCTGTGCTGAAGAAAGCAACCCATTTTGAGATTTTATTCTTCTAAATTGTCATGTCATCAATTCCTGATGAAAAGATAGTTGTTTACTTCTTTCACACAAAACAGAGGTGGATACTTTCTGTCTGTCAGAAACAGGCTCAGACAGGAGGGCTGTTTCTGGGTTTCCCTTTTGAGGACTGGGTGTGTTGCCTTTTAAAGCTCTCAGTTACTCCAGCTGATACCTTACAAAAAACATCTAATACCCCTAATTACCTGGGAGAGAGAGCTAATTGAGATGCTATCAATAATGAGCAAGGACTAGTCCACTTTAGTTCCAGAGTCAGAAAAACTCTGATGTTTTTATACAAAGAAGGGAAGTCTGACTGAAGAAAAACTGTTCTCACAACAGCTACATTTTTTACCCTGTTCACTTGCTAAAATATTATTGCACCTTCTGACACAATAATATGTTTCAGTGCACTTAGTTCACCAACCACAAGCACCTCAGCTGCAGGTCACAGATTAAGAAGAGCTGCAATAGTTTTGGACAAGAGTCCAGGAGATCACAGACTACAGCACCCGAGGCGTTTGCAAGCAGCCAGGAAGAGCCATGGGGCTGGAAGTGCCCTCCAGCAGTCCCAGAGCCTGAGCTGCCCTGGATTAGCCAGACTCCAGTGGGACTGAGGCATAGATTTAGAAGAATTAAAGACTGTAGTCAAAATAGATAGTGCTGAGATAATGTAGCTAGGACTTCCCTTTTGCTAACAGAAGCCAGACTGAAAGAACTGATAATCCTTGGAAGGAACCGATCAATCAGAGGAGCTGTCAAACTAGGGCTTCTGCATCCTGAATAATCAATAGACCCCATGAATACAATACAATCATAAATCAAACAGTCCTGGGAAAAACAGGATTTAGCTGTCACAAACACTAAAGGTTAAAAAGTCAGAGCTGAGGAAGACAATCTTACTTCATCATTTTGGGACCCCACCCCATTAAAAAGACCACCGACCCATTTCAAAGAACAAACTACGCATGCTTGGTGGCTTTTTGGGCTAATTACCATACGAAGCGGGGAATGGGAGGTATCAGAGCTATGAATATGCATTTGTAGTTTGTGTATTCAATACTTCTGTAGATAAAAGGCCCTGTGATGATCTGTAAATTGCGCGTGTGTTTCTGGGAGCTATCCCACACGCTGCCCGGCGTCGTAATAAACATACACTTTCTAACTTTAAACTGTTAGAGAGTCTTTGTCCGTCATAGTTGGATATTGGTATTAGATCAATGTCCATAGTTTTTTAATAAATCATTTTGGCGAGCCAGCCAGGAGAACTGCTCTTTCTGGCCGTGGGGCCGGTGGGGTCTAGGACCCCTCAGGGCGCCCACCCGGAAGTTTTCGGGGTGAGGGCTCCTCAGACCTTACCGTCCACCCGGGGAAAGACCTGAACCTCCTGGACTACGGACAAAAGGTATGTTTAAAGAAAAATGTATTGAATGAAGGTACCTTTGAATAGAGGCGGCTTATAAGTCATAAGAGACGTCTTATGCAAAGCAGAGGCCTGGGTTTTGGAATCTCCGAGGAGTATTGTTGTTGTGTTGTTGTGTTCCAGGTAGAGCTGGTCACTTGTTGGCTGCATTCCAGGGGAGGAAAGCAGCGGCAGCATAGAGATGCTGTATTGGGGGCGTAGTGGCCCCATCTTTGGTTTGTCCAGGTAAAGCTGGTCACTTGTTGGCTGCATTCCAGAGAGGGAAAGCAGCAGCAGCATAGAGATGCTGGTATTGGGGCGTAGTGGCTCCATGTTTGGTTTGTCCAGGTAAAGCTGGTCACTGTGGGCTGCATTCAAGGGGGAAAGCAGCGGCAGCACAGAGCTATTGATATCGGGAGCGTAGTGGCTCCATCCATGGTTTAAAGGTGCACTTTGGTAATTCATAATCTGAGAGGCTAGCCTGAATTTTTGAGGTGAACAGGGTCCCGTTTTGAGTTGCGGTCGCGAACGCTGGATGTGTGTGTATTCGTGTCTGTTTGGGTTTTCTTTGTGATTGAGTGACTGTATGTGTGTGAATTGTGAAAGTTTGTGTTGTAAGTGTTTTTGTTTTTAAGAGATTTTAAAACCCCCGCCGATCTGCGGAAGGATATCTCTGCTGAAAAGCAGAGGAATTCGGGGGGGGATGTGCTTGGGCCGTGACTGGAGAGTGTCACGGAGAGCGCTGTAATTTCTGACCGCATAACTGATAGTGTGATTTTAATCAGTGTGCTGTTCAATAGAAAAACATCTGTGGGTGAATAGGCTGTTTGTTGTTTATAAGAAAAAAAAAAAAAAAAAAAAAAAAAAAAAAAAAAAAAAGTTTTGGGTGGTTTTTTGTGACAGATCACAGTGATCAGGCAGGAATCTGGGTTGTCCCGGTAACCGGCAGGGAGCCGGGATTTGTCGCCTCCGGCTGTATCTTTGAAATTCTGAAAAGCCTGATGTGTTTGTTTTAACTATTGTTTGTTTGTGGAATACAGTTTTAATTGTAAAAAGAGCCAAAACTGCCTGACCGAGAAACCCCCCCGCTTTTTCCTCAGTGCAAAAATTTGTGGAGTGTTTTTGAACCCATTGTTTTGTGAGCCTAAAAAATTGCTATCCCATAAACAGGTTTTGGTGAAGGGGGACAGTGTATAAGAAGTTGATTGCAAATTTTCTTCAATTGTTAACTTTTTGTTTTAAGCACAAGAATTGGAAAGCTGGTTCAAAGAGTTTCCCTGCCCAGAGATGGAATTTCAGAAACCCTAAAAATTAATAACCAGTAATTTGAATTATGTGTCTGGGTAATCGCGTGGGTTTTTCTTTTAAATAAAAAAAAAAAAAATTTCCTTTTTTATGTAAACACAAATTCTTTCTTCAACAGCTGGTGCTTCGAGCCTTGTTTTAAAGAATACATATTGCTAACTTTTTGTTTTAAGAATAGAAGGAACAAGAATTGAAAAGCTGGTTCAAAAAGTTCCCCTGCCCAGAAACGGAATTTCAGAAACCCTAAAAATTAATAACCAGTAATTTGGATTAAGTGTCTAGGCAATTGTATGGGGTTTTTCTTTTAAGTACCTCTGATGGAGAGTGATTTAGAGATTTGGGAAAAGGGTTGCTAAGAAAATGAAGTTTGTAATCAAGCAGCATTTACCAGATCCCAATTGTTGCTTGATGCCATAACAGAAAAAAAAAAAAAAAAAAAAAAAAAAAAAAGAAATAAAATTCTTGATAAGACACCGGGGCAATAAAACCCTAACACCTGTAACCAGTAAGTTTAATGTAAAAAAAAAAAAAAGAAAAAAAAAGAAAAAAAAATAATAATAAAAAAAAAAAGAAAATAGATTAGGTGTTTCCTGGAGTGTAGGCTCCTGACATGCTGGCAGGGCAAAGAAAACTTTTTAAAGATACTGAAGGAGTGTCAGTTTAATTTCAACACTCCTATCGTGCCAGTAAAGAAGCCTGACAAGTCATAACTTAGCTGTTTACAAGATAACTGAAGGCTTGTATTCAGTAGTTGCTAACCCTTATATCTTAACTCATTTACTGTTTTAGATGTGCAGATGCTTTCTTTTGCCTCCCTCTCCATAAAGCCAGCCAGAAAATCTTTTCATTTGAGTCCTTTGAAGTGGTCCTTGCACAAGAGAACCTCAAAGTGGATAGAAGATATTTGGGGAGCAGCTTGCAAACAGTTGCTCCAGTATGCAGAAGACCTCCTAATAACTACCCAGATCCAGAGAACATGAGTGGACCGGACGGTAAGCCTCCTAAACTTTTTGGGCTTGCAGATCCCAGAAGAAAGCCCAGCTGATGAGGCAAACAGTCATTTACCTGGGTTAAGAAAGCTATTCAGGCCTTTGACCAGCTAAAGAAGGCTGTCATGTCAGCTCCAGCCCTGAGACTTCCAGAAGATTGTGGTAACTAACATTGTGAACCCAGCTTCCTTCCTCAGCGAGAGTGTAGGAGAACCAGTGATCCACGACCACCTGAAGACCATCGAAACCACCTACTCCAGTCACCTGGATCTGAAGGACACTCCGGTTGAGAATGCTGAAACCTGGTTTACTGACAGAAGCAGCTACGTTGTCAGTGGAAAGAGGCATGCTGGGTATGCAGTTACCATCAGCAGAGAGGTACCATTGCCCACCAACACCTCTGCACAGAAGGCTGGACATTTACTCAAGGTATGCCTTTGAGGTAGTCCTTGCACATGGAGCCATTTGGAAAAAATCCTAAAGCTGCTAGATGCTGTGCAGCTACTTGAGAGGATGGCACAGATCGCATCAAAAAGTGAGCTCTAATTGGAAGAATATGCTGGCGGACAGAGAGGCAAAAGACGCAGCTAAAGGTGAGGTACCCGATGAGACAATTGAGGCAGCACTTCAAAATAGATAGTGCTGAAAGGTAAGCCAGTATATAATATAAAGGGTAAGAAACTTATTAAAGCAGAAAAAGCAAATTATAATCAGGAAGGGTGGGCCATGACAGAGAAAAAGAAGCTTGTAGTACCATCCTATTTGTTATGGCCATTAGTGTAAAGAGAACATGGGAAAACACACTGGGGAATAGACCTCTTGTATAATTATTTGAAAGAAAGAATTGTGGCCAGAAAGTTACAAGGTACAGTGATACAGGTAACCCGTCAGTGTAGTCTTTGCCTCCAAACTAATTCCAAAAATACACCAAAGCCTAAAATGGGACAAATTGGGAAAGGCTGTGGACCTGGGCAACAATAACAAATTGATTTTACAGAGCTGCCCAGGAAGGGGGGATATCGTTACCTATTGGTGTTAACTGATACCTTTTCAGGATGGCCAGAAGCCTTGCCTACTAGAACGGCTACAGCCCGAGAAGTAACCAAAGCACGGTTGCAAAAATAATACCGGGGGCAGAGTTCCAGCCACCATATCCCCAGATAGAGAGCCACAAGTATATGGTGGCCCTAAGAAATATGTCGCTGGAGCTCAAAACAAAAAAATTAGACAACCTAGAAATTAAGTCTTTTGCAGAAAAGTTCTTGGAACCACAGTGAGAAGGAGCATTCCAGATGCTTCTTACTACTTTCACTACAATCAAGATCAAAGAACAGAAGGCCTGGATCCATCACTCCCGAGTGAAGAAAGCTCCAAAAGGAATCTGGACGATGAACTAAAAGACCACCGTGAAACTCACTCGGAACCACAAATAGATGGACTAATAGTTATTATAGACACTATGTGGAAAGTTGTAATTATTGCTGTAATAAGCTTAACCATAACAAGAGTCAATGCAATACTGCATAGGTACAATGTGACTGAGATAAACAGGTGCCAAAGAAAAGCTTATGATGCTTACTCTCGTAAGGCTTTAAATAAGATGCTAAGAGTTATGGGAAGGAAATGTCCTCCATTTAAACTCAAAATAGAGGGGTGTGCAATAAAAGAGTACCTGTAATAGAAAGGCTGTGATCCCCAGGTGTCATCTAGAAATCTCTCACTGGGGTGCTAGAAACAGAGTTAGGAGTATTTCACCTATAATCCTGTGACTAGTACAGTGACAGCCTTTGTTGTAACTATACATGCCAATAGTCCCCTAAAGATTAAATCATGAGGGAACTGTATTGTACCCTTCTAAACACCGAATGTGAGCACAAGAAATTGAAGGAAAATAGCAAACTGTTAATCTAGAGCCCTGTACTGCAAGCAGACAGTTAAGATCTGTCACTTTGAGACAAACAGAAAACTTCACTGGTGTATACAGGGCAAGGTTGTGTCTGTCCAAAGAGAGCATGCCACATCATAAAAATAGACAACCAAATTATTTGCAATTTTGTCAGAATTAAGGGATGTGATTTTTACTATCGGGCACCTGTAAGATAACCCATAGGAACATCCCAGATTGAAAGAAATCTTAAAGGAAATTAAAGAAGAGGGAAGAAGGACATTAATTACAATTCACTATGACACAGAAACCATCAAAGGAGTATTTAAGAGGCTTGAGGAACATTTGTCTCATCACTAGTGGGATGTGCTTTTTGGGTGGTCTCCAACAGCAACTGGTATACTAAATGCCTTACTCCACCCTATAGTTGTGTTGCTTATTCTAGTTAGTATAAGTCTAGTTTTATCTGTTGCGATGCTTGTTTGGAATTGGAAGATGCTACGACGAATAGCAGCCTTAACCTCATTATCAAAAGCGTATGGCTTGGTCTTAAGAGACACTAGCCGTACAGATTGGATTGATGAGGAAGACACTTTTGAGTAAAAGAATTTACTCACTTTAAAAGGAGAAGTGGGGAAAATGAGGCATAGATTTAGAAGAATTAAAGACTGTAGTCAAAATAGATAGTGCTGAGATAATGTAGCTAGGACTTCCCTTTTGCTAACAGAAGCCAGACTGAAAGAACTGATAATCCTTGGAAGGAACCGATCAATCAGAGGAGCTGTCAAACTAGGGCTTCTGCATCCTGAATAATCAATAGACCCCATGAATACAATACAATCATAAATCAAACAGTCCTGGGAAAAACAGGATTTAGCTGTCACAAACACTAAAGGTTAAAAAGTCAGAGCTGAGGAAGACAATCTTACTTCATCATTTTGGGACCCCACCCCATTAAAAAGACCACCGACCCATTTCAAAGAACAAACTACGCATGCTTGGTGGCTTTTTGGGCTAATTACCATACGAAGCGGGGAATGGGAGGTATCAGAGCTATGAATATGCATTTGTAGTTTGTGTATTCAATACTTCTGTAGATAAAAGGCCCTGTGATGATCTGTAAATTGCGCGTGTGTTTCTGGGAGCTATCCCACACGCTGCCCGGCGTCGTAATAAACATACACTTTCTAACTTTAAACTGTTAGAGAGTCTTTGTCCGTCATAGTTGGATATTGGTATTAGATCAATGTCCATAGTTTTTTAATAAATCAGGACCAAGACTGAGAAAGAGAATTCAGGTTAAAGAGCCCTGCCCCAGTCTACAGAGTCAGAAATGTCTCCAGAGAAACAGAAGCTGACTTGCAGTAACTTGGATTATCTCCTTTCCCAAACTGACGTTCGACACCACCAAAAAAGGCAGTTAGATCCTAGTTTCAATGTGCACACACTGGGTGGGTATTCTCAAATGATTCAACCCAGTCAAATATACTCTACAACTTATTGTAGAAACAGCAGGAATGCCCCCCCTCTGCAGCTGGTATATTTTGTTTTCAGCAAATTGATCTTAGTTTTAAATTAAACCAAGTTTTGCAAATATTTTTTTGCCTTAAGTATTTGCTGCCCTCACTGCACTTTCATTTCACTGCAGACTGGGTATCTTCTTCAAGTAAGATGCTCTTCAAGTAAGCAGGAGCATTTTAGGTTGATATGCAATTCGAGTACATCTAAATAGAAATTTTCAACAATCTCTAGTGTCCAAACCTCCTGCTGTCACAGGGCTGTCCCCCAACATGTATCAATCCCTCTCTTCCAGTCTACACACCACAGAAACTAGAAAAAGGCACAGACACTCCCATGCCATCTTGAGAATAATAATTCCTATCTATACTGATCACACAGTTCCAACACAGTAATTAACATAACATTTTTCTAGCAAAAAAGCAAATCTTCTGGCCAACAACGGTCATATATCAATAGTTTCTAGGGCCAGCAGCTCACAAAAACACACTTCACTGCACCCATTTCTGCATCAAAGCTGGGGAAAATACATAATAATCACAAGAATGTACAAGAAAATGTTCAGAAAATACTAAACTGCTGTGATTTTCTTGTGTTACAGCGTTTTGTGGTCAGTTGCAGCTTCTGGGTTTGGAAGACTCAAGTAGGCAGGGAAATTTATGTTACACAATATCCATGGGCAGGAACCTAAATCACAGAACATGCTCAGTGGAATTCTCTTTTCATAACTATTACCTGTTACTTATTACAATAGTTCAAGCAATAAACCAAAATATTAGTCTCTAAAGGTCATTTCTTGGCTGTAGTTACAATCTCAATCAAAAGACTAAAACTCTGCCTGGAAGATAACTAGAGGCAAGGGAAACAACAAAGCCACATTACTTCTGTGAATTGGAAAAAAAGCGAAGTACAACACATTTCAGTTCTCTTTATGCTTCTTATTTAAGAATTGCTTTTCTATAGCTCTAGAATTGGTGACTATGTAGGAATTACAATTCAAATGAGATTTGTCTAAGCTCATCCTTGTACAACAAAATTTGCAAAAATGTATTAAAATGTTTTTTAAATGCGGCATCTGCTTTTCAAAAACCTTTGCACATAACAAGCTAGATGACTTTTCTCATGTTCAGTTTCTCATTTGAAATATATTACAATATAAAACCTGAACTGCAGTGTAAAGATAAAGAGGCAACTTGATAAAACATGGTAGGAATTTAAATCAACTCATTACACAAATCATTGTAAGTTTACAGAGGCCAATCTATTGTTTAAAGGAAAGGAGATTCATATTTAGCAAACGGCAAAGACATGGAAGCAGAAAAGACTTGCTGTTAGAGCAGCATACACAGCTATTAGACAAATTTTAATTGTGGAAAAAGCTGTAATGAAAGCCCTCAGCCTTCATCTCCAGAGGTACAGCAACCCCACACTGAAGCTAAAAGCTTCTGCAGCCCAAAGCAGCACGCATTTCCTCATCCTCTCTTCTGACCCTCTCTGGCTGGGAGGCACTCACAAAAGCTGATTCTTGCTGTTCCTCCAGGGAAGCTGGTGGATCTCTCCAGCACTCAAAGAGACTCTGAGACAACTGCTAGAAGCATTTCTGTGCTTTACACCCTCTAATTTATCTTTATGCATACATAACTCTGTCTCCATGCAGCCAGCCACACACATGTGGACACTGCAGCAATTCCTGCTCCAACTGCGGAAGCCAGTTTCATGCTCCTGGCATAAACAGGCTGAATTTATGAGCTAACTGCTAAAACAGGTGCAGGAGGCTTCTGTGAATTGGGGGTATGTGACAATGGTATTTTTATTCATGCTCATTTAAAAGCCATCATTAATGTGGCACTCTGAGCATTGTAGGTGTCAGACTTTCCCACCCCCAGCAGACCTTTCCCTTATTCCTTCTCACATCATGGGAACAAGGGACAAAAATCATTCACCCACCAAGCCCACCAAATTTGACACAGCTCAGAGCTGTCTTCAAGCTTGTAATTTCCTGCACTCTCCTGCAACCAAACAATTCTTATTTATAACACATGTTAATTATTGTTTCCTTATCATCAGGGTTACACTCAATTGTGATTTGTGCATATGTAAGACTCATGGTGGTATCTCTTTCTTTGTTTGTTAGTGACTAATTTAAAATGTTTCATTAAGCCCGAAACAAAAGAACTGAGGCAGGAGATTAAAGCATCACTGCAGGATTCCTTGGCTCTTTGACTACTATTGGTATTTGAAAAGGATTGAAAATCCTTTGGATGTTGCAGATGTAATCAGATAGCCCAGCCTCTTCCCCACACTGAATTTACAACTTCAAATTGTAGCCTATACAGTCTGACATCCCTTCAATCCCTTTGCATAAGAGAACTGTCATGTACAGTTCACACTCTTCAACAGCAAGCCATGTATTCCCACTTAATATAACAGAATTATACTGTGTTATCTTCTGGCTGAGCAGGGCCACACGTTGCCTCAGCCAAAACTAATACTGAGGCTAGACAGGATTTGCTTAAAAGGAACAACATTGCTTTGGCATCTTACAGCCTTTAAAAATCCAGATTGTTTCAGATGCCATCTTCTAGGTATCCTGGAGCCATGGCTCTAGTGTTATTTATCCCAGATGCTTCAACTTCATGTTCTACTAATAAAAGCTTTTCTACAGCCTTAATTATGTGTTTCTAGAAACCTCCATGGTCTGTGTAAGTGCATTTGTGTGAGTACGGGTGCACAGAAAGATGGCAGGAGATCCTCTCCATTGCTGAATGTCTTGCTGTATATTAAGCAACCTTTTCTTTTGGGGAAGGGGTGGGCAAGGAGGCATGCAAAAGGGAAAAGAGATCTCTCTTTTCTCATTATTATTTTACTTTCCAATTGACCTCTTTCACAAAATGCAGTAGAACAGTAACGAAAGAATATAAATATTTTATGCAATTGGAAAGCTTTAATTAGTGTTTCTTTAAGGGAAGCAAGATGTGAAAACTCTTGTCTGCTGATTTGTCAACAGCATTGAACTTGATCTCCAATACAGATGTTTTACACCAAGGGTTAGAAGTAGCAGCAATAGAAATGCTGTTGATTTCTACTAGTGGGCCAGAGAAACCAGTCCTGTTGAAGGGCCTAGCCTCAAAGATGACCTTGATATATCACCAGCCCTAACTCCTGAGCTGGGAATGGAACAGTTGAATGCTGAAGCCAGCAACAGGCATTGCAGCTGAGGAAATCAAAGTGATTTATTAGTTTCCTGCCCTTGTTAATTTTAAATCAACAGAGGAAGGGAATTTATGCTCCCACTACAGGCCAAGAGATGCAATTCTCACAGCATCAAGTGTTATTTTTATTAGCATGATTTAAATGCATTTTCTATATAAAAAGAAATCAAATATTCAGAGTTTAATAACTGGAAGAATGCACGCTCTAAAAACCTTCAGGAAGGCCTTGACAACTTACTAAACCAAGGTTTCTTAAAAAGTAATTCCTTGTTCTTACTAGAATTGCTACACTATGATATGAAATCCATGAAGATGGACTTCTCCCTCCCACACCTCTGTCCCATGCCTCTTTTTCAGACAGATGTCAGATTTCTGTGGAGGCATGGGTCCTTGTATGATGCTGCTTGCAAGTGACAAAAAATCAACTCTGGCGGTCTTTATACAGTACAAAGTCTATTTAAATATTAAACACTATCAAGGCTTTCCCACTTTCAGGACAACATATAAAAGTAATATTTCTGTGAATACCTGTGTCTGAAGTCACAGATAGACACACACACACACTAATTCATACAAGCACAATACTTAGGATTTTTTTTTTCCCTGAAGTCAGAAAAAAAGCAAGGAGGGAAGCTGGTAGGTACTCTTACAACTGGCAGTTGCTATGTTGCAGCGTTAATCTAAGCAGTCACTGCTCCACCCTTTTCTTGGTCTTTAGAAAAAGGAACACAATGACTAATAGTTGCTTTTTAAAAACTTGTGGGGTAATTCACAATGGTAAATGCTGTACGTAGTGATGCAGCTCTCAGCATCCCTGCAGTAGCTGCCACTTCCTATTGCAGTGGGGCACAGAGAAGTGCTTTACCCATCTTCACACAGGGAATCAGCGTCACAGCAAGAATAAAGAATCAGGAATACTGGCCTATACCTGTAATCACTGAGAACTTATTTCTTTCCTGCATCTCCATTGTGCTTTCATACTCAAAAGTCCTTTAATTTCACCACTAAAAGCTACCTGCTAACAGTGACACCACTTAAATTGCAAATGATTTAAAAATATTCTCACTGACTCATTTTCTTTAATGAGACAATCAGTCTTATTCAGAGCAGTAGGCCCAAACTAATAAACACACACTTATTGACTGCAACCAAATAATGGCAAACATAATGAACGGCTGTATTTTCTTCCAGATTCTTCTTACAAATACAAAAGCAGTTGTCACGTCTCTTGATGAGGCCTGACTGCCTCCGTCACCGTGTTGTGCTGCATGACGCACATCGAGATCCTGTTCTCATTGCCCTCATTAAGATGCTCACAGGTAAGCCTGGCTGGCAACTCTGTCAGCCCTTATAGCAACTGCAGGGAATAAACCTTCTGAGCGGTTTTTCAGCTTTCTGAAAATGCTTCTTAATCTACATGACCTACCACACAGTGGAAACTGCATTTATGCAGAAGGAAAATTTAACTCCACCTCAGTAAGCAATTTCATGACAGCAAAGAGGCATCCCTCAGAGAGCAACAAAGTCATTAAGCAGTTCAGATTTTAACACAAAATTACAATTCATCATGCTGTTTTCTTGGAGGTGGGATTTAAGTACCAATATAGTTGTTAGATAACGATGAGAGAATATTCACCTTTCTGTGGCATTTGAAATACACAAGAATGTGTGTGGCAGCTGGGAACTACATCTTAAACTCTTGAGAGGAAACAATGAAGTCCTGAGACCAATTCATCTGGGTTCAATGGACTGAGTTCTAACCATCAGCTATTCTGAGCAGGACTGTTTTATAACCCTTGATAATAATAGTTTGTCCAGCAAACTAGACTGGCTATATGAGACACATACATTTAGGTTTCATCCTGATGGTAATTCTGAGAGCCAGGAGAGATGACAGAATAAGTACTTGGGTGGTTCCAGATTCCATGTCTCCAGGGCCTGTCAGTGGTAGAGCACATGACTAAGGGAATGGGTATCACTGTACTCTGACCTCTGCTGCCATGAGCAGTTGAACTGAGATAATTCACAGAATTACAGACAATTCATGACCACATGCATTATTTCTTCTAATAGGAAGCATTTTTTTAACGTAAGGCAGATGGGCTTGTTCTGTAATTTGCCACACGGAAGAGGAAATCCCTAATTTATCAATTTCTAGTTTTCCACTATCCCCACATCACGGGCCTCCTCATTAAGATGAAAGTGCTGAATCTCTGCTACAGGTGGAGAAAGCTGCATGAGCTTTTCTGCTTTTCAGTGAATCAAGGCTATTGAATTGCCTAAATAAAGCAGCATTAACAATACAGTAGCAGAGAACTTTACTGCTCCAGAAACCAAAACCCTTAATGAAGATGTAGGTTACAAAATTCCTGCCTCCATATGAGGCTGGGAATAAATTAACATATTTCTAATAAAATGCTCTTGTGGGTTTTGGCTGACTTTCAACCTAAAATTCAAAAAATTGTAGCTCACAGTTACAACTTCAATTAGGTGACCATAAAATTTTGCCTTTTTTGACCTCTAAGTAAAAGGGGTCTTTTTTCTTCATGTAGTCAAGTAAAGGGAATGCAATGCATTAGTGAAATCTGAATTACCTGGTCTCCTGGCAATCTCCTGGTCAAATACAGTAATAAGCTCAGGCATCTCTGATGCCCCAACTACATTGCATATCAGTGACATTTAGAGTTAGTCACAAACTAGCAGCATAAAGATGATCCACTGGCTCATAGGACAGGAGTGACAAGAACAATCCTGACTCCGTGGATTAGAATCTCTGAAGCACTGAACTGCCCAAGGTGGAAGCGATCTGGAAATAGCATCTATTCCATTCTGGGGGTTTTGAAGAACAATTTAGACAAGCTTCTGCTGAAATTTCCTGAGCTGATTTCATTTTGGAGTTTGGTATATCTTGGAGACCTTTCCTCAGTTTCCTACATTCCGTGAAAAGGATGCAAAAGGAAGCAATGGAGTGAAACAGAGAGATGATCCTGCAGAGACTGACTGCAGGAGAACACCATCAATGTGTTTCCTTGCACTGCCCCTTGAGCCAAGGACTAGCTTTTGCTCCGTGTTTGCGCTGTGCTTAGCACATCAGGCTCCTAGTCCACTACTGCTCTCCTCAGCAGTTAGTCAAGCTCAAATTTCAAGCAGAGGACACGCGATCCTGATTTTCTCTTTTTCTACTCCCACAGCCCTCACCTCTATTTCCTACCCCATAATGGAGTTGTACTACTTCCTTACCACATTCTTTGCTTGTGTTTTACTCACATCTCCCTACCCTTCAAACCCTTGGCCCTTTGAATCAGTCAGGTCTCTAACTTATGGATTTGTGTGAAGTTCTCAGTACAGCAAAGCCACAGGTGTTAATTAGAATCTTTAAAGGCTAACATAACTTTTATTCCTCTTGTTACTACTAATAGGAACTAAATGTAATGGATTCTTTTCTCAGTTGTCCCACTGACAAGTCACTTACATACACATTACTTCTGCCAATTACAAAATAATGAAAATAGTTCTGCCTTATCATTACAAATCACTTCTCTTCTACCAAATTCTTAAAAGGGAAAAACAGCTGGTTTACAGATCAGTGGTAACTATTTCCACAAAAGAATAAAGGAGAATTAAGAGAGAAGAAAACTGTTCTCCCTTGGTTTACACACCTTTGTCATTAGAGGAAACTTCCCAATCCCTGGTTTTAAGCATATGCCTGCAGTCATACCTGTACAAAGAGCTACTCTAGCAGAGTTTCTTCAGTCCCCCACTCTTTACACATACTGATGAAAAATGATGGAATTATGGTTGGTTTGAGTGATAATGGCAAGTGTGACTGAACACTAATTTTATAATGAAATTTTAAATAATACAATTACAGTATATTGGAAAAATGCCTTAAAAAAATAAAGCACACAATGTATAATATCCATATCTTGAACCAATTCCTCCCAAGCATATTTTTAAAAAGAAAATCTAATGTGGTAGATTGGCAAGTTCTGCAGTTACACCTGGAAATGAGCAGGCAGAGCTCACCCCAGAGAAGCAGCACAGTAGCTAAGCAGCACAATTCTCAGAAAGTATCATCCAAAGTGTTCTATCAGTGAGATGCCCTGGGCTCTGGTGGCCTCTCAAGGGGAACAGCAAAATTCCAGATGTGATGCATTCTGGATGAGTCTACTTAAAACAGAGGGAAACAAGACTGCAAGGAACAAAATGGATGCACTTGAGGGGACTTAGTAAAATGCCCTAGTGGATTTGTCTAATTTTTAGCCTCTACAGTTCTGAGCCATTGCGTGACTATAGAGAAGCTTTGCTTTCCATGTCCTGCAGCACTTTGTACAGTACAAAAAGTCAGAGCATGTCTGATTAGAGTGGCTCAAGGCATACATTAATAAATGCTCCCACAGCAGACCAGTACTTCTTTTTACATCAACCTATCACCATAAAAGTGATCTGGGAAAGACCTGGCATGCTCTGACATACTGCTGAGTAGCTTTTATTCTAACCAAATGGAGAATGTGAGAACAAAAGAAATATAATTTTTAAAAAGAGAATGAGAGATAGTTCAGAATACACAGATAGACAGCCACTGTTGGCAGATGATGGTAGATGTGCTGTGTCATTTTTATTGCTTATTTTAACACATGGAAGGAGCAGATCTGAAGGCACTTATGCAAGATGTTGACTAAGGCTCTAGGATCTACCCTAGTCCCAGACTGACAACTATTATAATCTAGGGCTTGTTTCCTTCTTCTTTCATTTCCCTTTGCTGTTACTGAGTTGTGCTTGCTCTTAGATAAAATAGGTTCCAAGACAATATTTCCATTTCCTCTTTAACAAACTTATTCATGAAACCTCGTCATCTTTGCTCAATGCTCTTCTGCAACACTTACTACTGCCAGCTGGGTTGCTCCCTGCATCTTAGCAGTGACCACCTGAGGTAGTGGCATCTTTCTGACTCAGGCTGTACAAAACAAGCTGTGATAGTCCCCTGAGGCACAGTGAAGGAATATACTTGAGATGATGGACAGCAGTGAACGAATGGTAGAAGGCTGTGAGAAACACCCCTTGGCTTTTCCATGGCAGCCTTCCCCACAAGCCCCCATAAAAGGGACGGAGAGACACACCAACTGCAAACATAAACTTGTAGGAGTGGTAATATGGGACCACATTGCTGGATGACATCTCACCAGAATTACAAACAACATGGAACAACATCAGACATGTCTTGTTGTTAATGATTCAGATGGCAGAGCATCAAGTATCAGGTGAAATACTTGATTCTTTGTAAAGGGGTGATCAGCTCTTCCAGCAACTGTTGGTACCATTAAGAGGAAAACTTTTCTGCTTCCTGACTGCTAGATAGCTGGATATGATAAACAAACACTATGATAGACTTAATTGAGTAACACTAGCAAATATGTGAATTTCCATGTGTATTTAAACCTGAAGGTGAACTGAAACATTGCTATTATCAGGAAAATAAAAAGTCCCGATTCAATAATAATACCTCAGACTCAGCAAAAGGAAACAGGGGCAGAAGGACTTTTTTTATTTACTTAGAAAGTGGACATTATACTTTTTGACACTGGCTGTGAACCATGTGAAAAAAAAATAATAACTGCATAAGTAGTGATTTTAAGCAAGACTGCTTCATTAAAGACCACATGATGAGCAAGTGATGGATTTTATTGCTAAAAAGATTGGAGGCTCTTAGTGAGTTGTTAAAATGATATTACGAAAATTGTTTAGAGGTCCACACTCCAGAGATGCAAAGTCATTACTTCTACATACCAATGCATCTCTAGAGTGTGCATAGATGTGCACAAGTACTTTAATATCATGGTGGTTTGCTGTGGTGAACATAGAGTATAGGGTCACTTAAACAAGTTTGATTTCAGTCTTGGAATGGGATTACACACAACAAAATTATGCAATCCTGATATCCTGCATGGCACCAGGAAGCTTTCTAGTGTTAACAACTCACTTCCTTTTCCATCTCCCATCTCTACAGCAAAATGCTGATAGGCCTTGCTGATGATCCTTAAGAACAGAAAAGAATACATAGATGTATAAAATCCAAAAACAAAACAAAACAAAACAAAAACAGAAAAAGAAAAAAAAAAAAAAAAAAAAAAAAAAAAAAAAAAAAAAAAAAAAAGTCCATTTATGACCTGCATGATTGAGGGAAGTTTGCACTCAGTGCCAGGCATCTGGTTTCAGCTGCTAGCCCATGTTCCCAAAGGGGTTGGTCACAAATGCCAGATGCAAGACATCCAACTTCTTGTGGATGCAAGCTATTTTTAGTAGCACTTTAAAGTTCAAGAACAGTGATATGATTCTGAATTTATCTCCATGTTTGGTACTCTGACTGTCAGCTTCTGCAGGGTGGTGAAATATGGAGTGGTCTAAACATGCTGACATCTCTGTCACCCCTTGAAGTGGTCACAGTCAAGTAAAAAAGGAAGAATAGCTTGAGGAATACTGGTATTCATCTGGTGGTATTGTCAGCAAAATTGTGAATTTATTTCCCCATTGAAGTCCTTGGTTTTGCATGACCCAAAATTGATTTTTTCCCCCCTAACACCAAGTTTTATTCCGGCTTCATTTTTTTTTTTTTTTGTCAGCTTCACCATTAGAAGTCTCCCATTCCACAAGGAGATTCCCTGACTGGCTGCACTACTAGTGAGTCAGGATAGGACATTGTCTTTCTTCAGATCTTATCAAATATGTTACAATTATAATAGAGGTATGTCATCTGAATAGTTATGCAAATAAATCTCTCCTCGAGGGAGTTATTTTCAGACTCAATTGTTCCTGAGGAAGGAGTGCTCATGTGGTAATATAGGCTATTGATGGGCCTGTGTGTGTATTCCAGACCTCTTCAATCAGTTGGCCTCTTTCAATCCAGTTAAATAGACTCGTGAGAGCCCCAAAACGCCAAGCTTACAGATGTGTTTGGAAAATACAAGTAACCAGGTGCAAGGGAAAATCCATTAGTTGCACACTGAGGGAAAAGTAGGAAGGGAATGGAAAACTAAATATCATCAGATAATTATCATCAACACAGACTTTGGGGGTTTTGCCTCACATAACTATTTCTTAGTTATCCTCTTTAAGAAGGGTCAAAATTTGAAGTACCATAGCAAAATTGAACCACAACCATACTTTGCAGGTATGTAACCCAATGGTAAGTGACGTTCCTATTCCTTTTTCCCTACCATAGCAAGGTGGTGATTTCCTATTAGTCACACAGTATTCCCCCTTATTCTGAGCCTTAGGAGCACCATCTCACCAAAGTAATTATATAAATCTACTCAAGAATAAAACTAGACCGGACCTGTGCAACCTCTGAAAGCAAACACCTTGAAAAAAATCAGGAAAATACTTTAGCAAAGGAAACATGTAATGTCAATGATAATACAAGCAAACTTTGCTGCTTATTTTTCTTCCGTCCTAAATGTGGAAGATTAAAAAAAAAAAAGTGTCATCTGCCAAAGCTAGTCCTAACCCCCCAGGACAACCTTGTGGTCGACAGCTTGTCAGTGAAGAGGGAGTAATTTGCAACAGCAGTAAGTACCAGGAGGCTCTCCACCAGGCAAAATGCGATTACCAGGCAAAAACCCACAGTGGTAGCTGTCTGCAGGCAGAGATTACAGGAAGCAGGGACTGCTCTGCCTGCCTGGCACCTTCATATAGCACCTTCTGACAGCAGAGTTACTCCTCCCAAGCTCTTCAGAAACAGGGTACCAGAAGTCTGGAGAGCAAGGTTACAAAAGGGATGGATCCTCAGCACAGGAAGGATATTGACCCATTAGAATGAGCCCAGAGGAGGGCTGTGAAGATGAGCAGAGGACTGGAGCACCTCTCCTAGGAAGGAAGGCTGACAGAACTGAGGCTCTTCAGCCTGGAGAAGGGAAGGCTACAGGGAGACCTTACTGTGACCTTTCAGTAGTTAAAATGGGCTCACAAGAAAGAAGAGAACAAATGTTTTAGCAAAGCCTGTAGCAATAAGACAAAAGCTAATGGTTTTAAACTAAAGGAGAGTGGACTTAAACTAGATATAAGGAAGATGTTCTTTACAATAAGGGTAGTGAGACACTGGTCCAGGTTGTTCAGAGAGGTGGTGGATGCCCCATCTCTGAAAACATTAAAGGTCGGGTTGGATGGGGCTCTGAACAACCTTCTAGTTGAGGATGTCCCTGTTTATTGCAGCGTGATTGGACTAAATGAACATTAAAGTCTCTTCCAACTTAAACTATTCTATCATTCTGTGAAAATATTTGTCAATATCTGCAGGATACTTTTGAGTTAAAGAGATAAACAACCATAAAATTTGTGTCACTGAAGATCAAGGATGCCATAGAAGTACAAAATATTCACTCTTATTCGCTTGTTTCCACATGTTTCTCTGAAATAAAGATACTGCAGTACTTCTCAACAAAATAAGAATAGTCTCAATCTCTGCTTCTCTATGTTGTCAGGACTGCCTTGCTTTTTTTCTTCCATGAAAACAGTGTCATGAAACTAAGTTTAGGTTTAACTTGTAGCCTCCAGCCTAATCAAACACCCTAGGCTCCTGCAGAAAGCAACTGATAGAGATGCCCACCTGCTTCTCCCAAGACCATACACAGATCAACACTAGGAAGCACTGCAGTTTGCTGAATCTGCTCATCCTCATCTCCACAATTGTTTTAAGGGTGCAGAAACAGAGCCACAGAAGAAAACAAACTAAGAACACTTAAATAACTGCTCAGTGAGCTTGAAAAAGAGAAATCTTTAATGCAAGGGCAGACTTTCAAACTTTACACAGTGAACATGTTAACTGTAAATCTTGAAGTTTTACTGGGTGGTATATACAATCCTCCCTCAAGGAGGAGAAGGAGGGCTGAAAAAAAAAAACTACAGGACCAAAAGACAGGATGCCTTTTGGGGATTTTTGGTAGTTAAAAGACTAGAATGTCATGCTCAGGACATCTTTGTTAGAAGTGACACAGACAAACTGCCCAAATCCTTGGTGTACAAGGCAATGAATCTAGAAAAAATAGAAAGTAGACACAAAATTCCCATTTAGTTTAAGTCTATTGTCATTAACAAATTATCATTTTGTGGCTTTAATTTAAGCAAAACATTTGTAATTTCAATAAGTTGTCAACAGATCTAATTTTAACTCCATATTATACAATATTGCTATGCTTTTTTGTTTGCCTCAAATCAAATACATGGTTTATTTCATAGTCCATGGACATACAAATGGAAATCGCCTTCCATCATAACAGCTAGTAGACTTTAGTGAAGGAAATACTAGATCATGTTTTCAGATTAATTAATACTTCTACAGAACTGGTCCTTTCTGCTCCCACCACACTACTGCCTGGGCTCCCTGCCAGTGCTCACTGTCCTAGAACTATTTAACAGCTTCAGCAATACCTGTTATATTATATCCAAGCTGAGACATAGAAAAAGATGAGAGTCATAGTTGGAAGAGAGGAGGAAGGTGTCTCCCTCTCCCTTCTTCCATTAACTTTCATTCTCCTAGAGTTAGAAATGCCCATGTTTCCAGTGAAGCTCCCCAAATTACCACTGCTCCTCAAATGCTATAAACAAACTGGAGCATTGCATATGGGCCAGAGAAGTTCCCTATGAGATGCACAGGGAGCCCTGGATGTTCCCAAGTGGTGGGGAGAAATAGGAACCATTCATTTTCATGTCTAACACCAGGCTAAGTGCAAATACACCCTGTGCACCAGAATTCTGGCCAGGCATTGTTTGCTGCCCAAACACAGCTCTGATCCCAAGGCAAGGCACATAACAATCATATACTGAGTCACACTGGCAATTTTTATGGTTCATAGAATTTTCTGACTGCATTCATCACCACAACCTTCGGAGCAAGGAGCTGAAGTCCCCCAGCTGGAGTTTTACACAGAAGCAGCTCAAAACAAAAAAGAATGGAGATTTCACACTGCATGCTTGGTTAAAAGGAAATGAAATGCAGACATTCCTCTGCTACTGTACAGCTACTGAGACTACCATAAAAAAATTCTGACAATTCTTCTCTTACTTTATGGATCTTCAAATGAGCACATATATGTATGCATTTATATAGGTATTCATATATAGGTATAAATATACGAAGACATATACAATGTTTTTTTATCTCAGTGAGGTGGGAATATTGCTCTAAAATATTTACCACGGAAAGATCTCTGGATGTTAATCACCTAATTCTGTTGACAGGCAAGTGCAGTTTCACTTCTGTCACGTCCTACGCCTTACCCTGTTAGAAGAGAAAGCTGGAAGCACAGACTTGCTGTGGTCCCAGGACTCTGTTCCTCAGACTGAAAACCTGTTAGCACTTCTGAGAAACATTCTGCTGATACACGCTTAAATGAAATGTGCTTGAAAGGAGAGCTCCTTAAGGATTTACACAGCTTCCCAAAAGTGCCATTATTGGGAAATGGAAATATGTGCTGATCTGCCTGCAGAAAGGAGGATAAATGCTTTGTGAAACATTACAGAAAGCAGTAAGCTTCACTTCCATGTCAGGCCAAAGTGGATGGCAACAACTTCATTAACATCTAATTCATGCAAAGCATCCAGCAGCAAATGCAGGGCAAGGTACGTAATGCTGGCCTCATTTTGAGATTCGTGTTATGAAAAATTATCTTCTTATGTTTCTTCACTGTGGTACACACTGTTAGCAGACCTGCAGTGAACTTTTGCTGCTATCTCAAAGCATGCCACAGTGGCTCTCTTATCTCTAAAAAGACATTTAGGTTTACTTATTGCTTCTCAAAAGGCCAGTTTGCTCCTGAACAAAACCACTGATGGTAAAGAACACAATTGCACACTACTTTCATCATGATCATCTCAGTAAAGTCAGTATTTTACTAATTTTTTCACCAAATATGAACCACAAGCTGTTTAAGCACCTATGTAACTTTTATTTTGTCCAAAATGTCCGTCTGTTTCCATCACCAACAACCTATAGATGCTGTGGATTTCAAAGCTCCCTTGTTCCCTTTTATCATCTGCTTACATTAAAGGAGCTGCTTTGAGTACAAGCTTTCAGCTTTGGGACAATTTCTGGAAGACGAAAAATTATTTAAAGGCACAAGAGAGACTACCTTGCAAGGACAGATCAAAAACATGGGGAGTTTGACCCAACATGTCCCTGAAAAGAAGGGTCACAATCATCCCTTAGGATGAAAACAAATGGTTCATAAATGTGGACTTGAAAATATCAAAATAGAATTAATGCAAGGGAAGTATTAGAAAAAACGAAAGAATATATACTAATGGCAGAGTCTGTTAGCTTTAAAATATATTACAACTGGCTGCTTGATAAATGGGGTTTCCAGGTGACTCAGGCTTTGCAGGTGACTGCAGGTTTGCAGGCTCACAGGTCAGGCACAAAAAGCTACAGTAAATTGGATACCATCAAGGTGACTCCCTCAAAGGCAGAGAAGCCCTGCAGAGAAATCTTGACAAACTGGAGGGCTGAGAAAACACCAAGCTATGTCAGGGGGTGTTTAGGCTCTATATCAGGAAAAAGTTCTTCACTCAGATGGTGGCTGGGCACCAGAACAGGCTCTCCAGGAAATGGTCACAGCACTAAGCAAGAGTTCAAGAAATGCTTGGACAATGCTCTCAGGTGCATGGTGTGATTCCTGGTGCTGTCTTGTGCAGGACCAGGAGTTGAATTCAATGCTCCTTGTGGGTCCCTTTCAACTCAGGATAATGTATAATTCTATGTGGCTTTTTCCCCTTCCCCTGCTCTGAACAGAAAAGTCAGCAGCCTCCACTCCAAATGCTTTCCTACAAAGGTTAAATCCAGCTGTTAAAACCTTCTAAAAGAAGTTTCATAGCAACTTATTTTACCTGACTTTCTGAAGTCATTACAGGACAAATCACTATGCCCTGCCAACTGACCAGTACAAATCAGGAAGGCTGTAATGTGCAAGCTACTATCAGTGTTAAAAGTCAGTCCTCAGGTCTTGCTTTGCAAAGCTGATGTAGAATGCAGACAATACACAGTTTTACTAAAGTTGCAAGTTTGAGCTGTTACCTCAGTTAGAGACAAAATTTTCAGTTCATGAATGTTACACACATCTTTTCCTAAGAAGACACTATTTTCATTTACTTTGAAGAACTTCATAGAATTCCAGGAAAATTCAGGTTAGAATGGACCTGAGAAAGTTTTAAGCACAATCTTCTCAAGTCAGACTTGGCTGTGAGCTGAGACCAGGTTACTTAGGACTTTGTCCTCTTGAGGATCAAAGATGTCTGAGGAAGGAGACATAGAGACATGATCTCTTTGGGCAATCTGTTCCTTGCCTGACTGTTTTCACAGGGAAGAAGTTTTTAGCAAAATTATGAGAAATACTGCAGTTACGTGTACAGCAAACTCATAATAAAGCCTACAGTTTCTGGCCACAAACAACAGCTTCCCAGCCCCAATTTTTGTAGACAGGCCATTAACTCAGTAACAAGTTAAAACATTTCCTTTTCAGATTTGACCGTATTTTGGCAAAATGCATGAATATCCTGTTCTGCTTTTGTTCTGTTTATCATAGAAGAATGTATAAAAGCCTTTTTTTTTTACACTTATAATTGGTTCTTGTCAGCTGTTACTCTGTAATGTGGTGAGCACTCCTAGGAGGGCAGGGGATACGAAATCAAGTGAAAATTCCTGCCATATCTATGAACTCCTCAGGCTTTTTGTTTTCTTTGTAGTCTCTTTTAGAAATCCCTACAAACTCTGCAAGGCACAGAACTGAAACACACAGAGCTTACACCTAGGCAGAGAGATGATGAAGAAGGAAGAAGCATGCCCTCCACATCAGTGCAAAGGCCATACATTTCAGACTGTTTATTGATGTAATGATCTGGTTTTATTTTAAAAATCTTTCATTAGGTTACTCATATCCTTTCAACTACCTTTTTCCCCTACAGAATTATAAACTGGTGTACTACTTACACATCAATGGTGAACTGCATATGGTGCCTTTGGCAGAAACCACATTTCATAATTTTTCCTCAAGAAACAAGTTATAAAACATTGCTGTTACTGAATAACATAAAAATGCAGTTTATTATCAGCCATACTACCTACAATTATTTCTACTATTAGTCCAATGTTAATTTACAGATCAGTGCTAGCAGTTATAGGCTGGATCACTGGCCCACTAACAAGCCAAATATACAAGAAATTCACAGATAATAATGACTTCACATTTTGATCTAGGCTAGGCATGAATGCACAAATATAAGGCGAAACAGTTCTGAGAGCAGAAGGAATTCATACAGATCCAGACACCAAAATAAATGAACAGAAGGAAAAATCTGAGATACTGCAAATACTGCCATAGCACATTTTCATCTGCACATTTTCTATTTGATGGTATTAAAATTGGAGCTCTACCATTCAGCCCTTTCTCATATATAACATTGTTTCTGTGCTTCTGATGTGCATACACAAATGTAGAAAGATGAACAGGGGAATTCACTCACCTTCCAGCCTGAGACAACTGTAGAAATTTCATAATTATGAAAATGTAGAAAATGTAGAAAATGTAGAAAATGTAGAATATGTAGAAAATAACCTTTGTCTTGCCCCTTAAATTTTTACACAAACATTTTGAGAGACCCACAGATATTAGAAGACAACTTCCATTAGACTGGGATGCGTTTGGTTACTTCACACATACCTGTGTCTTTCAAATCTCGAAGTCTTCTGACTACAATGAGCAAACAGCCATGTCAACAAGGACAGAAAGGGCTGAGAGCACCACTCCACTCAGTAGCTTCACTGGTCACAAGGGTTTGAAAAACATCATAAACTTTCAAATTATGTGTGTGATCACCTTTAGCTTCTGTTATGACTTTTCAAGACAAAAAAATATAGATTAATTGAAAGGTAAGCTGAAAAACTCGTGGAAGTCATGACAACACAAACAGCCACTAATTTTTCCTTCCCTTTTATGCTTGCAACTCCGTATCTTAAGGTCTTGGAATTTACCACCATCTTCCTTTTCTCTCTTCTCCCCTTTCAGATTTCATCTTGCTGCATTCATAAAGTCATACCTTTCATTCTTCCTTTTACACAAAAGCATGACCAAGGTGCACTGCTCACAAACTGATCACAACTGAACATCAAGTCCCACTGCTTTCAAGCTGTAGCTCATGACTGCACATTCAGCATCCACAGTCTCTCTGCTCTCCATTTTGATTTAACATTTGGTTCTTGTTGGCCCATACAGTTAATCGTGTTGCTGTTAAATACAGTAGCATCTCTGCAAATCCTGCCATCTGGAACAGTTCTTTACTTACATTTCAGCAAATCACTTGCTTTAAAAAATCTGGAAGCATATCTTGTCTCCCCTTGCTTGGAACTAAATTCCTTTATGACTGAGAAAATGATACCATTGCATGTAGTGCCAGTTTCTCCCTCATAGCCAAATGTACTCCTAAACCGCTGTCCTGAACCACTCTCTTCAAAATTACAGACACATAAACCAAGATCCAGGGCTTTCAGATTGGGTTCACCTCTTTTTGATTGTTTTGTTGTTTTGTTTGTTTTTTCTTAAACAGACCATATGACAAAACCATAAGGCATCTGGGGATACAGTCTGCATTGAATTTTTTACACAAAATAAAGCTGTCTTAACCATCCAGTATTGGGTGTTCCTCAAATTACTTGAGTATAAAGAAACAAACTCCAAATAAATAGCAAAAGTCACTTATTTATGTAATTTACTTTGAAAAATTTTGCTTGAAATAGAGCAATTAGTAATTTGTCGAACAAATTGTGAAAGCTGATAGCTGCTGCTGATATACTGCCAGGCATTATTCTCCTGTTTTTGAATAAAAAACCAGACAGTACATACATAACATATATTTCTATTCTTTGTGCTCTAGTAGCTGTCTCTTTCAGGTCTCAATATGTGATCAGAATTTTAATTGAACAGCTCTCACTCTAACATCATTATTCTGTAAACATGACATTATAATAAGAGTGCAGAGTTAGCCCTGGTTTGGATAGATAACAACACAATCTTAGAATAGAAGTGAAGGAAACAGACAAAGGTTTATGGTCAAGATTCTCAAGAGGTGAAGCTTCTCTGGATTAGGCCAAAGATTTTTACTCAGTCATAAGCTGAAGAGCTAATTTCAAAGAGAGTATCCACTGCCTTAAAGAATCAGAAACTGAGAGCCATGAAACACGTTTGATACAGGTATGACCAGCTGTCACAGGGAAACTACAGCAGCTTTAAGCAAGTGATGGAAAGATATGGGATTCCAAGCCCTTTTCCTAGCTTCAACAGGTTTTTTTGGGTTTTTTTATTATATACCCTTGTTCTCTAGTTAAGCTGGCCTTTAACTAGGGTGTGACTTCAAATCACTGCCATGGAAATGGGTCCATGTGTGAGTTATCACACTGCACAAATCCAGTAAGGCAAAGAACAAGAAGCACAGTAAGAGAAAAGAGATCTTTTTTCTTAAGGCAGCATCTCCTGCCCTAGGTGCTAAGGTGCTCAGCACAGCCAGCAGTCAGATCTTTTCTGGAGAACTGCTCCATCTTGGCTGGTTCTGCTTGGTGACCTCGTCAAGGGCAAGCACCTTGTGCCAGTGTGTGTGGCCCTGGCTGAGATGTAATGTAGGACTGCAGGAGCTTCCAGCTCTTTCCATGGAGTCTTTAGGGCAGAATGAACTTGTTTTTCTCTTCTGTGCTTTTAAGAGATACATTTATTTTTAGAAGTTAAAATGTTAACTTGATTTCTCTTGCAGCTATGGTACCATAACAATGGCTAAGATTATATATTAGGAGATATATTTTCTAATTTAGTTTATCTTATTTTCTTACATTTTATCTTATCTCTGTAAATCACAGAATATATGAATCATTTAGCAGAATATGACTATCCCCAGTCTTAAGTACAAGAACTGGAAGTAGGAAAATAAAACTCAGAAGTTTCTTTTCTGCTATGGTTGCAAAACCTAATTTAGAAGAATGCCAGTCAATGGAATAAAGCTGCTATTTTTACCCTTTGGGCATACAAAATTTATCATTAAAACTTACAATTAGATAAAGGATCTGAAAGCAATATAGATTTTAAGATGGAAAATTCTTCTCAGGGAAAAAGCCACAGCATCAACTTGAAGCTAATCACAGCCTGAGATCTGGTAGAAAGAGAACAGTCAAACAGTACATAGGAGAGCAGCAAAATAATTGAAGAGTCCTGGTTCAGGACTCTTGTACATGTACAGAACAGTAGAGTAAGTTTTATTAACTCTTGACCCAGACCACTGCCTATAAGATATGTGGACATCTATACTGCAAGAGATACTTTTTGCATGGGCACACAAGTTAGGGCAGTGGCCTTTGGAAATCTTGGCCTGGAGTACATTACCAAGTGGACAAACAATAAGCCTTCTCCAGAAATCCTCACAGAAGGTATGTGCAAGCAGTATTGCATATATTTCACCTTGATTCCAAGTTTCTTTGCTATCACAAAAATAATCTCTTCTAGGAATTACAGCATTGTTTGGCATGCTTGTTATGTGCTTTAGAAATTAATTTGAAAATACATATTTACAAATACAGCAACTTTTAATTGCCGTTTATAGAAAAAATATTGTCACCATATGAGAGTCAAAAACTATCTTTTCCCTTGCTTTTAACTATTATCCTGATCTATTATACAGCTATTCTTCCCAAGGAACAAAATCCCAGCTCCTCAATTCCATCTCTACATTGGAAGGAATAGTTCTCAATCACATGTGAAATGGGAAAAGGCGTGAATTGATGTCACTTGAACTGCACAGACAAAAGAAATGAATTAATATGATAAGTATTTGCTGCTCTCGAGGCAGTAAATTGCAGGCTGGCTGAACACACATAAAAACAAATGCATTACAAAATATGGCTGATTGTTTATTCCCGACTGCCAAAAAGCTGCTCAGGATGCACCAAGAGAGAATTTCTGCAGCCAGAAAAAATGATTCTGATGATGACAAGAGAAAAAGAAAGGAATCTCCACTGCCATCCTGGCCAAGCTTAAAAATACCTAAATGTTCTGGCATTAAAAACAAAGACCAAATCACATTGAAACCCATTAAAAACTGATTAAATTAGTAGATTGCATATACTTATTGATGAAAAAGATGCTATTCAATTACTTGGAAATCACTTTAAAATGCATATTTTAAAATACTTTGTTTGGTGTTTCTGATATCTTGCTTATGCTTCTTCCCAAGTATCAGAACAATAGTTTAAGTTAAGGTTTCATTCATATGCTGCATGTAAAAGTTCACTTCAATACCTTCACTGAAAAAACACTGCAGCCTTTTTGTTAGGAACACATCTGAGGAGAGAAATTTCAGGTTTTTTCAGGCAAAGATAATATTGGAAGTAATTATTTTTTAAAAATCTACTTAAAAGAAACACCATGAATTTTACTGGAATCTGCTACCCATAATGCAGTACTAGTAGTTGCCTGATAGTGACTCCATGTTCAATTCTGAAAGCTTTGTATGAAGAGAGAGACCACAAAAAAATGGGAAGAATACTGCATCCCCTAGAAATTCTGAATCTAAGCCTTGCATCCACTCCTACCAAACTCTGAAGAAAATTACAAATTTCTCCTTTAAGCTTTGTTACGCTAGGCTTCTCTTTACAAATATGTGGAAATATTTAGGCATGCAAAGAACTTTAGGAGACCAACGTAACTTATGCAGGGCACTTCCACTGCACAAGCATGTTCTTGGCAAGCTCAGCAGGGATTGTGCACTAGGTGATTAAATGGAGCTGGCCAGCAGGACCCCAAGCAGCGCCAGCCCACTTGAGCTAAGTGCAACATGACAGTGCCCAGCCCTGTCATGACTCTGAGCAGAACAGTGAGCTCAGCCTTGCAGCAATCCAGTTCTGACAAACAGTGTCTTCAAAGCACATAAATAAACTTTGTTAATAATTATACATGTATTTATAGCGCATCCTTCCTCCAGGAATCACAAAGTGCTTTAAAAAATATCAGCCCATTCTCTGTAAGAGACTTCTTGTTTAGCAATCCCAGGATTGCCAGTACAATTGGCAAATGACATTTCACTGGAATGAGAGGTACTTCAGTGGCATCATCACTTGTTGGTTTAACAGAACTACTCTGTCTTTCTTCAAACTAGCATTTTGACACTGTGCTTTTTGAATTAATAAAACAACAATAGGATAATTGGACTGTGTTGCCAAACATGTTTATTCTCTTAAGGACACCAAAGCTTTAAAGCTAAAGTAGACATTTGCATCATATTCAGTGAAGCCATAGCTGATTTCAGCAGAGTGATTAAGACTTCAGAACTGTTTGTACAGTTGGTTGGCTGTTATTGCCCGTTCTAATACCCAGAAAATACAATTTGTTCTCTATTATTTCTCCCCACGCTCAAAGAGTGTCTGATCTAAACAAAGTGATTTTTTTCCATTATCACAATGACTGATATGTGTCCTAGCCAGCTAACCAATCACAGGCACAAAAGCAAGCATTTTCTTTATGACCAACACTTGATGACCTTGAAAAAACCTGCAACAGCACCCTGTGGGAAGTCTACAGAGCTCAAAGAAACAATTAATGTTTGTATTCATTTGAGTGCCATTCTATGTCTAGCTCTGTCTGGAGTGATGCTACAAGAACTCCATATTACTAGTGTGCTCTGCAAGCAGAGTGACACAGCTGCAGAGGCCAGGAAACAAGCACTGTGCTGCACTGAGTGCTCCATCTCTGTCAGCAAACTGACAGAAATCCCTAGAGAACAAAAATCATATCATGTACATCTAGTTAAGTTATAGCCACTACTTCAGATGTTCTAAAAATATTGTAACACTGCGTATTTGAGATAGACTGGAGCGGCCAGGGGACCTGTGTGGGTGCCACATCACTTATCATTCAAAATAAATTTCTTCCAGGATGGTGCTACATAGAGTGCTGTTATGCAGCTGCTTAACATCAGATTTCTAGAACACCATAACTTATTTATAGTGTCACAAAATTTTAATAAATTAATAAGAAATGGAAGTCAGACCCACCTATAGTTTTATTTCACCTTTCTTATTTATAAAGTTTCTTTAATGAGACCTGATATCCAAGAATTCAGCTTTATGTTTCAGGCAGGTGATTTTGCCTTTCACAACAATAGCTCTCTAGCCCAGCCAGGCTGTCCTGTTTGAACAGTTGAGAAAAGAGAAGCCCGGCACATTGATAAATCTCAGCACAGGCTGCTTTAGAAAGTCAGCAATAATGAATAACTAAAACTGTGTAGCATTTATATTACTCAGGGGTTGTTTAAGTATTTGTCTACTCTCATCTACCCACACAAGACAGCAGACAAGTGCCATGGTGAACAGCAGGAACTTGGAGAGGACAGCTGGGATGCAATTCAGAATTATATGGGTTCTCTGGTGGAAAATAGCTAAAATCCACGATTGGGAATAAGGAGATCCAGCCAGAAGTGTTAATTCTCTAGTGCAAGGACTAAGTTTGCACTTTGTTTAGAGTAATCAGTTCTGCAACAGTCAAACAGTGCTTCAAAAGCATATCTGGAAAAATTCCCAGATCACACATTTGATCCTTTAATTTAAACCTCCAAGAATGAGGGCGGCTGCAGAAGCAATGAGAAGAATTAACAGACTGGCTTCCTTCTTCCTCTCCAGCTCTGTTAGAAGAGGGTGAGTCACATACATCTTTTCTTAATCACCGAGCTACAAACCACCTGCCCCCTTTTCTTCTACTTCTCCAAGCCTCTGCTATCATCAGGCAAGTACCAGAGCAGCCCTTCCCTGATAGATGTGTACAGCCCTCAGTACACAGTGGTAAAATAAGCTACACTTTCCATTTCCTGTGACTGATCCTGTAACTCTTTCTGCATGAGGCAGTCAAACAATTCAGCACCTCTCATGGAAAGGAAGTTAATTCACCCAATTAAAACAGGAGGTGAATCAATGATACCATTATCACAAGTGACACATAGCCAAGATACCAAAATGAGCATCCTTACTGTCATGCTGAAGGAATGCCTGTGACATTTCTTATGTTCAGGGCATAAAGGGATGCATTTGCAATGACTTTAGCTAATTTGCCAGCTTCTTCCTTTGTCACTGGAGAGAGGCTGCTCCAAGGAGAAAATTCAGAACAACAAAAGTTTCTCTGAATTGCCTTTTCTAGGAACCTCATGTATTGTAACTGACAAGCAAAGTCGTAACCACCACTCAAGTCTATCCCTTGCACATACTCCTTTGAGAAAGACTACAACATTTGTGATCTTCTGTGTTAAACCCAGAGGAGCATGTTTTTCCATATTTCAGGCCCCTCAACATACCAAATCCATACTTTAACCTTTCATGCTTTGAAAACTGCTCATGCTGAAATTTCCCAAGTAGCCTGCAGACCCACTGGACACTTTTTAAGAAAAAAAAAAAATCACCACTCTAGCCAAAATCTGAGGGTTATAAAATAATCAAGCCTTGGAAAAACTGGGTGCACACAACAAAGTAAGAAGCTCATTGTCAAACACCCATGGCAAAAGTGCACATAATCTTGTGGCTGTTACAGGTTAAATAAACACATTCTCTGGCCCCGGAAGCAAAATACAACTAGTAATTTCATTATCATCAGAGCTATGCAATGTGGAGCACCACATCCAGCAGAGGGTACTTTATATGTTTTGTAATAGCTCAGAAAAGTACTTGTAGGTGTTCTGATATCTCCAGAAACAGCTATGCCAATACAAAAAGTATCCCATTTTAGTGCACTAAACATGCACCACTGGTGTACAGAACCTTCAAGCAAGATTATCCTGATACATTTAAAGCATGGCCACATATGGATATGTCATCAAATCCAGACTCCTAACTTAGCCTCCTCATTTTCAGCACCACGTCAATTTTAAATTATTCTGGCTGAGAGAGATGGCAGGATGCTGAAAACTCTGTCAGCAACTGGCAGTCAAACTACATTACAGTACTTAATATTGCTAACATTGGTTCAACAGGACTTAAAAATTACTCCCCTGTGAAATCAAATTCATCAGGTTCTCTCTCACGCTGTCCACAACACAGATTTCCATCCTCAAAAGCACAGGGTCTAAACAGTCCCCTGACCATGGGTCATTTTGCATTTAGGCTTCAAACAAAAATAAAATTTCAAGTGGAAAAATTACTGGAACCACAAAGGATAGGATTCTGACCATTACTAAAAATCTGTGTAAGGTCATACAGAACACAAGCTGATTCAGATGCCAGCTTTACAATGATATCTACAGTGAAGCCAAAGATGGGGAGTGTGGAAATGAGGCACCAGGTTTTGAGAGGTCTTCATTGAGCTACAGTAATGTCAGCCTTCTCTATATACAAATGCAGTTTTAAGGCTCAGAATTACATTCTCAACTCCACAGAGGGTTGCAGGAGATTTGGCCACCCAGAGACCACAGCCTGTGTTTAAATGTATTTAACCACTGAATTGCATTTGGCTCCAAAGTACAAAAATGTCCTCCTGATCCTGGTAAAAACCCACGCATTCTCTAAAAACAGCAATTCTGAAATTACCAGTTCTGGGTATTTAAGAACATCTTATCCTATCTCTAACACCAGAAAGGCTCCACGGTGTGTGGCCTTGAAAAAGCACACAAATGTGTTGAGGTGGACTACTGAATCAATCTGACCTCCTGCCTCAGTCTCTACTTCCTAATAATCTCTGAAATGAAATGAAAGCACAAATTCTCTACCTGGTTTGTCTACAAGAAGCTTTATGGCCTGTGGTTTGTACAAGCTGGAACAGACAGTGTTAATGGTCCAGCTTTTAAACCTCCTTATTTGAGCTTGAAAACTGCAGAAGGCAAACATTTCCTTTTACATCGTCTCACAGAGTATGTAGCTCTGGGCGCCTGAAACCCCTTGGAGGTGCTGTCCTCACTACTCATGTCAGCTGCAGGAATATTATACCTAATTTATCTGTGCACTGTTAGATCAATAACATCAGCACTCAACTTCAAGCAAGCCAGTCTGCATGTAGCTTGGTAAGAGTTAGAGCTTACACTATCTTTCTTCATCCAAAACATTTTGCATTCTGCTGGTGTTTAGGCTAGACTCAAATATTCAGTTTTTCAGTGGGATTGCTCTACTTCTGTATGAGAAGAGCTCCTTGAAGAAGAATAGCAATTAACCTCTGTGGAATCTTGGGAACATACAAATCTTCCACACCTTCCTTTTGAATTTATATACAAGTTGCAAAGGCCAAGTCTCAACAAGAACCTTATGAGAAAAAAGACAATCTGAGCTTCTCAACCCAGTGCCCTCATTGCTCAAAGCCCTTTACTCCCCAAAATACCTCCTAACCCAGACATCAGAGCTCTTGTCCCAAACACCCTCATTCCTGCAGCCCTTCCTAAGGTCTCTCCATCCCTGGCCTCCTCCAGCTGGTCAATGTGGCCAGACAAGTCCACCTTGATCTTCTCTGGAGTGCTTTTAGAGGTTGTCCAAATATTCAGAGCCAGTCTCCTGCTATGAAGAACCCACCAAGGCACAACTTAAAGAGCAGAAAAACAGAAGAGGCCAAAGAGGCAGCCCCACCTGAGAAGAGTTCTCCACTGACTGATGCCATTGCAGCCCAGAGAGCCAGGCCAAGAAGGTGCACAGCTGCAGTTATAATTGGAGACATTACACTTGCAAGATCAGAAGCTGGAATATGACTAATGCATCTAAGAAAGTTGATGGATGTCCTGAAGGCAGCTTGTATTTTATTCTACCCCTAAGCAAAAAGGGAGGCAGCAGAGGGAAGGAATGATCACAGCCACCTGTTCTCCTTTATGATGGCAGCCTCTTTTTTTTCCATAGGGTACTTTTTGCCAGCACAAGAGACACGTCCCCATTCTACAGCCTGCAGATTAGAGAGCAGCCGAGCAACTATCACAAATGCCTTATTTTGACAGCAAGTCTCCACAGCTTCAGCATCTTTTATTACCTTTTTCTTTTCTTTCTCTTCAGTTCTGATGAAATATTTTCTTAATGGCAGTCAGCAAAGAATTAAAAGTCATTATCAGACGACAGAGGTAGCATCTAGAAATTGGCGTACATCATACTAAACAAGCTTTGCAACAGATTCCTACACTACTCAGATTGATTTATTCGTATATATTCGATCAGACAAGTGTATTTTATTCTCTATCCAGGCCAAAGTTTTAACATGATGTATAAAGATAGGTAGCTAGCTAGGTGCTCATCAAACCTCAAAAATAAAATCAGTGAAATCATGCCAAATGCAATTGAGTCCGAGGAAGTTAGAAGCAAAAACTGCACAGTGGCAGAGCAGTGTTCATGTTCCTCTGAGTCACACCACACAAAAGGCATTTAAAATATAATACGAGTTCTCATTTCATATCATTTTCAAGATGGAAGGCAGTCCAGCCTTTTTTTAATTGTGCAAGCTTTGTAATACATAGGCAATGAAAATTGACAATTTCTGACCAGTGAACTTTCTGTCTCAGTAAGTAAAGCCTCTTATACTACTGTAAAACAAGTGTGATCTATTTTCAAGATCTGTAAAAAGCAGTTGGTTGCGTTTTCAGGACAAAGCATACAATAGCTGTATAGAAACCCCCTTCCATGAGCAATATGCCCAGAAACCTGGAGCCCCTATAGATATGCACATACAGAGACTTCAGTGGCAATAGTATCTGCAGGTAAATGGCTGGATCTACAGAAGGTAAGGCAATAAATGCAAACATACTTCTTCTTCTCTCTGAGAGTGAAGGAAGATTCAGCATTTCACAGAGGCAGTTCCTTCCTTTCTGTTGCTGAAGCAGAAAGTGGACTTTGACACTGCTGAAGCAGTGTCAGTGGACACTTTGGAAGATACGTGCCAAACATGGAAGTCCAAGTGCACTTCCCAAGCTTGCTGTCTCTCACAGTCCCTGCAACCCTGTGGCTGCCTCTTCTCTAAAAGACTTTTTTCCCCTCAAGCACTTCCACTTGATCACACCAGTGTCCTTGTCCTTATCATCTCATACCCACAGCCACTCTACACAAACAAACCAATACCCCAGGACACCCATCTGGAGGTAGTGTCAGAAATAGAAATACATTTTTAACTAGAATCACAGGTCTATCCAGCCTCCAGATCTGCAAGGGAAATGTAATCTGATACAACACATTGTAACAGAGGTAGCAAAACAGTAGAGTTATCTCTTCAACAGCTGAAAACTCTGAGGAAAGAAGTGCTACTGTGCCCCCCCTTTTGGATATTTCAGTCTATATACTTGTTTGGACTAAAATGTTAACAAGATAATTCCTCCAGAAGAAAGTGAAAATTTGATTTTATTCTAAAACAAATACCCCTGGTACATGACAGGCACTGTTAGGGAGCCATGCCAGCACCGAATTTTAAAAACACAGCAGCACCAACTATTTCTCATCTACCATTCTGTGAAAAACTGCCACAATCAGAACAGCTTGAAATAAAGCTCTCAAAGGAGCTGCACTGTTTTAACCATCCTATTTCTCTAGTGCCCAACATTTCTCCATGTTTTGAGATGTAGCTTGACCTCTGCATTTGGACAGTGAAAGCCACTTAGTTTCCCATGTATGCATAATTTTTTTTGGGTAAAACAGCAGTAGAGGTTTGGATGATCCACAGTGTTCATAAAGTAAGGAAATTTATTTATACCAACCCCCTCCCATTACTATTGGCATCACTCCTTATTAGCTGTAACCAGTTCTGGTAGCTGTAGGGCAAACACTTCCGATTGAGACTTGAGTCTAAAAGAAAGTTTCAGATCAACTTCCTTTTTGCTGTTAATCATGATTGTCTTATCAGAGTAACCCAGCAATTGCAGCCTAGCAGTGTCCTCATCAGAGGTGGGCTTGATCCTTGAAGTCTCAGGGAATAGAAATTTTCCTAGTAAGTGTCTCTTTTGCAAGAGACCTGTGTGAATTCTGAGGAACAGTACAAAAAATCCCAAGAAACAAGCACTGTTTACTAATAGCAACTTCTTTTAGTGCAGTTCACTTCCTGGTAAGCCTGCACAGCACAGATGCAGTCTCAGAACCAAACCTGCAGAAACACACTCCCAGGTGCAAATCAGAGAGATTAAGGAAGGGTTCACCCACACAGTATAACCTGATCTCCACAGCCTTCTTTTGCATTGGTGATGATGCTACAGACAGAAGTGCCTAGTGCACAGCAGAAACTGTGCCCATCTCATACAGCAGAGCACTTCTTGTCTCGTCTGGGTGAGAAGATAAAGGAATAGCCACTCAATTCCCCTTGCTTTCACCGGCACCATCACACTGAGTCTGCTCCACGAGACAACCATAGCCAAATCACAAAAGACCGGTGTGTTCCATATTCACTTGTATTTCCACATGAAAAAACAGAGACTACATTGCAAGTGGAACATTTTCAGCTAGAATGTTCTTATTTTCTAATAAGATTTTAAGACACAGACATATGTTTATGTTTAAGACAGACTTTTCACCTATGGGTCTGGTCAGTAGATATGGGTCTGGTTAGTAGATAGGCCCTAATTTTAAAATAAGCACAGGCTTTTCTTCTCTACAGAAACTTCATAAAGTTTTCCTGCAAGCACATCAATACTTAGTTTTATAGTTTCTTTGACCCAACAGCTTTATTATTACACCTGAACAATCAGTGAACTTTTCTGTCACAGATTTCAATACAACTTCACCAAAAAGTAACCTGTAACTCTTACAGTAATTAATTAAGTTATTTTTTTGGGTTTTGTACTCTACTTTGTCTCTTGCCTCACTCCTGCTCTGCCTGATGCATGTGTGCAAGAACAGTGGCTGGTGACTAGAGGCATAGAGATCATCTTTCTTGTGAAGACAAAAACGTCAGAAACTGAAATATTTCAAGGCTCTGCATGCAGTTAATGAAACAATTAGATACATTTTCCTTTTGGAAATTCCTACGTCACATCGGTCCTCAGTTCCCACAGAGGGACTTCACCTTGACAGCTGAGTCTGACTGGAGACTATGGCTGGCCCCAAGATTTCCTCCAAACTCTTCCCCTCACAGCCAGCATGCTCTAAGTAGCTACACACAAAAATGCTTTCCTAAGACTGGACTTTCCTCCAAGAGAAGAGAAGGGACTTGGCACACCATACCAACACAAGCTGATTCTTGGCACACCACGCTGGCTGGGCCATACCAGTGACCACCTGCCCTGAACCAGTCCCCGCAAATGGTGTGGGAGGCCAGAGAACAGAACAAAATGGATTAAGATATTTAGGTCTAAGCTCCTCAGCAACATAAATGCCCTCAGGGAAAAAAAAATTAAATAAGGAAAGAAAGAAAATCAAGAGTCTGGGTGGTCCCTGGTTAATGTTACACACTCTTTTGACTGGCTCCTATTTTTTAAGTTTCTTTTATGGCTGTAGTTTTTTATGTCTCCAGTCTAATGCATTCAAGAAAATAAAATTGATTAACAACACAAATTGCTTTCCATCACCATCTTACTAAAGACCAAAAAATTTTTAAATCAGAGTGAGCCAAGTAATATAGCTCCAACTTTATAAGTGGGAAACAGAAGCAGAGCAGTGATTTATTCAGAGGAGTTAAGGCAGGAAGATAGGATTCCACAGTGTGGGACTGACTCCATCCCTAATAATTATATGATTAGATAATTATGCGTAATGTGAAACAAAGGCTGCTCCTCTCTAGACAACAAATTTCAGAGGACATTCCAAGCACAAGCTAAAATTTGTCCCCTCTTCAGAATACTTAAAAAAAATTATAGAGACAGGCAGTGAAATGGATCTGTGAAAGAAGCTAGCTTGCTAACTGTTCTAAAATGAAAAAAGGAGCCTGTCTTCTGTTACAGCCAGCCCAATATTTTAGAAATCTCCAAGTGTTTGATGGAGCATCCAGAAGAGCACTCTTGGCAGAGGAAGGATAAACAAACGCTGCCTGTAAATCACATTCAGTAAAATTACAGGTTTTGTTCTAGAATATGGAACTTGATTCCCTGAAGCCTTGTGTATTCTGCAGTCATTTACATTAGCATGAAGTAATACACTGATGGCCTATAGAACCACCTCTTCCATGTAGCAGCATTTGACACAAACATCTGCTGTAAATGTCTCAAAGAAGTAAAATTATACTCAATCTGTTGGACAACACACAAGCATACAAATATCAAGAAAAAAAGAAAACACAAACCAAGTATTGACGTTAAAAATCTGCCTATATATTAAAAATAAAGTTAGAATGGGAACAAGACAGCTAGAGTTGTCAGATTCAGTATTTACTAAGACTGTTTTATGAAGTTCACAAATAAGATCTTACACATGAAACAGCTTAAAAGAACTCTACATTATAAGACTGTGCAAGCTTAAAACCTGCAACTTAAACCTTGCATTTTAAAGCTTTAAATAGATGTCTGAATTACAGCTGCTTCAGCAGCCTAAATCCAGCTCTCAAGGATACTTTGGAACACAAACTTTAAAAGCTCATTAGGTTTTTTTTCCACAGAGCCCTTCCCTCAATCAGTGGATAGAAGTTATAGCTTCTATTTCTTCTAGACAACTATTAAGTGTGACTGCATTCTCATCATACTTCTACATTTACAAACAGATCTTGCATACCGTTCACTATTTGCAATCTTCTCAGAAGCCTGAATAATTAATTTCCTGCTGTCTATGTTATGATCACAACTGAGCTCAACTGCTTCACAAATATTAGGGGGTTTTTTTGCACTGTATCATCCATGTTTTATATACTTGTAACTGATTTACTGAGAGATCAAGGTAAAAACTATATCCACTCACTTTCAGGAATCCCAGTGAGAAGCATAGGACATAATCCCTCTGGTTTAGGTATGACTTAATTTGTGGCTGGAGTGCTTAACCTTTCTGAAAACCAGGACCCAAATCTCATTCAGTGAAAGAGGATTTTATCTTGTAAGTGAGGAAGTTTGGTTTAAGGCACTTTAGGAAAATGATGGAACCGGCAGAAACATGATGCTGCCTTGAACTGTACCATTTCTTCCTGCAGTCTCTTCAGTTATCATGCATTTCTTCTCTGTACTATAAACAAGATCCAAGTATTGTGGAAAATTCAGAGTGCAATCATTGAGTTTGAAAGACTCTATCACATTTTAGAAACAACAGTGGAAATGCAGAGTCATGGAGATAACCTTTCTTCTAGCATTTCAGTCTTTTGAGCACTGGCCTTTATAGCCTTAATAATATTCTTTGGAACTACCTAGTTACCTGCATAGCAATCCAGGAAGTTCTGTGGGTTTTTTAATTGAGTAATTTTTTTAAAAGCCCAAAGATTCTGTCATGAGGAATAAAATCAATACTCAAATCTGTTTTAAATCTTGTGATATTTGCAATAGAGTTAGACAACCTTTTCCTAGACACTGGATGGAAACTCAGGGAGCTTAGGAATAAAACATGTTCAGCGTTGTTTTAGACTCACTGAGAGACTCAGTCCTGAAGCCCAGGGTAGCAGAAGGGACAGTGATGGTCAGTCTTGTGAAATCTTAGCTATTTAAATTAAATGAATTTAAGCATAGTGTATAGATTTCCATCTAGGTAACAGAAAGACCAAGACCTTAGCTGAAAGTCATATTCTTGCTCCAAAGCACAGGATTGCTAGTTCTTAAAATGAAAATTCATGAAAATATCTACTTGACAGAGAGAAGATATTCTTTAATTGTGTAAATTGTGATTAAAAATTTAAACACCTGAAAACAGGTTAGGAAACATAGATAGTATATCAACATGTTTATACACTATTGTTTCTTTGGTCTCTTCTGATAAATGCTTTTCCAACAAATAACAATACTCATCAGTTATAAGAGATGTATTTCATCATATTATATCTATTAATGAGGGGAACTTATGCACAGAGGTAGGAGAACAATGAGGGTGTACTCTGAATTTTGAATCTGGACTGCTGTTTATCCCACTCACTTTATTACCAGAATCTTAAACTACGCCTCCTTACTGCAGTTCTCCTCTCCTAAAGTTTCCATACACTGGCAAGAGTAAAATGGACTAAACAAATCTTGGTATATCATGGACTGTATTCTTCTCCAGTGCAATTTATTCTTTCCAAACAGAAAAATATTTAATTACAGCACTGCAAGTGAAAGAGTGGGTGAGAAAAGAGAATACTCCATCATGAAAAATTTCAAGATAATGAATGAGAAGGGAAATGTCACAGTGAGGAAGCTCATCTCAAAAAAAAAAAAAAAAAAAAAAAAAAAAAAAAAAAAAAAAAAAAAAAAAGGCTCCACAATGTCAAAGACAGGATCCTCCTAGCAGGAGAAGTTCAAATGAAGAAAGTAGATCAGAGTGACTGACAAGCATGATGGGATGTGCAAGTATCAAGATTTGGTAGTATTAATACAATAGCTCTGACTGCTATCATGCATTACATATAACTTCTGATGAAGGAAAGCACAATCTCTGCTAGTTAAAGGAGAATATGCAAGGAAAAGATGAATGATGCTTTGAAAAAAAGGTGGAGAGGCATACAGTAAGAACAATATAGGATGATGACATGCTAAACAGCAGGTCTCAATAATCTACCAAGGTTTTCAAAGGTAGGAGAGGAAAAATGAGTATCTTAAAATCACCTGTATTTAAAAACAAAACAGCAAAGAAGGCATGCATGAATAAGGTACAGAAAAATCCATCTCTAATCTCTCCACTGGCAAGCAGAAAGATTCTGGCCTGAGGAGTCATGTTCTGAGCTTTACCATAATGAATTTCTGTTTAGAATGAGAAGGAAGACTCTTTACCACTGTTACATGACTAATATATTCAAGCACTGTTAAATCAAGCTATAGGACAGGCATCCTTTCTCTTCTTCTCCATATTCATCGTGTAATATGTACTGTTCCCATTGTGAGTTGGGTTTCAGAAGGTGTTTGACTTCACCATAAGCATCCAGAGTGCAGTATACACAACACACACGATTTACACAACACATTTGCTCTCCAATGTTTCTCTATTCATGCAAGTGAAATGCAAATTATTGCACTCCATCATTTCCTCTTATTTAAAACTCCACATCTCTGAGCCTCATCCCAGTGGCACTGAAAGCATTACAGAAACAATAATCCCCAACTAGAAGTGATCTCTTTCTGCATTACCCCATTACCACTCCCTGCTATCTGAAAACTTCAAGGACATCCAAAGTATTTGTAAGGCAGAAAATGGCAAATCTCCAATGTGTTTAAGGAGGGGTATTTGGTAAATACAATACAAAGAGTTGTGTAATTTGCACCACAGACCCACTGTTAGGAAAAGTAACCCACCACACAGTTATAACTTCCCTCTCCAGGCACTCCAAGCAAAATGCATGTCTGGCTATCACCTTCTATTGACAAGAATGAACAAGACTTCTGATTCTCCTCTTTACCCTCCTCCCCAACACCCCTAGATATTGTTTCCCAGTAAAAGTTTTGCTTCCTGAATTTTGTAGGCTTCTCTGCAAGCAACGGCACCAACTGCAGTGACTCTGGTGATACAGTCAGATTAACCCAGTCAGCCACTGACTACTCAGTGACATGTGAGGGTAGAAGGCCTTGGCCTGCAGGTCCAAATTGCACTGCCTTTGCTGTCAGCGCAGAGCTTGCTTAGAAAGATTGATCAAAGGGGGAATTTAGTCAAATGTCCCTTGCTCTGGAATAACAGCAATTCATCACAAATAAGCAGCAGAGATTAGTAAATCAGCAAGACTTAAACAGTGTCTGGTGGCAAACTCTAGAAATTCAGCTATGGGAGAAAGACAAGATAGGATAGGGTCTTCCTACAGAGCTACTTGGAGCTACTGGAAGGCTCCTATTATGCTTTCCAGCTAACAAAAGGTGACTGGGGGAGGCTGGATGGGTGGGAGGCATGCAGCTGCTGGGCAATGGGTGCAGCCAGGCAATGCCATGTAGAAAGCAGAGGTGCATGCCAGCACACTGCAGCACTGGAAAGGCACTTGCTCTCTCATGTCTCACCCCAGTGATTTGAGTTCTTCAAGTCTGCTGCTGTATCTTAATGAGAAATGAAGAAGCAGACGTGGGGAAGAAAAAGCTGCAGAAGGCATTGGAGAAAATTCATGTTTTCTCCCCTCTACAGGCAGCTGTCTCCCAGTCTGGAAAGCTGAAAGGTAATGCAAGAAACCAGTATCAAAGGGGACCACAGCTCCCAATTTCTTTGGATGAAGTCTGGCAAATGTTTATGGGTCTCACTTTGACATGTGATTGTGTCACTCTAAGGTGAGTGACAACAGTATTTCAGCTGTCTTCTAGAAATAGACTGAATAAAAAAAAGTGCTGAGCCGTAAACTAACACGTTTCAATTCCCAGATTTTTCCATGCTAAGGAAAAAGAAACAAACATTTAAAGTTGCCATGGACTAGCTATGCTGTAACATGGTGGCGTTTGTACCCACAAGAACCCATATGAAGAGTGAATGATGCCACAACATTTTAAATTAACCAAAAGTATAACCCTGGAAGGAATGAAAAAACATGGTTCTGAAGGGTTGGTGCTGCCACACAGTCATAGCATATGCCACGTACAACACACAGCCTTACGTGTTTTATGACCTGTTTTAATTACTATATTCGTATTAATATAGACATGAAAAACACTGCCAACAGTGTCCCAGTGTCTGTCAAAGTCTCTGTTCTGCAGCAAGATCTTAAAGTGAGGATCTCTGCCTGGTATGTGCTGATCTGTCAAACTCCATACATCCGATACAAGACATCAGCATCCTGACATCTATCTGCAGTGCAGCCTGAACCTCATGCAATTAAACTTAGCTCCTGCTCCAAGGCCCTGTGCCACAGTCAATCACACAACCAGGCCAGGGGCCATGCATTACCATAGAAGAAAGATACCAGGTCTGGATTTGCACTGCACCTTTTACAGGGGTTAACACCAGGGAACATTCCTAAGGATAAAGAAGCAATCAGTGGATGTAAGACTATGAAATAGGTGTTGCTGCTGCTTACCAGAGCCCTCTCTGCCTCTTTTTCCAGAAAATGCCTACCTGAAACAGCAGCCATGGTGAAATCCTCAGAAAAGCCTTACGTTAGAAATGCTGCTCAAGTGTTTGTAACATTAGCTTAGCAGGTTGCCAACTTTTATTGTTTCTTTCATCTTAGCAGGATTCACACAGCTGATCTCTTAAAAGCAATTAATCAGTGTCCTAAATTCCACCCACCAATGAGCCCCTGCACACAGGTTTCTTAAGAGGAAAAAGATTAAACTTTTTAATTAAGTTTTTCCATCAAAAATCCAGTCCTGCTGATAATGGTCAGGAAGGTATGCAAAAGTAATTACTCACACAATCTGTTTGTCACACTCTTGCCACTCTCTTCTGGAGCATCTAGTGTTCTTCTTCCAATTCATTAGCACCCCTGCCCTGCCCACAGTGCCTCAGGAAAAACATGTCCCTATTTTCCTTCTCTGGATTAAACACTCCTGTCAAGAATTTGGATGCCTTCCCCCTTGCCACAATTGAATAAGCACATCTACATTTGTTGCCTGTTTGCAGGAGCCTGAGAGTAAAGGAGGAATCCAAGCCACTCACTTCCCTGGTGAGCTTAATTAGCATGTCAGACAAAAACCAGGGGGAAGAAAATTTTATTAAGAAGCTATTTTAAAAATTGCAGCCACCTGCTAGACAGTGGAACTCTAGCCTTTCCTCAAACAAGGAGGGACTGCTGGGCTTGGAGCAACCTTTGCTTCTCATCTGTCAAAGGTACAGCACCAGTCAGTGCTAACTGAAATTGTGACATTTTCTGACTTAATGGAAAAAACCCAGAGGCAACATGATTACCTGCACTACAGTGACTCATCTTCTTGACCCTTCAAGGGAAACAGAAAGGATCGATAACAACTCTCCCACTTTATGATGACCACTTAACTTTCAATATTTGCTACAGCAGATGACAGGCATCTCGGTTTGTTATTTTTGTCAGAAAACACTGTACTGTATGGTTTACTGTATAACCTGTGTTGTTCATCACTGTCAAAATGAAAGCAAGTTTAATCATCAAGGCAATCTATTTGCAACTCAGCTGGTTTGACTTCACTGCTTGCAATAAAACCACTTTGCCATTAGGGAAATGATAAGCAGGATACTCAGACTTACCCCACTGCTCAGCATGTAGGTTTTGCAGAATTTTACAGTAAGAAGTGACATCCCTTCAGCCCATTTGTGAAATAAAACCCATGTCCCCTCCTCCCATGCAGGAAATCTACACCCCCTTGGCCATCTCTGACCCTGTTTATATGAAAAATATTGTATCAAATACCACTAAGTTAAGCAGCAATGTAGGGGCCCTCACAAATAAATCCAGGGCATACTATCACTCTGGTTATCAATGACTACACTGAAACAATCCTCCACTAACTGAAAATGGAAGTGCTCACCTGTCAGTCTGAACCTGCTTATCTTTCTTAATCCACAAGCATCTCAAAGGATCAGACTGGTGGCACTGCAGAGTTGCTCAAGCATGCATTCATCATGCAATGTAACTCGGAGAACAGCAGTAGATCCTGCTTATGGAAGCACGGCTGGAAGATCTCCAGCAATGTTCCTACCCAATGCTCCTCAAGCCAAGCAGCCTGGGAGCCAGAGTAGTGTTCTCACATAAAGACAAGATTTCCTAGTCCTTGAATACTTCGAAAGAGAGATTACAAAGCGGTTTTGGGCTCCTCAAACATGAGAGGAAATACACAAGTTGTAAGAAGGATGGGAGCATATTGCTTTTTCCTCAAAACCTTTCTGCCTGTTCCTGAAGAATCCTTACATCCTGCTTTGCCAGACCTACACAAAACCTGAGAGAAGACCAGAAATCCTATGACTACATTTTTAGTTTTGAAGTTGGAGGAAAGTTTCTGGACAAAAAATACCAAACTCCTCAATTTCCCTAGCTGTTGTTTCTCCTCTGAATTGCTCAATTGATACTGCTGCTGCTGACAAATTCAGTCACTCCACAAACACACTTCAACACCCAGCAAATTGGTTTGGTCTTAGCTTTTACTAAATACGGTCTTTTTATCACCAACATCATAAAAACATGATGGAGTAGCAAGAGTTAAGGTTGTCACCCTCAAGTTTCATCCTGTTTATATGTTACATACTGAAAAAAATCTCAGTCTTTTACTCAAATCCCATTTTCAGAATTTCTGTTTAAGGCAGTTGAGAGTACAGTGTTCCTTGTCTGTTTTGTCTAAACTTTCAGACTTTTTGGCATCAGATGAGAATCCGCAAATCTGAGGTCCATGAGGTGGGTATTAATACATTATTAGGGCTGAGTTGATGACTCAGCATTCATCTGCTGCATATATTTCTCTAAACAAAGACACTGAGATTAAATGTTGCTGGTACAGATACTATAATTTCCTACATAAAATACTCTGTAGATTAGGGGTCTGTGTGCATTGCTAGATCTGAAATTAGATGAATGCCTTTAGGGTAAAAATAAAGAAAGGATGAAAATCTCGTGACCTACTTTTTCCTTCTAAACTTGAAAGCAGTATTTTTTACGGTACTCTTATCTTCCTCTTCCTAAAATACATAGCAAATATAACCTTGAGTGTGTTGGTTGATTTTTAGAAATACAGCTGACTTTGCATCTTTGACTAGAGTTACTTTCAGGAAAGCCTGGCTCACTGTTTATTATTTTTACTTTATAGATGTTCCTACCCCACAGCACCTTTGTGACTTCCCAAGGATGTTTATTTCACAAACTCGTAAATTCATCCACAGACATACAGATCACGGCTATCTTTTGTTTAGTTTCTGCTATGGGATTTCTGCTCTTTGTGTCTATTTTTCCTAAATATTTATGTTTCTCTTTGACATGGCTTTACCTTGTTTGCTGTATGTCACTTCTTTATACATTAAGAAGTTTTTTCACCTTGCCTTTCTTAGATAATTCAGCAGCAGTTATCCAAGATCCTAATAATTTTTTGCATTCCCACTTTAAGCACTAAAGGTGTTCAGCGGTCTCATGAGCACAATTATGCCACAAGTTGTTGCTATTTAATGAACTGCTGATTCAGGTACTGAATAGAGGGTACTGAGAGGGTACTCTTCCCTTCTGTCTCTCTAATAGTTCCTGGATGGCCTTTACATAAAACTTCCTTTCCAGTAATTCCAAGATGATGGTCAGGCACTACGACACCATGAGTGTGCATGTCAGCACACATATTCACATGCATTTGTGTGGAGAAAGAGCAAAGATACGTATAAACAAAAACTAATGTAAATCAAACACAGGAAATACTTCTATGTAGGCCTCTGACAAGACAACAGTGCAAGAAGATCCAAAGAGCAAAATAAATTGAACAAAAGCACTGATGGACATAGAAAGAACATTTTACAGCTGCATCATCAGTACATAGTAAAGGATCCTTTATTCTGATCCTCACTACTTAAGTTATCCCAGTTGTATCCTCCATCTTCAAACATGAGGGAATAAACACAATAGCACCACTTGGGAGGGAGGGAGGGAGGGTGCCTTACCACGAAGCTACCAGTCCATGTCAGGATCATTACTACTGCTCTATTTCTCCTGACATCTTCAGATGTTTCTTGCAGCCCTCTGCAAGTAGGCTGCAAGGTGACCATTCCTGCAAGCTCACACCTCAGCTGTTCATCTCTGCTCCTCCTGCACAAGGCAAAAGGGGGGTCAGATGGAGCAGCTCTTCAATGTGCCTCTTTCTTTCCATTCAGTATAGAGGAATACAAGATAAATATCATAAAATTGTATTAAATACAATGGGAACATTCAAACACCAGTGATGCTGATGTTTAAAGCCAGATGAAACTAAATTACTTTGTGTGTTGAGTTCTCTCCCCCTCAAAGAGAGCACTTACATGTTCACTGAGAAAATATGACAAGTCTTTTGAAGCCCTCGGACAAGCTGTTGCACCATTGAACAGCTTGACTGGGGTATGAACTTTTCTCTGCCACATGCTGTGTAGTGGGCATTGCATTAAAGCCAATGGAAAACCATGTGGCACCTCAACTAACACCTGCACAGTTCTGGACAGGCTTCTGGACCATTTCCAACTGCCTGAACCATTTTAGAACCAGGTCAGATGCATCCATTTTGCTTTATTTTATGTATGTGTTAAAAACCACTGCACTTTCATTCAAGACCTTTCATTTGCCAACCTCAAAAATACTTAATTAGTATCTTCAGTGCACGGGGTGAACAGAAATAGGCAATTTAAAGCATTAAGTGTAAATACAGATTTTTTATCATTCCTGTTCATCAGAAAACCAAAATACTCCTGTTGTCTCCTGATTCAAGGTCTTTAATTCATTAGAGAGCATCCCACCTCTTGCACAGAACAGCAGAAGCATAAGTGACAGCTCTGTGTAGCTGTGCAAACTTTATATACATCCACTGCAATTGCTGCCAAATTCAAGTCTGTTTTCCACAGGCAAAGATATTTCTCATCAAGTGGTAAATAAAAGACCAACTCTACAGAGAAGCCTGAAATGTGGGAAATGAAAGGCAGCGACTTTGGATACAGATAAAACCATAATAATCATTAAGAGAGCAGAGAGTTAACTAGGGGTATCTGCTGCCAGAGGAAACCATTCAGGAAAAAAATTAGAGGGACTTAAGTGGTTTGAATATTTGCAAGAACACAACTTGTATCTGTATTGGACTGATATGGACTGTAGTGGACTCCATTTTTTTAAAAATCTACTTTTAAATGAATGAAACTTTAAACTGAACCCACAGTAGCTTTGCTGAAAAGCAGAGTATGCAGCCAGATGGGGAAAGGACCCATTCCATAAGACATGGGATGCAGCGTGGCACCATCACCTGGTTTTACCACCCTGCATTACTGTGCCCCAGTATTGCAGTAATGCAGAGAAGCCAAGGACATCATGACCAAAACCACACCAACAGTTCAACTGCTGCTCAGGATTTGATCATCTTTTTGGCTGTCCCACTGCCAGACACATCTGCTCAAGTGTGATCTTGTGCAGACAGACAGTGCCCTTCTGAATTTTTCACAGGGCTGAATGCTGTGGAACTGCTGAGTTTATTATGAAAGTAGGGGAACTAACATCACATCCACACAACTAAGGTTGCTATTCACATTACGCTGTCGTTTACCATCTACTCCCAGCAAATCTGAGCATAGAAAAGTCTTTTGTACCTAAGTATGGAGGAGGGCTGGGGAGAGAGGTCCTTTCTGGATAGTTTACCTTCCATTTTTATTTGGCAACTCGTCACAGTTTTTTTGAGTACACAGAAAAGGCACGGAACAAACATTATAACAAGAATGCCTGTGCAGAAAGCTCCTCCTTCATACAAAAATGAAACAAAACATACACGTACACACACACACAACCTCTAACAGCAACAAACAATGACACATCTACTTGAACTGTTACCTCTTCTAGCCTTGAATGATGGAGGACCTCACACAGAGAAAGTAGCAGGGCAGGACAGACTGGCAGCACAGTGAATTGGAAAGTGAATTTTGGCACTGCTTCTGCAGCTCCCTACCAGCATGCAGAAGCCCTGCATGCCCAGGAATGCCTTCCAGATCTCAGTTCTCCTTCTGAGGTTCTAGTCTTCAGTGCCAGAGCCTTCCACTTCCAACGCTATTAGGCCTGAAAGAAATCAAAACACACCTCTCCCATTTCTTTATGGAAGCCTAATACAAGCAATAGAAGAAGCAAACCTGAATTGAGATACTGATGAAACACTGATGTAACCAACTTAGAAACAACATAAGTATTTTTTACTTAATCCTTCAGAGTTTTCCTAGTTAGCTTTAATAATTAAAGGAAAAAAAGAGGTTAAATTTAAAAATTAAAAAGATATTTCATTTTAATTGCTCCCTTCTCTTTTTTCTTTTTGTTCCTACTCCCCCTTTCATTTGTACAACAAATCTCAGGAGTTCCTCAGGTACAAAGACTGCTCAAGTATAATTTTTTAGTATTTTGCAATTTAGTTATTCATCAAAATCATTGAGATTTGGGGGTTTTAAAATACAAGAAAACCATATTTTCTTGCTAGTTGGTTGGAACTTCTTCCTTTTTTAAAAATGTTACATGAAAAACAAACAATTGTCAGTTTAACCTGCTAAATGCTTGATTACAGTTTAGAGCAGTTTTTTAGTAAGAAAATCTTCCAACGGTCACTAAGAAAGAAACCATACACTGATCTATCTGAAATCTGCTCAGCACAAGGACATCTCTGTCATTTGAGAAGTTAAATCCCACTCTCCTCCCTTAGCTATATTCTTTTATAGTCATAGCAATTTGTGTAAAAATCAGAAATGTCAAATATAAAGAACCAAAACTAGATCTCAGACAATCTCTCAGAGAGTCAGAATTTTTCCAGAGGGTGACAGGAAAGGTTGTTGCATCAAACCACTGAAGCATAGGAGTGGTCAGCCAGGAAAGCAGAAACCTGTTCAGCCCAATACTGGTCCCTCTGACAATAGAGAGGAGCAAACATCTGAGGAAGAGTGAAAAATCATGACACTTTTGTTAGTAAACTTGCTTTATGTTTGATGAGGGTAGAAATGTAATATGACCAGGACTCACAGAATTTTTTCCTTTCAGTAACAGAATAATTAAAAAAATAAATCTTCTAAAAAAGTATTTCCTGTATCATAACAGCTAAGAGGCAGCACAGTTCATAAACACCTGGCATAAAATCTTCAAATGAGAGAAAAGCACATGCATTTCTTGGTTTAATGCAATATCTATATATAGAAGGGAGTGGGAGTATTAAGACATAGTAACGCTTAAGAGATACTACATGAAAAAAATCCTCCTTTCACCCCAAGTAACACAGCTGACTCAGTGTCAGTTAAAATTGTGTCTGAACATTAACTGAGTTTTCACTAACATAATGTTATTGTAACATATTACTAGGTGGTAGAAAGAGGAGAGGGAATGAAAATTTACAGCTACTTGGATTAAAAAGCTTGGGTTAACCAATAAAAACTATACAGCTGATACTGGATTGTTGAGAAAAGACTCACTAGCTCATACAATCTGCAGCATGAAAATCTACTTGGTAAGTGTAATTTCCCCCTATCAAAAATAAGAAAGCAGCTGTAAATGCTGATAGGTGTTACCCAAGAGTTTTTCACTGAAAGCACTACCCTGAGACAAGCTATAAAGCATTCCTGAAACAATGTGATTCATATCAAGTACCTCAAAGGGATCATGCTTTAGTCCACAGCTAAAGCCTCCATCTAGTGTGGGTAAAAACAAAGCATTGCACAGTGTCATGCCTTCTGCTGCTCAGGGGGAATGGGAGGAAACCACTGTGACAGAGAAAAAGAGAAAGCAAAATAGGGATTGGACTCGATGACCCTAAAGGTCCCTTCCAACCCAAACTATCCCATGGCCTCATTACACAGGCCTAGAACTGCATCCCTGCAGCAGATTACTGTGTCATGTTTACCTGCTAGACCCCAGCACACTCTGCTTAGGTAGAAAGGAAGTACCTTAGATTTCCTCAGAGATTTTCTAAAGCTGGAAGCAAAATGTTTTATCTAACATATGCACGAAAATAGTACTGCTCAAGTTTAATTACTTAAATACTTCCATTTATAATGACACTATTTTTTTACCAAACAGGAGATACAAGAATAGACAGCTATCAGAACACACACTAAATGCTATTCTTTGCAAACATGTATTGTAAAAAATTAAATACGAAGAAATTAGGACTCAGCTGATATCTTCTGATCCCAGAAGGGCATAACTAATCCAGAAAAACTCATACAATGTAGTAATACCAACAGCATCAATACCTGAGAGGTACAAGATGCATCCTGCTGGTGCTGCAACACATGCAGCAGAACCACCCGCCCAGCTGCTCTGGAGCTGCTCAGCCTCAGAGGGGCAGGAGTTTCTGTGCTGATGGATGCTGCTGGTGCTTGCAAGAGGGAACATGCTGTGTCCCTGTCTCAGTTGTGCAACAGACACCACTGTGTCCACTAGATTGCTTGTGTTTGTGGTGTCTGCTTGGGGACACAGCAAAGAAGAGAAAAAAGAACAAGAAGGTAGGAGTGGTAGAACAAAATACTCTTTATCAACATTCTTGAATTGACCTTGATTCAATAATGCTTTGGGATTGCACACATCTTTTCTGCCATTTCCTAAACACTTACAACACCTTTCTAACAGAGACACATATTTTGTATTTTAAATGTACTGCTAAGATTGTAGAATGAGCAGAAGTCAACTGGCTCAGCAACATTATGGTGTTTTCATAGACCCTCATAACAGATCACAAAAAGCATTTAATTTAATATGCATTAAGAAAGTGGATTGTTCTGGTCTGCTCAGGACACATCTGAGAGCTCTCCCACAGCAGACACAGTGACCTAAACTGGAACTAAGCAGGCAAAGAGATGCCCACCTTTCAACCAAGTGGATGAGCCACTCCCAGAAGGTACCTGCTTCAGAACATTTATGCACCTACATCTGGATCAAGACAGAAACACTAGGGGGACTGATAAAGGTTGATTCAACATAAAATTACAAATGCCTGGGGATATTCATAAAGTAGACAGGAAAAACAAAAGAGAACTCATAGAGAGAATACAGTTCATAAGCAGAAACTATTGCAAAAATATTCGTTTCAAAACAGACCAAAAAAAAAGCCTGGAAATGCCGAAGTGCGGGGAGAAGAATATTTGCAAGCCGTATAATATTAAGTATCCCTTAAGAAATATTCCTTAAAAACATATTTTTAGCAACAACACCACTTTTAAGCCTAGGAATCTCATTAATATTTTATAGATTTTAAATTTTTTTTCTGCAAAGATTCTGTGAATTCCAAAATATAGATAAATTACAAACAAACAAACAAACAAACAAACAAACAAGAGTGACTAGAAAGGAATAATAAAAGCTGTTGCCTACTTCTCTGGCATTAGTATTCTTCTGCAGAAACCTCTCAAAAGAATGAAAATAATGTCCAGGATTATTTTTGATAAGACATGAACAGTGATCTTAGCTCCATTTCTTAACATTAGGAGATATGAAGTGACAGAAACATGCACAGTGAGACACCTCATCTCTAGGTGATGATCTTGCCAAATACCACATCAAGCATTCCTGAGATATTGAAATAAAAGACAATTCAAGAGAGGAAAAAATGCAACTCCTTTCATCATAGCCTTCTTTCTTACACTTGGTGGTTTTATTAGTACCTTGAATGTATGAAAATACATTTGTGATCATAAACATCCTCTTGTGTTCATCATTTAGCTCTCCTCTACAGTAATAAAGAACATAACCATGCACATTTACAGAACTGAGAACAATGTTGAGACAACCCTGGACTTAAAAACACAACATGCTTTTTATGATTTTAAACATCATTATATCCTGACTCTTCTGCTGTGCTTGCCTGTTTGCACATGGAAAGTATTTTTCTGTTACATAAACTGTACCAGAGTGAGAAGAAATACGTTTTGTTATTTTTATTCAATTTGCCAAAAATGAACATTAATTATTCAGTTCGTATAATTAACTCTCAATACAGACAATATTCTACATGCAGAAAGATTCTCCTTTGGGCAACCAAACTGAGTTAAGCAGTTCCACTCAAGCAACTTACCAACTGCTTCAAAAGTGGAATTCAAATTCAGAAGTGTGTGTAGAAAGCATGCAAGATGCTAAAGCCTTCCCTCACTGCACTTATATTGTGCATCACTGGGGATGGCTCATCACTGTATGTCCTTCCTTTCCATGTGCTCTCCTCTCATTCCTGCGCACTCCAAATGCCATGGACACATTCTCCTTTGTTGCTCACTACAGCCCACAGCGCTTTGTTCTCTCCTCCTGCCATGCCCTTCCCCACCACCTTGAGGCTGGGCAGAATGAACAAGCTCTGAGCAGATCACCAGACACAAAGGAGATTTAGAAATCTCTTTTTAATATAAAGAACATCACAAGGTTGGTGTGTGTTTCTCAGGTTATACGCAATTGTAGAGATAGGGAGGGCAAACGAAAGTACATCAGGAGTGATGCACTTAAAGGTGATATTGATGTAGGCAGGTAAATCCTATTGAAATAGAGTGTATACAAAGTATACATGCAAGTGTGGGCATGTGGACAAACACAGAATGTCACCTTTGGGAATTTTTTTTTCTGCCAAATTTTCTAATTCAAGTGTTAAAAACCATTACACACTTAAGTACAATTAATTGGGAAAAAGGCAGAGCTAGTATATTTGCCCTTCAAAAGCTTCTTGAATCTAGCAAGCTCCAGGAAACCATGAATGAGGCTTAGACCTATTCAGAAAATATACAGTTTGCATGTACACATGCCAGGATGTGTGACAAACAATGGAATTAAATAGTGAGACTGGCTGTCTCTGCTCTTCCCCCTACCAGTCCTTTTTATAACCTCTCATATGAAGCATATCTGTAAATGCCCCTGAGTCCAGGTATGCTTCATCCTTTTTGACTTTAACAGACAATCTTTTTTCCCATGACCTGAATTTACAGCAGTAGAAACTCATATTACAACAGTGAGACATGACACTCGTGATTTTGAAGTTTTCAGACTACCTCTACTTGAGCTTCTACAAAGATTCTGAAAAAAGTTGTTACTTCTCAGCAGTTATTTGAGAAACATTATCCCTTAATCTGAAGATAAGCAAGCTGAAGTACAGATCAGAAATGTAACTTTTCCCAAGTTATTACATGCACTGGTAAGACTGCAGGTTTCCCCAGCTGCATTGCCCAAATGTGACCCACTTGCAGCATGTAGTAATATTACCTTCAAGAGATGATGTCAGATTCAATTTTATTAATATTTTTTTCAGAACTCCCCCTTCCTTGATTTAAATCACTGAATGAAAATGTTTTTGTCTAACACAACATTTCCTTTTTTCACTCATTCTGTGAACGTATTTTAAGCCTCTATTACTAATGATGTAAAGCAGAAACAGTAACTCTTCCAAAAGGCTGAAATGGTATAAAGGATTTTGAATATAGATGGCTGGAGAGAAGGGAGAGCAGAGAGGATTGACGCAATTCACCACATGGATTAGATTCAAAATCATCTCTAGGTCACACAAATGAAGGGAAACATGAACAATGGTATGGTGAGCTCAGTCTAAATGTCACCAAGATGACAGAATCAGTGTGGCCCTATGGGTCATCTCTTACTGGACTAAAACAACAGCTTATGTTACAGTTCAGTAAGAATACAAATACAGAGGATGGGAGCACAGATTGTGTTTGCAGATATGTTGCATGCACCAGGCAACAAAAAAATTTCTCACTTCAAGAGTGCTATGTTTGTACACAAGTCCTCAAAATATACAAACCAGAACAACAGAAAAGACTGAACAAATAAAATCTTTAAAATACATTTAAAAGGGCAAGGCAGAAAAAATAAAATGTTTTATTCCAACAGCTCTTTAAGACAGTGTTTATAAACTATGGAGAAAACAAGAAGTGATATAAGGGATTTTTTCCTATATCCTCATAATTTACATTTCTTCTAGAAAACATATACATCACTAGTCCCAATGTTTGAAGCCTAGCTGAAATCAGAAACCTGCTGTTCTCCTTTATTTATTTCTCATTATCATCACATCTTCTTCTCTTTCTAATTGACCAGTGCCTTTCAAGTATTATCTTTCTTGATAACTTCTATTTTTCTTGAAACTATCGAAGCCTAACTTCCTTAGCATGTAGTTTTAAGTGAAATAATCATAAACTGTTGCTAATTCACTAAACACATTCTTTGATTTTATTCAAAGGTTATAAGTGAAATACTAACTACATTTGCTCTCAAAACTGGTCCTTGACAAGAGTTAGGAAACCTTCTAGCAAGTACTTCCTTCCAACCAATGTTATCCTTTCAGATGATCAATTTCTTCTCACCTTCTAATTCTTGTATTAATATCCATCCTTCCCATTTCAAATACTTTCATGAAGTCACTACTGTGCTTTTCTCCATAGAAACTTATTTATTCTCAAAGAAATCTGTAAGTAGTTTGGAAGAATAGTCCAAATACTACTTTTCACTTGGCTTTGTGTCTTTAATTAATCTTCCCTTCAAAAGTGAATCAAGAGCCTCACATACAGTGAGTGAATACATGCAGTCATGTGGTGAATTCAGCCACCCTGGGTCTGGAGAAATAGCCAAGGAAGCTATTTCTGCACCTGTTGGGCACTGCAACACGCAGTGTATCCATAAAGACCGAGTGATGCAGAAAGCCGTGGAGCTTTTGGAGTGTAAAAATGGAGAAACAAGAAACATGTAATAAAAGCAAGTTACGAAACAGATCCTGTGAAGAATATTATCTTGGCTCTTTAGGAAAATCAGGGAACACCTCCTAATATCCTGTTGTCTTACCTAATTAGTCTTCTGTGATTTCTCTTCTTTTAAAATGACAGAGCAGTTGTCAAACTGCTGGTGTAGTTCCCTTGCTTGTGTCAGCAATGCATTCAATAAGCTTCATTTGAATGTAATGATTTCAATATCAATAGCGAGCAAGCACAACACGCCTCCGTGCTCTCAGCCAGAGCAGCAGCAGCAGCATGGAAAAGCTCTTCCTTTAGCACCTGGATAAACAGCAAACTCATCTTTGATGTTTCTCTTTGAAGTCAAGGCAGAATTAGCTTTTTAGTAGCATTAGGAATGACTCATTCACTTTGGACGCCAACTAGGATACTCTGACATTTTCATTTTTTTTAATCTTTGTGCTGTCAGGAAAGAGACAGCTCTCCTGCTAATTCCTCCAGGAGTAATGATTATTATCTTAAGGACTCTGCATCCATCTCTACGTTAATGACCCTTAAAAAGGTTAAAAGAATTCTCCCATATCCATGCATTAGAATTCACTCTAAGTTAATACCAAACAGATGAAATAGTCAATAGTCAGACCCCAAGCACAGAGCTGATGGCATGTCCCAAAAGCTCTGAGCTGGGGCAGCACACCTCTCAAACCAAACTGTAAAAGGAGGCAAGCGCACAGTAATTCTCAGCAGAAAAAACCCTCTATTTCTGAGACCAGTTCATCTACCATTGCTATTCTGATAGTGTTAAGGAGGGACTTAGGGCCCTACAAACTGCATTTACATCTATGGCCCCTTCTGCTGTCCCGGTGTGCAGAAAAATGAATCATTGGTGTGGGAGTTCAAAGACATGCTGACATTTCTTCAGGGTTTGCCACTACCATGTAGATGTCCAGTCAATATTTGCATACATCCAGTTAAAATACCACCAATCATGAGCACTTCTGCAAGAAAACCAATCACTGCAGGGTTGATCAGAACAATTTCCTCTGATCCAAACAGACACTCGTGCCCACATACGCAAACAGGGCCAGTAATGATGCTGGTGCAGGATTAATTAGTGGGTCATGGGAAATGGTTGTTCTTTGCAGCAGATGGAAAGGGCTCCCATCAGTCATTGAACAGGACCAGATCGTTACCATAATTGCATGTTCTACTTTGCCTGAAAGATTCCTTAAAGACTGGCATTTCTTGAGCTGCACAAAGACCAAAAGCCCCTGCTGCTCTTTTCCTCCCACAGTAGCTGACAACAAACTAGATTACAGAAAGATAGTAATCCCAGGAAACTGAACTTCTTGCGCATGAAGGACAAGATGGTGACTTCTTTCATAAAGTACTTACGAGCCACTGTAATAAAGTCTTTTTAGACAGAGAACAAAGTCATTTTGTCTCTACGGTGAGGAAATACTATTACCCTTCATGCCTGAGATATTATTCCTTCTCTATGGCATTAATTTCAGTGTATTTTAAATTAAAACTCTTGTTTTTAAACACGGCTGGCACCTAGAGAAAATGAAACGTGAGGGGAAAAGAATCTATGTATTTTGCTAATTAAAAAAAAAAAAAAAAGAGTGTCTCAAACCACCACTTTGCTCTTGATATTTTAACTTCTAACATTTTGGTTTGTTTGGAGGAGGAGACATGAGTGCTAATCACATTCTCTCTGGTTTTCTACTTCAAAAGTAAGATACAACAATACATCTTATTGGAATTAAGCAAGAACTTCTGCTGGAAGTACTCACCCAGCCACTTTCCATCATCTACCAGCAGTCCTGGCTAATCAGAGAGGTCTCAGTTGACTGGAAGTTACCCAATGTAATGCCCATGTACAAAAAGAGCCAGAAAGAAGATCTAGGGAACTACAGACCTGTCAGCCTGACTTCAGTGCCAGAGAAGGTCATGGAACACATAATTTTGCATGCCCCCACACTGATTCTTGTGGGTTCCTTCCAACTCCAAATATACTGTGACTCTGATTCAATATGTAGGACAACATACAGGGGATCAGGCCTAGCATAGGCTTATGAAAAGTGAGTCCTGCTTAATAAAACCTGAGGATTTCTCTAATTAGAAATGTCACTCAAACAAGAAACACAGCTTCAGGTATTACAGAAAAGTACAAGCAAAACTCTACAACCTTTACGTCTAAAATGATTGCAAAGAGTCATAGAGTTGCTAAGAATCCCCATGGGGTAGAAGCATGAGAAAATAAACCATATTGGGCAGACTCCTGCACAGTGCCTAAAAATAACCCACAGAGAGAGAGAGAGAGCACTGGAACCAGCATCCCCTCCTGAGCAGAACGCTGATATTTATACCATTAAAGAATTTTGCTTTCATCCCCAAAGATGAAAAATTAGTATCTTCATAAAATTACCATTTTCTGTAAACATGATATTTATTTTTGGCAGATCTGATAATCAAATTTCCCCCGGCACAGGACTGATTTCTGCAGATCCAGGCTTTAGTGCCTCGCTATCCACATGCCTAAGGAACTGCTGCTGTTGTTACATCCCTCAGACTGTGAGAACAGCTGGTTCTGAAGTGAGAGGAGAGCCCAGTTTTTAGTCTCTGAGCCGCAAAAGTCTTAGAAGCAGGGACTAAGTTTGCACATACTACCAATGTAGTACCATGGCACTCTTTTTGGTACACCTAGGTAAGGACTATCACAGATGGTACAAGAGCAGCAGTGGACAGAGCACTAATTACAGACATTTTCCAGGGGCCAAAAATATATACTGTCATCTTCCAAACAGCTCTGAGCCAGCTCCAAAGCATACCTTTTAATAGTCAATACCTGAAATGGTCAGACACCTGGAGTCCAATAATCTAGGAAGCTCTCGATGTCTTCCCTCCAGAATGAAGGAGCACACACACCTTTTGAAAACTTGAACATACCCTAAACCACAGGGTTACAAGGACTTTCAATAAGGGAGGAGCCTCACATAACCAACTATGCTAATGCAAAAGTTCACTACATTTGACCTCGCCCTTTTTACCATAGTAGGAAAGACAGATGCAAATCTGGTTTAGGACAAACCAGTGGAGAACTTGGTGTACAGAAGAGAAAGGTCAAAGGTTGTGGCCTGCACCAGCAGAGGAAGCTTTTGGACAGGAACCTGCTACATCCCAGCAGACTCCGAATTAGCAGGTTATGCTGCAGCTACACTATTTTTACAAAAGATCACAAGTTAGTCTCAATTCAGTGACCAGGAAAACATTTTGCTTCAGATCTTAAAATTTTATGCAAAAACAGTCAAAAGCAACACATTCATTCACGTCTCATTTTCAGTGAAACAGAATTTTGACCTAAACTCTTTCCCGTATTTCTAAGATAAACCTTTGTAGAAACTTTCCTGTTTTCTTAGATATCTCAAACCTTTTACCATCTAAGGCAGATTCAAAATTGCCACCAAATTTTAGTCTGGTCCAACATTTTCTAACTACACAGGAAGGGGACCTTTGAAAATAATGGAAGTCACCATTAGAGAGAGAGAACCACCGATTTATCATATCTGCATTCCTAGTCAACATCAAATTATAAAACTAAGCAAACATTGCCCTTGGAAGTAGCATTCAGAAGTTCAAGATTTTCATCTCAGTGGCATGCTACAGGACTGCTCCCTTTCTACCACATAAATAGTAGAAAAATGCACATGCAGGTAGTTAAGTGATCACTAGCAGAATTAGCTAAAAGCTTGCAAGCATGATTATGTTTTTCTTGTCTACTAATTTCTAAATGCAAGTTTTCTTTATTTGCTGACTGCACATTACATAGAAGTGTTGAAGTCAAGATTAGCTGCTCCCCTGATAACACAATGTCTGACAAAAGCCTTCATAGATCCTTTTTGACATGTTGTTCAAGTGCATATGGCTGATTTCAGCTGATTTCTCTCTATTTCGGGTGCAAAAATTCTGAAGTTATAAATTCTCCAGCCAGATGTTGTAGCTTTATAGCCCTAGGCTAATTCATATGGTTTTCTCTGAGCTTCTCCACATAACAACAGGTCAGGAATTACATCATTTCAACATTTTCCTTAAAGGAAGCCTATCTAGTAAAAACACAAACTGCTGTGGGTAAAGCAGAAAACAGAGAGGATGCAATTAACTGAATACAAATGAGCTGCACAAATTTTCCCAACACTTCCAACATCCCTTAACTAAAACCAAACCCACATTTTTAATCAAATGCAAAGGTTGCTCAACAACTGCTATTTATTTTTAGGGACAGAAAACCTCATGAGCCTATTAATTCAGTCTTGTGCTTTTACGGACTATCTTTTTTCAGGGAAGTTACAAATTCCATGTTCCTCCTACTCAAAACTCTTGAGGAACTCACTCCTTAGAAATATCTTTAACATCTAGCTCAAAGCTTCTTACAGCTATCAATTTCCAGGTAACCACACTTGGTACTAAACTAAAAAGTTCTCTCTGTGCATTTTCCAGCTCTTAGCACATGGACATTCCAGTTCCCTGTCCCTTGCCATTCCTGCAAGCCCTCTTCTGCATCAATTCCAAGTTTTCTTGAAAGCATGGGCTATGAAACATGAGGCTGGGGGTGCAGCAACTTTGTCTTACTGTTTCAATCTTTAACTAGAATGTTGTGTGGTCCTACTGTCATTTTATAATTACTACACTCTGACCTCCTTCAAGAAAGGCATTTACTGTAGATGAAAGAAGAAATTAAAGGTTTTGATTCAACATGCACCACCTTGCATCTTGGACCAGTCAGTTCTATTGGTTTATTGGGGATTTTACTGTTTTATCATCAAGGTCATCCAGCTCTTGCCAGAGCATCCTCCAGTGCTTTCCCATACTGACAACAGCTGTTAGAATTGCATTGTCTGAGCATTATGTACTCACATGGTCAAAAAAAGCACACACATACACAAAATAGATCCATAATCCTTTAGTTAGTATTTTTTCCCCCCCGTGTTTATCTAATTGCAATTTCTGTTGTGCTTGTGTAGCAGTGTACCCAAAGGAAAATGAGCACAGTTCTGCAGCCACAGCAGAGCAGAAATACTAGAACTGTAATGTCTGCAGAAGTTTTTCCTAGAACAGACATGCAAAAAATCAGAACTTTGGACAAGAATAGTATAAAGGCTTTCTGGAACAAACAGACTTACTCCTTCCAGTTTTAAAAAAATTATCTAGAAATGTAGATGAATTTCCAGTGATCAATATTATTGTTGTATCTGCGTTCAAACAGGAACTTCAATTATTTAGATCAATATCTAGTCAGGTCAACCAGCTTCTCTCCAATATCTGGAAGTACACTTGGTAAAGTGTCCAGGAAATGCTATTTAAAACTTATTTTAATCCCCACATTCCCATCATGTATCAGAATTTGGTCTACTCTGAGAGGTCTTTCAATTAAATCCAAAATATGTACAATGTAAGTCCAAATATATATTTCTTTTACATTTGCTTCATTCAATTGCAAGATGTTTGCAACATGATTACCAAACTGAAGTAGCAAACCAGACCTAAATAATTACATAATCTTATTTTCAATAAATTTATTATTAATAATTATTTTACATTGTTTTTTAAATTAATTTAAGGTCTTATTTAATCCCACAACAGAAAATAACCAAAGCATGGAATGTAAATGAAGCATTGGGATGGTGCAATAACAACAGTTAATATGTTGCAAATAACTATCAAGTGAGCTTCTGCTACAATAGTGTAGCTTTGTCAAAAAAAATTATTACACATTTGTCAGACCTAAAATTTATTACACATTTGTCAGAAATAAATCTGTCTACAACAGACATTTCAAGACAGAGTCTGGCCAAGCTATACAAGCAATAAACTATCCATGTGTTATTTGTCACTGCTGGAAACATCCTTTTCCAGCCCACACTAAGTTGTTTACATTGATAAAGATGTTATAAGGTGGTTATTTTGCTTTTTTTTCTTTGGTTTTTTGTTTGTTTGAGTGAGGTTCATAAGGTTTTTGCTGCAGCTGGGCAGTGATGCAGTCTGGGAGAAGAGGAAGAAGTTTACAGCTTTTGGAGGATTCCTTCCTTTGGGTAGGCTTCTGGAGAACTGGCTACATTCAGTCTACTCTTACCCTATTATAAATGCAAGCCCCAAAGTAGAGTAAGCTACCTACTACTTACCATGCAGAAAATACACACAGAGAGAGGCAGGAATTGTGGTGTCATCAATGAGCTGTGAATCCATGGCATAGCTTTCTCATTACTTGCCTGTTTAGCTGTATCATAGACAATATCTCCTGCCTAAAATATTATTTTAAATAATTAGTTAAAATTACTTTTAATAAGTAATAAGCTAATAAGTTAAAATTACTATTTTAACTGACTGCATACATAATGTTTGAGTGAGGCATATTCCATCTTATCAAGTCTAGTGCTGCACACAAACAGCACCATATGAATGCAAACTAATAAAAAGACAAAACCAATTTTTCAGAGGGCAAACCAGCACTGAAGAATTACACAAGCAGTTGTTTCTTTCACTGATTTAAAAGCAAAAAGCAAGAAGACTGTAATAAAATGCATTGCTCCTCTTTTCTTAGGCAACTTGTTTCTACAGAGTAATCACAAACCAAGCTAAATGAACTTTTCAGTATTCAAGTCATGAGAGGTTTGCACTTACACCCCAAGGATTCAGCCTGCAAGGTCTATAGATGAAAGCTTCCGAGGAAGCTCAGTTTTATAATCCTGTTGCCACATGACCCTACTGCCTCCCACAGCCAGGCCCCAACATAACCAGATTTTTAAGGTAGAAATGCTCAAGACTTCTCTAGCATAAATTTCCCAAAGCCAGGGAGAACTTAAGAGTTTAAAATCAGAAAATCCTCAGTTGACAGTTATTAAAAACTCAAAATGTAATTTTAAAATCAATTCAAGACAACAAGACAAGATGGAAAATAAATGAAAATGTTTATGCAAAATGTTTCCCCAAATCTTAAAGACTTTGAAGGCAACTCCTTGCTTCTGTGCTCAGCTGCAATAAATTCAGTAAGCAGCCGACAAATTCCATATAGTCAAACTGTTCTTTCCAAACCAAACAAAACATTTGCCTTTTTCTTTATTCACTCTTGCTTGTTCTTAGCAATATACCCTTCTCTTACACATCCTTCAGATAGTACAAGCAGGACGTGATTAGAATATGCACTGGAGCAGGAAAGGAGAGATGTGGGGCTTCATTCTTTCCTAGTCTAGTTTCTCACTGGAACTCTACCACAGAAAATGATGCTTCCCCTGCACCTTGTAGCCTTTACACATGCACTGCTCTCACCTCTGAGAAGATGCTAGGGAAGCACAGCCTGTGACTATAGTGTTTTTATTCTCCTACAAACTGTTGCACAGCTTCAAAAAACAAGTTTTGACTATAGCAGCAGAATAAAAAAGCAATTGTTACTCAACAATATAAGTAGATATTTCTCCAACTGGAAAGTAAAAAAAAGATTAGAAATCACAACAAAATTTATGATTCAGAGCACACAGTAGAGCTCAATCTGCTACCCATATCAGCCCAAAAATAAGAAAACACTTCAGAATCAGAAAGTAGTTAAAAAAACAGATAAAAAGGTCACCTCTAGAAAGCAGCACACCTCTACAGCTATTGGTAAAAGCAGAAAGGAGAAGTTACGAACTAATGATCTGCAGGTAACAGAGCTCACAGTGACTGATGTGATCATGATGAACAGTCTGCACATGAGCTACAAACCCACACCGGACACCTTCCACTGCATAACAACAGCAGGAGCTGCCAGGAGCTCGTTACCTCCCCGTAATAGTTAGCTCATGCCCATAGTGGAAGGAAATTAATTCTGAACTGCAAAAATGAAGTGTTCCCAAACAGATGTGTCATTCCACAGGAGATGATATCCTGCCCAAAGGCACAAGCCTACATTAATTTCATGGAACAGCCAGGAAAAGCTGCTCAGGCTGACAGCATGCACCAAGTAGGCAGGCAGACAGAGATCTTCAGGAGTCCACAGTACAGACCATATCATCTTCATCACTGTGGCAAAACCAACAAACTGTTGGCAAAACCAACCGTTACTCTTACTCCTGTGATAACAACCTTTTTAAACTTGAACGGCCATATTTCTAGCATTTTAAGTGCCTAAAAAGGATAGGGAGATACCTCATACGGAGTTTTTAAAAGGGCTAGAGAAGACAAACACTAAGAAAAAGAGATGCTCAACTGTCACATACAATTTGGAAGTATGTGTCTCAAGAGTTTCTTAGTAATCCTAAAACTTAAACTCCACATGCAATCTTTCATATATTTTAGGCTCTGCTATGACTGGTATTGCAAGGTCAAAACTGCTGAAGATTATCAATGCTCATACTGTCTTATGATGCCTTATGAAGCATCCACAGAGAATTGCACTGGTCTCAATTTTTTTTTATTTTTATTTTCCCCTGAGCACTGAGGATCCTGAACAGAAGGCACTGGAATTCCTCTGCCATACATCAGAAATGGTTCTTCTCTGTTGATCTAGTGAGTCACACAGCTATTGCAAAAAATACTGTCATTTTGAAGACATCCCAGAGAAGATGAAGGTGACACTGCTGATTGCAACATGCATTGTCACTGATGGAAACATGTTCCATTTCTGGCAGTGGTTCAATTGACCAAGGTCACGCAGAAGAATTCCCCTGTGACAACTTTTGCAGGAACTTTTCCTTAAACACTGACAATGAGCTGTCACTTCCAGATTCAGCCGAGTGGCATGGATCGGAAGTGCAGCAGATCTGGCAGTTAAGCTACCTCCTTAGACATGTTTAGATCAGAGAAGGTGCTACTGAGACCACTCTGACTGTGTCCATCAACAGCAGCATCCACATGCCAAGCTATTCTAAAACACTTCCTTCCAGGGTGGCTTTGCTTTTGTTCCATGGAAGGATGAAAAAAGCAACACAGAGATAAAAAATTCACAATTTTAACTTCATTAAGAGGTCTTTCAAGATTTCATAAATAGCCTAATGAACTGGTGGGAAGAAATGATTACCTGAGAGATGTTATCCTCCAAAGCAGTATTTGAAAAGGCTCATTTATCAACAAGCTCTATGCAACATCACTTCTCCTGTCCTCTTCCTGGGTTTAATCTCCTGAGGATGGAATGATGTATTCTAATTTAGGGATTAATATAAGAAATTAATTTTGTAAAATACATTTGCCTGTCATACCCAAGTGGTCAAATCAGCTCACCTCACAGCCCTGTCTAGCCTTAAAATGTAAGAAATTACCTGTCTACTAAAATTACTACAAAAATATGCCAAATTTCAGAATGAGTCAGTAAATAACTTAGATCACCAGTATATTTAAAATTACTGTAGGTGGTAGAAACAGATAGAGTCTCAAGGCAAAGTTATTCTCTGCTTAATAAAATTCATTCTTTCGAGGACTTCTTTTCTCAGCTTTGCAGTATCAGAAATGTAATTTATTGTAGGATGTACAATTTCAGTATTTTATTTTAGGTAGGACACATAACACTGTATTTTTAGGAATAAGCTTAATTTGAAAAGGACAGCTATTCTCAACCTGGTTAGCACAGATCTACCTAGGAAATTATCTTCTCACTTTTCAGGCAGCTCTGTGTTACAAATTATTTGCTTATGTCTTCATAGACTATTGTTTTAATTGGGTTGGGGTATAAAAATGGATGATAAATTGTTACTTTAAGGACAAAAAAGCCTTCTTAGTCCTAGTAGAAGGACAAGAAGCCTACTAGAGTCTCCTTTCAGTAAGTCACATTAAGAAAAAAAAAAACAGATAAGAAACTCTGTGGGGTGAATGGGGTTGGGAGAGGGATAAAATGCTAAAAGCAAAAGAAAACTCACTGCAACTGACCAAAGGTTTCCTCTCTGGTGCAAATGCAAAGTATCTGACATTATTGACCAATAACTACAAGCTACAGAGTGGCTGTGTGGTGCCCAAGAAGGAGTTGGAAGAGTGTTCAACTAAAAGCTCCTCAAATAGGCACCGGTGCTCGAAACTGCAGATATTCTGGTAAAAGATGAGGGAAGGAGAATGAAATGCACAGGGAAGGAAATGGCTGAAAGCAATGCACAAATTAGATGAAAATAAAAATTCAAAATTTGGGAATTTGCTCAAAACAAAACAACCACCACCACTGACTTTTTCCCCTTTCCGGATGGGAAAAGAACTTTAAAAAAAAAAAAAAAAATTGATAACTAATCCATTTTAGAGATACTGTCTGTTTACTTTACCAAAGAAAATAATTTGCTTTCATAGACCTTAGGCAAGCTAGATTCAATTAGTGATCAGTTAATTCTCCCTACTCTGTGATGGAGTTCTGCATATGATAGAACACATTCCTACAGCAGAGTTTTGCACAGTACTTGAGGAAATAAAAAATTAGCAAATCCTGAAGATCAAAGGCCCATTGTGCTATTGGCACAACTGCTCCTGTTAAAAATAATCCCCAAAACGAGGATTACTTTAACGTTCTGTGTCATTGCTGTTGCCATGGCAAAACTGAAAAAAACCCCAGCAACAAACAAAAAACCCCCATACAACAACAACAACAAAACCACAAAAACCAAAACCAAAAACCAACCAAACAACAACAACAACAAACCACCACGACAACCAACCAACCAAAAAATCTTGGTTAGCCAGACAGTGAGCATCACTGTGCAACTCCTACTTTCTCTGTTTCAATTCAGCAAGCAGAGTATTAAAAATACTGTCCATTGATGTTAATGAATCACAACTGTAATTACATTAGCTGTAATGAGTTGTTCATAACGAGTTCATGCAGTATGAAAGAATTCCGAGGACATTCATAATCAAAAAATAATCCATAGGAGATGCAAAACAAAGGAGAGTATCAGTAAAAAGGAGTACTTGTCCTTCTCTCAATTTGTACTGGAACACTATGCAGTGATGAGACAAGCCTCATCAGGTACACTGAAAGCCAGAGCTTCCTCACTAGCAGAAATCTTTCCCAGTTCCCCAGATCCAAGTATCAAAGGGCATGAAGTTTGAAACAGCAGTGAGAAACAACTACTCCTCCCCACCACCCTGCTCTATCAGCCAGAGGAGAGCAGAAGAGGCTCGAATTTAGCAAAATATTAGGTAGGATGGCATGAACTATGGCACCACTTATGAGGATGCTACACATCTCACTCCACCCCACAGAAAGTGCTGATTGAAGGATTATATTCTGAAATTGATGTGGCTCTGGAGAGTGAGGACTTCTCATTCCAGCTCATGCACCAGACCTCCTTGAATGGCTCTCCGGCATTCAGAGCATCCTTCAAATCAGAAGGATGATAAATGGGGGTGTATGTAACTAGATGGAAGAAAGGGATACATATCACTGAAACCTCCTCACAGGTCAGTTGAAATACAGTTTAAATTGTAAAATTAGAAGGTATAATTTCATTATAATGCATTGCTGTTTCTAGAAGTGAAAAATCTTCCCTACTCCACCAACCCCACTAGCAAACATTTTAAACTGAAGCTGTGCACCACTCATCACATTCCCCCTTTGAGGGTGACACTCTATGGTCTTGCTGTATCTGAAATATTAGCATACATCCACACCATTTTGTCAGCTATATTTGTCAAGCATTGCAGATTTTAGTATCGTGAATATGGAACTGTGAAAAAAGGATAGCAAAATTTTTAAAACTGAGAAATTGAGCATTTTTCCAGTAAAAGTGTAAATTTAATTTTACATAGTATAACTTCTTAAAAATTAATATTATACATTTTCCCCAGCTTAAGAATAATCAGCTTCATATTGAGGCAAGGAACAAACTTTTAAAGATCTAACCTGTAAGAGAAATTCCTAAACCTTTAAAATATATTTTTTATTAATAAACCCACCTGCTTTTACAGTAGTACCCAAGACAAAGAGAAAGAAAAAGCAAAACAAGCACTCAAAAGAGGTGTAAATATCATTGCAGTTTGCCTTATTCTTGCCCCTCTCCATATGCAATGAATAATCTTCACAGAGCTGGAATACAGGCACAACCAACACATTTTGTAATTATCAAGTGTCTCAGCTTCACTCTACAATTAATCATCTGTAAACACCATTCTGCCTCATATACTCCTCCACTGTGAACATTATCCCATAATTAAGCAAGACAAAACTAAACAATGTCATAATAATATAGTTTTATACAGCACAGCTTTAAAAAAAATTACTAAAAGAAAATTCAAAACATCACAAATCCCACACATTCAAAGATGGCAACTGACCAAGTGAGGTATCTAGAGAAAAAGTATTCAAAGTAGAAAATGCCAACTGGCAAAGTTACAGCATTCATAGCGCAAAATGGATTACAAATTTAAATAAATAAATAAATAAATGTCTATAATATATGTCTGTTGTAGACATAATTTTAGCCCTTTCCAAACTTAAGCAATGCAGTACCCTCTCCCTGTAATTTCTTGGGTTAATGATACAGAAATGCAAGTCCTCAGTCTTTGTTAATTTTGAATTTTGAGGATGCTACTATTTATTAATCCCTCTATATTTCTTTTATGAAGTGCTTCTGTTAATGATCCTTTGCTATATCAAGAATGATAGTGCATAAGGAAATTGAAAACATAAAAGCATACTTAGAAAAATAGCCAAAAACTTTATAGGATTACATATCCATGTTACTGAAATGAGTGACCTTTATAAAAAAAGACAATTGTATAAAGCTATAAAGATACTCAGAAGCTCTCAGCATATAATATGAATGTACAATTTTGATCTGAAGTTTCATTACCTGAAATAGTAGAGTGACTTAGAGTGCATCAATCTAGAACTCAGTGCATTTAATGATTCCAATATTTGACTGGCAGATTTTGGAGTATCTGCTAAGAACAGCACACCAAAATTATAGAGGAAACCAGTGGTCTGACTGGCCATAAAGACAACCTACAGTTAACCTTAGGATAGCCAGCCACATTGATGACACCAGATTTTTAGCACAGAGGAATTAACAGCCAATGCCACAACTCTCATTCTGAAGACTGAGATGTCATTTCTGCATCTTTCACCCAGGCCACCATTCAGAGAGGATAACACTACTCAATGAAAACATGAAAAGAGAACCCACACTGCTCCCTAGGCTGACAGGATCTTCTGGTGCATCAAAGAGAAGCTACCACAGAACATTTTGGCAAAGCCCTATCTAAATCAGGTCATTCCTGTGGAGAAAAAAAGAAAAAAGAAAAAAGAAAAAAAGAAAAAAAGAAAAAAAAAGAAAAAAAAAAAAGAAAAAAAGAAAAAAAGAAAAAGAAAAAGAAAAGGAAAAAAGGAAAAAGAAAAAGAAAAAAAGAAAGGTATTTGAACTGCAAAAGGTGCAGAGAAAGCATTTGAGGATAATCAGAAAAATGAAGAGCACATTTCTACCAGAGATTACAAGCTTGGCTTATTTAGTCCTATGAACCAAAAGCCAAGCGAAGCCCAAATTGTTCTTCCAGCATAACCACTGGGAAGGGGGAAAGCATGATTAGGACAAAGCCAAAAAAAGTAGTGGAGTAAATGGCTGTAAAGTTACCCATTATGAAACTTAGCCTGAAGATGTAAAAAGCATTTCTAAACAGGCTTTGACTTGAGATTGATTACTTTATGAAAGACATGAGATGCAAAACCAGGGACTGGAGTCAAAAGTCCTTATATTCTTATGCTTTGCTGATATTAAGCAGTTCAGATTAGGGATTCCTTTTCTCTATTCCCTGGGTGAAGATATGGGCAAATGGGCAATATCCTCGGGGGTCCTGCCTCCTCTAGGCACACTCGGCTCACTGGGCAGCCCAGGCTGCTCAAATATCTCAGCTGCCATCCAGAGTCCAGTTTCTGACTTGTGCCTTCTTGTCCAGCTCCTGAGAAACCAGTAGGGCAGCCTGCACTTACATAAAAACTACCCAAGGATCTGTCCAGGCCCTGGCAAAGATTTTAGATTTTGCAATAGCTAGAAAAATCTTCAACATCAGTGCAGCACACTACAGTCTGTAACATCACCAGGAGAGCTTATGCCTTGACACTTTGCTTCAGACTTCTAGCAGACTGGACACTCCAAGGCATTTTAGAGATTGTATACATTTTCAAGTTTCTTTTGGAATTTTTTTCCCCAAGAGCATAAGGAATAATTAGGAAATAAAAGACCCTGAAAATTCAGAGCACAGTTCTACAACACAGGATGAACTCTGTATTGCAAGGTCAGCCTCAAATGTAGAATGATTTGCATACTACTTTGTTTTTTCATGTGAAATGGCATAGCTCGGATAATAAAACTTCATTAACTGTGTGGCTGCATGCAGTTGGGCAATACTTGTCACTCTCCTGTATACAAGACCAAGTATGTAGCAGCAGGTGCTGCAAGCAGAATGTTATTTCACTGGGATTATTTTTAATCTTCCAATAGAGAACAAAAGCCGATCTCATTAAAAGATAAATAGGACTAGATGACTACTTGAGGTAAAAGAAGAAACAAAATTAGAGAAAATAGAGACCTATGAGTGTTTCTAGCAAAGCACCACTGCCCTTCACAGTCTCTGCTTTTGTGTTGAACGCAAGCTGGGGTTAATATATATCACCCTACTGTCTTCACTGATTTGCTCAAACCCAGAGGAGCTGGGATTGCTCTGTAACACAACTAAATCATTCCCCAGACTTATCAGTTAGCAATCTAATAAGCCCCTAAAGGAGAAACAGTTTCCAGTCATTATAGGAATCTTTACAGGTGGTGTGGAAGAGCTAGTGGTGCCAGCAGCAATGCAAGCAAAATTACTAGAATAGCCTCTGTCTGCATTTCAAACTGCCATAAGTAAAGTATTAAACTGTGGACTATCACATGTAGTAAAGGCAGTGACAGTAGCACAAGAAAAGTGGAAAGCAGCAAGACTCTTCTTGCTCAGGGCCTCAAGACTTTTCAGGCGATACAAGTCTAGGATACAGCCAGTCCAGAACCTGTAGTTTCCCCATTCAGCACACTGGAATAATACTTGGTTGTGTGACATTACGGAAGTAAGCATTATCATTAAAAAATCTCATTGGAGTGCATTTGCATGTTACAGTTGTATTATTACTATCAAATTTCTGAAGAGGAATGTATATTAATTACTATTTAATAGACAAAACCATCCTCAGTCCTTTACCCAAGCCCCAAAGCAATGAATCGCAGTGGTCCTTTCTGCAGGCGCTGACCCATTGCCTCTGACTCCCAGAGAGCTGCTCAGGAATGTGTGCCAAGGAAGAGGTGCTGAAGTGGCTGAAGAGCCATTGCATGGATGCTCTCTAACGAGAACAGTGTGCCACTGTGCAACAGAGGAAGAGCAGCTGTGACTCATTTCACAGTCTACTGAACATGAAATGAGTTTGTTTCCATCTGTGATAAATGGTGCTACCACTTGTGATCCATATTAGGCATTGCTGCTACCATGTCTTCTAATAATGTGGTAAAAAATTAAGAATCAAGCAGCAGTGAGTTCTCCAGTTTCTGCTGCATGAAACAGTGACACAGTTTTGGCTGCCCTGGTCTCATTTCTAGACTCAGTGATCAGCCCTGCAAAAACAACAGAGGGATAAGTGTTGGTCTGCTGTTTGTCAAAATGCCCCCTCCACATTGACACTAGAGGCTTGTCCCCTGCTCATGGTGAATCCCTAGCTGGGACACTGTGGGAGATGTGTACTTCCAACTATTAAGAGAATTATTTTAGTAGTTACTCAGAACACGCATCACTTTCTTGCACCAGATCATGAGACCTAATATCCAGACATCACTCAATCCTTCTTTCAAGGAGCTGTAGTAAATCTTGCAGTTCCCAGCAGCCAAAATACATGAAACCCAAGTGCATTTTAAAGTCAAGTGTGGTTCCCCCATTATGCTCCTTTATTCAACTCTGAGCAAGCTAAAAATGATACATCCTTGCAGATTCCCTTAGCCATGTTCCTCCCACATCAACCTAGGGCAGCACCAGGCCCCGTAGCAATGAACATGGCCCAAGCCAGTATTAGTGCCATAGAGAGGGCCACCCTTCCACATTTGTGGGGTTACAAGTCATGTGGGTAATTTGAGAGTAAAAATGGGATGACATACAAAAGTCTAATAAATACACAAGATTTCAGCAACTATTTAATGAAGCGGCATCCAAATGACTCATAAAATAATATAATGAAACTAAATATTTTGACAGTCAAATGGTTGGATTCGTTACTACTGTCACCCTTCTCATTCAATTATTATATCATTTCATGTCATGACAGCTAAAATAAGTTTGTGTGTTAGGACAAAACCAGATAACAGCTTTTCTTTCCAATTCTGAATGGAAAAACCTGAAACATTGCAAGTTCCAGTACAGTGCAAATTTCAGTTTGTGGCTAACTCAAACTGTCAGATCTTGGTACGTCAGCAGATCATCTCTCTTCCTCTCAAGATGCATATTTCCCTCCCCTTGTTGATAAAATGCCAAAAATGTGAGTTTCAGTATAGCTACAGGAGATTTCCAAACAGTTGTACCACAATCTACCTCAAAGTGGTATCCAAACACTGCTTCAAGAGCCTAACATCTCTTCCTGAGCTCCAGCCCAGCTAGGCACAGAGCCAGGAGCTGCTGCCACTGACAGCAGTAGCATCTTTGCAAATCTAATTCAGGAAAGAAAATTTTTTAGTGTAGGATGGGAAGTCACAGGCTTCTGAAGTTTAATTGCAGTCTAAAAATTATTTCCAGACCACCCTCAGGTGCATCATTGTCTTTCCTCTGTCTGATACACACCCTTACTTTTCCTCACAATTTCATCTGGGTGACTTTTTTTGTTAGGCATAAGGTAAGCTTTCACATAACTAAATTCAAATACCTTGAATATAATAAGCATTATGCTTCACAAATTTTTATAAAAAGATAAACAAACATTAGAGCAAGCATTCATTCTGCTTTTGTATCACACTGCACTGGCTTCTTAAGAATCAGAAGAGCCGAATTTCATTGATTGTTGTTAAAAGTAATTTTAAAAGGAAAAACAAATTAACAAAATGCAGGGGTTAAATATTGTAGAAGATTTTAGACATTTACAAAAAATCTTTGCTCTTGAAGTCAGAAAAAAATTGCAGCCCAAACACTAAAACAGGGCTCTCCATGAACACTACACCCCAACCCTAATGCAGTTTCCTGACAGAGAACCAGGACAGAGAAGTGCTTTCAGAGGGGAAGAAATGGAGGCCCAGGAAGACCACTTCTTTGTGGGTTAGGCTAGACCCCAACAGACAGTGACAGAGTGATGAAGAATAATTTTAATTTTTTGGCATTTTGCTAGGAACAATTTTACTCTGAAACTTGTTAGATACACAGGCAAAGTAAAAGCACTCAAGCTTGGATAACTGGAAGTAAGGCAAAGCCCTGTGCTTGGGAAGGACTGCCTTCCCTCAGGGAAATCCTGCCACAGCTTTGCCTATTTCAGAAGCCAAGAATTTTCTCTGGAGAAATTATTTTTATGAGCTACCAATGATTCATCCTTGGCAGAGCAATTTAACTTTAGTCAGCAACGCTGAACTCCAGCAAGAAGAGGAAAATCATCCTGGTCTTTCTGTCATTGCAGTGGCAGAATTGAATACCTTCTTGTTAGCAAGTTCCCTCCAGAGCATCGTTGGGTGCAAGGAACATAACAAATACAATTTACCAAGGACACACCAATGCTGGCAGTAAGAAGTTCATTAAGGGGAGTAGCTATCATCATCATGCGACAGGTAGTCCCACCTCTAGGATTTTCTGTGGCACAAAGCTCCTACCACGCAGCTTGTCTCTAAGGGTTTAATTACCTTCTGGAAATGAAGTGTGGTCGTAAGGGGAAAACTTATGGGAAAGATTCAGTTTCATGCAAATCAGTTAAATCCTGGAGGCTTTACATGTGCTAAAAGGCTTTAAAAGACCATGTCTTTTTGTCAGTGGGCTGTTTAGCAGCAGACGTTCACTGTATAAAAATCGTTATCTGATTTAGTCTCCTATTAGCTTTGTCACCACACCAGAGAAATTAGATGAACTAATACCATCACAGTTGCTGTTTCACAAAAGTACAATATATACTCAAAATTTGCAAACAGCTCCTTCATACGACCAGGTTTATTCTGATGTTAGCAAAAATCATTAGAAGATGCTTGAGGGTATGGTAATCATCTCATTTTTTCTTCAGCTAGAATTACTTAAATATAGAAAAGATCCATCGCTGAGAAGGACTAACAGCAGCAAGGACAGCATGTCAAAGATAGTGACTTGCACAGCAAATCCCCATATTTCACACTGCATATTTACCCCTTGGCATAATAAGATCTATGTTTCTCTAAATAAGAATTCATCAACACTAATATCATTGGCAGAAATAGGACAGGATGGAAATCTTGCAAATAGGTTTTATAAATAATATCAGTAATTATTTTCCTTTCTATCTAGCTTCCATTCGAAAACTCATTTGTCACAATGCAATAAAACAGTAATGCTGTCATTCTACAGGTGAATGGTAAAAAACCTACCAACTTCAACTAGAAGACACGTGCCTGATGCAGCCCATTTACCACTGCAACTTTCTTTCTAATCTCAGATGTCTTGGGGAACCTCAGTATCCCTACGTGAGGTATGACTTTAACAAATTGGATTTTCAAACGTATTTGGTGGGCGCGCAATTAGCATGTGAGCTAACAGAGCTGCTGATCTACAGCTTCCACATCCAAGTTGGCTGAGTGGCAGCTCACAAGCAGCACACATTCAGGTCAGGACAGACTAACACCCAGCTCACTCCCACTCTCCCCAAAAGGTTATGCTTCCCAGCATATTTCCCTTCTGTAATCCAGTTGTGGGAAATAAATCAGAAGGCTTTATTTTCACATCCAGTTGAGGAGGAATGAATCTCGTGTTTGGTGGTAAAATCAAGACCTACACTTTCCTTCTTCTTTTTCCCAGTCATTTTTGGTTGGGCTTGAAAAGGCCTCTTTTTTCCTGTGGGATAGGGAAAAGAGGACGACATCCCTCCCTTGCATTCTAGATACAAAAAATTAAACAGTTGCATAGAATTCTAACTAGCATGCATATTCTTACAAATCAATACTTATTTCAAACCAGAAAAACAGACGTAAAATTACATAGTTAATGAGTTTCTAGTAAGTCTTTAATCCACATCAGGACAGCTGAAGAAAATACCTTTTGAAAGGTGAGAAAACTCAAGGTAATGAAACACATTGCAACCTGTGTTGCACTTGGTGGACGTTGCTGAGAAGAATAAACACTTGCCATTTATTACCCTACACTTACCACACATCTTTCCTATGCTATGGCTAAATGGAAGGCACTTTGTTACTGTGCACTAGCTATTATTTAGGGTTTACATTTCAAACTTGTCCAAAATGAAGTCATAGAGGTTCAAGCCTGTGTAAATATTACAACCATTAGTTCCTGTTGACTTCTTCATCACTGTGTCCTGCATGTAAAGGGAGCTCCAGTGAAGCAAAGGACCCCCAAGGGATGGATTCAAGCTGAACAGTGAGGTGATTCGTGATCTTTCAAAAGTAAAAGAATGGCTTACAAGCAGAACAAAAATACTCCAATCAACTGATAAGAAATTTTTTCCTAATAATTTCACTGCTTACATTACTTGTGCCTCACTTTCATGGAATGAAAATGAAGACAGGTACAAAAGAACTGGTAACTTGACACGGGCTGACAGAAGTAGCTCACACACAAAGTCGTGGTTCCGTGGTAAAATCCTGCCTGTTGCATCCCAGGCACAAGAACATGTTGCAAAGAAGGATGAGGAAAGCATATCCTTGCACCAGCTGAGTTTTACAGTGGGTTACAACACAATGACTGTGAGTTAGTAACACACATGGAGCCCTGGTCCCCTGCACTTTCAACAGGTATCAAACTGCTGCATCTGGAAAGGCTGCACAGCTGCTCCCCACTCTCCGAGTATGAAATGGTGACATCCACTTTTGAGCTAGCCAGACGCAAAGCTTGTGCCAAGTCTGGCCCAGCTCATGAAAAAATGAGAAGTTTTGGGATCTTTCTTAAGCCCTGCCTTGTATTTGTCTTCTCAGTGGACTTGTGTCTTCATCAGGTGAGAGAAAGCTCTGAAGTCCCTGCTCTTGGTGCAGCTCAGCAGAGAGATTTGGCTCCCAGGGACCAGCATGTACCCACCAGCCCAGTAACAGCAGGCTCAACACAAACAAAAAAAAACAACAGCAACAAAAGAAAAAGCTTTTAAATGAGTCTGCACCAAAACCTTTCAAAAAAAGCTTCTTTCATCAAGGGTTTAAAATCAATAGAACAGCACTCTTGCTGTAATTACTCACTGATAGTTCAGGACAAAGGTACTGCAACAGGAAGAGAGGCAGAAGGCCAAATTCATATCTGATGTAAGCAAAAAGACTGTTCAGAGTACAGCAGGAACCATAACCTCTCCTTACATGTCAGAATCTGACCCACATTGCTCAAAGATCACTGCTGCTGATCACTCAGATGAGACCATGGTGAGGTCCAGGCATCAACATTAATGTCAATGTATCATTCATTCACTTCATCATTTATTTACTCTTTTAAAGAACAGTTGCAGCCTTAATAGAGTATTTTTGATTCATTCAAATGGTTTCTGAAGTTCTTGCATATCTTCCATTTTTCTGATGTAACTCATTTGCTGCTGAGGAAAACCTCCATTTATGAAGCTACGACTCTCCTCCTTGTCAGAGTTAACAGTAATTCCCACCACCAACATGCAAGCTGTCAGTCAGACAAACATTTGCTATAAACATCTTCATTCCCTTTTATTTCTGCAGACATCTTTAAACAGCACCACTGCTTAATTCATAAGCCATATTAGTGCAACATCCCTCTAGACAGTCTCGCATAAAATTAAATGCCCATTTAGCAGCTTATGAACCCTACAGCAGTTGGTTTATTTTCACTCATTATTGCAACAGAGCAATCAAGAACAACAGACTATTACAGCATCATATAACATGGCTTCTCTATCAATCCACTGGCATAAAATTAAATGGCTCTCTGAAAGATGAAGTAAAACCCTTATTTATATCTGGCAGTTCTGCGATGCTACTAAGCAAATAATGGCAGCAGGCTGATTTCTAAAATCAGGACAGCTCAACTCACCAAGGGTTAACCTGTTCACACACCAGGACCTAAGCCTTTCCCTTGCTTAAGGACTGTTTAATTATGTATACCAACTGCAGCAGCTCCAGCAGGAAAGATTAAAACACTCTCTCAGCCTAATGCAAGGACATTTAACGAGAACACTGCAAGGCTTCAGACCGGTATCTCCCAGGTTCATGTGGGTACAACAAGAATCAGGGCAAAAAATTTCATTCTCCAATAAAACAAATGAATGAATAAATAAACAAATCTCAAGGGTCTTAGTTAGACATAGAAGTAAGGTTTAGAAAACAGCTTTCATGTGAAACTGGATTTTTGTTCCTGACCATCTCATGAAGTGCTTAAAAAGTGCTTGGATGCTTTTGAAGTTCCAAAGAGGGTATGCAGTATGTCCACCATATTTTTCACTTGCATGGAAATAATAAGGTCCTTTAGCTTAAAAAAATTATTTTCACAGGGAACAAAAGCTCTCAGAATTGACCACTGAGGATGCTTCATGACACCTCTCATTTCTTCTGTCAGTTTGCCCTCAATCCATAATTATTAAACATACTTTTTGAAACACTAAAAACAACCCACAAGTTATAAGAGGACATCCTCATGTTACGTATTTTTGTTTGTGCAATATAATCTGCATTAAGCACATTCCTTTGAGCAAACCACCTGAATCACTGTCTACCTTGTCCAGCCTGATCAGGAAAAAGCCTTCCACGCAACCATAAAACCCAAACTCACCACCTTTCATTAAAACAAACAAACAAACAATTTAAAAGACAACAGACAACCCCATCTCTAGAAGAATGTCCAAAGCATCTTACTTCTACTAACAGATACAATAGTATGCCATGGGGTGGGGATGCACAACAGCAGCAGGTATAGGCCCAGTCTGCAGAAGGAAACTGCTCCTTCACCATCTCCAGAAAGGACCATGGCCTTCTAGAGCCTCTAAGGAGTTGAACAGAGTTATCATGGACTCAGTGTATGGAGCAAACAACTTCTGGCTGACACTGCAAGCCTTGGATGATGCTTGGAAACCATCAATAGCAGGGTACAGCTTTTCTCCCTTGTGCTGGCCTGTATCTGGCTACTGCAGCATTTTCTTTTATAAGTACTGTAGCAACACATTCAGACCAAGATGAAACAATCATGTGTATGAATTTGCAATTCTCTGCAGAAGATACTAACATTATTTCTGGACTGCTTTCCTATTCCAGACAAAATCTGGTTAATGAAAATGAAATTTTCTATAAATTAGTGTAAAGAAAAAATAACTTATCAGATAATGAGAAAAAAATTATAATAACAAAAGCAAAATGTCCCTTTTACCATCTCCCAGAAGAAAAGTCAAGGAACTCTCAATAATGATCTCCTTTCTTTTGCACCCTTTCTACTGATCACAATAAATTTCAGAGAGAGGAAGCACCTAAGATTTTATTTTACAAGCCCTTTGGAAAAATAAGAAAAATTTCTCAAGCAACTCTTCAAGTGTTTCATATCTGTTTTCTCACAAATACATGCCTTCAGGGAGCTCCTCCTGCCTCCTTTTTAAGCCCAAGCACTGATACACAAATCAGGAACTCTGGGGCAGACAAACAGCAGATTCCCAGAAGCCCAGGCTATATGAATGTAGAGCTCTCTGACAAGTCCCAGAATTTTCCATAGCAGTTTTCACTTTCTGTAATTTAAGGTAAAACTGTTTCAACTAGAACACAAGCAGTAAGAGGAGGGTAATGTGCACTGGGCACTTGGAACAACCTTCTTTAGACTCTGTTAGCTCTGTACTAAGAGCTGCACTTTACAAGCCCTGTTCACTGCAGGGTTTGTATTAAAAATTAAAATAACAAAAACAAAGTGCTGCACAGAACCAGTGTAAAAATTATGGTAATGGAGTATGTGTGCGCATTTAGTGTCATTTTTTAATAAACATTAAATTAATTCTGAAAAGCAAAATACTAGCAAAGCAGTGAAATACTTGCATGACCCTCTCCATACCACATTTTAGTCTGTGCCTTCTAGTCTGCTCTCTTATTTATCAACCTCATTTTTAAGTATTCAACAACAACATGAGGCTGCCCAAGCTCTTCAGTTCCCTAAACACATTAATTTCAACTTGAAATGCTGAAATGAGGTCGAGGGAAGCCAGTTGATATAATTTTATGGATTTCAGTAAGGCTTTTGATACTATCTCTCTCAGCATCCTTCTGGAGAAAATGTCCATCACACTGCTGGATAAATACATCATGTGATGGGTGAGCAACTGGCTCACACGCCAGGCGTAAAGAGTTGTAGTGAATGGGGTGACATCTGACTGGTGACCCATCACCAGTGAGGCTCCCCAGGGCTCCATTTTAGGGTCAGTTCTCTCTTCATTCCCAGGGTTGTCCTGTGCAGAGCCAGCAGTTGGACTTTGACATTCCTTGTGGGTCCCTTGACAATCCTTGTGGGTCAACTCATGATACTCTATGATTTTATGAACATCCCAGCAGGGTAGGTTGCTGGCATCTACATTCATGGGAAGTAAAAAATCAGAGTAAAAAGTTACCAAAATTACAGTGGGGCTTCATTTGTTGCTCATGAGAGACTGGAGACAATGTCACTGGACTGCACCAGCCCCTCACAGCTGGGTGCTCAATCTCACATCTGCCTGTATGGTAGAGTACATTCCCATTGGTGAATGTGTTATCACCATGTGCTGCTCGCTGATCTCTTGCTAGCAAATATTTAGAGAGCTCTGGGCAACTCAGTTTTCCATCAAGCAGAAAACCTGTCGAGCTTAGCCAGCACTGAGTGCTCTGTCATCAGGGGCATACCTTACTCAAGATTTAGAAATGCTGCAGTCCAAAGAGTAACAGTGCCACTGATTCTGAGTGCAGCACACTTCTGAGCATGGTATTAAATGCCAGAAACTTTAATTTATATCTGATATAGAAGTATCCAGCTGGGCCATCGAAAATGCAGCTTTGTATTGTTTCCTAAGAACATAACTATATTACTTGCAATATAAATCCATTTCTACACTTGCTTAATTTTTGAATTTTTGTAATTCAGATCTGCTTCTGAATTCAATAGGCCAGAGCTGTAAAGTAATTATAAGTTGGTGTTTGTGCTTATTCCTATTCAAACTTAGAGATTCCCTTCTAAGCACCTAGCTTTCACAATGCTGAATCTTGTGGTGATTCAGTGAAAGAGCAAATGGTAAGACTAGTATTACATAAGAACAGTTCTCAATAGTCAATAACTCACAATTTACACTCACTCTAAGGAAAGAGCTAAGAAAACAGAAAGAAAACAAATGAAATCACTTCCTGAAGATGTTTAAGCTGGTCAGTGGTAGAGGTGACAACAGAAATTTAAGCCTGCTGCCTCTTGTTTCAGCATTCAAGTGACCATAATAAGCACTAATTCAAGCCCTCTCTTAATGCTGCTTTCCACAGCCAACATAAACCAAAACAACTTGAAAGCCTCGAGTTAAAGGACAACACTAAGTCAAGAGTAAAGTGCATATGTATAGCAGTTGTCACTTCTCTCATTGACAATATGAGGTCCAATTGTCAGCTCATCACACCAAGGGCACCTCCAAGATATAAGCAGGCCCTGCTGCAGTTTCCTGACTTAGCTCTCTGGATGATGAGCATCAGTGCAGTTAAAAGCATTTAAGAGGATAATAAGCAGAGGGTGATCAACTCCCCATAAAAGTTCAGCATTTCCAGACAAGCAGAGGAAAGGCAAATTTAGATGTAGGTCAGCAGGTCTTGCAACATCATAAACACTTTCCTCAGCATTTCATCACCAACGTGTGACTACCAGGCCATGTTTAAAGCCTTGACCTAAAATCTGGGATTACTACATCCTTTTTTGAACAAAAGTGCTCCTAAGACATTATGAGGAGGGATGAAAACTGTGCGTGCATAAATATTTTGCAGTTCAGGGTAATGTTATCATTGCAAAAGCGTTCTATTTCCTGGACAAGAACAAGAAAATCAGGAAATTTTATCCAAAAGTTTGGAACACAAATATTAAAGATGTTAATATAGCAAAATGTTTACATGCATTTTTTTCAGCCAACTTTGGCATGCAAAAGCTGTTTTGTTTACTCAGTTATGGTAGGCAGACAAATTGCCAAATTCAGTCTTATGCCTATCCTTTTGATTCTCCCATTGGCATGGATAGGACTAAACCAAATATGGCACAAAGGCTACAAGAACAGAGTTATCTTGATCTAAAGGCTCAAAGGCAATTGAGTCAATTTGTAGTAGCTAATTTTTTCTTTTAAAGACCCTCAGACTTAAGAAACAGGACTGGGTGGCAATTAGAAGAGGTATGAAAAGCATAATACTACATAGGTATTAAGTTTCAGACATCCTGGTGGTCTCCACTACAGAGGAACAGTATCTTCATACTTTTTTAAAGTAGAAAAAAACCCCTCCAAATCCTCTTTATAATGATCTCAACATACCTCCAATATTATTAGTAAGCACTAAGTAACTAACTGAAAGAAAATGAGATAATAATGATTTGACAAGTCAAGCTCCTTTAAGTCCCAGTAACAACTAGTATACTTTGACTGTGTAGAAAGTCATGCCTCTTATGCCCTTCTTCCTCACAGTTCAAGGAGAGAGGTTTATTATGTACAAATGGGTACAAATGTCTGTTCAAAAACAATGGATTTCTCATGTTGCAGTCAATAAACACAAATAAGCATAGAAACATGCTGTTTTGCATAGAAACGCATATGCCTAGTTGGACTTAATGATATATTAATGTCAGAGTACTGAATTAAGGGAAAAGGAAATGTAACATAAGATAGTTAGGTTTCACCTTCAGTAAGATTGCTCATCTCTAAAAACACGTTCTTGATAAATCCACTAACAATTAAAACACAAAAACGTTTCTGAATAAACTAAGTAGTGTTAACTTTGCAGTAGTCAAAAGCATCTAAACTTGAATCTTTCTTACACAGATTTCACAGGGAAATTAACCCACATCTGAAGCATGAGTAATAAGTAAATCTTGTGACTTACTAAGTATGACTACCCCATCCTCAGCAGGTTATGCAGAGGTCAGCAGACACCAGCAGTGCATCTTCAGCCTTACAAGAAAACCATCAGTTATTTCTCTCTGAGTAGATAAGAGCTTTACAACAGACATTCGTCACCAAAGAAGTCACCCGTAAGGTCTGACCAGCAGGCAGAGCCAGTGCTAACAAAGCCAACCACTACATCGGATAGAGAACATCAAATGTTCATGGTCATCCTACTGATAGCCTCTGAGGGAGCAGCCCATCCCCACGCTGTCCTCTTGAGCAGTATGTGCTTCTGGTAAGCCTGTTATTCCCCACAATACAACAAACAATAGCCATAGTGGTTATGTCACAAAAATCTTAAACCACCAACACACAGCTGAGGAAGTTAAAAAAACCATATAGGTAAGACATGTCTTGCACCACCACCTAGTCTATAATACATCACTTTTCTCTTTGTAAAAGTAATTAAGATGCCTCTTTAGAAGAGTTTACTGACAACACCATGTGAATAAAGCCACGCCAATGCCCACGGCACTTCTGTTGTGCTGATGGTTGGGTTTAGATTCTTTTGCGCAATGCAAATGTAAAAACAGAAAAACTGTTTCACAGAACTTCTTGTATGGAAAATTTGTACTTTGAGACAAGTGCATTTCTCTTTGCATATTTCAGACACAGTTTTTATGAAATAAAAAGGAACTTTCAAGAAGGGTTTATGAATTACCTAGTGAAAATCCAGAAAATTGATTTCTAAATACCGATCCTTTTGATATTGACATTCTTGTTCCATGCTAACTTCTTTGTCTAAGATGTGTTTATCCAATTCTCAAATGGATTACACAAAGTTACAAAAAGGGAGCATAATATTTAGGTTGGGACTAATCCTAAAATAAATTCTCAATGCTTGGATTTCTTACTATCTACATCTCTATTGTGAAGACAAGGTCCCCTGGTTTTAGCATTTTTAATACTTTCAAAAATTGAACAATTTTTTTTAATAATTTCCTCAGAGTTGAAAGAAAATTGATGGGAGCACTTTTGGTAAATAGGGTAGCAGACTGCAACATGTTCCATAGGCCTGTACACAGAAAGTGACAGACCTCCACTTACACATGTACCCACTTTGGATCAAAGTAAACGAGAACGGGGACATTTCTGACTTAGTACCAACTAAACTCTACAAAAGTCAAAACAATCCACATATTGTCCTTTCTAAGCAATATACACGCTTTCCACAGCTTCCTTCAGCCATTCTGAAGACCACAGTGAGTATGATCCCTACCTCCATGCTTAAAACCAGCAAGCAGGAAAGCTATTAGAGTCCTTATCAAAGGTATCTGCATTTTGGATAATCACTCTAGCAGTAGCACCACACTAATGCAATCCAAGGCACTCAACAATCATTCAGGTCCAGGAAATGTACTCATGACACCCACTAAGGGTCAAACAACAAGGAAATGCATGTAAAGAAAGTGGATATTTACAGCACAGGTTAACATGAACATCAGATGTTGCACTGAGCCACAACTCCGAAACTTTTTCAGACTCTCTGTGTTCAGTCTGTATTTCCACTATAAGAGATTTAATTATCATAAGTTAATCACATCCCGGAGGCACTACAAAGCAACAGGCAATGGCGGATGCCTCTAATCCCTCTGGGGTGTAATTATTTCATAACCACTACATTTCAGGGTTACCTGATGGCCATTATGGAAAATTTTATACTCTCTCCTTTCTCAACCCAAGCCTTTTCAAATTAAATACATCTCTGACCTATTTTACACGATCCCAATTCCTTCCCTTAACATGCAGTGTAAGACTTGGTTCTTTTCTTCAGACAGCAGACCAAGGCTAATCTTCTTCTTCCATCCTCTTCCCCCTCACCTCCCCCTACTCAAGGTGCATCCAGCACAGTATAAACTATTTCGAGGCAGTATTTTCAAAGGTGAGAGACTGTATTTGAACAGAGGTTTGTTCATTGTTTGATGTAGTAAGGATTATGACCCTCAGCTCCACAATGAGAATTCTATCAGATACTTGTTGCTGTAAGAAATTAGGGTCAAATACATGCAGATATGTTTTCACCTACAGCTTATCACCTTTCTGATGGAAGGAAGGGATTTTTGACATCATGATTTGTTGCCTCCATCTAGGAGAAAACAAGATGTGGATCCACAAGAACTTCCTTTTTATTATTAAGCTCTCTTTGCTTTGTCCATTTTCAGTCTCAAAATCCTAAAAGAATAATCACCAAAATAACCATGAGCAAAAGAAATCTAAGAAATTTTGCTTGCAGAATAGACCTTTCTATTTTTAGAGACTGTCAATAGCAGATGAAAATGCCATTTTCCTCACCACAAAGGAGCACAAGGAACTTTAGAGAATACAAGATAAATGAATCCTCCTTTCCTCACCCAGACCCTGGCAGAGTACCCCAGTAAGTCCTCAAATTATACCCAGGCCTCTGAATGGGAAAAATAAGGCCAAGATGAAGACTTTTAAACCACGGCAGTTCCATTTCTAGGTCTCTTCAGTACCCATCTATGCAGCTCTGGAAAAACCTACAAGCCAAAAAATTGCAATGGCACAGTTCCCACAACTGACACAAGCAATAATTGACTAGAGTAATAACTGGCAGTGCTCTCATGGCCTTGGTGGCGCTGAGATTAGGCAGTGTTCAGACACAAGGAGAGGAGAATTAACTAGATTGCATTTGATCTGATGATGGAAATCTTGGAACATGCTAAAAATACCGGGTTTTTTACTTGAACTTTAAAGATCCAAAAGTTGTTAATATTTCAGTCTTTCCCCTCCTCATTTAACAGGTTTGAGGTCCTTATGCATCTCCTTTGTTGAGTACACACAGAAGATAAGAGCAAAGAATAAGTAACAAAAGAAAAAGGGTGAAATAAAAGGGGGGAAGTACATTTCAGACTGTGTGTGCTTGTTCAGCTAGAAACCAGGTAAGAACACTGTTGCTCCTTGGCAGAAGCAATAAAATAATCAATATAACTGTAAAATGTCATTAGATGTCACATACATCAGCCAAGTCCTGCAGTATCCACCATTTGACCTTGCATCCTGACTCTAAAAAAATGCTTTCCTTTGCAACATGTTTTATTCTGTGTATTTTATTTGTGTTATGCAACTCGATTATTATAAATACTGCTTTTATCTGCATTTACCAATTTTATAGCATTTATTTAGAGATTGAGAAGATCTTAAGTATTCAGGACCTAAAGAGTTTGGATTTTCAAAAATGACACTCAAGAATCTCCTTTCTAAACTCAGATCTCCATTGCATCACTTTTTTGTAATATCTGGATATCTAAATAAAATCATAGGGGCTGTGTTTTTCAGAGTCCTGTTTTAAAATTCTGGCTACAGGATAAATCTTCATCTCTTTTGGTCTACTGCTGGTTTAAGGTGACACCCAAAGAGTTTAGAATAAGCTCTGCAGTTCAACTGCCAAGCTCTCCCCCTTAAGGATGACTGAAGCAAGATGAGAGGCCAACCATTCTGGGAAGGTAATTTGCCTGCACCAATTCTTCTGAGGTAAATTCAGACTCATTAGATAGGAGCAAATACAAAAAATATTGCCCACAGCTCATTGTTTTAAGATATTGTTAAGAAATCTCCTACAGATACAGTATAATAAGATTTCAGATAAATTAGGGCAATAGAGACAAAGATATCATTATTTTAAAAATAATGACCATATGTAATGTGGAGTATAAAACAGGAATCTTCAGTAAACTCTGTTAAAGTTGGAAAAGGGATCTAGCCATGACTCTCTTAAAAATCTTTCCATTTTCTGTTCTCAAGTGATTTCCTGATGTATTTCTATAAATATTAAAACAAAATACTGATCTCCTTGATAATGGAAACATTTTCTTTAAGATTAATGACCAAACAGGGAAGGGCTGGAGTTCACTGACTTGCAAGTCTGTAACAAAGTAATGTTAATACTGTTTCATTACAAATCAAGTATGGTGGGCCAGGGTGAGTTTTACTTACTTAAACATATTACAAGAAAACAGCAGAATTGATAGTCGTTACATCATGAAAACTGAAGGTCTTATCTTTCAAATTACTCCACTTTACATAGAATTATAAACACCACTCTAGAAGCCTGAAAATAACACTTTATCAGGTTGTGCGTTTTCTCCTCTGATTTAGTTATTTGACACTGTTTCTTTCTCCTCAAATGGAGCAAAATTGAAGAGATCACGGTGGTAAAAATAAACAATTCAACACATTTACAAATATAGCCTTCAACCTCCCTATAATTGCTTTGAATCTGGCACTGAGAAGGTGCCAAAAGTAAGAAAAAAATGTATTTCCTTTTCAATAGGCAAGTGCTAATTAGAACATCCTAATTTGTTGAAGTTGCCATTGTATAAATCAGAGACAGTGTAACATCAACACTACAGCACCTGAGTTACCATATGAATCACTGGATCTGTCAGTCGCAGAGGAAAGTGATAGACTGGTAGGAAATAGAAACTAACCATCTATTGTAAAATACAAACAAATATGAAGGCAAACCTCAAACGAGGGAAAACTCACACATATTTGATCAGAGGACTTTAAGCTCAAACACTGTCACAGTAGAAACTTCCACCCATATTTGAATACTTTGAAAAAGAAGGAAAGAAAAAAAAACAAAAAACAAAAAACAAAAAACAAAACAAAACAAAACACAAACAAACAAACAAACAAAAAAAAAAAAAAAACCACCAGAAAGCAGGTGTTGGAATTTGGCACAGTCTCCTCTTTCTGTTTGCACATCTCAAGATAGTTCAGGCCAAATCCAAACTGTAGGAGAAACATTTATTAGTTTCTTCTAGAGCACAAGTTCTAATTTAGAATTATAAAATATATAATTTCAAAAATATATATCTGCATATATACATATTAACAAAAATATAATTTCATACTATTTACATCTGAAGAGCAAGGACTCAGCAGAACACTTAAGAATATTTAAGACCTAGTGGAGTTTATACACCTGCTGGCTGCTAAACACGAGGATGATGAAGAGGAATGGTGGTAGAGGGCAGATCCATAAGCCAAAAGACTGGTTCAGAAATAGAGTCAATCCCTGTAAGCCACAACTGTTAGCTCCACTGGCTTTAAACTGCATTTCTACAAATCACAGTTATTCAAAACACAAAGATAACTAAATTTTCAGATTTCTCTTACCATTACACAGCAGAGAGATGGTCATATTTGCTATGCTTTAACTTTGTGTAGCAAAGAGAATATAAACTATATTTTAATCAGGATTTCAGTTAATCTTTCATTTGATTTCTTGTTCAATAGGCATACAACAACACTTCGTTTTGCTTTAAAAATTACATCTACCCGATAAATCATATGTGCATCTCAAGTAATAAAAACTATTATGATCCACCAGAAGGCAAATGCTAGTCTCATTTTACAAGACAGTTGTAATTAAAGTATTATAAGGACCTTAGCTTTGACAGAGCAAACCAACAGGTTAAAGGCTAGACCTAGTTTACTCAGACACAGAAAGATACAAATATAGTGAGCAATATCTTCAATTTATTAATAAGTACGTGCAACAAATAAGGATTTATAGTGGTAATTAAAAACAATAAGCAGGATGTGCCATGAGACAGAACTTACCCTGCAGTGCTGACCCTGGGCCGCTCCCAAGTCTCTGCCTGCAGGGCCAGTGGAAACCAGACCTGACACTTGGGGCAAGTTTCAGTTAGGGTGGGGTGTTCACCTAGTCAGTTATCTGATTCTTCAAAACTTACAGCAATGTAATTATTACCTTAGGTTTGTAAGATTATACCACATAAGTGCAGAAATGTTTTATTTTAATTCCAGGATGGTGACTCTAGAGGAGCATCTTCATTTCATTTTTGATATTTTTATAGTGTCTTGGTTTTCCCTGGCATCAGAACAGAAATAAATGCCAAAGCCTTCTCACAAACAAAACATGAGTTATCTTCTGGCAAGCCATACTAGGAAGAAGTCGTGACTGAGAGAGGATGGGAATGATACAGGAAAAGCAGTACTTTTAATAGTTTTCATTGAATGGACTGAGGCAGAGTGAAGTCAACTGAACTGAAGTAAAAAGAAAAACAGAATCCCAGATCTGTGAAATTTCTCTCTGCTACCTACATCACAGGATATTTCTCCCTCTCTTTTCATACATGATAAATCCTATACATATATTCATAGCCTGTGCTTATGCAAAACTCTATGCAGATAAAATGCATGTTATATACATATATATATGCACACACTTTTATGTTTTATATACAAAATATGAATATTGCCCATATGTATACAGCATCTACTAATAGAGGACATTCCCTATACTGCTTATATCTAACAGTTCAATGGTTACTACTCTTAAATTTCCTTTTCCTGGTTAACTTTCTACCACATTAATATTTAGAAATTGCATATAGAGGATTTAGGATTATATAACTGAAAAAAAAAAATCTCCCAGTCTTCTGCTGCAAAATTATGGAAAGAATTTATATTACTGCTGGACACATCTAGAAGGATTCAATAATCTAAATAATTTTATTATATAGAAGTAATTAGAATGATGTCATTGAATAACACCAGCAGCTGCCAGCCCCCTCCCACAAGGTGAGACAGAATAGGCAAGAGGTAGCAGAAGGTGCTCAAGCCTTTATTTTCTCAAGTCACTTCTGCCCATTTTCAGATGTGTACCTAGAGAACCAGACTGGCCAGGAGTGAGGACAGGAGGGCCTTTCACCTGCAGAACAGTCTGCCATGGCCAGACAACCTCCTCAGACAACACATCCTCCCCCTCTGGTAACACAGTCAAGTTCAGCACTGCCCTTGAAGTCAAATTTTCTCTCCCTGGCATTCCACCCTAGCTTTCTAAACTGCAATTCCCAGCCCATGTTTTTTGTTAGATCTTCTGGCTTTACCAAGATGAGTTTGGCTCCCTCAGCTCTGTGACTCCTCCTCAATCCTCTGCAGGTTGCTGTTGGATTTCCTCCTGCTCAAGAACCTAGCTCCCATGGCATGCCTTCATGGGACATTTAGGCTCCTGATCATCCTGGTAGCCTGTGCTTTCAGGCATGAAGCTCTCCATTGAAACAGCTTTACCTTCCTTGTGGAGGCAGAACTCAAGTTTTAATAATCATACTCCCCTAACTTTAAAAAACACCCAAGAATATCCCAGTTCCTACCATAGCCAAGATGGCCTCTCAGTAAAAACAGACTTTGGCTTTTTCACTCACTCTTTTCATTTCCAGCTGCCACTCAAGAATAAATATAGTTCAGCAAACATCAAAACACACATACAGAAATATGCTTTTTTCATTAAAAAAAAAAAATGTTTCACGCAAAATCCAGTGACTCTTTTCATTTGTAGCAGCACAAGTTCTGATCAAAAGCTCGCTGAAGGCAAGGGGAGTATATCCAATGACTCACAGTTTTCAGCTAGAGCCATTAACAATCCCAAAGACAGCTCAATCTGAATTAATATTTTTGCAAGGACAAGCCCAATTAGTAGATGGGAGAAGTCCAAAGTAGATGTGGTGTGCCTCAAAAGCTGTGCTGGTAACACACTGGGCAAGATCAAATCTCTTGCTTGGTACAGTATTAAGGCATTTCTCACACTTCAGTGTCAGCTACTAACTGAATACTTTTTTTTTTTTTAATGATAGTAAAGGTATCAGTCCCAGCATCTGGGGCAAATTCCAATTTGAGTTACTACATCCTGATCCAGCTGACACTTTCTATAGCATCTTCACACACAGAACACTTTTTCAGGTTTTAATATTAAGCACCTTCTAGCTCTGAGCTTTATACTTACTCAAGCAAGAGCAGCTGAATTTCAGTAGTCTGTGAAATCATTATCTACAATAAAATCTCTAGAAACATTATGGTATTTACTTCATTTAATTTGAACCCATGAGTTAGAAAGAAGCCCCATTCTATAGAGATACATCCAATTCAGCAAACTTAGCTTTGATTTTTTTTTTAACATTATTACACTAAATTACTTTTCTCTGAAATTAGAGTGGGTGGAGGCATGATACTAATTTTGTCTGAGACTAAACTACATAGTGGAAGATGGGCCACTTTAATTATTTCAGAACTCCCAAAATCATTACAATAAAAAAACAAGGAGAGGAAACAAGGAATAAGCTGGAACACCACCTGTGTAATTTCCTCTGTAGCTTCATATTGCAAATCCTATGTCAAAAATATTAGTTCAATCAGCCAGAACAAGATACCCAAATGTGTTTTTTGCACAAACAACCCAAATCATAAATAAAAAAATTGTAACTTATAATGCAGGTGACAGAACAGAGTGATTAAGAGGAAGAAAAAGCACAAGTGGTAATAAAAGGCAGTAGAAGGCAAAAGTAGAATAACGCACACAAGTGGTAATAGTAGTAGTAGAAGGTAGAAGACAGTTTATTTACCCTGATCAAAATATCAAACCTTCCATGCCATTCCCAATATTAAAAAGCCACTCTTAGTCTCCAGCATCACCATGATGTGAAATTCCTCAACTGCCCTTCAGCACATTCACTACTCAAAGACTGCCACACAAGCTTTTTGCATTTATTTCTTCAAAGCTTTGCTCTCAAAGGCTCTGTTGACAGAGTCAGATTATCAGCACTACTGATGCTGTTAGTATTACTGATACTCCTTCAGCTGTCTTGCATACAGATAAACAGCACCAGCCTTTTCTTCCCAAGGACTATAAAGTGCAGTTTCACTGCAGTAGAGGCACAGAGAAAACTTCTGTAAAAGCTTTAAAATGGGTCCCCAGCTTTCCCACATACCACCCAGGAACCAAATCAGGCACAGATGGACACTGAGGTCAGCAATAAACATACAGACTAAGTAGCCTCTTGGATCCTCCTATTCTTATGACACAATTTATTTATAAAGATCCTCTTGCACAGACAAGCTGGAGAACGCAGAGATAAAAATGTGCATGTCCTAAGCTGACATTGCCTACACCATCCCAAAGCAGAAAAAGCCACTGACCTCAGTTTCTCTTCACTTGTACATAAGGTTACAAGACAGTAACTTTGAAGGTGCAGCTAGGAACATCAGCACAGGCTTTAACTGGGCTTCATACACATTTCCTTCAGCTGCCTGTCCTGGGAGAGCCCATGCGGCAGCAACAGAGTAACCACTATGTTTAAGTAATAGATTTGATGCTAGCAAGTATTTTCCCTTTAAGAACAAGCAATTCTAGGGTGCAGTTTAATCAGGCCATCATCTATCCTGTGTATTCCCAAATGAAAGAAATTCAACAAACTGTTCTCTTCTCTGTATTTTAAAGACAAAAGGGGGATAAAGCCATAACAAAAAGGTTACAAAAAGCCATTAAAGTAAGAGATAACTGACTGGGTCATCAAATTATTTATACATTGGACATAGGCCTTGGACAACAGTATCACAAAAGAATTAGCCATCTGAGATTTCCAATGCCTCTATGAACCCTTGATTTACCAATATAAAAAGTTGGAGACACATTTTAGAAACCATAACAACAAAACCCCTCCAAAAGTCAGATGCATAAATTGAGGCCACTGTATCCCAAATGACTAAACCAGAGTGATCTAATATTCATACTTTCCCTGGAGTATCTCTTTGTTTTCGAGTGCCGTCTTGAGACTCCTTGGCAGAGAGGAAGACTACGGAGCGCAGCTGAGCAGCTCTCTCGCCTGAACTGCTCTCAAGACAGCACTTTGATAACAGGAAGAGACAGGACTCAGGAGAACATATAAATATCTTATAAGGTGCTGGAACACTCAGTAATTAATTTTTTAGTAAGGAGAACCTTTTATTTCAGCAATGTGTAAAAAATAAATTTCTAATTCCATACCCACTGCCTGGCTACTCATGCTCTGACCCAAAGTAACAGCAGAAACAGAAGAGTCACAATTAAGAAACATGTATAAAAGAGGCCAAGAGCTCCTGCTTTTACTTAACCTAATTTCCACAGCAATAAACAAGAGCTGTATTTCCATTGCAGAATTCTGTGGAAATTTCTTTCTTTCTGTGTGAACGTAAGAGAAAAAGAGCACTCTGGCTTTCATTAGGTCATGAAGAGGGGGTGAAAGATCTTGAACGCTTTACCTGCTTCACCACAGACATGCTTTTATTATTCTGAAGTCTGAGGTAGGTTAAACAAAGCACAAAAGCATTAGTCACAGCAAATGGAAATGTCCAACTCTGATGGGAACAATACGTTAAAAGTTACAGTGAGCCAGAGTCAATGCATAATCTGATGGGAAAAAGTATGTTCCTCCACCTCTCCTCTCCTTCCTGAGCATTGATTTTGCCTGAGTACCTACACAATTTTAACCCATCTCATCTGGCTCTACTGCTCTTCCAACATGCAAGACCACTTGCCCTGTTCCAAGCTCTTTTCTGTGGTCCTGAGTAAACAATTAGTAATAGCCTAAATTAGCGCCATGACCTGCTGTGTCTGGCAAGATCCAGAGAACAGCTTTGGACATGAGCCTAAAAGCTTTGCTACACATTTCCACTTCAAGCCCGGAAGCCACAGAGAAGAAAAACTGTTTCTTGTGATGATTCTGGAAAAATTTCCAAGATCAAGAAATCATTTAACTGGAATATTAATTCAAAACACATTGAGGTGCCTCAGTCTCTTGATCTTACTGGATATAAGAAAGAGATTAAGTTCCTATACCTCTCCTCTTTCATTTCACAAAACATAAGTCAAGCTACGTACCTTATGCCACAGGACTGGGTTGAAATACCTGCCCTCACTGAGGAGGCACAATAATCTAAATAAATCTAAATCTAAATCTTGGGTGGAGTATTGCCACATTCAAGCTAGTCTTGGTCTCCATTTCTGGATTTGATAAAAAGACCACCAGAAACCAAATAAAAATCCTTACTAGTATCCTGTTCACAAGTTTTCATAAACAGTTTATTTAAATTTTCCAAAAATTCACACCCCCCAAACAAATGAACTTAGCAGCATTTTAGTTTCCCTGTGAATTATAGAGCCATTTTATCATAATTCAACTATTTGTTCAGCTGCTTGCAAACTTACTAGGCTAACAGTGAACAACAATTCTTATTAACCACTCCAGATGTTTCCTTCAAAGATCTCATTCTTAGGAATCCAGGAATATAATACTGATTTCCATCAGGTAAACATTTTGTCAGCAGTAATTCAAGCTTTGAACACTAAGCATTCCAAAGACATAAAAAGACATTTCTTGGCTCAGATTTCAGCATTCACAATGCTTACAATCTAAGGTAGCAGGGTTCCAAGGAAGAAACCAAAGCTAAAGCCCCCAAACTTAGTAAATGCGCATGGACACAGACAGTGAGGTCACTGGATTACCAAAGACAAAATATCATGAAACAGATAAAACATTCGGTGCTCCAGGTAAAAACAGCCACATTGCCTATCACCTTCTTGCTCATAACAGTTAGAAATTGGCAGTGGATGGAACAATGCTTTTCCAGCAATCCCAAATCACTGTGTTAGGCACTGTGACCATAGTCACCCATTCTATTCAGTTGATGGAGGTGTTTCTCTCTGGGTTTTGTTTTGTTGTTTTGGAGTTTTTTGTGTGGTTTCATTTTGGGTTTTTTGGAGGTATTTTTTAACATCAGAGGCCACTTAGTGAAGCTTTGGCTTCCTGGATGTCAACAACACAAACAACAAGCGGTTGTGCACTTCACACTCTCCTGCTTCAACCTAGGGTTAAGGTTTGACCTTTCAAAGAGCTCTTCTTAAAACTGCCAGAAGTGAAATTTCAAGGTAACTTTAGATATGGTATGATTTTTATTCAAACTGCTGAGCACAAGACAGACAAACAGAACATCTAAGGAGCCCCTTCAGAAGCTAGCCCTGGTGAGGTGTCTCAGGAGCCAGAGGGATTCCTTTGTGCTGAAGAGGTGTCTTCCCTTCTAAGTTACTGATTTCTCATAGAATCAAACTGTCAGGTCCTGTGAATACAGAAGCCAAAACCATCAGAGCCAAGACAGACAGGCTGGTATTGTGTGGACATCTCAATTCACATTACTTCAGAATCACCACCAGGGTAATTTCTTTTGCAAGGGGTATCTGTCTACAGAATCAACTAGAATTAATTAATTTATTCCCAATACACCCAGCAGGATGTGGCAATATGGCATTGTTTTCTTGCTCTTTGGATCACATCTGGCTGTGAGGTGTAAGGGCAGAAGAAAAAACCACCACCTCCTCTCACATTACAATTTCCATCTATTAACCAGCTTCCCATCCCAAGGATTTTACTTGCCCTATTCAAAATATTCTTGAAGTGGCACAGCTGCCACAGAGAAAATTGCTCAACTGCCATAATAAATATGAAAAAAATTAAGACGCTATGGAGAAAATAATTAAAGTAATGAAGCCAGTGTTTCCATTCCTGCACGGTTTTGTAATTCATTTAGAAAGAAGCATCTGAGCCGCTTGTCCTTGAATGCCCCAGGAAGCTTTCTGCAACTTGACATATTAAACATTTTCTCTGGTCACTGACTCTATTTCTTAGCACTTCGTCTGAATGCATCAGAATCAGGGGTGTAAAGCGGTGTCCACCATCAGGTATATGCTCCAGTATACGACCATGTCTCCCTTTCATTGCTCTCCCTTAGCCTGGCAGATGAACTCAGTGCTATTGAGACAAAAGTGGCCTAAAGAGCACTCAGCCTTCAGTTAATTTTCATCAGCTTAAAATGGCTGCACTGTGAGAATGGCCAGATTGTCAAATGAAACAGTTAAGGGAGAAAGAAAAAGGCAGGGGACTGTAAAATGGAGTAGGAGCATGTAGCTTCTGTGTGCCTTTGCCTGAACCTCAGAGGTGACTCAGGGCCTCATTCTACAGCCAAATGTCTCTCAGATAAATCCAGTTTATTAAATTAAAGACAATTAACCCAATCCACAAACTACATTAATGCTTGCATGCAGCCCACAGTGGGCTCAAATACTTCTAAAATACTGCTGAGAAACAAGAGCTGGGATTGTTTAGTCTGGAGAAGAGGAGGCTTGGAGATGAACCTCCTTGCTCTCTACAACTACCTGAAAGGAAGCTGTAGCCATGTGGGAGTCAATCTCTTCTGACAAGTCTCAAGCGACAGGACAAGAGGAAATCACCTCAGGTTGTGCCAGAGGAGGTTCAGATTCGATATTTGAAAAACATTTTTCGCTGAAAGAGCGGTTAGGCATTGGAATTAATTGGCCAGGGAGATGGTACAGTCACTGTCTCTGAGAGTGTTCAAGAGGGATGTGGATATAGCACTTGGGGATGTTGTTTAGGGGTGATTATGGTGGTGTTGACAGCTGGACTAGATGATCTTGAAGATCTCTTCCAACCTTGACAATTCTGTAAATATCTCTTGCACTTCTTTGTCAGAAAATACTGCTTTTTAAAAAGCAATATTGAGTCTTAATTCTCTCTCTAAGAGTTCGCCTCTCCACTTGATTTATTCTTTCTACCTACTTTTGGTGCATTATCCTTCCATTCTCTATTGTTTCCTTCAAGTACTACCAGTCACAACCAGTGCAACACAGAAAAACAAGTTTAGCAGAGACAAAACCAGAGCACAGGCCATCCCACAAAAACTCAGTCTGTCACAATTTTATGCAGGTTTGGGCCAAAGGTATGATGTGCTCCCTGAAACCCTAAGGTATCTCTTGAGTGGGAAGAGAGCACCATTGATGCTAAATACACTATGAATAACTTAAGCACCATCTTCATTGCGGAAAATGGAGGTTTCATTCTTGCAGGCAGAAAGGAAAACTTCTTATAACTCAAAATGTTTGAAGTGCTTTCCAGTAAAAATACTTTTTAAAAAATCATTAGCAAAGTAAATCACCTTTCCTACTAAGAGGACCAAGATAAAAAGCACTTGGGCTCCTCTTTCCAAACAGATGCTCTCCTGTTATTAAAAAATGTGCGTTTAATCACTGTTTTTCCACACAAAACTTTCCATATTCAAGCCAATGGTTGGACTATCTTTGGCATACAAGCGGACAACAGTAGTGCCATTATTGTAGCTCTGTTTTTCTTCACATAGAAAAATGTAATAAACAGAGCTCCAGTTAATTTTACTATTTAGAGCCCGGGGGGGGCAGTGAAAGTGACAAGAACCCAGTGCTGCCAAGGTTTTGTGACATTTTGCCCAAGTTAATGAATGAGCTAATTCATATGTAGCAATAAGCAATGTTTAACAAAACTGGGTGGATCTGCTGATGAGGAAAATCTAATCATAGTACCAGTGAATGAAATATTCCCTTTATTTGCAGCATCACACCAGAACAGCTCCTGCTGCCAGTCAGGCCAACAAGCAGAGGAGAATTGGGCCTGCAAACAGAGGTTGTTAAACATTCTCCAAAGCCCTCCAGTTCTGGTCTCCTTGCTAAAACCTCCAACTAATGCAAGACGTAAGGAAAAAATGTGAAATGGTAAGAGAACCAACATGGAAAATTCTTAATATACAATGGCCACAACACCTATTTTCATCAAAAGCTGACATGGTAGAGAACAGAAGTGACACCTCCCGCACTAAACTCTGAGAAGACTCTGGTACACAAAACCATTTCCATCTAGAGCTCAAAAACATAATATCAGAAACATTTCCTTGACTTCTATCCCACAGAACCATATTTTCACAAAAACAAAGTATGAATGAAATTGGACTTGATGTGCTTTCTCTCTCAAACAAGAAATAGATCTGATTAGTTCATTAATGTGTTCTTTGACCTATTCCACTTATTCTACTCCCAATTAAACCACTACAATATCTTGTCATTTCTTCTTGTATATACTGCAAGTATGTTTCACTTTACCTTCAGAGGCCCTTAATTAAAGGTCCAAAGTATAATTTCCAAACTTTAATGCAAGATAATATTAATGAGCTCCATTAATACTTAAGGAAAGTAAAGTACAGAGAGGTGACATATAATTTAAATTAACACCTTTTCCCTCCCTCACCACCGCAAAAGACATGTAGCCTTTGAAGTAAAATATTGAACATATTCAAGAATTAGAATGCAATTCTTATTTAAGCAGATCTGTGCACTTCAGTGTCTGGTTAACTGGTTACTTTCCACTTTCTTGATTTCAGTTAACTTTGGAGAGACAAGGAAAAATAAAATACAATACAACAGCAGCAGGGATAAAGCAAAAAGAATAAAAGTAATTGCTGCCCCTTGAATGTGGTGTAACAGTTTCTCATGAAAAAAGAGAAACATGCTTCAAAATGTCTTAGGATGTAAAACATGGAGTTTTTTAATGGAACCCTATTTGTGTATTTTCATGGTCCCACACGTGTAACTCTATTTATTAAACTGAATCCTCCCACTCAAATTTACTGCAGAGCCTCCTGAAATAAGTTCATAATTCCCTGAAGTGATCTTTTAATAATTGGGATAGAATAAGCATTTAGTTGAAGTTCTATTACAAAACAAAAACCCACAGTTTCATGCACATTTCATCCAATTCCATCCAAACTATTTTATCTTAATATTAAGGTTCAAGATTGCATCTGAAATAGCCAGAAGCTGCCTCCTGGACTAAGTCAGGCTGGCAGCTCCATGCTGCTCCACCACTTCATTTTGGTTTGTTTCTAGTGAACAAAACAAGCCCATGGCTAAAATTAAATCCTAGGCAGAAAGAAAATGCTCATATTCAGCATTTTGCCCAAAACAACATGCAAAAGTAAATCAACAAACAGTGCAAATACTCCAAGACCATCACTTAAAATGCTGACAACAAATACAAAGCAAATGGCATGAGAAAAATGCTAGGGGGATAAAAGAGGACCATTTCCAAAAATGCAAGGCACTAAGTACTACAGCTAGAATAGCGTAATCTTACCCTCTAGCTGAACCTTCCCTTTTTATCTCTGTATTCTAAATTTGCACTAGTTGCTTTGCTAAAAATATACTTTCAAGTTGTCATAGCTATTGGTCCTGGCTCGTCGTCTTTCTGCCTCTGAGAACAGTTAAAGTAATAGATCACTGCAATTAGATTTTTATGGGTGCAAGAGACAGTTTGTTTCAGTCACAAACAGGAACAGAGAAATTATGAGCCAGAGAGGGAAGAAAATGAAAGTAGTTAAAATAAGACAACTGCTAGGGAAATAAGAAGGAAAAAAAAAAAAAAGCTATATGTTTATCACCAAAACCTCTACCTACAAAGAGGTATTCAATACATGAGAGCTCAGGACAATTTTACACTTGGGCTAAGGCCATACGTGAAATGCAAACCAATGAATTCATGCACACATTATTTGAATAGGAAGATTTAAGGTACATAAGATATATCAGAAAGGGTATCATACATACATCTGTATATAATCTTTTAACATATCTCCTATATTGTGCACGTTAGGCTATACCATATAGCCAGGATAAAACAAGGGTTGTTTGCTCTTTCTCGTGACTTTTAAGCACATAAGTATTTGTCTGTATATATATAAATGCATCCATATATATACCTAAAAATACAAACACAAAAACAGTTATTTGAGGCTTTACCTACATACCACATTACACATATTTCCCTGTTTGTAACTTTGCACATTGCCTACTAATCTGAATCTCTAATCTAAAGAAATCTTACCTATTACTTCAAGACAAATAATGGAAAGAAAGAACAAACCACAAAGTATCCAAAAGTCCTTTTTCCAGGTGAATGACCTCCACCTGACTCTAAAAACGCATTTCTGCCACTGGTATGACCGCCTTATTTGCACATACACAACAATACAAGTCAGCTTCTGAAGTCCTACAGGAACTAACTGCTTGCAATTTTACACTAATGCCTTCGATCATTAATCATTCATATTGTCTAACTGATGCAGAAATCAAACCCACAGACCCCAGCTTTACCACAAGACTTCCCTAACAGCTACAGTCAAAGTCAGTAGCATTAGCTTTGTCCAAGGACACTGACACGTGTCAAACTTCAGCAGCACAAACTGTTTGCTATTGCATGAATAAAGGGTGTTTGAAGGTATTTAATATATAAATACATACATATTTAGGAGGTATTTTATGTATTATTACCTACTCAAGGTAATCTGAAGAAGGTATATATAAAGCTAGAGAGAATTCTTGGCACTCTGTGTCTCCTTCTCTACTTTTGCAAAATACTATTTCATACAGGCCTCTTCGAAAACATGCCTACAGCTATGTGAAACCATGTGGCTTCCTGGGCCTCACTACTCTCTGCAGTGACTGCTCCAGGACTCCACTTTTCTAAGAATTAGAAACCACCCTCTAACTCCAAAATTGCTTATATCCATCACAAATTTATCAAAATTTGTGCCACACCAGTACTAGCTTTTGCTCAGCTAAATACATCACCTGTTTTTAGTCCATGCTGTGCAACCAGAACATGTTTTCTGAAGACAGGAGATGACAAAAGAGAAGACTGTACCATGACCAAGAAGAGGCCATTATCACTGGCCTTTTACATAATAGTGCTGACACCTATCCCTGCCCTGGAAATATTTCTCCAAGACACTCTGGGATTTGTGATTTTCATTGCCATTGCTCATAACTGGACTATGACTTCCCTGTGACTTACCACTATGCTCTGGTCTCTCTGCTGCTCCTACTTGACAGGTTTGTTGAACATGGCAATTGCCAGCTCTATCCCCCACTGTACACCCTTATCTCTCTCTGTAAAACTAGATTTAATGCCCCTACTGTGACTACTATCCCCAGGATTTTACTGTATGAGGTATAGAAAGGAGAATTGGTGAATGCTACCTGTTATTATAGGAAATGCCAAGAGGGAATCCCCTAGATAAAAAATTGCCAGCTGTCATAATTACAGCCACAATTTAACCAGTAGCCCCCTTGCACAGAGGCCTTTCCCCTTCTCTATGCAACACCCTATACAGTCAAAGCTGTTGACACAATAAACCAGCTGAATAGAGAAATTAGCAAGGTTTCAAGAAACGGCCAGTTTCTGCTTACAAGCAAGGAACACGAGTATTTGCAGTGATAAATTCATTTAAACCTCCTTCTCAATGTGCAATACAGAAGTGCAGAGTTAAAGTTCCCTTGTTGCCTAACCTATGTGCCAACACATTTTGGTAACAAGACTAGGTTTAAGTTAATTTTCCAGCAGTAACAATGCTAATTTGGAGATTATTTATCAAAAATTGCGCGTATTTCAGTTCCCGAAGTCCCATTACATACTCTCAAATTCAGTCCTAGTTTAATCGTGGCTAACTGCTTTTAGTTTGGAAACAGAGTTCAAAAAAAAAAAAATCAGGAAATGTTAAGAGTAAGATGACTTAAATTTCCATAAAGTAATCCCTAAAGACGGTACAGAAAAATCCTTGGGTAATACCTGAAGTCTGAAGGTCTGCAGTGTTATCAACTCACACATTATCATCATCAATTTACAGTTTTATGTTAAAAAAACAGTTACAAAACAGAAGCAACTGTGTGAATAACTCAGATTTCATGCACAAAGATGAGAAGGTTCAGAAGGCTTTTACCTGTGACAGAATCCTAAAATATAACACAAGAGACTCAAATAAAAAGAATACCAAAATTATTCAGCAGTTAAAATACATTTTAAGTTCTGCTGCCTCATAAAAACAGCATGAAACCTCAAAGGGGCTAGGAAGCCTCAAAAAATTATACAGACTGCTTTCTTCTAATAAAAAATAAGCTGTATGCATGAAATCCATCTCACTTTAAAACACCTCTGTTTTTTCTTTCTTTACAAGAAGTCTCATTTGGACTGTACCCTTATGAGGCCCATCTGCTTTTGGTTGCTTAGACAGTGTCCTATTGAGATGGTTTTTCATAGCACCACTCAAGAGCAATCAAACTGCAGTCTCGGTTTTCTGACTAGCTCAAAATACCAGCACTATATTTTTAATATGAACTGTTAATTTAACAACAGTCTCTTCCCTCATCATTCTGCTTTGTGGTCCATACAGTTTTTGGATGCATGTGCCTGCCTTCACAAATGCTTCTTCTCTCATTTCCTGCCCAATCAGCATATTCGGCCAGGTCTGACAGCAACACTCCTGCTACTGAACATGATTGGAACACTGGAATTTGCCTGGAGAAAATCTGCAAATGTCAGGCTGCTTTTTTTTTTTTTTTTTTAATTATTCCAATTCAGATCTTAAATCAGCATTTAAAAAGACACTAAGGCTGCCAAGTGCTGAAGGTAGCAAACAACTCGGATTTTTCTGAAAGCGTCTTGCGGCAGCTGCAAGTTTGTGTTACATTACTTAGAGCAGTAATTGCCTTTGGAAATTAGATTTTCCTGCTTGTTCAAAAGATTTACTATGAGTAATCACAAAAATTCAAAATTTAACTCACTAAGTGCTGACATTAGCAAGCAGATATAGAGGATGTGTGTGGCAAAAAATAAGCAGAAATGGAAATCTATCAGATAATGCAAATCATTTCTTTGACAGTACACTTTGATGTCCCTCAGAACAAACATGCTCCAGTGGTTCTAAAATTCTCTAAACAGCACAGTTTGCAAACTCTTCCCTGTCACAGATCTCTCTCAGGAACAAGTACACCTTGCTGTCCAATTTAGATATTAATTTCTGCATTATCATCCTTCTTGTTATATTCCCCAACAACTCCTCCTTATTTTCAGTTCTTATTTAGTCAAGCTCTAAATATTTTGATTTTTCTTACAGTGACATGACAATTTTCCACTATCCTTTACCTAAGAAAATTTGATTTGCCAAATTATTTGATAATAGGTCACTTAATAGGTTTGGTGTCAGAAGGTGTCCGTGAACCATTTGCCTTTCAAGACTCTCTGCAGAAGAGCAATTTTCAGATGTGGATTATTGTAACGATGAGCCAAAGGGCCCCTGAGACACAGTCACCAGCACTTGTAGTCACCAGCACTTGCAAGAAAGACTAATCAAGGGCGGCTGGATTTCAAGGGAATGTGACCAGCATTTAAAATCAATTCATATTTTTTGTTACTATTTGCTAGTAGAGGTTCTTCTCCTCTCACTAGCTTTTATTGCATTTTTTGCCTTCCATGCTGCAGCACTCACACAATGCTCGAAGACTCAAGTGAGGATGGGGATGTCACTCCCTGCTCCTATGAAAAGTAGGGTAGCCATTTCAAACAACCTTTTTAAGCACTGTGCACCACTCTTCCAGTAGTAATCCCACAAAAAAAAATCCATCAGCATCTTCTCCAGATGCCAGACTTAGTGTGCTCGCAGAGTACTTGAATAGCAATGCAGTATCTGCAGCACCCCTTACACCTCCATTGGGTACCATTGCACACATGGATAAATGACAGCCTACCCTTCCTGCAGCACCACCTGTAGCCCTGTGAGAGCCCAGAGCTTAGAACTGAGATGCACAGAGAGATGAGAGGACACACCAGCCCAAGGAGTGGAATACAGTTTGCTTAACTATAAATGTCTATCCCATGACAGAAGTACCTGACAGCCTAGGTCACTGGAGACCTGGTCAATACAGCTCATGTAGTTTGTGGTCCAATTCATCTTAACAAGGGTAGGGAGAGGCAAATCATACCCTAAACACAGCTTACTGTAACAAATGCATCTGCACTATTTAATTCACACACATATGTCATCCAAAACAGTGGAGCAACATTGAGTATCTTGGATTAAAAAATTAACGTGCCTCACAAAACAATAAATATCATCCCCTGAAAGGTTAACACTGAAGGCAGAAGAAAATAAGAATTTTCTCATTGAGACTCTCTGCTGTAGTAATCAAAGCAGCTAGAATCCATTTGCTTCCAGGAGACCATAGAGAATATCATGAAGTAATTTGAGCCAAAATAAATTAGTTTATTTTGTTCTGCATGGTCAAAACCCATGCCACTCAGTTTTACCTACCTAAATAAAGAGCACAGCCTGTTCCAGGCTATTCTCCATAAACAAAACAGAGAGAGGTATTTCCAAAGGACACTCAATGCCACCTAGGATCTGGTTTGTCCTCTAAATGTGTCTACCTTTCATTAGTGACTAAAAGAAAACCAGACTACAACCAAACTGTTGGCACAAGAATTTCAAACCAACCCCAGAGGCTCTCAGTAAAGACAGTATTCACAATTTGAGGTTCTACTTTCAGGGCTTTCCTCCCCCAAAACCCACAAACATGACAGTTATGATAAGTAACAAAACAGTTCACACAGCAGGATTTACTGTGGTTCCACTATCAGAGCCCACTCTAATTAGAATAATATATTATTCTTCCTAAGGGGGATCAACAATTGGACCTTGGGATCCCTGCTCTGAGAAGCAAACCTTTCCTTCTAATGTGACACAATACCAACCCTGAACTGCAGGGCATTCTGGCAGATTGTGTTCAGTATTTCAGGGAGTCCAGTGCAGTATTTTCCTCTTTTATTACTGGCAATCAAGCCATTTGGAAGGAAATGAGAGTTGAAGAGCTAAAAATTCATTCAGAGAGAGGAGAGGTAATCAAAAGAATAATAGTCTTGTCTCAGATTTTGCATATGATTTTTCAACATTAAGGAACATAAAATTGATGTGTAATACATCTAACTAATATCAAAATTTCAAATAATACCAAATGCTAATATCTAAAACAATGTAAATTACATTTAGAAACTCAATCACCAATGAAAATTTACCCTGAAATATAGGTAATATCAACATTTTTTAATTCATAAAGCAACTGAAACACTCAGCAAAAACCCCTGACAGACATGTTAGCTTGAAACTGATGATACAGAATACACGACTACTGCATAATGCATGGGGTATGGTATTCTAAAAGACAACTACGTATTTTGACAGGTGACTGTATTATGAAGGGCTGATAATACTGATATCAGAGGAAAACCAGTAAGGAGAGATGAATCAAATAGTACGAGTATACTCCCCATTCCTACCACAGAACTTACAAGCTCTATTCTACATGACCATAATGGAACACTGAAAGGCAAAGAAATGGAGAAATCCTAAAGTAGAAATGCCACGAGATGAATAGAGGAACATAAATAAAACAATGTTTTCAAGAACAGGTAAGTGGATACTATGCAGAGTTACAGATTTAATGCCCTAATTCCAGATCACACAACCAGACATTTCTTTCATACCCTGTATCTACTTCAGCCTACTGGGGTGATGGACCTCTCAGCAAACAGGTTGGAAAAAAATAATCTGACTAACCGACTAGTGCTACTTCCAAATTAGCATCCAAAGTGTGTTCATAACACATTCAAAACAAACAAGCCTACACATTACCCAGAATTTTTTCCCATGCTAACAATTCCAGATTCCAAACCAAATACACAACAACTAAACCAAAATTATGGATATCAAAAAGTAACACTTTAAACAGCTCATGCTCCATACAAAACCTAAATTATTTTCTCAGCATATGAAAGTCATCAAGATTGCAGTCAGGCAAGCAGAAAACATAACCATGGACCTCCAACACATTTCAGTCATTTTACCCGGGATCACACTACACAAGGAAACTTGATCTGAGCTAGCACTGTAGCTCTTAAATTCACAGAATGGTAGCTTATATAAGCTATGCAAGAAATTTCTGTCAGAAGCGTACAGCACTTCAGCATACTACATAAGAAATACTTTGCAGGCTAAATAAAATATATTTACATTATTTCATTAAACTACAAAAAAACTAAATTTCAAAGATGAAGGATACACCTACCCCAGAATAAAACAATGCCTTTGCAAATGGGTCAATAGATAGATTTCCTTCATCTTTTATGCTCCCTCCAAAGTACTTCAGAATAAGACATTTTATCATGGTGAAAGAATGCTCTTTAAAATTATACACTGTTGTTGTTTCACCTTTGTCTAATTCATTTTTCCCTAGTGCTTGAGAAAATACTCTTTTTTTTAATTTAAGCAAGACACGGGAAGTAAGAACAATGACCTACAAAGAATCAAACTGCTAATTACAGAACAAGAAACACAATATGAATATAGGGAAAGAAGTACCAAAAGACTGCTGTACGGAGGATGCTTTGTGCTTAGTATGATAACATTTGGAAGATATGTACATTTATTTTAGCTTGCTGTGGTAAACTTGAGTGATTACCTAAAGTCATATGACAAAAAGTTAAATTTCAAGTAATTAGTTTGTCATCAAATATTTCATACTAACAAGCTCAAGTGCTTCCACTGGACAGAATTCAACTTCCAAGCTCTCAAATGCTATAGTTTGAAACACCTACTTTCCTGAAAACTCTTTCAGCTACGCATCCAAGCGGTCTGAAATATACCTCTGAATTCAAAAGGGGCATGGGATTCTTTCCCGAGCCAACTACATAGAAAAGGGATTTTTGCATGTAGCTCCAAATCCTTACCTTTCTGTAGACTATCATATTTGGAGAAGTCTCCTCTGGGTCAGCAGTTTCCGCACTACTCGAATCAGTGGGTGCTTGGGCCATGTTTGCCTCTCGTCACTCAGACTGCAAGGACAGGAACAAAAGTCAACATCACTCCAGGCTGCAATGGAGCATGGTAAGGACATGCAACTGCCTCCTAGGCAGACAGACAAGGATGGTACAGAGGGAATCACACTCCAGGCTTCACCCCATGCAGGATTTTATCGCACTGTGTCAGAACTGACTGGTTTACAGGATAATGCCCCAAAAACAAGGACCATGAAGTCACACACAGCTATGGTTTGAGTCATCCCATACACACATTTCTCCCACAGTTCTGAAGTTTTATCATAAGCCCTCATTCAGCAGAAGAATATCCAATTAGTACTTCACACACTTCCTTTCCTTGCTATGTAGCACCAACAGCTTTGACTTTTCTAGAAGTTTTGAGGTACCTGCAAAGAAAAAGCCAAGGCAGCTGCTGTGAGGCAGAGTGAAATCCCACTGTAAGCGGTGGGTGCAGCAGACTGTCAGGCACATTGATGGCTCTCACTTGCAGACACTCCAGCTCCTTCCAGCTCTCCACAACCCCAGAGCAGCAGCCAAGAAGCAGGGAGGCACAGCTGTTTGTTCAGAGTAAACAGCTTCCCTCACCTCTTCTCATGACACAGCCAGGAAGAAGCAACAGGACACAGGCAGACAACCATACACCACACATAATACTCCTTATCTTCTGGAAGCACAGAACTGGAACTGCTGCCTCATCTCCTCCAGGTCATGCCAGCCTTGAGGCAAGAGCATTATTTTAAAAATACAAAAAAAAAAAAAAAAAAAAAAAAAAAAAAAAAAAAAAAAAAAGGCGGGCCTGGTGCAGAGAAGGCACTTTAAGTTCTAAATCATATGCTATATTTTAAGTTTTTCTTCCACTAGCACATTTGACAAGTTACATTTAAATTAGAGGCTGCAGTGGAGCCGTGTGGTGACCTTTCCTAACCTAAGAAGTAACATTGCCTTGTACAGACATTGGCATTAGAATTGTCTGACAAGTTCAATTTCCTTAACATTGAAAGTACTGAAATATCCCATCTCACCATATTTCATTAAAAACTGAGAACAAAAAAATCTATGTTCACACAAGCATAACCCATGCATTAATTTCTAAATCACAGTTCACCACTAAACTGTCTCCCTTATTTAAGGAAAAAAGATACCTTCCTATTCCTTCCTTTACCCACTTTCGCATTGCCACAGGCAACAAAGTGCCCCAGCATATAATACACATACATAGCATACAATTATATGTATAATGCAGCCCTGAGCCATTCTAGCTGTCAATTATCAGCTCCCAAGGACAAGTCAAGAGCCTAGAATCAGACAAGCTCAGACCATATCCCAGATCTGTCCTTTCTCAGCAGTGAAAAGGCTACTGCGGTAACATGGCTAACCCATCACTAGAGTGAGAAGCAGCTGAGATACCTCCTTTAAGAAAACATAAAAGAAACCAAGGTTAAATAATCTATATCAATCCATAGTCATTAATTTTTTTTCTTTTATAAGGTATGCGTGCACACACACAAATGCACATGTACATGTATATACCAATTTCAGTAATATACAAATTCAGTAATACAGTTCAAGGTCAAGTTAAACAATGTATATATAGATCACCCTTTAAAGGCATGTTCAGACCAATTTAGACACTATTTTATATTTAAAGGACATAAATTTGTTTTAACCCCTATTAAACCTCATGTCTTCCTAGAAGCCCAAACACTACACTGTTGTACCAGGTTGCAAGACAAAAAGGAATTTGAATAAATTCTCTAAGCGAAATTATTAGATGCAAAAAAAATTAAACAGCACAAACAATGAAAGGTAAAGCATTTTTTAATTTTAGCACTTCAAATATTTACAGGAATGTGCATTTTCACAATACTTCTTGGTCATGATTTCAAGGCACTGAAGAATTAAGCTCTAGGTTATCATCACTCAATTTAATGGAGTAGGATCTGGGTAACTTATGTAACTTTCTGAAGGCAATTACAAAGCAGAGTTCAAAGCATATGTCAAGTCACACAAATTTCAGCTTCACCTGCAGTATATAAAGACCACATTCACCACTTACATTATGTGAGATTTTATATGCATGCTTTAAAATAAAACAATTGCAACTAACTTTCAATTCAGAAATGCTCTTAAAAGAACTAAACTACAATTTCTAACCAAAAAGCCCTCTGCAGCATTACTTAGCTGTGCTTCACTCATTGCATTATTCACTTTGAACGTCCACATTTACAAATTCTGTTTTTCTTGTTATACTGTCAGCTCACTTGATCTTTTCTGGTGCTTCCATATTTTCCCCCATAGCATTTTTCTTGAAGCTTTTCATCTACTCCAGTGAAACAAGACAATAACATCATGCACGCTGTTCACAGTGACATTGAGAGAGCCGGTTAACCCTGAAGAACTACGTAAGCCTAACATGTAGATCTACGTAACATCGACATAAGGTAATCAATACAAGTGAACCAATCTGTTGTTGAGGTTCAGGAATTTGCAAAAGTGACTCCCACAAGTGCCCAGCATCTGCTGCTGGATTTCAGTCAGGAGCAGGAGCAGGAGCAGGGCCACCTTTGCAGGAGCAACAGCAGGACAGACATTTCAGAGAACAAGGCTGGAGACAAGGCAGGATTGAGGTGCAGTGTGAAGCAGAGACAAGTGTGGGCATCCCTTCCACACAGCCCAGGCACTTCTGCTGCTGGGATGAGCCTTAGCAGGCCAAGCCAGGGCCCCTGAGGTATTGTGAAGACTCTGACCATGGTCCAAGTTTTTTCTCTTTCCTTTATACCCTTTTTAAAAGCATAGAATTCTTTCTCATTGTATTCTACAAGGAAAAAAAAACAAAGTACAGATAAAATAAGACAGTGATATGACACAGGGATGTTCTTGGCTCTTCAAGATCAAAGCACAGCAATGCTGGGTCCCATGGATTCTGCTACACCTGTTCTTTTTAACACATGGGAGCTGAATGGAGATCAGCACCCAGCAATGCAGGACTGCTTCACAGAACCACAGAATGGTTGGTGTTGGAAGAGACCACTGAAGGTCATCTGGTCCAGCCTTCCTGCTCACACAGGGTCCTCTACAGCACATTACTCAGGACTGAGTACAGATGGCTTTTGAATATCTCCAGTGAGAGAGACTCCACAACCACCATGGGCACCTGTTCCAGTGCGCACTCACCCGCACAGTAAAGTTCTTCCTTATGTTCAGGTGAAGCTTCCAGTGCATAAGTTCCTGCCCATTGCCTCTTGTCCTGTTTCTCTGGCACCTCAGAGAAGAGCCTGGCTCCATCCTCTTGGTACTCTCCCTTCAGATACTTAAATACATCGATGAGGTCCCCTCTCAGGTGTCTCTTCTTGAGGCTGAACAGGACCAGCTCTCCCAGCCTTTCCTCACAAAACAGATGGTCCAGCCCCCTCATCATCTTTGTAGCCCTTCGCTGGAGACAATCCAGGAGCTCCATGTCCATCTTCTACTGAGGAGCCCAGGACTGGACACAGCACTCCAGATTTGGCCTCACCAAGGCTGAGTAGAGGGGCAGGATCATCTCCCTCAACCTGCTGGCAATGCTCTTCTTAATGCATCCCAAGATTCCATTGTCCTTCTTGGTCACAAGGGCACTGCTCGTTCATGGACAGCTTGTCCACCAGCATCTCCAGATCTTTCTCCAGAGAGCTACCTGCTGCAAACACAAATGAGACTGCCCATGGTCAAAGTACAGCTTTTTTTTATCCTACTACTATGTTAACATGCTGCATTTACAACCCTTTAATTAACATAATTGCATGTGAAAGTCCACATCTGATTTGCACAGTCTTCTCTTAAGAAACAAACCAAAAATACCTACACAATTTTTTCCTCACTGTCAACCCAGTCTACTCCAGATGCAAGCAGGAAGTCAACCCTGCAATACTACATAGACTACAGAAAATACTACATAGAAAACAGAATTTGCCCTCTGAACTTCTCTCTAAGCACATGTTTGTGATGCATCAGCCAGAGGTGATTCCAGCTTAGCCTTATAAAGAAATTTCAGCTACGCTTAGCTGAGAAGAGTGAAAACAAAGATTTTATGTCAGGGTTTGTTTTTTTTTTTAATTAAGCCTCCAGCTAAATTAAGACAGCCTCCAGCTAAGAACCTCACCAATTACCATCTGAAGAGTACTGTCAGCTCCTCCCTCCTCTGGGCTGTTTGCTGTATTATCAGGGCTAACTCAACCCAGCCTGCAGCCACACACCAGAAATCTAAATCCAAATGCATGTCTTCAAAAAAAAATAAATGGTCTCTAAATTTTAACTTTCATGTTCAAAGATGCTGTTTTCCCCCAGCTGTTTTTCTGACAATAGCCATGCTTGCAGCAATCTGGACTCCTCAGCAGCAAAAGTGATAAAAATTGAAAACCGTTTGTGCTAGCCATTCTCTCACTCTGCCACACACAAGGAGAAAATCAGCAGTCTTCAACTTCTTGCTTATGGATAAGATGGCCTATTAAGCCTTTGAAAAATATTACCAAAAATATGCTAAAAAGAGAGGGTACATTCTCCTCTCACTGATTTTTTGCTTTTTATGTTTTATTCTTTATTATAGAACACTTCTGCTTTTCCCCTAAGAAACATAAGCACACTGGATTAGATAGGCAGCTGCTGACAAAATGCACTGAATTACAGTAAGAGTTCTCTCTCTTGCTCTTATCTGATCAGGCACCTCACTCTCCCAAAAACCAGAAGCTTCAAAGAGATAAGGCTTCCATATGTCATGAAAGGATGAGTGAAGTTTAAGGTGGAATAACCAAAATAAAATATGCTCTGAAAATCAAGAAAATATTTTTTCCAGTTTATATTTTTAGAGTTTCTCATACAGAAATGTAATTAGAAAATTTCAAAGAAAACCACCTTTACATATTTTACTTACATACTGTCAGCATTTAATCTCTGTGTATGTGTAAGTTCAATGAAAGCATCTGAGCAGTAAATTAAGAGATTCCCCTTAGTGTTCTCAAACACCTTGAACGTTGGCAGAAAAGACCATTTGAAACAAGACTGCTGTAAGAAGCCTCTTACAGACACAAAACCCCATGTGTTTCATAGAAATTAGTACATTTAGGAGTCCTTATAGACTCTGGGGTTTATACATAGTAGAGAAAGAAATAAGTACATTAGAAGAAAGCCTGCAAAACAAACTATTTCTTGAAAATATCACCTGGATTTAACAAACAAATACAAGGCCATATTTCAACTCCTATCCTACATCATAATAAATAAATTGTAAACTTACTACGCAAAAATTGTAGTGCAAAACATTTCTTGCACATGTGAGATAAAATAAGGTAGCTTTTTAAAATAGAGAAAAACTGAATCACAGAAAAACGAATGAGTTAAATGAATTCCCATGGAGATATATATCAGGACTGCTCAGCTGAAATATAATTTTGGACGATAGAAGTGAAAATTACCTTTTTGCTATGTAATTAATATATTTCAAGAGCAGCTTATAATTGGCATGTAGTGTTAATATCAAATCATGAGAGATTTAGTGCTTTAGCAGACAATCATAGAGTAAATTACAATTTCATGTCATTAATACCTAGTTAATTTTTTTTCTAATTAGTGAAATATAACTAGACTACATGACTTTTCACATGCCTGAGAAATCATATAACCACATGCCGTACTGAATTCATAATTTCCTAATAGGAAAAATCTCTACCTAATCTGCTAGAATTTAGATCACATAGGTCATTATTAAGGTGACAGGAGGGAAGAGATGGAAGGAAAAATCACTTATGCTGACTTCAATTAATCTCTATTAATATTAAGCTGATATTTTACTTCCATTACCAAATCCCTCTAAAATTGCTCTGGGAAGAAACTTGTCTTCATGTTCTTTTTCTAGTTAATTATTACTTCATTAAACCAGGACTTGGGCATGCCATACAAGTTGTGTCTACCAGAAGGCAATATACAGCCTATCATGAAGCTGATCCTGTTGACCAAGGTGAAAACAATAGCCAGAGGTCACTCCCCAGGCTCTACCTAGGATATCCTCTGCTTTTCACTGGTGTACCTCAGTCCAAGCACTTTATAATTCACCTCTACTCCTCCTTCAGAAGTAAATCTGCAAAATTAGTGAAATAGCTTTCCAAAGAGGAATAGATATAACACCCATCTGAACCAAAACCAGGAAGACTGGAGCTGAGATCAAAACTCCACCATCTTCACCATTCCTTTCTGGGAAACACTGGAGCTACACATGGCACATCACCATCATGCCCAACGGGTCAAGACTACGCACGTATGTCCTCCCCTGAGCCTGATGAGGAGGACATAAGGGCTACACACAGGGAATCAGCAGTGACTGAGCAAAGGTCTGGCCCCACCCTAGATACCATGGCACTGCTCCCCTGCATGGAGGGGCAGAGAAGAAAAATGGATTTCAACCAGTGAAGTATATAGCTCCCAAAGCACCTAAAAATCCTTTGTTTTGGACATCAAAATATAACTGATGTTACTCCTACTAGGAAAATAGTTTCCCAGTAGAAGATCATCCCAGACCTTCTGCCCTCCTTGCAAGTGCTGAGCATTGCAGTACTATCAACAATACTCCGTCTGTTGCCTTTTTTAAGGAACCAAGTATAAACACTTCCAGCAGCTGCACTTAATGTCCAGATTTTTGCCAAACAAATTCCTCTTTGTTTTTGGGAAAGCAGTTTTGTTCACACTGGGAGAATTCAAGGGCTCTAAAGGACCCCAATCCTCCTCTTTCTGAGGTACAAGTTCACAGGGAGCCCCACGTTGAAGCACAGGACCTCAACACTTTTCTCACTGTACAAGTGGCAGGATGAAGGATGGGCACACATCTAGGCCAGGGAATGAGCCAAGACTCTTTTGCCTCACTCTGACAGAGCAGGAAGAGAGGACCTGGTTCCAGGACACTCCCTTTTTCTTCTTTTTAAGGAAACTGGGATCCTCATGAAGACTGCGATTTCCCATTTCTACTACTCTTATAGACATTTCTTAAAGATGAAATGCCCTTCCATAACTAAGTCTTCTCCTGTGGAAAACTTTCCTCAAAACATCCTACAGGTATGTTTTTCCTCAAAACATCCAACATTTCCACAGAGTACTAGGGCAGGGAGAAAGCTCTGAGCTCCTGATTCACCCACAAGTGTTTAATTGCTAGTTTGCTCCCAGATTCTCTTTTGTAGAGCTCCAAATCTAAGCAGACACATATTTGGGACACACAGCTCTCCACCATCAGCACTTTTTCTCAAGAATCAGCATGGATCGTCTTACAAAGGGTTAGGGTTTCTACTTCTTATCCATGTCTGCATCAGTTTCCCTAATAGGTTCTGCAACACCATACAGCTTCCCAACATGTCCCAAGTTCTACAATGCATAACCTCATCCTTCTGGTGGGCTGCAGGAAAATCTCACTTTTTTTTTAACACCGTGCTTGAAAAAAAAACCCATCCACAACAATCACTGTAACTTCAGGCCACAAAGGTACCAGCTGAAGGCCAGAAGTCTGAGACCCCTCTAGCCGAGAATATGCAGTATGAACACAACCATCTTTTAAACCAAACTAGCTCACAGACATGAGTCAATCCAAGTTACTTGGCTTCCTGCAGATAGACACAAGTTTAAACTCAGCACCTGAGTAATCTAATAGGTAGGTATCTGTAATTACTTCTCACCAATCACTTGCTGTTCTCAATCATGTATGTTGGTTAATTAAAAAAGTAAATATTAATGGTTTAGTGGTCTAAGCAGAATATTGCTAACCAGGGATCACTAAGGCCCCATACCACCTCCAAAAAGGGTGCTCTCCATGGTCTTGAGCAATTTTCTCTCCATCTGTGACACCTGTGGTAGTGGTCACGCTGTCACTGTCTAACAGACAACACTCTGTTGGACACTTCCAGTTGTTCCATTTCTGTGAGACACTGGCGATCTGCCTCAGTCACCCAGTAGGTGATCAGACTGCTTCTTGATAACCCATAGAAGAGGATTACTTTCCTCCCCTTTCCCCAGCTTGCCACACACTCCATTTTGATTTTATGTATTTCTAAATCTGCAGATATTCTTAGATATTCTAGAATGCCAAAAATGCTGCTGGTTCTGGATGTTACATCCAGGAAACATAGGGGTGGAAGTCAATATAAAGTAATTTTTGGCATCTGACTTTGACTAGGTCCTGACTTCCCAAGATAACCAGAATGAAAAATGAAATAGAGGTAGTGAGTATCGACATATGAATTGCTGGTTAACTAGGCAATTTTTTTGCTCTGTGAAATTAATTATTAAAATGGACACTTGCATACTAAATTTACTTTTAATGGACCAGAATGATGTTATACCAGGAAGAAACTGCCTCCAATACATCTATCCCTCTTCCAAAGAATTCAGAAAAAAAAAAATGCAGTGTTCACTGGTAATCAATCTCCCTTCCAATAAAATAATACTGCTGTGAGCACAAGGCCTCTTGGAAAGGCTCTGAGCCAACATGCTGTTACCAAGGATAGCTACAAAGAATGTGATAGCAAGTATATGCTGAATATTTAACTAAAGCAAGTGTCAGTGCTATATAAATTTAGAAGTGCAAAGAGATAGCTATAGCTCAACTTTGAACTTCATGTGAATTGGTGATCCCGAACTACAGCAGTAATTATTCAGCACTATTGGCCTGCAAGGAGTAGCAGTTACAAAGCTGAAGCTGTATTTTGTTGTTTTGCAACAATGCCAACTTATTGTCCAGAATCATTCCCTGTGGAAAATAGGCAACTGTACTGATAATACAGAGCTTGAGGGTAGACTTCTAATCCATTCTCCAATATAAATCTTCTACTGGATCAGTTAAGGTGTGCTAAGAGCATCCTTTTCTTTGAAGCTGGTCCATCAAATACACCATCCCTGAAAGTGCTTTGCCTTTATGTACCATAAAAAATATTAATTGCAACTACAGTAAGCTACTTCTGGGGCATGGGCTGCACTTTGTATTTTACATTGTATCCAATAAGCTGAAAACAACTGAAGAAAATTGGTTCAAATATAAAACTGAACGAGAAGATGCACAAAATAATGGATGCTCTAATACAGAATGACAAGAAAATATTAAATTAAAAAAAAAATGAAACAAACAAAATATAGGCCACAGTGCTTGCTAGATTCCAAATTCAGATTTATTCCACCTAAACTTCCTGTTCCCAATAGAGCTTGCTGAAATGAAGCTCCCTTCAAGCAATCTTGTGCAAGTTGATAGACCAATCTAGCCCCGCATTGATCAGCAACGGCATAATCTCATTTAAAATGCCCCAAAGTGCTGAGAGTTCTTGCCAGTTTTTCATTCTCAAGAGGATGGAAAATCGCAAGTACCCTGCAATCAAATAAAATGGGAAATTTGCTACCCAAAAGCACAGATGTCCTTGAAGATATGGCACCATGAAATACCCTCGGTGCAAATGAACACAACTGGTTGCATCCCACCTACCTCAAGGACATGATGCAAAATACTATGATTTCACTGCTCTGCTGTTTATCATGAGAGCACACAGCCTTTTCAGATGCAAATTACACACAAATCGCTTCGGTAATTGCAACGTAAAAAGCACTTAAGCCACTTCTGAATTAGCTAGCTCAAGTCCACACACCGCACATCCACACAGTTCAGCAAAGCCTACAAATCCCACTGCTGTGGTTCATTTAACCTGAACTTCACAATATAGGCTACATACACTATAAATACTAATATACTTGACTACTGCTACTGTTATACTACAACATTCCTATAAAGACAGTTGGTTTAATTGAGCTAATACATGTCTCTGCCAGATTGCTCTTACACAGATGAACACAATCTAAAAGTAGTTGCTCCTCTGTGACACAGGAAAATAGCATTTTTTTTATTTTATTTTATTATTTTATCTGTTACAAAATGATGAATTAAATCACAATGAAATTAAGTAACTTCCCACATTCACACAACAAATGACAGAGAAATAAATTGGACATCTAAACCCTGACTTTCAAGCCATTAGTTATCATTTGCTCAACACACATCCCCACAGCATAGCAGGCCTGTAGTATGAGGATTTTTAACTACCCCATGAACCTTTCACTGCAAATGCCAGGTCTTATAAGCACAATTAAAAAGATGAAATATTGTCCTTTACCACCAGGATAATGTTTATAGTGTGTAACTGAAGATTCCTGCAAAAGTGCAGCACTAATTCCTCCTCACTGCCTCATGGTGCCCACCACCCCTGTGCAGGCAAAGGGCAGTACCTGTGCTGCTGTGTCTAGGAACACACAGCTGTTTCCAGAATGACAATGCAGAGCTCCTGGGTTTTCAGAGTGTCAGAACCTTATTGCTCACTGAAATTTTAGTCTTCTCCTCCTTCCTTCTCTCCACATTCTTTGCCACCCGCCACAGAGATGTTAAAAAATAGTATGAGATCTGATGCAACATAAGTGGGTAGCAGCAGTCTCTCTTGACTCCACAATCTTTATAGAGCTTGACAACCAACAAGAAAAACACAAATTAGCTCCTCTTCACAGATAGAGCGCAACAACAGAAATTAGCTCATTCCTCAGTCACCACAATATGCTGGAAACACTAACTGAATTAATAATGGAAACACCTTTTCATGGTAAAATTTATATAGATTAAGAAAACACTGTGGATATGCTGCCCTGATTTTTCAGCCTTCTGATGCTTTCATTCTTGGACTGGAGTTCCTCATGCATTGTAACATAAAGTAGATTGTTTTGCTATTCCTCTCTGTGATGAACTCTTGGCTTGGCCAGTGGGGTCGGAGAGGTGTTAACCTCATCCTCCAATCACTGGTCAAAGTCTAAACCCTATTTAAACCTCAAACCAAAATAAATTTTCTCTTTCTTTCTCATCCAACAACCTGACAGGTGAGTGTGGTTCTTTCGTGTCCTCTAGCAACATGGATACACTAACACTAATATCATCCTTTATAAACCTTAAAAGCCACTCTATTACTGAGGGAAAGTTGCAATCAAAGAGTTTAGAACTCTCCATGATACATCTATTATTATCTTTTCAAAGATATAAAGATACACCAAATTTTTCAAACTACTCTAGCCACCTCTAAACCCCAATAAATCCACTACCACCAAAACGCAAGCATTGCTCTCACAGTCACCAGATAGAAAGTTAAAAGATTAAGAATGGAGGCAGAAATTGAAGGAAAAAAAAAGATTTAGAGATGTAGGATCATAATAATTCAATTCAGAAAATGAAGACATGTGCAACTATATGTAAGTGCTCAAAGACACAAAGAGGAAATTTTGTAGCCTGAGGAAGTCAGATGTGTAACCCCACAGGAACAAAGCAACTGACCAGATGCTTCTGAAAAAAAACATCACCACCTACAGCCACACAGAAGTTTCTAAAATTTGCTTGGCAGCACAGCTCTGGTCATCTTGTCTCATGCAGATGGAGCTGCAAGTGAACAGGGTTAAATGTACTATTACGCCTTCAGTAATAGCACAGAGCCACCATGCTGCTTGATACTTCACAAAGAAGAGTGCTATCTTACACCACACTGGGGACAGCAGGTCAAAGTCTGACGTGAAGGAACACCCTTCCAAATCATCAACATCATTATCTTATTCTACACAGGTTTTCTTTGTAATTATAATGCCATGGTGTGAATTGACATAAATAATAGAGCCATGAAGATGTTGAGAAGAGACCCAGGAGGAAACAGGAGCAGTTCAGTTCTGGCAATTAAGTGCAATATTTGTTACCTAAAACAGCCCAGGGCTGCTCAGTCAAATGGACCTGTCTGTTCCTACAGTCTCCCCTCTAGAGAGGAAGGTGTGCTTCCAGAAACTGAAGCTCTATGTAAGGAGCACAAACAATGCAATAACTTATCATAAGAGCAAAACTGTATTCTTGTAACATTGGGCATGGGAAGAGCAGTTCACCCTTTTTCAGCTGCCACCGTACAACTGGAGCATTTGATTGAGATATCAAAGGTATACCCAGCCAAACCCCAGCGTAAATTATCCCTAGTTCTTGAAAAGCTGAAGACTCCTATCGTTATCGAGGAAAGAAAAGAATCATCACCCCACAACACCCTTGTATTTCTGTTAAGAAGCCTGAGCCATGGCACTGCAAGATCCTGAAGTTTCACCACAGGCTAACACAGCATCCCAACGTACCATGTTGAAATAACACACTGCAGCTATTTTCTCTTCCTGCTACTCCACATATATTAGCTTCTTCTCTTTCCCTGCCATCTGTTAGTTTGCTGCAGTCTGCTGGGACAGAACTGCCCTCTCCTTTTCTCCCCTTCTTGCCTGCTCTAATGGACGACAACAAAGCCTAGCATTTCCTGTCCATACATTCAGCTTTCCTCAGGTGCCTCAGAAGCATTAACAGAGTTACTGCCATGAATGAAAAGTGCTCTGCTCACCTCTGCTGTACCAGCGTGCTCACCAGAATTACATGCTAGACACTGAAACATCTCCTAAGTGGTTGACAAGGAGATAACTACTGCTTTAAGAGGACACACCTTTTCCTCTTATCCACGGGCATCATTGATTAAAACGGGTATCTGTACTACCTGCATCACAGGAACTGTCAGAGAGAAACTAAGGTAAGCAGCATCGACAATTACTCTCTGCAGCAACCTACTGCAACTTTTCTTAGAAGGAGAGGGTAGCAAGGAAAAAAGCCAGAAAAATCAGGTAAAGAGCAATCTTCTATTACCATAGACCTCAGTAAAGGATGCATAGCAAATCACTGTTTTTTCCCTCTAATACTATTCAGAATGGGAAAAAGAGCTATCTAATCCATCACACTTGTAGCCAGTTAGGAATGAAACTGGGATGTTTGTTATCAATTGCTTTATCAGTCAGGTCATTAGAAAAAGGAACAGCTCATCTAAAAATAAAGTCAATATTGGCTGAGTCTAAACAGTTTCTTCACCATTTCACACACACATTCAAGCAATCAACAGTATTACTCTTAACAATATGCCCCCCAGTCAATAACTGCTCTTCAATATCTGACCTCTTTTTAAAGCAGATTTATAAGGAAGTATAGTAAAAGTGTTCCAAATCAGCTGGTGAGAAAGTATTATAGATCATAACTCCACAGTAAACAATTCCTAGTTCTTCTGATCTGGAAGATTAGAATAAATCTGGCATTACAAAAAAAAACATTATATCAAATATACTTCTACTCAAAAATCCCGCACTAACAGTTCATAAAGCACTTCCTCCAGAAACACAGAGGAAAAGTAGCATTCTTTGAGGTGGAAAACCACTAATATCTGCTGCAACACACCAACACAAAGGTGAGTTCTACAGTATGACTTTACTGATCAAAGACAGATTTCCCTGCTTTCCAATCCCTACACACTGGCAGCCGGCAAATAAAATTCAATCAAGAGCGAATTACAGGCATCTTTCATTTCAGGAAAGCATCACGTAGCACACAGGCTACAACTGGGATGCAGTTCTGCCAAATCCCTTTTGGGTCGGCTGAAGGAAGCCCTGACTTACCCAGGCCGTCCCAGGGAGGGCCGACAGGACGTCAAGCTCAGAGCCACAGGCGTTGTCAGCTCCTGGGAGCGGCAGCCCTGGTCCTGTTGTGTCTGCAGCGTAGCAAGGGCAGCGTGCTGTTATTTATACAAAAAACAGCATCTTCCCCAGGAAAAAAAAAAAAAAAACCCACACTTGAAGCTTCTTACTGGCCCTGCAACACATTCCTATACTTATGCCATCGCATTTGGTGACTAAGAAGATGCTTTCAGTGTCACAGGAGATTAAGATTCTGGGAGGAGAGTGCCTGGCAGCTTTACTCTCACACACCAATCTGTCTTCATGCAAACGCACTTCGCCGGCGGATGGAAGTGTATTATCGCAACACGCTACCGAAGCCAAACAGTTCCCAAGTTTTCCCACAGGGCATCAGCTCCCCCTTCAAGCTCTACCCCAGCACTTGTTCCCCTCGTCCTTTCCCCGACAAGACCTGCTGTCTCGGCACCACAACTTGTCCTGTGTCCCCGCCGAGCTCCGGCTCCCCTAGCAGCTGCCGGAACACGGCGGGGCGTGGGCACCCCGGACAGCGCCCGGGCACCGCCTGGGACCCGAGCCCGGCCCCTTCCCCGGGACCCCGCAGGACGGAGGGCGAGCCGCAGCCGAGGCGCTCCCGGGGGTCCGCACGGCCCGAGCACAGCACGGCCTGCCCCCGGCCGGGCACCGCACACACACCACGGAACACACGGGCACGGCACGCCCTGCACCTGGCACCTGTCACCTGTCACCTGTCCGCTACTGCCGGCGGGGAGAGAACTCCCACCCCGGGACCGGCACCGGGATTCAGCCCAGTGACAACCGCTGGCCGCACAGATACGGATAAACAGGAAAAAGCCGGCGAGAAGAGCAGCCCGCTCCCATTACCTTGGCAATCGCGCCGCCGCCGTCCCCCGCCGCCCCTTCGCCTCTCCTCAGAGACGGGGAAGCGCCCACAGCATGGCGTGAGCCTGCGGGCGGGGCCGCCGGTCAGCCCGGGGCTCCTCGGCGCGCCTCTTCCAAAAACCTCCCGCTCTCCTCAGCGCCCCTCCGGCTGCGGCGGGGACGGCGGCCGGGGCGAGTGAGTCGCCAGCAGAGCGCCGCGGGCACACCGCGCTCCGCCCGGGCCGGCCCCTCGCTGCTGCCGCCCCCCGACCCTCCGCCGAGCCCGCGCCGGGCGGGCGGGGCGGGGACGGCCACAGCCCCGGCCCCAGCCCCAGCCCCGGCCCCGGCCCCGGCCCCGCCGCCGCAGCGCCCGCCCCCGCCCGGCCCCGGCGCCGCTTTCCCCCGGTGCCGAGCCGGCCGCCCTTCGGCGGTGAGGCGGGGGAACTTCAGCCCCCGCGTCCCGCCGCCCCGCACGCTGCTGGGGCACTCGGCGCAGAAGAAAGGCATGGAGCCGAAGGCAAGCCTTGTACATCTCTCTTGCAATCTTGTTTATGTATTGAGTCGCACAGTTAAAGTGTTTGGCAAAAGTCCTCCATCTGAAACGGGGAAAGCCTCATCTCTTGGTCACATTCCTCCAATAGCCAGGATTCTCTAACTAAAACTTAGGCTCTGCACACCATCATCGATATTTAACAGGCACCACAACTCCAACAAAACAGCTTGGAGGCCCAGCTCTTCTAGACAGACCTGTCCCATGGGCAAAAGACATTGCTGTTGGCTGGGATGAGTTTCCACGAATTAACTTCATGGGCAAAGTAGCTTGCATACTTCTTAAGGGTATTATCCACCGATTTCTCTATTGGATGAGATTTTTATTCCTTTTTCTGCAGAAAGCAAGCTAAGCCCACCTTGCCCCACACTGCCTGTCGGGTCTGAGAGCCGTGTGTTGGGAGCACTAGGGTGGACCATTGACAGGAGGCAGCCATGCCCATCTCTGTGCTAACGTTTGTGACTTTCCAAGGTTTGGTTCCCACACATCAGAGTCATTATTACTGTTGAAACTCTTCACAATGAGGCTGTCAGCTGAACAGAGGAAAGGCTTCCTTTACCAACCTGTGTAGCCTGCCTTAAAAGTCCTTGTTGCGGTTTGAAAGCAAAATGAGTGAGAGGCTCCAAGTCAGAGATACAATTTAATAAGAACAAAGGTAAAAAGGTAAAAATGAAATGAAATGAAATGAAATAAATGCAATAACACAAAGGACCACTGACAGAGTCAGAATACAACCTGAGCAGGGTGGTGGAAGCAGTCCAGGTGAGGTGCTCTTCCTGAAGCAGTGATCCTGTAGAAAGGTCTGGGAGCTCTGGTCCTCTGCGAATCCAGCAGGTAAGGGCTGCTTGCACTGTCCCACATACCAGCTTATATCCAGGTGAGAATGCTTGGCTCCTCCCCCTGGGCGGAGCATCTCACAATGGGATGATGAGTTGTGAAGTGGGTCCTTGATGGCCCATTAACAGAGAGAGCTCCTGGAGGGAGTTACCTGTGACTCATGGGCCAGGCGTTAATGGGCCATTAGCAGAAGACACCCCAAAGGCAGGGGGCTTGGGAAAACACTAGCCCACCTGGTTTCAACAGTTCATGAAGATGGTGATAGAAAAAATACTTTGTGTACATTCTACACTGAAACCCAGGACAATCCTTGTGTGTTGTTTCTGTTCCCTCCATTTCCTGGCATCCTGGGTCTTACAAAAACCAGGTTTATATTTCATAAACCTGCTGACTGACACCAGAAGCTATTATGTGGAGGGATGTCCTGTTATTTTATTGCTGTAGTCTCCCCAGCACAATTTCTGGTGATGTCTGGTACGCTAAACTGCCACAGTAATTCAAATATTAAATTAATAATAAAAAAATATTTCTGCTTTAACTGTGCATCACTTCCATTTTTACTGGATCCATAGGTCCATCTTTACTGTTATTGGCTACTCCTTCTTTAGTCTTGCAAATGCCAGTTTCTATCTTGCAGAGTTTGCATATGCTTCTTCAAAAAGCTCTTTCATCAACACAAACTATACATTTATTTCACACTCAGAATTGCATCCTAATGGTAAAATTCAGCAGTTATGCCTCACATGAGCTCATTGACCCTTACTAGACTTTACAGGGTGTTGATTCAATTGATTTGGTTCAGATTTCAGCTGTGATCATATAAAAACTTCTGTGGCAGGTTAAAATATTTTGATCTTGGTGGACCTTGCCTGATTGTTTTGTTTAAAGAGAATGCACCTCTCAAACATCACAGCATATTCCTGAGATACTTTTTTGAAATAAAATTAATCTAAAAAATATTTCCATTTATATCAAGTTTGAATTTGAACCAATTTTCATTCCCTCTGGATAAACCCAAGCATGTTATATGTTATTTTCCATGCAAAGTTGTCTGAAAAAGGGAGGAAAGAGAGAATGGCAACTTATGAAATAAAGATTTCTTTTTTTAGATATTTTCTCAGCAAAGCATTTTAAATCACGAGTTATATCAAGTTATGCTGGGGTATGACTATGTGTAATATCAACAATGAAATATTTCAGTGTCTGATATCACGAAAAACTGTTTCAAGACTACTCTACACAGTCTTTGTTCTCACAACTCTCTCAAAGAAGTGTACATGCAGTAACCAGCAAATCTAAGTGCTTGAATATATCAGGTTAACTCAGACTTAAATGAAAGTTCTATAGAAATGCTGTTTTCAAAGTACAAGATAGAAAATATTTCACGTGTGGATTAGCATAACAATTCAAATAAATTACCAATAAGTTTTCTGCAAGTATATACAGCCTGAGTATTACCATACTACATCAGCACATGATGTTGAGAAAGGAAGCTGAATGGAAACATTAAAGCAAAAGTGACCTCCGTGCTTATTTTAATCATGCTCAGCAAAAGAAATTGTAACCAAAAAGTACAAATAAAAGAAAAGGCAAATGATAAATAAATACAAATGGTATTTCAAGTTTGGATAATATTCCTTTCCCTATTTCTCCATTTTATACTAAACTTAAATGAATCTTTGCCTAGTGGCTTCTCTCAAGTAACAATGATTCTTTGGTCCCTTGAAGTAATACATAGTATGAAGAAAAATGACATTGTAACATTTTTTACTTTCATGCATTAACTACTAAAATAAATTATACATAATTAAAACCTGAAAAAGCCAAGCCAGCTTTGTATTTGCAATGATCCTTATGCTGAAAATAATGTAGTCAGACTTGCTTCATCACATCAATTGTTTCCCAGTTTAGCCTCTTTCCCAGTGGGAGAGTCCCACAGTTTGATGAGTATGATTAGAGATGCAGAAACAGTTCTGTTTAGATCAGTGGGACAGCTCAAGTTGATGTAGAACTGCACACATACAGCAGTGTTTGCAGAAAACAACTTTGCATCTGAAACATTGCTATGTTCAGTAAGCACTGGAGAAGAATGCATGGGGAGTGACTGCCATGCATTTTTCTAGCCAGCCGGGCAGAGTTTTATTGTTCCCTTTCCTCTGTATAATATGATGAGATCTAAAAGCCAGAAGAGACCACCATGGTCCACACCAGGTATGGAACATCACCTGTCCTTAATGATACATCATTAAAACTGAAGAACCTGACCTAGATTTTCATTTTTACTAACATTTCCTATTGAAAATATTTGGTCAGCTTTTCTTTATCCCAGAGACTGATTTCAATGACAAAACCACACATTTTATAAAATTATCATATCTTCTGTTGAAGACTGCAGAGGTAGAAACTTCCCCAAGCCTAGTAATGCTCTCCCAAAGCTGTATTATCTCCGTTGCTGTAAAGAGACCCTTTTATCAGCTTCAAAATGTACAACTTTGAACACCTGCATATCGTGGCTGACACTAGAGTTACACATGCTCACAGAGCTTGTTCTAACTCTTACTCACAGCTCAATGGTGGGAGTCTCCAGGGTATTCCAACAGCTTCTTTACATGGTGAAGAGTCACAGCACAGCATGTTCCCCTGTGATCTGAAAAAAGGAAGAGTAGGTATTGCTAACTTTCTGCCAGTAGCATCCTCCTCTCCTGGTGCTTGAAAAGCTCAGAAAAACAGAAGCTGCTACCGCTGCAGTGATTGCAGTGCTCTGAGGTAGGGCCAGTGTTTTCCTTTCAGTTTGCAAACCAACAGCTTCGTTGATCAAATCAGTAAGTGTTGCCCCATAGCACTTACTTCATAAATATTCAATAGCTGTTAATTACAAGGAAAGATGGAGCTGCTGGCTCGAGGTGGACGCTGATACGTCACTAAAGCAGTGCTTTTTCTCATGAAGGCAATAAAGAGGAGTAAGTGTCTCTCTCTGGTAGAGGGCATGAAAAAAGCTAAGAGGTTTCCAGAGTTGTTCAAGGCAGGTTCTATTTTTTATAAAATGTTTAATTTAACAGTGACCTAGTTTTACAACAGCTTTCAGTGTCTTGGCTTTTCTTATCTCCTGTGTCTTAGCCTACATCATTAGAAGAGCAGAGAAATAGGCTTTACAGATTTTGTTAAAGCAAACTGAATAAGGCCTTGCTGGGTGGATTAATTCTTCTCTCCTATTTTGTTTCAGGCAGTCGTTATGTTACAGTTTCTTTGTAGTTTTAAAGAGATTTTAGCACATCTGTTATAGATTTTTTTTAATGTCAACTTATTTCATAGTACATTTTTGAGTATCATACTGCAGAGGCACTCTTGAATTCCTCAGCCTTGTTACAGGAGGATCCTTTGTTTTGTAAACATTCAATTAACTGTATGAAACTGATGGCTAGCTTGACTAGCAAATTTGGACATTTACAGGCAGTACAGACGCATGCCAGCTTTCATTAGGAACAAATTGTGAGGTGCCATTAATTTTACTTACCTTACTCCACCTGCCAGAAGAAAGAAGTTATTGTGTATCCTGTCATTGTGGCCAATAAACAGCAGGTCAAGTGATGCTTGCTCTCTTTTTCACTCTGCTCTATATCCGGTGCTTTCAGATACCGTTTCATGGTACTCCACTGTGATTCCTAGGTTGTCTTTATGGAAGTGTGCTTTAAAGACCCCTAAATCTCTACTGTGTGTGCTGTGTTCCATATGGATTCAGCAGAAAAAGGGAGCAATTAGAAAAATGATAGTTCAGCCATGCAGCACCAAAACACACTACGTCTGCAAAAAGACGTCTCGTCCTTCCACCTCCATCTCAGAGATTCTCAGGAAATTTTATCCTTCAAGAGTCAACTGTGGGGAGCCTTGCTATGGCTGAGTCCCTCTTGCATACCCTTTAAGGAAGGAAACACAGTGTAGGAGATGATGCCACATCTGCCAGGTTTATATGAGTGTGACTGCTTTCTCTACAGGGAGAATTTTCCTGTGGGGATCTCAGCCCACAGAGGTTTCCATTGATCCATGTTAATGTGTTTCACAGAAATTGAACATGTCAGACTGAAAAATGCAAGTAATGTATACTGGCAGTTTCAGAGCCGTGACTAAAACAGTGTCAAGCCCAATGTATACTTCTACACCTACAAGGATCATGCAAGCTAAAAGAACAAAGACGACTTAATAGGAAGGAACCATTTAGAGGCAGTGTGTACTGGCCTTGTTGAGCTTCACTTAATTCCTCTTTTTGTGCAAAGGGATTTCAGCTGCCTTTGCAAACATGAAATTTGTGCCAACTCTAATGCTTTTTAAATTTTGTGTAACTTACCACAAACTTGTTGGTGACTTGTTACCACCAGGGGAAAAAGCCATGGTGGTGAATTTCAGGCACGGAAGAACTTGCATCTCGCATTTAGGAAAATTGCATAACCAAAAGTATTGAGAAATATATGTATTTTTAATAAAGCTAAAGACAACAGAAGAGCATTACTAACAGCTCTTCTGTTCATTTTTATTGATAAATAACACTTTGGGTAAGTAAAATTCAGTCTTTGTAAATCCACCTAGAAAAGTCTGGAAGACTGTTTGCTGAAAATAATGAAAAGAGATTTGTGTAAGAAGATTTGCTTCACTTTGTCTTACCTGGAAGCCCAAAATGGACAAAGAGCAATATAACTAATCCAAAGAAGAGGGGCTCCATTCCCTCAGTATCTGTGTTCTTGCTAAAACATAGCAGAAGCATCCTTTTCTCTTCTGCCTTGGCAATCTCATATCTGAACAAGTCAGGGCACTGGCTGAGTGAGGAAATTAGCATGGTCTCATACTGTCCTATGTTAAAGAGAAGACTGTAGAGTGTCGCAGTGCGCCTCCTCCCGGCCGGCCCCGGCACACTTGACAGCTGCTCTCCAGTGGGCTCTTCTGCTACCGACCCACCAACCCGTCTTGCGATGGCGGCGAAAAAAAGGAGGGGACTCTCTGAGGTTAAACAGGGAAGGAGTTTATTGGGACACAGGGAACCCTCACCTCCAGACCCGGTGCCCCAGAGAGACCCCAAGCCTGGGATGAAGGGGGTTTTTAAACGCAGGGCTAGCTCAGGGTGGGCACAGACATAACCAATAACAACAACTCGGGGAGTGGCTGTATGCATGACAGGAACAAATCACAATAAACCAGGAGGGGCAGTGCTGGGACCCAGCCAATCACCCACTGTCCCCTGGGGGAGGTTCCCCTGCTTGGGGGACAAGCCTGAGGGTGACTGACAGGGGGGGTAAAGTAACCTGGAAAGATTGACATTTAACAAAGGCGGGAAAGGAAAACCAATGGGGAGCTGTCTCTGGGCAGGGTAGAGGAGAATGCATAAAATGTAACAACCGAGGGCTAAGAATAACTCCGAGAGGGGAGCAACCAAGATGGGGTACAAAGAACAAGTTGTAGAACATAACATGGAAGCCATTTTAACTTTAACCATAAACTTGTCAAAAATAAACACCCACAGTAGAGGGGATTTTTAGACTCTTCTTTAACATCTATATGTTGCTAAGACATCTCCACATCTTCCTTTAGTTCGTCAGGAGATCAGGTTTTTATATCTATCAATGTTTATTCTTTTCCATCCTTTAATTAAGAACAGCCTTCTGCCTGCACTCCATCTGAACTTGTAAAGTTTTCCTGGACATGGTAGAGCCTCAACTTCTGCCATGTCAAATATTATGAAAACTCATGGAACTAAGTGGCAGAAATGTGTGAATTCCCGCAGAATTCAGCTTTTCTCTAGGTGGTATCTACCTGCTGGTCTGGAAAAGCTGCACAAGTAGTACTTACTTTGAGTACATCATGACATTCTTGACTTTTTTCTTCTGTGATATTGCAGAAGTTTCCTTTGGAGTTGGTTTTTTTTTTTTTTTTTCTGTTTGGAATGTGTTTTATGATGATTAATTACATAAGCTGTGATGGGAGCTGCTGCACAGTGGGAATGAGGAACCTGAACTGTGGAGGAAGACATGAAATATGTTTTAAAAACCCCTTAAATCCAGAAAGATGCAGTATGTGCCTTTCATAGCCCTGATCATATTTTTTGTATGCTATATCTCTCTCTCTCACCAGTATTTATCTGTGTCTTATTACACTATGCATTTTTCACAGCAAAAAAATATATAATTTTGTGGTTTTGAAAAAGCATTTACCATATGGAAGAAACTGCAAACATCACCATGAACCATGTTTCTTTTCTGTACTTCGATGATTTATAGTACCCACCAACACAATTCAAGTATTGAAATGCATGTCTGTGTTTCTGTATCTATCTATATATGTTCACTTCATGTGCACAGACATTTTTACATATAAAATCTTGTCTCTAACAGTTACAAAAAATGTGCAGAGAGTTGATGATTTATCTAAATCAGATGATACCACTTCTCCCTCTGGCTAATTTATGTAGCTAAACATCACACTGCATGTTCTGGTTTTGGCAGGGAAGTTTAACATTTGACATGCTTTTGGTGAATATTCAATTACTTAATTTTGTTTCTTTTTATTTTTTCCTATTAACATCAGTTAAATTTGAGCAGTCAAATATTTCTACATTTTGCATAAGAAAATTCCTTAAACTCACCTTCAAATGCAAGTGACAATTAGCATTTCTTTATTATAATAATAATATTTTTCAGGTATCATTCCAGCTTGTCTACTGCTGAGAAAGTACTGCACAGGGAAGAGATGTGACTGAGTCTGGGTCAGCTGTATAGCATTCACTAAAATGAGTGGGCAGCAGAAGGACTCAAAAAACAGATATTAGCCAAGGAAACCTGATTTTTCCAGGCTCACAGTACAGACAGTGGAAAAAGACACTTGGAGATTCAAAGCTGGAGCATAAACTCAGATGCTCATAGCTGTGACAAGAAGAATCTTTGTCTCTGCTGGGCACAAGAAGACCATAAGAGGGTTTGTCTCATTAGAGTGCTGTCATCCTTTCCTAGGTTTGTGGATCTCCCTTCCCTACAAAGCCAGGAATCCAGATGCCAGTTTTGCAGATCTCAGCAGTGAGAAATATGAGATGCATCCCAGGGCTCAGTTCTGGTCTCATCTTCCCCCTCTCCAGCCAGAACAACTGTACCAGCAGCTCTCTGCTTGAAATGCAGTCCTTACTTCAATTCTCAGCCTGTTAAGATATGACAGTAAAGAGACTGATACAGCCCAATTCAATTAAAACACGTTTCAAACTGGTCTGCTCTGTTAAACTAGAATGTGAGAACAGAACAGTTGCAAAATGTATAATTCAAAATCAGGCATAGGGCTTATTTTAAAAAAACATGAGTTTAATTATTTTTTTCCTTAATTATCCAAGAAACTGCTTTAAATCTGCATTGCCATTAACAACTCCAGCTTTAAAAGATGTAATACACATCATGATCTCAAAACACCTTAGAAACAATGATGAAACAGTGAATCTTCAAATTTGCTTTCAAGTAAGTACCTGTGGCAAGCATGGTTGAGGATCTTCCATGTTCAACGGCTTGGGATATGATGTTTCACTATATGGATCAGCAAAACTCTGGATTCTCATTTTCTTTTGTCTTTTATTTTTAGTATTTCAGCAAAATCAGATTAACCAGCTTCAAGGAGATTTGATAAAAAAAGGGTTTTGCCCATGTTAAATATACTTTTACTACTGAATATGCCCATGCTTTGAAACTATTCTTAAAGATGATGGGCCTTGGTGACAAGGATATGCTATTTTGTGAAAATCTGCCCAAATTTTGACAAGTTACAAATTCTGAAATTTTTAACTTATTTCTGCTTACATTCTTAGAGCCTGAAGGCTAAATTCCTCAGAAGCTGATTGTAGTGATGAACATTCAGAATAGTATAGTTAATTTTAACTAAATGTGTAAATTATTCAGTAGAAGGTGGGGGTCTGCTTCTTATAAATTTGTAGCCTAGGAGCCGACTAAAAATCACTGAGTCTATCTCAGTGCTCAGGGTAGGTTCAATTGTACCTAAATTTACAAGTTCTTACAGCTGTTCAGTGCTGGAGATGCCATATTTATTCTACTATTTAGTGAAATATTATCTGTACAAGGTTTCATCCTAATATTGAAGATGAATCTCATGTTAAAACAGGAGCCCTTTATTTCTTGTCCTCCATTATAAATGTAGAAAGCAGATTACCACTGTTCTCTTCAGAGCAGAATTTCATATTTTTAAGGTTTTTACCCATTTTTCTGTGTCAGATTTGACACTACAACTTTTATTTCCTTACAGCTTGTCTTTTCAGTGCCTGACTATTCTGATTGCCTTCCTCTGGATCACCTCCAGCTGCTTCACATTTTTGTTGTGTCCACAAGTGTACACACCACTTTTGCTGATGCCTCACCAGTGCTGAGCAGAGCACTCTGCACCTGCAAAGACAGCCCAGGGCAGCATCCTCCTGTTTTGCACTAGCCCAGCATTATTTCATTCTGTTCAATTTGTGTTCTAGGAATCCTGCTAAATATTTTCCCACAGGAAAGAATTGCTTTGAGAAGAGTTCCTTGCTATCCTGTGTTTCTGCAATTTCTTGTTCCTGTTTAAATGAAGCTCTTATTCGTCCTGAATCCTACCCACACTTTTCAGATCATACCTGCAATTTATCAAGACCACTGTATTTTAATCATCTCCTCTGCAACACTTGCCATCTCTTGCTGCTTGAAATTATCTGCAAATTTAACGATTCTTTTTGTGTCATCATCCAACTCTTTAACGAGTACTACAAAATTTACAGCAATCCTCTGTGGAGCTTCATGGAACTCATCCTCGTATTTTGACAACGCTCTGTAACTGCTAATGCAACTCAATACATATTTTCAGTACAAATACTTACAACTTCATAATTTACCTTCTGCAAAATAGTTGTTTAAAACTCAATTTTTTTTTTTTTTTTGTCTTTTTTTCCCAAGATTTTTAAAAATTAAAATATTAACAGAAGTCCAGCTTTGAAGGAGATCGAGGAGAGGTAAAGAGATTTCATATTTCATTCAGGTACAAAATTGTGGGAAATATCCTGAAGTGCACTTTCATTAGTATTCACAGAAAACTAATGACTGTATCTAACAGTACTAAGAACTCAATATCTAACAGTATCAGTGTACTAATAACTCAGTATCTAAATCTGTTAGATACTGCCTGTTTCTGTCTCTCATTGTCCTCCCTCCCAAAAGCCTTTTTCAGATTTAGCTCAGCAGCTAATGGCAATTATCATATGGTAAATTGTAAGTATTGAAAGATGGAGAAAGAAAGTCCTTAGTATTCCATTAAGCCATCTCACTTTGAGTAAAATATTAGTATTTGCAGTGACTTAGAGATCTTATGCTAAGTCTTGCTCCTTTAAATCATATGTCCAAATGAATAATACACTTCATGACAGGTAGGACATACTTAGAAAAGGCTCACAGATCAGTTCATTTACCAACACAAGCTAAAAACCCAGCTCTATTCACCCTGTTATAATCAGCTGGTCCTCCTCAGAGAACCCTATCAGAATATAAAAGAAAATATCTCTCCTCCCAGATGCTCAACTATTCAGTTTTTGGCATGATCAGGAAAAGTCAGAAGTATTTCTATTTTCCCTACCTCTTGAGAGGCTACATCTTTATTGTTTCTGCGTGTCTGATACATTGACTTTGCAAACTGCATAGTTCTAGTGCAGTACCACAAATCATAAGTCTAGCAACTATATTTGGAGACATTGCCTAGGTGGGAGGTTACTTTTTACCTTGAAATGACAGCCAAGCTTCTGCTCTTTATTAGATCTCATGCCTTTTCTTTTTCTTCTTTTTTTTTTTTTTTTTAAATTTTTATTTTAACTCTGAAAGGTCTCAATGAAGACACATCTGAAGGCAAATCCAATGGAAAACAAAAGTAACAAATGAAGATTATTGCAGCTGGAACAGGGAGCCAAGACTGCATTTGAAACAGGCTAGTAGGTTTTAGCTCATTTAGATGCAACTCAAATGTCTGCCTTCAATCTACATATTGATCTTCTTCCTACTCCCTCTAGCCTCCATGCATAAACCCATGCCCACATATTTTAAGTCATATTTTTAAAATTATTTTCACAGTTCTCATTTTTAATCTACAGTTTAAAAACCTATCTTCCATGATGAAACCCAGCCTTGGTTCTATGCTGTCTTCCCTGACAATGCATCTTTTGAAAACAGAGGCACTTTTTTGGCCTTTGCTAGACCAGTGTGTATGTTAATCTTCCAGTCAATTTCACAGGAATTCACATTATCAGAAATTAATTTCAAACAAAGGAAAAATTACTCGTTCTCCAGCTCAACCTTGAAGGACTGTGTTATATGACGGGGATGGTGCATGGACCCAGCTAGTAGGACTTCTCTCCTACACAAAGTGATTGATTCACCTCATGACCTCTGTTGGGCATAAAGTTAGGTCCTCCTCTAAGACAATTTCCCAGACTTCCTCTATAGTCACCTGGGGACAAGTAACTCACCTATTTTAGATCCAGATTTGATGACAGGACATGTTGCCCTCTGTGGGTGTCCTGGCTTTTACAAGTAGTTATGTATGTTTTACAATTTAATGTATTGAGTTCAAGATGGCTTCCAAGTTTCTGTTCCCTGGGCTCCCTCTTGTTGTTGGTTCCCCTCATAAGTATTTTTAGATCATAAGTTGTTACATTCCCTTTGCCTTGCCTCAGAGACAAGTCTCTATTGGCTGCTTCTTCCCGCCACCCGTCCTGTCCATCACCCTGTCCCCCCCATGCCAATCACCCTGAGGCCTGGGCCCAGGGATTGGCTGGGCCCTCACGCTTTCTCCTCCCCGTTTGCTGCGATTCGCTCTGTTATACAAGTTGCCACTCCCCAGTTTATTCCCGTTGGCTGAATCGTTGTACCCACCCCTGTCCCGCCTCCTAAGAGACCAAGCTTAAATGCCCATGTTTCTGCTGTTCGGGGTCTCTTTTGAGGCACAGGGCCTGGAATAAAGTCTGTTCCTTGTCCCCCCTCAGAAGAGTCCCCTCTCTTTCTTTACTCTGACGCTATTGCAATCCTCGGCTGAAGCAAGGCGTGGGCCAAGGCCCCCTAGTGGTGTGCTGTCAGGTGTGCGAGGGCTGGCCGCGGATACGCGCACACCGCGACAGCCCTCTGCAGCTGACATCATTTCTTCCTTCTTTTGATGAGAGTCTGGACAACCAGCTCAGATCACCTATGAAAGGGTGGGAGCTGGGAGACAAGAAACTCTGATGATGGAACAAGAAACTCAGAGACTTGTGCCTGCAAAGCACTCTGAACTCTCATTGAAGTTTTGCACAAACCATCACCCTCCAGGATTGTTTCTTAAACCTGAGAAGATACCAAGCATAAAAAGACTGGGGTGAACCATGCACACCTATTTCTTGGGGGACTGAACCTTCTTTTTTGACATTTAATGAGCTATCCTGTTACACATTTTTAAAAGAAAATTGCAACATGCTTATAGATGTCATATAGGAGATCTCCAGAAATCCAAGATTTCTAGCTTTGCACTCACCACTAAAATAAGGTCACAAGGCCAGCAGTTTAACACATGACATATACAACAACATGAAGTACTATACTAGGAAAAATTAGGACCAGCTTCAGAGATACTTTTTGCACACAGCATTAGCTGCATGCTTAGTCTGTCAGTAATATTAAACTATTTTTCTCTGTGACTGACCCTGCAGATGCCAGTTTTCAGTGTCTGTACACTGCATTGCTAGTTACAATCAGTGGACTGTAGAAGGAGCTTCCAAAAACGTAAAACTGATACCACAAAAAAAAAAAAAAAAAAAAAAGAAGAGAGAGATGAAAACATAACTGAGAGAGACTAATAAAATTTCACTTTCCATCTTCCTGACCCATTTACTTGCTACCTTAGGCCATCAGTTCAGGGTTAAAATGTAATTCATTGTACGGATGCATCTACCTAGTGCTCACCTCCTTGTCCTAAAGTTGTTTTTTTCACCACTGTAGTGTCTAAAGCCTATAAAAGACCAACACTTAAATATATTCCAATGCAGATCTTGAAGATTTAGCTATTGCAATTTAAAAAGAAAATTTTGGCAATATTTTAGCAGCCTGCTTTATCAGTGAGTTTCAAATAGTTGGAAATGATCTGGTTTTATTATAGCATCTAGACACATCTCAACACTGAAAGCATTTTTGGTGAAAGCCAGATTAAGGTTTTAAACAGCCTTAGGCAAGGGAAAATACCATGGGGGGATATAGAGGACACAGGAACATTCTGTAGTCTTAAACCACCTATTATCTAACCCACAATTTTACACAGAGAACACTTCTACAGCAACTGCTGAAAAATATCCAAAGTAGTGAAAAAGAATGGAGAGTAAAATACTGTTTTGAGAAGTGTTATGCAGTCCGGTTGTTGCAATTCATGCAAATATCTCTTCTTCCTTCAGTGCTTCTGCCTTAGTTTTAACAGGTACTATAGATTCTGGAAATATTGCCGTATGTAAGCTATTACCATCTTCTGTTTTGCACAATTGCATTCGTGAGAAGAAAATTGCAATGTCTCTTTTGTAAGAAATTAGCATCCCTGCTTAAACCTGTGCTTTCACAGATCTGGGACATTGCAGGAAGGCTACACTTTATTGCAATTAAAGCTCTCCAGAAAAAAAAAGACCACAGATAAATTTGTGCTCCATCAAGATTCGTATCCTCATTCTATATTTTTTGGGAAGCAATGGCAATGCTCTTCACCATAATTCTTTGCTGCCTTTTATTTTTCAAAAGAAAGTAGCTCTGTGCTGAATTACGTCTCTTAATTGAAGCTCAATCAGATTTACACATGAATTCTTGCATTCATTCATCAATCAGCCATTCATTAATTTATTAATGCATTCATTTCTTAATTCCTTCTCTATCACCATGATACACCTACTCACCTAAGATGTTACCCTGTTCATGTCCCATCCCACCCTCGGTCCACATCACAAAGAGCTGGCTCTGACACTCCACATCAGGATAAAAACATGAACTCCCACTCCTGACACCCCTCACATCAGGAACCCGGGTAGACAACAGGAGAGAGGCACAGCATCACCCTTTGCTTTCTGTTTATCTGACAGTTTAATAAATGGGGGAAGTCTCACATAAAAGGAGATCCCCTGAAAGCTCTTGTTGTTTGCTGCACAAAGTGCTCAGTTCTTCAACCAACAGTCATAGTCTTATACTTGACACAACGGTGGCACCTAGGTCCTGGAAGTTCTTTCTTTCATAAAGTTATCACGGGACGATGCATTTCTCTGAAAAGAAACGGGAAGATGTGTGTCATGTTTGCCGAAAAACCGCTAAGTCGGCTGCCGATGGGGCAAAAAAACCAGCACATGTCTCAATTCTGGCACTGGCAAAGCTTCAGCATTGATTTTCTTTACAGTCCGGAAATTGTCCCAAGAGCGTCCCCCCCAAGCACGCAGGTCAGCACCAAGGCAAGGCCTTCCATCTCACAGCAGGAGATTTCCAGTAACAAAGTATTCATGGGACATGTAACACAAGTTTAGACTGAACAGGCTTCGGGGGGGGGGGGGGGGGGGGGGGGGAGGTGGGGGGGAGCTTCTGCCTGTTTGGTCAAGGGAAGCCCCGGGGCTCCATTATGACCCGTGGCTTTGCTCTTGGCACGTGTCAGGCCTTTGGTTGCCCGGGGCCATTATGACGCCAGAGCTGAGGTAGGGATGGAGGGCAAGGCTGGCCTGGCCGGGATGCACTGTGGCACCTGTGACATCACAGCGCCACTGTCACAATGGGGGCAGCTAGCAACAGGAGCAGCAGGTAACGCCGGCCCAGTCCAGCCTGGGCGAGCGGCGAGCGTGCACGCACACAGGAGGCCGTGCTGAACGCCGAACCCCAAACGCTGAACGAGGGCCACGGCACAAAGGCGAGTGCCCGGGGAGCCGCTTCTCACCGGGCGCCCAGAGGCCAGGCCCTCGTGGGAGTGCCTTTGGCAGGGAACGGCACTGCTGCCGCTACCACTGCTGCTGCTGCAGGGGCAGTGGCACAGGCCTCGCAGCCTGCCGGCCGGCTGCCTGGCCACCTCTTCCCTACCTTCCCGTACCTGGGGCTCCCGTGCCCACTTCCCCCCATCAGTACCTCCCTCCCATCCCCACTCCACCCCTGCTCACCTCCTTCGGCCATGTACGCTGTCACCTTTCTCTTTTTGCTTGCGCAAGGCCTCCTCCAGTACCCGCAGCAGGCCGGTGATGGGCTGGATCAGGCCACACGAGAGCGCATGCAGCGGCGGGCTGAGTTCCTTGACCAGCAGATGACTCAGCTGCTTCAGGAGCTCGAGCAGAAGAACCTGCAGCCCAACGGCGGGGCCTGGGGAGCCCTGCTGTCGTGGCAGTTCTGGGCTCTGAGCGGGATCCTGGTCCTTCTCTTGGCGCTGTGGTTTGGACTCGGGAAAATTAGATGCCGTCCAGACAACGGTGGCCACAAGGAGAGGACCAGCAGCAACCCGGTGCAGGAAGAAGAAGGCCGCAACGTGCTTGCAGAGAAAGAAATGGAAAGCAACGACGGCAAGGACGGAAATGAAGAGGGCAGCAGTGATGACGCAATGGCGGGAAGCATTGCCGAAGAGGAAGCCGAAGAAGGCGATGACCGTGCAAAGGACGAAGCAAACGGCGATGAGAAGGGGGAGGAAGCCAATGCTGCCGCAAACGAGGAAGACAAAGAGGGTGCAGGCCAAGAAGACCAGGCCCACAATGACAACAGGAACCTGGAAAGCCTCTTGGAGGAGCGCATCCTCTTGCCTGTTCTGGAGCTGGACAAAGGCTGCTCGGTGGTAATGGACCTGATGGACAAAGTGACAGACATCTTCAGACGAGGCTTGTCCAACAGCTTCTACCCAGTGCCACAGCAAGCCATCGGGGTGGGCAGTGCCTTTGAAGGCTGGAGTCCCCATGCACACGACCTTGTGTACCGTGTGCTTGTGCCCCTGAGTCCCCCTCCAGGACACGCCTTCCAGCTGGAGCTCGACACTGCAGGGATGCTCCGCAGGAACGCCTGTGTCCGTGTGCAGCTGCTGTGCACCTGCACAAGGGGGCAGCTGGGGGACGACATGCTGTGTTTCCTCCACCACCCCGAGGAGGAGCTGAGAAGGAGGCAGGAGCCCAGCCTCCTGCACACGCTCTGCACTGGCGCCTATCTAGACGTGCAGAAAACCGTCCACTGGTTCCACCGATTCGTCCGAGTAGCCTGGCTGACCTTGCCTGAATCCCGCCACTGGTGTTTAAGGTCGCAGCCCTCCAGCCGCTCCTGCAAATTCCAGCTCAGCAAAGACAAGGAAAGCTTCGCCATCGAGATCGTCTTTGCAGTGCGGCAAGGAGACTCGGATGTCTTTGTGGGCAGCCAGCCTGCAGAAGCAGGCATCCTAAGCACAACGTGGCGGGAGACTTACGCCGTGGCGGAGGCCAAATTCTTCAGGCACGTTTCCAGGCAGGCCCCCCGGGACAGCTGGCACTGCAAGTGCCTGCAGCTCCTGGCGTGCTTCCAGACGGGCATAGGCTTCTCCAGCTATGCCTTGAAGACGGTGGTCATGCACCTCCTCAACACCCTACCCCCGACGCAGTGGCGCAGAGGGGACTTCCGGCAGCGGCTGGTGGACATCCTCAAGTACCTCCACCACTCCCTGGAGACAAAACAACTTCGCCACTTCGTCCTAGGCAACGCGAGCCTTCCTACGGAGATCAGCTTGCCCTCCAGCTTCCGTGCGGCCGAACCACCAAATCTCTTCCAGCACCTGGAGATCAGCCCGCACGCTCATGCCGAGGCCGTGCAGGAGTACATTCACCTGCTCCGCTGCCTCGAACAGCTGCTGCGCCATGGCCGTTGAAAGAGGTCCTCAAGCACGGAGCTGTGCTTGTGGGGCCTCTTGACACTCCCCATAGATAGCAACCCCCTGTCGCCGTGCGCCTATCAGTTGCGGCTAGCCCAGGCACACGTGACAGCACACCACGCTTGTGGACTCGCACACCTAAGTCAACTGCGGATGCCGCTGCACTGGAGTTGGCGGTGACAGAGAGAGGACTCTAACAGAGTGGGTACAGGAAAGGTTTATTCACTGTCCCGGATCTCTGAGAGAGACCCCGAGACTGCTCAAGCGCCGGCTTAAATACAGACAGGTACGTGGGTGGAACAGGCTGCGGCGACCAATAACAGGGAACCAGGGAGTGGCATGCATGAGGGAGGATCCAATAGGGAGAGATCAGGGAAAGAGCGGGAAGGAGCCCAGCCAATCCCCAGGCCCAGGCCTCACAGAGATTGACAGGGGGAGGGTAGGGTGATGGACAGGACAGGTGGCGGGAAGGAGCAGCCTATCAGGAGCTGTCTCCAGGGAAGGCAGGGTAGGGGTTACATAACTGGGGAGTAAACAACAAAATGGAGGATAGGGAACAAGAACCAGGGGAGCCATATTGAACAATAAATAATACTGAGAACTGGGGTACAGAGAACTTTTTAACAGTACAGAAAACATAAGAAGAACACCCACAACCCCCCGTAGTTAAGTTAGGGCAGTTAGGCAGGTAGGGCAGTTTTTAGTGCTTGTGGGGCCTCTTGACACTCCCTGTAGATAGCAACCCCCCGTAGTTAAGTTAGGGCAGTTAGGCAGTTAGGGCAGTTTTTAGTACCCAGTAGTTAGTTCCTTAGTCCACTTACCCCATAGCTAGTGTATTTACCGTACAGATTAACCTCCTCTAGTCAGTGTGTTTAGATAGCCCAAACCTTCTTTGTTATTCTTTCAATAAACTGGACATTTCCAGTACCTGGACTGTGCAAGCTCTTCTTGAACTTGACTAGACCTAGAGGATTTGCAAATTCCGCTAGCTGTGAATTTGTCACTGCCTGGCAGCAGGGACTTCTGTTAACAAGCCTTTTTTAACAGAGGCGCGCCATTCTCCTTCCCCGCTGCTCACAATTCTTCATTGCACGGGCTGTCAAAGTCTGCCAGGCACAGAAGCCCAGGTTTACTTGCCACAGCTTCCTTGTCTTCCTCAGGTCGGGCAGATGGACACCCGATCCAGCTCTTTGGACAAGTGTGGCAACTCACTCTGTGAAGTTTTTCATGCTCTGTCTACAAACAGTACAGCATGGGCAAGACCAGAACTATGAAGCTAAAGCTATCATTCTTCTGAAGGACAAACCAAACCCTTACAGCCTATCCTCATTTTAAGGATGGAAGCAAGGCAATATAGTCTATATTGCTGTCGAGCTGCTGAAGTGTAAGCTATGAAGGTCCTCCACTGCAGAGCAGCAGTCTCAGCCTCTGTAGAAAGGTGAGAGGAGCCACAGTCAGCATCTGCCAAGCTGATCCCCCTCTCACGTCAGCAGAGAGTTGCTCACTGAAGCACACCCTAAAAGCAAGAAATGAATAATTAGGAAAACCCCAAACCTCCGATCTTTTGTTTGTTTGTTTGTTTGTTTGTTTGCACTACTAAATGGTGTTGATATCCGAAGCCTCTCAAAGTCATGGCTTCTTGTAAATAGTGAGAGAAGGCATATTGTTTAAGCTGTCCTCAAATCACACAGAGCTGAGTTGAATAATTTCCAGGCTTTTCTAAGTGGATGGATCCTGATTGAATCTTGCTGGTCACAAGACCAATCGTGGTCATCCAGTTCCTTAAATTCCTCAAGGAAGGCAACTGGAGCTTTGTTAGTGATTGCTGGGCTTGAACTCCATCAACCTCCTGAAGACAGGTTACTTATGATAGGGATAAAAGTATCTCCTTAGCTCTTATTTTTTCATTGTTTCTCCTCCTGTTCTTTGAGCTCTCCCCCGTTACTGCCCTCAGTTAGCTTGCACGGGACTCACAGGAAATTCCTCTTTATTATTTGGCATCCTGCAGACCACATACACTGTAACTCATCTTTTCAGATTTCACATCCTCCATCTATTATAGGGAAATCTTGCCATTCTCCAAATTGTTTTTATTACCTTTTTTTAAGGCACTCTATGTTTTATGGGTATATTTTCATGGATATCCAGAACTGGAGGCTGCATCCTGGGAGAAGACAGGGTGTTTTTCCAGTGGCTGGTGTATTCTTTACCCTGCCAGTGGCAATGGCTGTGTTTTCTGGTAGTTCATATTCAAAAGTAATCTTTCAGAATGTGATTTTCTGTCTGGGTCCCAGCTCCTGTCTTCCCAGTCTGAGAGTTTTCTGTACCAGATATGGGAGCACCTAAGATTTAGCAACAGGAAAAAGGCACTTCAGAGCCAGGAGAAGCAGTACCACATCCCCTCCTTGCTGTGCTGCAGCTCCTCCAGATTTGCCACAGCCCTGGGACATTGGCCAAAATTGCACTTACCTTGCAGAGACCAGCAGACCCCACACATTGCCTGACCTAATTGAGATCATCAACTGCTCTGCTTGCCAAAAAGCAATATGCAAGTTTTTGGGTGTTGGTATGAGCCCTCCACTACCAGAACCAAACCTCTATAGCCTGAATACTGCAAACCAGTGAGAGACGCCTTGCGTCTAAAAAGAAGGGGGTTAAATGGTTCCTAATGGCAGAAACACATTCATCCTCCCCATTACCCATTTTGAAGATAAATAATTGCAACTACTCCCAGAAAAGCTGCAATTAACTATTTCTGAAACTAGTTCCCTTCTTTATATCAACAGGAAAATAAGTTTTCTCTCCTTGATATGGAAAATTGAGCATTCTAATTTGTAATGTCACAGAAAGACATATCTTAATATAAAACTCCAATGTCCCATACTGTGCTAGGTTTATGAAGAAATAATTTTTTTTCAAAATAACTTTTTGTGCTTTTATAACGGATGGGAATATTTCTTTAGGGCTTCATGTAGCTGGGGAGAAGAAAACCCTATCCCTCTTTTCCACTCAGGGCCCCCAAATCCCATCCAAAAAGGGCAAATATAAACCCATCAGAAATAAAGACCCATTTTCTAACATGCTTTATTACTTATAGGGACAGACCAGTTATCTTTTCCTCGAATTTATTTGGGGATTAATTAAACATAGCATGTATTAGCCATTATGTCTCTGTCTTTCTTCCCACTCTTCTAGAGAAGCTAAAAACTGGAATACACATGTATTCGAGTCTGATCATTCTTGGACAACATATCAAAAAATAGGTTCCCAGGGAGAGTAGTAGAACCTAAAAGGTCAGAGAATCATTTCCTAATGTTCCAGTTCCTACAGGAGCTTGCAAAACCTGTTTCACCATACACCCATACAGAAGGTAGGCCATCCAGAACCTGCCATAAGCCTTACTCTTGTTCTGACTCAATGCTGTTTGACATTTTGCAAAATGTTGAACTGAAAGAAACTAAAATTACTTTTCTGCTTGCTGCAGAAGATGTATCAACAGTGTGTTGTCATAGTAAACTAAGGATGAGAAATGGCTGTATTCTTATCTCACAGACATCATTCATCCAGAGTATATCTCCATCTTCTTGAAGTGCAAGAACACACTTTAAAACAGAGCAAGAGGAAAAAAACATAGGCAACCAGGGCTATTATAAGATGATCTAATTAAATAAGGAGCATCTTAACCCAGCTCTGGTCTAAGGAGAGAATAGACTTATTGGCCGAAATGAAATGCAGCAGCAACTGCAGCAGCTGAGATTCCACTGTGGCATTCAGCTGAAGCAGCATGAGCTGGGAAATACAAGCTGGGTAAGGAAATACAAGCTGGGTAAGGAAATACAAGCTGATGACTGTCGTGATAGATACCACCTTGCCCAAATGAAAGGCTCATTAACACCAACAAGAAATAACTGAAGTTTTTTAATTTACTCAAAATGCATGCCCCAGAGGAGTGGCTTGAGGACTGGGTTGGTTCGTTTGATTTTCATTCAGGAAAAGATGACAGAAGTACAGACAATTGTTATGGCTGATAACTACTAATTTTGATTTGTGTAAAGATGAAAACCTCCATGCTCCAGGGAAAATTCTTTGCCTTCAGATGTTGCTACTGGTCAGAGCTGCAGGGTCTCACTGTGCTCAAAGTGCCTTGGCCCTGTGAAACTGGGCTCTTCCCAGGCACAGCAGGTTTATCTAGTGCCACACCTCTCCAAATCCAGCCCCTGCAATGCAGATACATGTAGGTACACACTCTGAATACTCTCTTGTCCTATTCAAGACCTGCAAGCACTCATAAACACTTAATAATAGTCGAAGAGCTGCTCAAACAGGTAAATATTGAACAACAATACTGAAGATAACATCTCTCCAAAACTAGCACTGTAGAGAAAAAGATAGACAAGTACCGCTGACCGAAATCCCCTTAGCCTGGTGAGAGTTTTGTATAGGGGATGTGTTGAGCAACTGTTTAAATGTTCAACTTAGGCAAGGTGAGTTTAGTGCCAAACAGTACTGTGTGGAACACTAGGGACACCAGTGGTTTTGGCCATCTCTGGTAAAAGCAGAACTGATACTTTAAGCAGTCCTGTATTTTCTTCTAACTTGGTTTTAATAGCTAAATCCCTTCAGAACATAATTAATGTTTATATATCCACTCTTGAGAGCAAATTAATCAGTTCCTCAGAAAGACCATTAAGATTTTTGCCTCTGTGCATTGTAACCAATTACGAATCCGAGATCCACAGCTATTAGCTTCAACTAGAAATTCAGAACTTGCCAGTATATGAATTGCAACTTAATAAAGAAAGAACAAAAGATGGACAAATTAATCCAGATGGAATAAGAAATTAATTTGGACGAAATATTAAAAATAGCAGAATTAGAAGTAGCAATGTCTAAGTCTCTCTCTTCTTTAAGTAGTTTTCACCTCATTTGTACTGACTTGATATATCCATTTTATTCCAGAGAAAAATCCACATGATTCCAAAGTACAGATGGATTGTGCTTTTAACTGTACACTGCACAATTTATGCTGCCATAGACAGCATAAAGCATAGTGGTTCTTTCTCTGTGTTTGGGGATTCTGTGGTCTCCAGGAATCCAAGTTACTAATACTAGCAATTGAAGCACTGAATCACAGAAAAATAGGAAGAAATTCAATGATGTTGGAGTATCTGTCTCAAATAAGAGAGGAAAATGTGCAAAGAAGAGTGTGCACAGAGCTGCCTTTCATTTTTTTCTTAAACTGAAGTCACAATGCTGATGATGTGATGCTGAAATCACAATGCTAATGACAGTGATATCATAAAAAGCTCTACTTCTAGTATTTCTTTCTCTGTTGACATTTCCTGGTAACATATCACAATACCAACACTGCAGGCCAAATGCACTGTTTCCATAGTCTACCTTTGCAATGAATTGTTCTGTGCTTACTTCCAGTTTAGAATCACACTCCATGTTTTCATTACATTCAAATACAATTAATATGCTCTACATTGTGTTTTTAAGGGCTATAACTGACTGATCAGACCTTATTGAAGAGGATTGTGTTTGCTTTCCAAGGCATCACCTTCACTTTAATGAACAGAGGCTCTACACACTGCAGGACATGGATGTAAGGGATTGGTATGACTCAGTTTCCTTACATATTCTTCTCTAGGTTTCTTTTCATGTTTCCACATATCTTTTGACTGCAAATCATGAATAAGGCTGAATGATGGCTATAGAATAAGCAGAGTCATTACAAAAATCCATCTGTCTTACAATGATGGTGATCCATAGGTAAGCTGGACTAGTGGATCCAAAATGGGAACAGTATAGTGATGTACTAAGTCTTTACACAGCAGTAAGCAGCCAAACTCTTTTTGCTCAAAAATTGGGCCAGAGAGTTAGAGATTGGAGCTTGAAGAGAGAAAGAAAGTGGGAGAGAGATTAAACAGCCTCTGGTATCCAATGACTATAGATGACAGTTTCAAAAATATTTCTGGGGATATACTTGGCAGGCAGTAGCCTGCAATTTCTTTCTAAATACATATAAACAGCAAAAGCACACAAACAGCCTTTTTTTATAAGAGATATAATTATCTTAATTTTCATCCATGTACAAAGACAATTTCCAAACTAGCTAAGGCACAGGTCCCATCACTGGCCCCTTCCTCCTCCCTCCACTCCAGGGCAACCTCCTGCAAAGCAGCTGGTACTCATGAAAGGGAAAGGCAAGACTTAAGACCAAGCCTTTTGGCATGACAAACTGGAGTGGTTCATGAACCCCCTGTCCTTTCACTGCACCTCTTTCAGACAGGGTCCTGAAGTCCTGAAAGATTTAGAGGATGAGCTCCCAATGCTCTAAAAAAGATGTCAGTGCCTCTGTGTTCCAACACTGATCCTCCAAAAATCCTGCAGTCACAGACACAAAAAAACCCCCAAAAAACCAAAAACAAACACAAAACCCCAAACCAAAACAAAAAAGGAAAACAAACAAACAAACAACCTCCCCCCCGCAAAAAAAAAAAAAAAAAAAAAAAAAAAAAAAAAAAAAAAAAAAAAAACCAAACAAACAACAAAAAAATTAGACTATTTCCTACATTGTGCAGCAACAGTTTGTCTCTGGGTTTGAAATCTAATTCCCCAAGAGAAAAATACTTTTTCTTTGCCTGAAAATTTTATAGGCATCCAATAGGAAAGGAATTGAGGGGTCAGAGACAGAATAGATAGAATCAACTTCCAATGGCTCCCATGACAGCTGTGCAGGAGAAGCAAAAAACCCCTTCCCCTCTGATCTGTGCTGGACACTCAGCTCAGGGAGCTGAGGGAAGAAAAGAGGGGCAGGAGCTAAGGGGAGAGAAGACACAGCAGCAAGTGAAGGGGATTGAGGTGCACTCCTTTGGGAGAAAGTCCTGGCCTGGGTGGGGGGCAGTGAAGCAGATGAAAAGCATAAAGGAAGAGGCTCATTGGTATGGACATGCTGTAGTAGCTCCATGATGGCTAAGGAAGCTCTGCATCAACATATGGCAGATCATCTCTGTCTGAGATGCTGCTACTGGTTCTGCCAGCAACTTTATCTGAAGATAAAGAACAAAGTCAGGAGAAGAGGGGAAGCAAGGATGCGGGGAGCTCTCTCCTGCCACCTTCTAACATCAAATGACTGCAAGACTCCAGCCTGGGAAGCCTTTGAAGTGTGATTGATCTCATAAGCTACTAAAGTGGGCACACTTTTTTCAGTTAAAGCAAAACAAAACAAATCATCAAACTAATCTTATCACTGCAAATGCAAAGCCATAATCCATGAGTAGAACTCAAGACCTGCTGAATCCAGCAAAAGAATAATTAGAATACCTGAGCTGTGTGAAATGGGCAGGAAGAGGAACAGCAATGTTCTTCGTGGCTTTTCTCCCATTTCCAAGGATTTGCCATGTATCACAATCCTTGCCAATCATTTGAAATTTGGGTAGCCTCTAAAGAAGTGCACATAAAACAGGGAGGCTCATAAAACTAAGAGTCAACCCTACTCCCCTTCTTAAGCTCTTCATGCCACTCTTGTTTCATCAGGGCATGGATTTCACATAGGACTGATAAGTGTGCCTTATCAGTTTGGATGTTGATTTAACTTTTTTTTTGACCTGACATACTACTGCCACACAAAAAAAAATCCATGTAGCTGTAAACAGGCTGAATTCAATCAGAAATTTAACCTCATAGAAATGACAGTCACACAGTCAACCCTCAGATGTATGTACAAAAAATACAGTTGCAATGTGTGATAGTAACTCAGAAAGCAGACTGATGAGTAATATGTTCACTGAATTAACTAACCTCCTATCTACATGAATGAACAGTAATTATAGGTATCATGAAACAGAGTCACAGAGTGTAACTGCACTGCAATTATATTTGCTGTATGAAAGGGTGACCCAGGTATTACACTGATAAATGAGATGAAAAGCAGAAGAAAAATCCCAGCTCAGGATCCAAGCAGGTGGAACAAAGCCACCACAATACCTATTCAGCAGCTTTTACTGCCTTGCCGTCTCCCTGCCACAGGAATATTCCACACATCTCTGGAGGGACAGTGCTGGTGCATGTATCAGTACTGGGATTACATGCACACTGCTCTGCCTTAGTATCATCCCTGGAATTGCTACTCTGAGCTATTAGCAGTGACAGACAAACTCCATAACAGGAGTAAACTGTCAGCCACACAAATTCCATTTTTTCCCTGCAGTATATTTGGTTCTATCAAGCTTAATGTTAAATGCACATTTACTGGGCTAATGTCAAGGCACTCTGCCCCTCCTGGTCATTTCTGCCTAAAGATAAAGAACTGGAAGGAGGAAAAAGACATTGCTTTTTGTTGGTTTTATGATTCTTGGGTTTTATATACTGCTTTTACATCATTAAATTTTGCTGTTTATCTCTGACCTTTTCAGTAGCTGGCCAGCTCAGAAGAGGCATGAGAAAACCTCGATACACACTAAGAGAAAGAGAACTGGGAGAAAAGAAAGCATGAGAAAGTAGTCTCCAAAGAATAGAGACAGGGTAGGAGAAATAAATGAAGGGAATCTGGTCAAGTACATCCCAATAGGACTTACAGATGCTCCCTCCAAACCCCACACATTTCCAGTCACAGGCATGGTATGCTTTTTGCCTTTATTCCTAAACATAAAAAAAGCTGTTTGAACTTGTGTAACACTGCCATCCAGTGCTGCTGGTGTGCCCCAGGCTGCAGCCCCACCTCTGCACCCTGAGCTAGCCCATCCAAGAGCAAGGCCACCATCTCAGCAGGACCCAGTTATCACCATCCTTGGGGCAATCTTCCAAGCTGTATTCCCTTACCTGTGGAAATCCTGGCATGACTAACCTACTGGATGAAGAGAGAATTGGAGGTCACAGCTATCCTCAGTCACCAGAACCTCTGAAGCACTGTAGATCACGTCATCTCAAAAGGTGAACCCATCCACACATTTTCACCTCTGCTCTACAATCTTTTAACAGCTCTAGAAGGAAAGTTTCTTATTTGATAAACATAATGAAAACAAGTTGCTTGAGAACTGTGATGTAACTGGTGTCCTTCTGGGAAGGGGGTAGGGTTGTTCAGCCTGCAAGGGAGACAGAATAACAGCCATGAGGATGCTGGTTAGGTTTTGCTCTAATGGTTAACATAGTTAAATTTGAGAAGAGGCAGATTTCCTTTTTTTTTTATACAATAAATAAAAAGTTTCATGTCCCTCAAGCAGCCAGAAGGGATACTCTCAGACATTTTTCAGTGTGGCCCTGGGTTTTTTTCTTTGAACTTGCTAAAACCCTCAGACTCATATTTTGGGACGCATTTCAAGACCTGTCTCATAATAAATACAATAGGTTGATTAATACAATACCAAATATTTTACATGCATATGCCTCAGCATATGCAAAAGACAGTCTTTGTCCTTCTGTTGCATCAAAGCAGAGCTTTTCATTTTTGCAACACTAGCTCAGAACTCTGTGCAAGTGTCTCCTGGGCCAGATCACTTACTTTAGCAGAGGAACAGATTTCTTCTGGATTTATCAACCTTCATCACAGATGTCTGGAACTTTTTCACTACTAACTAAATTGGTACATTTGCTACAAAATAGTAAAATTACAAAAATAGCTTCCTTCAACTGAACAGCAGCAGAATGGACTGCAATGACTCACAAAAATAGACCCGTTGGCTTTTAAACATGCTTCAGCAAGGAAGGTGCAGCTGAATTTGATAAAATACTGACACTTTCTCTGCTAATTTGCACAGTCAGGAGAAACTCTACCTTTCAAATCAGGTGAATTTGAAAGGAAATCTTTGATGTAACACACAGAATAATGTCCTGTAAAAACAAACAAATGCTGCTTCTCTGTTTTACTGTGGCTGTATTTGGTTAATATTGATGATTTGAAAATTTAATGTAAGGATTAATAGTGGGGATGGTATTTTTATTCTTGATCTGCAGAGATACATCATTATTAATTAAAGCAGATACTGTACCTGAAGCCAAGTAGATAGCACACAGTATCACAGTATTTCTTTATGCTTCAGATTTTTCAATAAAATTTCTTGAGTATGCAGAGTAATAACATTTTTTATGAAAAAAATCTAACTACTGATTGATGTAGATAGAAAGATACAGTAATTATTATAATAACTTCAGAAAGCAAACCCTAATGCTGCTTCTGGGTATTAGTTTTGGCTTAATCCATGGAAAAGTGTTAAACTCCAGAAATCTTTCAGGTAAAATATTTTAATCAAAAGCTTCCAGGACGTTCAGTTTTCCATCTTTTCTCAGCCTCCAGGCTTTTCCTGACCTACTTACATTGCTTCCACTTGCTCTGATAATCTTCAGCCATTACTTCCCACTTCTGGTAAATACAGGGCGCCTCTTCTGGAGTTCGATAGCAAAGGAGCACAGCACTGAGCATCACCTGTGATGTGCTTCCTGCACCAACCTCATCCAGGATACATAGGTGATGGTCTCAGTGCTTCACAAACCCAGCCACTTTCAGATGAGGACAATATATGCCAGAATGAAAATGCCATTCTGAGAATTATGAGCAATCCATTAGAAAAGAAAAACATAATTATCATTACTCTTGCCAGAGTATAGCCAGAGGGCTATTGTCCTGATTTTCTTAGTTTCCAGCTTGAAAGAGCCACTTGGGCACAGTGACCTCTGACACTTTGTAACTACAAGAAAAGCAACATGGAAGAACAGCAGATCCAGGATACTAATATGTGTGGTACCAGAAATGACAAGGTGAAAATTCTCACTCACAGAGAGCTCATCTTTAAGGACTGAAATGGAAACAGTGCACTCGTTTGTGTTGAAGAGGGTTGCTGATCTCTGCTAGTATCAGTCTATTACTGCACTGCTGTCAGTGGGGGCAGTGAAATCTGCTGGATCAGTTCCCACCATTGCTGGCTTCCTTATTCCTGCTAGGGAATCTGATAAAGAAATATTTTGTCTTGAATGTGAAGGTGGGTCCTTCTGTTCTTAGGTTCCAAACATCAGTACCTAGGCAGGACCCGATTAACAGAAGCAGTGCCTCTCCAAAAATCTGGGGTGTGAAACAGCTCAGCTGGACAACAAGTGGCAGGAAGTCCCAAAGGCTGACCATTGGAAAAGGTCATGTCGGGTATTTTCCCAAGGCAACACAGATCCATGAGGGAGAGATCCCCAAGGCTCACAGCAGCTGGAGGGTGCCACACCAGAGGCAGAGGGATGCCAAGAGCAAACACGCTATCAGACCGCCCTGGCTGCTCATCCTGCTCTACCCATCTTTGCATCTATGCCAGATAAACCAGCAGAATAAGTTATTCCTCTATGACAGCAAAGCCAAGCCTTGTACAAATCACTGACCTTGGGCCAGCCCTGCTCATGGATATCTGTAATGGGAACTAAAAGGTATTTCATCTGCTTTAGCCCTCATTTCATAACATGTTACTAAAACTTCAATTTTTAACCTCAGCCAACTAGTGATCCTCCAAATGCATCATGAAAATGAGTCTTTCACAGACACTTTTTTTTGCCATCCTCCAAGGACCATTGATTGCTTTTCTCATCATTGCACTGTTTCCAATATAGCACTATATTCCACAGTTATGTCCTGCAGGAATCTAGACTTTAATAGTCCATCTTTATATTAGCCTTTAAAGTCTTCTGGTGCCAGAAATGCTCCCAGTTCAATAATGTAATTACCTTGAAAGATACAGAAATAAAGGAAAGCAACTAAGTTCCTATGGAGTGGAATCAATTTGCAGCAGATTTATTTATTTCAACTACTTGTAGTGCTTACCTTGTATCCTGACCCCAGAGTCATGGAGGGTGATGATGGGAAGTTCTGTTAACTTCCATCAGTCAGTCCTCAGAGGTCCAGCGAAGGAATGCTACCCATAGGGCATCTTAGAAAACTTTGTCACATACATTTCTAGATTAAACAGTCTTCAACTTTCAAACGAGAAGCCTGACAGACAGAAGAGCACTGAGGGGAATTATAGTCTTCACTGTGCTCAGATAATTAATACAATATAATGCTCCTTCCCCATTGTCTCCCATCCTGCATAGTTATGCAGTCTAAATCTACAAAGATATTTTTTCTTTCATTCAAAATGTAGGTCCTCAGAGTCCCTTCTTCTGCTTTTCCCTGACTTTGGCACTGGCTGTATCCCCATGACACCTAAAATCCCATCAGTAAAGCTCTCTGGTTGCTTAAATTTCTGCTTCTGGGCCTGCCCAAACATACTCAAGTCCTGACAGCACTGAAAAGCTCATTATTTCAGTTCTATAGGGATTCACATATAAGGCACTCCCCTTTTAGCAACTGTATCTGCTAACTGGGATCCCATGGGAGCTTCAATGCAGAGCTAGCAGAGAGCTTGCAAGAATGGGGTAGTGGGGTGGTATAAACTACCACTGCTACAATAAGGAAGATGGGGGAAGAAAGAGAGGCAAAGGATTTCCAAAGAGCTGGTTGTGGTGTGTTTCTGTCACTCCTGAATGTACCAGCAGATCCTGGTAAGGATTTTTTTGCAGGAGGATTACACTTAACCAGTGAATATGATTGGTAACAGCTGGGCCAGCTGCCTAGGTAATCAATACTTGGCATGAGCAGCATGAATTAAGGGAAGTGCCCATATCCTTCAAAATTATACATGTGGCTCCTTCTCCTTTCTTGGTATTTGCTGCTGACCATCTAAGAGAGTCTCTGAGTGTGTGGTAGCTTTTGCAACTCTAATTAGGCACGTAAATATCCACTTAGCCAGGCTTTTCATTTCACTGGGCATCAGGGCACCTAAGAGCTAAGCACTGCAGTACTAAAATTGAGTTTTCTGCATCACTCAGCCTCGCTTTTCAAGTGAGCTTTGCCTGGGAATCCCATTTCTCGCCTTGGGTAATAAAAAGCTTGCAAAGCAGCAAATCAGCTCTCTGGATTTAATTATGCATATACACTAGTAATGGGAGTAATTGCACTGTCTCAGTCACATTGCACAGTGCACTTACTTGAAACCAAGCTGAAGAAATACCACGGGCAGCTATAGGAAGACAGACCAGATAAGAGGACACCAAGTGCAGTGAGGCTACAAGATTATCATCTCACCTGCTGTGGTAATTAACAGCCACAACTCTCACCCTACAGATCACAGTTTTTTCTGCCACTCCCTTCTCATGAAAGGATACTATCAGATAGTCATCCCTCTGCAAGTCATCCTCTTGTATGAAAGCTAAAGGGCTGCAGGAGGAAGTGTATCTCCTTACTGTATAGTCACTAAAAGCCTCAAATTACCTGACTGCTACCTACAGCTGTCTATAGAACTGGGGCATGCACTGGGTATTTGTGGTCTTGCAGTGGTCGGCTTCCCTCACCCAAGGGGTGCGGCGCTCCGGCCAGCCCTGCCACCACCACAACCCGGGGGCCACTTAGCCAGAGGAGTGGCGCAGCCCAGCTACAGCGCAGGTAGAAGTAAAGAGATGGGACTCTCAGGAGCTTCCAACAACAGGAGCGTGCTTCCCGAGGTGGTGCTCCGGAGAGACCCCAATCCTTGGTGTGCACGGCTTTTTATTGAGGGTTGGGTATCAAAGGGAAGGATCATCAAGGACCAATGGAAAATGGGTGGGGTGTGGCATGACAGCAATCTATCAAAACTTCAACCAATGAAATATAACAAGGGGAGGGGGGATTACATAACCAGGAGGAGGAGAAATTATATAACTTAAAGATTGACAGATGAACAAAAGTGGTAAACAACTATTATGGGATGGGGGTAACTTAGCAACTGAGGGTTTGGCGGGAAAACGTGAGGAGAAAGGAGGCCATCTTGAGCAAATGCAATAAATGTAAATTTAACAACTGTAAGCTTTAACAACAGAACAGAACTGGGGTCACGCGCGCACCTCCACATGGTCTAGGCTGAAACATCTCAGGGCTCATGTCTGCTTTGCTAATCCTGTGCTGCTGTGCAAAAGGAAACTCAAATATGCAGGGAAATATTACTCCTCATCCACCAAGTTGTTGCAGGACACAGCCCTCTTCCTGCACCTAGCCTGGCAACACAATAATCAGCAATACAGGGACCCAGCCATCTATTCACTCAACTAATTATTTAAGTAGAACTGAACAAGGGAAGCAAACCAGAAGTGTTTCCCATGGGCGTTGTGTGGTGCTAGGAAGTACTGGACATGGTCTGTGTGTGTGACTAGCACAGGCTCAGAAAGCGAAGCTTGGATTAGTCTGAATTTTTGGGGAAACATCTCTATTTGCTTCTTGGTACAAGCACTTGCTGAGGCAGAACACTCTCCATCACAGTTTTGCCTGGTTTGCTGTCAAACCCTGCTGGTCCTCTGTGGTCTTTCCCAGAACGGAGAGCACTGCAACTGTGTTTCAAAATAGTCACTCACCTCCCACATCCTCCTTTCTGGAGGGCTGAAGGTGTTTTCATCTTCTTTGACACCACGCCAGGTTTTAATTGCTTGATCCCTGCAGTAGCCTTGGAGGTCTCCAAACACACCCAGCATCCTCCAAGTTCACCTTCCTCCTGCCTGTAGTTTTATACTTAGTAACTCAGAAAATAGCAAGTAATGGAAATCTGACAGTTATCTTGTCATTTGCCTTCATCAGATACAGTCAAGTTTAAAGATCCAAAACAAATTACTGAAGAAACGTGTTCAGATGACACAAAAATATATTCAAAGAGGGATGTGTAATTGCACTTGGAATGAAAAAGTAGACTCATGAAAAAACAATGCTACTGTCAGCTTGAGGTTTCATTTAAAACAAAAAGTGAAATAAAAATTTTTGAAGAGTTGAATTTTTTGCAGTATTGACACCACAGAAGAGAAATTCTTGGGCAGGTCACAAGCCTCTGTGCCAACATGATCAAAGTCAGCCATTTGCAGTTTTGGAGTGTGTACATATAAAAGCATGCATGGTGATCTGGAAGAAAGACCAATCCTCTTGGTAAAAATGGCATGTCTGTCACAAAGCATAGGTAGGTCTCACAAAGTGAGGTGCTGATGGTAAGGATTGACTGATTTATGGATCTAAAACATGTAGTGGAAACTGTACTAATTCTAAGGACAGCAAGCAGATCACGCGCTTCAGCTGTGGGGCGTGTTGTGTATGGGTGACAGAGTAATAAAGTGCCTTGACAGAAGCTGCTTAATGCAAAAATGCTTTACTATCTGATTCTCCATCATCTTTAGTGTTTGGCTGACATTTGTCTTGCCAAAGAGAGTTCAAAATGAACAATAACACACGTATGTATGTGCTCAAAACCTATTTTCCATGACTATAAGCTAATACAAAGATTACATGACAAAAAAGAGTCATTTATGTTTGGAATTCAAGTGAGTGACACCAATTCAAGAATAAAAAAATCAAAGTGCCACTCTGCACGCACACACGCTAACTGGGAAAAAACCTGTCATATTTACAGCCAACAAAGCTTTTAGGGCTGTGTATTTCAAGTAAAATTTTAACTATGGGATGAAACAGGCTCCTATCACTTTTTGCTTATATCTATCCTGTAAAGCCAAGATAGATGAATTATCTGCATCATCTTAACTTAAATACCTTTGGCTAAGACACTGGACACAGAGGAGATTTAGGAAGAGTAGAAAATCTGTTCTTCATTTACTTAAAACACATCCCTACAGTCATAACTGTGGAATGAAATAATGCCATTTGGCAAACTGATCAAGCAGAGTCTGGCATTTCCCTTTGGGCATTAAAGAAGAAGAAAAAAAAAAGCATATACAACCCAAGATCTAAATAATGAAAGGGACTTTCAGCACAATTAACTAAAGCACTGAGGTAGTTATCTGCCAGTGTCCCACTCATCACAAAAGGAAATATTGTCCTTCTTTAAAGGCTCAAAATTTTACAGAACACAAATTCATTTTTTCCTCCTCCTTCCCTCTCCCCACTTCTACCCATTGCTGCAAAATTTTGTTTTTCTTCTGAGAAGAATGACATTTCACCATCCACTTTTAAATATTTATTGGTGAAATTAGTGTTCTTTAGTATTCCTTAGCATTACAGCTTCCTCTATTATTTCACCACAGCACAATAGCCCTGATTGGTAAAGATTAGCAAAATGTTGTGGGTGTTTGTTGGTTTGGTTTTTTTTCACCCTTGCTCAAATCAGTTTGTTATAAAACATCCTCAGCCAGTGAATCCTGTGATTCTACCTCAACACGAGGAGCAAACACAGGCAGGACTTACTGGCCTGCAGGAAGTTCCAGCTGAAACACTGGCAAACTTCTGCTGCTACCCTTGGTGAGGGTATATATGCATATTTGAAGAAAGCAAATATACATATATGCATATGTATATGTGTATTCATATATATATATATATATACATACACAGTGTAAAAAGAAGAGAGGGTAAACAGGTGAATTTGGAAAGTGATAGCTCTTCCTTCAGAGAATTATCTGAATAGGAAAAGCACCACAGAAGAGCTCTATAAAACTAAAGTGCTGACCAGAGGGATAAAGCTGGTAAGGTCCACTCTGAAGGAAGTTTGCTGCAGATAGATATAAGAAGCATATGATCTGAGAGCAAGACAACACATAGGGTGAAATAATAGGGCTGAGACAGGCAGAGCAAGCAGATGCTACCCTAAAACTGCTTCCCCTGCTGAATTTGTTCATGACATTTAAGAGCTGCTACTGCTAGTGCCAGTGCTGGAAAGAGGGCAGAGCCTGCTTCCAGATAGTTGGGAGAAGTTATTTGCCCTTTAGAACTGCAGGGCAAAGCAGTGTATGGAGGGGAAAAAAGTCCAGCCATCCTTTTCCAGTTCAGGGGACACCTGTGAGCTCTTCTAAGAGGTGACCTAAAGACTATTAATTCTGCATTGCACTTTTATTAAGCATTAGTGCCCTAATTAAAATGATTCACAGCTGGGTTTTTTGTTTTGGTTTGGTTCTGTGTTATCCCAGCTGGTGGTGGAAAACAGGATGAAGGAGGGATTATAGTACCTCTTTGTGTCTGACAAAAATCAACTTATCTGCTCCATCCCATGAGTCCTGTCCAGCTTTCAGTTCTGTTGCCACCACTGGCACATCAAACATCCTTGACTTTTAGGGCCAGTTTTCCCTCCCAGGGTGGAAAAGATGGCAAAGGACAAAGAGAACTTTTACACCCTCAGCCACATGCTGGCAGGCAGCTCCATCCCACTGGCACTGAGTTGCTGCATGGTCAGCTCAGGGCTGGCATTGCTCCCTGAGGTGTTGTGAAAAGGGACTGTGGTGGCTCAGCCATCCTGCAGCAAAAAGATAGGCCCATGTTGATGCTGTGCACCAGCCAGTTGCCACCTGCATCCTCTGCCCTGGAAGTCACTTCATTTTCCTATATGAGGAAAAGTGCAACTGGTGTCATAGCCAAATACTGCAGGTAGGGAGAAAATACTAAATCATCCCATTTAAACAACATCTGACCTTGGTAATGACATGCCTGATGCTAACGTGACATCTCAGGATGGAGAATTTCAGGTTTTCCTCTAGGTGAAAACAAATCAAAGACTTAGATGTTGACCCCCCCAAAGCAGAACAGACCTGCTTGTACTGAGAGCTTACATTGTTACTCCAGTGGCAAAACCCAAAGGCATCATAGGTTTTATTAGCTCAAAGTTCTGTAATTTACCTCAGATTGCTAAAGTGGTTTTTCAACACTTTACTGAACTGTTGACTGACTTATTTACAGTTGACCTCAAAACCAGTTCAAATTTCAAATGAGTTTCAAAAACATTTCAGGCAGGTCAAACCCATAAGACTCTAAGTCTTGGAAATGGCTGCTCACAATTCTCAGAACAAATCTCTGGGATTTCTACAGCTTTATCTAAACAGTGGGCAAAGACTGCAATTGTTTGATGCAGAATCTCTGGTATTCACCCTCCACAACTCCTTCAACATGCACCCTTGAAACATAGTTTTCAGAATGGATCCAGAAGGGTTGTAAATACAAAGGATAGCAAATATACTAAGCTGAAGTACTAACTTCCAGATATTTCAGACCACAACAAAACCAGTAGCACTCATACAAAATAAACAAGATGAAAAAGCAAAGAAATAATTATACCAAAGGGGTGAGAGTAAAACAGAAAGGATGAAAGAGGAATGCTACTGTGAAGTTTAAGATCTCTGCAGAACTCAGTTTGCACTGTGTCCCAGGTTTTGTATTCAGATAGAGCCATGTGCACCTCTTGGTCTGTCTACAAAGAGAAGCAAAATCTCTGCTGTCAACCCACAGCCACCAGCTATATTTATTTTGGGGTTTGGTGCAAACAGATTTTGTGAAGGAACACTGAGGAAGGGAGCAAGATAAAGGCTATCACCTCCAAAATCTACATACATTCAAGTGGGAGTTACTGCAGTAACATGAGCAATACAAACCCCAACACAAGTGTCCTGTCAGTTCTCCTTACAAGTGCCCCTCAGCCTGATTCTTTGCTTCACCTCCTCCTTACCCAAGCAATATTTAGCACTTATCTGGTAGTTGTGGATTTCAGAAGATCCATGCAGAAAATTTTCCATACAGGAGAAACTCTCACTGATAGAGCACAGTTTTGGGGATGGGGTTCATTCCTTGCTCCTACAGGGAGCTCCACTGAAGCAACAAAGCCAAGGGGATGACACTGTGGATGACCTAACTTACATTTAAGAAGAAATCAGCCATGGTCATCACTGCCAACAATGTTCAGGAAAATTCAGTGTAAACAGGGTACTCCCTGGTAATAAAAATATGTATTGTACCCCTGAACTCTGATAAATGCCATCCCTAGCTGCCTTCTGGTATTTTTACTAAGAAGGTTCACTGATGGATGATATTCAGGAAAGATGACTAAGATTTTGGTGACACAAATAAGCAGCAGCAAGATGAGATGTGGAATGGGTAATAATTTAAACTGAAGATCATTACAAACTCCTATTATAGCCACAGTAGAGAGTTACCAAGAAAACATGAAAACAAACTGATAGCTAAGCTTTTTTTATGGCAAATGAGTTCTTTTGCTGCAGTGGTTGGTGTGAGTTACAATGAATGCAGAGTATAAATTATAAAGACAGTGTTTGCCATTGTCCCAGTATTTTTAGGAAACACCACTTCCATAAACTTTCTTGGCAAAACAGGAATATCTTTCAGGTCACACATTAAATAAGAGAATGTCTTCCACTTCTCTGATAAGTATAAAGAGTGCATATCAGAGTTCAAATGCTTGTATAAAGGAATTTTATACCAACTCGGAAAAGAAGATAAAAACAATTTATGTTCTAAACATTTCCAAGGGTTCCCAGGTGATGTCACATCAGTCAGGAATGAACTGGTGCCATGTCCCTAGGAGTCCCTGAGATGGAGCTGTGGCATTTGCTGCTCCTGAAGGTGTGTACATCGAGACATCTGTGTGTGACAGTGCTCAGCTCTCCTGGCTGTGTTAGGGAGACCCAGCAGGATGCCTCCAAGTTGGTTTAATTCAGATAACTTCATTCCCAGAAGGGGAATGTGCTTGAAATGGTACTGTGCCCGTGTCTTAATCCATCCCTCTATTTCCAAGGGACGCAAATAAATGTGAAATGATTCCCTGGTGTAGCCAGCCCCAAATAAAATATTCTTAAGCTGCTCTGCCCTGCCAGGAACCTGCATTAGCCACTGGCTCTGGCAGATGCTGTAGTTCCCCCACCTCATGGAGAGAGAAGTCTGAAAGGGTTTTTTGAAAATCTTTGTGGTTTCTACAGTTATTGGATTGTGGCATGAAAAGGCCTATATTTATTGTCAACCTTACGATACTTTCAACCCTCTCCTTGAACACGCAGATTTCTGTTGCCTTTCCAAAAAGTAGAGCTGCTAAGCAAGGAAATTACTGGGAAAGCTTCTCTAAGTACATTTAGTCCCCAGCAAATCATAGCAATCAGTTTAATAGAGAAATTTAACAGAATCTAAGTAACTTTCCTGCAGTAACTGCACATTATGAGGGTTACTCACAGTAGTTCAGCTGTGCTGTAAGTCATGTCACCATAACACCCTGGATTTCCTGCCACCTGCCTTGTTCCTCAGTCATTTACTGACATGAGATTCAGACCTTCTATCCTTACCCCACTTGCCATGCTGCTCCACAGGCGAGGAGCGGACACAGCAGGGAGGGAATGACATTAACAATGCAAATGTCCTAGAGAAAGCAGATTGGGAGCTACATTTATTCATCTCTCTGCTACATGAATGCATGTAAATATAAATCTGACTTACTGTCAGCAGGCAAACCCTGCTGGAATACATTAAATCTCCTAAAAAGGAGAGAGCAGGGAAGATGTTCTGGAGCCACACATGGGCAGAATTGACTAGCTGCAAACTGGTATTGGACCTTCCAAGAGGATTGTGCCAGTCCTGCAGCTCATGATGAGCACAGAGAAAGGTAGGCTGATGAAACAACACCATGTCCAGCCCACAGAACACAAGATAATAAGGGATTGAGCAGTATGGGAATCCTACACATGTAAAGTGTTAATGAAACACAGTTTGCTTTTGCACAAAGAGAAAAAACTGAGACCTTGGAGAACCAATTTCCTTAAGATTGACTTAATGTGTATGTCACCACTAAGCACAAGATATTTACTAAGTTTTTCTTCCACTTGCTGTAATTTCCTCTGTTTAATGGCTTTGCTATTGGAAGACTTTCCTATTGCAGTTGATTGTTATAAGTTGTCCTCATGAAGCAAAAAAGATAGCCAAGTGTGCAAGGCAAGAGAAGTACAATGCCCCTAAGTTAAATGCATGCTTAAAGCACTTGGGTGGACAGCTGAAGTGTTCCCCAATTTACTGGGTCTGAGTCTTGAGCACAAGAAAATTTCCCATTCATCCTTAGGGGGAGCTCAGCCTTGGGGTCCTGTGACACTGTCTACAGCACAACTCAAATTTCTCAACAGCAAGAGGTGCCAAGGTTAGATTATAAAACTGATTCATGCTTAGCCCCTCAGGAAATCAACAAGTCTTTAAGAAACCAACAATAGCATCATCAGAAGACTTGTGATGATGAAAAGGAAACTTTCCCATTTTTTCTTTCTTTCCTCCAGCACGGGGCAATCCTGTAAGAACTCTTTTCTAAAACTGGCAGATATATGTGGAAGTGGTTTCATCTGATAGATGCTGTGATTTTCTTGCTCCCTGTAAAGTGGTAAAGTATGGAACAGTAGTTACCCCATTGATGGTCCTGGATAAGAAGAGGATGATGCAGGAATCAATATCATCTCATGGTTATGCTGCTTCTCCAGCTGGCAAGTACTACATGCCACTCTGCTGTGTGTGCCACTTCCATCTCTGGATATGGGGAAAGACGGATGAAATCAGGAAGGAATCTTCTGGAAGAGCTATCAAAGATTGGAAGCAGTGCCTACTACCATGACCAACCTGGGGTCTGCCCATGGGGCAGTTGGACTGAGAACAACTTGAAGGGATTCCAATATTTGTTAAACCTTCAGAACTTCATTGTTCACGCAGGACAGTAGATCATAGCCTGATGGACTGGACTGATCTTGCAACAGGATGATTTTTCTGTATCACATTGTAGATGCTGAATTTGTAAAATCTGTGTTGGTCTCTGCCATATAGCAACTGTTTTACACACATATAAGCATGCAATTCACTAAAATAGGTACAGAATTAAGTTAACACTATCACAGTGTAGTCAAACCCATTATTTGACACCATGTGGCACAGCTTCCCTTCCAATTTCAGTAGCTGTGGCAGGAAGGTGAGATGGACTAAGCACTGCTCACCTCCACACATGGTTACAAGCCCCTTCCAACCTGCCTAATGATGAGAACTTAATCTGGAGTATCCACAGAAGGAAAAAAACTTAAATGGGATCATGCTATTTCAATGAGCCTAATTAGCTAATAAAGGTCAGTCTCATTAGAAACTCTTCAGGAAGGATCCACTGAAGGAAATTAGGCAGCAAAAGAATTTTAACACTATGCCCTCCCTTGCCTGCACCACACACTTCAAGGAGGATTTGATGAGCAACCAAGTTACTTGAATAAGTAATGAAGGTGTTGATACGCAGGCATTCTCTGACAAAAGAAACACATTTGTAAACTGTCAGAAGATCATTCAGTGTAATGCAAAGGGTCTTTGCTTACTCCCTGCACAGAACCTAGTGGCTGCTCTGGGTCCCTAAAGAAAGTTTGCCCCTGAAGTACATCTCCTAACTATCTCTCTACTGCCCAATACCCAGAGTCCCATCTCCCTCCCTGTCCCAGGTAGTCCAGCTCCTACACAGCACCCCGATATGCCATTTCCTTTGATTTCTGCATATTCCGCCTTCTTCAACTATGCGTTAATAGAAGCTGCTCTCTACTCGTGGGTAGGACATCCTACTCTGGGATAATTCCATTCACTCCTGAAAAGACCATTAATGAGTTATGACTACCTCCTACTTCCCACCTCAGGAAAATCTACTTCCAGAAGTTATAGTGTGTTACAGTACAAAAGCGTGGAATTAAGTTACAAGAAATACTTTTTCAAAACATAGAACAGACCTTTGCCATGGTCTCCACATTGATCACCTCAGCTAAAGAAATGCTTTTAGCTTTTTTTTGCTCTAAAAGAGCTTAAATCAAAACTGTAGGTGGATTAGGTTTCCTCTTCCCGTGATACTAGAAATTCCTACAGCATAAAAGAGAGCAAAAAGGTCAGTCCAGTTTTAAAGCCTGACGTTTAACTGAGGAAGGAACTGACACCTCTCTGGCTTGCACTGGAAAAAAAATGCAGTGGTAAGGAAGAGAATATGATCCACTGTTGTTTCTACTGCTAGGCCAGAAAATTTTAGGAGTGACAGCAGCACTCCTAATGTTCTAGTTACAGCTGTTCTCTCATCGTTTATGGTCCTTCTGTCATGGGAATAATGGGGAAAAAGTAATTACTCTGGGCCCAGAATGTGCACTGGTATTAATGAAGACTCATAGCACCTTAAAGACTTTGATACCTATACCTTTTTAATGAGATATGAAGATGTATTTTTAGAGCTGAGCTGAGTTCATGGGCTCCCGTCAGAAGAGCTTTATCACATTGTATTGGGTTTGGCTGGGGTAGAGTTAAGCTACATCTGCTTCAACAAAAAGGTCTAGAAGTAGAGACAACTGGTTGAAGAGATCTATAGATATGAGATGCAGAGCTGCTACCCAGAAAAAGAAAGGAGTAAGGGGAGAGTAATTTCTTTCTTTATCAACACTGAAGCTGAACTTCTTACCACTGATCCTAGAGTGCTCAGCAAGCCCTGAAGATCCTGGGCCATGCTTCTCTGAACACCTTCTCCATGGGGTGGAGCTGCTGGTGGCTGCAGCATCATTCGCTCCTGTGGGATTTTTCTCTAGATGCTTCACGCAACTTCAGGGGAAAAGAAAGAGAAGAGATTGTAAAAGCTTCTGATTATTCTTTAAATGCTGCTGTCTGTGACAGGATGCACACGGGGATGTCTTCCTTACACTGCTGTGGAAAGAAGAAGTATGTTTCGAATTTGTTCATTCCTTTTGTGGCAATCATAACAAAGATGAAAATTTACCCAAGTTGACATTTTTAGGTAGCAAACATTTTTAAAAATTCCCTGCAATCTTTCACCTAAAGAGGAGAATAAATAGAAGAATCAGGGGTTCATTAGACAAATGAATAAAGCAACCTCCCTACATTAAGATTTTTAAAATTTCCTGTCAAATTGCTTTGATTTTCTTTTCATTGTTTACTTCAGTTGCTAAAATAAAAACTTAAATGCTTCCTAGATATTCACTTTAATATCCAAATTTTACAGAAAATTATTTTGATTAAACCATCTTGACTAGTTCTTTTCATAGCCATGGAGCCCTTTGTGGCTGATGCCGTGCCCTAAGTGCTACAGCGCTGAGTTAATGTGGTCATGGGGCTTACAATAGTAACATTTGTGAGGGCTTTGGCTTTTATTTTTATTATTTGGCTTTTATTTTTGCTTGTTTGTTCTTAAAGACAGATTTAAAGGGGCTTTAAAGCCCTGTAATGACTCCTGATTAATCAATAGCTGCCCTAGAGCCCTGTAATGGCTCTTGATTAATCAATAGTACATGGAGACTTGTTTTCCCTGCCTTGTTTTTATACTATATGCCAGCCTTTTTTTTTTCTGGTAAAATTCAGATTTGGTCTAGCTCGCCAGAAGCAGTTCTTCATTTAAGGTTGCTTTGCTCCTTGTCTGCCTCTGCTTTCCCTGTGATTATTTGGAACGCGCTCTTTCAGGACGGGCATGTGCAGGCAGCGGACATTAAGCAGGGAGCTGCTCCACCCAGTGGATGCAAGCAGCACGCACCACACGCTTCCTTAGAGAAGCGTGTAGGGAACTTAGCGTGGAGGTGTTTAGAGCAAAGGACGCATACCCCTGTCCTTTGCGAAGATCACATCCCTTCTTCAGCTGTTCCAAGTGACACGACGCAGTTGGGAAATCAGGTCTGAACCCACAGAACAGCTGCACCCAATACAGTGTTACCCATAATGCTGGATGCTGGCTTCTTGCCTCAGGCCTGTCCTCGAAGGCTGGACAGTTGCACAGTCCCTGTCCCGGACATCCAAGGGTCCCCGGGCTGATACCAGTGGGTCTGGGGCCCTGCTCAGCTGAGAGGACATGGTGCACATTGCCCTGGCAAGGGAATGATGGAGCCACCACAGCTGCAGGCAGGCATGGCTCCTTACACCAAAAGGAGCACAGTGCAAATATATTTGAGCTAGTCTGACTGCAGGAAACCAGGCTGTAAATCAAATAAGTCCTTACTTTGAGTAGTACAGTGTACCAAAGCTTGTGTGTTGAACACACATTCCCATAAAGCATCACCACAATACACTAATAGATAAGGGCCAGGAAAACCTGCTTCTGTCCACACCCTGGTCCTTCCCTCTCATGTGCTTGACACCAGGCACAGCTAGGCAGGCTTTTGTATCAGTCAATACCAAGGGCCCTGTGATCAGAAGCTGTGAGTCCTGCTTTGCTGACTCACCTTGCCAAGCACTCCAGGCCAGTCTCATGAACATCAGCTCTGAAATGTTAACTGCTGAGTCCGTTGCAGGAAGGATAATAACTCACAGAAGGGACAAGGTCAGAGGACACACAGTTTATAGAAATACTTTAGGGCTGCAACTAAGTACAGCACTATTTTGGGAGGAAGTAAGCCTGAGCAATAAACCACTAAGCAACATAGGCTACTGAGAATTAGTTGGGCTTCTACCTACCCCTTTCTGCAAAGGGATAAACCTAAGGGAGATTTTACAATGTATGTTGTGTCACAAGCAGCCCTGGATGTAAAGAGGAGACTACTGTGTTCTGCATGTAAAGCAGCCAATTAAGGCTTGACCCTCAAGTATACTTTGCAGGAGACTAGAAAGACTCCAGGCCACCCTCTGCCAAAACAGCTCTTAGTTCATGATCTAATCCTTGTATTTTTAGCTAAGACTTCACAACATTATTCTGTTTCCTGTGTTAAAGCAGAGTACTGTTACTATTATTATTTTATAGCTTTGTACTGCAATGGCTGTGAGAGCATCAGGAGAGTTTATTTGAATTGTACAAGGTGCTGCACAGATTTATAATTGATGGTGCCCCCTTGAAGTGTCTCCAGTGCTTTACACTAGGTGGTTCAGTTTGGTGCCTAACAAAGCATGGCAGGCATTGTTCTCTGACCAGAAACTGAGATTTGTGCTCTTTGATGCCTTGCTCTCCCATAGTACATAGATGATCTGTCAGTATCAGGCAACATCTCTGTCCCTCAAGCTTCTGAAAACATGCTGAACATAGCATGAACATGGCAGAGATCTGGGGGAGTGCTGGACCCTGGGATCACTTCAGGATTAGAGTTTCACAGACAAAAGTCTTCTTACCCCTGTGAGGACCTGAGCTAGAGGAGAAGGCTAAGAAGCCAGGGGAAGCCATCCCAAGCATGCTGTGACTACATCATTAACACAAAGTTTTAAGCAGGGGCAGCCTCTCTCCAAATTCACATTAGGCTTTAACAGTGCTCTGACTTGGGCTAGCTGGCCTGGCATGGGCCACTCACTCAACTGACTGTGTTTACATGATTAATAATCTGTCCACCTTGGCAATGTGGATATACAAAAAACCATGTTTATTTCTGACCTGTGGTGTAAAGTTTTATAAAACTGCTCCACAGCTTCTGGCCAGATGAACAAATCTTTGTAGGAAGGTGTAAATATTCCCAATTGCAACTGCACATAGATTTGTTCTCTGCTCTGCAACACTGAGCAGTTCTGGCTATGCACTGACTGCCAAGTATTTGTGGGACTGATGAGCCTTTTCAGCCTGGTTTCAAATGCTGAGAATTCTGTGGAGCAGCAGAACATGACCTGTCAGAGGTGGCTAAAGAGATCATTTTGATGTGAAGGATGAGCCCAGCAGGAAAATGAGATGATGTGTCATTGTGAGTGACAATGTGATCTCTGGACCAGCCTTACTGAGAATATAACATTTGGCCTTCTGACAGGCCCTTTGGTTCCTCATGGTGCAGCTGATGGCCTCCCCAAGAAGAACAGCTAGAGGACCTGTAATATCTTGCATTTGCTGAGCAAAGAAAAAGACCTCTGTGTTTAAATAAGTGCATCCTCCTTGCTGGCTGCAGCACTTGCAAGATTATGTAGGATAAGGACCAACCTCACATCATCATGGAGGTAGTGATGATGAGAAAGTGCTGCAGTTTCCAGGAGGACAGGCAGGTCTCTGCACGAATTGCCACTGGTATTATACATTCTCTTTCCCACAACAGCATTAGCAGGACATCAGGAAATTGCATTTGCTCACATAGAGTCCAAGAATTACATTCTCAAAACATTTCTTACAAGCAGAAGGATGATGAGGATGGAAGAAGCAAATCCATCAGAGAAATACAGTAGCTTGGCGGGTTACCTGTTGGTACTCTTTCAGCTCCTTTTTGAAGGTAGGAACAGAGTCAGTTTTTGGAAGTACTTAGAGTTTTGCTGAGCCACATTGTCTTTTAGCACAAATGAGATGGGTGCAGAAGGATAAGCTTCCAGCAGCAGGTGAATCAAGTTTTGTCTTCCATTCTTGCTGGTTGTTGCCAGGAAGACTGGGGCTCACTACATACAACTACATTCTACATACAGCTTCATTGCTAAAACATTTGTCTTGCCCTGAAGGGACTACACAGAGATAAAATGCTCTTCAGCCAAAACTGTAAGGACAAATTTTTCACCACTCATCAAACTGCTTGGTTTTTTTCAGCTTGCTCAACTGAATAAGCTGAGTGCTTCAGCTCTGAGCCTATATAGAAAAAGGGCTGAAAGAATTTGATGGTGATAGCAATAGATGTAGACAGGGGGAAGAGCAGCCTGGCCTTCAGGACATTGTTGGGGCACAGGCGTACAGAGTATGTAATATACCTACTGTCACCCTTTCTTTTTAATCAATGTTCTCAGTGGGGCTGCCAATTTGTGGTCCCAGGCAGCAGTGGTAGCCACACACAGCACTCAGCTGCTCCTTGGGTCCAGTGAGCTGCCAGCTTCCCCTAGGAAAGAACCTCCTAATAAGGCAAAAGCTCTGTTTCATAAACCCTGTGAGCAAACAGCTCTTCATATAGAGGTGAAGCATGCCAGCATTATTTTTATACTTACCTTACTTACATAACTGAAATGCATCAAAAAACAGTCAGCAATCTTCTTTTAGCTGACAAACATTTGCAGCAGCAATTTTACAGATGATGCTTATTGGTTAAAGTGACCCCACTTCCACTTTACACACAGCTGAACAACTGAGAATTTCATCCCAAGAAACTCTAAAGTGCAGCTGGGGTATGTTGTGCTGCTGCTTTAAGATTAGCAACCACATCCATTAGTCCACAACAGAGAATGTAAAAAGCAGAAACTGCACATTTCTTATCACTTGACAACTGATTCTATCCGCTGAGAAGAAACTCTGCTGTCTACAGCCTTGATTCAGCACAGCAGGAGGAAAATGGCCTATGACAATCACACTATATATCTACAACTCCTTACAACCTTAAAAAGGTAGGAGGAGAAACAGGGATTGAGCAGAGCTGCCACTTATAAAAAGTTCAAGGAGCATTCTTGAGAAAAGTGAGTTTTGCTAGAAAACCAGGATGTTCAATTCTTTTACTCTCCAGCCTACATCAGTGGAAGATATGGAACAAGTGGAAAATCATGCAATAAGATCATTACATGCTTTCTTTTACTAGGGAACTGCTGCCAAACTACCAGCATGTCTTCTTTCCCATGACAGCTATGTAATATCAAGAGCATTTACTTGCTGAGAAACAACACAGTTACCCCTCAGAAACACAGCTGAAAGCCAAAGATAAATCAGCCCTGATTTCTTAAAGAAAACACAACATTTATTCTGGAAGTAACACGTGGATTAAAAAATGGTAATTGTAGGCTTTGGGATCTTTTTCCTCGGCAGATAGGATTTAGGTCTGCAAAAGAAAGTGATTTATTGCAGCAATCTGGGCTTCAACACAGTCCCAAAGTGTGACTGCACCACCTCTTTTCACAATTCCACCAGTAACACGCTCCTGCACAATGTTTTTTATTAGCAGAGAGCGCTGCTCCTTTTACATCTTTTACAAGCATTTCTCAAAAGTCTTCACAAAGCCGAACTGTCTTGCCCTCTGCCCTCACCGGAAATCTGAGAGACGTGAAATGACTTGTCCGTGATTGTCGCCTGTTGGAGTCCAGGGCATCCCTCTGGGCACCCTGGGAAGTCACAGACCTCGGTAGAGAGGCCTGGGACCCAAAAAACAGGGTCTGGGGTCTGTGCAGGGGGGTTTGCCTGGCACAGAGCCCAGGAAGACACAGGCTTTGATTTTGGCCCATGAGAAAAACATCCATCAGAGAAAAATTGCAAGTCACAAAGGTGTTACTGAGAGTAGTGTAGTTATCACTGTGCAGAAGATTTTGTAGTTTTGGGTTTTTAGAATGTAGATGCAAGGGGACAAGATGGCGGTTTTAGGGCGGTGCCCTGGGTTCTTCTTCTCCCTTGGCATCCATCTTCTGCAGTGACGTGGGCACAAAGTAGTTTCAGTGGATTGGGGCAGAGTAGAAATGACCCTGTTAGTACAGGTGATAGACATTGGCATAGAATTGTAAACAATGGGTACGTAGTTATCTGTATAAGAGGTAGCGACCTCCCATCACGGGGGGAGTCGCCTTGTGTCCAGGCTGCTGTGAACACCTTGGCTGGACACAGAGAATTGTAAGATAAGAACTAATAAACAACACGAGAAACCAGAAAACCAAGACCTTGAGACTCCTCATCATTCTCGCGCCGAACACCGAGCACCGAGCTCAGCACAGAGACACAGAGTCAGACAGCAGACCCTAAATCCTTCAGAGGTCAAGAGAGAAAATCACTCCCTTCGTGCCCACACGAACCACCACCAGCCTTGGAATCTCGGGTGAGAAACGAGCAGATTAAACCCGAGAGTCGCCCCCACAGGGACGGCCCAGGCCGGGCCCGGGCCCCGCCGGCGAGAGGCGCCAGCAGAGGGCGCTGCGCCCCTTCCCAGCCCTCACGGCCCTCCCCAGAGCAAGGGCGGTTGTAGGAGCCTCCCTTCCCTTTTTTTCCTTCCTTTTACTTCGTGGGAAGGGAAAACGCTCTCCACGTAGCTTACCAGCGTCTCTGTTGGCTGCCGCCAGGCGGTTCCGCGCATCTGCCCTGGCGGGCTTCTCCAGGCCGCTGCCCGGGGCGCCCTGCGGCCCTCAGCGAGAGCAGCCCGCAGCCGCCGCTGACGAGTTTCCACCTCTGCGCCCGCAGGTCCTTCCAGCCACCTGCTGAAAGGCAGCCAGGAGGACAGAGTGCTCTGATAGAAAAGCCTCCGAGGTGCCTGAAACCTTCAGGGCAGCTGAATCAGGAGCGACTGAAAGTAGTGTCTTACAGGGCACCAATCTGACTGAAATGCAACACCTGTGAGATACATTATACACGTTCTGGTCACGCTCTGTGACATGCACTTACACAGAATATCGCCTGATTTCTTCTGGTCAAGGTGAAAGATCCTGCTGTGCTCACTGAACCAGTGGACTTCAGCTAGAAGTCCTAACCAAGCTGCCACAAGAAAAATATTTCTAACACTTTCTCACCCTTACGTGCAAATATTGTTGGGCATTTCTCAGACGTTACATTCTCCATCTTTCCAGTGGTCTTTTGGGATTTTTTTCCTTGTCATACCGTGGTCTGACAAGAAAAAAAATGCTAAAGACACACAAGGCTAGTATTTCATGGCTCTTACTCACCTCCCATTCATCGTTACAGAAGTTGGTGTTCCCAGCCATGTGTGATCCCTCCTACTGCATCAGGCTCCTTCCCAGCTGCCTGGCAGGCCACAATCTGCTCCTCTCCCAGTTCCTGTCTGCCATTGAAGGCATATAACATTGCAATCTGACAGCCATGCAGGCTGCCAAAATCCTACCCCATGTGAGCCAGCACATCCTGAATTCAGTGCAGATCTTATTAGCCTCATCCAGCATGGATCAAAAATCCTCTCTACAGCTGAAAATCCTTTCCAAGTCAAGGGGTTTTTTGCCACCATCTGAGCAGCCCCCAGCTGTTACAAGGGTGTTCCCAGAACTGGGTGCTTGGTAAGGGCAGTGACTGGAACAGAAACAGAATCAACCTTGTGGCAGTCCAAAAGCCGCTTGGACCTGGCAATTTCTGAGAGCTTTGAGTACATCTGAAGAAATCATAGTAGTGATGGGAGAAGCAGCTAGGTCCAAATTACTATGAGGCCAAGGAGATTAAAAGAGTCCTGAAGCCAAGTTCCTGGCTCTGTCTTGGCAATAGCTTGCTGCTTTATTCTGCCTTTTTAAAAAACATGGAGGAAAGCTGCCATACAAACAATTTTTTCATTGTCTCTCACTATCCAAAGTACCTGACACAGCAAGAAGGAACCTCTCCATGGAGACCCTACAGTCCTGAAGCACATTGTGGAAATGCTTGTCATCATGAATAAAAAGTGAATTACAAAGTGCATCAGAGTGTCATTGTATTGGCTAATAACCTATGAAGGGTTTCTGGTTTTATCACAGACAATAGTTACAAAAAAATCTCATTATGCCTAGCTCATCCTGAGGGAACACAGCAGGATTAGTCTCTCTGGGATAAGTGCAAGTGCTTTGTTTTACCCAGGCAAGAGAGAGCTGTGATTTGCATCTACAAGGTTCTAAGGACAGATGTGCCAAAGGGCTCAGCTGGGTAAGTGGTCCCTGTCCAGAGCTTTACACCATTACTGTAAACCTAAAGGTAAAACAGTTCCTTGCTGATCAGCTGTCATTTGACTTTATTGTAACCCTCCTATACCTACCTGGTTTCAGCTACATCCCTATCCCGCCATCACCTGGTAGTGTTCGTCCCTGCTTTCCCTTCCTCTGCAGGGGGGGGGGTGCAAATATCCACAAGACACTTGCTCAGAGCAGTGACATTCACAAGAAAGGGAAATGGTCTGAAGGTCAAACCCAGGCACTGGCCAAAAAGTGGAGCTGAATCTGGCTTGCAGCTTGTCAGAGCTTTGGGGGAATCTCAGACATGGTGAGGGGTTAACAGGGGGCTCCCAGGACATCGTAACACCTGGGAGCTCTTCATGCCCCTCAGCAGCTCCCCACCTATTTTCCTGCCTGCTGTTCTGTTCTTGATTCCAAGGATTACTTTCGGGTCCTGCACCCAAGGCAACTGTGTGTGCCTCGAACGTGCCTTTTCCCCATGCTGGTGTTGTTGTTGTTGTTGTTTTGCTTGTTTGTTTTTTTTTTTTTTTTCTTTTTGTTTTTGTTTTTGTTTTTTTTTTTTTTTTTTTTTTTTTTTTTTTAATTGGGTTTTCCAACTTCTCCAAGTGCAGCACAGGATTTGGCAATCCTGTTTCTTGGGACTCCTCTTACAACTTACCTGATAGATTTAGGTCCTCCCTCCCTTTCCCCATCATAGGAGTTCTGGGCATGTCCATCCCCGCATTGTTCCACTTCCAGTGGTTCTCTCTCCAACCTTTTTCCCATGTGCATCAAAGTGTCTGAAGACACTGCAAGACTGTTCAATAGTTTAGGTGTTCTCTGGGAGGAAAATGAGCAGGTGGATGGTGGAGACTGGACTTCACTTTGAAGGATGTAGTAGAAAAAAGCCTCTTTGGTTCTACATCTCTCACTCAGTCATCCTCCTGGTGTGGGCCGCATGCAATTCTGTCAGTCATTTTCATTGCCATTGGTTTCACTTTCAACTGAAGAAACCCAATGCTCACTGAAACAGCAAGGGATAAAATAGAACCTAAAGGAGTCACCAGGCTATAAATTCCCATCCTTGAGTCAATGCATATTTTAAGCCAAATGAAGAAGATCTATCAAGAAAAGCTGGGAGAAAATAGCTAAAAAAAGCTAAGGTAATAGTCTGGTAGTTGGGATGCTTCCCTGGAAGATGCAATATCAAATCCCCTTGAAGAGATGAGGCAACGAAGCAGAGCCTTCCAGCATCCTGGATGAACTCTGTACCCACTGGGGTGTCTGTAGAAGAGGGGTAATACTGGCACATTCCCTGTCTCTCACTTTCTATTTCCCATGTTGTTTTCTAGCTGGAAACTATTAGAAGTCTTTGAAGTGGCCATGAAGTGCATGGACAAAAAAGGGTCAGTGTATACAAGCACTTGCTTATACTACTGGAGGGCTATGAAGCAAGCTGCTTCCCCTCAGAGGTTCCCTAGGAATGTAAACTCACAGGACTATGAGTGGATGAATGATTAAAGGACAGGAAACAAAAGGCAAAAGGAGCAAACCTTCACGACAGAGGGAGATCACCAGGGCAGTATCAGAGGGACGGGTGTTGAAGGCCATGATGTTTGGTGAACCTAGTAAATTACCTGGCAAATGAATGAGTAATAAATGTGACAAACCTCCTGGTGGCATGAGGATATGCTGAGTGAAACAGAAGGGTTATCTGTGAAAAGCTGCAAAACAACCATATGCTACCAAATGACAAGGTGAGAAGACAGCGGGAAAACTGCAACCTAGAAATTCAAAAGAAAGGACATGGGAAAAGCACTTCTGACCTCATAATATCAAGATGGGCTCTTAAGTCTCTTCTTAAAATAATATCAACTTAGTTTACGTTCCAGAGCAGTTAGAAAATTAAGTGTTTGTCATGCTTTGGGAGGGGGTAGCAAACACAATGAAGAATGTGAGCATAGCACAGCAGTGCATCTGCATCCCAAAGACTGTGCACTTCTGGTCCTGCCATCTGCAGAAGGGCTTAGCAGAAAGTACAGGGCTCAGAGAAGAGCAGTGGGAAAGATTTAAAAGTCCTTCCGTACAAAAAGTAAGATTAAGGCCAGACTAAGATTGGGAAAGAGACAACTGAAGGTGTTTATATATAAACCTGACTCCTTTGGTCAAGTCAGTGAACCAAATTGCTGCAGGTGTATTCTAGGAGAATAACCTGGTCTGCCTGTCCTGTTCTTGGATCTATACCTGGACACTCCGTGCTGAACACTGAGCCAGGCTGGCTTCCATCTCATCTGATACTATCAACCCCTGAGCTCAGTTGCACCCCAGAAGGGGAGTACTGCTTCAGATCAACTAGAGTACTTGATCAAATAAACAAAATTATTTTATTGGGGTTTATTCATGTCCAGAAAAAGGATAACAAAGATTTTTCAATTAAATAAGAACTAATTTATTGATATATCTGGTCGCAGAAATTAAACCAGAACTACTTCACAGCATAGATATGGTGTCAGCAGAAACTTTCAGCTGCCATCAGACAAAGTGTTAAATATACAGATGGCTACAGACACGTCAGAAGCATAACATCCCATGTTCTCTATACTTTGATTTCTTAAAAAAAAAAAGTATTTCAGAAGCAGCCTGGTTCTCTCTGTGATGCTACATCATTGCCTGAAAATGTGAAAACAGATCTATTAGAACATTTTTTCATGACAGGAATGCAAACACAGTATTAGGATTTAAGAAATATTGGCATGACTGGCTGATAAATACCTTTAAAAGGCACTGAATAATTTGATTACCAAGGTCTTGTATGGACAAATAGTGGATGGCTATACATCCCACAATCTGCCTCTCAGTTAGCTTCAGGTATGTGTTATCAGACCAGGACCATAGAGAATTTGGAGGAAAGTGGAAGGCACTAAGATTAAGGTGTCCTCGTAAGTTGCTGCTAATTTTGAATGCCTTGAGCTGTGAAGTTATTGCAGGAAAGGATTTTTGGTCATGCCTTACATACAAGGCTTGGATGTCTCTGAGTACCCAGTAGCAGTTACATGGTGAATGCTGGTGCCCTGAAGACTGTGTGTGCAGAACTGCTGAACAGCCATAGCATCTGATTTGATGCAATGAGATAAAAAGCAGGTCAGCCAGCCTTTCCTGAGCTCAGTCTGGAGCCTTGGCCCAGGATCACCGGAGCTCAGAGCTGCCCTGTGCTCCTGGAAGGTCTTCTGGGTTTTCTGCCATCTGGGGTACCCCACCTGCTCCAGGCCCCTTGGGAGATTCCCGTTCTGACTCCATAGCCAGTCCAGTGGTGGCTTTGAAAAATCTAGGCCCATTTTCTCATTTTGCAACTTATTCTCAGGTCCCAAAGGACTCAAATTCTTCCGGTTTCTTTTCCAACCCAAAGAGATGCACTTCAGAAAGCATGGCACCTTCCCTTCAAACCTCCTGTTTGGAACTGATTGTGGCTACAAGCCCATAAGTACAAAGCTATGTATGGGGAAACCTTACTGGTTTTCCACCTCATGTGAGGACAGAGGTGAAGTTCAGAAGCCAGCACAAAATCAGCATTTAACTGACTTCAGCACCTTGTGAAACTGACCCAGCCTTTAGCTGTGCTTTTAGATACTGCGACTTGATCTTTTCAAATCTGCCCTGTATAGAAGCATTAAAAATAGTCTATTTTAAAACAGACTACACTGAAAGTATCTCTTACTCTCTCCCCCCTCAAAACCTCATGAAGCTTAATCAAAATGTTCTGTTTTCCTGCAGCCATACTCCAAGACTACTCTGCCACTTCCTACTTTAGCAACTTCAGACTGGTATGCACTTACATGCAGAGTTTCGTTCTGTCTCTCCCTTTTCTCGTCATGAAATCGTTGGTGTCTCATCTGAGCAGCCCCGGTTTTTCCTGTTCTGCTGGCCCCTGGATTGCTGGGAAAACAAAGGGCTCAAGGGCTCTTGTCCAGGACTGCTGCGGCTCCTCCAGTGACTGTTGCGTGAAGAACTTGTCTGCCTTTTCTTGACCTCAGACAGGGATGTCTTTACCTGCCAGCACCTTTCTCTGAGGCACTTCTCATCATTTCTGCCCACTCCAGCCACAAAAACAACAGGATGCAGATTGCATGCCTGAGATGGCAGGACCTGGGGAGGACATCTTACAGCAGACCAGAGACCCACACTAAATGCTGTGATTCTGATGACTCTCCCCTATGTAAACTATGACCCATATTTTGACTGTCCAATAAAGATGGCTTAATTAAAAATCAAATATGGCTAAAAACGACAGGGTTTTAGTAAGGAACTGAGATCAACTGCAAAATCAGACCGAACAAAAGAGAGCTGTAGAACTAATGCTGGTTTGCATGTTGATTTTAGGCCAGGGAAGCACTGAAAGAAAAATCACAAAGAGGGAGACTCACATTTCCTTGCTATAGGTGTAACTTCATCAAGTTTTCATCAAGCAGGCAATTTCTTGTCTGGTACTTGAACACTTAGCAGAACACGGTGCAGCTCTCACATATTTGGCCTCCATGAGGGACTTTCTAGCAGACTAGATTGGCTAGAAAACTTCACACATGTAAAATTCTCCAATTTCAACAGCTTTAAGTATGGCAGAACACAAGCAAGCAGGAAATACTCAGTAGGCCAGAAGTTCTATGTACTCCTCTCCAACCCTTCTTTTTCCCCAGGCTGTGTGTTGGGCCTGACCAGAGGAAGAATATAAAGCAGAGGAGGTCACAAAACAATCTGCCAGTCAATAATGCTATTAGGACTTGCACATTGTGGTGACTGAACAGTCTACCAATGTGAAGCATAACATGGAAGAATGGTTTTTGTCAGATGCTTGTGTACAGCTTCAAAACACCTAACCTTTTCTAAAAAAATAAAGGTGTTACTAAGAATGTTAAGAGCAAATAGATGCACGCATATCCCACTATTAGGATCAAATGCCATGGGTCATGGAGGAAACAGGAATGAAGTGTCCCCAGTCCCCCATCCAATCTTGCAATGCCTGCAGCGAAGCTGGCACTGCTCCTCTGGGCAGACCTGGGCTGAGCCAGAAGCCTCAAAGAAGGAAGGGCCAGGCAAGCACACGGTGGTTGTTCCTGCTGTGTGTGGGCAGACACATCACAGGCATTATCCCTGGCACACTGCAATTTGGGCATGATATAGCTTGCTCCTTCCATACAGCAGAAGTTATCACTGAGCCTCCCAGCTCCAGTTAAGCAAACTCCTTTTGGATGTGAGATACAAAGAGATGCAAATGTGCCTTGGCTCCTTTCACAAAGTAAGTGAGCAGTCAAGCTCTTCAATTCAGCCAAGTCCTTCGACTGCTCGACTCAATCTCGCCTTACAGCTCAGCCACAGACAGACACGGCTTTGCTGCCAGGACCATTGGAGCAGGCTCTCTTCCTGCATCAGATCCCATGAGGCAGAACAGCGGTCAGCAGCCACCAGACAAAGTGAACAAGCTGCTGGAAAAGTGCAGGAGAGGTGGGAAGAAGCAAGAGGAAAGAACAGAAATGAATTTTCAAACAGCACGAGGACAAATCCTTGGTTTTTTGCCTCTGTGGTGTGAAAGCTCTTTTTAGTTACTAGTTGGTGGCATTTGTCACTATCACAACACGAGGTTAGGAAACTGCATTTAGTCCTAGTCCTGGAAAACATTCTTACTTCAGTCTCTGACTTCTTTGCGTGCCAACAGCTGATAGCTTCTTCAGCTGCCAGGAGCATCCTCTGCCTGCAGCTGTGGCTCCCCAGCACGTGTGTCCTCCTTCCAGGCCACACAGGGTGAAGGACAAACCAGAGGACTCAGTCTAGGCCATAATTAAAGCATGAATAAGCAGTACTGAGTACAGAAAAGAGAAATCTCTAGAAACAAATCAGAACTGGACCATAGGAAGTTGATTATTGGAGTGGAGCCAAGAGCGCTCAGCATCCATCACCTGCAGGGTTCTCCTTTCTGCCAGGCTCTCCAAAGGGAAAATGGCAAATGTGGGTGCTCTGCTGCCAGCTCCAGGCTGAAGACATGTTGTAGACTTTCGAGGAGAGTACAGACTCCTGTGTCATGAGCTTTTAGAATGTAGGCAAAACACAGCCTGCAACTGCTGCTGAGATTACAACTTTCTTCTAAAAACCCTAACAGAAATCTTTTCATGATGAAGAAAGTAATGCATTGCCCAAAGGGACCTTGCATCTCCATGCTTGAAGGTTTTTCTTCAAGACCCAACTGGATAAAGTCCAGAGGAACTTGCTGGACAAGACACTTCCTAAAGATCCTTCCAACCTGTGATACCTTGTGGTAGACCATAAATTCTGCAGCCCTAAGCCCTGCAGTTTGGTAAGGATGTGCAGATTACTGCAGCACCCTGGTTTTACTTCCCATAAGAGTTCTCCAGTTGTCCACACTTTGCTATGCCACAAACAGCCCAGTCCACTTTAAATCACTGATGTAAAACATTTGGGATAAACACAAGCTGATTGTGATACACTGAAATTACCTTCTGAAAGGAGACAGGTCCATCCATGCAAGCACAGGAAAAGCTGGACACAGGGACTTGCTTCCTGAGATGTTGCTTACTGAGTGGGGCAAAACCCCACAAGGTCCCCAGCATCTCTGTCTCCCCAAAGCTAACTCTGACTCCTCCGGCTGCTGCTGTACGAAGTTGGGGAGGATCTGCCTTTCCCAGACAGTGGCTGCAGCTGGTCTTCCTTACAGAAAGGAAGTGTAAGTGGCTGCCATCAGCCACAACCTGCCTTGGGGCTCCGGCAAGTTCAACTCACACAAACTCCTGGCCCCACTCCCCTCTCGCCACCAAAGCTGCTGTGGGAAGGGGATCTTACTGCAGAGCTCTGAGTATTTCTATGAGCTTCTTTCCCCCCTAGCATTGTCTTTAAAAGCCCAGCAAGGATTTCCTCACCACTGCCATTATCAGGAAGAGGTGAAGGCATCTGTACAAGCCTCATCATCTCACTGCTCAACTCCCATCCATTAGTAACCACCTCAGCACAGCCCATGTCTGCTCCAGCTGCAGCAGTGGTGAAAGGACAGTATCATCTCTCCTCCAGGGAATTCAGCTTTGGATGCCATACCAGCAGATAAACTGCAACCTCCTGTTCCTCTCCTGTCTTGCAGCAAAGCAAGTTGCTCACATACAGGACTAACACCATGCTGAACCGTCTGCCAGGAGAGAGCCGACTGCTTAAAAAGAGGATTTGTTAGCTGTCAGCCCAAAGGAAGGCACTAAGAGATGAGAGAAGAATTACATAAAGGTTTTAAAAGCAGACTAGTCAATCCTTCCAGGCTGTGCCCGGTTTATGGGGACCTTTCCCTCAATAGGAAGAGCTGGGGAAAAGGCTCTTACACTACTTGTTCACCAAGTTGGAAAACAGCCTCCCATGGAAACAACAGGCTATCATACAGTAACCACACTTTCAGATGAGTAAAACCTGAACGTGTTGCATTTCATCCCATCTCCTCTCCCTTAACCCCGTAACAAGCTCCCCCAGGCCCCTTCCCACCAGTCTCTCCTCTCACAATTCCTGCTCCCGTGTGCCTCACAGCTCACCCCTTACCACACCTGGTTACCATCCTCTGAACCTGTTACCCACACCCAGCACCACTTCTGAGAAGAGTATTATCCATCATGCAAGCTGCAGCCCCTATGGTGACATCCCCAGATCCTGACAAAGGGATTTTGAGAGAAGGCAGATTTCTGCTGCTGTACCACCACATCCAGCTATCCAAAAATCTGTCAAGGGAGACAGCACCTTCGCACTGGTATGTAGACATGTATACTAAATTGTTTCCAGGAACATAAAGCATTACTCTGTGGGAGAAATGGGTGAAACAGGAAGGTGGCCCTTATTACCCACACTGCTCCCCACAGCCACCCACCTTCTGCTGAGGCCAGTCACTGCTCCAGCTGCAGGTTGGACCCTGCCCTGCTCTAGGCTGACCTAGCACTGTGTGTGGTTGAGTGTGGGAACCTCTAGCATGAATTCATTATGAATGTGGACACGGCGACTCCTTGACCTGAAGGAAGCTTTGTCCTTCAACTCAGCTACCAGGATCCCATTACAAATGGTAAGACAGCATCTAGATTTCTTTCCAAGATTCAACCTCAATTTTTCATGAGATGCTTCTACTTGCTCTTGCTGCTTCAAAGCTCTCTTGGTCCAGTAACTTCACTACTAGAAAGAGATGAATTTTCTTTCCCCATGTGCCTTGTAGGAATTTATTCAGTGAACTGGAAGACACTTTCCTGCAGACTGACCTAGTTCCACTTTCTGAGCTGTGCAGAATGCTGATCCGGTGGGCCAAAAAAATATCTGTTAAAAACACTTCCAAGGTCATCTCCCAAGTGTAAGATGGAGATCTGGAAAACAAAACAAAAGGGATATCTGCCCCAGCCTCCCAAACCTAAAACCCAATGTTGCATGCTCACAGGTTTGGCTCTGGGACACTGAAAGCTCTGTGTGTCCTTGGGCAGGTACAGTCAGGACAGTTTGGTTTTCACTTAAATTAACTTCAGTTCAAGTAAATTCTAAAATCCTGATAAATTATTAAAAAAATCTCCTGCTTCTCCTTTACATGACTCTGGTAAAGCCCAGAGTAACTGTTAAAGGTAGAAAACCCTTGTAAATCAGGGAAGGAGATACATTTGTGCAATAATACAAGTAAAAAGTCAAGGGATGAAATGTTGTTTACATACCAAGTAATGGCCTTCAAAGGGATAAAAATTAGGAATCCAATACAGTACGGAACTTGTGTATCAGTAAGCACTGAGAAAAGTGGTACAAGAAGAAAGCAGGAAGAAACAGACACTCTGGGAAGTTTTAACAAATCCAACAAAATCAGAAAATGGTTTAGAAGAACCTTTAAAATGAGTTTTATTGTCAGAATTTTACAAGTAGCCTTCAGCGGCATCATACAAGAACTCTGTTGCAAAACTCTAATAAATAGTCTGCCCCAAGTCCCAAAATATTTTTTGAAATAAAATAAAACCAAACTTAAAAATAAAAGAGAATAAAAGCAAGACTTCAGGATGCTCAGAGATGTTAGCAATATTTCCCATTTACAAATAATATCAGGCATTATATAAATCTCCTTCATACAAGTCATTAAAAAACCCAAGACATTCTAAACCTTTACAAAAGCACTCCAGAAATAGTTCCAAAGAGATCCATTTCCATGACAAAACATTAGAGAAGAACTCCATGGGGATTAGCATCACAAATGAAGTTTGAGGTTGAAGTATAGTGTGTACTTGTGTGCAGCAAGATTAAAGAGCGTGAAAAAGGGATTTGAAGAGAGCATGGAAGTTTGTGGCAAGACTGTGCCTGTGATTTTAATCTGTGTATTTGAGAAAGTGATAAAGGGGAGTGAGAGGATGCTCTCGAAATTAACCCCCAAATACACTGCACTTTATGGAAGGCAATATTTACTAAGGTAGTAACTATATCCTCAGAAGGGAGTAGAAAAGGTTTCTAAGCACACTGCACAGTTCAATGCCTGTGCAGACTGCAGTGCTTAAAAGCTGTATTTTGACACCTAAAAGGTATTTTCTGTAGAGGTAACACGTTGTGGCAAGTTAGCTGTTCCTTCAAAGAACAAGAAATCAACTTTGCTGGCATGAAGCAGTTTGGGATATCTCGTGCGAGACAATTTCACTGGGGACTGGGGATTTCAGAGCTCCAGTCCTGTCCCAGTGCTTTGAAAAATACACTTCTCTAATTTCCCTTTATATATTCCTCTATCTTCCATAGTAAAGGATTTATAAGATCTCTCATGCAAAAAAAACACAACTTGAATAAACTTTTCTCAAATCTTCTGTGATTTGAGAAAACCAGGGAAACAGAATGGGAGGGCAGGTACAGAGTGATGGTTTGTGTGGTTTTTTTATGGTGACATTTCAGGAGGGGGAAAAAAAAAATCTTTATCTCTTTACAACTTCAGCTTAAGTCTCCTGCACATATGCAAGCAATAGACTCCCCTGGAAGGGAAGGGGGCTGTACTTAACTGAGCACTGTTGCTGGATCACTTATGTCTCAGCCTGTTTGATGTGGTATGAACTGCAGCATGCCTAGTTTTACTGTTTGTAAAGGTACTTGCAGCCATTGTTTCCACAGGAAACAAAGGCCACCAGAAATGCTAATGCAATAGATGTGTGATAATATGCCTCACCCATGGCTCACCTCTCTAGTCTCTCTCTAAGCTGTGATGCTGGTTGTACTGTACCATACACTATGGACACGCGCTCTCGGCAATGTATGGGAAGGTAGCACTAGCAACCAAGCGCAAATTGCTAAGGAGACACCTAAAACATTGCATTACATCCCCTTGTCTGTGGCATACTTCAGAAAACAATGTTAGAAGAGCAGTAAAGTAAACATTTCTTTCTAATTTTCTAGATGTCATAATATTTGCCAAAGCTGCAAGGAAAAGCAGATTACCTGAAACAGAGAGAAAGGAGTTAATGGAAACAGAGGCAGGTGGAACAGCAAGCCTCATCCTGGCCTCCAAATAATTTGTACATAACAGATAAAGAGACAATGTGCAAAAAATAGACATTCACATTTTAGCAGTTAAACTTTCATTTTTTATTTTACCTTTTTAAAATTATTTACTTTGTTTTTTCTACAAAAGGCAGACATTGATTGTTGATCTGCAATTGTTCTGAGTGCGCGCAGAGATGCAAAAAAGGGTTATTGGAGGATGAAGAACAGGGAATTGCTCTGACTATACTTTCACATGTCATAATTAAGGTGGCATTAAAGCTTAAGTCCCAGTAATAATATTCATAACAGATAGTTTCCTTCCCCATACACCGTTTTCAGTTCATATCAATTGTGTTGAAAACCCATTCGGTGAATTTCTTCAGCTTTTCGGTTGCATTCTGGGATTCCTCCTGTAACCTCAAGTTGTCTTCCCGCAAATGTTGCACTTCAGCCTGAAGGCTGGCCTTGTCCTCTTTTTCCTTAGGCATAAGGAAAAATAAAGATCTTAGTGGAAATTTTAGGTCATGCTTCCTATCTAGAGCAGCAGGAATCTTTTAAGAGAGCATAAGTCTCATTCTTTGTAAGAATTTTATGTGCAGTAACATACAGGTTTATATCCAAGTGACATTAGTGATGTTTCCTTCTTCACATTTTGCTTGCATGAACAGGATTTCTCTATGTTAGATCCCAGTACAGAAGCTGGCTCCCCAGGTGGTCTAGTAAAATTGGGCATGACCTGTTCTATATGTACAAGTGCTGATGGTTAACTAAGGGCAGAGAATCTTCCTGCAAACACTTTCCCAGCTAAGAGACTTCATCTCACTACAGCAGATCCTTCTTGGACCAAGCAGGCATTACAACAATACAAGAAGTTTCCACAGCAGAAGTTACAGGTTTAGATAACACTGTCAACTTTTCATCACCAGGATACATTTTTATGGACTAACTTCAAGCCTTTTGCAGTGTCACCTGAATTAGGAGTGGAGGTACTGTGAATCACCCTCCTAATTTAAGCAGAGGAATCAAACGCCTACAAATTCAGACACCCCATCCCAGCCGTGCATAATTAGAAGCCTGAGAAAAGTAGCAAAGAAATGTCTTTTTCTCACAAGGATGAGGCTTTCACAGGCTCAGGCATGGCAAAGCAGGATTACACAGTTATTAGCACCACCAAGCATTAAACACGTGTCTTACAAATCCTTCTGTAGATGAAATGCTTACCTTCCTTAAATCTTCTTGCAGCATCTTCAGCAAACCTTCCAGTTGGTCCACTTTAGAGGCGAGAGTTGGAGGAGATTCTTTACTGTTGAAAGCAGAAACCAAGAATAGGTATTGATATGATTTACTGTCTTCACATGGGGTGGCTAGAAGCTTTGTCTATACCAAGTGGCTTTATGAAGGTATGCATTTGTGTGCACCAAGAGGTCACAAAATGAACATAATAAAGACTACATGGAACACATGCAGCACATTAAACAACAGAGCAAATTCAACTCATGATTTTTTGGGGTCATCCCATCACTCAACTTCTTTCTACTTGAACTCACTGTGTATGCCTTGAATTACCATTGCTTTGGACAGGTTCATGAACACCTCAGACAAGAAAAAAACTAAAAAAAAGGTTCAACTGGACTTAAAATTCTCTTATTTTCACCTCCCAATTCCATCTTCATGAGAACTTGCAAAGAGTTATTGCATGAAGCCTGGAGATGGCTTCCAAATAAAGACATCCCTACTCTTTTCCTTGGTTTTTAGCTGGGAAAGCCTGCACATCTGGTGTATTTACTTACCCTGTATAAGGCTTTATCTGTGCAGTAAGCTGGTCCTCAGCCTGATCACTGCTGGAAGCAGCGCTCACAGGTCTGTGATTTTCATCAGCAGCAGCAAAGAATGAAGCTCGCTGAACTGAGAAGTCAAACATACGGAGAAAAACAATGGCAGCAGTAATGATTATTTGTTCATGCACAGCACAACAGCTATGCTGCAGCATCTCAGCAATTTCAGTCTGTTTCAAGCAAGGTAAAGTGATGATATGACATACCAATGTCCACTTGACAGAAGCAAACTGGCAGTGCACGTGTTTGCACCAGGTTTTCCACTGTACTGGATTCAGGAGTATTGGCTCTGGCACAAGCAGCACTGTGCAGATACTCCTGAGTATGACCACATGATACCACCCAATAACTTAGCAACTATATTTAACTTCCTTCACTCTTTAAAGAATGTCTTGATCTTGAGGAAAGAAAAGCTCACTGTGTACAATTCAACCAATGTCATTTTTCAGAACATGAATTTTTTTCTTATGCATTATAAAATGTTTTCAGATTGAAACATGAAACCTCTTTCCTGCCTTGTGTGTGTATTTCTTGTCCTGTTCAAATGTTCTTACACATCTCTAAATCACTGTCACACGTGGTGTGACAAACAGCAATATAAAGACATTTAGCTTAATAAATCAATCTCGGCAGCTGTTGGGCTTTCACTGGAAACAGAAGAGCACTGTCTTTATCTGTTTGGCAAATTTTTATTCTACAGGTTAATGTAGCTCAGGGACCCAGGCAGTTTTTCTTTCAGTTGGTACAGATACCACAATTTGTAATTTCAGGGGCTTATGCTGAGGACACCAATGAGTGGTGTAGAGGAGGTGTTCAGGATCACAAATCAGAATTCAGGCTCCTTGATATGTGTCAATCCCAACCAGCACCTGTGAGAGACTGTGATTATACTGAGACCAGACAACCAAAGACCGATGAAATAATATTGAGATCCTTCTCCAAGTCAAATTTGAATGTATTTTTATAGTAGTGAGATGAAGCTGCCAGCTAACAAATTACTCCAGTTTTTCTTCATCTGAGCTGTCAGTTTGTTATCTTGACCACAGTGACTGTGTTCACACTTCTAAAGAGAAACACAAGTGAGTCCGGGGCCTACCAAGTGAGGTATTCAGGTTAACGAGGACAGTCAAATCTCACCAAAAATCAGGGTATCCTTTAAAGAGAAACTGCCAACCACAGAGAAATGTGTTAAAATCTGGGTTTCGCCCATATGTGGTGATGGAAAAACCATCACTACAAATTCATCTCCTCTTGAGGACCAGGTCTTACTTTGAATACTGTTTGAATACTCTTCCCAAGACTGCACAGCAGAAATAGGAGCCAAACTGCTCCTACAACTCCTGTGGCAACAGAGCAGAGGACACAAGTACATCTTGAACACCCATAGAGACATGCACTGTCCTAATAATATATGAGGCTGCTACCAGAGAACAGCCAAGAAATCAAATCACTTCACAGCCTTCTCCAACCATGCTGAATAAGGTCTAAAAGATTCTAGATCAGTGAAAAAAACACTTCCATAAAGGTGGAGCAGCATTTATGCAGATATTAGGAATGGGGACTTCCATTTCACTCACCTAGAAGACTTTTCCATTGGATTCTAGTAACAGATTCTCTTCCATCTAAACTGCATTTAATTTTAAGTTCAAATGTATCTAGGCAGTTTACAGTTATCTTCAGTTTACCAAGTGTCATGGAGATGGAAAATGCCATAGGATGAAACAGCACTTACATGCAAATCTACATCTTTGTCGTATGCAGAGACAATGAAAAAGTATTTACCAACAAGGCATTATTTCCCAAATTATCTTGGGAGCAAACTTCAGCTGCACTACATGTATTTCTCACTAGTGCAGTAAGCAAGCAATCATTAATGTGCTTTTCCCCTACCATTTATTTTTGCACTTTTGTGCTGGATGCCTTTCCCACACCAGCTGTCTACAACTGCTTTACATGAAATTAAAAGCAGCCAGTTTCACAAAGATTTGGCCAAACCATAGCACCGAGGAATTCCAGTATGAAGAAATGGTATCTGAGTATTCTATTACAAAGTTTCAGGCTCTTAACACTTGAGTTGGTATTTTAAATGAGCTTAAGCTTCAGGCTAAGTAGAAAATTAAGACTAACAAAACCAAAAGTCAGGATTAAAATAAACCCAAACAGCCACAAAACCCACAGTTCTTAATGAAGTGTGCACAAAGACCAGCTTCCTAAGTAGTATATTCTGAAAACTTACCTTCAAAAGCTTTGGCAGCATCTACCAAGTTTGACCAATCCAGATCAGAGGCAGAATCAGGCAATGGCATAAGACCAGGGTCTGGCATGGGCTGCCGTCTTTGTTCCTGGATATCTGTGAGGGAGCTGTCTGAGGCAGAAAACTCTCCTGGAGCGATGCAGAATAGATTATAAACTTCATAAAAACACCCAAAAATTCCTTTCTTAAAACTATTGCATATCTCTATTCTTAACTTTTCTGGCATAACACCTTTGGAACCAAAATTCAGAAGAATGTTTTATCAACTGCAGTTGACCAGATACAGCCCTTTACAAAGCAGTTTTCTAAAGTCAGCTCCTTTCTAACTTGCCTTAATCTTTGCAGCTGAGTGCTTCAAAAGTCAATCACTGATTCCCCAGCACTGGGCCTAGGGGCAACACTCTTCTATCCAACAATTCCTGCCTCTGCACAAGCTGAAGATACTTTAGAGGGCTCTGCCTCTTGCTGAGGCTTCTACAATCCCTGGCACCTATTTGCTTCAGAAAAACAAACAAACAAACAAACAAAAACCCCCACAAACAAACAAACACCCCAAACCCAACCAAACAAACACACCAACCCAAACAAAAAGAGCTCAACCTAAAACTGTGGGGTTTTTTTCCTTCCTCTTTACAACCTTGTAAACCAATGGGAGCCAACTTAAGCCTACCAAGATGAAAGAGAGCAAGAAAACCCTTAAAATTACTTCCAGAGCATTGCACATCTCTCACCAGTTCACTGAAACCTGGAGATCTTTACTAAAAACAGCCACACCCACCTGTAAGCTGTTACGTGACTCACTATGGAAAAAAACTCACTGGCAAGCTTGAAAGAAGGATTCAAAAATCCCTATAATTTTTGTTCAAATTAAAACAACAAAAGTGAAACACTTAGATTTTCACCACTAATTAGGGCAAGATCAAACTGTCAACCAAGAATTATCTACTTTATTTCAGTTTACTGGCTGGACAAGCAAAAAATGTGCAATGCTTGGTCACATGTGTGAGCTCAGAAGCAGCAACTTCTTCCTTTCTCATGCCCTCTGTCAGGATGTAAAGAAGTTTTGAAAACCTTGTAGGCAGTATTAGAAGAGAGAGGTGTAGGGGTGAGCAGATGGACTGGGCACTTGGGAGGAAGCCGCTGAGATTATAGTGAAGAGTCTGCTTGGATCATATAGAACAGAAAGAGTGTGACAGGCAGGATACAATCCCAAAACACCATGAGTTGTGTTAGTTCCCCTCCCCTCCTTTTTTTTTTTTTTTTTTTAGTAGTCTAATAACTATATGACTTGAAGTAAGAACTTCAGCTAAATCACATTGTTGCCTGGGGAACAGTGACCAGAAAAGCTACACTGCATTCATTTCTTCTTTGCTCAGAAATCTTGATTTTTTTTTGTGTCTGTTTGTATTTACTTTTTTAAATATAATTTGGCTCAATATTAATACTGAAGATTCTTGTCTCAGCTTTCAAAAGAGTTATTTTGGAGGTTGTCAATTAGTGAAAAGATACATGCAATTAGATGAAAACCTATTTGAAAAACTACCTGTTTTTAAAATGTGAGTTCGATTGTTAAGGCAGATGAATAAATACAAGCACTTTTAGCTCACTATTTTTCCTCTTTAAAAAAAATTGATGTCCACTGGAATCTCTGAATTTAAAGAATTTTGAATAACTGGAAGCCAACAAATACTTGTGGTATTAAATATCTAGCTTACTTAATCCTTTTCTCAGCAAAGTGTGTGTGGGAAGACAATTTGTGTGCCAATCAAATAGTTGGTCCTTTTATCGTGCAGCTCCTGCATTTTATAAAAAATGGAAAATCTTGTTTTGTTGACAGAGGTAGAAAGGTTATGTGCTAGGAGGAGTTATCAGTTTAGTGTGGAAGAGAACATGACAGCAAAAGAAGGTTTTGTAGTTTCCTTTTTGGAAAATACAGCATTTAGATGAAAAGAGACAAAGTATAGCTTTCCAGTTTTACTCAGGTGACATCATTAATCTTCTGACCCCAAGCCCTCACAAGCCAAATCCTCCATCCAGTTACAAGCCATAACCAAGTCTGCAAAGTTATTTTAGTGCATATAAAAAACAGAAATCAAAAGAGCTCAGTTTCCTATACTCTTATGCAAGAAACACGTTACACAGACAACAACTCATGAAAATGTCAGGTTCAACACTGAAAACTGATGCCCGGTGATCACAGTCAGATGAAAAGAATTTAGAATAGATTTCTTCATCAGTCTTCACTGTCAAATGTATCCTGTGTAGCTAAATACAGACTGTGCTTAGGGCCCACTATAGTGAGTTGGATCTATTGATAGCTTTGCATTTTCCTCTTGAAACATACTAAAACACGAATAAATCAGAGCAGATATCTACTTCTTCAGAAAACACTGCATAATCCTACTCTGAGATTTACCCCTATTTCTGGAAAACTCACTCAGTTATGAAGTACAGTGGGAACCTGTGAAAATTCCATTTCTCACTGAGACATTCACATGCATCAACACACAACCCATCAAATAATCATCCTGAGACTTGTCAGTAAGCTAATGGGGGAAAACTGAGTGTCTTCTTGACAGCACTTTACAAATAACTTTTTCTGGTTAACTGCGTGACTAAAATAAGTAATTCAAGTACTGTAAAATAAATAAAGGAATGAATTTAAAAACAGTTGAACACAGCTGGCACAATAAAAGCTGTATATCCAAATGTCCACTAGTATTTATCCACTTTTGTATCATTTTCCTAATCGTATTTTGTTCCCATAATCCCACATTAAGGAATGACACCTGAAGTTCTCTCTGGTGGATAACCAGGCATACACTGTTTGTCCATTGGTCCAATTGATCTAGGTGACTCTTGGAAGAAATTAGAGAAACTTGCAGCCACTGAGGCATTTTTCTCTGCTCCCTCCACAAGGCAAATGCATGACCAGTCATGCCATCTTACACCCACTGAAGTGAGGAAAAAAAATGAAACTCTTGTCCTTTTTTATATTTTTAGTCATGTGACTGGACTCTCCTCATCTGAACAAAATCAAGATGGAACTACCAACTGCTGTAACAAACATCTTCCTCCAAGATGATTCACAAAGGATTCCTCTGAAAGTCAAAAAAATGGGAAATCCACGTACCATGTAGTGATTTCATTCCCAAAGTATAGGATGGTCTCCGTAAGGGCAGTGACTTTGGGAGAGAAGGGTAGGTGCTGGTGAACAGAACGTCATTTGGCATGGCTTGGTCCAAGAGCGAGGCCCGCGAGGTGAAGAAGTGGTCCCTCTGACCACTGTAAATACTCTCATCTGACAAAGTCCTTTGCAAGGCACGCCTTGTGGTAGGAGTGCTGGGAAAGGGAGACTGACAGGACAGAGTGTGTGACTATACATCCATAAACACAAATAAAAAGAAATAAGAAAAAAAAATCAATAAAGAAACTTTTGAAATAATTTTTTAAAACTTTATTAAAGTAAGAAACCAAGTGTTAACATAGCATTTTTTTCAGAGTGGACAGAAAAAAGAACTGAAAGAATTGGCTTTTAAGGAGGTTATAACTAGGTAACATATATAGATCTTTCTTAGCCTATCTCACATTCTAACTTTTAAACACTCTTCAAACTTCTCCTGCAGTAGAAATCTCAGGCTGACTCCAGAGTTAATGTGTAGAAGAGAAATGGATACAGAAAAAGCGTGAATAATGCACAAACCAGAGTTCTCCCCTTGCCTGGGGTTGGCTGCCTTCCTGCAGGCACAGCACCAGCAAATGCCAACTAATTAGAGTCTCCTATTAATGAACAACTAGGAACACTCACCACTGCTGTGGGTCTTCAGAAGTATTTGAATCAAAAGTAAATAAATAGTCCCATGAATAAGAGAGCTTGTGTCTTACCCCCACCATCATCCCAGCTTCCTCTATGTTCCCACACAGGAGAAAGCAATGCTGGGGTAGCCTGGAGTTTTGCACTCTCAGGCCAGTGCCAGAGACCTGCTATGACCATTCCCACCAGCAGAGACTGATTTTCATGAAACCTGTAGGAACATAGCCATTTCTAAGGCATAACATTTCTTCACAGTTTGGTTGAAATTTGGTCCAAAAGCTGTCATGGAGAAATTTTTACAGAGTCTCATATGCTCTGTAAAAGAGTTTAAACAAAAAAAGGAGAAAAGGATTTTCCAAAAAGAGCAGTTAAAACCAGAGTTGCTCATTTGCACATAAAAATAGTCCTTTTTTTTCTTGGAGAGAGGGAAAAAATGTTTAAACAGACAATATTCTATTCCTGTGATCAAAATCCCACACTACAAGGTGGAAGAACATGGAAGAGGCACTGTTGGTACTGTACAAAGGAAGAAAATCTCCCAATCCCCACACCTCTTACAAATTTTAATATGAGAGCACTGCTAGTCATCTTTGTTATATGATTTAAGAATCAGAATTATTAAGATTACTTCCAAAACCCTGCTATGATCAGAAGATAAGGAAATAAAGAAGCCAACTTTCTATTTCTCATACCAATTTTCTATTATCAAATCCTGCCCTCAGTGTTGCCTCCTTCAGGACTTGGCCATCACAATATGAACAGAAATGACAGCTTTTGGTACACAGTTGTTACTAAAACATACAGAAGACTGAACTGCCTTCTTTTTTCTCCTAATGAGAAGTTCTGGTAGCAGAGCAGGGAAAAGAGAAAAAGTTATTTGTTTGAGAATATACAATACCCAAATAGTAGGTAAGGAGATAAGGAAGGCTCAGGAGATAATACAAAGATGCACAAGACACACAAGAGCATAGGCCTAGAACAACAAATTCTACTGGCAAACAAAGCCTTTGTCAGCCAACAGAAGAAAGGAGAAGGATTTTTGGTGCAGTGAACTAATGCATGCCATTATCTTTTTTTTTATTTTTTTCTTTTAAAGTGTCAAAATTTTTTATGCTCTAAGACTTTTTCTGTAAGATGAAATCTAAGTCATACAGTGGGCAGAAATAAGTTACTTTTAAAATGCAATTTTACCTTTAAGATGCAATTTATTGGTGTGACATAATGTTTTTAACTTGCTGAAATTTATCAAAAGCGCAACCAAGAAATAAAGATCAGGGTAAGAACTGATTCACTAACCCCACAGCAGAAAAACAGCAAACTTGGAAAGATATCTTGGAATGAGAACAATTCTCTTGCTCAAAACAACCAATAGGAGGCGTTTGTATCACCCATGGCCCAGTTCCTTGCAGAACAACCACATACCTAAGAAAAAGTTATCTTGCCAATGACAAAGTTGTTTTTTTTTTTTATCTCTGGCCTCAAAAGCAACATCTTAAATAATCTGTGTATAGAACCTACACTTACAAGCTTTAATAGGCCACTTCAGGTTTTTACTAGCAAAAAAAGAAGTTACAGCTTTCTCTTCTGCATAGTTGCTGTGGAAACTATTTGGGCTCTGGATGACAAGCACTAGCTGTACATGAAGACTAGAAACCAAGACATTCTCTTCAAAATTATGGATTCTAAAAATTAATACATGCACTTAACATGTTCTTCAACATATTTTGAAATACATCAGGAAATGTTTCTAACTATCCTGCAAAAATTTAGGCTTAAGTTGAGGGATCATTTTTGAAAACAGGGTTAGTGAGGTATAAAAGTGTGCTTTTTGCAAGGAGTTTCAATACTGTCAGTAAGTCACTGTCTAGTGATGCAATCAGAGAAGAACAGTTAAAATATGTGAGACAACACTACAGGATTTTCCATAACCCAGAGGTACTAAATGTTCTTTGCAGTTTGGCATATTAGTCTCCTTATATCTGCACACAAAGTTGTAATAATATTGCAGAGACTGTAATAATGAAGCTTTTCACCAAATTAGTTCTCCAGTAATCAGTTACAAAGAGATTATTTTCTGTCCACAATGAGAATTCAGAGAACACCTCACATTTTATTTTCCTGTTATGGGTGAGAACAGAAAAGATTCTCTCTCTCTCTCTAACATACCTTAAAATTCTTCTGGGATTCAGGTGTTGGGCTATCAAGATCTATCAATTTCTTCAGCTCTTCTTCGACAGTGGACTTGGACGCTCGTTTTGGGGACGCTCGCAGGTCTCTTGCTGACGCCCGCAGCCGAGGGTGGGCCATCTCATTGCCATCACTCTGATGACGTCTTAAATGAAATGGAACAGACACATTCAGGTCTCAAAGCCCTGGGGCAGGAGGCATGAATGAAATAAGAATTATAGCACCCTCAATTGTTTTAGAAGAAATAAACTAACTAGAAGGCACAGAGGATGGAAGAAGTTCCACTACTACAGCAGTGACTCACCTTAGTGGATGCTTGTAGAAGCAGTAAGCTTGTGTAAAAACATCAATGAGCAATACAATAAAATAATTCAAGGGTTAATGTAATACATTTTTCCAATAAGGGACTGAATTCATAAAAATAGCACGCATTCTGTACAAAGCTAAAAAATGTATCTTCAGTAAACCCAAAAGCAGCAAATCATCAAGTTTCTTTAATACTTCAACTGGCTTTTTATAATGTAGTTATCACAAAGTTTCACTACCTCCTTTTGACAGCCAGTTATTGGTATCATCTAGGGATACTGTGCCTGACTCAGTAACAGTCAAGAAGGTTTGAATAAATTACTTCAAAATGGGCTTTCTGAACTACTTGCTTTTTGAGTCATACTTAACAATATTTCCTCTAGTAAGTTGTTTCTCAATTTTTCCTCCAAAGAAATGCTTGCATATTGTAACACTGAGATATCTTGGCTTGCTTAAAGCTTTAAGCCAGTTAGACTGGATACTGGCAGCAATTTTAACAAGGCAACGTGGAATGCCAGAGTTAATACACAACATGCACAGTACTACTACACGGATGAGAGGTTTAAGTAAAACTCAGGCTCTGCAATAAGAGGATTTTTAATATTTGCTCAAATAGCATTTTGAGTCACCTTTAAGCAGTCCCAAGAAAAGATAAGCTTTAATAGGACTGAAATCCATAGAGCTTTCTAAAAATTATAAAACTGCCAACTTTTACAAGTTAACGGGGAAATTAGATTAGCCAACTATCAAATACTTAAACTGTACTCCTAGAAGACTAGATTAGAGATTAAGTTCCACAGAAGACGAAGCATTGTACTAAGTAGTCTTGAGCTCTTCTCTACGGAGAACTGTCACAAATCAAAATGCTTCTTTTACAATTAAAGCAAATGATCAAACAAGAGAACAAAAAAGCCAGTCTTACTTTCTTGAATCCATAAACCCCACAGAGTTTATTGTCCCTTCTGGCTTTTTCCATCCAATCAGATACTTGCTAGTAGCACCCTGGCGAGGGTAGAAAGTCCTAGGACCAGACGAGGAGGAAGAGGAGGAGGAGAAAGAAGGTGCGAGCTGGGGAGAAGTAGCAGAATGAAGCTCTTCTTTAGGTGAGCTTCTGGCACTGGTGAAAACAACAGGGCTGGCAGAGTGTCGTGAGCTCATGGTACTAGGAGAAGAACATAAAGACAAAAATTGCCTCAAATGTATATACACAGGCCTTGTTTAATTGATTTTAGAGCAAAACTCTGGGCACAAGATGTCATTCTTGTCAACAGTGGATAGAGTAGCAAAACCAGCTTCCTTGTCTTAAGGGTCTTCCACCAATGTTTTGTTAAAAAATACCTCACGTAGTAATTGAAAAACTTTGCCATCAACTTCTAAAGATACAATACAACCACCCTTCACAAAATGGGAAATCTAGGCATTCATTGTCATTAGGCAGTTTAAAAGTAATACATGAGATTTAGTTGAAGAGCAAAAAAGAACCGAAGTCCAAATTCTTGCTGGAATTCCTGGCTTTAAAAGAAAACAGGTTTTGAAGGAACTTAGGCAACAAGACACGTCTCTCTAAGACCTCACAATAAACTAAAGAAGAAACCAATGCAGCTCTCAAAATAGGGCTTCCTGAATTTCACCTGCAAAGCATTTATTTAGCATTTGCAGAAAAAGAACAAGACTTAAATTGAGAGATTAGAGCAGGTCTCTACCACATATCACCATTTGTCAAGACAGGAAATGGAGCTGGGATGACCAACTGCAGCTTGTCGGGTGAAGGAGAGGGGCTTTAGATGGAAGATACTCTAGTCATGCTGATACTCAAATCTGATGGAACTTGTTTCCTATCAGGAGTGGTAGGCCTTAGACAATTTTTACTATAACAACTATAAGCACAATAGTAGGAAATCATTGTGTACAGCTTTAATACTGAAATAGCACTATATATCCGGAGACCAGTTTTATACCAGCTCTCTGCACAACTTATCCACATTTTCATCCCTGGATCCAACACTGCAGTGAAGGAACTTGAAACAGATGGCCCCATGGTAAAGAACAGTTTCTGACTGAGAAATAAAAAAATTAGCTGGAAGGCTAAATAAAGTCACTGAATAATCTCTTCTTCCTTAGCATAGCAGAAAATTCTTCACCAATCTTTTCATAACTTAAAAAAACAATGCATTTTCACATTTATCCTGCTTACTGAAAGAGAAAAAAGAATTTAAGGTTAAATTTATGTTGCCACTTGGGAAAATAATACCACCTACATTTAGTCTCAAGTAGTCAGTTATCTAATCTATGCCACTTGTCTGGCTACTGCTGTAGTAGCCAATGAAGAAATATCCTAAGGAGATGGTTCTGCTTGTCTTAAATTAGGTATCTCAAATATGCAGGGAGAATCAATGCCTTTGAGTTTCTCCTCTCTCTTCATTGACAACAGATGGAGTCGAAAGAATCACCCTGAAATATGTTTCATTTTCATGTGGCTCAAGTTAAGCACCACGATTCCCAGCAGTGAAGTGCTTGATGAAGAGCCTGGGTGAACTGTAGCCTTCTACTGCCTGCTGCAGCCCAGGGGCATCACATCGGGGCAAGACGCACCTCTCCACTTGCACACAAATCAATTTACAGCAATACAGATGTTGTATTAAAGAATTATATTTCTTCCTTCCCTCCATCTCTACATTTGAAAGGCCTATACAAAAGACAGCAGAATGAGAAAATACAGGAAGATATTCTCCTCCATCAATGATGGAACCCTCCATGAGTCCATCAATCCCATATATTTGGTGCTGCACAGCACAACCATCATATTTGCAGCAGATATAAGTAAGCATAGTTTATAGCAAGAAAGCAGAGAAAATTGAGAGCTGAGGGAATAGGAAGTAAATTTTCCTTCATTCCCTCTTTGTCTCTTCTAATACTGAAAAATCTTCTACACACGGTGAGTAAACCAGCCCATCTGTAAAGTATCACTACCACAGCATAAACTGCCATTTTTACCCTCTCCTAAATACACTCGAGAGGTAGAAAAATCTTTCTGCTTCAGTGTAGGGAAAAAGGAGAAAGGAATCTCCATCCACTTTTCAGAATTCTTCAACCCATCAGGTATTTCTCGAGGAAGTGCTAGTTTTGACAAACCATTTGTTAATAAAAACCACTAAAAATAAATACCCAGCTACTAGATAGGCTAATGGTGCTGATCCTTAATGTTACTGGGGAAAGACGGTAACAATCAGTATGTTAAGTATGCTTGACATAAAACTTACATAAAATGCATATGTATGTATAATATTTATTATATAACATACTATAAATACACATGGTGCATTTTAAATATTATTATTATTTGAATATTTAATATAATATGCATCATATAATAGATGCCAAGAACCACTTGGTAAATGCTAGTAAAATCAGCATACAATTTTAAATACGGCTTTCTTTAAGGTGTATTGCATATTTTGAGCTGTGGTTTTTACAATATAGTATTTTTGGAGGATATTCTACTTAAGGACTACACACAGACCTGTGAACATGACTGAAGCTTTTCACCCTACCAGTAAACACAGGCAGGCCAACAGGACACTGACAGGCAAAGAGACACACTTGTTAACATATTTGTTAGTGTACCTGTAAGCATATTTGGAGGGCAAAAGGCTTTGGATAAACTCTAAAAAAAACTAAATCAGAGCTGGAACACTAGGGTAGTGATGGGAAGTTACTGGAATATTTGATTCCAGGAAGCATGCAGAGAATTCATCATACTGCAACAGATACCTAGACCAGCTTAATTTTATCTGGAAGAAATTCAGTCCTCTTTCTCAGGACACAGAGACAACAACTATTGGTCCCCTATCTCCCACCTCAATTACTGAGACACCTAGGATTGACTTATGAAAACATTCAAAAACTGCATGACTGTCTGCAAGAATTGCAGATGAGCCATTCATAAAACCACTCTACAATAAATATTATTTTAAGTATTTTATAATTAGCAGAGGTAATGAAAAAAATGTACTTGATTACAAATAGTCAATGTTATCCTTTTAATTTTGGTAAGAAGACCATAAGGAACTGTATAGCTTAGGTAGAAATGAAAGTCTGAATAATTTTTTTTTTGGTAAGGAATTCATGCCATCAGCACATACTGCTTCATTTAATGACATTCAGCTATAATGATTCTGTATAATTACTGGCCTACATAATGCAGTTCTCCTGGGATGCTATGAGAAATCTGCACAATCATCAGGAAGGACTTTGGGAATGGGGGTGGAGAAGAAAAATAAAACCCAGCCAGAAGCTCTGCTGTAAGAGTTAATCACTATAATTTACATTTTGCCACCAGTTCTCAGGTACAAGTTCTTTTATGCACCATTAAATGATCTGAGCAGTAATTATCACTCTTGTCTTCTACAGACACAAACACTCTAATTTGTAGTTATTTTCTTTTCTTTTGTCACAAAGATCTTTTTAGGGCCATATTCCTTTTCTTCTTGCTCAGAAACCTGATTTTAAAGACATTACAGACGTTATGGCATCCACAGGCAAAAGATAAAAAAAGTGAGAAGCAACAAAGGATAGCAATTTAGAAACTGATAGAGAAACACATCAATTAAGCTGTTCATTTCTCATGAAAAGTAGCCTGTTCAGAATTTTTCTTTCGACTCCCCTCCTTCACCTCCTTGAAGCAGGCATCTTCATAATAAGCTCCATAATCTGTGCTTGTCTTCTAGAAGTGCCACTTTAACCAGCCTCCAGCTCCAAGCTGTTGTGCCTCCAACAGAGGAAGCAATGAGAGAATTGGGAACAAACAGGTGGATGACCTAGGGCTTCATTGCTGTTCAATGTGCAGCCACCAATTGAGGATGTCACAAGAAATAAAATCAAAGCTTTTTATCCCAGACTGTGCCTTTGTTTTACTGTGATGCATCAAACACATGCTCCAGTCTTCAAAAATAAAAAATAATAAAGAAGGAACATGAGTCAGTCAGTTTTTAATCCGCCACAACAAACAATGTATGTGCAAGTATTGCTGCATTTCTCAATTACCGTGCCCCACATGTTCTACAAACTGCTACAACTCCTTTCTGCAAAGAGTTGCATTTTTAACATCTCAGTTTTAAATTAAACTTGGCCAAAAGAAACCTCAACTGTTTTCTCCAGACTAAAGCCGAGGAAACATTTATCTGGAAATTTCAGTGACAGCCCCGAAATTACAAGGAGAGAATAATTTCAATATCATCAGGGAAACATTATGTCAATTAACCCATACCAACTAGAAAAAATACCATGTTTGGAGACACAGTGTTATAATATAATAAGTAATGAGACAACAACCTAGACACTGGTTTGCACTCGAGTTACAAAGTATATTCGTAGAAGAGGAGAGCTGTCATGGTATGCCTGCTTTGCAAAGTGTTTCTTTCTATAAAATTTTCTCAACTTTTCTAGGGAACTCATCCTATTCAGTGCTTGAAGAAGAAACCAAAACCTCAGCTATACAAAGATGCCATCACATTAGGCTTTACAATAAAGCTTCCAAGACTTACATAGATTTTCCAGGATTCTTTAAGTGGCTTCAGAAAAAATCCTTCCAAATGACAATGCTACTAACTTTATTGCAATCGGCATTTTGTGTAAGAATCTCAACATTTGATGTCACTGCCAGTTACATTCAGGCAAGTACTGCAGGACATGGTAAATTCTACTGAATGCTAAAAAATGCAAATAAACAGGCTTATTTTAAAATAAAAGGTGTAACACTGTAGACAACCATCATATAGACCTTTTACCTTCAAGAAAGGGGAATACATTAACATGCCAGAAATCTAAGTAAGTCCCTCTGTGGAGTGTTTTCTCCAGACTTGCTCAAGTCCTTCATGCATATGCAGCTACTGGAAACACACCAGTCTCAAACGCCCGGGTGGGATTTCCATCAATTGAGGGTGAGCTTTGGTGCCAAAATTGGCCAATGAAGAGAGGCAGTAAACCAGAGTTGGACCACATTAATGGATTACTTAGTCAGAATTACCATGACAAAGCACATGGAAACCATTACAGTCTCCATGACAACCCCTTATTTGCAGCTACTGTATGAGGAGTTAGTGAACTGTTCTCATAAACATCTAGTCTTGCACAGTACCTTGGTTCAAGACAATTACCAGAAATTACTTTGGACTTCCAGTCTGCAAGTATTTTAGCTACACGCTCAAAACAGAGGTGGCCTTAAGAATAAAAATGCAACAGTCAGGCTCCACAAGGCCAACAAATTACAATGATCCCACATCCTCCCTCAAAGATGTACTTTTTTTTCTTGCTGCTAGAATGACAGTGCACACTGAATACTTCTTGGAAAATGGGTTAGGAAAACGGTCTAAAATATTTTCTGCTTCTAGCAGCACTGATTAACTTGTAAACTGAGTATCTTCCATTTGAGGTGTTTAAGCACATTACACATGTACTTCATATTGCTGATTTTACAGTGGCAAAACTGAGGGAGAGAGGGAAGGTGACTGTAACCTGTCATACCCATAAGTTTGCAGCAGAATGAGATTAAGATCTGCATGCTAGCACTCCCAGGCAACTTGCTCTCATTATTAATCATACCAACTGTGAGCAGATTTCCAAACGCAAAGACTGGGGGGAAAACACAAAATATCTGAAATGAGTACTTGCAAGACTAAAAATAAACCCAATATAAAACTGTTCATTAGTAACATGGACTGATCTCCTTTCTGATCCACAAATGAACTGCAGTTGTTGCAAGATATTCCCCATGAACAAATCAGACACGTCTGTCTTATGGTTAGTTTAGTAGCAGCAGTTTAGTACAGAATATGCTCTAATTAAAGACTATGAGTACTATAAGCAGTAGCAGATGTGAAGACTAAAGGTGGTCTTAATTTTTAAGCATTCTGAAGAGTGAAATCTTTCAGAACACTGATTAAGGTAAGTACAACCCCCTCTCTTCAACACCCACTTCTCACTTTTGGTAGGTTAGAGAGTGATAATGGGAAAATGCATGGTGGGGGGCAATCATACAAGAGGTGAAAATTACCTTGTATGTGAGACAGCATCACTTAAACTGTAAGCACTGTTCTCCCTTGTGAGAGGGTTGGAGGCTGGCTGACTCTTGCTGTGAATATCCAAGCTGAGCGATGATTCAGCTTTCCGGTCCATGTGGCTTTCCTTTTCCAATGTCCTGTCTGCAATGGAGACCACCTCGCTGGAGCTGTGCCACAGTGGTGCCACCTTCTCCTTGGTGAGGCCAGTGCGGGGCGATGTGGCAGCCCCCAGGGAGGCGGTGCTGCCGTGGCTGGGCCCGTAGGAAGTGGTGTCTATGCCGCTGTCGGCCGATGTCCCTTGAAGGTAGTTGTAGCTGTTCAGCTCCGATTCTGTGCGCTCTCCACTGTCATACCACTTCTCATCACTGTGAGCACTGGAGGCATTGCTGGAGAGTGTATTGCTGCTGGAATGGCTGGAGTAGTGGCTGTCGGACTACAGAAGAAACAACAAAATTTTATTTCCTCCTCTCCTCCTCTCCGTTGTCACAGAGTTACAAAAGCCACCACTGTGGAGTAGGAGCTCTCCTACCTGGAGGTATTGGATAGATATATTGAGGAGACTAATAAACTCTAAAAATTTGATTCCAACACAATGCACATCCTCTGTGCTGAGTGCATGTAAAAAAAAACTTCTCTTATGGATTTTGAAGGCAGGAAAAGCCTGAGGTGTTGGTGTATATATATATATATATATATAATACCTTGCAGTGGTTCCTTTCAAGCACAGTTATGCTCAGCCCAGTCCAATGATATTGGCTATGTAGACTTCAACTTGGTTTATAACTACAATAATTAAAAATATTCTAATTTTAAGATTGCAATGTTTTAGAACATGGAACATAACCAAGCCACAGAGAGTGCATGCTATTTTAGTCATCCAACTGCCTATCAAAAAGTCAAAGAGGAGCACAGACACTTCTCTTCTTCCTCTTGGTGTCTTTACACCTCAGCAGGAGTGTCCTTTGCAAATGACCAGTGAAACATCATTTAACTAATGTGAAATTGTTTTCCAAAAAGTAGAACTGCATGAAAAAAAGCTTTAATGTAATGCTTTTAAATTATCCCATCAGGGTATGCCAGTGCCTGGCTGGTTTGTATGTCCTATCCTTGGTTATAGCCCACTATTACAAAGAAACTGAATGTGCTTAATTTCATAGTGATGGAATATCCCATTTCAAGAAGAATTTATTGTCATACACTTACTGCTTAGTAGCTCATCTACCTTTGGAATATTTATATCCATTTGATTTCTACTGAAGTTATCTAAGTTCTGATCATCTACAGAATCAGACCTGAAGCAGCAGGCAATATACTTGTTGGATAACCACATGGCCTGGGAAAAGGGAATTGATGGAAAGGAGACTTAAAAGTTTTCTATTTGTCTGCTTCTGTTTTACTGAACAGACATAGACAGGGATCCCAGATAAATATAAAAAAATAGATACTGCTTCTGTTTTCAGAGGGAAATAGGGAACAGATGTATACTGAGAACAAAGAATCATCAGCATCCGTGTCTTTTAATATACTAAAGAAAGAATTGACAGGAAAATGGAGGAACATGAAGTTGATCTGGACTCCTAGTTATCTCCAGTTGAAGTTACTTGTCTTCATTAAGAATTTCATCACTTGCCCATCCATCTGTTCACATAAGAAAGATTTACTTTAACAATGACTAAACCAGAATAATGGAGCATTAGTAATTCCAGTGTTGCACTTGGCACTCAAGCTAATGAGTTATGTATTCCCTTACTATGCAGTCAAATACATCTCCTGAAAAACAGGTCAATCTAAATTTAAAAACTAGTCTGTGCTTCTAAGAATACGAAGACAGGTGTGTTAATGTTCATGTTTTTTTGGTGTTTTCTTTTTTAAATAATAAATATGTGTTGCTATGAATTAATAATCTAAAAGCAACACTGCTAATTGCATTGAAAGAATAATGCTGGCAAGCAGGAGCAAATTAAAGACTTGGAACCAATTGAAGGCTTTCTCACATCTAAATAAATGCAAGTAATACTTTCAGTAACATCATGCAACACGAGTCTGTATTTTAACTTGCAGTACAAATAAAAAAATTATACAGCTTACTGAGTAATTTAAAGCTTAAAGTGTGCTCCTTTAATTAGAAGGACTTCAGTAATTTTCAAGACATTTTAAATTTATGAACTTTACTGTATTTATCTATCTCTGTATATAAATTGGGAAGTGACAGTTGCCACAAGGGCATGAATAGTTAAGTCTGCAGAGACAGAAAGACAGAATTTACCATTTAGAACTTCAAAACAAATAGAACAAGTAAGTTGTTTTTTTTCAGCAGGATTCCAGGAATCCTTTCAGACAAACTTCCAACAGTGTTCAAGGTATGTTACGGAAAAGGAGAAAATACAAAACCAAAATCACTATTCTGTCTCAAAGCAGCAGCTTACTGGGTGTTGCATTAGAAGATACAGCATTTAAGGTCTAGGAATAGCTTTGCAAATTTCTACAAATCCTTTACTTCTCTCACAAGATAATAGGCAAGAGGTTGCTGTTCAACTGGCAGCAAATCTTTATTAACTAGTAAATATTTCAATACGCTGTGTTGTAAGATTTAGGCACCAACAGGCCTGCTCTACTGCATTCTCCATGTTCTAGCAGGAAACAGGATATTTTTTCTTCCTTTTTTTAAAACTGACACTAAATATAACTTTGAACAACACTTTTGGTATCAAGAGCTTGTGGAGCAAAAGCGAATCGTTAAATAATTCCTTTTTTAGGGTAACTTACATGACCCTGCTTATTTGGAGACAAGTGTACCACAGGATCCTGTCTCATCAGTCTTCCACTGGGGCTCTCTCGGAAGGATGGCAATACTTTTGAGACTGCTGGGAGATGGCACGTTGGCTCTGAAACACAGCACACAACCATGGACTGAGAGCAGTGCTACAAGCTAAGAAAACAGGTATCCTCATTTTACACTACAATTTTTCCAACATTACCTTAGCTAAAAATGGCTACATATTGTGGCAGAGCACAGGAGAGGAAGTGAGGCCCCATTCCTGCCTGGTGTAAATCATTAAGGCTTCATGAAAAACCAACTACCACCATTTTGATTTTCATTAGAACAACCTGAAGAGTTATCACATCCCCACCGTCCAACAGCAATATATCAGAGCATTAAAACAGCAGACTTTTACAGGGTATTGACACTGGATCTCTAAATGCATGATACCTGCTGGCAAGAGATTTAGAAGACTGAACAGCCACATTCCCTTAAATGGCATTCTATGCAAGGCAGGACAATAGCAAAAATATACAGTGATCACCTAAATGAACCCGTTTTCCGCAGTAGAAGTACTACATCTACAAATACACTAAGTATTTCTTACCAAAGTTGAGTTAAACAAACATTTTCTAACTGAAGAGAGAGCAAATAAAAATCTCTTGACATAATACTATCTTAAACATTGCTGGTTGTGAATGTGGAAACTGTATAGATGTACAAAAGCAATACTTATTAAACTAAACCTGACAAAAGTCAGTGGAAGTCAAATCACTCATCCTTAGATGGGCACTCAGAGGAGTGCACTTTGCCAATAAAACTTTTGTTCCAGGAGATAACTCTGGAGGTCTAGAGGGTATTCAGACACAGCCTGTTAGGTAGGTAATTGCCTTCTCAGAGCCCAAGGTCAGTATTTTAAAAGAATCTCTCTCAGTTATGAGTTTTTGCATATATTCTGCACTTCTAAAAATGCTCCTTTTAAGTCGAATATGTGCTTACAAACATCAAGTATTTAACAGTATCCATTGTAAATAGCAGTGTTTTCTCCAACACAGCTACAGTTTGTTTACCTTGATCTGCAGCTTTTTAAAAAACAAACAAAAGCTCTGAGATTTTAAAATAATAATAATGAAAATACCAGTAATATCATCTTCAAACTCTATTTCCCCTGGCAAGTGGTAGCAAGCAGTGTTGGTGAACATAGAATAAAGGTGTTCTGTAGCAAAGGATGGGCCAGGAAGGTGTCAGTGTGTGGATTCAGTACACCTAAAGCCTTATTTGCCCCGAGACAGATTATCCCAAGTGGAAATGTACTTATTTGTCATAAGACCAAACTTACACCTAGATTCGCTAGATTGACAATAAAGTTTCCAATCTGAGATGCAGCTTCCAACTCCATGAATGCAGGACAATACACAAGTGATAAAAAACATGCATTTTATGTCACTGTGCACTTCTCATCCTTTGCAAATACTGCAGCAATCTCTCCTACCATGCAATTTTTCCTGTTCTTTCTGGCCTTACTTATTTTGCTAATAGGTTGACACCTGACACTGTAGAACAGAACTTGTTGGCATCTCCACTCAATGCCAGCCCCAACACCCAACTGTTGTCCTGCAGAAGTAATGCTGAGCAAAAGATCATTTTTACATGTATCATTACCATCATGCAGTTTTAAAACATATGGAATTAAAATTGTTCTGTCAAAATGAGAACTGCAGATCAGTATAATTACAGGTTTTTTACTGAGAAGTATGGGGGGAGTTGTGAAGGAGGGACTGACAGATGGCTTTGATAACAAGGCACAGCTTACTGAGGTTGTGAAGGTGTGTGAACCAAGAACATCTTCAGAACCAGAGGCTGGCAGCTTATGCCCTAAATTCCTCATCTCACTGAAGTGTATTCTCTCTTGAACACTAGTCCATTTGTACAGTGATGCAATAAAAAGGTATGGAAATGTTTAATCTAGGGTAATAAAAATTAGAAAAACACAATCTAGCAACCTTGGCCAGGATCATCATGTTGGAAAAAATGCTGTTCGTGGATAGGACATTTTCACTGGTGTCAGTCTTACCTGTAATCCTTTCAAGTCAAGCCATAGCTGTAGCAAAAGGTCTGTGTGCAACAACTTCAAATGGAGGCCTAACAATATAAATTCTCAGTTCCTAGCTGTCTTATGTAGTTAATATGTTCCCTCAGCTGACAGCTTAATTGCCATGTGCAATGAAAATGCATACATTTGTGGAAGGTGATTACCTACCTATAGATTTACTTCACTATTTAAACTTTAATTGCATTTTTTCCATTTCATACATGGTATTTTTATAGCTTCCATGATCAAACAATCAATTTGCATTTATATAGCCCCATATGAAAAGGAAGTATCACAAGCACTTTAGACAAACTAAGCAAAAATTAAACTAAGCCAAGCCACTCAGGAGAGCAGTTAAGGTCAAACAAGTCCTGAACAGCAAGACAAATTAATAAGTGTGTCTGCCCAGCCGCTTCTAAAAGGACAGAGCGTTTCAGGGTAAGAGCATTAAGGCAGATTTAATCCCACAATCAAATAAGGAAATGAAATCAGTTCTTCCTCAGGTGATACTCATAGGTCTCAAGGAAGCAGACTGCAGAAGCTTCAGTGCAAGCTCCAGACCTAATTATTCATCCCGATGAACAAGGTTAACGTTCACAGCTGCTGAAAACACCACTCTTAAGAGGCTCTGTGCCTGCCAGGAGAGGCACTGCCAAAGTCACCCTGCAGCCTGTGCAGGGCTCCCCACGTACCCATCTGGTCAGCGATGCTGTCCTCGCTCCTCTGCCAACTGGGCGTGGATTTGCCGCTGCCGCCCGTGTCCGACTGCGTGTTCTGCCTGTCAATGGAGGCCGGGGATCTACGGCTGATTCCAAACCTGCTCTCCCCAAAACACAAAGCAGGTCATCATTTCAAATGTACATAAATCTCACACAAGTGAAGAAAAAAAAAACAAAAAAAAAAACAACACTTTTAAGAAGCCAGTGTCAAACAACAGGGCAAATCAATGCATAGCACAAATGCTTGAAGGATTTATAATGTTTTACCATTTCATTTTTGTGGTAGCTCTCCAGACCCATTTATCAGCTTTAATCATTACAATATACATTAATTTATTGAGCATCCCTGATCAAGAACAACTGGTTACAATGCTACAATTGGAAAAAAAAAAAAAAAAAAACAAAAAAAAACAAACACCAAAAAACAGATCAAAACATCAAGAAAGAAAATTATGAGCTTTTATTTACACAGATGTTTACATGAAAAGGTGACCATACTGTTACATCGTTGTATAAAACTCAACACAGTGAGTAAAATGTAAAACTTTGGATAAAAAACACATAGTGAAATGAGGTGTGTTTATTGGGAAAAGATCAGATTCTTTCAACTACATCAAAGCACTACCTCAAACTAGTCAAAGAAAGCATCAGAAAATTTGTTGGGACAACCCCATGGATCTCAGCCACATCCCTTGGTTCCAGCCAAGAGAATACTATGGTCGTACCTCTGGGTGATGCAGACATACATGCCAACAACATGGATTTGCTTGGGCCAATATTAACATTGCCAAATATTTTAAATAAGCCTCTATAAAGTCGACTGTTGAGTATGGATTCCCAGACTCTGGAGGTTATAAATTCCGTAAATTCTAAAGTTATTTGATCATAAAATAATCTGAGTAGATTAGTACGAACTAAATACAACTGTAAGAAAGGAGTGAGATGTACACCTATTGCAGTAAAAAAAAAGCATATAGAGCAAAATGAAAACTCTGTTCAATGGACTTTGTAAATCCTGCCAGATTAGGCAAATGGATTTCAGAAAGATCAATAAAGACAGAGTAAAATCAAGAAGAACAAGCTAATGACAAAAGAGACACACTGCCCCTGTGCCACACTGAAGCCGACATGCCTCATATGCCTAAAAGCTTGTAAGACTTCAAATCTACAGCTCAGTAATACATATAAATCACTTACAAGTCTGTAAGAATTATAGTTGTGTTCAGAAATAGCAGATCAATCATTAAGAATTCATCAAGAATAATGCATTTCTGAGATTTTTTTAAAATCAGACGTACCCTGAAGGAAAAAGAAAATCTTCCAACTCTACATGCACAGAATAACACACAAAATAATTACAAGCTGATATATCATCTCTATATCAATGAGTTTCTCTAGCTGTAATGTCTAATAAAACGAGATGAAATTAAATATCCCAGCTGTGCAGTCTACTCACACTATGAGCTACAGACTGCCCCACACAACCTCCAACGTAAGACACCTTCCCAACTGTCAGAACAAGCTCAGTGTGGTTATCCCACTTGAAGTTCACACACTTGTTAACTCAAATGAACTCACCACAGCAACATTACACGACTCAGAACAACAAAATCCCACTCCCATCCTCAAAGACAAGCAGCTGGAACACGCCTGTAATGTGTAGCACATATTGAAATTTTGGCCTTCTAAAAATTCACCCAAACATGATCATACATCTCTTTTGTTCACTGCTCCCTGGTACAGCAAGCATACATTTTGATGAATTAAAAAAAGTGAGGAAAACCTGTATATATCTGCCTTCTGAATACAAATAATTTACATTGAAATTATGCAAAAAGTAACATTTTTCCTTTTCTATTCACACAGACTAAGTAGGATTTCACTTATCAAATACCTAAATTAAACATGATGAATTCAGTACCAATTCGAGACATGTATAAAAAGTCTAAACACAGTATTTCAATGGTGATTGATTGCTTAAACACTGATCTGTGGTCTAACTTTTAAGATTTATAAACAAACTCTCATGGAAGAATATATTTTCATGATAAAATAACTAGAAGTTGGCATCTGAAAGAAAATGCCAAACCCCAAACAAATCTTGATGCAATGAAGTTGCACTACATCAGTATTTTGCTTTTTCTTGTGACGTCCTCTTACCTAACTCCCATAATGTTTATATGTATATAGGCTGTCAATCTATGTATAATTAAATTTTACACCTAATCTAATTTATTGTAGATGCAACAGCAAACACACAAACATAGCATAAGTATACAGAACACACACAAACACAGCATAAGTATACAGAACACACACACATCAACATCAATCTGGATATTCTTGAAGGCAGTGAAGTTCTTGCCTAAACCCAGTTTAGGACACAGATCAATAATCCAAAGGCAGCAATTACTGCTTGTACCAATGTCTGACAGAGACTGGACTCACCCATTCTCCTGGTCAGTTAAATTTCACAAACCTTCCAATTCTGTCACACTGTGTAACAATAAATAAATGTATACGCAAATGGCGAGGTTGAGATTTCCCACACTGGGAAAATCTCAGAGTGGCATACCTAGAGCATACTGGAACTTCACCTCTGGAAGACTACCTTTATGACATGGCTTCCCCTTGGCCATTACTCCAGCCCATCATTCTCCCTAACATCTTAGCAACTGAATATTACAATCTCTTTCTCCAATTTTACCACCACATCCAGGGTAATGCTGACCAGCCCTCCCTGGGACACCGAACATTGCTGTAGAGCTGCCCTGAACCTTCTCTTTCAGGCCAATCTCAACAGAAAATGCACATGGATCTGCAGTGGTTTTCAGTAAAGGGACAGACATTAAATTGCTTCTGGAGGCAACAAAAATATTCCTTCACAACCTCATTTTTCACGCTTTCCATTTAGCCTGGTGGATATCTGGGAAGTCCTGAGTAAGAATAAATCATGTGTACAAGGTCAGTATGAGATGCAAACTACTTTTCTTATATGAATAGAACAGAATAGTAAAATAATTGGAGTTAAGTAATTGAGGTTTTTTTAAAGAGCATCCAATAAAGAGCATGCAAAGTTCAAGTATTATTTGTTTCTTTCATTATTCAATTTAAACTTTGTTTCTTTGCACTGAATTAAAACTTCAACCCCAAAATGACATTATAGTCAAGGTTTCTAGAACATATCTCTTAGCTGAAATTGCAAAATGCTTGAAGAATGCTGTAGTGAACATGTGTATAATTAACTTAGAAGATGGAAAAGGGTTGGGATGGGTCCTGGTGTGCTCTTGAGGTCAACTCAAAACAAACTTTCAAGTGTGTCTGAAAATCCTTCCTTATTCAAGCAGTTAAGGCTGTGATGGTCTAAGGACATAAGGCAGTAATACCCTTTTTGTAGTGCAAATGACGCAGTTGAAAAGAGCAAACGATATTGGGAGCACAAGCTGCTCATCAGGATTCAAGGTAACACAAAAATGCTGCTGGTGTGATGTGAATGAGCCAGAAAGTCTACAGAGGATAAAGAGGTTAAGTGCCTTTTCCCAGCTGCAGAGCCCTGGATACAACTATATCTAGTGTTTCCTCTAGAAACAGGTTTAAGAGCAAATGTCCTAATGTCAGTAGGACTTAAGCACAAACTTAAACAATGACCAGAGCAGGTGTGATAGTGTCGTGAATCAAAGCCTTCGTGAAGGTGAGCAGCAGAGAAGAGATTGACTCTTCATAAAGCCTCAAACTGAGCTGTATGAAGGACAGGGAGGACAAATCTTCAGTGCTGTGGAGCAAGTGGCAGTAAGTACTTTTTCAAACACATGCTCAGAACAATGTTCTCTGGACTGACACAGAGCACCTAGAGGCAAAAGACAGTGCCTCGTGCTAAGCAGTTCCTGAAAATGGCATTTAATCCTACTAACATATTTTAAAACAGAAAGATATTTCTACTTTATAAAAGACCCAAACCAAAATGAATTACACACAATGACCTGCAAAGTACTCAAGAATACTTCAGAGGGAAGCTTTGCAGTGTGAACTATCAGCAGTTTTGCCCCTTTATCTTCTCTATAGAAAGTAATTTGGAATGTAGTGGACAGCTCTTCTGCTGCCAATTATTTTTTCTCTATTTGGAGACCTTTGATTCATTGCTCCTTGCGGTGCTCTCTGAAAATGATACAGATTTAATTTCTTCCTCTGCAAGTCTCCCCTTACACTGACACTTCAGAGAGTTTCAAGATTTCTAGAAAGTTGGAAGCCTTAAGACAGAATGACTGTGAATACGTGAAAAAGAAGCTAGCTGTGGTTTAATTAGCACTTTTGTGCCCACACATCTAAGTCTTAGCTGCACTCAATACTACTTTGCTTCAGCTATTAACTGACTGCAAAGTCCCAAACCTATTGCTACTTTTATTTTGAAATCTAAACCTGTGAAAGGAAGCAATTTGCCACATGAAACCAGCACATTTAATGAAGGTTTATAAATATATAAAAGTCCCTCTGTGTAGTAACCTGAGCAGCTGTAGACTAGGATCAGAGAGAGTGGTTAGGCTGCAAGGTAAAAGTGGAAGGAAGGGATTTTTAAAAGTGGCTTTTTCAAGAAGCATGATGGTGATATTTGACAATAGCCATGGTTTAATGCATGTGAACACAGCTGACAAGGAGCCTGTGTAAGCACTCCTTGAGTACACATTACAACAAATGGAACAGAGAACAAAACTCTGCCAAAACAGAATATGTAAGAAGTCTGGTGCCTACCCTTCTGGCATAGATTTTTGTCTGTACGTGCCTCCGGTAGAGCCAGTGTCACTCGAGGAGGATAAGTTGCTGGGAGAGTTACGGCACTGCTGCGATCTTGCTAAGGCGATGGAGGAAACGGTGACGTAGACATCAGAGCCAGGGGACAGCCTGTTCAGAGCAAGGGAAGCCTCACATCAGCAGGATCACACTGCAAGGCATGCTCAACAACACTCTAAAACTGCCACAGCTGCAAGCAAAGGCACCATGGGGATGGCAGAAATCCTATCAGTTGAAGGATCAGACATTTCCCCCTTATTAATCTACTGGAAATCATGATAAATCAACTGTAAAAACCTAGATGCATGGGAGGAAAGAAAGAAAGGCAGATGTGAGAAGAAAATACTGGAACATGCTAGGAAAACATTCTGGTTTCTGAAGTCTGTTGTTACAGATTGATTGTAAGGAGTAATGAAACATGACATTCCTCATCAAAATACCAAATAGAAGAAATTATTTCTAATTCCCAGCAAACTCTTGTCTGGAATTTAAACTAACTGTTGTGAGATGCCTATGCAAACTCTTCCAAGAGTATCAAGCTTACCTCCATGCCACCCAACTTGTCCACATTAAAAACACAAGGATTAAAAAATACAATCTAATCTATACACACCATTTAAAAATTCTCCCTAAAAACTTAACACTCTAATATAAAACTATCTCAACAGATAGAGAACCCTGTTTGAAAACACAGACCTGAGTCACAGGCAATCTTCACCAGTCAGAATAACCATACAGGAAATAAATAGTCTAGAACTGCAACATATGCAGCTGGGCAGAATAGTGGCAAACAGCAGGCTTATACTACCCAAGTCATATCCTGTTCTGTAGTCAAAGGCTTTTTTAGATAACTGCTAGCTTATTCACTGCTGTTAGCTGGTTCTTTGTTCTACTCAGTTGTGACTGAAGCTATTCAAAACTTTCGCAGTCATTTAAGTGAAGTTTGAGTTATGCCATTCCAAACATCAAACTCCAACTGTGAACAAAAGCCTTTATTAATTTTATCTAGGAAAAACACTATAATTTGCACAAGCTAAATAATTTAATATTTGAAAAATGACTTCAGTGAAACATATAGATAAGTTGCCTCCGCACCCAACTCAGCTCTGGGGATTTAGAAGATCTTAGCCTATCCATTTAAGCTGTAACTCTAAACAGAGGCAGATTTTAAATTAGCTCTCATCACAACACTGTAAAAACTTGAGAAGTCAAAAAAATCTTTTGAAAAATATAAAAACACCATTGAACTGATTAATGTTCCTTATGTATGTGTATATATTGAAACTGTGTGTATATATATACATACATATATATATTTACATTTATATCAAATGTGCACTGGCCTCCTAAGTACTTTGCAAAAAAGCAGTAAACCTTAGAACTGAAAGAGCAATAGGACTGGATCAAACATCTTGATCATCTGGAATTTCATGAAGTGCATATAATTAATAGTAACTTTTTTCTGAAACGAAAAAGGAATTATCTAAAGCCTGACCATGGTAAGTACTACACCAAATCCAGTAATGCCTTTCTACTCCACCAAACGTATTTTAACTTATCCAACATTTATCAAGCAACAATTCTGAAATATTTGATTGCAAGAAACATGGTTGAAGACTTGAAAACTTGGGGACCCATAAGCCAAGCAGTTTATTTTCCCAGAAGCACTCCTATAAAAAGAAAAAAAAAATAGTTTGGCCACACAAAAATGCATTTGCTCAGCTATAAAGGCACACACATTTAAACTCAGTTACGCATGCAGAGCAATACACAGTTTTAAAGTATGGCCTTTTTTCCCAATACTAAATTAGAATTGATGGCAAAGAAACTTGAATAATTTCTTTTAAATTATTTCCTGTTGAAAAATGCTTACATTTGCATTTCAGATTCAGCTACGCCTTTTGCCTTTTCTTTACTTCCTATGCCTTACCAAAAGTGACAGCACTGTTCAGAAGGAACATGAAGATTTCAGAACTATGTCATAGAGTTCTAACTCATTTACAAAGATGAAAGACCTTGAGGGCAAACAAAATTGTATTATAAATGTGGTCTGAACAATAGAAATGAACAACCAGTCAGGTAGGACATTCTTTTATTTAAAGCAGAAGTATATTTTTGTTAGTACTGTTCACAATTGCACTAAAACACACTACTACTATAAGACATTTCATTTTGTGTGAAACATATAAGAGAAAAGAACTTTAGAGCAAATTAGTTCAAATTGACTTTTTGAGCTGCTTTGAAATCTTTTGATGAAAGGCACTTCCCAAGACAAAAGGTGTATTATGTTATGCTAACAGTATGCCCCTATAGCTAAGATAATCTGAGCCTGTCTTTTATTTATAATTAAAAACCATACTAAAGCAAGCTCTTATCTATTTCAAAAGAGAGTTTTAAGAAGAAATGCCAAAATGGTTAAATGCATGAGTCCCACAATTGAATTTAAAAATAGGCCAAGCGTCCATTACATTAAACAGATATAATTACATTGCAGTCAATTGAACTGGGATTATCCCATGCATGATTTAGTTCTAACAGATCTAGTTCATCCTGAAAGAACTGGTTGAGTCTTGCCAAATACGGGAAGAACATCATCTTTTGTGAAGGCAGTGAGTGGAATGGGCATACATTTATTTTGTTTAATATGACAACACAGACACTGAAAGCATCCATCTTGCTATTAATAAATTAATTTCCATGTCATTAGCTGTAATTTTCCCCACATATTCAGGTATGCACAGGTATGTAAGTACACACATCGTAAGAAAAATGTCAGTCTAGGTCACTGTGCCTACAGCCTAAGGCAGTCTAATTACAAGATCATACACAGGTGCCTTTTCCTGTAAAACTGTAAAGGCACAGGTCCTATACTGTGCTACAACTTCTCTGGCAAAAGCTGCAGAGCTCAGAAGCAAAGGAAGGTCAGACTGGCAGAAGAGGAGAAATGGCCTTACAGTCAGTGCTGACTTGGTAAGCTGAATGCTTATTTTGTGCTTGCTGAAGCACTCCAGTGTGGCCACTACTGTATTTGTTAATGACAATTTTTCATTTGTTGTTGCTAATTTTAATTTTTCAAAGGCCCACTATATCTCTGAGCTGAAATCTTCCTAAAGCAGCTGAAGTCAACTGAGGCTATAATTTGAATATATAAAATATTAACAATGCTGGGCACACTTCCAAATATGAGATGGCCAAAATAAGCAGAACAAATGATTAGAACATGATTTATCTCTCTACCTTTGTTCTTAATCTGAAGAGAGCCAAAGACATCTCTTCTCACACAAGAATTTTGAAAAGTAAGTTTAATTAATACTCATGAAGCATTTAGAAACTGTAGTAATGGGCACCACTGTAAAGCTTAGAAGGGAATTAGTAATGGCATCTTTACAACAGGATTTGAATGTCATCCAGTATATAAGGGACAGAGTAATGAAGAGGGGAAAAAAATTAAATAGCTCTTCTTTAATGAGCTGCATCCACTGTGTGAATTGAATGAGGCAGATGTCCTCTATCAAAAGAAATTCTTGTAATTTAATCAAAAGAAGCATCTGAATACATAATAACGTGAGTTCTGAAAAAAAACAGCACAGCAAATCTTAATTCTGGCATGCTTACCTTCCATGTGTTTGAGTTTTACAATCCTAATAATACTGCAAGCCACAACAATTCCCTGCAAACAGTCTCAAATGCTCTCATGTTTAAAGGAAACCAATCCATTCCATTCAAAAAGTAAAAAAAAAAGCCAGCAATTTTGAGGAAGGGGATAGTAAATAAAACAGAAAATGCAATTACACTGTTATGTTGTACCTTCTCAAGTTTTTGGTTTTCAATTTGATCATCATCTTTCAGAAAACTCATATTGTAACCAGAAAAGATAAAGAGGCAGGCAGTGGAACACCAGAAGTATTGAAGAGTTTGTGTATGAAGACACATTGAAAAAGCTCTGTGGCTCCAGGGATTATAGAGAAACTTATCCTCTCTGCTTCACTTCATCCAAACATGAATTACACTGGACCAAGCAAACAGTGATGACTCACTATCCCTCATAACAAAACGACAAGTAGGAGGTCTACAACTACCAAGAGACCAATTAGCAGGAACCTGAATGAAGAGATACCAGCCACAGCACTACAGATGCACCCACAGGCAACCTTACACAGCAGACAGCCAGGGGACTGACAGACCTTGTAGAGAGTCTTCCTTTGCACTTGTATACATTTCTTAGGCTTTCTCCTGGTCCCCACTGATGGCCCTTGTCAAACAAGAAAGACCACATCTTGACATGACACAGCATGGCTCTTCTCATATGATTTTACATCACAAGAGTTTGGCCACACAGCCAGGCAGACGAACAAACATATAATTTTTCCACTGTTACATCCAGCTCTAGGTCCCAGAGCTGATAGGAAGTGTGTGGAATATAATCTCATGCTAGTACATGTTCTAATTTGAAGAATGTTACGAGAACATTTAAATAAGAAATCTCCAAATCCCATGAGGTAGGCACTGTGTGTACTACAATGCTGACTTGACAGGTGGCAAGGTGAGCACAGACAACTGTTTGAATTCAGAAAAATGTCACTGATCCAAGATAAACTGCAGCAGATTAGGATTTTTAGGTAATATGAGAACAGTTTAAAATAGAATCCTCCTGCAGGAATTAACCTATAAATTACAACTGCCATAATTACTATCACTGACTACATGGACATCATTCAAATAAGCATGGAGTCTCAGGGCAAGACTGTGCTTCAAAATCCTCAATATGACATAAACCCAATCAATGATATTGTTCTAATACTTCCATACTGTGGAATTTTTCTGTCAGCATGTGACCACAGTCATGCCGTAATTCAGCTTTCCACTTGGTTTAAAATATTGACTGTGCTCAGAAATTTTCTGATTAAGAGCCTTGAGCTTTCATCCAACAGTACTCAGCTGCAGACTGAAGTGCTTAAGTCCAGACTTGAGTCTTCATGATGCTTTGATCACTGATTTCTACACTTTTTCAAATGTCTGTCAAATCAAGTTTTAGTTAAAACTGGTCCCAGTTTATGATAAATTAATTAAGAACAGATTATTATCTGCCATGATCTCCTCTCTTTTCCTTGTACATTGTTTCTTGATAGTGTGGAAACCAGGTGTACAAAAAACCTGAAAACTGTGAAGAGAGGGGGAAATAAATAAAAAAATCCATCCCTATAATTACATGTTCTCCAATAACATTAGCTCTGGTTTACTTCACGCATATGTAGTTTATTGTTTTTTTCCTTAACACATCCTTCTGATACTAATTACGGATTATAGGCTATATAGTATCCCACATGGATTAATTAAAATTGTGAGATAACTTGGGATTTGATGAATTTATATTAGATTTTTAGTCTTAATGTTGCAGTAACATTAGAGATTTATTTAAAGATGTATAAAGTTCTGGGTTATTTTTCCTGCCTACAAATACCCACTCATATCAATAAGGACTACATTCAAAGATCCAGGCACTGTGAAGATCAGGGAAAATAAACTAGTAAGTTGTATATATGAAGACAATCCAAATAAGTCAAATTTAAGTATTTTGCTGATTAGACACAGGACTGGGAATTTGTCTGCCTTCTCAGAATAAGAGATTGTCTAGCAATGTACTCTCTCACCTACAACAGAGGTCTCTAGGAGGAGACAATATGAAGAATATGAAGTGAAATCCTCCTGTTCTCAAGACTGGTAATGCAGATTTTATTTATTTCTAACATATTTAAATGGACTAAAGGAAGCAAAGCACAGCAGAGCACCGTCACTGCTGCCTGCACCAGATACATGCACGGATTTCAGCACCTCCTCCTCAGTGTTCTTTAAGGTAAATATGAAAAGTAGTGGTGAAAACCTAAATGAGGCAGGAGTTAAGAAGGCTATGAAAAACCCAACTTTGTTGATTTTAAGACTTTACACAATAAGAAGTATCTGAGCTTCCTGAAAAGCAAAGCTCTTTTATCATGTAGAGAAAAGACAAATGAGTCTTTCAGTGACCTTATTGTTGAGGTTTTTCCTCCTCCTGTATTTCTTTAAAATGACAAAAATGTATTTCTTCACTTTAACTAAGACATTAACCTTATGCAAGTGATGATATATTTAAACTTGATTCACCCAAGACTAACATATTTAGCAGACCAGAAAGATGAGAGAAGACATTTTTCAAGCATCCAGAAAAATTCCCAGTGAAATTTAAAAGCTACTTTGATTATATACGTTTAAGGATGAAAGATCAAATAGAATCCTTTTTGAATAATAATAATAAAAAAATACTTAAAAGAATGCCTAGAGGAAAAAAACCCTAAAACAACAGCTACATGCCCTGAAAATGAAGGAAATGAAAAGTCTAAGTTTCACTCTTTGAAAACAAATACTGACTAAGAAAATGTAATTTTCACTTTGCAAACATTTATCAGGCCATAACCTCCTCTAGGAGACTGGATAAATCTTGAATGCCTTAGGTGTGTGATGTTTCCCACGTACATTTTATGCACAAGGAACACACAGTTGTCAACAGCCCTTCTCTCAGGGCAGCCAAAGGCTCTCTCTTTGACACAAGCCAACTCAAGACTGCTCCCAGACTCTCTGGTTAATACCATGACAAGATGGAAGCGTCTGGAAAAACCAGCAACTCAATGGAATCTGATAGTCTGTCACTGCCTTAAGCTCTTCCCAGGTATTATTATGCCTTCTGGAACTACATAAGGAGATTGTTCAGCACTGGAGAGAGCAAAAAATGCCACCAGCTCAGCTGCTGTTCCTTCCAGTTCAGCATCTGTCTGTCTTCAGCTCTAACAGGGAGCTATAGCCTGTAGACATGCAGTTTTTATGTTGGTCCAAATAAATCATTCAAGAATCAAGTCCACAATTTCAGTGGCTTCTGCAACCTTTTATAATGGGCAATCCAGTCAGGTTGTCTGTGAAACTATTAGAGCCTTCAGTGTTGCAGGGTTTTTTCCAACTCCCACAGATGGGAGCTTTTTAAGTATATAGTTAACAAAAATAAAGTAAGAATATTAAGTCCTTAGCAACCACTGCAGTTTCCTAACAAGGTATCCAACACAGAGGTTTCAATTTCACCTTGGTAGTTTCTTGGTCTTGGCTGTACCACCTCTGAATATGATTTTCCATCCCCAGTTCTTCAGGATGTGAAAAAGATTTTAAGATGTTTCATTAGAACTCTCTTTCACATTTTCTACAATATGCATCTAATTACAACTGCTTTATATTTTTCATCCACAAAGATCATCAGAACCTATCTAATTTTTTCCCCCTAAGGAATTGTCCAAAATAAGAAATACATTTAACTTGTTTCCTTCCTCAGATCTCATTGCAAATGCAGAGACAGATTTGTATAGATAATCGAAACAGTAACAGTTCATCTGAATGCTATCAGAAAGAATGAAAATACTGTGTCATGATGGACCTGATACATTTATCCTTATAATCACTTTCTTGTTTAAAGAACTCCAAAAACAACAACAAATCCCAAACCACCCTGGAGAAATCCAAACTTAGAACAATTTCTCCTCTAGCCTGAAATGTCTGAACGCTCCCCAGTCAGATAAATTTGCTTTCTGTACTAGTCAGAATTCTCCTGCTAAAAATTCTGACAGATGCTATTTCGGCCTTGAGTGCTTTAGGTGATTCCACCAAGCCTATGAACAAGATAAATTTTTGATTTACTTTCTCAAAATGCAGAAGTTCATGAACACTTAGCTCTAAAACTCTGACTGTAACTCATTTAAAACTTGAATAACAATACAGGAATTTCAGAATACCATCCAACACAGGGAAACATCCCAGCATGCTTCCTTTTGTGGTTAATCGTGCCAGGAAAGGTATTTCCTTTTGACTATTGTTTCACTCATAGTCATGCTGTCTTTTGACTAATTAAAACCAAGATTAAAAGCAGTCTTCAGATACTTAGATAAAACTCTTGTGAATTTTTCCAGGCAAGATTCAGAGCAGCAATAAAAAGCCATTTGTGAAGAAGACGCGTACCTCCGGCTCTCCAACGGGCGCCCATCACTGGAGATGCTTCGGGGAATGTTGGCTCGTTCTGGGGGTGGCATTTTTCCTTCTCCTTTTCCAGAGCTAATCCTAGATGGTACTGGACTTTGGATTTGGGATGGTACCTGAGCCACATGAGGTCCCTGTCCTTTGCTCGCATTTCGCTGCCATTTATTATTGTTTCTGAAGGGAAATTTGAATTCATACGGCATTCCTTCATTTACTTTGTACTCCATCACTGGCATACGGTAGTTTTCTGAAGAACTCCTGGAAATGAAGAAATTTAATATGCAGCTATGAAAAATAATAATTTAAAAATGTCCTGTTCATAAGAAGAGAAACATGAAGACACGCAGAATCAATTCTATGAAAGTATGGTATTTTCCTTTTAAGAAATAGTTATTTAACAAATTTTAGAAGGCTCACACAAGAAAAAGGACTAGTGATGGTGAGAGTCTGACTCTTTATCCTGGTGACTGATCAACAACAGACTACCATGGAATCTGCCTTGTTGGCCTTGCCTCTGATTCTCACCCATTAACAACCATGTTGTCTTCATCACTGAACCACCTAGGCAATAAAAAATCAGACATTGCCTAACCCAATACCTGTCCTTATCTATCCCCCCAGAGGAGTTTATAGCCATCCATTCCAACATTCCAGCTGGTCATGTTGATACTCTTCATCTGACTACTGGGCTAGAAAAGCTAAAAAGATACATTAGAAGGGTATCTCCTCTTCTTGAACAAATCATGGGCTTTAAAACTTATCTGCACCCAGACAAATAAGACCTGAAATACTTTTTCCTTTTGAGACACACCTTTCTGATACACAGACATTAAAAGACAAGAGTCACATGAAATAAGGCACTATACATAATTTTCAAACACTTTTGGCTTTGGAGCACCTCAGCTGATAAATTTGCATATTATGAAAACACTTGCTAGAAACTGTAGATGCAAAACCCCGAAGATGCCCATCGCTTCCTGAGGAATAGTACAGCATAAAAATCTGATTGGAATAGGACATAAGCTAATACAGCCTACAAAAAAGCAGGGCAAACTTCTGAAATGAGGCACTTGGAAAAAGATGTGGTGATCTGCTTCAGTAAGGACAATTTTGGTATTTCTCTTAACAAATGTATATATCTCTGAGTGAATACTAATTGTGTATTTTTTATTCATGATTATTTTATCTACGTACATCACTCACTAATGCAAAGAAAAATAAAAAAAAACAGTAGAAAATTTTGAACCCATGGCTCTTCCTCTAAGCAATTACACCATTAGGTGTGAGAAATACTAGTATCTCTTCCCTGCAAAAACAAAAAACAAGACAGAACTTGTTATCTGGCCATGCTGACATCAGCAAGTTGCGCAGTCTAATAGGAACAGACAAAGTGAAGCAATTATTGCTGAGGTCTTGCTGCCCACAATATACTCATTTTGTGGTTTTACACTGGTCTACCCTCTAGCCTTGATGTCTAAATTGAATTATCAGTTGAAAGGCATGAGGTGTGCTTCTGAAGCACATGTAGGTCAGCTCCCCCTGAAAGTCTCCCAGGCCACTCTGACGAGACCCACTGCCCAGCAGACAGGGATGATCAGCAGATAAGGTCACACACAACAACTACAATATTGATATCCTTCATTTTCTCTTTTCTCTTCATCTTTCATGTCTCTGCTATTCTTTCCCTAGTACTTATGTACTTAGTTTGGGTTTCTCTTCCCCCCCGCTGCAATGTACTTACAGTTTAACAAGCAGGAATGCACAATTTTCTCTTAATGCTGTGTCCTTAGCTTCAAGGCCAGCAATCAGTCCACTAAATGAGTTCAGTGGCAATGTTTTAATAGAGACTTGACCATAACAAGGCCTGCCTCTGCACAGAGCACGAGAATGTGAATTGGGGTATTTGGATATGTTTTTTGTGTCTCCTACTGACCTTGTACGTGTGCCTGTTGCCAAGTGAGCTTGTCTAACTGCACCTCTGATCTTCCTCCAACTTCATGCCAAACACTTATTAGCATAGGGACTGCTTCTCATATGAATGTAGTATTCCATGCAGAAGGCATCTTCATTTTAGTTATGGTCTGCAGAAGTTACTGCAGAAATACTCAGTGACCTCCAGAGGACTCAAAGAAAGAACTCCAAATTGCAGAAAAATGATTGCCCAAAGAGAAACTGCTTTGTGCAAATACTTAACTGAAGTCTCTAGTAGTATAGGTAGGATAGCTACAAATTCAAGATACAGTTCTTGAACTTTTATGATTTTGGATAGAGCAAATGGAGGGATCAAAAGTTGCTTTATGGAATTTTATAACTTGCAATAACCCACCATGAACATTTGCTCACTAGATGGCAACAACAAAACTGAATAGGGTATTTCAAAAAGTGCAGTCATTTTTCTTACTATTATGGGTTTGGATACACTAAAAGTAAGCCTGTTTTGGCTGTACTTAATTTAGTTCAGAAATAATAGGATCTGTGCTTTCCACACTGATTTTTCTGCTCTAATCCTTTCATGATGATTGCAGCTGAACTTTCCATTTGCTCAGGCTGCTAAATACTGCACAAAAGCTTTCCAAATATCTCATGAGTGACCTTATGCCACTGCTCATTTTAATCCCTGACATGTATTCAATTTTCCACTGACAACTAAAGGACAAATAAAACTCCTTTTCTCTTTGCTCCTCTTTTGCTAGCATTTACAAAAGGAGTTTATATTGCTTACAGTAAAAAAAAACAAACGTGGATTTTTCTTTTATACAAGTACCAGGTCTTTTCTCAGAGACACAATTTCATATCAATATAATAAATATATGTTAAAATTCAGCTCCAGCCTTAAGTATACAAATATTTGGCAATACAAAGGCATAGACTGATTAAAAAAGAGCAGTGCAAAAATGGTCACTTGGTCTCTCACTCCAAGGAGCCCTTTGAACTTTGGTAACTGTACTTGCTTTTGGCAAACCTATCTGCAGCCTTCAGGTAGCCTGCAGGCAATTTTTTTCTATTAAACATCATTCCATTTTAATCATATAGCAGCATTTCTAGGATACAAATACAGGATGTTAGGAATACACAATTAGACTTAGTGATGTGGCTGAAGGCTACAGACAATGCTGAGAATTCATAAAAATTATAAAAGCTCTAGTGGGAATGCAGGAAAAATGGAGGGACTTAATGTCCAGTTAAAGAAAAAAACCACACATTACTGCTTATTTCTGATGAAACAACAGTTTTACACAATAAAAGCAGCAATATAATTGACATGCGCTTCAGGCTTAATACAGATGAGAAGTGAGAGAGATGCAACAAGACCTATGGAGTAAAGAATTACCATTTGCAGCAATTTCTCTGGCCAGATCCATACCTTTGATAAACCCTCACAAACCCTTACTGTGCAAATAGAAGTAGGTAAGTCTATTCCTACCTTTCAAGGATTATATCCACAGGCATTACAAACTACCAGCAAATGGGGAAGCAGACAGGAACATGTACAATCAATTTTGATGCATGCTAAACACACAATCATGACTAAAAAGGTGTTTGATTTCCATGTGAAATTCCATGGTTACATGAACTTCTTCAGGCATGTTATTACATTTTGGTATTCAATGAATATTTGGGGGGCATGGAGACTGAATATGGGCAGTTTTTCCTGCCCTCCTCTTCCAGCCTTAAAATACTGGATGCTGTATTACAATCATACCATATTTTTTTGGAGGCTAACACTCTGTTGTGGTGGTTCTTCCCACAAAACAAGATACAACTTCAGAGCAAACACAGCTACTGCAAAACTACCTGCGTGGTGTGCAGTCCTCATAGGGAGGGACGATGACGACCTTCACGGTAACTGATGTCCTGAGCAGATCAATCATTTGCTCGTGGCTCAGGGTGGCCACGGCCACCTTGCAGATCTCCACCAGGCGGCTGCCCTGGCGCAGCCCCGCCTGCCAGGCGTAGCCGTAGGGCTCCACGTCCGCCACGATGCCCTCGTAGTTCACGTGGAAACCCAGCTGGCCCAGGCCATTCCTGCGCAGAGTCATCTCCACTGTTTCACAGCCCTTGGTCACAAGCTGGGAATTGAAATGGAGATAGAATTTAATGCATTCAGGCACCTCCCTGGGCTAACAGAGGTTTAGGTGCTTCAGTTTTGAATAACCAGCTCCCAAGGATCATGGTGGGACATGATCAAGGGATATATACTGCAGTCCTAGGTAGGTAATCAGCTGAAATGAGTCTTGTTACGCAAGCTAATATTTTCAGTACAATCTGGTTACTTAAGTTCTGCCTTGGAATTTTTACTGCAACCACAGGAATTTTAGAAGATACATAGCAGCACACAACAGAAAACAGAGTTACACAAGCATCTCTGTCTTTTACACTTCAGTAACCAAAAAACATGCCCCATTTCTGGCTCTCAGGAAACGGCAAAATGACTTTTCAGTCAAAATGTGGTGGCATGCAGCTAATCAACACAGTAAACTGGGGACTATGCCAACTCTTCCATATACCATGAGCATGAACATCATCAAGAGCAATTTACCAGGGCTTAGGTTTCCTTTTCTTCTGGTTGTTATACAACTACAGTTGTGAAATTACAGGGAAGAGAGTGAAATGTAGCACATTCTTTCATAACTTAATTGGATATAAAATGAACATGGGCAGATGTTTTATAGGGAGACACCATGATTCATTGCATTTTTAGTTTATCACATGCATTCAGAGAATATCTCAAGGTTGCAGTGGGGATTGGGATGGCACCCTGCTGGCAACATAATAAGTTAGTCTGAAAGATATTGCAGATTCATTTGAAACAAGACACAGCAAGCCTGTGAAACAGAGAAAGGAAAGGAAAACAAGGAGAAGAAATAATGCGACACTTCTGCACTTGTGTAGGAGCAACTTATGCATCTGAAGGACCCAGTCTTCTTAATATATTAATACACAAACACAGGCAGCTAAGACTAGTTGATATCTGATAAAAGTGAAACAAATATCCAGTTTTGAGAAACAGAAGCAGGGAAGTCCTTATAAATTTCACTGCAAACAATTAAAATAGTTTTCAGAATCCCAGGCATTATTTAAATTGAAGCTTTACTTGGCCAAGGGGTGAGAGGAGAAAACAAAGAAGGGGAACCAAGCAAGAGAACACATTCTAACCTCCAGCCTTTTGACGATCTCTTTGATGTCATCAATGTTGCTGATGAAGCTCTCCAAAGAAACACATTCACCTCTCTCATAGAATATTTTGATATTTGTGTCTGTTGAAGTCCATCCTATCACATCTCGACAGGAGCAATTGAACACCACACTTTTTGTGTCCTGTTCAATGAGGACTACAAACTCATTAGAGATGCCTAGGAGACAGTCTATTTCCATACCCTTGCTGTAGTCTTTTGCATGGACACTCCAGACAATAGCACCAGAACTATAGATCTCTGCTCCTGGATAAGGTTTGGACTTCTCCTTCTTTTTTGAAGCGAGTGAGATGAAGGGGAACTTGCCGGAAGGGTCAATGGGTGTGTTGGTGACATTCTTCTCGGCCAAGTCTTTCAAGTACTCTTGCCGGGTCCTGGTGGCCATCGCGCGGAACTTTTCTGATTTATGAGCAGCATTCTCTGCATTAATGACTTTGGCTAGTAAGAAGTCCCTGAACACATTTGATTTAGGAAATGTGACTCCTTTTGGAATAGGTGGGCCAAAGGATGGTACGTCTCTGGATCTTGTCACAGCAACACTAAATAAAATAAAAGAACAAGGAAGAAACAGAGAGTTTCACTCTAGACAAAATCAGCAGTTTTTGCTTACAGACAATACATTCCCTCTCTTTTTCTTCTCTTTTCTCAAAAATATGCCTAAATTTACATATTAAGGTTGCCAGTGTGGAGGTTATGCCCCCTTTAGTGTATAAACAGAAGTCCACTTTTTTGCATATAGGCATTTTTGAGTTATTCCCAGTACCACAAGCTCAAAAAGAGCAAGTACAAAACCGTAGGGTTTTTTTAAATAAGTAATCACTCATGTAAGGCAGTTCTGAATTTTGCTTGGTTTTAGTATAAAAAGAAAATTTCTAACTCACAGTATTAGAAAGACTACTTAGAATGTAGTTACTTAATGCTGAAAGGCTCATCTGAAAACAGTGCCAAGTCTATGATCAACACTAGAAATATAGATCAAATGAACACATTAAAAACAAAGGCAATGAAGTCATCTCACAAGGCCAGTTCCACTGAGAAAATCATCTGGTGACTGAATGCATATATATATATACACATTCATATATATACATCACATTACTGTTTTACATTTCTGGACTGAAAACCTCACTAGCTGATAGTATATGCCAGTGATAGAAGATGACTCCAAAAATACCAGAAATAAGAAGCTTCTGAGAAGTTCAGAAATACACAGTAGACAGAGATATGTTCTTTTTCAACTCCTCCTTTTAATTCCAGTACCAAGCGATGGACTGACAGTAATATTGCTTTAGGCAACAAGGGAACAACTTAGCTATTCTCAATTGTTATTTTGATATAAATCAGATGAGAATTGTTTGGAACCACTGAAGATTTGACATTCCAATCCAGTATCATTCACTTGGCAAACTATCCTAAGAGACTGGAACACTACTTTGACAGTTTTGTGACAAGAAATGTTCCAACAGTTCAAACAAGATTTCCCACATATCTGTAATTAGATCTGAAAAAGCATTAACTAACTTTGGCCAAGATACCATGGTAATGGAAATAAAGAAGAATAGGATAAAACTTGATAACATTAGAAAAGTACGTGGTGTTTCACTTAGAACGCTGGCTGGTACTATTTTCACATTTTGATTTTATCTGAATTCTTAAACATAATCACAAAAATTCCCCCCAAAAAACCAGTAACTAAGATTTCGGAGTAAATCTTTTGAGGGGACATACAGAAACATCGAAAGTAAAAACTAAGTCACCCAATCTATAACCGTATCTTCTGGTTTTCAGTGGTAGGGTGTTTTGTTTGTTTTGCTTTTGCTGTTCTCAATTGCTTGGGGTTTTTTTTTTTCCTTTTTTTTTTTTTAAATTATTATATTTTCTGGCAAGTGATATTGAAAGATGTCATTACTGTCATATTTCCTCCACATGTATGCCAGCATATCTCAAAGTATGCAACAGGGGGTGCTCATGAAGCAACTATCTGACTCATCTTTAGTGGTCCTGAAGGGTCTGTTATTAAGAAATGGAAGCCTAAGCTTTAAACACAATTACTGGATGCAATGAAAATCTACCAGAAACTCCAAGTAAGATTTTGTTTGGTTCAGTTTTCAGTGTCAGGAATCAGAGGGATAAGAATTCAATCTTTAACACATGCTAGAGAAGTTTTAAAGAGTGAGCAATGCTCAGAGATGCCAGACTTTTGAAATACTGTTTATCTTAGTTGGGAGAGAGAATCACTGGCCAAGACAGTACTTGATTTTATTCCTTTTATGTAGTTTTTAAATATAAATTCCAGTACATTTTTATGCTATATGGTTTCCTGTTTTGTCTAGAATTATGAATCCATGAAACTGTTCCAAATAATTCAGTGAAAAAGAGGTCAAACTTACTTTGAAAAGTTTCCTACAAAAACTTTTCATAATAGAATTCTACAAATTTAGATCAAGTGTTTGCCCTGAGAGGACAGGAAAAAAAAAGTATTTCTATCTTAAAGACAATATAGAAAACATACAATGTTCTGGTGGTCTTATGTATCAAAATAAACACTGACTGTTTTTCATACCTGTTTCACCTCCCCTTGAAGTTTAGGCTGTACCATCACTAAAGCCAAAATTACAATTAGTCACCAATAAGGTTCCAGCCCTTGTAGCTGTAAACACTTGAAAAATGAGGTGATTCAGGAGTCTGAAGGTCAAAAATAGAACCCTCAGGTAGTTATTTTATAACAGTTTAGCAAGTATCAATCTTTCCCATGCCTTTTAAAAGGAAGAAAATACATGCAGTCATATTACTTAAAGTCACAGACAAAAGCAGATCTATGTTGTAATATGCAATTCAAGTGGAAGATGCATCTGCAGTCCTTGTGGATGCATATCCTAGGCTCCCTTTGCTGCAAAATAATTTTATGTACAGGGTACAAGCTAAAACATACATCTAAGAATTTAAGAACAAGCCGTGTTCATGTAAATTATGCAACAGTTGAATTTTTCAACAAGCTGCCTGAAAGAGTATTAACATGAACATTCTTAGTCTAGGAGAGTTAATACATGTACAAAGTTCAGCATCAATTTCAGAAATGCTCTGTGAACTTTACCAAAAAGTCTCAAGGAGAGAAAAGCCTTTAAGTCATCTGTATGCACTCAAAAAGTAACGAATACACCAACTCATACACAGCAGCCATAGATTCTCCTCTACATAAGCATTTGCCTTAATAAAATACTTAAGTGAATATTTCTATTTCAGGAAAAACAAGTTAATTCTAAGGCTACCTTGCTCTAAATCCACTGCTTTGACATTTCATATTTTAAATGAAAATGCTTTACAGAAGTTTTCTGAGATCAGTCAACATTTAAAAATTAAAATACTTTAATAGTTCAGTATATAATAAAAGTAAGAACTTTCACTGATAGTAAAAAGAAGTTTAACTCAAAAACATAATTTCTATATACTTGCAATTCGGTTTAAAAATTATTCTAATAGGAATATCATCTTGCAATTCTTTATCACGCGTTACAATCAATTACCATTTTCTATTTTAATCATATTGACTTTAAGTTCACATTAAGACTTCGTTTTTGCAGCATAATTTTCTGTCATTTCTTTCTTGGATTGAAATGAGATAAGAAATGAAGATATTTCAGAGAGCTTAGCTTTCTCCTGAAAGACTAAGTCACACTTTTTAACTGTCTTCATTTAAAAAATGGAACATAAGCTCAGATGACCAAATTATCAAAGCAAAAAGTGGAAGTGTTTTTTTTCTTTGTTCTATTTCTTTCCATGCAAAAATATTCTTCCAGCATACTCTTAATGAAGAGAATAAAAAGGAAGTGAAAAGGGAATTCTAAAATAATTTCCAAGTGCCTGATAAGCACATGTATGTGCACATGTGGGTGTGTGTGTACTCACACCTGACAGCAGCAGTTTCCTCACTGGGCTTGTTTCATCTACATATTGTGTGTCTGTTTACCCCGTGAAAAAGCACTAAATTCACATGACTCAAAACCTCCTTGACCCTCATTTTTCATGACATTTCCCTACTGAGAATTTAGGAGAAGACTGATAGCTGGCTTTGCACTCAAATTGCATGTGATCAGTGACTGCAGCAATAGGTACCTGTAACAAACGCTGTCAGTGCAGGGACCGTGCACCCTCACAATGACAAAGACGTGCTGGAAATGAGATCGAATGTTCTTTGGGCTGAAGGGTTGTGCTCCAGGCTCCTGGAAAACTATTGTCACAATATCATTCCCAATATGTCGTTTTCTCAGAAGCTTTAATGAGGGAAAAAAAAAGGGTTAAAACAGACTTCTCACAAATTTCCAATTATTTATCTCTCTTATTATAAATTACTATCGCTCATTTTCTATCCCAAAGTGATACTTCAAGCTGAAAACTGAAACAATTGAGGGTTATATAACAAGTACCAGAATTAGCTGTTCACCTAATAAATTTGAGGCATGGTCCTTTTCATAACAACTTCATTTCTATATGTAGCACAGAGAGTGAACTTATCAGGGAAAATTTTAAGCTAAACAAAGGCGGAAAAACAAATCCTGTGAGTGTCAAGAGTAATCAGTGATACATAGAAGCAGGAAAACATCCCCCATTCCACACATTTTTACAAGCCAGTGGTAGGCTCTACTTGAAGTTGAAAATAAGTTGTCATCGTCCTTAGGACACATTATAAATAATTTCCTGGAAGGCTTCTTTCAGTAAACACAAGACTACACTACAAGAGAAGATGAGCTACAAAGCTGTAGAAGATTTAGTGTACAAAAGCAAACTAAAAAAAAATATGTTATCTTTTACTGTAAAACAAAAATCTCTATTTTATTTGCAGAGGTACAAAGCACCATTTCTAGAAAAAAATGGGACCACCCACCCCTTACCTCTGTGTATATTACAACTTAATGAATGCAAACCTTAAAGGGCAGTTGAATTAGTTGTAGAAGGTTTAAAATTATTTAAAATCATCAGGTACACTGTGGTCTTTCTGACGTGCACTACTGACATTATTGCATACTCTTTACATCAAAGTAATGCACAATTAAATAGAAAACTATCCAATGGAGAAAAATCTGTGATGTACCTGCAATCATCTGCTTCGGTCATCTCCCTGACACAGAGACAGTGACCTTCATTTTTGATTTCTTAAGTGTTTTTCTTCACAAGTAACAAGTAAAAGTTGTCATAAATACTCTGCTTCTGAGCCTGTCTTACCTGTTGCTTGTTGTTTGGAGTATATGGCAACATAGTAGAAACATGGAACATGATTTCATAGTCCTTGTATGTTGTGTACAGAGAGTGAGTACCTGTTGAATCAGCTGCAGTTAAAGACAACAAAAGTATTACTTAAAAAAAGTTTAAAAATGAAGTTTCATTATTATTTAAAAAAAACCCAGCAAAATAAGAATTTTTATTAATCCTCAATCCTAGCTGAAATATCAGCAAGTAAGAACTTATTCAGAGTTTATTCACCTGCCAAAGCAAGTGTCACATAAAAACAGCCTGTGCACTTTTGCATACTTTTCCCAGACAAAAACTTGTTAGGAATAGGGAATTGATACCAGAAGACCCTGAAGAAGACCTAAGTGTGAAAAGTGACAACAAAGTCTGAGATAGTTTTCAGGCACCACCCAATACCTTGGAATGAAACTGAGCTGTAAGGAATGTAAAAAAAACTTCAGAAAGGAATGCAGACAGATACTGAAAATTAATACCATGATCTCATGCATAATTAAGCAGCAAAGGACCTATAACCTACAGTAAGAACAGGATGAGTTCTCTTAAGCATAAACATCAGGACTTATTGTCCTGATGTTGTAATGGACTTGTAACAAATTAACTGTAATGAAATCAGGTAGCACCTTCACTAGAGGAACTTCTTTATGGACAGGAACAGTCAAAACCCCAAACAGGATGCCAACGTGTTTATAACTGATGATAGAAAAAACCCACAAAAATGACATCATGATGCTGATATATTAACCTAAAGTAATCTCACCTGTTTTGAGTTCTGGCCACCCTATTTTAAAAGTTACAGAAGAAAGAGAAAGGATCCAAAAACAGGCCACGGAAATAATTAAATGTGGGTGGAGAGACTTCCATGTAAAGAGAAAATTATAAAAACTAGGATTATGAAGTTTAGAAGAAAAAAAAAAAAGAGGGGGATATTGCTCAGTTTACAAAGTGTTGGTTGAAAACAACACTTGATTACAAATTGTGAACCTGTTTTCACTTTATTTCATTCTAAAAACTGACCTTGAAAAATGTTCCATTAATTTAAACATAACACATTTAGAGATAAAATAGTGAGTATATTCTATTAAAAATACAACTTATGTCCACAATGAAAAAAGGCTGCTTTTAAACATAATTTGAAAAATAACTAGCTTTATATATGGAAAAAAGCATTCTGGCTATTTGAAGTTATATAAACATGCTACTAAATTATGTAATCCCAGCTATTTATAACAATGTGTTTTTAAAAGCTGTTAAAAACTAAATCTTGCCATTTTCATTAGCAGAGAGATCCCGTTACTAAGAAGATAACAGATTTGAGATTTGTAATGGACTTACAGTAATATAAATATACAGTTTATTAACCCAGATTTTGAGTATAAACTTTGAGAAGTTTGTTCCCTGTCAGATTCAGAATAATAAAACAGAGGTAGCTTTACTGTAAATGAAACACAAAATGATCTGTAAAATGAAATGGGAAGTTTTCTACATTGTAAGCACAGAGATTTTGTGCTTCCAAATCACCTATCTATAATGAAAAGGGAATTAGAAAGAAAACATTCTTACAATCTAAATCTCAATTTTAATAATTTAATATTAATATTAAATATGCTAATTATTTTCTTTTTAATGCTGATTAGAACAGCAACACAGCTGAAAGGGGATCACAGCAGCCTCTGTCCTCTGCCTGATCACTGCAGTGCACACCCAAGGAGGCAGATACACCCAAAAGTCACATAAACATCGATGTAACTTCATAACAGCTTTATCTGTTGAAATATAGATACACTCATTTGTACACCACCTTTTTGAAACAGAGCATACAAAAATATTACAAATAATTGGAAAGGGGGAGGAGCAGGTGCAAAAAGATAGGGAAGTGAGACAGGGAAAGGCAGGCCCCAAGAGAGGGGATGGGGCTCAAAAGGTATTGGGGGAATAAAACAAAGCAATTCTGACAAAAAATATTCTAGAACATCTACATATTTAAGCAAAACTTTCAACTTTCCTGGCAGGATTTTATTTTAGGCAGAAAAATGTTTCCTGAGAACAGCACTGATTCTGCAAACTAAATAATCAAGCTACAATCCAAGTGACACATTTAATAATTTCAATTATTTCCAAGCACTTTACAGTTTAAATCTCTCCTATTCAAATGCAACTACCAACAGAAATCCATATGCACAATAGACTGTGCATCTCTCTCACCATTCAGCTTTTTTGAAGTCCAGAATACTTTTCCTGAAGTACACCTCCAGAATTGCAGGTGTTTGCTTTAAATCAAATCATAGCTATTGCAATAAAATCCAAGACTGTGCACTGGAATAACATCCATCATTTCAAGGTCAAAACTGCAAGCCAGCACTGCAATCTACTTCAATTTCCTTCTATTTAATAGAGGCCTGAGGGATCTTCAAATTCATTAGCACCTTTTTACACTGAAGACATCCCCTTTTGGCCAACAGTTTATGGCATAGCTATTCATGATGCTTTCCCAGCCTTGTCCCATTACTGAATCTGGCTGCTTAGCTGAGCAGCTAATCCTTTTTCCCTTCCATCATTAATCATCTCTAAAAATCCACCTTAGTCTTCCGTCCTTCCAATGATTCTCAGCTATATTCACAAGGATTAACAGATTCACATTTGAAGTGTCTTTTTTCTAACACCAATAGTGCTCAAAACTGTGGGTGATACCACCAGCATACTGCTGACTGAATCCACGGGACTTTGTCACCCTGCTTCTACAGCAGGTTAAACTCTGTGCTAGAAAACTCTATACAAATCCTTATGAGTAGAAAACCTGACTCCCTGTTTCAAAGAAAAACATTCCAAGGAATTGTAGGAGAATGAAAAGTTACACCGATAAGGCAGGACAACTGCAGTAAGGTTCACAATAAAAAGCATAAGAACAAATATTTTCAGAGCTTAATGTTGTTCCTCTCTACCTTTGCTTTGTCAGCAGCTGTCAACACAGCTCTTCTGTCATACACAAGGATTACACCAAGTACATGATACCCAAGTTGTTTTTAAACAGAAATGAGGACAGGATCTTTCATTTTGTACCATACAAAAGTATATGTGTAACACAAACACAGAGAAATGCAGATGGACTTTCCTCCATTCCTATTTCTGCTTCTTAAGCAGCTTAACATCTTATGATTTGCTGGTCTCCCAACAAAAGTCTCAGACCCAAGAGTAAATCTTTATCATTGTTTCCACAAGGTTGGAAAGATGTTATATATTGCAAGTTAAGAAGGTAATCTATATTATTCCATTACAAACACTGGCGTTTCTTGACAACCCCTAAATGAAATGTCAACTCAAAGTCCATTAACTCCCTAGATTTTATTATTTACTTAATAGCTTATGGTTTTCTATTCCTATGCCTTAATCAGAAAGTCATGCAGTATATAAACATCTAATACAGAAACCTAAAATTATTAGCTTAGTTTATAATCTTACCAAATTGATAAATCATAAAATTCCCCACTCATATTAATCACCTTCCCTTATTTCCCACATGAACCACACTACCACTCTGTTGGACACACAATCCTTGTTACCAGGCCTAGCATTATCAAGGTGATCCCACTTACCAATTTAAAATATTGAGAAGTAAGACTAAGTGAGGGGGAGGGAAATAAAGCATGCATTACCACTGGAAAATAAAGTAAAATAACTGAAGCTATAATTTGAAAGATCACTGTGTGATGTTTATTACTTTAAAGTGATGCCCATAAGCTTCCTAGTCACTGTGAAAAAGGTGACATTTTCAAGCTCTATTTCCTATCCAAAGTCTGCAGGCTGCCAGGAGATAGATAGACTGTTTCCCCTCTGGTAATTCTAGAAATAAACAAACAAAACTTGAAGAGTAGCATCTCTTTTTCACAGTGGTACTGGCAGAGATCCAAAACTAAAGCCCTTGAAGGATCCAAAACTTAAATAGGCTTTCAAATGAGATTCCTCCTTTTAAAGAATTAGCTCCGTTATAGACGCTTACTAATTAGGACCCCAACTCTAAAAGTTTCTAAAAATAACTGTTCTGAAACTGCCTTTTGCTAGAGCAACTTTACTTTTTTAAACTTGCATAAATTAAAAATATTTTGAATATTTCCAGAGTACATAAACAAATGGGCTCATCTCCACACAGAGAAAAATCCACATCTTACATCATGCAAGTGCTTTCCACAGCTTGGAAAGTATTGTCAAAGGTACAGAAACTGGCAAAGCAGTCTACTAGATCTGACCTTTCTGACAAGTCAATGAACAGACATTTGTTTTTAAGCACATCTTTGCAATCAATTGTGCTTCCACTGGACAGAATTCTTGCGCAGGAGAATTTCCTGAGTAGTGAGACTGCAAGAACTATTTCAAGACAGGGCTCTCCAGCAACAGAAGAGCACAGAGCTGGAAGATGGAGAAGCTCACTTCCTAGGTGTTTCAACAAAACCTATAAACATAAGTCACAGTAGAAAACCACAACCCCCTCCTTTGCAGGTCTCTGTGTTAAGGCCAAGACAAAAAGACCAACTGATTACTTAGGGCAGCTATCGAAAAATGTATTGCCTGGCTGTATTCTGCTTTTCACATATTCCCCACACCTGAGGTGTAGCTCTTGTGACCATCTCTGGTCTTCCCCTACCACAAAGTGGCTTTTTTCCCCATTTCCTGTGTACAATATGCTTTAAGTGTTTCCAAATGCAGCTATCCAAAGAGCTAAGTGCTGTGCACCCAAACATAATCTCTTCCAGCATTTCCATCTGTGCTTTGCACACTGGCAAAAAGGAGAACATACCACCATCAAGATCAGTTAGAAATGTTTGCTGCCATTGTTCACATTTGCTCTGTCTAAACCTACTCATTAAGAACTCATGCATGCTTACAGATAGTTGTGTGTTTTTTCAGTAATCCTGCAGGCAATCTAACCCAAAAGATTTCAGACAACTTAAGAGTTCCCAAGCAGTTCTGGCTGATGAGGTTTCACATATGTGAGGCTGAAAGATAATGTAGGAAATTCCTTCATGAAAGCAGCAGTTTCCACTTAGAGGATTTCCTGTCCTCTAGGACCATACTCAAGTGTTCACATGAAGACTTTTTCTGGTTTTAGATACTGAATGGAGCTGAGTGGGTCTACTGGGCAATGTGAAAAAGATATGACAGCTCTCAAGATGGATGAGAACCTTCATTACAAGAAGATAACTCTCAAAACCAGAAGAGATTCAGCCAACTTAAAGGTTCCATTCAACAGGTGCTAGACTGCAGTACATTAACTCAGAGCCTGACAAAATTCTTTCTTTGAGTCAGAAGTAACAAAAAGAAATTCAAAACATGTCTAGAAAATGTTCTCCTGTTCAGAAGAAAATGCAGAACAAGTATTTAGAAGACATTTACAGCTTTCTTGGGTATATTTGAGCAGATGAATCAACTCAATCATACAGCATTTACACATACTAGAAAACAGTGTGTGTGGACTGACACCAAAATATGGGTTATTTTGCCTTTTTTTCCACACCTTAACTAACCCAGAAGAAAGGGAAGAGAGCATCTTGCTTTAATGACTGAAAGTAACAGTCACAACATAAAACCAGAAGCTAAATAAATGTTTTCTCTGTTTTCCATATCCATTTGATTTTGACCTAGCTTATCTTTATAACCAATAAAATGACAGTTCAGAGCTGTTCAAAAGGAAAACTCACCTTGAGAATTATACGTATTTCCTACAAGACAGCTGGTGAAGGGTTTTTCCCAAGGGCATGTAGCAATAGGACAAGGGGGAATGATTTTAAACTGAAGAAGGGCAGGTTTATATTAGAAATTGGGAAGAAATTCTTTACTGTGAGGCACTGGAACAGGTTGCCCAGAGAAGCTGGAAGTGTTTGGAGCCAGGTTGGATGGATCTTTCAGCAACCTGCTCTAGTGGAAGGTGGTCCTGCCCATGGCTGGGGGGTTGAAATAAGATCCCTTCCAACCCAAATCATTTTATGTGTCTATGAAATGCCCTCCAGGGAGGAACTACAACAAAGGGAATATAAGTATTGCAAATTTAAAAAAAGCAAGTTCAATGTTAAATATGTGCAAAATCGGTACTAATTAAGGTTTAAAACCAAAGGAGGCTTTAGAACCCTCTGAGGATTGATGATCAGACTGGTTGTCATGGGTTGAAATAGTATCTCTCTGCTAGGACCTTGGAATTCTATGGAAAGGACAGGGACCTATGAGGCGGCAGGTTTTAGATTTCACATGCAGTTCTAACCATTCGGAAAACAGAAGGCGACTTTTGGTAATACCCATATAAAAGCCGAAGCTGGGTTGGAGACTTCCCCTTTCCCCCTGCCCAACGAGCAGTAACACGTGGGCAGCTGAGGGGAGCCTGGACCCAGCCGGGGCTCCGGGAGCTGCTGCCCGGAGGGGAGTCAAGTCTGCAGCTCGGCGTGTCCGGGGCCGCGGCGAGGATCAGAGGATCAGGGCTGGTCGTGGCAGGACCATGCCCTGGCCTCCCCGGCTGCCGGCATGTGGGAATGCAGAAATTATTTTATAGGTTTTAGCTATGAGTATAGTATAGTTTTAATTGTAACTTTAGTGTAGTTTTTAGCTACCCTAGGTAAGCCCCCTGTCCTGGAATTCTTTTCTTATCATAAGTTGATAAGAGTTTCTATGACAACTTTGGTCTCTGCCCAGAGACTCCTTCCCATTGGTCCTTTTCCCCGGCCCATCTTTTTTATGTATCCTTTCTCCCTCTGTCCATCACTGAACTCTTATCTCCAAGGTCCAGAACCTTCAGAGACGATTTGGCCAGCAGTTGGTAGATTCCCTAGAGACCACTCCCCAATTTACCTCAGATTTGTCAGTGTTTAGGTAATTTAGTTGGCATTTATTACTTTGCTTTGTTTTATTGGTTTACAACTTGTATAAACCTCTTGAACTTGCCCTGGACAAAAACCCCTTGCAGCCCAGGTTCGCGTTCTCTCCTGAGGCACCGGGCCTGGGGGTCAGGGGCTTCCCCTGTGATCCCTGAATAAAACCTTTGTTCCCTGAGCCTCCGAGAGTCCCCTTTTTCATCTATATCACGGCCATGACAGCGAAAGTCGAGGTGCTGCAGAGCCAAGAACTCACACATTGATTCTGTTGTGGCGTATCTGAGCTAGCAGGTGGTCCAGCCTAACACCGGGCTGACCAGAGAGAGATCTGCACCCCAACACCGGCACCCCTGGCCCGGGAGAAGGGTGGGATCCCCACTCTATGCTGGGCCTTACAGAGCAGCTGCCAGCGGCTGCCACCATCAGATCGAGGGAGGGAAGACAAGGTATCCATCATGCCGGCCTGGGCAAGCTTACCTCCTTCCTGACACAGATTGAGACTTTAAACTCTACCTCTTCTCGGAGATGAGAGAAAAGGCCTACTTGGAGACATGTGGAGGGACAATATGGAGATCTCCAAGTCAGTAAAAGATGAGTGACATTTTTTTTAAGTAATAAAAATGACAAGTTGCCTTGGTTCTGGGCTGAAAATCTCCTGTGGATTTTGGTAACAAGATAATATTTTAAATCGCGGACAATATAAATTGGGGAGATGATTTTTGGATTTGAGCAAAGGTATCTGTGATGAATTGAGTGAATATTTTTGTGCCTCCATGAGAGGTTGAACAGATGAGAAGAAGCCCTCTGCCAGTGAAGAAGTGAGAAGACCATCTCTGTTCCCTGAGTTGAAAAAGATCTATTGTTTTTTTTGAAACAGCTCATTTTTAAAAAGTACTACCCCAATTTGTGAAATCCATGGCCCATAGGTAGTCAAGGGAAAGGCTGCGTGATATGGGAAGGTCCACAAATGCAGATTCTCTGGGTGGGCTGCTTTTGTGTGAAAGTTACCAAACCACAGGAGTGACTTCTCTCTCTCAAAGACTGAATAAAAGACTGTTTTATAAGTGGTACTGACCTGGAGTTCAGAGTTTTGCCTCTTTACATTGTTTGTAGAAAATGAACAGTTTGCAGTGAGAGGGTTGGTTTTAGAAATTAATTTGCGTTGGGGTTGTTTTGTCTTTTCTTATTTTTCTCCTCTTAGTGTATGTTAATAAAATCTATCTGGTTTTGCTTCTAAGTTGAGACTGCTTTTGCCTTTTTCTCCCAAAATCCTTTCTCAATTAGCAAACAAATTCGGCAAATGTAAAACTTCCACATAAATGGTGCCATGACTCAGACAAGCAAACCTAAACCAAAACACGGGTCAAGAATTGCCTGAGGAGATGGCAACACAATTGCAGTAGGAGCTAAGGAGAGAATATAGAATGATGGAGCATTAAAGCACAGCAAGGTACTCTATTTGAGCCAGGAGACCCATCACAAGACCACAGCTTCTCTGCACTAAAGCTGATTAATGTTTTTCCGCTTTCATGAATCAAACTCCGTATTTCATTTCCTTTGCTACAAGTGAGCAAAACAGCAAAAGATCTCCATAGGAACTGGTTAGCTCCAGTACTCAAAGAAAAAGAATACAAGACAGAATTTCCCCAAGTAATTTAAACAGATCTACAAACTGAATACAGCATTGCTAGCTGATAAACAGGTATTCCACATGACTGATTCCAAATGCAGGGAGCTTCTTTTATAGTTATGGCCACCCAGGATCATACTACCACTGCATTTTGTTGCAGTATGTTTTACAGTTAGAGCTGATAACATAGCTGCCAAATCCAGTTTAATTTCCATAACTCAAAAAAAGAAAAAGCACAGAGGGAGGAATACATTTGACAGGATGACTAAGACAAAACTGCCTAGAAGAATAACTGCTTGCAACAGACATCAGAAAAGCAGTATATCAAATTTTCAAGGTGGAGTAACACAACTGTGTTCATGAAACATTTTGGAGACAGTCTATAAGTACATCATTAAAAAAAAAAAGACATACCAGCTGTATTGATTAGCCTTAAGACAATACACTGATGACGGATTTGCAATACCAATAATTGTTCCATAATTACTGGTTGCTTGTTGTAGCTTTATTGATAATTTCATACCAAATCAGTAAAAAAATCCAATTATTATCAGAGTTGAGAGACTGCATGAGTACAGATAAATTACACACATGCTCTGCTTTCATTTATATTGAGCAACTTCCTTCCTACGGCAAAGATGTTATTTTTAGGAATTCTCCTCAAAAAGGCAGTTAGCAACCATATCAAGCATTTTGTTCACTTAAGAGGGGAAAAAAATAAAGAAAAAGTCTTACTTTTTGTATCCAGCTGAGCTCGGTACTTGTCAAATCCCTTGAGTCGAACTCGCTCTCCCAAGAGCTGAAGAAACTCCTCAAAGGCTGGACCTGCTGATTCATTATTATACATTTCCTCTTCTGTGCTTTGCCCAGCTTTGCAGTACATGATACCCACTTTAAGTTGGTAACTTAACTGCAAAAGGAAAAAGATTAAAATTTTATGTATATACCAAGTGATGAAGCAACACGCGCGCTGAATTCATTTCGCACATTTTCATAAACACATAATTCACAAATTAAAAAATACCTAATATTCAGTCTAATTTCAAAAGTTAGTCTAGTTCCAAATACTCTCATGGTTTTCTATTGTAACTGCCTTAATGACAGCAGATTTAATCTGAAGACATCAAAATGCTGTCCAAAGTGACTCAAACATGAATGTTGCTTATTTCCAGGAGGACACCATAGCTTGAATGTCTAACACTGAGCCACATGGGAAGTGCTGGGTGAGTAATGCCAGGAACTTGGCTCTCACTTGGGCTGGTACCATGACTGCCATCCTATGCTAAGCCTTTCATTCAGAAGGGTAGGGCACATCATGTGCTTGTTTCTTGAAGAAGTGACAAAATGAACTCTCTCTCATTTGAAAGAGAAGATAAGAATTATTCACTTGTGCACATTCATCTGTTAGCAATGATGAAAGACTCCACTACATTCAGCTGGTCCTCCCTGACTTAAATATGATGATAGTAACAAAAAAAGCAGTTAAACTGAAAAATGTCAATCATACCTTGAAGGTTCTATTTACTACCATAGATCTTCAAATACACTTGTGCTTTTTATTTCTATTTTCCCTCTAATTTGGTAATTGATGTTCCTAATACAGCAGAAGCTGAAGATGTAAATAAAGTCATTTTTTACCCAACCATAACTGTGATTATTCAAAGCAAACAATACTTCACAAGCTGTGTTTCTACCAATTCCAAATTGATACACAGACAAAAAAAAGAGTACACTGGCATCATTTACATTTGGACTACAGATAGACAAGCTACAGAAGGGAAGAACACAGCATCCAGAGCCATTCAACTGCTGTCTCCAAAGCCAATTTCACAGGCAAGAACTCTGATTGAAGAAAAACAAGAGAGAGTCTTGGAGTTTATACACATAATTCATCTGGTAGAAATGCATCCTTATTGCCCAGTAAATAATCTTTCCTCTCATACATGAATTTTTGCAGAGGCTCTAATTCAAATAAACACCAACCACATATGCCAGAATGAAATCGTAAGAAAATCCATCGCAACTGGCATGAGATTCACAAGTTTGGGCTACTGATTAGTGGAAAGTGAAAACAATTATTTGCAAGGGCATTGGAAACAAAGTTATTTGAATATACTGTAATTTGCTCTCAGAAGATTCTATCCCAAGCCACGAGGCAAAGGATTTTGAACTTGCTAGAATGATGTGGACACATAACAAAACTGAAATTCACTAATTTTAACCTATTATATTTATGGTGGGATAATTTAAAGCCCTCAGAAGTGGTCCTACTCTGTCTCTAAAGAAAGTAAATTTTAAAATTTAAAAACTCTGGAAATTGCTACTATACTGCCTTCTTCCTTTGCTACCAAGGATGAACAATGATGGGGATAAAGTATTAGCAGCAGAAGAAAAACAAGGGGAAAAGAAGAGTAAAGATAACTTGGCTTTTTTTCTCCTGCTGAAGAAGTCATACATAATATGTCATGGTTCTAGGCTGCATCTTTTTTCCCCACGACAGAATATGCCTTATTTTATCCTCTGACACACTGACTTGCATCTTCTAAACATGTCCAAATTTTTCATGACAAAACTCAAGTACAGCACAAAAATCATGAAATGGTTTGGGTTGGAAGCACATTAAGGATCATCTAGTTCCTAAAGTCCTGATGTGAGCAGCAGGGACACTTTCTACTAGACCAGGTTGCTCAAATCCACATTCAACCTGGCTTTTAACACTTTCAGGGATGGGACATGCCCAGCTTGGCCATCTGTTCCAGTGCCTCCTGATGACAATGTGGTGAGGGAGGAGACAGGAGGGGCGTGAGGAAGCAGGATGAGAGGTGGCACTGCTGCTATTCCTGCCCCAACATCTTTCCATAATACCAGTAGCAAGTCCTGTCTTGGACCATTCAGGCATCTGCTGCTCAGATGTGCCTTCTCCAGTCCCACAGAAACAGGAGGGATGCAAGTGCTTTATGGAACCACAACACCTTGATTGTACTGCTAACTACAATAGCTTCAAGTAATTTCACTAAAAGAAGTTAGGACAAAAATAATTATTCTCATGAAGCACACTTGCACTATTCAAGCCTCAACTTTAGGTGAAAGGAAGTATTTTCAAGGGCATAAATATAAATGGGATCTGCAGCACCAATGAGCAAGCAAACAACCATGCTTCATTGCTTTGAAAATGTCAGCCTAAGAAACTAAACAAGGACTATGCAAAGAGCAGGATATGCCTTCTAGCTGTGTTCTTAGATTTGCTTATTTTTGAAAAAAAAAGAAAGTTTCCTTAAGGACAACACAAATTGGCATTTCTGAATCAAAAAGCGCAGATCTGGAGAGAGGCATGCAGTCCCCATTATTAGACCTCCTTCTGATAAACCTACAGTCCTTAGGAGTGTATTAACGACAAGAAAAAGCTAAAAAAGAAGTTGAAGTATGAATTCTGTTGTGGTAAAACTACTAAAGCAGCATCTTCATTTTAATAATCTCAAAGTATTTACATATTCATATATGTGGGAAAAGTACACTTTAAGTATTTATCTAGCACTCAGTTAAGACAGCAGAAAGTATATCTTGGATTTAACCAGTCAGCAAGTTTATATTATGAACCAGGAATTATATTAAGAACCAAGTGACATTTCGCAGTATTTCTGTGAATGACGAATTGCCATAAAGATTAGCTTCAACTGAAATAAATCAGTAATTGCCCTAATATTCAAATTTTTAAATCATTTGGAAGCAAACTTACAGTAACATACCATGAGCTCTGCATTCAAGACAAAGATTAGTAGATGGTGATTAGCAAAGAAGCTAGTGCAGCCCTAGGAAATGATTGGATTGCTGTTTAACACAGAACCATTCCTATGGATGCATTTTAATAAATCCAATAAAAGAACAGCTAGGTGACAAGCAATGTGGACCATATGCATGAACAGCAGATGTTACCACTTTAGCAATCTAAGAGGAAGCAAGGAATGAGCAACTTTCACATACACCACCAGTACAAAACTAGGGCAAGAAAAATATTCCCATTCTAACACTGAATGACATATGCAGATATTGAAAGAGTAGAAGAGACAGAGCTCAGCCATAAGAGTGATATGAAATGCAGAGAAAATATGTTGCAGTAAAAGACTTGAAAAGTGCAATCTGTTTAGTTTATCATAAACAAGACCAACAGATGATATAATCACTGCATACAAAAACCTTTGCTGGAAAAATAAATCTCACACCAAAATGACTTTTAAGATGTAGCAGAGAAAAATATCATAAGTCTTAAAGCTGAAGGCAGATAATTTAAATGAAGAAGTGTAAATTCTTAAATATTAAAACAAACAGCTGTTTTAAGACCTAACTCAAATATAAAAAAAGACATCTTATTCTAATGAAAACTGATGCATACAAATTTGGCTCAGTGAAGGGATTCCTGGGTGAAATTAAATGGCTCAGTCAAGCTAAGGTGACTTTATAATCTTAACTCTTAAATTTACAAAACATTTTATCTGCTATATCAAACAGGCACCTGCTCATGCTGTAATGGAAAGTGTGACACTCAGCAAGAAGACGTGATCAACATTCTGTGTACTTAATTAGTAGAGCAGCTGCTACCAAATTTTTGTTAGCTTAGAATTGAAAAAATGCAGCTTCTAATTAGTACAGAGTGTACTTATCTTTTTCGGCTAGAAGTGTCAAACTGTTTCATTACCATAAAAACAGAAAATACTTTGATACAGATAATAAAATTTAACTATCACTCGCCCTTAATGATTTAAGCTTAAGTATTAGAAAGCCATACTATGGGAGCTTAGTAACATATAGGATATGAACTAAGGGTATTTTAACCTCACAGTTTTGTTATATGTCATAGAATCATACAGTGAGTTTGGATTGGAAGAGGACCTTAAAGATCATCCAGCTCCAATGCCCCTCCCGTGGGATGGACACCTCTCACTAGACCAAGCTATTCAGAGGACCATCCAACCTGGCCTTGAACACTTCCAGTAATGGAAGCATCCACAGCTTCTCTGGGCAACCTGTTCCACTGCCTGACCATCCTCACAGCAAAGAACTTCCTGCTAACACCTACTCTAAACCTACTGTCTTTCAGTTTGAGGTTATTTCCCCTTGTCCTGTCACTCTCTGCTCTTGTAGAAAGTTCCTCTTCCTCTTTCTTATAGGCTCCCTTCAGGTACTGGAAGGCCACAATTACGTGACCCCAAGCTTTCTCTTCCAGGATAAACAATTCCAGTTCCCTCAGCCTTTCCTCACAGCAAAGGTGCTCTATCCCTCGAATCTTCATGGCTCTCCTCTGGACTCACTCCAGCAGGTCCTTGTCCTTCCTGTGCTGGGACCCCAGAGCTGGATGCAGTGTTCCAGGTGTGGTCTCAGCAGAGCAGAGGGGCAGAATCCCCGCCCTGGCCCTGCTGCCCCGTATTGTTTTGGATACAGCCCAGGACACGTTTGGCTCTCTGGGCTGGAAGTGCCCATGGCTGGGTCATGTCCAGTCTCTCACTTTCCAGCACCCCCAAGTCCTTCTCAGCAGGGCTGCTCTCAATCTGCTCAGTCCCCAGCCTGTGAATACCAGAGGTACAGCATCTTGCCCTTGGTCATCTTAAACCTCATGATATTCCCATGGAGCCACTTCCTGACCTCGTCCACATCCCTCTGGATGGCATGGACATCCCTCTGGATGGCATCCCATCATTCAAGCATGGCAACTGCACCACTCAGTTTCCTCATTTGCTGAGGATGCACTCAATCCCTTTATCTATATCATTAATGAAGACATCTAGTCCCACTATGGACAGGAGATACACCTGATGTTCATTGGGACTCTGAGCCATTGACCATTACCCTTTGGATGTGACCATCCAACCAATTCCTTATCCATCCAACAGTCTACCCATCAAATCCATCTCTCTCCAATTCGGAGAGAAGGATGTTGTGGGGGACCATGCCCAAGGCTTTATGGTGGTCCAGAAAAACACTAACTGTAATCCCTCCCTTGTCCATTGACTGGTTACTCCATTATAGAAGGCCACTGGGTTGGTCAGGCAGGATTTGCCCTTGCTGAAGCTGTGCTGGCTGTTTCAAATCTACCTCCCTGTCCTTCATGTGCCTTAGCACAGCCTCTAGGATAATCTGCTCCATGACCTTCTCAGGCACAGAGAGGAGGCTGAGGTTCCAAAGGAATCTTCCTTTCCACCCTTTTTAAACTTAGGTACAATGTTTCCCCTCCTCCAGTCTTCTGGGATTTCCCCTGAATGTCACCACTTTTCAAATGCCACCATGGAGAGTGGCTTGGCAACTACATCAGTCAATTCCCTCAGCAACCTGGGATGCATCTTCTGTGTCCCACAGATTTATGTACATCCAGGTTTATCAGGTGGCCATGAACATGATCTTCTCTTACAGTGGGAGGTATCCAGTGCCATCCTGGATCCATCCACTCAAGAGGCATGGAAAGAGAGGTTGCCAGTGAGGACTGAGGCATGCACACAGCTACAGAGTGTCATATATACTAAATATATATACTGAAGTTCATAATCATAAAATTCACTTCAGTCATGGACTTTCATTTTATTAAGTCTAAGCTGTAGCACTGATGAGCCTTGGTTCCATCTTTAAAAGACCAGCAGACTATCACCTCATTGAAAATTATTTGTATGAAGAAAGCCTTAGAATATTTTGCCATATAGTTTGAAAGAACACCAACAAAATGAAACAAGACAGGCAGCACCCTGGTCATGGCTTAGCCAATGCAGCATTACAAAGAAACATTTAGCACCACGGGAGACTTCTCTTCTTAGCAATAAGAAAAACAGAACTCCCTCTTTCCCACAGTCTTTGAAAAACAATAATGCTGTCTCTTAAAGAGGATTTAAATGAACAACTGCCTTAACATTAATTCAGAATTCCATGCTACCTAGAGAAATGAACTTGATTTCATACATCCCAAATATTCTGCAAAAGCTGGGCGAAATAAATGCAACTTAACTCTTCCCACAGATGACAAGTTTTAGTTTAAATGAGGCATTTCAACAGACTGACTCTAAGCATACAAAGCTAAAAGATAATCTTCCAACTCATGGGAATAAGCTGACAGATTAAGATAATTTGTTAATTCTATAACGTTGCACTTACCCCCTGCTCGTCAAGCTTCATAAGCTGTTCTGTGACTTTAGGAGTGTTGAAGGCCAGCCTTAGGCAGTGGATATTCAGTTCTGGAACCACATACTCCAGCACTTCTTTTAGGGGAAGTCCCCTGGCTGTGCAATGCTTTGCAGTAGAAGGGATAGCATCTTCCAGCACGGAGCCTCTTAATGTCATGAGCTATGCACAGAAAAGAAAAACAGCACATTTACTGCACTGAGACTGACTAGCCACAGCAGTGGAACTAAACATTCTATTTTTCCAATTTTCAGTAGAGATTAAGGAATTTCTGTTAGCATGAGACCAACAATGATACACAAAATGTCACTCACTGATATTTAGTAACCAAAATATTTCAAATGATTCATCAGACTTAAGTTTTACAGAAAACTCCTACCTGGAAAAATTGGCATTAGGAAAGTATTTTTATACTATAGAGCACTCAAAAGTAAAAAGTATATTTCTCATGTCTACTCACTGCCACATACAAAAGTGAAGAAAACAATTTCCCTCCTCTTTGCTTTGCTAGCTAATATAGCTCCTGTAAGTTTCTCAAGATTTAACCAAAATAACCTTCAGCATTTCCTCTGTATTGGATGTTACGGAATAACTGATATATATACTGTGCCAAGTAATTCTGTCAGAAGGTTCCCAGATTATACAGAAATCTCTTATTAATGCTGAAAAGCACATAATCCCCATACATTCCATTTGGTGTTGCCTGCTCACTTCTAGTTTCTTTTACTATCTTCCCTCAACTGCTTACCTCACTGGTTCTGAATATGATCCGGTAGTTGTACTGAGGTCCATTTTCTTTGATTTCCTCTGGCTTCTCTCTTCTTATACTTACAGCTACTGGACCCAGGTTCTCATCTGCCCCAAAATAGTTCCAGTGTTCTTGTATATGAGAGAAATAAAAAAAGAAAAAAAAAAAAAAAAAAGAGAAATCTGTCTTACTTCTTATACTTCAACTATATTTTCATGCTTGATTGTTACACTGGAAATAAACTGCTGGGTCCATGCAGTCAATAAGAACATGCCTTCAAGTGGTACCAGGATGTCATTCTTGTGCCTCACTTCTTTCATGAACTTCTTTTATACAAAAAGGCTGAAATTCAACATGGCATCTTTGCTTAAATAGGCCCAAAAGAGGATACACCTCTTACATCAGCTTTTATATTGCCATCTGTTTCATTCACATTGAACTAAGTAAGTACGACCAATTTCCCCCCTTAAAAATAAAAAGAAGGAAGCCAAATGCACCGAAGTGGGAAACTCAACAACCTATGTTAAAATAGAAATGTCAAACAACTGTACTTAGCAAAGGATGTAAATTCTTTATTTCTGTTTGACTGTGTTTTGCTTTTTCCATACACATTACTCAGTTCTAAAATGGGAAAAACTGATGAAGCTGAAAAAGAGGTTAAAGGCTTGTTCACAGTAAAAATATCATAGTACCACAGAAAAACAAAGCACAAGGATAAAATTACAAGCATAAATATCAAACAGTGTTCAACAACATTTAAAGTGCTAAGAGTTCAGTTGAAAACCAGTCTAGTGGGGAAGGCAGTAGAGAGGAGAACACAAGGATGGTGAATTCACTCCCTAGCTGGACAGCAGATTCTTTGAAGAACATTTTTATATTCCTCTAACTATAGACATGTAAAGCCAAGCTTTACATGAAGAAAGTTAGAAAAGCGTATTTTAAAAAATCAAAGCTCAACAATATTAGAGGATGCTGTTGAAGGCTCTTCTATGGAACCTTTTGAGCATTACAAACTGTCTTGACTGATGACAGAGCTATATCACCATTAATGCAGCAACATATAAACAAAGCTGCACAAATCTTAAGTGACTGCTGAATTTAAACATACATCCCCTAAAAGAAAAATTAAGGGAAAAGTCAAAAAATAGGAGTCAAACATTGCACAAGAAAACTAAGTCCCATGTCATAATTTTCCATTAGCTGCATATATGAATGAATTTACAGCTTCACAAAAATACAAAAGGTAGAATCATCTGAAAATTCAGCAATTCAAAGAAATGTGAAATTCGGTGGAATAAAAAAAAAGATGTAACTGCCCTGACAGGAAATCTAACCGTATTTATTGCCTTTATTACAAATAGATTACTTGTTATTCTTTAAACAACCAGAATTTTAAATAAGAACTTTAGGAACAGTCTAATATGAGCTATTCTACTATAGAAATAAAATGTAAAGTATTTTAATACCATCATCAAGAACTGCATCTTTGAAAAAATAAAAATACATATTGAAATATACTCCATCTAAAGTAAATAGCAATAATTTTTCAATTACTAATATTATTAAAGATTTGGGAGCCTCATTTTCTACTGTAATTCTTTTAAAACTTATACTTACTGATTCTTGCAAAATCTCCCTCCAACATACTAAGTGCTCTCACACAGCTGTCCAGCACTTTAAGCCCTTGGGGGCTTTACTCAAGTCCCCAGTGTCTGGTATTTTACTACCCTTCACTCATTGAATTCTGTTTAAGATTTCAGAGCATGCAAGACATAAAAAGAACCCTGCTTGCAGCATTATAAGACTTGCTTACCAAGTTCCCTTTGCAAGTCATGAAAAGCCAATACCCTAAACAAAGGTAACTAAAATTCAAAATTCTCCTACTATCTTGTGGCATATTACATAAATATTGTCATTAAACTTTGGGTGGCTGAACAGTGAGTGGGGAAATTACTAATAAATTAGATTATCTATATAACTCTAATTAGGTTTTCATACTAGTCCACAGATATATGAACCCTATAAATGCTAGAGATATTCTGTTGTTCAAAATTTCAAACTATGTTACTAGCACCCTGATCTTTTTTCCTCCAGCATTGAGTAGCTTGGGTTTTTTTCAGGATGTTTATAGCTCACCAAACAGTTTATGGCAGACAAGGTCAATGCAGAAGCAGCACAGTCTTGGAGAAAGATTAATTTTTGAATCAGCATATTATGGCAGCTTCCAAATCCTGAAATAACTTGGCCATCTCCACACTAAATGGCTTAGTGACTTAAAAATAGTGATGTGGCTTTGCTTTAAAACTTAAAGAAAAAAGATATAGTGGTCATGCATACTAGAAGGGTCCAAACAATTCATTAGTTTTCTGTACTGACAACCACACAAAACTGGTGTAAAATAGATAGTAAAACTTGTGTACCCTGCAACCACTCTAGCCTGCAATTCAGATAGAGAATTTTTCTCAGGAAAAATCATTCTACATCTTGAAAACACATTTAAGAAGGGTGGCAAGAGGATATGCATACACATAATACGCATACAATTCTATATGATTTGATTAAGCTTTTTAATTGGCTCCTATTGCTTTGGAAAAAAAGCATTAAGTAGTGTGGAACTTTACACTTCTCTACTAAGAGGAAACGTCTTTTATTCTTTTTTCCTTCAATCTGCACTGGGCAGCCTCTTTCTCGCCCTCCTTTGCACATCCTTCGCCCTCTCCTCTACTCACATTTACTACTGGGTTGTTCATTCTTTACCTTCATCTTCCTTCTTTCTCTTCCCCCAAACCACATCTCTGTATTCATTCTGCAAGCTACAGTGTATATCCCTGTACCTGACTACTTTCCCTTCTGGTACACTTTCTTGTACCACCTGATTCTCCCTTAAATTCTGAATCATCTTACACCCAACAATTTTTTCTTTCCAGTGCAGGAAAAGAAGTAGCAGGATTAAAGTGTAAAAAGCTTAATATCCAGTGTAAAGGGAGATATTGGTTGTTTTATTGGGAAAACAAGGGCTATGTCACAATTATAATTCAAGAAATTGATGTCAAACATTAATACCTTAGAAGACAGCTTATTTGTCCACATCACACAGAAGCTGTGGAACTAGAAACAACATTTCTCAAGCTTGACATATAATCTAAACAACTGTTGAAAAATCATTTAACTAACGGATAATCAGGACAACTAGCAGCAGCCATAAATTAATTTATAAACACATACTGAACAAAAGATAATTACTTGATTGTAGCTGGTCCTTAAAACAAATGATACGTACTTTTAAAAATAGTTAAATATCTATCATATAACTCAAAAGATACTTCCTGTGACAGAACCAAAGCTAAAATATTTATTTTCCTCACAGATATTTATGAGTTTCCTTTGCAAAGGAAATCCAAGCAAATGCACTTGATTTTAACTGAGAAAGCTCTTTTGTGCTTTCATCGTATTTCTCTTTAGATATCATGTCCAACTGATATTCTGTGTAATCAGGCTAGAAATAAAAACCCCAAACATTTATCTCCTGAATGAAACTCGCGTCAAGCACCTTCTTCTAGCTCGGCATTTACAGTACTGGAAAACCCTGCCCAGTAGCTCTCTGGAGACAAAAGGGCAGGCAGCATTTTGGGAGCTCTGCAAGTCTAGCCACATACTTGAAAGGCATTAACTCCTAGATAGAATATGCAGCAATTTAAAGCATTAGGGCAAAGGGTATTTTTACTGGCTGCCAACAGTTAAAGGAAAGCTGACCAACAGCTCATTTGTTATAAAACCAGTTCAGGAAACTATTTCTCAGTCAAGTCTTTCATTCTAAGCCAGTAACTAAAAAATTGTCCTAAATGGCAACATTTGCAACTACTGCATGAAGAGGATGGAAGCAAAACAGATGCTCTTGGTTCTTTCCATGAGAACTGTAATTTCCAGATGCCATTATGGGGACAGACAAAACTGACTGCTCCTCTGGAGTGATATGCTCTCTTTTCTGAACTGCGCTCGGACAAGCTGATGGAAACAAAATTTTCTCTCTGTGATTTTAATATTGATTATAAGTAAGTCTTTAATAAACACATCTGCAACTTGAACAAATTGGTTCTTGCGCTGGCTTCATCCTCTCTCTTTTTTCATGCGCAAGCTTAACTTATAAATGTCTAGACTTCAAACTTTTAGTTAAGTCCTTCTATCAAATACACCTTTTAAAACACACCATTGTTTAATCACCTCGTAAATACATCTTGTGCATCGTAACATTTCCAATAAAAATAAACATTTCCATGTGAGTTAGTCATGCATGAGCTTCTGTTAGTGGACTGGGGGAAGAGACTGCAATCCATATGATCCTTCGAGGTTCACTTCTCTCCACTGAGTACAAAGGGAGTCTGGACAATTAGTTCAGATATAAAGTGGAGAATCTGAATTCAGCCTTGGGAAGTACCATTATAAAGTTCTGTTCCCAATACCTTTTTCTAAGCATCATTTTTCTTACCTCCACTAAACTGTCTCCACAGGTATTTTCACATTTAGAAGTCTGGACACCAGGCCAGAATATTATTTATCGATTCCACTACTCTGTAGAGGGACCAATTTCCTTTACATACAAAAACTCATCTATTTGCACTCATTAAGCTTTTACAAGACTCATCCATAAATGTCACATGCAAATATTTTACACAAAGTAGATTAAAATATTTGAATTAATTTGGACCACGTTAGCAATACTAACATGGAAGTGCACTTATCCTTCCTCCATACACTGCTAAAACTTGAGATGGATTTATCATCTAAGTAACAGTACCTGTAGAAAACGAGCTATTGATTTCATATAATTAAGGACTCCAGACAAGTCACCATCAGCATTTCACCAAATCACTCTAAAGAAATTAAAAGGGCCTATATGAATTCAATGGCTTTCATCCTTTTTTTAAGACACAAGATCAACTATGTTTTCTTTCTTTTATGTGACAAGACCTATTTTTCATTAAATCATGCTGACTGGCATCATTGATGATTTTTAACTGGCAGTTCTTTATTGATATAGTCCCAAATTACCTTCTTTGTTTCCAGTTTGAGTGAAAACCAACTTAGCCTTACAATTCTCTGGAACTTTGCTTTTTATTCTTTGCAAGCTCTAGGATTATTAGGTGCTCCCCAAGTCCATGAAATTTTCCTGGTTTGAGATGTTTAAAAGGTATTGTTGTCAAATCAGAATTCATCCAAGAATACTTCTTAGACTATAAAATTATCCAAAGCCTACTGACTTGATGAGCTGATCCTACTGAAACTGTCTTTTGGCACTGTCTGTTCCATTCATAACATCATAAAAACCCAACCTCCTCTTCCAGAAAAAAAAATTCTGCACCCTTACTTGCTTCATGTTACATAAAAAATTCAGTTACAACTGACTTCCTAGGGTTTTTTTCCCTATTATGCTGCTTCAAGTTTTATCACCATCCCACCTCACCAGCTTTAGTCTAAAGTTTCTTCAGGGAATGGTGATACTCTGGGTGGTCAACAAAATGTGTTTTGTACTTGTAGAAAATTGAGGTTTGAGATATCTAATGAGGCTTCTGAAGTACAGCTTTTCAGATAAAAATCTCTGATAAAAATCACACCCCTGGTTTGGACTCTGCTTGAATGAACACAAGAAAAGTGAATTTAAAACCCAGTTTTATTGCTTAAGAAAAAAAAAAATCACAGCTTCTTCTCCCTATCCAATCCTACTCTATAACATACATTTTTATATCTGGCTGCCCTCACCTTATGTCATTGACTAGATTATGTATATTTTAATAATTCTTCATAATCTATGACTAGATTATGTCGATTTTATCAATTCTTCCTATTTATTGTTGGAGTCCAGGGCATCCCTCTGGGCGCCCTGGGAAGTCACAGACCTCGGTAGAGAGGCCTGGGACCCAAAAAAGAGGGTCTGGGGTCTGTGCAGGGGGATTTGCCGGGCACAGAGCCCAGGAAGACACAGTCTTTGATTTTGGTCCATGAGAAAAACATCTAACACAGAGAAGAATTGCAAGTCACAAAGGTGTTACTGAGAGTAGTGTAGTTATCACTGTGCAGAAGATTTTGTAGTTTTGGATTTTTAGAATGTAGATGCAAAGGGACAAGATGGTGATTTTAGGGCGGTGCCCTGGGTTCTTCTTCTTCTCCCTTGGCATCCATCTTCTGCAGTGACGTGGGCACAAAATAGTTTCAGTGGATTGGATCAAAGTAGACACGACCCTGTTAGTATAGGTGATAGACATTGGCATAGAATTGTAAACAATGGGTACGTAGTTATCTGTATAAGAGGTAGCGACCTCCCATCACAGAGGGGAGTCGCCTTGTGTCCGAGCTGCTGAGAACACCATGGCCGGACACAGGGGAGTCGCCTTGTGTCCGAGCTGCAGTGGACATCATGGCAGGACACAGGGGAAGGGGAGTCACCTCGTGTCCAGGCTGCTGTGAACATCTTGGCCGGACACAGAGAATTGTAAGATAAGAACTAATAAACAACGCGAGAAACCAGAAAACCAAGACCTTGAGACTCCTCATCATTCTCGCGCCGAACACCGAGCACCGAGCTCAGCACAGAACACAGAGACACAGAGTCAGACAGCAGACCCTAAATCCTTCAGAGGTCAAGAGGGAAAATCACTCCCTTCGTGCCCACATGAACCACCAGCCAGCCTTGGAATCTCGGGTGAGGAAACAACCGGATTAAAACCCCGAGATTTATAGCTAAAAAAATGGAAATGTAACAGTGACTGGAAATGTAGTAGTATGAGGGTGTAGTTTCCCTTAAAGAGAAGGCTTTAATTGTTAAATAAATTGTTTTTGCCTAAAGGCTGAAATTCCACTCACACCTCCTTCCTCTTTTGCTGTTCTCTTTCATCCCTTACATGGCCATATGGCTTTGGCACTTCTCTGATTGCAAGGAAAGATAATATCACTCACCAGAACTGGAGAGAAACAACCAAGCAGTAAATCCCAAATTTAATGTGATGGCAAGAATTCTGCTTGCTTGTTTAGTAAACTCAACTGGCTTATCAAGTTCTCTGAAAAGAGAGAACATGTACAAGGGAAGAGGGAGGAATAATGTCCTCCCCTCTTAGTGTTGTAAAATCAGGTCAGCTGTAACATGAAGCTTTACTGATCGCAAAACTCACTAGACTGGTAAGGAATGAAATTGTTCCAGAGGGAGACACAGAGGAAAATAATCAAAGTTCACAAACCTCAGGCCCTCCCCTCCAAACATGCCTTATCCTATAACACACATCTAGCTTACTTTTCCCAGGAAACCATTATTTTTCCTAACTCCTATGTCTCCAAAGGATATGGAGCAGCACTCTCAAAACACAGGGAAAGGCTACCTCTCAGCCCTAGAAATAATGCAGAAAGAGAAGACTATGGAAAGAGTAACAACAGCCACTTAAACAATGGACGAGACAGGGAGGAAAAAAGTAAGAGATGGACATATTTAGAAGGCAAGAGAAAATGGGAAATGAGATTATTAGATAACATGCAGTTAAGAAGGTTTTTTTTCTTTTAAGACCATCAATTTAATTCTAACCAGGCATTCCTGTTGCTTTTATATGGGAGAAACAAGCTCTTTTGACCTGTATTCACTAAAGAGAAGAAACCCAATCCTGATCATTGGAAGGTAAGAACAAGCATTCTCCAGGTCAGTCATCAGACCAGCTCTATCCATCAGAAATAACAACACAATCCTGCAGACAGAAGTCTTTTAAAGGACTTCTATCCGCACTCCTTTTTTATCATTTCCAGAATCATGAAGAACAGAAGGAGATCTGCATCTCCTGGTGCCAGTATAATTTTGACAGGAGGGACAGAGAGCGGGAGTATTTGGGTAATGTTTGGAGTTTGCTCTTTTTTTGACCTCTACAGGTCAAAAGGCTTCAATCTGTTGCCTTGGGCTTTTTTCTCCCTCCCATATATGTCCAATGGAAATTATAATCCTTGGTTTCAGGGCAGAACCATGTGATAAGAGAACTGCACTCTGGTTTTTCAGATACACTGTTGGCATTGAAACAGGCATTTGTGCATATTTTGATACACAGATATATATAGATAGATATTGACATATAGATATGTATTATATAGATATCTATAGGTATAATATATATATATTATACCTATACATATCTTTATTCCTGTATTATTTACTTTGAAAATTTTTGAAAAATATTATTAAACTAATTAGTATGCCCAAAGATTATTGTAAATGTTAACTGTCCAAGATGCACGTTCCATTACATCCTCAGTACATCAACTCCTGGCACAGTGGGAAGAAAGTTCTCATATTTTAGGATTTTCTTGTTTCAATCTTTCAAGTGTCAACCCCTGCCCACTCCTTTGGATACCCAAAGCTGCGTTTCAAGACATTCATATTTTGTAGTCATTGCTACCACATCTATCAGCAATAAAATTCTCAACATTCTTATACTCCAACACTCTGAAAGACTATTAGATATAGCACATACCATCAGTAAAATACACCATATTAAAGAAATCCCTAATTCTTGCAAATACTTTAAGTATCAACTGAATTTTTCATGTTTGGAAAACAAAAAAAATCATTCTTAAAACTCAAGGAGAAAAGAAATTTACCTACCTTTCTGGTAGAAGAATTTTCGATAATAATATGCACCAAGGTCTACATGTTCAACGATGTATCTTTTCACTCTGTCTAGATGTAAAATCAGATTCTCCTTGGGAACTTCCAGAACTGCAACTCCAGCATTTGTGCAATGAGAACTTAGAGTCGACTCAAATGAGGCACTTTCACACCCACTGAAGGAACCTGAATTAGATTTGGAAAGGCTGATCTTCCTTTCCCCTTCCCCACCAATCTCGTTACGAAAATAAGGACAACTCATCACTAGTTCATTGCTTTTATCGTCTCCCTGGTCCATATTGAGACTTCCTTTTGAATTCAGGTCCTCAGTGCTGCCCATTGGAGAATTGAAACTTGCAGAATGAGACAAGGGTCCAGAGACAAGTGATGCTACAGCAGCAGCAGATGCACCTGTCGTCGTGTTCCTTCTTTTAATAACATTATGCCTGTTGATTGCTGCTTCATTTAAATCAAATAAAATACTCTGTACATCATAATGAGCAAAACACTTTGGACAAGTCCAAGGCTTAATGCTATCTTCTGACCTGTTATCTTCAAGATCTGAAGACTTCCCAAGCTCCCCCTCACCTTTGGCATTGCGCAGCTTACGAAAAATAGATGAATCTCCTGTCTCTGATTTTGAGCGTCTCTTGAGTGGCTTCTCCCTTTCCTTAAAGAGTCTCAGGTTTTCCCTTTGAGTAATAGGTCCATCTATCACATCTAGAGAGAATCCTGAACCCTTGCTTCCACTGGCAATCAGAAGCTCACCAAGTTTAGTTGAGCCTGGGCTTCTCTGATCAGACTTTTCATCTTTATAGCCCTTGAGTAAGTCAAAAAAGCTTTCCCCTGAAGTTCCCTGTTTGTCTATGGAAGATGTGCTGCCATACTCTCTGTGCAGAGATGGTCCAGATTTAAACGTGGGTGAAATACATTCATCAAAACTATCCACATCAAGCTCACTTATGGTGATGTCGCTGTTGCTGCGCTGTCGTATTCTGCGAAGAGCTTTCCTTGGGGAACTGGGATAGCCATCAGGTGTAAGAAACCTGGAGTCTAGATTCTCAGATTGTCTCGTCTTGTTTTTAAGTGTGCTCTGGATGCTCTTTAACATGACAGAATCACCAGCATTCAGGTTAACAGAGCTTCCCTGACTCCCAGGACTGCTTTTAGAAGACATGCTGTCAAGGCAACTTGATGTTTCGATATCTTGACTAGATCTGCTTGTCTCCTTGATGTTCTCCTTCCTTGGGGGCCAATCAGCAATCCTTGCCCTGACCCCCATTTTAGGGACTCCAGGGGTAGAGGTAACGTGATGGGAACTCTCATTGCGAGGAGGCCCAACTGGTGCCATGACCGCAGATCCTAAGCTGCCATTCTGGGACCTGAAGCGCCTCATGTAAAAATCATCCGAGTGGACTTTTGAGGTGCCATCTGTTCCGACTGATACCCCCGTGGCAACAGCCCTTTCTGTCTGGGACCGCTTCAAGCTGGTCATGGTCTTTCAGTATGTTCAACCTCAGTAAGTTCCAAGAAAAACCACAGTCATTTCTGCTTTTTAAATGCCCAGTTTTCTTCTGGAGAATAGTCTCCAAAATACACAATGGTTGCATGAGATCTTAATCATGGACATTTAAGGACATTTAATGCAGGAGGTCTAGAAAATTCAGATAGTCAATAGGTTTTAATAAGCAATAATTCTCTTTAACTTCTGCATTTTAAGCAGCAGCCATGCTTCAACACATAGTTTTAACATAACTCATGCTCCAAAACATCAGAGTTGTAGTTGAATCGCTTCTGCTTCTTTTAAGCCTGGAGCTGAAAAAAAGAGAGAGAAAATAATAAATTCTTTAATACAGAACTTTTTCGGTAACTGACACTATCAAGGTAATTATTACACATAATTAATATCTTTAACAAATCTTTTTTAAATCACATTGATCACCTCAAAAAAATGCAGCATTGTGTTATATGGTGGTGAGGAGTTTTCTAGATATTGTTGGGTTGCCTTCTGAAAAAATAAGTCTGGGTTCTGATTCCAACAAATACAATTTTTTCCTTCTGAATAGATTAGTGTTACTTTTTAGTTGAGTTAGTGAACACTTACAAAGCACGAGTAGGGAGCTTCTCGGCTTAGGACACATACAGCATATATTTCTCCTGGAGAAATTATTTAAGAGCTAGATCAGGACTCCGATTTTTAGACCCACTTTAAAGAATTTACCATTTACAAGTCATACATCCTTGGTTGCTATTAGGTATTAACACTACCTGTTCAACTTTCCCATTAATCTAAATATCTGATATGTTAACTAAAAAAAAAAAAAAAACAAAAAAGGAAGCTAGTTAGCAAAAAGTGTACAGAATTGTAAGAAGATGGCTGTCAAGAATATTTATTTTGTGCTTTACACAGCCTTATTTTCAGATTAGCTGCATAGTCCAGAAAGCATGTATTACCTCTGACCAGAGTTTACAACATATAAAAAAGTTAAAGCTAAATAGAAACACATACTTTTAAGTAACTTGATATGAAAAGTTTCATTTATTTCCCTGGCTAATAAAATGTTGTCTACCACAGCTCCTGTATTATTCCAGCTTCACAAGGTCACAGAAATTAAATGCTTTCCCATACCTCATCAGTATAGAAGTGATTACAAAGCCTTTAGTACACTGCCCTTTGAGGAGCTAAAAAAACATAATCCACAAATACATCCTTGCTGGTAGAAGACAAAAGCATGGGATTGTCAAGATAAAATCATGCATTACTGTGTACATCCTTTAACACAATGAAGTTAATAATTTTCAAAGGCTGAACCAATCACACAAAATGTGTCCTTTAAATATTTGCCAAATGTGTGCAGAGATGCTGCTGAACCAGCACTGCACTGACAATACAGTATTGTCTAAAATCAAGGCTTTCTGACGCTTCCAGGGAAACCAGCACTTTCTGCAGTCTCAAAACTACAGTACTTTGCACCACACTAATTAAATACCAAGCCAGGGCACTTTCCACCTCCAAAGCCAGCATGTTTAAATTTCACTTGCCATATAAAGCACCTCTTTAAAATAGCTGCTCTTAATATAAAACTCAACACATAAGGAATACTTAAAATGCTGGCTGACTGCATCACACGTAACAAGAACAGTGCGAGTCACCCGGGGTACTACTGTATTTGCACAGCTATTTACATAAAAGCAGCTCTTCTTGTAACGGTTCTTCAATCTGAGAATCATGGAATGGTTTGAGTTAGAAGGGACCTTAAAAATCATCCAGTTCCAACACCCCTGCCACAGGGATGCCACCCACTAGATCAGGTCTTGAACAACTCCAGGGATGGGCCATCCACAACTTCTCTAGCCAGAGTGTTCCAGTGCCTCACCACCCTCACAGGGAAAGAACTTTTTACCATTTAATTTAAACATTTAATTTTTTTAGTTTAAAACTGTCCCCCTCATGGTATCATTATTTGCTCAGGTAAAAAGTCTCTATCTTTTTCAAAGCTGTCTTTAAAAACTGCTGCAGTAAGGTCTCCTCACAGCCTTCTCTTCTCCAGGCTGAACAATCCCAACTCTCTCAATCTGTCTTCTTAGAAGAGCTGCTCAAGCCCTCTTAATTCACAGCCTTTCTGTGGACCTGCTCTAACTGTTCCACATGTTTATTGCCCTGAAGAATCCAGACCCAGATGCACTACTCCAGGTGGGGTCTAACAAGAACAGAATACAGGGGAGAGACCAATCTCCCGGCCCTGCTGCATTTGATGGTTGGATGGTAGGATATGGTTGGATTTCTGGGCTGCACTTGCAGCATTGTTGACTTTTGTACAGCTTTTTATTCAGCAGCACCCCTAAGTCCTTACCCACATAGCTGCTCTCAAAAAGTTCATCTCCCAGTCTGCACTCATGTCTAGGACTGTCCTGACCGAGGTGCAGCACCTTGCACTTGGACCTGTTGGACCTCATTAGGTTCCCACAGACCTGCTCCTTCTGCTTGTCAGCGTCTGGATGGCATCCCTTCCTTTTGTTGTGTCAGCTGCAGCACTCAGCTTTGTGCTGTCAATAATACTGCTCAAGTGACAGCAGCTTTTCCAGTAAAATAATTAGAATAACTTTAGAAAGGGAGTCTACCCATGCTACTGTTGGAAAACTACTGAATATTCAGTTGTAACTTTGTACAATTTTCAAACACTCTTCAGCCTAAGAACTAATCAGGCTGGTGAAACAACTTTGTGCACCCTAAGATAAAGTGAGGGAAAACACAAACACTGTGTGCCATGATATAACCTCATCTTCTGCCCATACTTTTCAACAGTGCCTGTCAGAGTTTTTAAGCACTATTAACCTGCACGAAATGGCAACACTTCATAGCACTTCCTAAGGACCTATATAGGCTTGCTTTTACAGGCAGGACAGAAGGAAAACAGAATGAAAATGAATAAGGATTTAGGGCAGGAGAATGCCAGGCTAAAAGGGATCATAAAGGAAAAGTCAAGCTGAAAGTTGAACATAAAACATGCAGCAGTACAAGCATCCACTACCACAAGTTCCTCTTCACAATCTGCAGTAACAGCCAAGATTTGTTCCTCTCTGTTCTCCTTCCACCATCAGTATCTCTGAACGCAAAGTATACACCTCCTCCCCACCAAATGCTGTTCTACCAAAACAGATCACCTAGTAGTACAGGTTTCTCATTAACTTAAAGGCATAAGTACACACAGCAACTCTAAAAATTCCCAAGCTTGGTGTTGACCATAAAAACATCACCATTAGTTCTCCCTACCTCCCCAGATTATATTTTTTCCTCTAAAATTTTTCAGGACAACAACCCTAAGTAAGGATATAGATACACAAACGTATCTATAATCATATGAAAAAAAAAAATTACTAAGTGGTCTATGTAACTCAATCTTGACCTGTTGTATACATGGTTTTGTCATTAGTTACGTGACCACACAGTGTATTTTCCAGAGGAAACAGAGGAAATTCTCTGTTCCTGACTCAGCTTTATGGATGTCTCACTCTGGGGACCAGCTGTTTCATGTTCTACAGGTTTTTGCAGCTGTCCTCCTTCATCTGCTGTAGCAGCTGGAACACAGGTTATAAATCATTATGTTAATAGTTAATATCATACTCTGAAAAAATGAACCCTACCCTTGACTGCGTCTATATGAAATAATCACTACATAAAGTCAAAATTTTTGGAGACTGCAACCACCTGTCCATATTTATTTCTCTAGACCTTCTCAGCCTGGTGTCTAATTTGAGACCTAACAGTCTGATGTAAAAGGTTTGATTAGCTCCAATCAAAATAAAGTGGAAACATTACATTTGATAACATTAAAAATTCCTAAAGCACAGGTCCTGGGTATACTGGTTACCAGCTTTAATGAAAATAAACAGTAACAACAATCTGTACTTTAACCTTTTCTCATATTCATTATTTGCAAAACATGACAGCATCAGAGACAGAGCGAGTCTTGATTTAAGTGACCATCAGTCACTAGTAACAGGTGTTATTTTGAACAGAAAAACATGCCAGAACTTAAATATTAAGCAGCAAAATTGCTAACAGAGAATATGTAATCTATTAAAATTAGTTATAATTACAAGATAGGCAGTATGATACCTACTTCTAAAGCCAAGAGCAGCATTTGTGAAGAGGAACAATTCTACTTTGTTACTATTTCAATACAGAAAAAAATACAGCGGAAGGTACAGCTATGAATATCTACGTGAACAGAATATGGTGAGGACAAACTCACATAACCACAAAAATGTACACTTTCCCTATTCATCTCAACTTACAGGGGAGGCCGACAAAATCAGATTAACAGCTACGCATAAAAAGCTGTAAATGAAAACCACATGCAAAAACTACTGAAAGGGTCATGAAAATTTAGTACTGATTATACCAATTAAAAATCTGCATAGAGAGTTAAGAGAATTATCAGAAAGCCAATTATTTGCTTATCAGATTGCATACAATAATTAGAAAAGCAGTCCAAGTATCTGTTCTACATGGGTCTCAGACTCTTAAGACAAATTTCATTTCTAGGTTTTTATCAGTACCAGATGACTAAGTATCTAATCTCAGCTCAAAATGAGCACAAACCTATCTTCATTCTTTTGCTATCTATTTATTCCTTTTAAAAATCACTTTGCTGTCTCCTCCAAAGCCAAAGTTTAGGTGTAGGACAAAGAACCACACTTATAAAACTTAAAAGGACTGCATAGACGAACTACAAGATAGTTTTGCAGACCTCCATCATTCTTAAAAGGCAGGGAAGTTGAGGATCTTGACTTCTTATTTGTCATGCCTTAAGTCAGACACCCAGAAAAATGAAGACCTACCAGTCAAGATTTCATCTCGAGACCTCTGGAATACAAAGCAGCAAATACAAGTAGTTGATCAAGAAGAAATATCTCGCTCAAATCAGTTCAGGATAGTAAAAAAAGCTCAACTACTGCACAGTAATCAGTTTCTACCTTGGATCCAGTTAGATAAAGAAGATAATTCAACAACTACTTGCTAAAGTTAATGGAGAAAAGGAGCTCATGCCTGACACATCAATTCAGAGACCTTTTTGACAGTTTTTAATAGCTTTAGTTTATGCGGAATCATACTCTTTTCCCCTGCAAAGTAGTGGTTTTATCCACAACTGAGTCTTCCTTGACAAGTTTCAGCAATTACTCTTATCTTATCTGCTGAGAACACGATGAGACTCCAGATCCCAGAATCATGGGTGCTAATGATCCTAATAGTCTGATGTTGACAGAGATAGATTTGGGGGCACCAAATTATTCATGATTCATAATGTTCCAAAGGAAAGACTTCATACTTCACCATTAGTCCTCATTAAAATGTGGCATTTTAAAATTAAAAATTTGGAAATGAGTCAATCAGTTGCAACTTCTAGGAAAGGCTCACTCACCAAGCCTCCGTACCACACACCTGCCCCACTTCAAACAGTAAAATATAGTAGAGGGTGGTAAATGCAACATATATCCAGGTATACTTTAAAACCACCAAAACCGTAGGATAAGGAGATAAGAATAGCATTTTACAGCAAGCAGTTGTTAAAAACTTAACTGAGATAATCTTTGTCCCACAAGGTTTACTAAGATACAGCCTATTTATGAAATGCAGTGCAACAACACACATTTACTGGCAGCAACCCTTGCTAACTTTTACTGGGAAAAGAAATGGCATCTGTATAAGCCCCTGAAAACCAGAAGCTCCTCTAAAACTAGGAAAATAAATGAGAACAAGGAAAAACATTTTTATATGAAAACTTATCTATTTGTGTCACAAATTCTTACCTGAATTATAAAAGATCAAACCCCAGGAGGGAATAATAATCTATCAGCCAATTAAGTTATTATATGTACAAAATAATGTCTAATTTCATAAAAGTAATTCCTCAGAGAAGAAAAATTCAATTTAGCCTTTTGAAATATTTTATCTGGTTACCTATTATTAACTTTATCCTTTTCTTCCCAGGATTACTTTCATCATTGTAATTGCAGGAAAGCTAAAAGGTTCATCTTTCTCAGGAAGTTCTTACCAATTGAAAATCTATTTAAAGAACAGTGTTGGTATTTTACTAACTTACCAGTTTTTGGTTTTTTTTCAAACTTAGCAGAATTGCTGGCTTTGTGTTACCAGAATTTGTGATAACTGTCAGCTCTGAATAGACAGGCAGATTCCCTCAACCTTCCTTTCTTTTCCCTCCACTTCAGCAATTTATGTGTCCACAAAATTTGTCACTGATTCACATGTGTTTCTGCCTTTTTCTCTAAATGTTTCCTTGCACCCTAACCATCCAAAGAAAACCTTTGTGCTGAGGACACTGGGTGCCATCTGCTGCAATACACACAATGTCACCTGCAAGGATTTAGCACTGCTTTATTCTTAGCTTCTTTCTCTGCTGAAGTAGCTGATGCAAATACACATGAACCTAGGCAAGGTTACATTGATTTTAGGGTGTAACAGTAATTACTGTGAGTCACTACCAGCACTTCTGCACTGTTGCAGTATGCCTCTCTAGAGACAGCGCCAAGCTCTCTCTGCTTTCACGGTGGAACATCCGGAGGATGCACAGTCACTAGAAAAGGGTGCTGAGATGAGCACATCCACTGAATTTGCTCCCCCAGGTTTCAGGCCCTGGTAACCATGGTTGTAAACCATCAGCTGGCTCAGAGCACAGTGAACCAGCTGGCCTCTCTGTGCAGAAGACCATGAAGTCACACTTAATAATCCTAATCTCCTGCAGTCAGTGGTAAATGCTCGTGACATAACCGGATGGTAAATGAGGCATAATAAAAGCTATCAAACTGAGACAGATACAGCAACACAGGGGACAGTTCACTCCCACCTGTGCACTTCAGCACATTTTGCTCCATTATGATTTCCTATTCATTATTCACCAAGCAAACAAAACAGTATCTCAGAGCCAGAACTGCATCCTCTGTTTTCACATCCATTTCATACGCATTAATCAAGACACAGATATCACAATTCTCAAGTGTACAAGAAACTGTTGCTGAAACAAATACTTTAAAACTCCTTTTAACTGAGACAAAAAGGAAGAGTGAAAAAAGGACTGCACATGGTCATTCCTACTTCAACACTTATGTTCCATTTTGGTAACAATGTCACTCATCTAGCTAATTAAGTGTAGAATCCCTTTCCTGAAAGCTAATTTATTGGATCTAAAAGAGAGATGATGACATGTCTTACTGTATGCTATACTGTATTCTATTCCTGGAACAAAATTGTTAATAACAATTCACATTTGAAAGGAGTACTTGCTCTCCAGGAAACAAGTCTGTATCAGTGGCAACATGAGAGCAAATTACTCCAGCTCAAAGATACAATCTCTCAAGAAAGCAAATCTTTACTAACTACAAAGCAGTTGGATTTATACCCCTCCCTTTTCTTATTTTAAAAGGATGTCTATTTCTCAGCTCATGGCTGTTGCTATATTGCATCCCTGGGTAATGGTTCCAGAAATATTCCTGGTGTGGGAATCTTATAAAAAAAGTTGCTTTACTGACAAGTGTCCAAGTTAATCAATGACTAGTATCTGATACTGTGACAATCTGACCTATGAAGAGTCACAATCCAACCAACCAACAAAAAAACACAAACAAAAACAAACAAACAAAACCCAAACAAACAAACAAAAAACACACACAAAAAAAACCCTCACACACCAAGCCACCAGACCAAGAAACAACCTCTCCCAAAATGGGCTGATACTTCCTGGCCTAGGTACAGTTCAGTGTAAGAGCTACAAATTCCAGTAAGTACCAAGGATGTCCTTTCCTGAGTTTGCATAGCACAAAGACCCATAAAAGTCCTTTCTCCTCCAGTGTGGCCACGATTTGTTTACCACATATCTTTGTAGCAATACAGAGATAGAACTTTGCCTGTGTTCTCTGAGCTGCTTCCCATGGCTCCGTTCATGCTGGTCATACTTGGCAAACACAGTCATCACCATGTCTCATGTCATGCCACAAACATCAGAGTTGAATGAGACCTCAGTTTGGAAAAGGAGGAAAGAGGGTATTTAACCTACTATCTCTCAACTTCCAGTTGCTTCCACATAGTCTGGAGTGCAACTCAAAACTAATTTAATTTTTCTTGTAACAGGTGTTGGACTGTGTCACTAACTTGATAAAAGAATTATTAAAAAAACATAAGCCGGTAATTTTGCTAGCATTTGAGACCTTTTTCTCAACACCATTAATATTCCTTTACTCTATCACTGCAGTTGCTTCTCCCTAAATTAATGATTTGGTAAAAGAATTGCAAGGAGCTGTGGTGGTGCCTTCACAAAAGTCATCCAGCTCTCAAACCCTCACAGAGCACTCTTTCTCCATAGGCTGGCTGATCATTAAGTCATGTGTTTAAGGGAGAAACAAAAGTAGCTTTTCAGGAGCAAAAGTTAAAATTTACCTAAAATTAACAGGCTTTGTTTCCACAACCCTGATATTAATCATCTAGAGAGCCTTTCACATTCACACACATTCCCGAAAATGCTCTTGCAACTATTGCTCCTCCTTTAAAGGTACCGCTGCAGGGCTGGACAGGAGAATTACAAGCAAAGGGATTATTACCAGACATCCACACCAGAGATGTTCATCAATTCTTGCCTTCACCACCACTCCTTTGCTTATGTCCCAGGCCCCTTCAGCAGCCAGTCACCCACAGTCTTCTGTCACTCTAAGTCCAGCTGCTGGCATTGCTGGCAATCACCCTGCGCAAGCCTTCCTTCTCAGCCCTGGGACCCTCTGCCACGTAGATTTTTTTGGCCCCAGCCCCCAGTAGGATAGAACAAACTCCACCAGTTTTGAATTTCAGACCTCAATTTGCTCCCTCAATAAAAGCCATTCAACAGACAGCTGAGCATCTCATCAAACAAAGTATGATTTCTTGAAGCTTCCAAGTAACTAATAGGTGTTCAATGAATTTGCTTCCTTATCAGCTAACGTGAAAACACCAAGTAGATCGTTATTTGAATCTATAACATTTCCTGTTTATTAAAAAAAATTTAAAAACTTAAAAGGCAACTGGAAGTTCCACAGATAAACACTATGTTTGCAAAGTGAAAAACAAGTTTAAGCTACTACTGAAATACAGCATTTAAAAGTACACATCCAAGAAAGGGATTTCCTCCCCACAAATGACCTATTAAAAATGTCAATTGAACTACCTAAATGGTATTCTTTTATGACAAAGACTTCAATACAAACTTAAAATAGTTCCCCCTAAAATACATGTTTTGCTTTTGTGTGTAGCAACATATATCATGTATATTTTTGTATACATACATTTTCACATATTTACACACAAGATGTTAATGTTACATTTTCAAAGCTTTTCTAGACAGAAGTACTTAAAGGTAACATGAGCAAACATGGTAATTAACACTCATGTCATTTAAAGACTTACCACAATTTCTAGTGTTTTACACTAGTAAATGTGCTTCACGAACTCCATTCACTACTGCTATATGAAGAAAACAAAATTAAAGCCAAATCCATCAAACATTCATTTTGTGTTTCTACAGAAAATTTTGACTCTCATAACTGGAACATGCCCTGCAGCATGAATCTATTAGGTATTCAGATTATTTGAACTTTAGCCAAGTAAAGAAAACACAAAATAACTATATTGAAAATTACAGTCCAGACTATAAAGTCATACGAGGGCTACAGAGAGCAACAAAGATTCTTTTAACAGTTCACATATTTGAAAAGATAAGAAAGCATGTAATCCTCAAACAACCCTTGCAAGAAGTAGAGCAGTTTCCATTTCAAGTGACTGCCACATTCAGTCAAGTGTGCAACACCAAGAAAGGAAGTCAATGAAAAACCCAAGAAGAAGATAGTAAATTGTAGCAAAAACTTGAACAATTCTTTTTTTTCTTAATCCTATGATTGTGCAACATTCAAATTGAAATGTATCAGGTTGAACCCTCCACAGTCTTCCACTAAAAATTCTTTTAGAAAAAAACCTAAAAACTCAGTAATATTTTTTCATCAATATGCCAATTTATCTTTTTTAAATAATAAGTTTTGTATTACTGTATTGCTAAGCTCTTGAAAACATACTGGTATATCAGTGTAAAGAACTTGATCTAGAAGTGCAGATAAACAAAAAGTAAAAAGAAAGAAACTCCCCCCTAATAAAAGGAGGTTAAGACAAAAGGTTTAAAGAAAAAAGTTAACTGTTTTTTTAGATACTGATCTTAGAAGACAAAACAAAGTTAGTAAGCAACAGATTTTATAAGCAATAATAATTTTTAGCAACTCTTAATTTTTGTATGTTTTCCATTCTTTTCATTTTTCACTTAGACCATCAGCTTCATACTTTGCCTGCAATCATTTAACTCACAAACATGCAATCCCATTTGCAAGCCAAACTCTGGTGTCCTTTCAATGGGACACTGAAAGAGGCTTCAAAATCAGTTATGTATCAATTTGCGAAGGATTCCAAAATGACTGCCACTAGCAACCACCTGGATTACTGTTAGAGTGATATTGATGGATTACTGCATGCTGCATTTCTCTCATACACTCCACCCCAAAGTGGGAACTGAATACTGGGTGCAATCGTCTTTTTGGAACCACCTTTTGTGTTTTCTGAAGCCTATTTTATCCATACAAGCAAACAAAAATAACAACCAGTTGAAATAATGTTTTTCTTCAGCCAATTAAGCTGTTCACATAGAAGGCATGGCAACAGATTCAGTCAGACACATATTTTTGGAGCAGTGCTTATGGTAACCCTTCCCAGTGCTCCAATGTAACAGATCCTCCTAAACTAAAAAGGCTGTGGTCTTTATCCAAGGAAGATGTCTGTTTACTAGTTTGGTTTCCTTCAGAGTTAAAGACAGGGTCATCCCACAGACCAAAAAAAAAATCATCTTAAATTACCGTTTGACACACATACTCTGTAAATCTAACCTTATGAGGAATCATAAATCCACCAGAATAAAGAAACAGCTTTCAGGCTTCTCTAACTCTTATATAACATAAGCAGGCATGACATCAGAGATCCCTGGGGATAATTCACTTTCCTGTTTTTGACAAAACACATAAAAAGCTTTTTGTCCTTGACAACCACAATTATTTTCCAAATATATGCATTACACATATATTTTCTAAAATGCCATATTCATGAATATAAAGGAATAAAGAGTTCAACCTCCACACAGGATTGTATATATATTATATATATACACACTTTTTTTTGTTATTTTTCCTTTAAAATGTCATTTAAAATTAAGACTAAAAGAAAGTTGATTTTAAGTAAGACTTCACCAGTTTTTGGGGCATGAAAATACATCAGAAAAATATGGATAATTATACAACTGACAGGAGTTTAAGAGCACTAGGTGTTCTATCACCAAGTGACAAAGATGAGTGTGTTACATCCATTACCGATATAACCTCAAAAATTGCACAGGATGTCTGAAGCTTTAAATGTGAAAAGAAAAAAATTACATATAAACCCAGGAAGAGCTCCAAAAATGTAGCAGGGAACAGAGTACAACTACAGAAACCTTGTACTCTGCTAAATGAACAAGTATTACAATGGCATTCTCCTTTTCTATATGGGAAGGTACACAAAGACACAAGGTAAGAGCCAGACCTATATCTAAAATACTTCATTCTATATTTAAAATACTTCCAAGTACAAATAAAATAATGTAGAAAGGGACAAAAACCTACCTGCAAAAGCATGCAGTTACTCAGCAGAAATCTACGTCCTGCATGATTGCAACATTTATGGTTTAGAAAAGGTAGATATAAATATTTCAGTTGATTCACTTCTTGTGAGTGCTGTGCTATGAGTGGGCGTTCAGGCTGGATTTCACAGGACTTAAACAGAGGAAGAACTCTTCATATGCAGAAAATCAAGGAAAGTTACTTAGAAATTCTCTCAGCAGTGACCAACAGGTAGATGAGACCCTTAGGTTTGATGATGTAGGTACCTTATGTTCTACAGACCTACAATAGACTCCAGGTCAAAGCAACTGAGAGCATCCAAGTAGACAGCACTTAAATTTTAAATTAAATAGCCATACCAGTCACTTACTGGGAGCAGAGAGTTATCTCCAGCAACTACAACAGGAAAATCATACCTACCTGGCCACCTACGTCAACTCTTCAGGAGTGATTGTGGAAGTCTGTGCTCATTGTGTGAAGCAACCTACACCAACTTGCAATACCAGGGAGAAGCAAATAAGCAATTCGAGTCATGAATCCAGACAGTAAAGCTGGCAAATCAGGATACAAACTGAGAAGAGCAAGCAAGGTGGCAGCAACATCTAAAAACACACTTTGCAATTTAAATAAGAATCAGTCTATTACAAGCACACATATGCCAGCAGTACTGGCACTCCATCCATATATCTTTAAATCTAATAAGAAAATTTAGATGGATGGCTGGATACTACCAGTTGTCTCAAAGCATAAGTAAACTTGCATGTGTTTGACCTGCCCACCTGTCCATGCAGGTCTTTTATCAACTGCCTTTCTAGCCCAAGACCCAAATTACTCCTTACAAGACTTATTCATTTTTCTGTAAGTTGGGCTACAACTCACAGATACCACAAAAATAAGCCTCCAGCCAAACATCTCAAACATACTCCATCCAGCATTTCCATTTGAGGTTTCTTCATTATAATCTAAGGAAGTGTGATGGAAAAATCTTTTTGCTTCATGTGATTTTTTTTTTTCCTCCAGTCATGGTCAGTAAAAGGAAATATCTACATCTGTTCCTGGTTCACATGCATGAAAAACATTTTATAAAATGAAAACAGATTTGAAATAATTTAAATTCCAATACTAAAGCTTCAAAAGTAAATTACCTACAGAAAGTACATGTGTGGGTGTATTCCTGTTTCACTGCATCAACAGCCTTAATCAGGCTTGCATACTATTTCTGATTATGGTTCATTATATAAAATCACGTTGATAACAGTTCAGCAAGAATGTTCCTTAACCCTTCCTGAAAAAAAGGAAGTATCATTCTTGCACCAGTTTTCTCCCTTGCTGTCTGTGTGTGTGGGTGACTTTCTTTGCCACCCCTGACATTGTGGAAGCCATGACAGCCAACTGTAAACCACAGGAAGCTCCTTGAACTCTCCAGCAGTAAAAAGGCTGCAGCTCCTCCCCCATGCTGAGTATGGGGACTCCTGCAGACAACTCCTCAGCTCCACCTGCCCCTGCAACCCACAGGTCCCTGCAGTTCCTCCCCAAAAAGCTGATTTTGAAGGCTAATGCATCTCCCTGCTCACGTGAAGCCAAAATTATTCCAATTTCAATGGCTGAAGCCATATACCTCCTGCTCACAAGCTGAAGGCCCTCCTCAGAGTTCTGGGGAGTAATTAGGAATACAAACCCGACTTTGAAGCCAATATGTCTTTTTTGATTCATAGGGCTGCATTTTCTTAAATATGCACAGTTTGTTTTTTGGTCTTGTGTCTACTCTTGTATTACTCCAAAATGGAGATTTTACCAATATATCTTATTTTCTGTTAGTCAGATCAATATCTGAAAACAACTCAGAAAACAACAGCAATTGTGAAGTATAGCTCGTAATTTCTCGGTAGGATTTCTGACCAGAAAGGCATCAGACCTGTGCTCCACAATCTGCTTATTAAATTTCAAGATAAATTTGGTCTTGATTTCACCCTGTACAAGACTAGATAATTTTGTACCTCCTTCAATTGAGAAATTTTGCTCAGTGATACCATCACTGTTAGAAGGAACTCACCTTTCTACATGGAGGTATTTTTCTAGAGAAAAGCTTTTGGAAAAACTGATGATTTTTATGACAATTTCAGTAGCTGATTCAGTGAACAGTCTAATGCTAACACTACTCAGTTTTCATCATAATGCAAAACTTTATCCTCCCACTAAAGAAATCCTCTTCAGTAATTACATGAGTTTAAGTCTCTAAGATACTACCTTCTACATAGAAAGATGCCAATATAATTAAGCTAGTTTGTATGAACATATGTGTTTGGAGGAGGATTGTGGGGAAAGGAAAAAAACTTACCCCATCAACTCAATTTGCATTGTAACCCTCAGGAAAATCAACTCTATTCTTCAAGCCTACCATGAGCACAGCAATGAGATTAGAGCAGAAAAATCTATTTGGAGCTAGTTGCACAAAACAAAAATTACACCTAAAAGCACTGGACAGCTAAAGCTACAGATACTTATTTTTTTCACTACTCTGTAGTTCATGCCAACCATACAGTCATCCCTTCCCAAATTCAGTGAGTCAGTTTTTGAAGTAGTAAGACATGGCTCAAAATAAGATCAGTTTTAAAACTTCCCAATGAGCATGGATTCTGAAGATCACAGAAGTGCTTCAAAATACTAACTTTTATAATAAAAATATTTGGTTTTCTTCCAAGTAAAGTACTTAGACCAGTTTTTGCTCCCCTGTACGTTAGTACAGACTTGCCAGAATTTCCACTGAGGATGACCACTCATTCTAGTTGAAAATCTCTCTGGAATAAAACACAAAATTTCCAATACTCTTGAGTGGTTCACTTCAAAAGAGGGAGCAAATTCTTTGTCCTTTCTTATTAGGACAAAAAAATGCATGTTCTGGAAGAAATCCTACAGTGAAACAAAACAGATTTTTACTTCTTTAGTCTGTTTTTGAAGTTCTGAATGGGTTGGGGGGAACTTATGTGCTAGAAAGTCATGATGTGTCCACTGAAATATTAACAACAGTTCTCTTACTGACGAAACATAAAATCTCTATAAAGCAACCAACAAATATGCATTATTCCTTATAAATCATAACCATGATTAATGGATGCCAAAACTTAGCTTTAAAAGTGGTTGGGTAAGTACATATACAAAAAAATGTCATCAGGGTTTTCAAGTGCAAATAGTTCAACATGAAGCTGGGGAAGTTTCTCAGTCAGACTTCTAGAAACTTCAGGAAAATATAGCATGAGATCTGCAACTATTTGTTTGCTCTTGTCTTTCTCTTCCACACAAACAGATAAAGCACTTGCCTGATTCAGAACTGCTCTTGACTATGTTCTTATATAAGATGAAATTACCAAGCTTTATTAGTAAGAGAAATCAGCTTAAGGGAATAGACATTTTTGTATTGCCATCTCAGAAGAAAAGCAGGAGCAAAGCCCTTGAAGATGTGAAACTTGCACTGGTCCAAAGTTTCAGTTAAAAACTTGGCTATTACTTTTGTATTGCAAATCTGTCTCCCCAAATCCACATGCTACTCTACTGCAACGGCTTTTAAAAAGGATCATTAGATCAGAATAGCCCATAAACTAAAACAAAGAAAGAAACAGACAAGAAACATAAGAGAAAATGTTTGGGGATTGTTAGTATAGCCTAATGCAGCTAACTAAATTACTTTCAAAAGTAGTTTGACTTCAAAATACTTATTTAAGACCTATGGCTTGAGACATCAGCTATTCACAAGCTTGTCTGTCAAATTACAAAAAATAAGCATTTTCATGTTTTGGTAATTTGCAAATATATGCAATCAGAGCATGAGGACTACCATCTAACAGGTTATTTTTAAAGCTAGCTTGAGGACTTCTATCACAGCAATTGCTCTAACAAAAAACTCTTTCCTTGAAAGCCCTGTCTTTATTGAATCTAAAACACGAGCATTTGAGTCAAGTCTTTTCTGAATTGCCCCACAAAGGAGACTTTGGGTCTGCCCTTACTTATTATAGATCAAATCTACAAAACCACACTCTCCAAACTACCATTAATTAGCTAGAGTGGCACTCTCCACCCACAGCTCACAGAAAACCTTTTGACAAAGCCACGGGAAATAATAGGATAATGTAAATCAAAAACAGAAGAATGGAAAGGCATAAAATAATTTTAGCAGTCAGAGAATCTGAATAATAAGAAAATAAACAGTGAAGGAAAAGGATGTGCCAGGAAAGACAAGAAACCTAATGACTTCTTTTCCTTAATGCTATTTATCCATTCATTCATCACAGCCAATAATGAAACTACTACAAAGCCTTCTTTCTAAAACAGAAGAGAAAGCTTTGATTTCAAGGTGAAAAGTACATTATATACCATCAACAGTACCTACCTTAAACTGAAAAATCTGCATACACGGGAAGAGCTGTGCACTGCTACTATGCAACAGTGCTGTATAACTGGTAATTTAAGAAAAAAAAGGCATAGCTTGTGATTCTGACATATTCTAAATTAACCGTGCAAAGAGGGCACTGGGAACAGACCGGTATCGCCATTTTTCAAACCACATTTTTTGAGAATCAGTATCATAACTTCCCACTCATACAAAATCATTGCATCAACTCCCACTAACTCTATCTTACTTAACTTCAAGAAGAAAAGCCATCAGTTCAAAGTATGTCAAGGGGAAATATTTTAGTTGTGAGTATACGTGGAATGAGAGCAAAATAGGAAAGCGCAAGGAGAGAAAAAAAGCAGAATGTAAGGCTGCACGAAAGTCACATGCAAAGAAACTGGGATGATACTGCATTAGTATTAATACAAATGCAAATTAAATCGATGGATCTTCTTGCACTGCTCCTGCAAATCATCACTTAGAGATTAAAGCATCTGGGAATCATGGAATAACATTCCTTTCAATACGTCATAATCTCAGTTACATGATGCTAAAATTCTCGAGTTCATTACAGTTCATGGCCTGAATATAATGATTATTGATGCTGTGAGAATTAAGTTTTAACATTCCTGATTACATCTGAAATCTTTGTGAAAACTATTCACCTCCAAGTACAAACTAAGAAAAATATTTGAGGAACAGAAAAGAGTTTTAATTTTTCAGTTTTTACTTAGCACTGTGTTTTCATCTAAACCACATACCCAAAGTAAAGCAATGCAGTCCTGTATTACTAAAGCATTTGAAAAAAGGAATAAATAATTTAAAAAATGTTAATTTTAAAGTACAGTGTCCTGGTTTTGGCTTGGATAATTTTCGTCATAGTGGCTGGTATGGGGATGTGTTTTGGATTTGTCTTGAACACCAAGTTGATGATATAGAGATGTTTTTGTTATTGCTGAGCAGGGCTTACATAGAGCCAAGACCTTTTCTGCTTTTCATACAGCCACACTGGTGAGGAAGTTAGGGGTGCATGGGAGGTTGGGAGGAGACACAGCCAAGGGCAGATGACCCCAACTGACCAAAGGAGTATTCCAGACCATATGAGATCAGTATATATATATCAGTATATAAAGTTGGGGGAAGGAGGAGGAAGAGGGGCACATTTGGAGTGATGGTGTTTGTCTTCCCAAGTCACCTTTGTGTGTGATGGGGCCCTGCTCTCCTGGAGATGGATGAACCTGTCTGCCCATGGAAAGCATTCAGTTAATTCCCTGTTTTGCTCTGCTTGTGTGAACAGCTGCTGCTTTCTCTATTAAACTATCTTTATCTCAAGCCATGAGTTTTCTACCTTTTACCCTTCCAATTCTCTCCCTGATCTACTGGTGGGGGAGTGAGTGAGCGGCTGCATGGGGCTTGGCTGCTGGCTGGGGTTAAACCACAACATTAATTCAAATGTTTCATTTTTTTTCATTGTGTGAACACTATTTTTATTTTGATACACTTTTTGCTGCAGTACATTGCAGCCCGAGTGATATACCAGCGGAACCCAACTCATATTGAGAGTAACACATTCCTCCCCTACCTCACCTCTCCTCAAACAAGAGGTCAGAGTTCACTTTGAGTGTGTCCATAGAAGAAAACAAAAGCATTGAGAACACAGACCTAAACTGAACTTCATTAAAGACAGAAGGCAATGCTCAGTGCAAAGATTAAGTAAAAGTTGGAGAAACAGAAAAAAGAATGAAAACTATTTGTGAAAGTAGTGCAAGTACACCCAGAAAGATTAGCTTCCAGTTTTAAAAACTACAATGTAAAGTTCATAAATAGAAAATTATTTAAAATACTACTAAGAAAATTATTTCTTAACTGAGTTATGCATCAGCACATGAGGTACTATACGTACTTAAAATACTGTAAAAACACACCTTTATCATCACTGATAATACAGGAATTTCTATACAGACAGGGCAAAAAAAAATAGACCTGCATTTCTGGGAAATGACTCAGCAGGTAAGAAATTACTGTACTGTTTTTGAATTGCTGGTAATACGTAGTGCAATCTGGTGAGCAGTCTGAACAGATTCTGACTGATAATGAGAAGTGGCAGTAAAAAATGCTCTACTTCTAGGGTATTGATCCTTACAAATATGACTTTAAATCAACAACCTAACTTCCAGCAGAGAGGCTGTATTATCACATCATTCCTGTGGCTAATGATCAATAGTTAATCAGCAGAGGAGAAAATGAGCAGAGAGAAGCCATTGGTGCATATAGAAAATTACCAGATACCCTGAAATACTTGTGCAAAATCAAACACATTGGTAATGGGAAGACAACAATCATTTACTAAGAAACAGCATTTTTATATCTATGAATGGGACATGTAAATCATTTATTATCCAAATCACTATTCAAAGCAGAGCATAAGTAAGCAGGTAGTACTGTACTTCTATATTTTGCAGTTAAAGTCATTTCACATATAGTGAATATTTAAAAATTACTCTTCTGCATTCTTAGATGCTTTGAGAAAATTTTTAAGTCTTTTTCAAACACTTCCATGCTGTCATGTAAAATGTTTAAAACTGCCAAGCTGAGGGACTCAACAAGATTGCAGAGTTCCTTCAAGTGGCTTTAAAAGCCTTGATTTGGGTAAGAAAAGAAAAATATAAAGATTCTCTTTGCTCTTTCTGGGTATACTCAGACCTTAATTATGACTTAGTGATCCTTTTAATCAAATTAATTTGTCACACACTACCAATTCCTCAATGTCTTCTTTTGAGAGAAGAACATCAGTGTCAAGTATCTAAGAACTAACAGGTTAAGAATTACAAATCAAACATAAGGCTCATAATCATCTGGCTTAAAAATAATTACTTGTTTTCAACCACTACTCACTCCACTATTTTGCATAAAAAGCCCTTATCAGTAGAACAAATTAATATAATTAATCCTCTTGTTAAACGTATAAAATAAATGCAGGGATAGGATGAAGATCAGATTTTAAGTGGGTTTTTTTGGGTAATGTAACAAAGATGATTTTAAGTCAAATAATTACCAAAACCAAGCAGTACATCAGGCTGTCCCACAGAAGACATGCAATAGCAAGGTATTAAATTCTTTAGCAAATGAAAAAAAAAAAAAAAAAAGTTCATCATTAAGGGGCTCTCATTATGAACAAGTTACAGTTTTGGCCAGAGAACACATTGCTGTGGTGTGCAATGTGGTATGCACTGCTTCTCCAATGAAGTCACTAGCCAGAATAAAAATAGACAACTTAGCAGTATGGGTCTCCCTTCAAGATAGGGGTCCCTTCTGGATCTTTTTTACTATATATATATATATGAAGAAAGTAAGGCACTGTCAGTGAGTAATGAAAGATTAACAAAAATCTACTGTGAAACAATCCCCAAATTCCTCTTCCATTTAAGAAGAAAACATGCAGGTATACCCAATGTAATCACATACATTTCTTTTCAAACGTCTTCCCATTACCTCAAAATCTCAGTGTTATTTCCTTTTTCTCCAAAATCAAGGGACAAAGTTTTTTCAATATCCTTGATGTACACAAGCATTTACTGTGTACATCAAGGATATAGTATACATTTTGCATACATTAATAAATCAAGAATACTAGAGGGTTTCCTGTGAAGTAGAGAGAAACTTTAGTCATTGGCTCTATTAACCCACACAGCAACTGGGTTTCCCTTCCACGCTCATTCTTAAAAACGCATGCAGGAATGTATCTAAGATTTTCACAACAGACAACAGAATGATTTCGATTCACTTCCCAAGTAAAAACTGAAAATAAAAACATGAAAATCAAGTAATTAAAAGATGGAGTAATGAGCTGCAAATGTAGCCTACTCCTCTACTATTTCCAAATTATGAGATAATTATTTTTATTTTATTATATAAGGTGCTAGAACGCACAAGAATTGGGGCATTAATCATCCTACACAATGCCACCTTTATTTTTAGGTTCAATTTTTAGTATTCCTATACTACATTCTCATCATTAGTTCTACCTACTATGTCAGCAGGAGGAGATAAGCACTGTCGGAAGACAGTGGTATTTCAATTAGTTATAGCTGTATCAATGAAGAACTTGCAGCAAGATGGAAAAACCCAACTGAAACTGGAGAACAGCACAAAACAAACTTTTCTCTGCCTTTTGCAAAAAGTTATTCTTTGGCCTGGTTTAGTAAGGGATAGAGAATTTGCTACAAAGATTCAGGAGACTGAAGCATAAGTCCTGTGCACCATTAAAATCCTACTGAGCACATTCACGTGTGAAATTCCAGTAACACACAGAACTTATGCTGGCCATCCCACTAATGTTGAAAGTTACAATACAGCAACAGCTTTTATCTGATACCTCATAGCTCTAGCAACCAGAGAAAAAAATAAATAGAATGCACTAACAGGACCTACACTTCCAAATTTTTCCAAACAAAATGATGTTTGTGTGATTCCTTACAAACTGAAAACTTAAGAGTTTCATAATTTCCATGGTCCTCAAGCTAGCTGCTCAGATCAATTATTTAACCAATACTGATATGCTTTAACAACTGCTTTTCATTTACAGAAGTTAAGGCAGTTAGGAACTGGAAGACAGCATTAATCCTAATTAGCTTCGATCCCATCACCAGAAAGAGCTGGATCATCACTCTGCTGAAGATTTCTCAACTAAGTGCTCAGGAGATCCCCTGTTGGGAATTCTTTTGAGTTCTTGTCTTGTGCTGCCATGACCTTCCTGAATATCCACATCTGTGTAACACACTTCTCAGAGAAACCTGGGAAAAAAGGACTCAATATAATTTATAGACATTTCCTGTCAAATAATTTGTCCTGATCATAATACTCACAAAAGGAGGAACACTTTGGGTAAACTGCAGTCTGAGTAAATCAGGAACCCATCACATAAGGAGCCTGTGTTCTGCTTTGTACAGTCTTTTCCTCTCTTTTCTTGTCTTTTTAAATTCAGTGGGCTTTATGGTTTGGGGGGTTTTTTAAATTGCATTCCAACAGGGATAAATCAAAGGTAACTGAGGAGTTCCTATGAAACCAAGGTAAAGGCTCAACTTTCATGGTAACTTAAAGAATAAACTCCTGAAACACCTCTGGCCCCAGTGGAACAAACTGGATGAAAAAAAATGGACAAAACAAACATTGATAAGAAGAGAACATAAAGGATGGAAAGAAACTAAACCATCACCTCCCACCCTTCAGCCCTGACTCACATTACCAATGGTTGCTGAGAGCAGCAGGCCCCATTTATTAGTAGCCTTTCTGTACATGAAAGAAGAGAACTGTAACCAAGCCTGCAGATGCACACTGCCTGGCAAAGCAAGCAGCAGCAGCACACGGGGCCACTCAAAATTGTTAAGGTCTACATTTGTTTCTCAGTGAATGTCTAGACTACTCCTCACTTAAGCACCAATTTCACAATTTACTCCATACCAAGAACTTTACACCTCTCATCGATGGAAATCAGCAGCCAATTAATATCCAAAATGGTGGTGGATGGTTTTTTGGGTTTTTTTTTTCCTTTTGGAGTGAGGAAGGAGTTAAAAAAAAGGGATTGATGGATAGATAAACGTAGTCACAAAAGCCTCACTTTTTTTAGCAAACAGACTAAATGCAGTACCCCTACAAGAAAAATAAACCCTCCTTGAAAAATAAACCAACAGACTAGAGAAAGGATTTACATAGTGAAAATTCTTGTACGTTGACAAAGAACAGAAACTTCAAAAGGAGTACGTGTCAAAAGACACAATCTCACAGTGCACGAGGTAGGCCAGGAAATCTTCACATGACAGGGCTGCTTTTCACATGTCTTTAAACGTGAAGCCAGTAGCTGCTAATTGGTAAGAATGGAGGAGATCCCACCCAACACCTGCTACAGCAATTCGGTTTAATAGCAGTCCTTCAGTAGCTTTGACAATTACTCCCACACTCCCCTGTGAGAGACTAATGGTTTGCTAAAAATAAAACAGAGATTAGCGTCTACAGCGAGCAGCCATTTGGACAGAAGGCGATATGCAACAACCTTGTGGTGAGCTGATGCCCAGACTTCAAAGGATTCCATCCTGCATTCAGAGATTTCGGTGCCTGGCTAAAGTGGCAGGATGCAATATCACTTTTTGTTCATTTTATTATTTTCTACAGCCTGCATCTTAGCACACAGTAATAGCGTTCATACTTATGCAGTGGGGAATAATCAGTACCAACCTCAATTTGTGCACAGCAGCTGCTAAAAGCTGAAGTTGCCAAGAAACCTAAGATGACAAAGCAAAACACACGCACACCCCACATCTCCCCCCTAGCTGTACCAGCAATTAGTGACATTTTCACTAGTATGTGAATCTTTAGCAAGACTTACCAAGTCATAAGGGCAGGGAAGGATGGGAGAGAGCAGAAAATACCTTCTAAAATTTTTCTGAATATGATATACAATATGATTGTCAAAACCATCGATCAATAGGTTGTATGTAGGATGAAGTAACAAAGACCATATTGGTCTTCCAAAAGAATTGCTCTTATCTGTTTTAAAATACAGGAACTAACAGACCACAAAAGCAGCCAATATAAAAAAGAAAGCATTTTTTAAAACCACATACTTATTTAGTTCCGCATGAAAATGTCTGAGTCCACGACAAAAAAAATTATACAGATTAAGTTTTGCCTTATGTTAAATACTAAGAAAACCATCTAAATTTATAGTGGGAAAATTTTAATCTTTTGTCAAACACAAGAAGGAAGAAAAAAGGGCTCCATTTGATGAATAAGATACTGTGTACAGAAAAAAACCTCCCAAATAACCCTGACCTTGTTTTATGGAAGCAAGCCAAATTAATTCCATCCTTCAAATCTAAAAGACACTGGTGTCACATGGAAGAAACACTTTACATTAATTATAGTTGCTCTCAAAAGAAAGTAGCCATCATTTGAAAAGATTACTGTCTTACCTGGCCAAATGGGTTAGATTAAGAAAAGACATCAAAAACTACAGGTCTGGATTCCCTCTTTAGAAATAAACAAGAAAATTTTTGTCTGCTAGGAGGATAAGAATAGCCAAAATTCCGTTTGTTTTTCAGTTCTGTGAAAAAGTTTTAAAAATATAAGGGGACATCACAAATGAGACCACATGCAACAAGTGTGTCTTCCTCTTCAAGATACCACCAGATGCTGGTCAGTGATGTCAGGAGGGGAGATGACAGAACACCTGAAGAATATACAGGAAACTCAATAAGAAGAGAAAGATTCATAGCTAATGGGCAACGGAACTGTAGCCCAGAAGTTCCTGCCCTTCAGCCTTCAGATGTAATGACCAACACCTTGATTAAACAATCATTACTTAGGAACAATATCCATCACTTTTCAAGTCACATTTTCTCTAGTGCCTTTTATTTGGTTTCATAGCTACCAAGTATTTTTAATTATCTCCAATATAAATATTTATTAAATAGAAAACAGTTTTAAAATCACCAGAAACATGATAATTAAAATTTAACATTAGTGCATATAAAGAGGGGATCTTTCATTGTGTGCTTCAGTTGAAAGATGAAGGTATTTATTACATGATATAGATGTGAAGTTTTCAAATTAGGATGTAAAGGTTTCAATCCCACAGAAACTACCGGGTTATTTGTTTATGTTTCAGCATTTACGCTCAGGTAAGACCCACCAAATAAACTGCAGAAGCAAGTAACTGATACTAATGTTTCTTGGCAGTGAAAACCTTCCATTGATCTCTTCAGTCTCCATTAAGATATCACAGCATGGAGGAAGCTGAAATTGTACTTGAAACAACTGCAGTTGAAACTAAAGCACAAATTCCACACAATTCTTGTGTAAATCAGGATGTAAAGTGAAGCAGTAAAATAATCAACTTTTAAGGCTAGCTTTTATATTTCATTTTGTTTTCTAAATACTTTCCACTGAAAGGACAGAGATAAAAATAAGGAAACCAGAACATCAGGAAACCATTAGTTAAATGGTCTTCAAGGTTAACATGCATCTCGATAAAAAGAACCTGTACACAGTAATTCCTATTAGGGCAAATTACATTTTACCAGATAGAAAGAAATAACTAAGACCAAACTGGCAAATGTCACTGTTACCACAGAAATTTCTTTCCAGACTTGTGTGAAGAAAAATATCACCAGCTTGTTCACAATGAAGGCCTCCCACATGATTATGTGGCACACATGAAAATAATTTGTTGATTCTAAAGCTTGTATTGTGGCACATAATCTGCCTTTGTCTCATAAAATACAGATGATATGTGCAAAGAAATTCCCTTTATTGTATTTTACTATCATTCAAAGAGTGTTCCCAATTTCTGTTTTACACAGAAAAGCAAATGGCTACTGAATATACCAGTTTATAGTAATTTTTTTTTACACAGTATCACATTTTCTTTTACTGAATTGGGACTCATTTTAGTATTTAACACAGTGGAAGACATGTTTTTATTTCAAACTTGATTGCAATATTGCAGAGTGACACAGAGAAGCTTTTGACACAGAGAAGCTTTTGACACAGGTACTGCATGGGCTAATCAAGGCTAATGCACAGCTGGGTCTGCTTTTCCCAAACCAGGATGGCCATGGCAGCCTTGGCAACAGTGACCTGATGGAGAGGTGGTTCAGAACCTGAGGGAAATGACAAAGATGAGTAGTACAGCTCACAAATCTGGACTTTGGAAGAGGTGCTATTGGGAACAGAGACATCTTTGGCTAAGTAGTAAAGTCCTGATTGAGTCCACAGCAAAATAAAACTCAATACAGGAGGCAGAAGCAGGCATCCACTCATAAGGATGCATTTGGAATCATCATCCAGGCACAAAGGCAGTATCAAGAAATTCATATACCATCACTACATGGAACCACCAGTAATTTAAGACATATAAATAACTTGAGATGAAAAAATCACTTTAGTAAGTGGATTAAGATATAAACCAAAATGCTGACAGATCCAAAAGAATTTAAGAGCAGCCTTGCATATTACTGATCCTTACTGCTAGAAATTCCTCTAGATTTTTTTCCCATTATTTCTTTTGTTCATAAAAAAAACTATGATGGGAAAACACAACAGGCAAATTCCTACACTGGAGATTCTGAATCTCAAACCATTGAATTAACTTCTCTTATTTCCCTCTACCACCCAGATTTCAAGGGTATTCCACACGGCTCCACATGGTGCCCTAACAGACCCTGATGACACTGCTACAAAGACACTACATAATCCACTTCAGAAACAGCACATCAACAGGTATTACACCTCATGGAATACAGCTCAAAGAAACAGATTTCCCCCTTCCCAAAGTTATTATCCAGTCATTAAAGACATGGGTATACCTTATTTTAGGCGAAGATCAAATACCTTAAAACTTTACTTTATATTACTGCCCATTTGCTTAAAATACTAAAAATTAAAATCCCAGAATGAAAAGAAAAAGAAAAATCCACATTGCTGTTTAACCTTTAAGTGACTGTAACTGATGTAGAAAGACAAAACCTACATTTGGACTTTGATAATGAATCTAACTTGCTAGGAGGGAAAGCCTCAAGTTCATGAAAGACTAGCACAGTAATGCAGAGAGAAGGTGACATTGTGGCTGCTTAGATGTAAACTGTTGGCAAGTTGCTGGAAAACCTGCATACATTTCTTTTAGAAAAAAAACAAAACAAAACAAACAAAACCAGAAAAGACAGACAAAATGGTTGCAATTACACTGGTAAATATGGCATAACTAAGTTTTCAGAGTGAGCTGGCAGCAATGAAAATTTTTATGTACAGCAGATTAATTTTAATTTTTGAAGCACAAAATTACATGACTCAGCCTGTACTCATCATCTCTATGAAGACATCGTTCTGCTGCTGAAATGTCAGCTCCACAGTTTCAGCACACAGCAGAAACTGAAGCACAATGTTTGCTTTCTTTTATAACTTAGTTTTTTGGCTTAGATTCTCAATAGCTCTGTCCTTTCTGCAAGTTTGAAGTGAAGCCAATGCCACACTCTGCCCACCAGAAAGTCACACGAGGAAGAACAGATGTATCTCTCACCATCACACCCTGCTCCGTTCAGCTACACAGTGGATTGTTCCAAGTGCTGTTCAACGCTGTAACCAGCTGTGCTCCCCTCACCTTCACCAAGCCACTGCCACAGAGAGTTCAGCATATTAACTAACATCAGGGCTTCTCATCAGCAACAATATGCTCACTGTCCTTTAAGGCAGTTATTTGCCATTTCTACTCTACCACACTAACTAAAGCAGACAGTATGCACCAGAAACCAGAATGATTTAGAGGCCATTTCATGACAGGTTTTTGGATAGGTATTTCAGACTAGCAATTTGCAGTACTTTCAGGAAGGCAGGTAAGCACTCAAGTTGCAACTGAGGTAAGTATTCAAGCTGCATATGCCCTAGTAACATCTGGAACGGTTTAAGACTTGACTTTTTTTTAAAGACTGACTATAGACGTGATATTTTGTATGTCCTTCATTAGCCTCAATCCAGATTTGCATACCAACAAACACTACATCACAAGTTAGCTTCAAAGTAGTAAAACTAAGATGATATTCCCAAATATTACACCGTGTTTATCAGTTTAATATTTTAGTTTCAGAACAAAATCCATTAACAGAATTACCATATTGCTCCTGAGGTTTTACTCTATATGTAATACACTTTCAAACATGAGTAGCAAAAGAAAGAAAAAAAAAATCAAAAACAAACCCAGCCCCCAGCATGCATTAAACAATTACCTTGTGTTGTTATGGAAACTAAATATCTGTGAAGAAGCAAGAACAAAGGGACTAGGGGGGAATCCCATTGCAAATCCTCCTATACATTCTGTAGGTACTTATTTTCTGCATTGCAGATTCAAATGAATATGGTGCAGTACTGCTCCAAGCATCACATCCTTCCCTCTTCCCTCCCTTCCCACTATCCCCCAAAATGTAGGTAAACATTTTAAAATGTTATTGGAGATACTGAAGCAAGAGGCTGAAGCAAAATTGGATTCTTCTATAAGGAGGATGGTTGCTTAAATCAACTGTTCCATGAGACCATTCAATTCCCAAATCTGTCTTTAAAGAGAACAGATTTCCTTGCAAGCAATCTCCTTGTATAGTTTCTCTGGAACTCACATCTGGAAAAATGCCAAAACCCTAGAACAGCTAGAAGAAAACTATTCTCTTGAAGGATTCTAGAGAAAAGAAAGAAGGACAAGCCGAGACCTCTCTTTCTGCCTTCTGTGTCCCTGCTCTCAGAAGTTTTGGTAAATATATCCCAATGTAACTGATATCAACAAAAACAAAACATAACAAAAACCTGATTAACAAATACAAATCAAGAATCTGTTTTGTAAAATTTAAGCTAAAGTGTCAAGGAGATTTATTTGACTATATCTGTATTTATTAATTGACCCATGGGGACAAGAATTCATGGTTTTAAGTGACAACCACAGACTTTCAGCCAATAAATAATATTTTGCAGAGTGGTGTGGTAGGCCCTTCTCTGGAAGGGCCTACCACATAAGTCTTCTGGTTTAATTTCAGTATCTCTAAAGCCAGCATCAGAAAAATTTTCACTAGAGAATTATTAGTAAATACATCTGCATGACTGTATGAAGAAAGTTGCTCAATTTTCCTGTGTGAGAGAAATCAGGTTGTTAGTATGGGGAATAGCAGGAAACAGAATATAGAAACTGGATTGGTTGATACACTTTTCAACTTTTGAGAGACCTTTTGTGTAAATGCAAACTATTTTTTGAGGCTTACCGAGATCACTTTTCTGGAAAAATCTGCCTAAGTTAAAAAAGGTCTCATCCCTAACAGCATCTTCCAAATGATAAATTCCTACATGAGGTTTTAAGCACTTATAGTCTAGGTTCAAAGAACAGTACATACTCTTTTTTTTTTTTTTTTTTTCAAATTTACATTAAAAATGAAAAGGAAAATATTTGATTAGTAAATCAGTTGAGCTGTTTAAGTTTTAACTGCTTATTCTAGTGCCTGGCACATGCTTTACAAACTTATAACATAACTCATCAGTGAAGGGGGAAGAAAAAGCATTTCCAGCATGTACCATCTTTGAACCCATCCAGGATTTTAGAAAGGTTACAACATATCTGTAGCTTAGGCAATTCACACTGCCCCATCACTTTAGGTAGGGCTTCAGCCAACTTCTTCCAAAACACATTAGCATCATGTTGCACACTCTAGATAAAGTACAACATATTTAAATAATGAAAAAGGTAAGATGACATGCATAATTGTGACCCTTAAAGATACTTTAGCAAGTGTAGCTCAGACAGAAGAATGCTAGTAACAAATACAACCTTGAAACAACCTTGAAACAAACATGACAGTAAGAGACAACAATTAAGAGAAGGCTCATCTACAGTCTTGCTTAACATAATACAGAAAATTCCAATAAAAATCAAAGTTCACTAACATCAACTATGTACTTGAGAGCTCTATCTCTGCTGACAATAAGCATGAAAAATTCTCAGAATTTTAAAAGGGTTTTGTCTCTAGAAGAGTTTATTCCTCAGGCCTTGGAAAGCAGCACTTAATGACAATGTGACATGACTAAGGAGAATTTGCTCCTGCTCATGAAGTAACTACTATAGTAGTTTTCCTTTTCTTCCTGTTTTATTGGAGACCATAGTGAAAACAAATCCAGTGACATTGTGGCAAAACCACACCCAACCCTAATCCTAAGAAAAATGCACATATTCTGGAAAAATGCACAATTCTGCAAAACTCCGAGAAATATACTCACAATTTATGTTCACTATGATGCTAATTATCTTTCAAAGAGATACTTACAGAAAGTGACTCAGGTTTGACTAAGAGCAGAGGTGTTGAGAGCAAGATTTACTAATACATTTCTAATTATTTTTCAATTTTTCTATCTTTTGGCCAAGATGTTGTATTATTGGACCCAGAACTGAAGAACAGAAAGCATCAGACATTCTCCTCCTCTGGGTCTTACAAGATTACAAACACTGTCTCAGTTGTTAAGCCAGAAAGTCTTTAACCATTGACAAATACTTATTTATAATATTTATTTCACGTTTTGTCAAAAACTATTAATTAGGCAGAGTTCTGGATACTCTTCTAGACCTGCCAGATAGTACCTTCTACACCTTTTAAAAGGCAGCATTTTGAGCTTTTTTGGTAGCATAGCTAGATCATAAATAAGTGAAGGATGGAGGGAAACTACTGTTTAACTTGATACCAGTTTGGTAGTCCAGGCAATTACACACACATGAAACGACAAAGTAAATTAAGCAAAGCCCACAAATTATTAAGGATATCGCTCGTTCTATTAAGCTGCTAGTTGATAATTTTAACATTCTTTCAAATTACTACTAGTGACCCATTCCCCAAAGGCACAATCTTACAAAGCAGTTCTTTTCAAAGAACTACGGTGGTTCTCAAAGCTCTCAGAAATCAGTGTACCAAGAAACAATGCCAAGCAAAAACAAAATCGTTTCTGCTCATCATAGAATCATGGAAGATACCGTCCTGTCTGACCACTTACAGACAACAAATTCCAGATTACACACAAATATCTGACTATCTCCCCTATCACTTGGAAAGAGACTGAATTTTTTCCTTTAATCACATTTCAGACAGGAGCTCTTTACTCTGACATTTATCTGTTTTTAGGGAAACATCTACAGTCAACACCAGAAGGGATGGAACAGGTCCATCATTATCACCTACTTCTTAATACAATCATTGGCAAAAAAAGGTTAAACCACTTAAACTCTGAACTGGCCCATCAGGTTCCCTGAAACCACTGGAATTGGATAATCCAATTCCAGTGCTATCCTATCTTACTTTATCCTATTAAGTGATCAAGAAACCAAGACAATTCTAAAAAGATCATTAAATGATTAATAGAGTATAACACTCAAGGGTATAAACAAATTTTTGTCCAGGAAAAATACTATTTAGTAGAGCTCCAAAGGACTCCTGTATCAGATTAAGAGAGACATCTCAGCAACAACTCCCAGAATTTTCTTAATTTGCTGGAATATCTTCATACAAATATGAAGAGAACTGTCCATAGCCTAATGCAGCAGAAGGTGGGAAAAGTCATTAAGTTCAGCCACACTTGTTAGTCAAACACTAGCATTGAATCTGCTGAATAAAAATCAGTAAAAATTGATTTGTTCTACTGTCAAAAATGAAAAATATAGAACAACACATCAATTTTTATTAACTCTAAAAGTTTCCCCAGTGATCAGAAAAAAATCCAGTATGTTATTTAAATTCTCACATATTAAACAGCCTGGCTGATTTACTTTGCTGGCAGCAGAGATAAGGAGGGTCTTCTCTAAGACAAGCCAAATCTTTGAAACGGAGACTGAAGTGTCTGCTAAATGACAAAACAGATTTCCTGGGGCAGGCACATCTTATTTAGGCATGTCATTTAATTTCTATTCATGACATACTGGAAGGTTTATTACCAATGATGATCACAGAAAGATATGCTTCCAAGAACCTTAATGTCTCACAAGTTTTAAGGACATTAAACAACAGATTTTTCTAAACTGTATTAATAAAGCAGGAGTTGCATAACTGGCTTGTCTACATCAGGGCAGAAATGCAGGATTCAAATATGCTTAGAGCATATCAAAGACATGAGAGAAATTCTTTGGAGAAGTAAAGAAGGTGAAAATTCCTGTGATTCATCTGAAGGGCATTTCTTCAAACCACAAAAGAAGAATCAATGAGCCCCTATAAACTCAAAGTCATCCATCTGAATTAAAACCAGTTTGATTAAATTCCAATGCAAGACCTTCAGACTGACTCGAAAGGAGACAGAGTTAGCTGGATGTTTCAGCCAGCACTGTGCAATGACACTGTGATCCTGTGAGGTATCAGAGAAGTTGACAGCTCTTCCTGCACAAAAATAAAGCCCTGAGGAGAGGAGGTGACAGGGCAAACACCTCCCATCAGCCTGGAGGGAGAGTGGAGCTGCAGGGGTTTCCACGAAATTTCTCATACTCTTATGTACTGGAATACCAGATCAAAATCAGAAACTTCAACAAACCACCAACTCAAAGAACACTGAACTATGAGGGGGACAAAAAAAGGCTGATTTGAGGTATATAAAAATACTCGTATTGGTCTCTCTCCTCCTAGGACATCAAGAGTAGTAGCAACCCTGTTTAGAAAACTCAAGCTGTGACTCTGCTCTACATATTTTTGCTCATTGCAAAGACCTGTCAACCCAGATCACGCTGATTTCCTGCATCACACTGATGCATAAATTTGGGGATATTTTCATCTGATATAATGAACGCAAGGATTTTGAAACTAACATCTTCTCTACCAGTAAGCAGTTACACAGACAACTACAGTATTATTAATGTAAAAAACCCAACCAATCCATATTTTCAGAACAATGATGACATTTAGCACAGCAAGGCAGGAATAGAAATTGTTTTTAAATCCATCAGCATAAATGTTTATTTTAACTGATGCTAAATTGCTAACAGTCTACATCAAGAATTATTATAAAAAAGAATCTGAGCACAAAACAAAAATTACATGACCAACACTTGAAGTATAACAGCATACACTAGTTTACTGATTTTTCAAAACATGCATAGACACAGGCATAGCACAACACAATCCTTTTTAAAAAAGTCATCACAGATCAGCTCAGACAGCTGATGTTCCAAGTGAGCAGCTGAATCCATTCAAACAGTGAGGAAATATCAGGGTACGTAACTCTACACCGTGCAAAAGTCCTGAGCAGAAGCAGGACATAAAAGCACATAAAGCACAAAAAAAACAGAGAAACAGGCAGAGTATTTCAAAGAGAAATGCAGAAAGCCATTGTAAAGGGCACATGGAAATGACACGCAGAGAACAGCACAGAAGTGTATTCAAAGCAGCAGACTTAACCAGGATACTTCCTCTGTTTTAACTGACATAGCTATCACACAGCAGAAAATGATAAATGAGCTGGGTGGCTATTTATTTAGCAGATAGAGCATTACTTCCATGCCAATGTGACATACTGTACCCTGGCTGTAGCTGCCTTCCAAGACTTTTCCATGCAACATGAGCTACACTAAAACAATTCATAGGCATCAGAAAAAGAGTGGCCATAGGAAACTGAGACACATTCAGGGTAACTGTAAAGTTCCACAAGTGACTTGTACAGCAGAAGAGAGACAGAGGTAAATGCCTTAGAGTTATTTTCAGCATGTGCATGTCAAAACCATAAAATCAAGAGAGTTAACTGTGAAGCAACCAAAACTTCAAATACACTCTTCTGTTTAAAACTAAGATTCCAGTTGAAGCCCAAGGTGAGAAATGTTGGCATGCCCATCTAGCTTTGTGAACTGCCAAACACATCAAAACTTAAAGCAAACATTTTTATGGACAGCTCATCATGAAGGGTCTTCTGAAAAACACTTCAGCCTTAAAAGCTGTGATACCAACACCATTTATCATGAAGATCATCAAAAACTTCAACTAAAATGAGGTTCTGTAGGAGACTATAACTTCCAGTCTGAGCAGACATGCTTACAAATTCTTGTTCATTAAAGGAACATGTCACAGTAATAGCAGTTGAAAAAATATTCTCTACACATTTTTCTTGTCACATCCCATTTTCCTGCACACCAGATACTGACACTTACTGCAGCTCCTGGGAAAAGACTAGCCAAGTGACAAATCCAATAATTGAAGATGTCAATTTGAGAACTTTGAGAAAAAAAGCTATTTATAACTATCAGAGACATAATATCTACAATCATATTTCTGCACAGATACATCAATAAAGATATATTCTTGTAGCTGTTAGATCAATTATCTACTTGCACAAAGACATCCTACATAACTCACTGGACAACTAAAAGAGCATTTCCACCAGGAGGTAGGACTTGAACATCACCATACAGCAACCACTGTACAACAATTTCAGTACAGTATTGGCAAAGACTCCAAAAAAAAAGTTATGAATAATATATAACGAAAAGGGGGAAAGGTGGCAGATTTCACCATATATAAAATCCACTGCACAAAGCCAATTTAAGAACATCTCTAATAAAAACATACATAGAAGTACTGTAAAATTACTGTAAGTATTTAAGTAAAAAGAGAATCCCTCAAAACTGGTAAGCATCTTTAAAATTCAGCCTTCTACAGAAGTTTTGTTTGAAGAAGAATGGTCTGAGAAATAAATCCATGGAATTAACTAGGAAACTTAGTAATTTCATTCACATACACCTTCATTTTGGCAGTATGTCAGGATTATACTTGTGCATAAAAAGATCAATTAAAAGTTCTCGCACAGATCATAATTTTTTATTATGCCATTTAAATTCTAACAAGCAACTGTCACTTTTCATTCCTACACTGTGCTGTGAATTTTACTGTGCATAAAAACTGCATGAACAGACCAAGTTCTAACGCCAGTACAACTGCACTGAATGTCCTTGCAAAAGAATTGCCTATGCAGTATTATCATTAAAGTCATAATTTGATTTATTACTAAAGCACAAGTCTTCAGGAATTAAAGTATTTACTGCACTGCTCCTCACAACCCAAATAAGAATGACAGTAACAGAAAATCAGGACATCATCTTTTTTAAGACATCTCTGTATTAAACTAAGAGCTCATTAGATATTAAAAAAGTCAAATGTTATTTCACAAGAGAACTTCAATGTCAATAAGAAGCTTGAACTGTTTTAAATGAAAGCAAGAAAAACTTATTTTGCAGAAGAAATTTTTGAATGCTCCAAGCTCCACAGGGAAACTGCATATACAAAACTCTGAAAACAACAACCTTTGTAGGGTTTTTACTGAATATAGAGGAACCATATTAATAAAAGGATTATCCTATATGTCAGACAAATGCATTATTAGATTTTTAAAAATTATCTTTTTGATTGTTACTATTGTTTGGAGTCTAATGTTACCATCCAATTTAGAAATGAACTCAGACCAAACAATTTTTAAAGCAGCACAATTCACAAAACATCAAATACTTTTTTTAGCCCAAGATGCCTAAAATACACCAAAAGCCACCTTCCCTGTTACCAAAAATACTTTCCAAGCCTTTGGAGTGTGAAGCATAAGGGAGGCAGCAGCTGGAGGCTGGGAGACAGCTGCGCATCTGCTGGAATTGATTTCCTTAACACCGTGACATAACACGTGCCATCCATTAGACAGATAATTCACTTTACAGAAGTAATGCAATTTGTTGGCTACAATCTACTGTTTAAAATGCTGGAAACTCTCACTCCTGAGGCATGTGCTGTCTTCAGCAGGAAAACTAAAAAACCCCAAACATGAACCATGCTCTGCAGCAGCTTCTTTAAGCTGCACTAAAAAGTTCTGCAAACACACTTTCACCAGTGCAATCTCTGGGACTAACAGTAAGTAATCATAATAGTACAATAACTGAGCTAAAAGCAGAAAATGAGAATGCCATGTCCCCACAGGGAAACAACTGTCTCATTCATTTTTTTAAAAATGTCATGATACACAGAAATAGATCTTAACACTTCTCTATAGGTAAACAAAGGAATAAATGCAGATCAAGGAGTTATGTTTTCTCCACTGTTTAGTCATATGAGAGACACCATATCTAATGAAGGTCTGTTGGCAAAAAAAGATAATGGTGAATGCTAAATAGCTATGGGATAGCTCTTAGGGCTTCTTATTCAACATTTTAGTGAAATATTTGTTTTGAAAGTTAAGGGAAGAAACAAATAGTTCCCTAATTTTGTTAAGATGAGAACTAATGAGAGCAACATGTGGCATGCCTCTTTATCACAGGGCAGTTCAAATAGCTCTTTGCAGGTTAAACAGCTGTAAAAAGTCATAAGCATCTGATTAACTTAACAGGAAACAAACTCCTGGAACCAGTGTGCAAATACTACAAGGTTTTGAGACCCATCAATGGGCCTCAGTCTTGACCTGTCTATAGTCACCTTCTGGATTTGGCATCACTAACTTAATTCCCCAAACTGCCAAAGGCTTGTACTACTAGAATATTTTTTTTTCTTAGAACCATTCCATTAAGAGATTAGTAAAAAGCTTTCAGCCACAGCCATTCTTCCCCCTTTAGATGAGTGACAACATTATTAAGAAAAATTTCTTTGCCGGACCTCTTAAACAACACATTAAAGATTAGTTTTAAAGTTTCATAAAATGTTTACAAAGATTCTTGATAAAAGCTTAAAATGCATTTTCATTTAGCCATTAAAAAAAAAGGCAAATAGTATTTATTATACATTAAGCACTACAATGCCCTGAGGTTTCTGCTTAGAGCTCTCACATGTAAATGCAACCGATAAAATGAGTATGACTTTTTAGCTAAGGAAGAAGCATTGGATAGGGAAATGTTTCATCCTCCCTGGGATGCAACACTGTATCTGCTTCTGCTCTTTCTACTTACAGATAATTGGTTCCTGGGAGGATGATGTTTAATTAGCACCACAGACATTCACTCCTTTTACAAACTGAATAATGCAAACAGCACAGGTAACCTTATACATGGAGTGCCATAAAGGCGGTTTCCTCATTGCACAGTAATAGAAAGTCTCAAGGACAAAAGTAGATGTAGATGCTGTGCCCCCAGAGTCAGGACCAGATTCAAGACCATGAAGAGACTGTATCCAATTACTTACAATTTTATTTTCCTGTAATTTTTAATAGCATTGACTCACACCACTGCATTTCCTTGAATACCTAAAACTGCCTCAAAAAAGGTTATAGCAAAGCGGGAGCTGATCTCTTTTCCACAATAACAAGCAACAGGAAAAGAGAAAGTGACTTCAAGTGGTACCAGTTGCTTAGACTAGATATTAAGAAAAACATTGTCCCTGAAAGGATTGACAAGTGGTGGAGTCACCATACACAGAAGTACTTAAAAGATATGTAGACGAAGTATTTGGGGATGTGGCTTACTGACAAACTTGGCAGTATTAGGTTAAGAGTTGGACCCAATTAACTTAGGAGTCTTTTCCAACCAACAAGTGTATGAATCTATATCACAGACAGCATTTCAGAGAGGATGACAGCGCTGGAGGTGAGAAGTGCATCAGCCACATCAGCATGACTCTGAAATGCTCCTGGATGTGAAACAGAAGTCCCCATGTAAAGTATAAAATGTAATCAGGTGGAAAGCATTGCTGCCTTCCCTCTTCTCTCAGATGAAAAGAGAAAATGAAAGCTTGTGCAAAGGTACACAGTTTTTCACAAAAGACAAGGAAAAGCATTAGGCCTACACTGTCACAGCTACTGTGCATGTTAAACATACCACTTACAGAGACACGTTCTTTCTACCCTGTTATGTGAGGCAGTACATAACCACCTCCCCAACTTCAGAGATTAAGAACTGCATGCAGCTGACACCAGAGGGCAGGTGAGCCACTGCCTGCAAACACACAAAGACAGGAGACAGCAGCTCAGAAGGTACAGCCCCATTTTGAGGCTGCTGATGTGTTACTACACAAGTAGCAATGATTATTCAGAGTACCAAATTTCATTCAGCCATATGACACTTACATGCAGGCAAGAGCAGAAATCTCTCACACATCTGAGAAAAGTCAGATTTGCTTGACACACACCGTTTGAGGGGACCACAACATTTTGTTGTAGCCAGACCTCTGCCATGTTGATTACTAAACCTAACATAGGCACTAATTCCTCTGACTTCACAACAAAATATACACCACAATTAAGACCTTTCCTTAGGCAAGATGTGTGCAGTTTCAGATTTCCTATGCAGCAACCTTGAGGATAAAATCATTAAAGAACTACATGTAGGAAGGGCTGTCTGCACAAGGTTTAATAAGTTAAATGTTCACAGCAGCAAACCATGCCTTTAATGAAATTTGGTGTCAGTATTGTATGAGAGATAACTGAAGAGACAGAACTCATCTCCTTTATGTAAAAAACTGTATTTATCATTCCTTAAAATAAAACTGATGCTCAGAAATGCATCATTTTCTTTAAGAAAAGTTTTAAGTACAAGTGGACATTAACCAACTGCAATCATGCCTAAATCAAAACCATTTAGATATGTTTCATTATACACGCAAGGAAAAAAGCATAAAAAAGTAACACATTCATATTGATTTAGCTGGCCACAAGCATTTTGCTCAGTTTTCAGTACTGAATAGCAGCTAATGAATCTCTCCTGACAGATGATCATTTTATTTTCATTTTGAAATTCCTCTTTAGCTTTGAGGTTTTGCTGCAAAAAAAAAAAAAAATCTTCACTTTGCTCTCTACAGTAAAGTTGGGAAAGTACATCTCCATAATTTGAAGTGCTCACTGAAGCTCTCTCTGCACTCAGATGCCAACAGGAAAAAACCCTATATTCTTCTCATTAGTTGACCCTTATTTAATTTACCCTTGACACTTTCACCTTTTCCACACATATAAAGCCAAAGTCATTGAATGGGCTGGGCTGGAAGGGACCTTAAAGATGGCCTAGTCCAACACCACTGTCATAGGTAGAGACACCTTCCACAAGACCAGTTTGCTCAAAGCCTCATCCAACAAATCTCTTAACAGTTTTGTTTGGAGAAAACTGCAATTCATTGTGTTGTGCAACTTCTCAATAACAACAGTATTTTCAAATTCATTACAAATATTTTCATTGACACAAAGCTTTCAGCTCACTTGCTTGTTTACAGCAATGTTCAAATATCTTCATTGGTGACAGGATGAAATTAAGGTTTGACACATTATGTTATTAAGTAAACGTAGGTGAGTCTTACTAGAATATTCAGTAAAACAAAACCTGGTGTGTTAAAAGTAAAAATCATCAGGAAACCATCAAAGAGATATGACAACTAAACACATTTTAGAAAAGATATTTTAAACATAGAAAAAGGAAGGATTCTTCTACCAAAAAGGTCAAGACTGCATTACATTTCGGGGCTTTGTTTTGTTTTTTTCTAGTGAAATTCTAAAAAATCCATACTTTGCTGATTTCTTCTAACTAAATCAGGTGTTCTATACATCTTTAAAAAGTCCCATTATTGCTTGCTTGTAAAGAAAATCCTCATTTTTCCTAAGGAAAAACTAGTAAGAAGTATCACAGCTGAGAATCCAACAATGCTATGGGTTTCTGGCTTCCCTAAACAACAAGTTCTGAGGAAGACTGATTTCCAATAGATGTATAGTTCATTGTTGATTGACTCACAACATTAGTTACCCTGAAGTTGGAGCCAGTGTTTTTTACCTATGTTCATTATATCTGTTCCTCCCCCAACATTACCTTGTCTGAACTACAGTCCATCTCAAGGCTTCCACCTCAGATTCTCATTCATAGAGTAGTATTTTTGGTTTATGCTTATCCTTCTCCTGAATTTTCAGAGATTCATAAGTGAAACACCCCATGAATTCCTGTTACATGCCCCACCTGCCCCATTCAACCTGCCAGCCATACCAAAGGTGCACAAATAATACTGTAACTGCAAGAACAGAGATCAGCACGTTTAGTGACAGCATAGGCATAAAAGTGAAATCACAAGAGGGCTAAAATAAACAGAAGAAATAGAAAATCAGCCCCAACTACAACAGATCCTCAGCAGCGTATGACTAGAATAAATCTTAAGTTCAAACAGGACATTCAGCAGCAAGTAGGTAGTTTGCAATAAGCACAAATGATAATCAGTCTTTCCTTTAGTTTGTAAGTCTGCTGCAATCCCATTTATCTAATTCTAACAATGTTGCACTAAAACATTCTGTAACAAACAAAAATTGCCACCACCAATATAGAACTCCATCTCTTGACTACTAAATCATAGATCTTTTGCAAAACACAGGCATGTCTTCACAATTAGCAAAATTAGCCCGCTCATCTGGCAGCCTGAAGGGACTCCCTGCAAATACCAAGAACTCCTAAGCCTGTCTGAATCTGAGTACCTTTTACAGGCAGAACAATCATATACAACACACATGCTGCTGTCAACTGAAGATCAGTAATTTCCTCACAAAGTTAACTTGTACATTTCATACAATCTTCTATCGCTCTCAGCATTCTAGGCACAGAACATTCCTGAGTTGCTCAACATGCAAAATCTATTAACTGAACATTCTCAACCCAAATAGTTAGCTCAATAAGTAGATATGCAGATTCTTTAAACAAACAAATTCTCAGTAACATTTCAGGGTTTCTGATTCTTGAAGATTTTGGAATAAACAGTATCTATTGCAATGCACTTGGTGTCCCCTCCAAGCAGTTAAAAATTAAAGGAATGCTGTTTATCATCCTAAAATAGCTCTCAGTTAAACACTAAAGTCATCACCATTGGTGAAAAAGACTATTTCAGTCATGGCATTTCAATTTCATCTTTAAAATATTGCACATTACACAGGTTCTTCCTGCCACTGTATTTTCAGGTTTGACATGCATTTAAAATTCCTCTTCCCATGATTTCTCAGTTTCTCAGTTTCATAAAAATATCTCACATCTCCTTGGAAACCTGAACACAGCACAACAAAGACGGCTGGCTCTAATGCTTAGAAGCAGGTTAGAAAAACAACTGCATTCCCTTGCTAGTTAGGATATGGTTCAACACTTCATTTCTCCTCACTAATGTATCTCACAAGAAGCTGTCTCTCTCCCCACTATCAAATTTCCTACTTGTCTTCCCAGCCACTCACCCAAATCCTACCCACTTCTTCGCTACTAACTTGCACTAACCTTGAGGTTTCATGTGTCATGAGTTTTCTAAGTATCTATGCAGAATATTGTAAGCAATTTAAGGAGACTGGCAATACCCAAGCAATACTCCACTAAGTAGTTACCCTCCCCCTGAAAAACACATAAGAATGAAGTGAATTAAAGCCTCTTTTGCAGAGGTATTTTTAATCTTGATCTACATCAGCTGGTTTCTGTACCAAGTGCTCTTGATCAGCACAAGATACCAAAAACCCCAACGGGTTTCTATTGTGTTCCGTGCTCAGCTGTAGCTGTCACAACCCCTGGCTTGGCAATTGCTGTTTAGATAATAAAAGGCTACTGCTACTAGCAAAACTCAACATTTGACCACTCCAGTTTAACAATCTTTTAAGTACTCATCTAGTTGCTGTAAGAAAAAAAGGAAAGTGCTGCTTCTCATGTTGGATGTAGGACTACCCAGGGAAGCACAGACATCCTCTGAGCCCCCCAAAGGGGCTCTGCCCCAGCCACATAATTGCCTGCAGTAGTGTTTCAGGTTTAGCCAACATCTCCTTTGCAAAGCTATCTTTACCATTACAGCTCAATTTAAAGCTAAAATTCTGAAGGTTTTCCTAAGAATTATACCTTTTCAAAGGCATAAAAGTCCTCTCTCTCAGGAACTAACAGTGTTTTCTCAGTTGAAACACTGTGAGACATTGGAATCATCCAGTTACTGCTGTTTTAAAAGCCTTACAGAGAGACATCCCAAGAATAACAAGCAGCAAAATATCAATATGAAGAGGAAAATCAAGACGACTAAGATTTCCCCTGCCCTGCTAAGATAGAAAACGGCACACAAAAGGCAGAGAAGAATTTCCTCCCCAGAATACCATAAGAACAAGAGATTATGTAAGGCCAAATGAAAGCTGACAAGTTTACCATCAACAAAAAGGGCTGCCTTTTTATACTTCTACCCAGAGAACATACTGCTAAGGGATATATGGGACTGCAAGCCAAAAGTTTAGCAGGATTAAAGGGAAGAAGAGAAGATAAAATTACATTGTAACAAAAAATATTTTAATAACAAACAGCTAGACTAGATACCAAAGTCTTTGAGTCTTTTGACACAAGTCAAACTAACAGGATCACAGAGATACACTCCAGAGTATATTACTGTCATAACTGCCTATCGTAGATTTTTTTTCTGCACATCATCATCCCAAGCATCTGGTACTATTCCTAATTAAAGAACAGATGGTCTGACCCAATATGGCAATTCCTATGACCCTATTATTTATCAGCAGGTGGGGAAATTAAGTTTTGAGGTCTGAAGCAGCAAAGCAAGATTAACAAAAATAGATAGCTAAATAGGTCTCAAAGCCATCTGGTATATGACACTTACTGAAAAAAAAATTCTTCAAGATTTCATACAATGCATTTTCCAGGGTCTCTGTAGTGAGAAAAGCTGACTTCCACAAACTCCACCAGATGCAAATATGACTTAATTCCAGAGACATGGATGATCAAGATAATAAATGAGTCCTTTTTCATGTTAAAACTAGTGAAGCACAGCTATTCCAGCTGTAAAGTGAAATTTGTGGAAGTGAAAAGTCAGCATGTTCACACAAAGGTTAGAGTTCATTTTCAGTATAACTTTCTGATAAGATCACTGCACACACCAGTAAAAGAAACAAAGAAAACAATGTAGACAAAGGAAATAAAAAGCCTTAAAAGGGTTAGGGGGTTTTTTGCCCTTTTTTTTTTTGCCTATTTCTTTTAAGTGTGGTTTAAAAACACCTAGGTGAACTTTGGAAAGCTGCATTCCCAAATCTGGCAACAGATGGAGAAGACATCTTTAAATAATTAATCTGCACAAGAGGATGTGAGTGAGACTGATACTGACCAATAACGCAGGAGTTACACACAAAAGAAAGTACACTTCCTCAAGTGAGTAACATCCCTCGTTCTACAGAAAGTTTTCAAGCTTAAGTGGTAAAAAAGGGAACTTCCAGTAGTGTATGCCAGTATGGGTATTTTTTTAATACTCTGCTGGAAAAAAGAATTAACTGGATGAAAAGTTCTATGTTCATGAGTCACAGGAACTTCTGATGAGTCTACATTCTGAAAATGTGTATGATCAAGCTCATTATGTTGCCAGGAAATACTATTATTTCATCAACATAAATGAAAATTTCCCTTTCCATGGAGAAACAGTGACAGGGAATGAGCTAATACACATTCTTAAATTGAGTAACCTGCTGGAGACCAAAGGAAAAAGGAAGCTGGTTAGTGGGGCATTCCCTGTGAAGACAAGAAGGATGTTCCCCAGCCTAACTAGAAAGCAGGATTAATCTGGTAACAGCAACTAGTGAAAATGAGAGTTTTTGGACGCCTCCCAGTTCATGGCAGCAAAGCACCTCCTCTCCAGCAAATCCAGTACTTTGAGCATTTTACATGAATCTTAACTTTCTCTAAATTAACAAGACAAAGGTGCTGATTTCTTGTACATGGAGAATTTAATGAAAAAAACCTCCAGAAAATTCCTAAAGGAAAGCTTAAGTCTCAAATACATTATGTTGCAGATTTCCAAGATGGAGAAAGGAAGGCTCCTCTCATACCCATCAGCCTCATCCCTCTGGAAACATGAACATCATTAACCTGCATCACAGAAAAATTGCTCAACTTTTTGCATTTTTTAGTTCATAAAAATTTCTGCACTTCAGAGGGGAAGGTGGGCTCAAGCCATCCATAGTGTTTAATCCCATTTACCTGCCTTTTTTAAAAAAAGAGTAATTTTCACCACAATCTTGGAAATTATTTCTAGAGCAATGATTTCTAGACTGTATATTAATAGAGCCTGAAAATACAATACTAAAAGTTATTTTCTTATTCCACTGCCATTTTCCTTTTCAGTCCAATATAACAATCCTTTATTTTGTCAACCATTATTCTTCTCATATTTTAAAACCTACTTCTAACACAACTAGTAAGCTGTGAAATGCTTAACTTCTGTATGACTGTCACTCTAAAGTGTACTCTCAACTCATGAAAAACTAGATGTGACTGCTCTAAGTCAGCCTCCCCATCATCTGGTTACCTGACACACTTAGGAGAGCTACAGATTCTGTGTTAAGGGTGGCAACTCATCAGGGTGCCGCACCATTTGCAGACTCATTTACCACTGAAGAATAACTTTCCTACTGTATATGTAAGTTAAAACACCCCAACTATAACAAATATCCATTCCACTGTATAAAGCTAAGCATCTCCTTTGCACACATGTGATGGGGAGGGCATGCAGGGGGAGGAACAGAACAAGGATAATATTTGGCTTGAATCCATTAATTAATTTCATTAATTGAAAAATATTCTAAGATACTCTTAAACATGGAAAAATTGACGTCGAATAAACAAATCGAAATATTACCTCAGAGTACCTTAGGGGAAAGTGAGTTCAATACACACAAATGACAGCAATTGAATATGTGAAATCACACTGTACTGACTTAGTTAAACCACTGTCATCATCCCAGCACATGAATACTCTTACATGAGGTTAAGACTCTTTTCAATTTATCTTGTTATTTACCAGGAACATTTTTACTTCAGGACTGAACTCATTTTCTAAATTGTAGGAAAAAGGACCCTAGACATGCTAAAGTATTTTCTACCGTGGATTTATGATTTGACATGTCACAGCATGGACACACAGCTCTGCACCTATGCAAGCTGAAGAAAATACTTGTTTCAAACAAATCGGTTGCTTACAGATTTCTGTATTAATCCAAATATATCTGCATTAAAACACTGAATTATTGGACAATATTAGAAAAACAAGCCTAATAATGCCACAATTCTGAAATTATGAAAAGAACTCCAAGTGAGCTTTAAAACAAAGTAAACAAACTTAATGGATCCAAACCAGAAAATTTTACTGAAATTCAAAAAAAACTAACTACTGTGAAGAAGCAAACGCTGTGATTTCAGATTTCAAGAGTTCAGTGCAGGTATAAGAAAATAAAAGCCCTGCAATCATAACAGACTCCCCTTTGAACCCAAGCACCTTTCTGATACCAGACTACATTCTTCCCCATAAAGTTTTCAAACTGACCCTGTTTACCACAGTTCTCAAGTTACCTAGGACACAAGGAAGCCCTCCAGATGTAATCAAGGAAAAAAAAAATCTGCAAAAGGGAGCAAAACAAGAAGTATGCAGCATGTTCTTTCAGACAACGTTTAAAAGTCTTAAAAATAAAATTAAAATAAAAATCCACGTGGCAATAAACTAATAAAAAGCAACATCACCCTCATTTATAAATCTTCCATTTAGTATACAGATCACTGTATGTTAATGGGATTGTGTCCTGTCCCTTCTGTTGGTTTGTTTTAGGGTTTTCAGAGGTTCTGCTCTTGTACAGACCAAATGCATTCTCAGTTAAAACACACTGTTATGCTGACACAAATTGTCAGCTTGCATTTGAAAGTTCTTATTGTGTCTCAAATTCACACTAGTCTCAAAGGGTAATTTTTACATGTGGTTTATATCACAATTAAATATAAATATTGCTCAGGTGAATTAAGTCTACATCTCTGATTTGGCCCACATCTTATTGCATTTGCAATTCCAAAGGATAAAGCCTTTTATGGCTACATTTTTACTCATAAAAAATTTAAAAGAAGTTCTCCAATTAAATTTTTTTCCCTATGGATATGGTAATTTTTAGTGTGTACACATGAAAAGAGCTGTGGTGATATGCTGACAGGCACCTGAAAAACACTGACAGCCAGAAGTCTCTCATAAATAAGAGAAGAAATTATTTTACAGTGAAAATATATGAAAATATCCATAGAACAGGAATATTTGGTTATACCTATTTAGAGTCACTGCAAACCTGACTGTCATAATACAAGGATGAAGCTGCTTTCCTTTTCTGCAACATATTAAAATGCTGCTGCTAAGCATCAAAGAGGCACAGGAGGTGCAAATGTTCTTAAAAACCCCTGCTTTGAGTGTTTGATATAAACCTATACCATACTCAACCTCTGCAAGTGTTAAGCACAGCTATAAGTATTGAAAGTTTCATGACAGGCAAAGCAGAATCACTCCAAAACTGCAAATCATCAAAACTTCATAGGAGGCTGATCGGGGTAAAAATCTTATCAAAATAAACCTTATAGTAGCAATTTTCACTGGCTGTTGTTTCAGATGGATATTTATATATTATTTATTCCAAAACTGCCTTCAAATTCCTACTTTTTTTTTTTAATGAAGTGTAACTGAATTAAATTGATGGTAAGAACTATAACTGGGAAAACAAAACATCTTTGGTACAAATACAGATGTTTATGTAAAGAAGGTGGAAGAAAAATACAGATGTTTATGTAAAGAAGGTGGAAGAAAAAAGAAGCCCTCAGGTTTTGTTGAATGCACTTTAGAAAAACCTTTCATAAAAATCATCTCCTAGCTCAAAATCCTTCACATAAATTATTCCCTACAGCAGTACATCTGAAAAACAGATCATTTCAAATACTGTGAAGTCTATAAAAATATGAGCATTAAGCCAATAATTAAGGCTTCAACTTTTTGGTCCCTCATTGTTTTTCTTCAGATGGCACGAAAGGTCAAAGGATTTGTGTTGGGCGCTTCTATTTTTTGTAGGTTTCACCACTGAAGGTTTATGCAGTTTGTCATTCATTCTACATACCAATAAAAGCCTGATGAGAATTTTAAAATTTGAATTATATAGAAAGCAATAAAGGTTAGAACTGGCCTTTTAATGGTACCACAAATAAAAGTATGAATTTCTTACACCTGCTTTCATAACCACAGGCCAATTCCATCTCAAAGGATTGATAGTACAGAGAAGCAATTTTTTTTTCCCGTTTCAAGTAATTTGCAAATGATTCTGATTTTTAGAGAGGCTACCTAGATGCAGTTTTTAATTACAGGTGTTCCACAAACACTTAAGTTTCTTTTTTTATACAATTACATTATAGTAGATGGAAATCCTTCCTATTAAGAGACTAGGTGATGTTTTTAGTCCAAGACAAACACCTCTTCACTCTTCTTTTGCATGAAACTTAGTAGAAGGAACATCCACTATTCATTAAAAGACAAACTCATTCACACAACTCTATCCAAAGTTTAGCACATGCACAAAAACACAACTGGGTAGAAGTCATTACTGAAAGGTAAGAACAAAACCAGTACACAACCACAGATGTTTCAATACAAGCAAGAATCAATCCATTGCCACTGCAGTTCCCAACACCTTCACATTCAGACCTGTCTTCCCTGTCACAGCACAGTGGATGTAGGGCTGTTACTGACTTGTGACCCCCAGCCCCATAATCCCTCTCAATTTAACAGGCCAACAGCCTTCTGCACCCCATTTTTCTCCCCCACCCCAATCCTTGTAATAACAGCTGAAGCAGCCCTGCTTGTGTCTAACACAACTCCCTCCTTGTCTCCTGCTCCCTTTGTCTCAGCACGGCTTTTCTGGCTTTCAGAAAGAAGAAAGCTATAATCTGAAAAGGTGAAAAGGAAAAAACCCTTCTCCAGTGCTGCATCTCCTCCCCTCACAAAGCAACTGCTGTTTTTTCAGATAAACACTATTATTTTCAAGAGACCACAGAGGGGTCCTAGCAGGAAGACTCCTCCTGAGCATATAGCGACTGGGGAAACAGGAGATACATACATCATAACACACACATGCAAAAGGAAATAACTATAGTACTAGACAGCTCCCACTTTTAACAGCCTCAGGTCCAGGGAATTCAATACTTCATCTGAATAGCCCCCTAAAATGTGTTGCACCACAGGATTTCTGAGCATTATTTTACAGCAGGAGAATAAACAGTTGACTTCTCCTCGACTTTCAGATGTTTCTGCACTGCAAAACAACATTTTGTATGTGTCTCTGCTCTCAAGCCGTCCAAAGGCCTCCCCATTGATCTGCCCAATGTGTGTGAGGGACAAAACAGACACTGACATCTCTGAGGCCACACAAGTTGTGCTGGGGGGGCCTGCTCTGAGCCCAGAGCTGCAGTGTAACATTACAGCTTCAGCCCAGTTGGCAGCTGGTCATTGCCAGACACAGGAAGACCGAACCCTCCCATCTCCATTCCCATCTTCTCTATTTCTGGCCTACAGTCATCTCCTCACGTTACAGGCACACTCAGCTTCCAGACCAGTAGAACAAACTTTACTGTATCCTAAAGATTTTAAGAATGTGTGGATGTCTTCCAACTAGGACAAGAAAAAGCAAATATAACACAAGTGTATAAAAAAGGCATGGCTCAACTAAAATGAAATTAACCTGCTTTAGAACCTTCAAAGGAATGTCCCCTTGTTAGTGCAAAATACATGTAAGGGTCAACTCCTGTGGCATAGCTATTTGTGAAGTTATTTCCCTGAAAATGTGCTTCTAAACTGGGGAGAAAACACTCACAATATCTCTTAATCAAGCTGAAGCAAGCCTTGTTACAAACATACATAGTTCTTTATCCATACTGTACCATCTGACATTACAATCACTTTCAGAATAAAGACAAAACACAATGTTTAAGGAACTGGTTAATGTATAGAATGTGTCCAGAATGTAAAACTCCATATTTCTAGAAAAGATGACAACTGGCCTTCACAGAATTCATGTCTGAAGAAACAAATCTACAGTTCAGCAATCCCAGTAAATCCCCACTTCCACAATTTAATGTTAATAACAGATTTAAATGAAAATAAAGGCCTCACTGGATGCCTATCTTCTGTACAAGACATTTGTACAGAAATGGATAACCATACCCTGTGATGATGTAACCAGCTTGAGACTGCTGGCAAACAAAGTTAATAGGCAGTTGAAGTCCCTCCTTTTTCTTCCTCCTCAAAATTTCTAAACCAGAAAACTAAATCAATCCCTTAACTCTTTTCCAGTATGGTTCTTAAAATCCAGAGTGGAGCTTCTGGCTTTCATTCCAGTACTTATTCCCAAAACACAGCTGTAAAGTATAAAAATCAATTAATAATGTTTTGATACAAGACAGCTCATCCAGACATTACACAGGACAGATTTACTATTCTCATCATTAAATAAAATATTCAGAAATCTCCAGAGACTTGTTTTTCACAAATGTTGACAGAGACAAGTACTGCTTTTATCATCACTGTCTAAGCTTATAATAGAAGTATACTATTCATTTCGAATGGTCAAAGCAAAAAAAAAGTAGCTTCCCCTGAGCACTGATCATTAGTCTCAATTACAAATCATGAAAACCATACTATGTACAAAAAGCATCCAGTTTTTAAACATTTCAGACTTCTCTTCACACCCACATTACTATTAATGCATTCCACTAATTCACGTTTTATGTTCATAGAAAAGACTTCCAATTACAGAAAAATGGTTCCTCTTGAAAATACCACAGGCATTTGAAGGAGGACACAGGTAATACCTCTTCAAAGAAGCAGCAGTAAAACAAACAAAACTAAATAAAAATATACAGATAAAATACTCTTGTTCAGAGTTAACTAATTCAAGACCTAAAGAGCCAATGAGTTGGAGAATGATATTCCTGAAAAAAGAACCTTCCATTGAGAGCACCTGCCACAAAATCTCAGCAGTATCAAACTGCAGTACTCTTCTAGAAGAATGGTCCAGGCCATCTAGAACTTTTTTAACCCAAACAATTTGCATTTTTCCTATCCTCAGAACCTCCTTTTGTTATTAATTGCTGCTTATAAATCAACTCCTCTCACCTTTCCTTGTCCTGCTCCCTGCATAGTCCCTCTTTCTCTTAAACAGTCTCTGGCTTTTACAGTCTTAGTTCCTCTCCTCTGAGAGTTTGCCCTCTGTGTCCCAGCCTAGCATTTTCTCCTTCCTTTCTGCTCTTCAGCCCACTGGTATTTGAATCACAGCTGCTTCCTCCCTCGGCTCTGCACTGGATGCCAGTACCGGCAGCACTGTCAGTACTGAACATATTGTCCCCGCACTCCCGGCCTGGAGGAGCGCAGCACAAGGAGGCTGCGGCTGCAGAGGGAAGCAGGGCAGGAACACTCGAGCACTGGGCAAAGCTCAGGTGTCTCATCACACCCTGCCAAGTCTCGCCAGTGTCATAAACTGGGAGTGAGGCAAAACAAAGGGGATTCACCAAACTTAGCTACCAGAACAGTAAACCTAAAATGAGTGTGTGAAATCTGTCCAAACTAAAACTCTTTGACAACAAAAGCTTGAATTGGGACACCTCCTTCGCAGTACAACATCCCTTCTCTGACTTCCATGTGATAGGACTGCTAGAGCCATTGATCTAAACTGCAGCGTAAGCTAAATAAAACACTAGGTATTTTTCCTGCACTGCAAATCCCAAAGCTGACTGATGAGTCAAGATATTGAGACTAACATTTCCAGAACGGCAGTTACGGCAAACCATCAGCCTGCACAGACTTGACTTGCAATACTAAGCTACAAACCTCAGAAAATTGAAGACTGACTGATAAGCAACTCTGCCTTTGGCTCAGCAGGGAACGTGGCTGTAGGGAGCCAATGCAAAATATGCTGTCTCCATTCATGAGGTAGTGTCACTTAGAAAAGGATGAATTTTAGGTAGTAAAATTATCTCAACTAAACCGCAACACAACAGCATCAAAAGTTAACCGTAGGACAGTTTTTCCAAATGCATCAGAACATGTACTGCAACACAAACCACCATGAAATATTAGATTATCTGAACTAAGAAAAACACCTAAGAGATGCCTTCTGTCTTTAACAAGGCAATACAAGTGCCCGTGCTGTGCACTGCAGTTCACACTTCACACACCCATCCTCTCCCACTATTCCCGGGTGAAAGACCCCAAAACAACCATCAAATCAGCAGATGAGGAAAGCCTGGACCACCCCTTTCAAAGGATATCAGTCTAAAAGAATTCAGTGAATTAACATGTAGGCCAAGCTCAAGATTTTTTTTCCCCCATTTGCAACTTCTATTGTGTAAGGTGCCTACCTTATCCTTCAGTGGTTTACGGTTTTGGTTTTTAATTTTAAACATGCTTGGGACTTGCAAGGAAACAGAACTACAGTTTCAGCAGCACACTTCATTTTTTCAACAGCTATTCATAAGTGAGATTAATTCCATCAACAATGGGGAAAAAATAGATAGAAAAGAAAAACCAACCTTCACTGGAAAGTGCAACTTCTTCCCAAGACTAGAAACATAATTCTGTTGATTTAGGTCTAGCAATTATAATTTTTAGCAAATATCCTTAAATTTCCTTTTCAATTAAAACAGGCAAACTAATGTAAAACTTTGACGAAGAAATACATTGTCAGTCCTCCAGCCATTTGGAATTATTTTCTACTTGTCATGCACTTAAAACGCCTTCCCAGACACGACAGATTAAACAGAGGCCCATGTGTCAAGCAGAAGTTATCACAAAACCTACATGGAAAAAAACCACTAAACCAGATTGAATTAGCATCTGTTTGTATTCCATTCCTTTTTAATGTCTTGAATTTACCAGTATAGTCTATTTCACAGAACTAAATAAAGGAAGAGATACAGTACTGTACTTTGGCACTGGAGTTTTGAGTGTTCTGTTAGAGCTGTGTAACTGGCAGCACCAGCAAAGGATTTCAGTGCTGGTTCAGTAATTCACTAAGAAATTCATCAAACAGCAGCCATTTAGAGGAAGTGTCATTTGAGATTTCTGCATCACCTCTGGTCTCCATGGCCTCAGCTCTCAGCACATGTAACTGTGTTATGGTTATTTGAACAGACATTTTCAAGCACGGTCCTTCACTAAGTGGTTCCAGCCAGGAACAGGAGGAGACCTATGAGCAAGGCAGTCCCAAGGTCTACGTTACAGGGTACATTTATAAGATACCTAACAACACTCTTTGTTCCTGAAGCTACAGCAAGTCTGCTCAAATGACAGATATAGTACAACAAAAATAGTCCTAAGAGCCATTCATTTGTACAGCACTTTATCTCTGCAAGCCAAGAACCTCCTCTGTGCTCTTTTATACTGTTCTGACTAAGGCAAGAAGACCTTTAAGTCAGTCCTAGTCTTGCCCAGATTGGAACTGCAGAAAAACACCATACACACAAGTAGGTGGTTAGCAACACCAACAGAGAATTAGCTATTCCCTCCAAGTCTTCCTGAGTGTAATACCTGTCCAGCAGAGCTCTGCAAGGTGTCTCTGGGGGCAGTGGGTTACAAATCACACCCACACAACAACAAAGGACAAGCAGTATCTAATTCTGAGCAACACCAACACAGGTCTCCAGTTCTTTAAGAATGAGTTACTTAATGGCAGCTTTTCAATAGCATGCTGGCTTGGACAGCCCACACATTGATTCTGGATCTTACCCAGGCTGTCAAAGCCTGCAGAGATGACTAAATTTTGGTGGCACATATGATTGCCAGGCAATTTTAGAATCTGGTCTAGAAAATGAGGGACCCCAATACTCTAGGGGTCCACAAGGAAGAGGCCAGAAATTCAGCAAAGTAACAAATAAATTCTCCTTAAAAAACCCCAAACTGATGTTTGAATTAGAACAATTAATGCATAGTTTAAGCCAGCTACTTACAATATGTACACTAGGATATATAAAAGAACCTGTCTACATGATTTTTAAGGTATTACTGATTTGCTTTGAAGACAAGTAAAAGACAGAGAGCCCAGAGCAATATGAAACAGGGTACAGATCTCATAAGAAGAGTAGAGAAGTGGGAAACTACTTAAGTAGCAAGACAAACAATGTAATTCTGATGCTTAGAAAGATTTGGATATATTGATGGGGGAAAAGAAGAGGGATTAAAGTTAGAGGAGAGAGATAACTGATAGTCAGGAAGCCTCAAAACAATATAATTTTCTCTCTTGGGTAAATGTCCTATTGAAGGAGCAGGTACAGCTTATGTAGGTTCAACAATTGTACAACATAACCTGGAGACTATAAATCCAAAATAATGAGCGTAGATAAGGGTAACTACTGGAAAATTCACTTTCAGAAAACCAATGGCTCAGTATAAAAAAAACAAACCAAAACAGAAAAGACTTTGGGTTGGTCCAGCTGGAACTTGATCTGCAGCAGATTTTGCTTCATTCATTAATTTTGGTGACCAAACCCAGGACCCCTTAAAGAATCTACAAATGGCACCAAACTGGCGAGGTGGTGGAGAAGGGAAAAGGAGGAAAAAGTTGCAAGGAATATGAAGGAGATGATCCTGATTCCAATTGAGCTCAAGAAATCAGGGAGTCTAAAACACACTTAAAAACATCCATGCAAGTGAGAACAAAACAAAATACGGTAACTCTGAAAAAGATCATTAAATTAAAAACCTATACACATGCAGAAGCAGCCATATTAAGGGTACTAAAGCAGAAAAGAGAAGTTGTACAGGACCACAGACTAGAGTAATAAACCTGATATTCATCTTGAAAGCCATATACAATTTGAGAAGGTGGTAAGACTACTGAGCACATGAGGTTAAGCTGTTTCAAGTCTAGTCAACACCATTGTCCTAGCATTGAAATACCACATACATCATCTTGTGTATTCTAAGGAACATATCCTAAAAATCCAGTTCTAAGATTACTAAAAAGAGATTGGTAACAACTGGAAGAAAAAAATATAGTTATTTGACTTTCCAAGGGGTGTCTTATCTACAGTAAATGAAAAAAAAAAAAAAAAAAAAGTCCATATGTACAAATTCATTTTTATGACTTATTTTAGGTGATATGAAAAGTGCACATGAAAAGATTTCTCCTCCCCCCTTCACCTTCCCTCCACAAATGGAAAAATCTCTTCCAATTTCAGTTTCCTCTTTTCTTGGTCTTCTTGTAAAATTAACATGGAATTTAAAAATAGAATTAATTTCACACTCGACAGTACTACTGATATTTATACTAATTCTATAATTCTACTTGGCAATTCACACTTTGCAAATCATTTTTAATGCAGTTAAAATTTTAAAACAAGGTTGAATGTGAGGATTTTTTCCTTCTAGACAGCAGTTGCATTCTGACTCCAGCTGGTATCATACACTGTGTTTACACCATTAATGTAAAACAATTTAGACTTTACCAACAGTTGCGTATGCACACACTTATTCTGGCTCTATCACACATGCATTTTAGCTTTGATTCTGTTTTTCAGCTGTCCTGTAAAAGAGCAGTAAAATTCCAACTCATATTTGACCAAAATTCAGTACATATTTAGGTCAGACTCTGAACAATTATTAGAGCTGGAGTGTCAACAGTACATACCAAAATATGACACTACCTTTCAGTCTTTTCAAAAATTCAGACTTTCAGAAACTCTCATTTAGATTTTAGATGACCACCATGCCAATGCTTACAGTAACAATCTTGTCTGCCAGAAATTTAAGAATAGTACATTATTCTCATATACACATTATTTTCTATGAATTCATGTATTGAAACGGAGTGACAAACACACACACACTCACAGCAGCCAGAAAGCCACAAACAGGCAGTATTTGCCTTTTCCTTTAAAAATATGTATGCATATTTACTAGTTCAGAGATCTAAAAGCCAGAGTAACATAAAAAAGCTTTCTGAAAACCCAAGACTCCTTACATATCATGTGAAAATATTTGTTGAAGGACAGAACAAGACTTTGATTACATCTCCAAGGCTGTTCCAAATCATCAGTGAAACCAACCATGAGGTCTGAGTCCAACAATCAGGCATGATAAGGAATGCAAAACTCCTCCACTTACAGAAAGTACCTGCAGTACTGCAAGAGGAAAGAAGGTAACCACTGACCTGTGTTACTGCTATTTCTCTGATACTGCGGGCAAAACGCACTGGTTTTGGATGCACTAAATCCCATTTTCAGAACCAGAACTCAAAACATTTCCAATTACCTATCTGAATGTGTGGCAGATTTTGTAAAGCTTTAAAAGCAAAGTTTACATTTGCATTTTGAGAGAAAACAAAGAATCTGGCAAACAAATTAGAGAAAAACATGAAACAACACAATAAAAGTAAAACAAGTTAGCCTTACAGATTATCATATCCACATGAACAGGGCAGCACCATTACAACAAAAGGGCAGTAAGTCCTACTGAAAATAGGGAATAGCAGTGATTTTACCATTGCCTCACAGAAGGCTGACCTCTCTTCTAACATTGTATTTTCCATCAGGAAACAAGTCCCCAAAACTATTTGGGTCCCACACTTTGTTATTGTTTGGGAACATACAAGACAGTAAAAACAGTGAGCTCTTAATTATAACACTGATCTTACCGACCAACAAGTCTTCACAACCACCAACTACCAGGTATGAAAAGGAAATTTGCAAAGCCCCTATGCCTCCAAAAGGCAAAGAAGTACTTTATGCAGACAGCCTAGTGATTAAAAAAGACAGTAGTATTATTAAGCTGTGGGAAATCAGCAAATTTAAAGCTCATGGCTCTTAGTCAAACACTTCCATATTCAGACAACATATTTTCTACATATCAGGTTTATCTTTAAGAATCCTCTCTCTTAACCATAAAACACATAGAAAACAGAAAAATATTGTATTAGAGAATAAACAGCTGCCCAAACATCTACTGAAGTCCAGAAAATAAATCCTACATCACTGTGAGGGTTTTCAATCTTGAAAACATTGGCCAGTAGCCTCAGATTGCCACAAATAAAACTCCCTGGAACTTAGGTTTGCTTTTTGTTTTGGGGATGGGGGTAGGGGATAGTCAAGCTTCTTTTTGAAAGTATTTTGTTATAATAAAGATAATTTTACATTAGACCCTTTATGACAAAAAAAAGTTAGTTCATTACTGGATTTAGAAGTGTGTACCTATCCAAATACAAGAATGCTCCATCTGGTCTATATGAAAATCACAAAATATTGGTCTGTGTTTTACATTTTAGATAGATTGTATTGTTATAATAAAGGTGAATGATTCTGAGGTTACTCCTGTTCTTGCCTGATCCATCATTACTCTGTATACTCATATCAATATAAATCACTCATTACAACACAAACTGCTAAACTACTCAGACTAATAAAAGAGACTTAAGAAAATAATTACTAAATCCAGGTGATGATAAAAAAACACATTAGACAGAGATATAAAGGAGCTTTTCAGCTGCTCAAACCAGGCAAAAGATTTCTCCTAATGACCACTGTCCAATATAATATGAAATACACTATTTTACACAAGATAAAAAGTAATGTCTCTGTACCCTCTACGCTTGAATACATTTTAAATTTTGTTCCTGTGAAACTCAAAAGAAACCCTGTGCACTCATGTATGCTCCCCTACCACAAAATACAAACACATTTTGACATAGCTGTTTCTGATTTTTTTTGTACTACTTACCACTAAAAGCATTTCAATATAGTTCTGTAATTCCTTGTCAGAAGTAGTTACTGTACAAACACTATTTTTTCAAACACTAATGAAAATGGCAGGCCTGGTGCATTTGTGCTACACTAAACTAGTACTGGAAGCCACAAAGTTAACTGTAAAATTCAATCAAATACAGATTAAATAAGAAAAATATGAAAACTGGTTTTATTTCAGCTGATTTGTCTAACCATAAAAGCATTAAAGAAGGATATTTTTGAATTCGTATCAGCCATGATCAGGATGATCCTGAGCTGCACCAACAATCCAAAAGTCAATCAAGATGTAGTGTTTCAACACCTCACCAGTCAATTTGGAACAGAAGCATAGCCCCTGCACAGGTATTAACGGAATAAAATTGTTTTAGAGGTAAATTGTCTTTTCAGTTGAGGTGACAGGACATGCAGCAGTCCCTACAAGGCTCACAGCTGGAGCACCAAACCCAAACCTCAGTCTCAAGGATTGGTTCTATTTGAAAAAGGAAAAATGTCAGCTCTTGACATCTTGTCAAAGGACAAGAGAACTTCTATTTCTGCCATAATGGAATTCTGGACAAAAAAAATCTGCCAGGAAAAAACAAAAGTAGTAACGGTAGTCCTTTGGTCACAAAAGAGCAAGCAGCTTCTGTAGCAGCCTCACATTTTTTCTAATGGTTATGTTTGCTGACTCCTTCCGTACCAAAAATTCCAAGTATGTATTAATACACTCTTGTAATTTCCCACACAGAGTAAAGCTCTCTAAAGGTATTCTACATTGATTTGCTTTGGAACCTACTCATTCAAGGGAAAGGCTAAATCTCTGTTTTGATTTAATAGGCAAAATTAGAAAACAGCTTAAATCTTGATTATATAAAAACATTAGAGGAAGGTCAGCCACAATCCTCTTTTGCTCTGTAAATGAACAATTCCAGAAGATTCCTCAGAGCACCAAGACCATTTAGTTTATTCTCTGGGGGCCCCTCTGGACTCAAGGTATGTAACTGCACAACCATCCTAGAAAAAATGAAGAGCCACTTTAGTTGGTGAGCATAGAGTAACAATGGAAATAGGTAATAAAAGTGCAGTAGGCACACCTCTGGACATGTCAGTAGAGGTACTATTGATCCAGAGTAAGCTTAGGAAAGTTTAAGCCCTAACCAAGAAAACAGGAGCCCTACCTCTGAAATATTTCACATGCTGCTATGCCTTATACCTCCGAAGGATCCACTCTTAGGTGACTGTACCAAACAGATAATCAAATATGAAAAGCAAACCCATTAAAATACTACCTGGCATTTCTCAATTCCTTGTAGAATTCTTTATATTAAAGACTATGAAGGTATTTGTATCCATCACATTATACTCTGACACTCACAAAAAAAACCCAACAATACAAAACCAACACCCACACACTGACAGCATTTGAAATAATTCTGAAAACATTAGTTGCCTACCATATCACCATGTAAGATTTCTTCCATGAGTATCACATGCAAGTCTGCTCTTCCCAATTAAAAAAAAGCTCTTACAGAATTAGGAAGTGTAAGAGAATGGCAACAAAGAGCAAAAGGTACTGGATTTCCTGATTCAGAAAGTCCTGAGATAAAAGACATTAAATCTACAGCTACAAATCCACCCTATATTCCTTCATTTACATCTGCTGCTGTGCTCTGCCAGACACAACACACCTGTGGAGAGGGCACTTTGATTTGACCAGAGTAAGCTAACTGTAACACTGGACTTCTGGATGAAAGACAACAGTTAAATTTCAATGTATGAAAAAAAGTATCCAATTTGTCCAAATACTTAACCAGCTCTTCGGAATACCTTTGTAGCATCTCTGAAGATGGTCAGGAACCTCAACATTACCTTCTATAGCCAAACCATTTTAATAAAAGCAAAACTAAAAACCCCAGATTAACCTTTACTAACAAAAAAAAAAAAAAAAAATGAAAACTGTTTTGGAGAATAATCCAAGAAAAAGTACTTGGCTCACAACTTAATTCCACAGCAAAAATATTAAATAGCCACTGCATTTTACTTGCTCTTCTCTCAAGTTTTTAGTCTAATCCAATGTACCTTTGCTTCCCTTTTATAGTCAAGAACAGATACAAGGAGCAAAGGCCTCCAAGGTACACATCTGTACCCTTATACTCCCTCACAGCTAAGCATGTAAATGTTTTTAAAAATGCTGTAAGCTTCTGATTCTAAATTAATCCCAGCCAGGAAAGTCCTCAGGCTTTAGCAGCTCATCTTTCTTGCACACAACCTCCTCCCAAGAGCAACTTATTTCAGAAAAGAGAGGCTAAAGCAGTTCTCCCTTCTCAGGAGGGAACAGTGATCTGGTTCTCTACTTTAACCTTTCTCCTCAGCAAACTTCTACAAAGACCTCTAACCTAAGTAACAGAAGGGAGAAAAAGAGGAATAAAAAAAGAAAGATATGCTGAAGAAAATAAACACTGAAAAACAGTAGAGAAAATAAAGGAAAAAAGAGCAGAGTAAGAAAATAGAACAAGAAATAGCACAAAGAAAGATTATATTAAACAATGATTGTTCAGTGCCTCCTCATAATCTGAAAAATTATACCTATACTACCACACATACATACAAGCTTACTGCATCTCTGGTCTACAGGCTTTACAAGAACATTACCAGGAACACCGCAACAAGAGGAAGCAAGAACAACTGTGGCTGCTTCCCTCAAAGAAATCAAGGTCTTTAAGAGCAATGCTACACCAATAATGACAAGGCTAGGTAAAAAAAAAAATAGCAGACAAGAGGAAAAAAAAAAAGAAAAATACGTTGTCTTCTCCAGCATTTCTTGTGTCACAGCTACACAGCCAGAAGCATCCAAACACCTGCAAGTGTGCAGGACCAAGTAAACAGCTTGGTCCAACAACCAGAGGAAGAAGCAGCTTTCCTGCCTTTCTTTCGTGTGCAGATGGAATGAAAGAACTAAAGGCTGGCCAGGCCAGCATGCTCTAGATACAGCCTTGACCACCTGACACATCCCACACTAAGCCTCTCAAACCATGGGACACTGATGAGGTTAAAGGACAGGATCATTCCCCCACAATCTCGGAAGGCTTGCATGCACACACACACAATGCCAACAGCAATAAACCCAAAAAATCCACCAACCACATCCCATTTAATTCTATCCAAGCAATTCCTCAACTTTAAAAGGTTTTCCCACTCTAGACTTGCCAGTTTAGAGAAAATTTTCCTCTTGAATATTTTCTAATATACCTATATAGATGCAAAATTGTAACTTGTTGAGATTTAATGACAAACCTTGCTTCCTCTCCTTTCATTTTCTATTGGAGATGAGCAGGCATTGGAGAGACTGCAGCTCAAACACAAAGCTTCTGTAAATACACCATGCATAAAGCCAAAGCTGATTTTTCAACTACTCTGATGAATTAGAAAATTGCAAGCTTCCTTTGTTTAAAAAAAAATATATATAACCTGTAAAAGACTCAGTGAAACAATGTATTAGTGGTATTAAAGGTCAGTGTAATAAATAGCATAGCTTTGAGGTGCTGAAGAGCTAGCTGTATGTTAGTATGAAGTCTTTACATAAGGAATTGATGGAATGAACTAGTAACTGGTAACAAATTAATCTACATATAGAGGGCATAACACTAAAGAGATCATCAACTTGCTGTAAAATCTATACACAGTAAGATTATTAGGAAGCACTACCCAATAATTGCATTACTATTGCTGCTACAAAGACAACTGAGACTCCCTTCTTCCAAGGAGTCACATGGAAAAGACAAAGGGTAATGGGCACAAGGTGCTCCTGGGGAGATTCCAACTGGACACAAAGGAAATTTTTCACACTGAGAACCATCAGCCACTGGAATAATCTCCCTAGAGAAGTAGTGGATTTCCCAACATTAGAGACTTCTAAGATTTGGAAGGACAGAGCACTGGGTCACCATGTCTATAGAATTGTGCTTTTGCCAAGACTGGCACAGATATTCCTTGAGGTCTCTTTCAACCAGGTATTCTCTGCTAAAACTATACATTCTCATTATGATGTGTACAGACATGCATGGTATGTTTAATACATAAAAAACCATGACTAATGCCTGATGCTGATGGAATCTGTAAAGCTAGCATCACACTGTCTAGTAGGCACTGATCTTTATCTTTCATCAAACGGAGCAGAGTTAAGTTGTGGGTTTGCATTATGCATAAGCAGTGAATACAATTAGGCTGAAAAATAAGCTGATCTTCTCTGATCTCAAGTGGAAAGTGTGAATTCTGATCTTCACAGGTGACAGCTCTGAGCATCACTCCAATTTACCAGTCAGCTTCCTTGAATCTGTGTACCTAAAAGAAAACTCAAAACACATAGCTGTGGCTAATCTTAAGGCACTAATATTTAAACAAGCGAGAGTATCAATTAAGAGAGGAAAGCAGTTATTTCACTTTGTCTGGCACAGAGAAACTTGGTTTTACAGCTCAGGAAGGGTACTGAAAAACTGGAGGAAAAAAAATTAAAACACATATAAAGAAGGGAGAGACCAAGAAAAGGAAAGAATTTGATCAAGGGGAGTTACAAAAGGACTACCAGTGAATGAACATCTTTTGCTTGTTAGACATTAGTTAGATGGAATCATTTAAGAATTGTAAATCTCTGAATTGCCAGAAACACTGTCTTTGAAGCTTTCTACAGAAATGCTGTATTTCAAGCTGATGCATCTATTCTGAATCATGAATTTAGGAAATCTCATGGTCAGTACAATTGTAGTAGTAGCAGTTCCAGGTATTCTCAAAACATTTTACAAGGAAATAAAGTATTTTGCTCTCTACAGGTAAAAAAACCAGGGAAACACTAATATTCCACATTTTGCTGCTCTATTGTGTCTTCTGTCTGGGGTTTGCTGGTTTTTGTTTGTTGGTTTTTTGGTTGTGGGGGGTTTAGGTTTTTTGGGCGGGGAGAGGGACTGTTTATTTTTGTTGGTTTGTTTTAGTTTGGTTTTTTTGTTTGTTGGGTTTTGGTGTTTTATTCAGGACGTGAACTTACTGGAGGTTTCTTATGCTTCTCAGGTTCCACGTCTCTTTAATGTCTCAGATTTATTTAATTGCTGATTCTTATTACTAACCTGAAACAATGAAAATATTGAACTGCAAAGCTGTATTGCTATTCAAGTTTAAGAAGCACAGCACAATGTACTTTAGCAATGTGCAAGCTGAACGATGCATAAAAATCAAAACACAACATTTGCTCATTCTTCATCTACCAGTCCATAAAATTGGGAATCAATTGCTAATAAAGCAGAATCAGCTGCATTTCTGTTTAATAAACAGAAAACATCTTGTTTATTAATCAGTATACATTTGTAATCACACAAAGTATTAAGTACATACTTACTAGTTCTAAATTACACTACTACCACCTTAAGGGGAGAGCTAGGAAAAATTCACAGATTAATGTATGTATGTAATCTACCAACAGCTCTCCACATTTATAGGAGCTAGAGAACTCAGTTTTACAAAACCCTCAATTTCCAGGGCACAGGACTGCAGTGATTAAGCACCCAGACTTCTAGTCAGCCTCAAACAGGCTATACTAAAATCCATGCTGTTAAATCCTTGCAATCATTTTTAAGCCAGGCTAGGTAGATTAATGCTAACTTGGGTGTGCCTAACCATTCTGAAATCAGGAAGTTTGCAGACATAGCATGCCTCATTCTTGGCCTGCCTATTCAATAGATGCCTGTAACAGAAAAGAGTGTAGATCAGTACAATCCATACTATTAAATAATCAGTCATTTTGGAATAAGAAAAAAGGTGTTAAAGCATAAAACCCTCACTAGCTTAGAGATAACCAAAAATTAATGGGATCCAGGCTTTCTTCTCTTCATTCACTCATATACACTTACCTTCTGAATATCCAATTCTTTCAGTCTCATACACAATGAAACGAATGTGAGACTTTTATTCTGAACACTCATTCCCTATTATAATGGACATATTTAGCTATTAAGAATATTATTCAGTTTTGCTGAAGGATCTTATTGCAATTCTCCAGTTCTCGACTACATTAACCAATCTGTTAACTATCACATACCAACTTCTACTAATTCACCACACTGGTTTTAAACATAAAAGAACGTTAAAATAGACTAGGCACTTCCTACTTATTTCCCATTTAAAGGTAATTACTGCAGTTACCATTGCAATACCACAGTACGAAAACATTACACAAGGCAATCACTAACTTGGGAATATACATGCATCCAACACATCCATTTCCTTTGACTCACAGGTGCATGTATGCACAGGTACATGCATTCAAAATATATACAGCCACTCCTCAAGAAACACCCTTCTTTCTTTATAAAGAGGCCAAGACTGCAAGCACTAATTGCATGGGTTCTTCCTAACTTTCTTCAGACTCCTCAGGGAAGCAACTTAAACTACAAACCTACACAGTCCTAATAACAGAAATCCTTCGACTAATCACCAACTAAACCTTGGGGAAATCTATAGGGGAAAAAACATTAAAACCTGCAAAATGTAAGGAAGGAACACAACTCTGTACAACTCTCCTCCTGGCCATTCAGAGAAAACAGTACCCAAATAGCTCCCACCTTCCCCTTTGCAGGGAATACAGCACTCTGTGTTCTTAAATACATCCCTGAGAAAAAGCAAGAATGACTGCGGCAAAACCTTTCCACCTCAACCCCACCCCCACCCAACAAGGCTTTATTTCTAGTGAACAAATGAAGCCACATGACTTCAACCTGTCAACAGGAAAAGAATAGTACAGATAAAACCAACAATATATAACTTAAGGTCAACATCAGCCACTTCCACACAGTGGCCATCTCTTCCTCCTCTCTCCCCACAGTCCTCCTCTTCATTTTAAGTTCAGGTCAAATAAGCAGTCTGAGGTTAAGTTTCATGCAGAATTTTACAGGTTTTATTCTGCCAGTATCTACAGGAGAATATGGGGAACTAACGAAACTAAGCTTATGCTGCTGAATGTTTTGCACCTAAATATCCTTACAAATCCAATTAAGATTCTGTATTTAAAACAAACAAATATCAGCTTCACTGGAGTGCAATACTATTCCTAAAAAAGGCTGCTAGTTAATATGGTTATGTACAACTCCCAACTGTAAAACCTCCTCAAGAATTTCAGTAAACAAGACTGGGTCTATAGGACCATGAGCCTACACATTCATTAACAACCAGCAACCAGAACTGTTACTGATTAAATAAATTAGGTTTTAAGTATAACTTCGTATTACTAGATTTACTACAGGCTGGAATTTAAATTTTTTTAAAATTCCACTGAGAAAAAATTCCACTTCAAAAAATAATTTACCACCTTCAGTGTTTCAGTGGTGTAACATGGTAACACCAATGACAAAATGAGGTTTAATTACCTGGTCATTCTTTATGGAATGTATGTGACAAAAACCCTAGACTGTGGAATCCATACATAGTAGGCGGAAAAACTACTCATTTATTTTCCACCAGTAAGTTAAACTAATAACTAAGACTGCTATTACTTCATCACTCAAGACAGCCCTTTTTCACTGTCCATGCCCCACTACAGTGTTTACTAATATCATGATTCTAAATAGCCTCTTAGGACCACAAATTTCATTTAAATTAAAAAAAAAAAAAAAAATACACCACCACAACACCACACACACAAACAAACAAACAAAAAAGACATGGACACTATTTTCTCCTCTGTGGTAACTTTGAGAGCTATATATCAAAGAAAACCCCAATAACGATTGTGTGTAAAAATCAACACTAAAGATGATGCCAAATGAAAAGGTAAAACAACTCAAGGGAAAACACAAAATAATTAAAATAGCCTTTTCCAAGGGCTCCACTAGATCTGTGGAATATATTTGTTTCCAGTATATCCATCCTCTGAAGGAAAGGTTTTGTCACTACCACAAGTCAAGCCTCAGAAGCTAAATCTCTGCTAACACAATGCAGCTTTGCTGACAGAGTTTCAGAAGAAGAGTTTTAAACTGAAACTTTTGATACAACATCCTTTAAGGCAACTGCAACAACTACAGGGCAGATTCTCTCACATAAGAAAACCTATTTGTTTCTTTTGACATCCAACAGACTGATGAACCAAGGTTACAAGGCAGAGCTCTTCCTTTGGCAGCTAGGGGTTTTACACGTACTTTCAGACTGGACTTCCTTTGCATATCCTATACCTATAGGGTTCAATTATGTTTTAATAAAACACACGATTAAAAGGTGTTCAGTGGAGGAGGTGATGTTTTTACTGCCTGGCTACAAATGTGCTTCAACTGATCTTAACTGAGATCTCCAATTTTGTTCTCCCTGCAGTCCATAGCCAATTCTGGTCACCTCCCTTCAGGCAGCACTACTGCTTGCACAACCAGTTGAGTTAATTCAGGAAGCTGATCCATCCAAAAACAAATACAACCCTACCCATCTTTACAAAACCACCACCACTGCTCCCCATCTCTCCCCCTTCCACACCCCAAACCCACACACTGCAATTTTCCAACCTTCTTCATATGCCATCTTGAACCAGGTCACTACACACCTGTCAAGGACTTGCATCTGGTACAATGCAGAGGGAGGGCAAGGCTGCGAAACTGCAGCATCTCACACTTGTTGCATCCATTTTACCTTTTAATATATTGCATTACTCTGTCAAAGGACATATCATGTACTAAAAGCCAGTCTTTTTCAAGGATAAGGCACATCCAGAAGAATCATCCCTTTCCTCCTTACAACATGAGTTTTGTTTCACAAGTGGGTTAAAAGAAACCACCTACAACAACTGCTGTGTTTCAGAAAATGTGACAAAGGCAGGCATTCTGTCACAGCCTGAACAGAGTCCAACCTGCTTTTGCAAACACTTTTACACATACCTAGTAGAAAGTGGGGGAGGGAATAGCCATCTAGTTCCCTTGCATCTCTCTCCTGGAAAAACACTGATGTATAGAGGAAGCATTCAGCAACAGCCTGGGATACAGTCTGGCACTCTATGGCAGCCAGCCTACGGGTAAACCATCCCGCTGGAGACCACCCCCCTTACACACTGCATGGAACATTACACCCTATCAGCAGTAAAACACAACACTCAGTCTGTGACAACTAGCAGTACTCCAAAAGGTCAGAAGCTACAGAAAGCAGAACATGCACTCTTACCTATCCAAATTCCTGAGAAAGCCAACACATCAAGCTTTAGCAAAAACTCCCAGTGAATGTCACAATCGACTTCTGATGACTCATACCACAGTGAAACCTAGAAGCAAAAAGATCATGGGCATGAACAAAATTTGAATGGGAAACAATCAAATGAAATACTTTTCAAAAGGTAAAGGGTATTGTGAAAATTGTGCTTGTAAGAAGCCAGAAGCAACAATCAAGGCTTAAAAAAATCTGAATCTATTGATTTTTTGCACATAACTTACACATCTGAGAAAGCCTGTATGGTAATTTTCTCACTACAACAATCCCAACCCTTCTTTTATCACCCCTCCTCTGAATCGTTACTTTCTTCCAGAACACATTCTGCCAGGCATTTAGAGATTAAACACACATTTGGCAATGCCTGAAAGAAAGGGGACATTTAGCAGTGCTGTGGCCCACTTTTTTTCCTCACTGCTCAACATAAAGTCTGTAACACATGTCAAACATAAGGGAGAGCAGTTTTTATCTATATTCACCAGCTGCAGTACCCTAAGAAGTCTCCAAGTGTAGAAAGAAATTTGAAGGTTTCAAAGCTGGTCCTTCCTATTTATCAGGTTCTGTATTGTTCCAGAATTACTCTTAACATCTGACTTCTGTCTATTGCTACAAAAGGCTTGCATCTCTAGATGATACAAGCCCTCTAAAATTAGACTGGGCAAACAGATGTAACCATGGAGATTTATGCTGCAGTCCTGAGAACTCCGCAGAGGCACAAGCTGGAGGCAGAGCACATACTGCCAATGAATTTTTGTTCTACTCTACTCCCACCAAGCTCACGTGTTAGAGGAGATGTAGAGTGAATCATTTCAAAAAGAGATTAAAATCCAGCTCTAAGTAAGAAAACTTAGATTATTCTCCAATCTGGTTTTCCCCAATCCAGTTCACTGCACAGCTACGTGAGCACCTGTGCTGACATGAGGCAGAAAAGGTACTAGACAGGATAAGCAGAGAAGGATGGTTTGTTTCAACTGCAATGGCACCATAAACTGCACGTAAAACCATGGTACAAGGCCTTGCTGTAAAAATTGTTGCTGAAATTTGATAGGTTGATAAGCAAATTTTAAATTGTCCATTGCTACTCTCTTTCTTTACAGAGTTGAATAAACTTGGAATACCTACCTGGTGGCAAGAACACCAGCATCAACAAAAACTCTTTAAGAAATGCCAAACCGTGTTATCAACAGAGCTCAAGAAAATAATTATTGCTATCTTTTTCTGAGCAATTAAAAATACAGCTGAGGGGTTTTTTATCGCAAGTTAATTTTAGTCTTATTTACAAAATATTGTGTGAAATTAAGACTTTGGAAAAATGAGAAGCATCAGCAAAAGCTTAAGTACACAAAACGAATCACGCAGTGCAGCAAAAGAAGATAATAAAAGGCAGAGAGAACTAAAATAATGTTTAAAATAAGACAACACTTTCAGAAGAACTGCATTTTACTTTCACATTGTCAACAAACTGAGTTTGTCTTTTTCATTTGAATCACATTCTAATTCTAGAGTAAAAAAGATCAATTATAACTTAGCCTAATGAAGCAAGTATAAGATTTAAAGTCCATTTGTTTGTGATTGCTAGTGACATTTTGGCAAATCATTTGGATAGATTGTAAAAAAAGTAATTTTCACAGGTAGTGGCCTTCTGGTCAAGAAAGCAATTTCCTTCTTTTTCTAGGGTGAAATTTTTGCCAATTCAACCATTACTAAGACGCATCATAATTCTGACCCAGAAGTCTCCATTTCCTTTGGGGTTAAATTATAGACCTGCTATGTAAAGATTACCCCCCTCCTTTTTTTTTTTTTTTTTTTTTTTTTTTTTTTTTTTTTTTGGGGGGGGGGGGGGGTGGGTATAAAAGATTGCCTGTGAAGCTCAATTGTGATTGGGAAGGCCGCCTACATAGCAGAGAGAGTGAGAAAACACACACTTGTAGAGCTGAAAAAACATCAGTGTAGGCGTATGTAAGGAGGGAGGGAGGGAGGGAAGAACTTGGTTCTACTGAAAAAGGCTATTTTCTGACATCACCCTTGAACGAACTAAAATGTGTTAATTGAAGACAATTGAAGGGTTATTTGCTATGTTCCAGTTAGCAATATGCAGTACTACATGCAAGAGGAGGAATCCCTGCAGATTCTTCCCTCTGATCTCAAAATCTGCCACCTACCCAAGGAATGCTTCACTTCCCCCACTTCTCTGCCACAACCTGCAAAAGCCGTTCTCACAAAACAGAAAGTCACCTGCAGAACAGCAGTTCAAAGCTTTAGAAGTCTTATATAATTAATAACATTAGAAGTATTGAAATTGCAGGCAAAGCTTGTTCAAAAACATAAGGAGGGAGAATGCTGTCTGAAAACACGAAGAATAACTAGCATTTAATCTCAGCAGAATCTAACAGTATTTGAAACTGCTGAAAAAATAACAACAAGAAGTTCAGATATATCTTTCTCATAGAGACTTATAAAAAATGTTTTCCTCCCCACCCTACACAGACTTCAGTCCCTTCCTCTCCTAAGTGAAGTAAGTAGGCCTTTCAGAATGTCCTATTAATGAACCCAGATTTTCAAAAAAAAGAAGGAACAAGCATCAGTGGAAAATAGCCTTCTCTATTTACCTTAGGAAGGCATCACCTATGAGCATTATAATTTCTAAATAAAGAAGCCTCTATGAAGTGTTCTCATGCCATTATGAACCTATGGAAATATTTTTAATAGCTCTGTCTTTCCCTTCAGAATAAAAACAAAAGGCTTTTGACATGTGTGCTTTGGCAGATTATTACCACAATTACTACCAGGTGAATGAAGACAGCGAGGACAAGTTTCTCCAGTGAACTTCAATAAACATGACATGAATCATTGCAGGGAAAAGATGCTGCTTCTCCCATGGTGTTGGACACCAGCCTACAACCTATTTTGCAACCAGTCACAAGGAGACAGGACTTCAGCCCCTAATTCCCCTGAGTGTTTGGGCTGGTAACTTCAAAGCCCTGTGCAGAGCAGATGACTGAATTCCTGCACCCACAGAACACTGCCACAACAGAGAACAGCCCACAGAGCAGTACTCCAGAGAAGCCATCTGCAACCAAAGCTTTCACAGGGTCCTAAGTTTCATCTCCAACCAAACATGCTGTCACTGAAGATGCTGAATGACAGAAACTGCTAAGCAACAGCATTACAATGTAAACTCAACTCTTCAACAACTTTCCAACTACATGATTGTTAAGGACTAATGCCTATTACTCATACACATCAGAAACACAGGCAAGACAGGATTTTGAAAAGCACCAACACTGACCTGTCCTAAACTATATGGCAAGCAAAAGTAGCATACTTGGCAGAGTCACAACTAAGCTCATAAAACTCTTATAAAATGTTCCCGAGGCTCACTGAAGCACAAATTCTTCTGGGTCAGAAAGACAGATGAATAAAGGGATGAATTATCAATGGGAGCTACAAAACTTACCAGCAGGAAAACCTCCTAAAAAGGAGGTTCTGAAACAATGAATATGAAATAGTAAAAAACATAGAAACAAGAAGAAATATAGGGTGATGTAGAAACAAGTACAAAAAATAATGGTCTATAAAGAGTTCTAAGAATTGAAATCCCTTATTCTAGAAAAGGTGGAGTTTTTTACAAAACAAGGTGTATAGCTTACTACTAACTTTTGAAATCATAGCCGTGTTGACTTTCACTTTGGTGAACAGTGACATACTATTTCTGACATTAATAAAAACTCTCCTTTTGTATTTCGAGTCCAAGACATTCTCCCAATACTAATCAACATGTAATTGCAATAAACCAAAAATACATTAAAATATTATGCAACAAATGAACCACACAGAATTTACATCCCAAGGAAGCGTATCCCTTCATGCTTAGTTCGTCAAGCTAAAGAACACTTGCTTCAAAAGTCATGACCAGAATAATCAGATCTCTTGTATTCTCCATAAATTTCACTTTTAGGTAAAAAATGAAGTTTTATTTCCTCATAGTGAGAACAGAACAGCTCAATGTAGTTTAGAAGGCTGTCTTTTACCTTCAGGCTCTAAAACTTCCTGTCAGACTAAAACTATTAGGAAAGAAAAAAAGCTAGAGAAGCACAGAGGGCTGTCAGAGGGTACTCTGCTGCTGTTGACATCAAAATTCAGAGAGAACAGTTCCTTTTTGCTTTTCAGACATTAAGATGTTCAGGAGTTTCTCATAGATATGCTACTGACAAGGAAGTAGGCTGACCTAGTGAAACCTTTAAACTTCTTCATATTCTTTTGTAAAATAGCTCAGATTGGGGGAGTGTCTGGGTTTTCCCATTTATGTATTTTTTTTCTCAAGGGTAGGCTAGAAGTCTGATGTAGATTTACAGCCTGATACAAAGTCAAATACCTTTGACATCATAATTACACAGTATCAATCAAAATTAGTACCACTGCATTTAATTCATTAACTACTCTGCTGCCATGTCAACAGGAGTCAATTACAGGAATTCTTAACATTTTTCTCAAAAGTGGTAGTGAAACAGAATTTCATTTAAATTAATTTAATAGGAAAAGGCTTCTTCTGATGTTCACAACATCATTCTCCTGAATTAAGTCCTAACTTGTCCTGATTATTCACAGCCACCATGGCTTAGAGATTTCCATGCTGAGGCCAGTTTTTCTAGCCTCGAGTTCTATGGTGTGACTGCAATAGCATACAAATGGCTTAATGTTTACCTTTACTAACTACAAATTCTACCAGTAAAATATCTACACAAAGAGGATGCTGCCAAATTGAAAGAGCTCCTTGTCAGTGAACTAATGCTTTCATCCAGACTTGGACTAACTGAAGTGAAACATCAAGTCTATAGAGCACAACCATGAAAATGTGAACTTTGGAGTTATTCCATGTAACAGTAAGCACTTTAGTGCAAGGAATGCAAATACATCCGTTTGCAATGAAGAAAACCATCAACAAATACAGTGAGTCCACTCTTTCTCCCTTACATTAGGTAATGACCCATCCTTCACACTAATAGTACCTCTTGAAAAATTAGGTTCTCTTCACAGAAGTCATTCTATTTCTTTTCAGTCTAGCTGTCACAGCTAAGCTATGAAAGGACAATTTTACACTGTAGAATGAGTTACTGCTGCCAAAGAAAGAACTAATAATCTGTCCACGACAGAAAACACTGGAGGAAATATTTAGAAAGGGCAAGTTCAGCACAGAATTTGCACATTCACAATCTGAAAACTCACTGCTTTTCCATTTTGCTTTCCCATCCCTTCCCCCACGTAATTTTAATCCATCTATCCACTGTAAAAAGAAAGACTGAGCTGGTGTCTCAACTGACTTAGGAATTTTAAAGCTGTTTGTCAATAAAAACAGAGGAGGCACCATAGAGAATATGCTGCTGTTAGGATGCTTTCACAGGCTGCTAAGTGTTCAAAGTGCATAGCAGATATGGCACATGTCACTAAATTAAATGTAAAGAAAGGGAAATCAAGGCAAGAGAAGGACAATGGGTTGCCAGGGTCATCCAGCAGCCAAGTGTTCATCAAAAATACTGGTCTTCCAACTTCTAGCACCCATGGCAAAGGCTATATAAAGAGATGACTTCTCTTTATACAAAGGCTTTTCAGCAACACTTTGCTAAACTGGTAATACACAAAATTTAAGCAAAAACATTAGCTACACAAATTAGGTGTCCAAAACAAGAAGGCAAAGAGCTGCCTAACAGTGAACAAAGTAAGATTCATGAAGTGCCATCACTGAACATGTGTCGTCAAACAACACATGAAATCACATTTGCCCCATCTTTCACAACATCCTGGAATATTCCAGAAGCTCCACTACTGAATCCTTAACTACAAAAGGCATTTAACCCAGGAATATCCAAATGCAGATTCTGGTTAAGTGCATTTGTGCTGTGAGCATCACTTCTATAAGCCTCCAGTCCCCTTCACAGCACACCAGAAATACACACCTGCTACTAAAGGAAGCTTCCCAATAAAAAGTTTTATAGGTCCTTACTGCCTGTAAATTCACTAAAGAGGTATTAACTACATACTATAGTTTTAAAATATCCAAGATAATATGAAAAATTCCACTGTTAAGGAGAACCTATTGTCTTCAAAAGCTTTGAAACTGTGTGAAACTGAAAATCCTAGGAACCTCAAAGTTTCACACTCCATAAATCACATCTTCTATCCCTAACTGAAAATTCAACTACAATAACATGACAATTCTTTAGCTAGAAAGCTTTTTTGCATATGTAACCAAACTTCTTCTCTGCTATGTTACAAGCCTCCCTTCAAGGGGAAAAAAATATTTCATTTACAAGGCCTTTGAGATAAAGCAGAACTCATTATTGCCATTCTACTGAAAAAGCCAAAAGTAAGATATTAAAGATATTCTCTCCTGCATTTCACAGAAACTGATAATCTGTTATTTTATAAGACACAAGCACCTTACATCTCCATTCCCATTTGATTCACTTGCCAGACTTGGTTATTTCCATTAGAGTAGAGCTTCCTCTGCCCATTCAAGGACCTTCATGCTTTTTGCCAGATTAAGATAAAATTTAAAAGGATTCTTTGTTTCCTCTGGAAAATTACAAACTACTTTGTACTCGTCTCAGTAGGAAGCTCATTTATCCACATTTCAAGATATAAAATATTTCAGAGTTGTCCTCTTGGTCACACAATGCTTCAGAAAACAAGTATTTTTCTGTCTGCTTAGACAGTATCAATATTACAGCTTACATTTAAAAACTTTTGTAAAGAATTTATTGAAAACAGGCAGTCTAGCAATTTGACCACATGTCTAGAGCGCTGCATAATTCGAACAAGCAATTTTACTTGTCTGCTTAGCAATTTTCCTATTAATGAAAATAATATTTACCTCACAGGGGGTCAGAATGATTAATTTCCATGAAGAGCTTGAATCTAAAGCAGAGGATAATTTGATAGATCTCCAAGGAGAAAGGGTAAAGGAAAAACAAATGAGATTTTATACTCAGTTTCAAATGAGAAAATTTGAATTGCAGCAGAACCAGCTACAGAATATTAGTAAAATGGCACATAAAAAAAGAAAACTCAGTGCTAATATAATTTTTCTCAAACTACATGCCCATCCATGAACAGCAGCAGCCTCTTCTGTGCCAGATTTTTATCTGAACATACAAGTTTTGGAATTTGCCTTGATTCTTGTCCATTTCAAAGTTGCTGCCATTTCATTAATAAAAGGAGACATTACATTCTGAGAACTCAGCACTCATTTATCCGTGGGAAGAAAGAGAAGAGAATTGCAGAACACTCTGAATATAATACTTTTAATAAACCCAAACCAAAAGAGAAATGTAAGAAATACCTTGTGAATCCAGAGACTATTATTACAACTAACTATTATGGAACTATGAAAGTTCATTCCTCGCTTCAAATGTTCAACTCAAGGCTAGAAAAATTACCCAGTGGATGTCAGTGGACTACACTGACCCCAACACTAGATCCATAACCTTTAAAAGTACCATGGTCTGAAGCCAAATGAATAATGCAATAAGATTCAGCACTGAACCCAAATTAGGAGATGGAGATACAAGAAGTCAGGGGTCTTTTGTTGTATTTTTTGACTGGAAGGGGACTAAAATAGCACGTTTGTTTATCTACAAATGCTGCAGTCAAAACACTTTGTAACTAAAACCCTTGGAGAGAAACGTACACTGCTGAACAATTCATGATTTTATCATAAGAGGAATACTAGACACCCATGTTTCTAATGACACTGCAATTCTAGGACACAAACTAAGAAAATTATTTATATGAGAAATTAGATTACAAAGAAATGGTAAGGCTATACATTCTTAATGAAGTACATGAAACGCTTCCATGTGACCCCAACCTGAGATTCTACACTTCAGTAATTGTTCATTCATGTTGGACAAAAATAGAACCTAGAAGAGCGGAAGAGTGACTTAATATAATGACAACATATGTTTGACTTAATAAAATTACAATATAAGGGCTTTTTTTTATTTAGATGTAGAAAACAGTTTATTATTACTTTACAAATAGATACTCTCTAAGGAAAGATTTTTCCAGTGTTATAAACTGCAGACCACCAGCACCAGGTCAGTGTAATTCACCAAAAATTACAGGAGTTACTGTTAGATGTTAATCTAAAACTAAAAAGGGTGTGTGGAGAACACACAATAAGGGAGTCTGTGTTTTTTTCCAAGCCACAGAACCACTGAGGAGGAGGTGCAAACACCTCCACCAGCAGCTGCACTCCTCCAGAAGACAGTCACCTTGTTTTCAGCAGCTCAACTCAGCTACAGAAGAACCAGACTCATCCAGCCAGAAGCACCCACTATCCACACCCAGTTCTTTATCCAATACACACTGTGTGTCTGATTTCCATTAAATAGAAAGTTCTAATCTTATGCCAGGCTAAAAATTTCAAATGTAAAAGGAGAATTAGTAAGAGAAGCATAAAACCCATATATACTGCAAATGAACATTCCTTTTCCAGTAATTTCATGATCCAAATAGCATCTTCTGCTCTAGTCCATTTGAGTCATAATCCACCCCAGTCAAGAATCCACAGGAACATATCAATTCTTCATCTGCATCCCTATATCCTTTAGTGCAGAACATAAACACACTTCTAAATAAAGGCTTTGAGACGAGCTGTCTGAGTGGTGCATCCAAACAAGCATGCCAGCAAAGGTTTATATTCCACCCATTGAATGTAAAAATAAATACTGGCTATAAATCTTGAGGAAAAAAATTAACACATTTTACTTTAGTTTTTCATAGAAGTATTTGTCCATTCATATCCAACAACTGAAAAGTTGCACAACTCAGTGGCCTACAGTAACAGGAGAGATAGATAGCAATGCTGTTAGGTAAAAGTTACAAACTCCACATGACATTCCTTCAAATATGTAGATAAAGGAATGTCTCCAGCAAAAGAGAAAGTTATGCTCTTACACTAAATAATAAGAAACCTGAAGTCAAGTAATCATTCTGAAATACTGTCCACATCATTCTTATCTAAAAAAATAGCTTTCCTACATGCCTGAAGCAAAAATCCAACTATCTTTAATTTTTTTTCCATTGCAAGAGAATACACAGACAAAGCCTCAAACTGTTTTACAAATAGGAAAATGTAGAAAAGATCATCTCAGATGCACTGTGGCCATTTGAATCACCTAACAGCATTTTGTTTTCCCATACATTTGGAGACTCACTATGAAAATCCATAGAGTTATACAATGTCATTGACAGTATCTACAAGGAGCCTATGACAGGTCTTAAATTATTTTTATTGAGTCTTAACAATATGACAGTATCATTACTACAAATGCACGATGATTGGCTTCTAATGGGCTTAGGAAAAGCATGGGTAAGAAAACATTAGTAATGCATTACATGGAATTGAAACAATTTAGAGCAAGAACATGGAGCACAAGCACAGTTTTAACAAATCCTGCTTATAAAAGACTCCAGACATATCCTAAGTGTCAGCCAATTTCAGAAACATCCTATTAAGGCCATAGAGGACCAGTCAAACACATTATAAAGCACGTAGGTGCTTCTGGCAGGGAAGGGACAGAGCTCTCTTCCACTGTCTCTGGGATTGTTGGCTTTCAGCAGGATTGATCCCTCGACTCAGCCCACCATACAGCTGCACACATCTGGAAGTTTAGGAGGTAGGAAGGAGCAGCCAGGCTAAGGGAGGATGAAAGCACCATGTGCTCTTCCAGGGGCTACACGGGCTTGTGCTGTGTAGTTGTCCCAGACACCCAGAACTTCCCAGGCAAAAAGTTCTCTATTTTGCTAGGAAAATACAGGTCTCATTCCATACTGCTAAAACAGCAATTGCCAAATGAGGGCTGAGTTCAAAGACACACTAACGAAAAATCTCATCTTATTGGTTTTACTGGTTACCTCTGACTGCTGTTCATCACTTTGAGGAAAAAAACACCTGAACTTCAGCCAAAATACCAATTTTATCAGGTACAAATATACCTAAAATCTCTTTATACACACTAAAATTAGGCTTGGATGCACTTTTGATGCTTATTCTAAGAGATTCTGCAGAAATATTTGAAAAAAATATAGCAGTTGACTGATGTAAAAGGAACTGTAGATGTGCTTTCTGCAACCCTAATGTCCCATAGATTGGAGACAAATCAAGCCCAGACTGGAACACTTTTAATGGACCTTTTTCCATTCATATGTATTGCAGATTCATAGAGTATCCCAAGTTGGAAAGGACATCCAAGGATCACTGAAGTCCAACTCCTGGCCCTGCACAGGGCACCCCAAGAATCACACCATGTGCCTGAGAGCACTGTCCGAATGCTTCTTAAGCTCTGCCAGATTTAATGCTGTGACTATTTCCCTGTTCCAGTCAAGCCTGTTCCACTGCTCAGCTACCCTCTGGGTGAAGAACCTTTCCCTAATATGCAACCTAAATCTCTCCTAACATAGCTTCATATCATTCTCTTGCATCCTGCTACTGAGCATCAGAGAGAAGAGCTCAGTACCTCTTCTGAGAAGTCATAGACCACAATGAAGTCTCCCCTCAGTCTTCTCCAGGCCTAACAAGCCAACTGACTCAGCTGCTTCTTATGTGGCTTTCCTTCTAGACCCTTCATTTTTGTAGCTGTGCTTTGGACACTCCCTTATAGATTTGTATCTTTTTTTATATTGTGGTGCCCAAAATGGCACACACCACTGGAAGTGAGGCCACCCCAGGGCAGAGCAGGGCAGGACAATCTCCTCCCTTGCCTGGCTGTGTCTGATCCCCTCAGGACAGTGCCCTCCTGGCTGCCACGGCACTGCTGGCTCATGTTCATCTTGCCACTGACCAGGACCACCAGGTCCCTCTCCACAGTGCTGCCCTCCAGCCTCTCGTTCCCCAGTCTGTCCATACATCCAGGGCTGCCCCATCCTGGATGCAGAATCCAGCACTTGTCTTTGGTAAAACCTCATCCATCTGGTGATTGCACAGCCCTGTGATTTGTCCTGGTCTCTCTACAGGACCTCTCTGTCCTTAAGGAATAGACAGCATCATCAGCCAGCTTACTCAGTATGCCTTTGAGTCCTACATCCAAGTCATTTTCTAAGATGTTGAAGAGAACTAGACCTAAAATGGAGCCCTGCAGAACCCCACTAGTGATCAGTCACCAACTTGATGTTACCCCATTTCCTATAACCCTTCTCTGTTTATAGAGACCCACTGAACTACCCAGCTTCCAGCTGAGCTTTGGCCACATGAATTCCCTCCCCACGGCGGCAAGTGGCCTCTCTGTATTCCTCCCATGACAGCAGACTCTGCTTACAATGGACATACACTTTCTTTTTTGCCTGAGCTCTAATAGAAGATCCCTGCTTAGCCAAGCCAGCCTTCTGCGTTGTCTGCTTGACTTTCAACATTAAAAAAAATGGAACTCATTTTTTAAAAAGATCAGAAATTATAATCTAGCAATTACATAGAAGAACAATTTCCAGGTCAGTTTCAAATATTTGGAGAACACAGCATTACTGACATGTTAAACCGAAAGATGTTTGGGCTCCAAAATAAAGAAATCCACCATGCCATATCTCACTTCAGTATCTGGGTACAGAATAATTAGCAGTTCCAGTTTGGCTTAGTAAACAGAAAGGTTATACTTCAGAAGGTAATGTTGGCAAAACCAAAGACAGCATTTTTTATGCTGTTTCAGAGGGCACTACATACCTTGGTTAAGATGATGGTCTAAAAGGACTTCACCATCACCAGGGCCTCAAGACCAACAGCCACGTAAGGCCAAAGTGCTCAGGAAACACAACTCCACTGCACAGAGGGGACACCGCACAACAAACCCATATACAGCACAGGATTGCAATCACCGTGTTCATACCATACTCTAAGACACATACATTTTTAACACATTTTTAAGAATTTTACAAACATTCTCTGCAGACAGATTGGTTGCACACTGAACACCCAAAATAGCTGGTAAGATACCCAAGAACAGCTGTCAGTAATAACACAAAGCTTACTCTAGAGAAGGGACTCCTATCATGCTGCTCACTCACTTCTTTCCTTACAGTACAAGAGTCTCAATTTACAGTCTCAAGTTGCTTTCAACACCAAAGTATCTTGATCCTAAGTATTCCTCACACTTCCCTTTTGAAATATTTGGGTTTTAACACAGCCCAAGTAAGGGCCTTTCCTAATATCTAGACTCAACACATGAAAAACTCTATTACCAATCTCAAAACAAAACCCACCTGTAACCTGAGGGCACTTCTCCAGATAGGAGTGTTTGCTTTTAGCCCAAAGAATGCTCTTCGTAATCCCTACACCAGGCAGCAGATTGCAGACAGTTTTGCAGAAGCGAGAACGGGAATATTAACACTGTACAAGGCTCCAAAGAAAAACAAAGAAAAACCAAAGTGTGCCACCAGGATAGCAAATGCTCACAGCCTCACTCTTCTCACTCAAGCACATCACATTTTGCAATAAACAAGATACAAAAATAAATCCCAATATGTTGCAAATCCAATCTTAACTAACTGTGCATTGAAAGAGGAAAACTATTAGAGCACATACAAAAGGATAATTTCGGGGGGGGGGGAGGGGAGCTGTAATCTAAGAACATCACACGTAAATAATGTCAGTGTGACTAAAAGAAAATATCCCTTGAAAATAAAGGTAGTCTACAACAACAAAAAACCCCTTCAGATTCACGATTTCACCACTCAACACAAGTCTTGAAACCCTTCCTCCCTGGCAGGGAGAAGAAACTCCCCAGAGACAACTGGGAGAGCCTTGGGAAGACCCTACCCCAAAGCAAAACCAAGACAAACTATTTCAAGTCAGTTCACACCAAGAAAAAAAACACAGTGTAATGGAAGACTAATTTGGCTGTATGGTGATTAACACAAAATAACTGACTATTGAGAAAATATTACAGGAACTCTCCTCTTACAAATTGTCTACCAGCATGTGTGTGCGCTGTGTTTACATTTAATTTTCTATCAAGCCAAATTCTGGTTCGCATTCACTAATTTGCCAAAAATTGTGCATAGATCTGGAAGGGGGAAAAAAATGAGAGAACAGCAAGATGCCAGACCCATTACTTAACGGAATTACTGGCTAAAGCTTACTCACCTTTTACATAATTTTTTGTGGACTTCAAGAAGTTTATAAATACACCCTTATATCTGAGAAATACAGCCTACAGATTTCCAACCTGATTTACCTTTAACTACAGTTGTTAATATTTTGTTAAGCATACTTATATTCAAAGCACATATCACAGTGCAAGACTCAGAAAGGAATTTTTTTTTGCAGCTGTATTTTTATTAGGCCTATTTCACAAGCCATTTGTTTCTCAGTAAAATGCATACATAATGGGATATCTCCCCTTAAACAAGCTCAAGTAAAAGGTTCTACCTTCCTCCTCTTTCCTTTCAGGCCGTAATTGGCAGGTGGTCAAGAGGATGTTTATAGTAAGAGAGGATGTTTACTAACCAGCTCTCATAGGTTAGAGAAGCTGGTGCCTTAATAAAAACATTTGTCAATGCCTTTTAGTGACCAAAGTACTTGAAACACATTCAAATAATTCCATTTTAAAAATACTTTGGAAATACTGATCCTGAACTCACATGTGCAAAGCTGCTTTCTTATATTGTACCTCTGTGGGTGCCCAAATTACAACCTTCTTTCAACCTCTGTCATATTTAAACACTCCTTTAATTCACAGCAAGTTCCAACAATTCTTACAGAGTTAACAGTTTCCAGCAACTCACAGGCTTGAGAATGAAACATTTTAGAATTCCTGGTTGTCCTCAGACTACAATTTTGATTAAACATCCTCCTCTTTTTACCGACCTTTCACTACGTCTTTAACTTATTAACCAGGTCACAAGTCAGACTTGCATAAAATTTACCCAGCTAACCACAGAAACACAAAAGCTATGTTAGCATACTGGATTTGCATGGATTACAAACTAGGACCTAATCCATACTCAGTGTGTAACTTCCTTACTGGAGTCTTCAAACATTCCTCCTTATCACCCTTTTGTGAAACAAAAACGACGCCACTTCAGAGACATCAATGAGGTGGGCAAACGGAAGGTCAGAGGCACCCATTGGGCATCCATGGCACCATCAGGGCTTCCTTAAGGCGCCCAACCCACAGCCCAGGACCACACTCCTCCTGGAATCAGCAGGAGCTGCAGAGGGCAGGAGTCTTGGCTGTTTCTACTCTCTCAGCCCTTTCATATTCTGTCATCAATTGCCAGCTGATGACCTGGTGAACCAGATCATGAGAGCCAGCTCAACTGAAACCTGACATCTTCTCTGGCAAGTTAGCTCTGACACAAAAAGCAATTTCCACTCAAGTCTGCTGAATGCCTCAGAATTCCCAGACTAACATGGGAAACTGCAGAGGATTACAAGACCTCAGTTTTCTGAGTAAATTCAGACTAGATTAAAATAGGCCAGGGAGCTACAATATTAAATATTTACATTCTGTATGTCTTTTTCCAAAGCTTCTCTTTCTCTTGAGCATCTTTACTGTCTTATGTCCACATTGCCATCCAAACCACCAAAGTGAATTTGATTTTCAAACAACATCCTCTTATAGCACACCACCACCGCCTAATCGAGCACATCCAAACTAGAGCTTAATAGAAACGCACCTCACGCAGAACCAGAGGACTGTGATCCACATCACTCAGTCAATACAGATACTGCTAGTTCAGAATTCAGGAAAGGGGTGGTAGTACTAGTTATAAAGGGTAAATGAGCATTTCTCAGATGTGAGACAGTGCAATTGATTCCCTCCAGCCCCCTGTACTTTTTATCAGTAGATCCAAGAACTGTAATACAAGAACTTAGTATGCATTAACCTAACCATTCACAAAATGACTGCTCACAAAACTCTCTACTGAAGACTTTCACCTTTAAAATAGACAATAAATTGTATTTTAGCACCTAAAAGCACCATATTTCAATAACATTCTTGCAAATGCTTTGTAATAACATCATTAATATATATCTAAAAGGAAACTTCTAAAAACCTTCTTATTAACTTATTATTATTAACAAGCTCAATATTACTTCTAAAATAAAAATAACATCGGTAGAAAGCTACCAAATAATGATACAGGTGACATGTTTAGCAACTTTCAAATTGGACTCTAAGTATAGTTGTCACACATATACAGCACACTAATTGCAATTACCTAATACATTTTGCTCTAGGGAACAAATTCATGTTTTTAAAACATGGAAAATCAAAAGCTTATTAAGGATTTTTAATTGTCTGTGACCTAGACAAGATAACTAGTATATCGCTCACTGGGTATCATTCTTACTGATTGAAATACCAGTAATTTCCCTGTGGACCAAAGCAGATCTTATCAAATGACTACTATGCCCCGAAGAGGTCATAAATTAGTAATAGTATGCAGTGACTTGATACTGTATAAGGGGAGAAGGAAGGTGGAAAAAAGAATACACATTATATCAATGAATTACGACTCACTCCTGAACAGTATGCCATCACCAGTTTCACCAGCAAAGGACAGGTGGAAACAGGCAAAAGACTTGCAGGCTCCCCCAGGAAGACACAGCTCTTCAAAGAAAGTTTCCATGCAAGTCACATCATGTCAACCCCCTACTACATAGAAGACATGACTGGTTCTGAAGTTAGTGATAGCAAGTTACAACTTTTAAAGATTGACTTGGTTTTACAAAGGGAACCAAATATCTGTACATTTGAAGCTTCGTAAAATAAAGAATTGAGAGTACAGTTACAACAACAATACAGATACAGAAGGCCACCTTGGCAGCAGATGTACTATGCCACAGATACAGAAATCTGAAATACATTCCATGGATAAAAACACATACTCCTGCATTATGTTACTCCATTGTTAGGTGTTCACAGCATCTTATTCCAGCACAACTGGCCACGACTGGATTCCAGAAAACAGGCAGGGATTGTACATGATTCAGACAGAAGGGACACTTTGGGGCACACTAATATGAAAACTAAGAAGTCATCGAAGAAATGGGGTTCTAAAAGATGTACAAAATGTCACCACTGTGATGGAAGTTACAAATCCAGAGTAATCAAACAGGTTTCTTTTAGGTGCAAAGGCTATAGCACATACAAAACAAACTGACTCCCAAACCTTTGCATTTTTTCTATCTCATTCCTTATTCTTCTAACCTTTCTCCAAATGTTTCATATCCAGCACTTGCTGATGAAGCAGCATTTGCTTTATTCTGATGTCAGGGCAAGAAATGCAGGGAATTAGTGTCAAGGAACTGTACCAAGCACAAGAAGATACCAAAGGAGCTCTGTAAACTCAAATATAAACTTTGCCAAGGAGATCCACGTATGCTGTTCTGGTTGCCTGCTGTTGGCAAGGAGAACACTTGCCCTTTGTGCCAAACCAAGAATTGAAGCTCAGCTGTGGTCTCAGTTCTTGCTGGAGGTGAAGTGCTCAGTAGAACTTGAAGGAAGAATATAATCTAACTTCATTGCTCTGGAACAATAATGTTTCATTCAGATACCTTTTGTTTACATTTATAAACCCACATATAACAATATTTATACACAGGATGCTGATGCATCAGTTCAGAAATAGTGCATTATTTCCAGTTCAGATTCTGTAGACATTTCATTCACAGCTCTCATTTTTGCCCATAGCCATTCCTCATGACCACTGTTGCACAAACCCATTTACAACAAACAAGCTATTCTTACCACCTTTCAAACTACAGGTTGGTCAACTACCAGTTCACCACTGAAAAAGCCAGGTTTATTCCTACATTATTTTATTTCTGAGATGCAAAGAAACTATTGATAATTAAAAGGGCTTTTCTCCAATCCCCTTCCCCCCCTGTGGTTTTCACATAACCAAATTTTCATTACATTGACTTGAATCCACTCTCATATCTAGTTTCATCAGATTTCCTCAAACGTAAATAAAACACACCATGCATCCTCCTTTTTACCTACAGAGTGAAATAGAAGCATTCAGAAAGTGACCTACAGTGCCCTATAAATGCCCTAAACCATAAAGGAGCTGCAGCAGTCCTACAGATTTCTGAAGGGCACTGTAGGACACTGCCGCAGCTCCTTTACAGTTTCCTTGTGGGAAGGTGAAAGAAGGGAAATAATTATTTGAATTCTCATGCAATCCAATCAGTTTGACTCAAATATATGCATTAATACAGGCATTACTGTCAAAGCAGGGAGAAAGGCTATATCAGGAAAATGTTAAATCACACAAAATTATTTTGTTATCAGGCTGATTGTGGCATTTTCAGCTTTAATCACAAATACAGAAATCATAATCATTCAAAATGCATCCTTCTGCCATGCAGATAAAACCAACAGTATTCCTAACCCCAAACTCCAAACAAAAAGGCATTAGAGGAGCTGGTGATCTTGGTCTTTCCTTCCACAAGTTAAGCAGAAAAATCCTAAAACTACAACAAAATGCTAGATCATAACAGTAAACACTGTATTTAGTGGATTCTGCAAGCAACCATAGCTTGATATCTGATCTCAAGAGCGTACAGGAAATGAACATGAAACACACAAATATATTAATGTCCACAAGAGTTGGGTAAAGAAAGAAACTAAATTATTATTTCTAATTAAGCAGAGATAATTAGGGACTCTGGTAAACAGTAGTAATTAAGATGTAAACTTACTACTAACTTAACACAAACTTCTAGTTAAGCTGACTAATACTAGTAAACTAGGCATGTCACCATCTCTGGTTTTAGACAGCTGCAGGAAGGCACAGGGTGCATTTACCAAAATTACTTCTAGTTGTATAAGACAGATATCCACACCTCTGGAGCTTTCCACCTACCATACCGACCTTGACACCTACCCACCAAGCCACTGAAGCGACTACTGCAATATAAGCCAAGCAGGAGTATCTTAACCATAACATAAAAAAGAGACAAGAAGTGCAAAGAAACAATTCTGCAAACCAAGATCAAGGAAGAATATCTTATCCGGTCTCAAGAGGGCTGCTGGAGTTTAAAGGTCAAATATTTTGGTACACTGGAATGTTTCAATAAACACCTCTTTTTGAAACAAGTGTCTGACCTTTCTTTGCCTCCAACTCATAACCTGCTACATGCTGTCACCTTAAGAGGTACTCCGAGCTCAGAGAAAAGAGGACAAGTCCAGAAAAAGCAGGTTCAGCTGGAGCAAGCTGAGAAACAGTACACAGAGACAGCTACTTGCTACCTAACACTAAAGGTAACAAAATTACAGATGAGTTCTCCTGCTTTTAAGAAAGTGATCATAAAAGGTACACCCCAAGAAACAACAACTACCTTTATAAAAGCGAATGTTTTCCGTGTCTTGTGAGAAAACGATCTGCATTATGAAAAGCTTTGTACTGAACCTCTGATAGAGGCAACACAACAAGAGTTGCACAGCATTCCCATCTGAACATAAATTAGAAGTTCTTGTAGGGTTTTGGCTTTTGTGGCAGGAAGAACTGGTCACTCAGCTTATGCAAGATAAAAATGAAATAAGAGCCTCAGGTACAGATAATCTCATAACCTTCCTGCTTTGCAACAAGGGAAGTCAGTGCCACAAGAGGCTTGCCATTTGTTCTTCACAGTGTCAATAATATCTCAAAACCTGAACAGAACAAGCTGCTAGCAGTTCTCAAGCTGGTGTCCTCAAACAGAACACATTCAGGTAATTTTTCACTGCTGAAACTTTAGGTAACAATGCTACTACTACTTTAAAACATAATACAATGAAAATTTTAAAAAGAGCAGTCCCCCAAAGTGCTTAAGTAATTTTACTTACAAGAATACTCTTGTTGAAGTTAACTGGACTGCTCACAGATTAAGTGCCCTCATGTTGTTACAACTGGGAACTAACTCTATCCTCATAGCAGATAAGTCTAAGGGGAAAAAGTACTTTCAGTAACTCCTTTGTCATGTTAAAACAAGTCAGCTGGGGGGAAAAAAAATCCAAAATGGAACACATCCTTGCAATGTCCCATCTGCTCACCCATTAGGCTTGCACAAGTTAACTCCTTCATTATTAGAAAATTTTAAAAGATGACCAAAAAATTATCATACTGGTGGTTGGACACGTAAGTATGTACTGTGTGAAACACATCCCAACCCCCTCACAAAAAATACCTGCAAATCAATAGACAATAGGCAACAATATATATATCGCCAACTTCGGAAAACCCTCACCAAGTTTTTATTTGGCAAACCTGGACACAGATGTTGTCTAGAGCACACCTTTCTCACATTCACTCACTCCTAATACATTGTACTAGTTATTCCTGGCTTGTAATTCTAGCTAAGCTTTGCTGCTGACTCTTAAGGTAAAATTAAAATTTCTGCTAAACTACAAATAGGAACATATTTTTAAAACAGATTAATTATTTTTCCTGTTGGGCAAATCAAAGCATCTTTGCTTTTGGTCAGCCCTAAATAATTATAATATTATCAAATATTAGGAATTTGGAATGACTTCCAGATACTCTACTGGGGAAATAGTACCTGAGGAAAAAGGCTGCCATTTTATAGCTAGAAATCAATAAAATAATTTAGCTACATGAGTTCTTGCTCTTTTCTCCACCTTTACTTACATTGTACTAACACAATGGTATTCAGTCACTCACAAGAAGCAGTATCAGAGAGGTAGCCAAAAGTGTATTTGCAAGACAAAGAAAGTCACAGTCACAGAATTAACTATTTCAGGTAAATAGCAGTGCATCAACAGGTGTGCAAGGAATAAAATAAAGGCATTTATCTGCACTGCACTGCAATGTTTTTTCTGCATTACCGACATGATGGAATACACCATCACCCATTCCCTCAGTACTAATGAGCTCTGTATAACACACAAAAATACTCCCAGGATGTCCCAATTCTGTAAGCAGGCAGAGATTGCACAAGTTGTCTACAGAAATCTATGTTGTGTAGTACAATTCGAACTGTGGCTCTACTGGAAAACATTATCTTACTTGAGAAGCATGGAAAAGTTGTTTTCACACAAAAAAAGATCAGTGTTCATTTGAACTGGTATAACTAGTGGATTTCTAAGGTCAGCCAGGAGAGATTTGGATGGCAAAGGGATGTTCCTTTGTTTGTTGGTTATCAGTTGGAAGACACTTGGAGCATAAAAACTACCTTTCCTATTTTTTATGATGTTTTGTTAAACCTGGAGGAACACAAAGTCTCTTTTGACTTGAAGGTGTATTTTCAATATAAACTGCTTTCAATTTTTTCAAATGAGAAATGCTGAAATGAGAAATACACTTATTTCAGCTATTTCAGCTACTTCATTTACAATGTTGGTGGAAAACCCTGTCCCAATCTTAATTTAAAATGCCCACCTCTCAGGCATATTGTTTTCCTTTCCCCTCATAAGCATAAGGTTTTGGCAAAAAAATACTAGAAAGTAAACAAATTGGAAGTGAAAAATTTACAGTGCAGTCCAGGAAAAACATCACCTCACTCTGTCTAAAAAACAGCTTATGGTGGGTTTTTCCTGAGAGGCTAAAACCTTCTAACTTGTTTTGCCAATAAAATAGAGCTCTTTTATAACTGATAATCAACAAACAAAGGAACATCCCTCTGCCATCCAAATCTTTCCTGGCTGACCTTAGAAATCCACTAGTTATACCAGATCAAATGAGCACTGATAATTTTTGTGTGAAAACAACTTTTCCATGCTTCTAAAATAAGATGAAATTTATCAATAAACAGCCCATTTTAAGTGATGCCAAACTGCTGCTGATCTGAGGTGTATATTCAGAGACAAGTACTGGTCTGCCAGCGTGGCTAACACAATCTCACAGGGATCACCAGGGCAGCAATTTGCTGTGAATCTCGTATGCACAGCTGCACCTCTCCCTCTTCCCTCCTAGCTGGCAGCTACACCCAGCCCTGTATAAACAAGATTCTGCTAAATGTCACCTTAGTTAATATTCTGAAGTTTGGGCTTGCTTTTTTGTTTTGGGATATTTTATCCTGGTAATTGATTCCAGATTTTCCATTTGTGGAAGATAACTACAGTTTCCTTTTCAGTCCTGTGATCAAGGCAGCTAAGAGTACAAACAGATGAGCTGGGAGATAATTCTTCTGTTCTAAGATAAACTAATGAAACATCACGAGTAGGAGTTATAAACCCCAGATACTCCCTCAGCATACACCCTGGGTGTGTCCATCACATCAATCAGACCTGGCACTCCCTATGGTTGCAGTTTAAATTCATGAACAAAACTGTTGTGGTTGGACAGAAACGAAGAAATAGAGACTGCAATATTCATTTTTCTCATGTGACCCTTAGAAGATTTTGTAGCAAGATGGAGCTGTAGGATATGGTGCATGAGTTCTCCTAATAACTGCAGCAGAAGAAATTCTTCCAGTACATTCCAGAAGCAGAACGTACAAGACACAGATCTAATACTGGTTTTGTATTTTCATTGTATTTGGTTTTCAAATAACCAGTATTTCAATGAACTCATACCCCATCCACTTAGCACGGAACCTATTTAGTATGTTTTAGAGTAAACAGCTGAGTCACTGAAATCATCACATTCCTTGAGATATTGTGCATTCCAAACTCCCTTCCTGTCCATGAGAAAAAAGCAAACAAGTCAAAGAGATGAATAAATATAATTTGGACCAAAAATAAACCCAGGCCTAAATATCAAGTGCCTTTTAAAAAGGATCTCTCTCAGAATGGACAGATTAATGCATATTAAAATATAACTGCGTGGTCCTTCTAACATCCTTTACATCAAATACTTAAATCACTGTATATATGAGAATTCTAGCAATCAAACTATAAAAACACAGGTAATGGAAATGAGCCAATAGATTTGAATCACGATAGCCCAAAAAGCAGAAAAGTTAATGCTAAGTAGTGTGCAGCCTTCAACTTCATATCCTTTCCATGTTATCATACATATGATATGGTGATTTTAGCTCATGTATCATTTATGGTTTTGCCCCCCATTCTCAAAAACCATGTTTTTTTCACTTAAGAGTAACCTTTATGTGACCTTATTTTGCTCACAGTCACAACCCTATGACCATTCTGCTGTACTATTGTAGACTTCCTTCTTCTGTGGGTATTTCTGCATCCCTCTGAAGAGGCCTTACAGAGCAGGAAGTAAACTTATTCCTGCCTGTGCTATTGCATTGGATAATCTCTTGTAGCAATTAGTAACAACACAGACCTGCTGAAAAAAATGCACAGGTAGACTGCAGAGGAAACAGTAACAGCATTCACTGAAAAGAATGACAAAACTATTAGAAATTACAGAACTCTTTAAGAAAAATATCTCCAATCAGCTACTTTAAGGTATAAAGACAAGCTGGGTTTGGAGACACTAAAAAAAGGGACAGTGCTTCTGTGGTTTGGTCTTCAAGAAGCCTTCACAGTAAGAAACTTAGTGAAAAGAGGGAAGAATTGGCAGTTTTGAGAACTGCCACATTTGGCAAATGGAAGAACCTCTCAAACAAGGAGGGTGTGGGGATATAAATCAAACTGAAGACTATTTAAAATTTCAGACATCCTGTTTTTATGGAAAAATACACAGTATCAAATAGATAGTAAATTTAAAGAAGTTTTTCTGGTAATTAAATCTTTAACTGGAAATTGATCATGTATTAGGTAAAACTATCTACATCTCTGGCTTCCAAAAACACACAAACAGATGGGAATGCAGTGCTCAGTATTACTGGCTTAACCAATCTATAGAATGTGGACTATAAAAACTTTGTAATACCAAATTAAAGATCTTTCCCACAGTCACTCGTAGAAGACAAGCTCTAGAAATGAGGTAAAGATATGATCAAAGCCTCTTGGTTATAGACAGTCAGGTTTCTTTCACCTTGTAATCAAGGCCTGAATCCAGGCTTGGACACCCATATCTACTCTCTCTAATGACTTAAGTTTCAAAGTTTCAGAGCCCCACATCTTTCCTAGACTAAAATTTTTCCCCTCAATATTAGCTAGTAACTCCCTAGAACTACTAACATTAAATTTACTGCCAAATTAAATATTGTTCCTCAGCTCAACAACTTCCTTTCTCTCGGAATATCTCTTGGCTGTTACCATTGACACGGTCACACTTACACAGCTCTGCAACCTAGACAGTCTTTACTATTCTCTGTTGCAAAGGATACAACGTCTTTATTATTCTCCTCTCTTGCAAGAGAGGCCCAGATTACACACATGAATAGCACCAAACATGAAGAATCAGATGCAACTTACAGCATTAGGCTAAGATTAAAAAAAAATGGCATTGTGTTGGGGTAATCTTCAACCTGAGCATTATAAAAATCAAAGAACTGGAAGCATGTCAAACAGCAGAATGGTTCTACAGTTTACTGTGATTTCTTTTCTCCTAATCAACAGACAAGCCCTGCTGGATGGAAACACCCACCAGTCTAGTCATTCCTCAACAAAGAAAGGATGACCTACTAAAAGTGGTCTCAACAGAGCACTTCACTGGGACACAAGAAGGAAGCCAATTACTGGGAGTTCACAGCTGGAATGCCATGGTTTTCTGCTTGCACAGTCTCCAGCAGTGTTCAATATACTCTGACCACCAACCCAGAACACAAACTTAGCAACTTAATATTGCTCAAGGGCCCCTTTTGTTTTGTAAAGTGAAGCATACTACCACTAAATCAAGACATATAGATTTTTCTTTTTTTATTTCTTTAAATAGTAGGCATTCCTGCCTTCCTGCAACTACTAAATTAATACTGGGAGCAATCACCCAAGGAGTAACACAGTATTAGGACAGTGACTCTTTCCAGACAAGTATTCTTAGATCAAAGTTAAGGAAGCATAAAGTGAATAATTAGGCATATGCTTTTTGACATAAGCAGTATAACTTTGACTGGCTGCTCCACTGCAATTCATTAGAAGAGACAGATGCATCCAGGAAAGTTTCTAGATGTGGTCAGATGTTAAGTGTCAAAGTAAAAGGGGAAGGAGGACTAGTAAGTTGGGCAACTACAAATAAAATAAAACATATAGCCTGAATTTTCACATACCATATTAAATAACAATTATTTTCATAATAAATAACACATACATTTTGCCTTATGAAAAGTAAGGAAAATATGAGTCACAAAAATAAAATGAGTGTTTCAGGTGAAGTGGGAAGAGTGCTGGAGGACAAGGAATCCTTAATCTTGGCAAGTCATTCCACAGGCAATCAAAAGTCAATTAATTAGTTCTCCATCATGTCTTTCTATCTGTGCACTGTTTTGTACATAAAAGGATCTGGTGTGACTTTTGTTCCCAGCACCAAGCAAACCAATCAACTTTGAAGTCCAGTCTCAGCTCTCTTCTCCACAACTCCCACAGATCCAAAGGTCTTCTAAACATGAATCTCAACAAGCAATACCACAAGAGGTTCAGGGCTGTTCAGTTCTGATAGACCCCAAGAATGTAGAAGTCTTCATTACTCATACAGAACCAAAATGTCAAAATGAATACAGAGCAACTTGTGTCCTGGACTGGACACTAACACTGAGCACACAGCTACAAACAGCCTAGAAAGTCCATAGAAACTATAGCCACTACTTACCTGGAAAAAGTCCTGAGCATCCCAGATTAATTTCATCATAGCACTTGACTACATGATTATTACTGGGCCTTTTAAATCATTATCCTTTTAACATCTTAAACATACTTAATTTCAAATGCCCACATGATAGAAACATATTTTCAACAAGCTAAATCTTTCTTTATACTATACAGATTATGAGTAAACACACGTGTAATTACACTTTCAGTCAGCTGAAATGAGGGGAAAGACTTGCTTTCGGCTTTGTGCAGTTTAGCTTGCAGGTCCAGTCCCGAGACAGACTTGGCTATTACTCAAATCCACCCATGACAATGATGTGCCCAACTACTCCTCAATGTGTCAATGAAATACAAGAAACACATTATGCAGTCACATTGACAAATTCCAGGAGAAGGATGTGTGTATGAATAAATACAGCACATCACAATTCAGTCTTTTGATGAGCTACAAATTCTCATGTAACAAGTTATGCTGCCTGACTGTCAAAATGCAGTCTTGTCTCCAGCCAGTCAGGTGGTAAATTAATGCTCTGACACCCCATACCACACAGATTTCCACAAGGCATACAAGGGTTATGTCTGAAGAGTCACAGCAATTAAGTAATGTGAACACCATGCTCAGGAACAGTAGCTACATGAAATACAGACTCTAGCATGAAAGTATTCCCGGGGTTTTTTTTGTGAAATACAGAACTCAGATTTCTGGAATAAGACTATCAAAACATTCCCCAAAGGACAAGAAAACTCCTTGTGATTGTGATTTTAAAGCACAACACAGTGAGAATTAAACACTATTAAATACTCCTATTACCACAGTGTATAGCAAATTAAATAAAAATAGGACCTACTTTGTAATAGGTGCAGCAAAAACAAAGCCAGTTCCTGAGATAATTACCTAAACTACTTGTCATACTGCAAGCATTGGGCAATTAATATTGAAACTGTGCTGTCTCTGCCAGAGGGGAAGATGCCATATAGTTAAGGATGTACAAGTTCATCTTCTATTGTGCAATTCCTGTTTGGATTGCTTGTTTCTATCTGATCTGCATGAATTCTTTAATTATGCAGTATGCAAATCTCCATGTTTCAGTTGGTTTAATATCTTGCAGTCAGAACCCAGGAATTCATCGTCTCCTTAGTAACACACACCTGATCCAGAAAAGACTCAGGCACAGCAACACAGGCAGGCAAAAGCAATTTCTGGAAGCAACTTTAAAAATACCTCACCTACTAGCAGAGGAAATCTGCTCCAAATGACTAAACTCACAGCCTCAGGCTTTTAAGCTCCCTCCAACCCAAATCACGTTCAGCAGTGCTTTTTACCAATCTTAAGCCAAATACCACAGGCATCCTTGACTGGCAATGGTAAAATCCAAACTAAACCAATTCTGGAATGACACCAGGGGCAGTGTTAGCAAGTAAGTTACCTGGGGCTAACTGAAGGTATCCCTGAGAGCTATCTCAGCACACTGTGACCTGGTGGTCCTCATCAGCATTGCCCACACGGACCATGCTACAGGACACTGCCATCCTCTGCCCTGGCTGTTAAGCATCATTGCAGCTCCAACTCACAGCCCCATTTCTATACCAGAAGCAGTCATTTACTTCACTTCTCATTTGAGGATGACTCCTGGATAAATGCAAATAAATACTGCTGCTAAAATTCAGAGAGAACATTCATGTCCTTAATGTCTCCAGACTTCATCTAACATTAGCTGAAAACGGGGAGGAAGGCAGATAACTCAACCCAGGGCCACCATGAGATCAAATGCCATGCAACTCATTATGCCACCTGCAGATAAACTCCTTCAAAGCTAATGCCTTCCCCAGGAAAGATGCATCAGGACTGCAACACACCCAACAGCCCTCGGAAGTGACAGTAGCTACTTCTAGATATGAAGTTAGAAAAAGAACAGGAACAAAAAATACAGAAAAAATTCAGGTGATTTCTGCTTTGTTGTTGGGAAGCCTCGCACTGGAGTGGCACAGGCTCCTTGTATACAAACTCCCTAGCAAAACAGATGTTAAGGGGGTTTTTTGTATGTAAATATCTCACTTTTAATCAGTTACAACACATCTTCTAATCAAACTCTATCCTAATACTCGAAAATTGAGCTTTTTTTTTTTTTTTTTTTTTCAAAAAACAAGAAGGATTTGTTTATCATCCAGCCAATAAACAAAGCTGTGGTGTTTTTTTCCTCAGAAAGACAAAACAACTGGCACACTATTTCTCAGCAACACTCTCTCAATTTGACTCTATTGTTCCAACTGAGGTGTGGGGGAGTTTCCTCAAAAAGGGTCCAGCAGAGTACCTGTGAAAGGCAAAATATTGATTATGACCACCATTTCTAATGTGAAAAATTAGCTGTCAGAAGAACATGTAATGAATTAGTTCTGCAAACACAAGAAACATGTTCTTTATAAATTCCAATACTCTTGAGTATTTACAACCTCCTAAAATTATCCCAAGGGCCAAATTATTTTATAAGATTAATTAGTGAAAAAATCCCAGTGAAGCACTTTATATATGCATGCAAGAGTTATAAAGCACATTTTCTTCATTCTACTCTAAGTAGCAGCTGTCCTATTTATCTTTCAGGCTTTTTACTACACACTGGTACTGTTTATGCACAAACTCTGACAGAATGGGAGAAATAATTTTTAAGAGACTTAAAATAAGTGGAAAAAAAAAACCTAAAAAGACTTCGTACTTTAACAGTTTAAGATAAGCATCAGAAAATAACACTTAAAAATAACTATATAAAATCTCCACGTTTTGAGCTTTTCCTCAAACACTGATGGCTAATTCCATTTAACTAGAGAGAGGTTACAGTTTGGGAGAACAACAGATCAGCTTACACTTTAAAAAAATTCATCCTTTAAACTTTCAAATATTTATATTCTGTCTCTACGAAGACTTCCCCCTACCTGTTGCCATCTCACACACTGGCCCCTCTCTAAGGCACTACTGCCTGCAAACAAGACACACACAAATCATACCCATCTGGCAGTCATTTGGCCAAGTGATAAGCACTTGAAAATTCTGGTGAAAGAGTTTAAGGGCTCTACTGCTGCACCTCAGTTAAGCAAAATATTCCAGTGGTGCCAGTACCATGAATGTAGGTGGCATTTCCTTGAAGTCATTGCATAATTTTTAGATATATATTTATATATATTTATTTTTATATACTAGCAAGATCTAGCAATATTTAGACAGTAGTTAAGCATAACAACTGAAAACAATAAAGATAACACCAGATCCCTGAGTTTTCAGGCACCTGTTGGGTGAGAGCTGTAATTTCCTCCTCTCAATGCTTCAGCACTCCTTTCCACCACCCATTCTTGAAGACATTTAACAAAACAAGCTGAATGAAATACCATCAATTAAATACACATACCTGCCTCCAAACAGATGAAGTCAGATTCATCATAGCCACATTACCCAACAGTTTGCTATCACCACAAGCCATAACCTGACAGACAACTTATTTCCTCTCCACCCCATCTTTTTGGGTTATCTTTGTACCAGTCCCAGCTGACCAGCACAGAGTCAAGTCAGACACAAACTAACATCATGAGAAAGATAAGATATGGGAGCAGTAGTCATGGCAGGGTTTTCTTATTCCCTCATCATGGAGTTTGATAGGAAATGTATTAATACTGGCTTCTCTGATATCACCTAGCAAGTAAACCTGACAGACTCCAAAAAGCATGTAACACACACAGGAAAAGGGAACCGACATATAAAACACACATGCAGGGTTCAAAAGAATTTACCAACAAGCAAGTAACAATGGTTTGCAAAGCAGAAAGCTAAAACTGTACAAGCCCAAATTTCAGACTTGGGGCTTTTTTTAAAATCATCTTTAAAAAGAGAAAATTTGAGTTATTTTCAGGGGTTACAAATACAATGTTTTCCACACTCTGAGTCTCAGGCTTTTGTTCTGATAGAAGCCTCAGGAGACTAACTTGGAGTTTAATAAAAAGAGACACATTTTAAAGAAGATAAAATCAATAATAACTTTTCATTTCAAAACACAGCAAAAGAATACTAGACCAAATAAAAAGTAGTAACAGATTTTCCAAATGGGCCCCAAGAAAGTTTTTCAACAGTGAAGAGGAAAACTGACAAATTAAAATTATATCAATACTAACCATGTTGCTCATGATGATCATCTAATCTTTCCCTGTTAACATGTGACAAATATTTCATGTTTTTAAAAGCCCATCTGGCAGATTTTTGGTAGACATGAATTTTGGCCTATGAAACAACACAAATTTACATGGAAGCACATCTCTCAGTATAAACAATTCCATTTAAAATCTGATGATGTTTCATCATTACACAAGAAGTGTTAAACCATCTGTTGCACCTCATTGCTTTTGTGCCTTGGCTATATAGCATTGACTACAACTGCCCAAACTGAAGTTTATGGTCTTTTATCAGGCAGCTAAAACAGAGTTCTTTTCTGCTACCATTCTATCAAACATGTTGGTTATGTTGAACTTCATGAAGGGGAAAAGCTGAAAACATTCCAAAACAGATTTACTGCTGAGTTGCTAAGAGTGAATAATTTTCTGACCTTCATCTTATTTCTGCCTAACCTGGACTTCCCCATCCAAAAATAACTGCAATTCATTTGTTTGTGTGGTACAAAATCACTTTGGTATGTGAACATCAGTTAGACTTAAGCAATCTTGAATACATTAGCTGACAAAACTCAACACTGAAATTACAGCACTGTATCTCTCTTGGCTAACTAAACCAAGCTTATATGAATTTTTCCTTTGTTTGTTTCCAGAAAAGGAAAAAAAATATGGAGTAAGAAAGCCAAGAACTACAATGTAAATGAACAGGCTGTTGTAATATTTTAATTTCACGTAATTTATTCTCGGTACAGTTTAAAAACTAGCAAGTCAGGAAGACAGCAGAAAGCTAATCCAATTAAACTACGTGGCAATTCCAGTTGTCTCTTGGCCACCAGTTTTTGAACTTTGGCACTAACAACTGTACAGGGACTCGAAATATAAGTTGTTAATTGCTGTATTAAACAATTCCAACATAATCAGCCAGATTTTTATCAAGAATTAATACACCTTTTGTTTTGTGTAATTATTGTACACATTGTCCTGCCACTAAACCAGATTTTCTTACTACAGCAGGCCTACATATTTTCACAGCAAAGCAATCTCTGCATTTCAATTCCAGCAGGAATAGACTGTGTCCATCACAGATGAATGTACTGATCATTTCAAGAGAAACTGGTCCTATGTCCTACTGCAGCACAGAATAAATTTCAAATGGATCAAAACGTGAATCTACCTTGAATTTCACCTCCAACTGAAAGAAATACACCCTCCTCACCCTTTAACCAGGCAGACAATAACACAAGAAAAAGCAAGTCTTGGCACTCCATTACTAATATAATGGGCATGTTTTAAGGAAGGTTTGAAGTTCATTACAGAGAAAAATAACCCTGTTGTTGCTGTTGCCCTTTGGTCACAACTTGAAAGACAGACATTCCAAACAAAGCTTGCTTTACAGCAGTCCAAGGCATACCTTGTTTACCTCTGCTTTCCTCATACTCTCCTTTCTGATGCACTTTCCATTAAATTTTTTGCCAATATTTGAAAATTCTTGCTCCACCATTTTTTTCCCTTCATAAGAGAAACAGTCATCAAACGTTCTGTGCGATGTATTGCAGCTTATATATTCCAAACAAGCAGAAAGGTGTCTTTCATACTATAAAGGCCTGTAAAAATATTTCCATATGCATAAAATATGGAGTCTTTGGGGAAAAAAACATAATGGTATCGCTTCCAGCTAAATGATGTCTCTTTAATGCTACATTATGTTTTTAACAGTTTTAAATGCTCTGAAGAAAGAGTAAGAAAATAAAAAGCCAATGAAACATTTTCACAGACATAAGTCTAACCCCCTCTAATTTAGATTTTTCTTAACTAAATCACTTCACTAAAATGCAATCTATAACTGCCTATTGGCCTCTACTTTACCTGCAAAAAATGCTTAGATTACAGGATTTCAACCTTTACCCAAACACCCTTTGAGAAAGTCTGTGAACCTTTGTCACCGTAAAAGAGCTAAACATTTTACAACCAAACCAAAATGCATTTAACTGAGACAATTCTAATGTGCTAAGGAAGAAGCTGAAGAGGGGATTTTTCTTTTTTCCAAGAGATCCATATACTTGCAGCCAAGGTTACTGAGATAATACAAAGGTCAGAAAAAAATGGAGTGAAAGAGGATATATTATAAGTGCCTAAGGTTAAAAACCCTTCCGTTTTAGACTTAAAAGGGCAGAGTATTGCTCTACAGTGGTATGAAGTTTACTAACCAATACTGAAAAGCCTGCAAACAATTTCACTAGCTACTGGTGTCTTTAAAAAAAGGAAGGGTAGGGGGAGAGGAATAAAAAGGCAGTAATTCTTCATGGATTGAGATGACAGACACCAATTGCAAATTTGGTAAAAACAAAATATAGTAAACACAGTTCAAATTCTTTTTTAAAACCAACACAACTAGCTCAAACTACCTACCTTAGACTTTTTCTTCCTCCTGTGTTAAAAAGAGACTTGTTTGTCTTATGTTTTGTTATTGATCCGGAAGAGGTAAAGACTAAGCGGAAAAAGACATTTAAATGTAAAGATAGCATATGAAAAAGGTTGGCAATGTAGTTCTTGAAGCATTGTGAAAACTTAAGGCTTTGTTCTTTCTCCTCCTACCCTCTATTATTCTGTCTGATATAATCACATTACATACAGTCATTAATCAAAAGCTCCTCAAAGCATTTCACAAATATCTGGTTAGGCCTTACAAAAGAAACAGCAATTTCCATCTTTCCAAACAGACTTGCAGACAGGGACCTGATCCAAGACAATGCCATGTCTCAACCAGAACCTGTGCATCCACACTGTCATCACTGCTGTACTACCCAGCACCCACCTGGGTGTCCTTTGGGTCTCCCTCTGAAAGCTCTCAAAACATTTACTATATACATTTAAACATACACTTTAAAACTATTTACCAGACCAATCTAACTGCAGAAAAACTGCTGCTCAAATGGGCTGGAGGGTTTCCTTTGTATCACGACCAAAGCATATTACACAAAGCATTCTAATAACAACAGTGCTACTAAAACAAGCTCTTCACCCCAGGAACACACATCAAGCTATGCAGAAACTAAACATGCCACAAAGCACAAGAGCTCCATTTGAAGAGAAAATTAAGATTTCAGCCCCTTTCTTTCCTTAAAAGCATACAGAATGAAAACATACCTGTACAATAAATATAAACCCAAGCTCCATTTTAGCAATATTCTGACTAATATTTGAGACCTTTAAATGTCACTTCTGACCATTATATGAACCATTCTACTCAATTACCACTACATAAAATTAATAAGTAGGAATGTCAAATCCATCTCCTGGCATGGGAAAACAGTAGGAGACAAAGGCTGTATTTTGAAAACAAGGCACTTTGCTTTCTTCCTTAGACACACTGTTGTCAGATCTGCATGTAACAAAGTGACCTTGGTTGCCACGTTGGATGCTAAAGAGCAGGCATTTGAAAAAGAACCTACTTAGGGCTGAAAAGGAGAAAGGAAAAAAATAACCAAACCTCACTGTGCAAATCCAAGCCCCAGACAAACTTCTTTGTACAAAGTCAGTGTACAAAGATACACTGTGTGGAGATATTAATATCCCAAAGCATTTGCTTTCAGGCAAGGATTTGCCCTTAGTAAGCTCGACCTCACTTCTAAGGGCAGGCCTTGGAGAAGAGCCAAGGCAGTCTCAGACAGCACTCACACAATCCCTGCAGCTGATACAGGAAAGATGGGAGGGGGAGCTGCTGGGTGGTGGGATAAGCACAGGCCCCTTTCCTAACACCCCTTTGGTCTGTTTCAATACTGTGTTTTTATGAGAATTTGGGAAATCGTACTGCATTGGAATGAATCAGCAGGTAAAGATATCTCTCTCACCTGCACAAAGGTATAAAATGAAGAACTGTAGGGTAATGCTAATGAAAGTATCCAACCAACACTATGAATCACTTATCATCCTTCCACCTTCATAAAGCTTCCTGAAGACAGGCAGAAAGTAGACTCTAATAAGGCTTTTTATAGACAAACTCGCCTTTTCACTGTTCTTGCATGTTTTATAATTAAAAAAATACAAGTAATTTACCAGATATTAAACCAAAAATTAAAAGGCAACACCTTTCTCTTTATGCTGACCTGACAAAGAAAGTGAACAAACAAATAAAACTTAAAAAAAACACATAATAAAATTTATAACATTCATTACACAGTATTCCAAGCTATTACTAAATAGCAGCTGAAGACTCAAGGAACACCTTTTATAATGAATCAAAATGTAGTTATAACATAAACCATAAGAAACCCAAGGAAACGGGAAGTGTTTTTGAACGTGGACATCTCAAAGCAAACCTAAGCATCCAATCCTTAAATCACTCCTCACTGCTTCTTATCTATTCACAGGAGACTCACAGTACCTGTAAAAAATGCAAACACTCAATTATGAGTTAGGTACTATACAAACCTCCTGTCTCCAACTCCAGAAGCAGCAGCAGCTTTGAGAGCAAGCAGTGTGCTATGAATAATCTGGTGGGGGAATCTACTGGCATCCTTCCACACCAACACAGAAGCCTGATAACTGAATAAAGCCCCTCTGTCCCACACCATCTAAAAGTCACTTTAATCTCTTTAGCCTTATGACAAAAGCAAGCCCTGGATCCTCCTAAACTGAGAGACAAAACTGAATTCCTAATGCAACAGTGCATGCAACATCAATGACAGCCCATTTCACTGCCATTTTTTTTTAAACTGGAGAATACATCACATTCAATAATCCAGTGCTGAGCATCTGTACTATCTTCACAGTAACACTCATCTCCGTACTCTGGAAAATTGTTGGGGGTTTTATTAAGATATTAATTTAGAAATCACACTATTTCTATTTAGATATTAATTTAGAAATCACACTATTCAGTATCAGCCACAAGATTTGATTATCTAAGGAGCTGGACAAATAAACTTTAGCAATTTAATTTAGAAAAAGTGATTTTATGCTTTTTAAATGACTGAGTACTAAGGGAGACTAAGTCAAGTTCCACTTCATAATTACTCATTTCTATGAACATGTGTTGACATTTTTCAGCATACTGCCATTTTTTCTAAAGCAGAATCTGAAGCTAAATTTCACATAAGTGACTTAAACTGTTTCCCAGCACTCCTGCTTTTTAGTCTTATCTCTACCAGACATAGGATTGCAAGATTTCCTGATAACCACCCACTTGGAATGAAGGGAATTGGAGAAAACAACACAAATTCAGAGAAATTCTGCTGTTATATCTTTCCAAATGAGCATGCTTAGTTCCTAAAACCCCTCTAATGAATAGGCAAATAACTTTTTTTAAGCATAAACAGGAAAGGAGAAAGATATACATTCAATGTTATACCACAACATTGTTATACCTCCTAGTCCCAGTCACACAGGGCCCCTACAAAAGGACTCCTTCCCTTGAGAAGACATGCAAGCTGTTTTATCCTCATTGCACCTTACTTCCCACAGCTGATGGAGGCCCAAGCCCATTCTGAACAACTCTCCCCACATTCATTTCAGAAACATTGCTAACTGCGTTTACTTCCAGTTTCAGCGTAGCTCTCATTTTAAACCATTTTTAATACAGAACAGTCCAAGAACTCAGTATCATCAAATCTCTTCATCATAAGATAAAGCATGAGAATATTAAATGCAATACCATTCACAAAATTAACGAGAAAAGATGGCAATCCACAAGCATAAACAACCACAGGACATCCTTTCCATAAGGAAGCCAAGGGACAAACAAGTTACACAACACATTTTACAGAAAGCAACATTTAGAGAAGGCACAATACAACAAAGCTTTTATGGAGTATAGGAAGCAAAACAAAATAACAAACAGGAATATAAAGAAAATAATTAATTCAAGATGCAGAAAATGTTGTTTTGAAAGCAATTACAATTTTGATACTATCTTTTTATGTTACTTTTACTTGAATACATCCCTTCAAAAATACACTGTAATCAAGATAAAATAGGACAGCTTTCATGCAGATATACTGCATCTATTATAACTGTTTTAAAATTAAGAAATTTTTTTAACTTTAATTTCATAGGCCTTGTCAGCCAATAGAGAGCTGTCTTATGATTTTTTTTCTGCATTAAAAATAAATAAATAAATAAATAAATAAAACCTACACCACACCAACTTATCTGAGTTCTCTGCTTTTTGGAAATAGTGACCAGATGCATCAACTTTTCTGTAACAAAACTGGAAAAAATTGTTCAGATTGTTTTCATAAAGGAGAAAAAGTAAGGAAGGCAGGCAGGCAAAGAGCTATTCAGAATTGGGAAGCTTTTCTGAAAAATTTCCTAACACAGAAACCAACTAAAACTAAATTTTTATATATAACTAAATTTTTATATATATAGATTACTTTATTATGTTAAGATGATATGCAAAAGCAAGTTTCAACAACACCATTAAGAGTAAAATACTGAAATACTAAAATTTCACTGCTCCATTGGAACCATCCAACACTACACTGATTGACACAAGATGCAGTGCCTCAGCCACACAACCTCAAGCCTCCCTTGTGCCCACACCAAGTTGAATAACTTTGCTGCTCTGGCTGAGAAGCAAAAGTAATCCAAAAAGTCAAAACCAAAATATCTGTACAGATCCATGAGCTTCTATGATTCACTGTCTATGGCCACCTATTAGTACTATTGCAAGTAAGGTATGATTCAGGAAAAAGAAATTATGTAGCAGCAGTGCAATTTTAGCCCTGGTTTACCTTTGGCTGAAACCAAAGCCACACAGGACATTCCCCAACAGCAGGGACTGTGTGAACTGAATTTTGAACAAGATGCGCCTTTAAAGAACATCTGGAATAAGTCAATTCCGTAACTTCTCACAAAGATTAAGTCTCATTTTCAATCCAGGTTTTAAATTTAATTTTAGGACTTTTCACCAAATTTTAGCTGAATTGCTTTTTTGCTCATGGTTCCATAGAAATGCATTTCCATGAGGGAAACCACAGAATAAGCTGAGTTGGAAGGGACACACAAGGACCATCGAGTCCAACTCCTGGCCCTGCACAGAACACCCCAAGAGTCACTCCCTGTGCCTGAGAGCATTGACCAAATGCTGCTGAACTCTGTGACTTCTAGTGCTGTGACCACTGCCCTGGGGAGCTTGTTCCAGTGTTCAACCACCCTCTGGGTGAAGAGCCTTTCCCTGACATCCAACCTAAACCTTCCCTGACAGGTTCAGGACATCCCCTCAGCTCCTGTCACTGGTGGTCACTACAGGGGAAGAGATCAGTGTCTGCCCCTCCTCTTCCCCTCACAAAGGGAATCTGCATTAGACAATTGTGCAGTAGGAAACAGGGTATTTACTGAAAACATATTCTCAGACATATCAAATCCCATTGCATTCATGGAAAAAAAACGTGCCCTTCACTCTGTCTTTTCTGCTCATAAAATGTAACTACCTTATACGATTATCACAAAACTTCAGGACTAAGAACACAGTGACTAATATTATTCCCACTTGAGATAGCAAGCCAAACTTTGAATTGCAAAGCATCTAATACCTCTAAAATTCCTCTTAAATACAGTCGTCAGAACTTCCCAAATTTCCTGCTTACTCAGAACTACCGAAATGGTTAATCTTGTTCTCTTTTAGAAAGAAATCACCCACAAATTTCAAAACATTCTGGAAAAGGTATTAAGTGTCCAAATGTGAAGAAACATCACACAACTGCTGGTTTTTATTTTGTACCGTTTCTATATTGAAAGACTAATTTATTATTTTTCTTTTCGATAACAGACTCAATATTGTTGTTTTTTTCTTCTACTTTCTACAGCTTAATCCTGGCATCAAAAAATTTCATCCAAAGGATGGCATTCATGCTGCCAACACACATACAGCTTTTGGCAGGCTACAGAGAAGTCAGTGCTTCTCACAGAGCAGCTCTGTGCTGTATAGAGGCTGATGCCAGTAAAATATTAGCCTAAACTGAAGTCTATTATATAAAATATATGCAAGCATCAGCATCCATACTCCAAAAATTAATTTCTCTTGATGACTAAAAGTCTTTCAATGCCTTATAAATAAAAAAATAAATAAACAAATAAAGTATAGAGCTCATCTTTAAACTGGAAAAAAACACTTAATAGTAGAGAAAATTTTAAAAAGCAGACACAGGAGAGCACAAGCAAAGACAGCCTAAAGACTCAAATGCAAGATATTACTCTCACACGCCTTTAAGTAATTACTGCTTTCAAAGCTCTTTGTCTGTCCTTTGACATTGGAAACAGATGAGGAATTGTATCTCAAGCAGAAAAATGGGTTCATATGAAGGATAAAAAGAACAGCACGGAAGGTCTGTACATTAATTGTTTTCACTTATAAATGCATAGTAAGCAATAGAAGTTTTTCAGTTCAGCTCATCTTCTGCACAGTAACACACTAAGTAGCAGGGTATGGAAACATTAAATGAAACACAGTAAGAGATGCATCTCCTCTATTTTCCAATTCCTCAAAAGCTGATTCCCTGAAATCCAGTACTTTGACACAGCTGCAAGCTTAACTCATAGCTCAAGCTATTAGATGGACTTTGCTGCTCAAATTTCTATGGGCAGGTATTTTCAGGAACTAATGGACTTGTTCGATCAAACAGGTTCATTAACCAGCCGTGAGAGTAAATAACCTTTAAAGGAACTGTATGCAGCAACTCTTCGGGATTATGAGGACTACAAGCACTCTGAAGAATGCATATATACATGTATAAAATACATGGTTATGTACACCTATAATAATATACTTGGCAATAGTGTAGAAGCTAGTCTTAGTGACATCATATTTAACACACAAACCGAGTTCTGCATTACTTCTTGTTCCTGTCACATTTTTCTGAAAACTGGCAAAAAAAGAAAAAAAAAGCATATTCTCTTAGCTAAATGAACTTTCATACCAGATTTTTATGCACCTGTAAGTTGACCAAATCAGGATCAAACTATTTGGCTCCAAAAGATCTTCTACTTCTGTGCTATCTTACAAAGTAAAAAAAATTACCACGCAAAACGCTGGCCTGTGCTCCCCACAAAGAGAAGGCAAAGAGTTATAAACTAGAGCAATAAATAAAAGTTCAAAGTATATGTTCATGGTCACCACAATCGTGCTACACATAAAACCAGACTTCTGCTCATTATCCATGTAGAACTCTCATCGAGTCAAAATTTTCTAGTATAAATATCTGTGTATTTCCACACAACATTTGCATTCTATGGCATCAAATAGACTTAAAAGGTTGTAACACTTTATGAGGTTATCCTTATGGTTATGGGTTATCTTTTTTTTTTTAAGTAGTGACAAGCCCTTTTTTTCACAGAAGGCAACAGTAACAGAACTCATTTTAGTTCATGTAATACTTCGCAAGTCTTGTGTTTAGCATTCTGCAAGAACAGAGCCCAGCCAGAAATTCACTACTTCTATATATTATCTGGAAGTCTCAGAGAAGCAAACAGATTAGGAATACTCCAAGCATCTTCCCCTTACTATCTGAAACGTAACACAGTACCTTTTAAATAAGCTCAAAATCTAGTGCAAATGATCGTTTCACATTACTATACTGGCTCTCAAATCCTGCCTGCTAGATACCTCTCCACACAGTGCACCTCTGACTGTTAGACAGCCACTGGAATACTGGCAGGTCTAAAATACACCTGTGCATCTGCAGCACACCAACTTACCCAGCCAGCAAGGGGACAAGGAAGATAGTTCAGGGAAGGTGGCACCCTGGGAGACTTCCCCATCACCTGAGTACAGAGAACAAGCACAAAGAGCTGCCCCAGCTCAATCTCAGGGCTACGTACAAAGTCAAGCTTAACTGAAGTCACACTTGTTATTCATCAGTTTGAAGTGTTCAAACAAAAGAACCTGTTAAGAAAAGCTGAGATTTACAGTTCTTGTTCCTTTCAAAAACGTCATTAAACAGCTTCTTATTACACAGCAACAATAAGGAACTGTTTACAAATCAAAAATGTACCTTTGTAAGCACAGCAAACAAGTCAGGGTGTGGTTGCCTTGAAATTGGCAGGGGATGTGTGTCTACCAAATATTTCCAGTTCTAGCGTGCAGCAGCTTGGGTTTAAGGCAGCATAATGCAACAGGTCAAAACGCATTCAGAGTTCTCATGCCATTGCCACAACCCCAAGGTGTGCCTTTTGGCTCTTCTAGAGGTACTCTTTACTATCCACCTCACTTTGCTTGCCTGGTCAAAGACAAACATCCACCAGTTCTTTACAATATGGTATGTAGTAAAGCACCCTGACTTCCTCAGAGAGAAGTCCAAGCATTTAGGATCTGCTTAAGAGACAACAAGCACACAAAAACTACTTGATGCAATACATCTGGAAAGTTCAGCAATACTGAACTCCATACACGGAATTTTAAGAGAATACTAAGATTTCTCATCAACGAGTCTTAAAGAAACCAAACCCTCACAGGATGAGAGCAACAGATTACCTGCAAATTACAAGTGATGAACAAATATGAAGTGGGAGAAAAGCAGAAGCAGTAGGCACTTTTTTAAGCGGTGACCCAGTAATTAGAAAAGAAGGGAAGATGATGGATGATGCACTGAAAACCTTCCACAAGGATATACATTTCTACCAATACTTATAAATATAGATTAAACTGATTAAGCTACAGAAACTTTCATAAACTTCATAAAGCAAAAGAAGTTTGATAGCCAGCCAGAAAAATCTTGCCTGGAAGTCACTATGGATAGCCACAGAAGGTTTAGACAGCAACTGGCCGATTGTGAAATAAAATGTTAGATTAAATCTATTGCTCATAAATGCAATAGAATGGAACAATAACATCAAGTGGTAACAACTGAGATAGTTTAGAATGGAAAATAAAAAAAAAAAAAAATCAATGCCCCATACAACCTACCACAGTTCTTTTTTTTGACTACTCTGTCACTCACAGTGTTCAAAAGGACAAAAGGACCAGGGAAAAAGTGACAACTGACATAGCATGTCTTCCATACAAAAAGGATGGATAATAATGTATGGCCTTGTAGGCATTAAAATAAGCTAAAATCAGCAAAATAAGCAGGATATAGTTATCCATTGTATACAAGGATTGTTCAAATCTCAATAGGATAATCAGACTTTGGAAATTTAAGAGCAATTTTCTTCCCTACAATATATAATTGTTACCACAGGACAACATCAAAAATCAGAATTATAGCTTGATTCAAGAAGCGAATCCACAGAAGATCAGGCACTTTTTAACATAACACCCTATATCTGTCACCTCCAATGCTGGCAGGCCTTAAGCTAGTAGAACACTCTAAAAATTGCTTGTAGCATCTTATAGATGGCTTCCAATAACCTCTCTCAATTTTCCTCTTATATTATTTGAAAAAAAGAAAAATGGAGGCAGGGCAGTGGGGGTGGGCACGTTTCAGACACCCTGAAGTGTTTAAGGCTTAGGTTTAAGTCCTCAAAACTGATACATGTAAAACAGTACTGCTTAATATGTATCTAAAAGATCTCAAAAGATGAAAAGAATTGTTGTTCTCTCATTTTGCAGTAGGAAAATGCAGCATTTCCTGAATGTCATATCAACCCGAAGTTTTCTAGACACCATTTGGAACAGAGGAGAAGGGAGAATGTCACAAGGGTCACAAATGAGTCATCTGAAACTACAGACCAGCAAAGCTGAATGAACTACCTTGTTAAGGGGCCCCTAAAAACCTGAAATAAATCCCACACACTCCTGTATCATCAGAAGATTTATATCAGGTGGAAATATGCACATAATGGGAAAAAAAAGTTTCTAAAATAAAGCCTGTGATAACAAAAAGGGTTTTTTTCATGCACTTCAAAGCTTCTATTCAATCCTTGAAAACATCTCTTATTTGTAAGCACATATTGTAAGATTATGCAATTGCATTATGGCAGTCCCAAAATATTATATGCTGAAAACACTGAAGCATTTACAGGCAATGCTTGCCAAACAGTCATTCCATCAAAACCACGACTCAACCACTACTCAAGCAAAACTTGTTTGAACCAGACTGAAATATGGATGTAAAATATGTTCATATTAAATTGCAAAACAAATTCCAGGAAAACAAAAATAACACACCTGTTGGAATACATTCACAGAAACCATCTGCCATGCAGAGAGCTGCCAGTGACACCTGGTGATATAGATTTGAAAGAGGAAACCAGAAAAACAAACAGTTTACAAAATGCATGTTTCGTAACAGGAACTTACAGAAAAATCCTAACTATCTCAGATCACTGACAGCGATATAGGTGGGAACTGCACTGAGAAATGAAAAAAATTGACTCATTCCCAACAGGAGGGAAAAAGAAAAAAGGAAACCAAGGGATGTCACCTATAGATTTCAAGTACAGTTTTAAACATAACTAGATTATTCTCATCCAACAGCTGTGTACTGTGTTGTAAAAGAGACTGTCTCATCCCAGTTTATAAAGTCCAAAACAACCCACAACAGTCTCAATAAACATCCTCATTGCAAGAAGGATATAAAATCAAAAGAAGTACAGAAGAATTGCTGTGACTGTGAATCCTCTCAGAACAAGACAGATGCACCACAGTCACAAAGCTGCATTTGTTACAACCTGTGTTCTTCTTGGTTTACAGATAAAAGTTATACCAGCTCTTTAAAAGTGTATTTCCTAGCTTTGCTGGCCTTCAGAGAAGGCAACACACAAGCACCTGGCAACAGCTACATGATTTTGTGAGCAAATTTTTGGTGCAGATAATCACCCCTCTCATCTTCTCAATTTTAGGTATGAGGTGGAGGAGGACTGAGACAGCAACATGACCCCATTACGTGTGCAGCAGTGACATTACATGGTGGGGGCGGGGGGCTCAGAAGCAAAATCCAGCAGTAAGAGAGGCCAGTCATAATGGCCCTCCCCCACTCCAAAGCTCACACTGAAGTACATTTCAGTTTTCAGTGCTTTTATAAGCTTAGAGCTTTCAATTTAAAAATTAAAAAAAAAAAAAAAAACCAAAAAAAAAAAAAAAAAAAAAAAAAAAAAAAAAAAAAAAAAAAACCACACCAAAACCAGTGAAACAAAAACTCCCCACTCTATTCTGTCTTCACCCTGCAGGTGTCCTGTGGACATGTAAGAATGGCTCACTAACATTCTGAAGAGAGGGCCACATCTGTGGCACACCACAGGTTAACAAGTGCTATCGCTGTATAATTTAGCTTAGGTAGCAATTATGTAAGAAATTTTGAACATTCACAAAATACCCTTCCATCACAAACAGTCAAATAAAGACAAAGTCTAAACCATCCTCAGGAAAAATAACTGAACTCATTACACTGAAGAGCCTTCATAAGTACTGTTTAAATGATAACACAAACAAAAAAAGTTATGAACATCTTCAATAATTTTCTAACCTGTAAGGAACAAACAGGACCTCAACTCCTGTTAACTTATCTGTATCACTACAGTATGCTTAAACCACATTTGCTCTTTCCTCAGCTGCCTTTAAGAAATACAAAAAAAACCTACCTGCACACAGGTAAATTCCCCTTTTTCCACTCATCTCAAGCACAGACACTTCACATTTAAAAAGAAAAATGGGAGCTAAATCCACGTTAGCATTGCACTGCAGGAATTACATTTCTTTGGTAGAAATACAAGATATTTGAAGTATAAAGCCACCGTACTAAGTCAATTTTGCCACAAGACAATTCTTTCTGTCCATCAAAATCTCTCTAAATTCCTACAACGTTTTTAAAAAGTCATTCTACTTCCATTAACAGTTAGAACAAAAGGCCAGAAACTGTTACAATGAAGTCTAGAGCTGTGCAGCTAAAGAAGAGAAATTAACACAAAAATCCAGATATAGTTTAACTACACACTGTGAAACAGACCTTCAAAAGAAACAGAAGGTTTCTTTCTCAGCCCACTTCTGTTCCATCTTCTTCACAATGTGAGCTTTCTACTGCATGCCAAAAAATTATCAGGCAAAACTTGATTATCTGACAAGGAAAAAAGTTCTTTAAATTCAAATTAAATACATTTTAGAATTATTTCAAACCTAAAGCAAATCCCTGAAGTTATTCCTGAATAACAGTCATGAGCCCAATGTATTAAACCTCATTTAAAAACTGCTTACTCCAAGCTCCACTGACAAAGTGACACTTCAGTTATTTTGTTACATTTCAAAATAAACAGGTGCCAAAACTTCACCTCCTTTCCCTCAACAGTGTTCTGCCACCACATATTGGTATTGTGGAAAGCACTTCATGTATGCTGTTTTACAGGTTTAACTACTCCAAATGATGGTATTCTGCCTTATAATGAAACAGAGACAGACTGAATTTGACTGTTGTCTTTATCCTTCATAACTTCCTCTGTTTTTACAACTTATATAGCAAGAAGTGGCATTTTCTGCATTACAGTAGCCAGATACCCACAAGAGTTTTATGTAAGATAAGGGAATTCTTACCCTGCTCATCAATTCCTTTAGATAACTGTTCTAAAAAACAGGGTTCACAAAAATCTTCAGATTTTTATCCCTGTCAAAATCAACATCTGTTCAAGTCCAAAGAATAGTTTTCATCTAAATATATCAAAAGCAGAAAATCTGATTCAATGCCAACAGCATCATGACAGAGATACATGCACAAAAAAAATCCATTTTTGCCCCAAGATAAGCATTCTAAACTCATTCCCTTTTGCAAAAACCTTACCAAGCAAAATTTTAGTTACAGTTGCAGCCACATAATCAATTAACACAGCAAACTGATACACTGAGTAAGACTACATGGCAAGTTCAATTATAGATGCACCATATGCCTCCATCATCCTTTAGGTACACAAAAGAATCAATTTGTGCAATTTGTTCAAAACAAAACAAAAAGCCCTTTTGGCAAGATCACCCTTCAGCTGAACCAACAGTCTGAACACTTGCCTGCCACAAGCATCACTCGTTCACTCCACACAGCAGCAACAGCACCTTAAACAAGAACAGGAGTTCCACTACCCTGTACAGCAACAGAGCCATAAAGATAGTTGGGGAATTTGCTGGATCTGTATGTTTATTATAAGAAATAACCAGTGAGCTTTCGTTTGGTGGTGATTTTTTTTCCTAATTAACCTGCCTCTGATACTTAAGGTGACCTCTACCAAAGTCTCTCAGCAGGGTACAGCAGTAGGCCTAGATGTACAGAGCTATTTCCAAGTTTTATAATTGAGTTTTCAATTTACCTCTTACTTTACTGATTTGCAGTTCTGGTTGTGTGTAAATTCTAAATACAAAATATTTATGTCCCAGCAAATGTATACATCAAGAAGATTCTTACATACACCTTCAGTGAAAGCCACTATCACAATAAGGTACAAAAAATGAAAAAAATTGTAACATTCATTAGTAGCCTCAATATAATAATACAGAGATCTGATTATACCTTTCCAACACATTCCAGTATCAGTCTTTATTTCTTTTTGTAGGTTGGAGTTAAGGATTATGTTTCAGGAGACATGGTGATCAGTAGAGGCACACTAAAAAGCAGTATGCCAAGTCAGCACCATTTTTTCCTAGTAAAAACACTCAACCAGAATATAACCTGGTACAAGTTCAACAGCATTACAGCTCTCCTGCCCATTTTCTCTCCTCTTCCAGTGGTCATTAGCCAGTTGTTCACCTAATTACTGTTTGATCTACTACTTAGTGTTGCTGCAATTATGCAAAGTGGAATTTAGCTTTTAAGAAGTCTCCATTTTATCTACCAAAACACATGAAAACAAAGATTAATAAAGCAAGTACTCTATCATTTATTCTCCCACCAGTGAAAAGGAAAGGCTCCTCAAAAAGATGAAGCTCGTTAATTGAAGCAATTCTTAGACAACTTTTCAAAAGCATCAGCTGGAGGGGAAGATGAATAAATTTTAAAAATTAAAAATCAGCAATGCTGACTACCTGCCTATCGAGCATTCAGTTGCCTTTGCAGGAAAGTATTAATGCCCCACTAGTGCCTCCCACTCCCCTCAATGCTGCACAAATTCTTCTATTTGTTCAAGAAAATTTAGATCAGTCTGAAGTCGTCACAAGAAACCACAAATACAAATTTATGAACAAGTGTAGGAAACCTGAAACACAAGCATGCATCCCTTACAGCTTCATGCATGATGCAGAAGGAAGGCATCCAGTACAACCCAAGCCAGTGCAGTACTTCTTGTGAAGGCCACCTGGGAGCCCCTCTTGTCCAGGCACCCCCTGACAGCCCTGCATGTGGTGTCAGAGCAAGACACACTGGATCGTCCACAAACACACTGGCATGGGAAGAGCAGCACCACCACTTTGTACAATTGCTAAGATAGAAAAAGTCTTTTACCAGGCTTTTTTTTTTTTTTCTTTTTCCTGCCAGTTTTTTGGGAAAGAGTGGTGTTTTATCAGGCTTTTTTTAAAGGCATTGAAATCAAAAACTAGAACATATTTATATGCACTAGGTTATTTCTTTGATTTCACCAGCTGGTAAGACAGAGAGTAATAAAAAAACCAGGACTGCATTCACCTTGGACACAGCTGCTTTAAAGTAGGTTGACCTTCCATAATTAAACTCACACTTGGTATATACTGAAAGCCAAGTACAACCAGCAAGGTCTTCAGAGTCAACCTTCCTAGCAAAAGCAAAAATGACCCATTAATTCTCACATTCTAGTCAAGACATATTCTAAATGTTTATCTGGTGTAGATCACTGTCTTAGAAGAAAACTATGACCGAAAGCAGTTTTAGAATAATTCCCACACACACAGGCAAACCTCTCTCTCCAACTAAAGACTGCCTTAGACTATAAATCAAAATTTCCAGCCATACTTCTGCCACTGAAAAAAGTACACTTTTTAGTGGAGGAAAAAAAAAGCTTAATAATACACTTTATGCAAAAGGAAGAAAAATTAATTCAAGTTTACTATAACCAAATTTCCTTCAGCTTATTCATCCTACAAGTAATTCTGCATACAGAACAGTTCACATATAAAGGCAACTCACGTCTGAAGTAACAACAGTTTTATTTCCCTTCCTCTTATTTTCATTCCGAATTCCTCAGCATTTCTATTTCAAGATTTGTATTTCCAAGACACCAGACAGACTTTCACCCAAAAGCAATAACATTTCTACAGCTTCCCTACAATAATCCCCCTGCAAGTCACTTCTATTTCACTCAAGGCATAGACCCTTCACCCTAAAATACAGCCTTGCTTTCCCCTAAAGTGTTCATGAATTACACACATACACCAAAAGTTAAGCTCCTACAAGTCTAGTAAGGTTTAGTTGACCTACATCTACTACAAATAATATTTCAACAGTAAGGTTTAAAAGGTTGATAAACACTGTGGGTTTATTTAGAAGTTGTTCTGTAAAGAACAAGCTGCAGTTTAGAAAGTTCATGCCTGTGACTACAAAAAGTGAGCTGCAGGTGAATCATGAAATAAGTTCATCCTGTACAAGTGATTAAAAATATTAAACCTTCCTCATGAAAATAAAACTCTTAGAAGTAGAAAATTTGAGTTAGTTGAATTTCCATGTGACAACACACAATTTCATGGCAGATTAAATGAATCATTTAAATATTCCAAGAAGCGCAAAGCCATTCAAATAGGCCCTGTTTACATTTTTATCTCATCTGTGTCCACTGATCAAATTAACAGAAAAAAGTAACACTGGCAAGATAACAAGAGTGTCTCAATTAGATATAATTATGCCTGATAAATCTTTTCCCATGAGGTATAAGGCAAGACAGCTGTGACAAGCACAGGCTGCGAACTGATCTGTCCTTATGTCTTGAAACACTATGTGCTATCTTATAAATGAAGCAAGTGATCCAACCTGCTGAGAGCCCATGGCACAAGAGCTGCAGTTGCCAGAAAATAATGTTGTGCGGGTCCCAGTTAGTTGTAGTTAGACTTCAGCAAATATCAAAGTTATATGACTAAAAATATTACCATAGGAGAGGTGTGAACCTGAACCAAGAAACCAGTTTCTGGATGACCTGGACTCTGCACCAAGAGCTCCATGGCAGCTTGATTCTACTCTGGCATCATCATGCAGCCTGTTAGACACCACAAGCAATATGATAAAAGATACAAGCAGCAAGGGCAAGGCATCTTTTTTCACTGGTCCATGTGAACGACTGATTTGCATTGGGAAAAAATATCACTACTGTCTTTTCTCTGTTCTCTGCCAGTATTTCACTTCCCTCTCACTGTTACTGAGAATGCCCACTTTCATGTTTCTCCCATAAGCATTTATTCTGGTGTGACTTTTACTGACTTAGACACATTAAAATATGGTACAAAGTGCATCTCTGCATGCAGATCAAAGAAGCAGTAATTTATAAACTGGAAGCTGACACCAAAAATAAACAAGGCAGAAAACTACTTTTTCATTCAAAGTCAGATAACCACCACAGTTTGCTTGATGCCTAGCTTGAAGAAATGCAATATAACATGCACACAATGCAAAATGCATCAGTAGGAAAACTAAAATGATATGCAACTACAACCAGTCCAATTTAGACAGAAAAAAGCTTCAAAGAGCAGAGAAATACACTGATTAAATATGCAGCTGCATGAAACTAGTTGGCTACGAATTAGAAAGTCTACTTCAAGCTAAACAATGCAAAAAACCCTTTCTGAAAACAGTAATACAGTAAAACATTATTCAATCTAAGGTTCCTCATGCATCTAGGAATAAAAATAGACATTTCTGAAAACGTACAATCTCAAGCTCTTAGAGAAGAGCAAGTTAAAAATATCTGCCTTGAAGTGCTTGACGATGCCCTGTCTAAACCTAGAAGTGACACTGACTTGTACTCAGCACTAGTGAGATCCCAGCTCAATGAGCATGCCTCATTTTAGCCTGCAGTGTAACAAAGATGGACTAAAGAAAGTTCAGCAGAGACCACCAAGCCATTTGGGAGCTGAAGTAGAAGAGGAACAAGGACAGGCTGAGATACCCGCTCCTGTTACTCTGGAGAAGACTTGAGGGATCATCCTGCATCTGCACCTTCATAAAGGGGGATTACAGCAAACACTAAGCTATAGTCACTATCACTGTAAGTTACTGAAATTCAATAATCAGGGCAAGGAAAGACTCCTCCCTTGCAGAATGTGTAAAACAACACTTCTGTGGCACATGAAATACTAAAAGAAATAAAAATATCCCTTCCTCTTTCTAAACACTGTTGATAAACGTCACAATTGGGAGGACAAAAATAATAAAAATAGAATAATTTAAACAGAATCTCTACTATAATAATTAGAAAATTTTAAAATCTGCCATAGTTCAAAATAAAAATAAATCACCTTAAGCCATGCCCTTAAATATTTTGCCAAAAACCTCCCAACATTATCACAGTTGAATCTCTTCATCCTGCGCTTCTGGACACCATAGATTCAGACAAAATCTGTAGCACCCAAGACACTATTTAGAACCTCAACATCTCCTATTCTGTAGAAAATTGACCCCAGATCCTATGTGAATGTTTTTTAGTTAAAAAAAAAAAAATACACTTTGTCACAAGGCTAGAAGAGTATGTTTTCCCCTTTTGCAAAAGAAAGGTCAAAAGAGCCCAATTCATGTCTTGAAACATAAATAGCAGCTCATAATAAAATCAGGTCAAATACCAAGAACTTGGAACATGTTAATGTCTTCAGAAGGAGATTCAATTTCCAAGTAATGTCTAATAAGAACCAAACAGAACATTTATGATCCTATTAACATCTTTTCCTCTAATGGCCCCTTCTTTTCTCTAGCATTCTCCAGAGAAAAAGATTTGTGGTTTCATATATATCAAAAAGATTAAAGAGAATTCAAAAAAGAATCTGCTTCACTGAGACTGAATTTTTTTTCCCTTTTATAAAATTAGAATTAGGCTTTGGATTTGGCATAACACTAAGAATAGATGATGAACAAAAAGATAAATACAAAGAAGATCAGTTTACCATGTCTGAAAGCATCCATTCATAACTTTAGACAACAGTGGTTGCACAATGCATGCAAAGACCAACCCTTCTATAACCATTCAAACACTGAATAAAACCAGTTATTTGTTAGGTACAAAAAAGGTTGAAAAGTACACTTTCTCAAATATCTGCAGAGAAAGTCATCAGGAAGTTACAGGAGATTAAATATTGTTTTCACAAGCATTTACAGCAAAGCTCTGCACTATCACATCACCAAACATGATAAATTTGATCCAAATGAGATTCAGGCACATGCTCAAATTTTATCAAGTGTGGCAGAACGTGATACCAAACTGGTATCAGTGGCAGGGAAGTAAGTGCATTAGATCTAATTCAGTATAAAATCATAGTGGTCTAAATAACTATATGTCATACAAAATTAGTTATGCTGCTACCTGGTAAATACTTTGATTTTGATTTAATTAAAGCCAACAGAGTAATTTAAGAGATTGATACTTCACATATGACCACTGTACTTTTGATCCAGTACTGGAAGTCCTGCTTTTGGCATCACTGAACCAGTGTTCTAGCTTTGTAACTTTAAGTTTGGGGATACATTATTACATACTCTCCACACCAATTTACATGGCTTTCTGTGCTATTGCTTTCTCCTCCTTTTACTAAGAACAAACTCAAATGTATTGTGTGCTACAGCACTTCTTAAACCTAGCACTCATTGATGCTGAATGCCTGAAAAAGGGTCAGGCTGACAGATACTGTTACCTGTCACCAAACCGCAAAATTGTTATGGCAGCCCCAAAAATAGTTATCTAGAAGATCTGTGAATCACTATCATCTAGTAGTAGGCCATACAAATACTCAGTGCAGGTGAAGAAACAGGTATTCACCTCAACTCTTGAAGGAAAGAGTGCTCAAAGATCTCTCATCTTGAGAGCAATGGAATGGAATGGATGCAGGAGCTCACTGAGCCCAGACCCCGCACTGTACAGCAGCCGCTGACATACACATTGAAGGAAAAAAATGCTTACGTTTTGGTCAGACAAGCAAAAGCAAGAATACAACCCTCTTTCCTATTCCTCACACCACCTTTCTTCAACTACGCCTTAAAAGGCACTTGCCAGTAAGTACAGGCAGTCAGAAGGAAATCAAAAGTGTCTGGTAAGAGTGAATTGGGAGGACAGTGGAAGGGCAAGATCCCATTTGTGTTTGTCCTCCTCTGATGTTCACAGAAATTTGCAGAGTGAGCCTTAAAACACTCATATCTCTGCAGCACAACAAAAATATTCTTCCTGAGGAAAGGTACTATGAAAAAGCTTTGAGTAACCAGTATTTCAATTTTCAGGAGTAACACTTAGGAGGTGAATGGGGTAGTATTTCAAAATACTAAGGGGAAAAAGGCATTTCCCTGATACAAAGTGATTTCCTCTACCAAAAAAACCACAAAAGCTGCTCACACAGCAGTAGCACTAACCACACTGGAGGGAAAGAAAGACATTCGTAAGACATTTAGCTACAGAAACTATTGAGCAATCTAAACACAGATACCACTACAGGCTCCCACTACATTTTATCTTCTGCATGTCTTCCGGAAGGAAGACTTGACAGAAATCTATAGAGAACAAGCAATTACATGAACTAACAAGGTCGTGATATCTTCAAATCTCTCTCAGATTTGATATATAAAAACACATACACTGCAGCTGAAGTTCCTCCCATGAAACTGGATTCATCACACAGCTCTTCTGGCAGCTTAGAACATCCTTGTGTGTGCTACACACAGGTCTCACCATTGCTTGGACTCAAATTCACACATTCATTAGTCTGCTTTTACAAGACCTGTTGGACACTTTTAGACACATAAGGGGCTAGAGTAAAACCCAGAAAATTCAAAATATTTAGGAAGTTAGGGAGAAGAAAGAAGCATTAAGGAAAAAAAACAAACTGGAAGGAACACATGGAACATAACCACCCCAGGTGGAGTCCATAGTAAACCAAAAACTTTGAGAGCAACCTTGCCTCAAAGTTGTTACGGGAAATGCAGAACACAGCAACTGCAATCTCAGCAGTGACTGCCATGCAGCACAGACTACTAAGCTAGTGCTGAGTTGAAGAACACTATCCATGCATTTGCTGGAACTAGTGAAAAAACTAAAACGGAAAAACTACAAGTGACAATGCGAGGAATGTTGGCTGACTCTCACAGGGTGCAGTGTCAGCAAAGACACTCTCTGAAGTACAGCCAGGCCATACTTCACACGTAACTTTTGAACACAATTCCTTCTGAAGATGTCTTGAGAGCCTACACCAGATATTAATCCAGATTTAAAGGAATACTTTAAAATACATTTAGTTGCCTAAGATTTGACAACTTCTATGCATTTCTATGCATTCTGTTTGATCCCTTTTGCAGTTTTATAGACCTTCTCATTCTCTACTGCTACAGGTCAAGATGCACAAGAGCTCACTAAAACAGGGTTATCTAGCAGGCAATTAAAACCCAAGGCAATCTATTCCAGTATTATCCTAATTTGCAGCATGCCAGGTACTATGTTCATACCCTTGATCTTCTGACCTTTGAACTAAAACTGCTGGACTAATGCCAGAACCAGAAAGGCAACAGCCATGTTAGCCCAACACTGTCCCCAGGCTTGAAGAGGAAGGCTGTCAGCTCACAGGCAATGCTAAGCTGCTGCCACTAAATGCTATACACATGCAACTACAAACTTGGCAGAGAGATAAATACATTGCGCCATGTAGGCACTGAGAGCTAAAGCTTTAATAATAAATAAAATAAGTCCAAGGCAGAGGTCTGAGCATTAATCCATAACTGTACATGGTTTGGTTCAAGCTTACTAAGTGGCCATTGATGTACATGTGATCCCATGAGGCCAGGGACTGTTCCCACCAGCAAACAGCAGGAGTTTGAGCTGAGCAGAGCTACTCTTGGGAGCAAAAAGCAGGCTTCAGACAACTGCTACAGATGTAGCCCTGCCTTCCTCTGAGCTGGTGCAAGAGTCTCCAGCACAGCTTTACAGCTAGTTATAAATAAATTTGTCCATAGTAGGATGAAATCTAAAGCCCAAGGCACCTTCTGCTCTGAACGCTACTATAGATTTCTCATGTGTGTGTTAAGACGCCTTGCTCAAGGGCACCTGCATTTCCTTACTTCACAAAGTCAATGAGGCAAACTAATGAATACAAGGCACTGACTTTATAGCAATGTCACATCAAAATACAATCTCATTAGTATCCATAAATAAATAGAGTGCATGCAATGCAGAGAAGCACCACTGTCATGCTGCACCACAATTATCTAGATGATTCTGTATTTTGCCTAAGAGATCCAGTTAGAGCTTTGGCCATTTTCTGTCCATGAAAGTACAGACACAAATACAAAATACCTATCTATTGTCAATATTGTAATTATCCTGCTTGATTAATTTCCTTTTTTTTTTTAATCAAGGCAGGTTTTTTTTTTAATCAAGGTGAGGAGGAAGAAGGAGATATAAGGAAATCAAACTTCATCCCAAAAGTAACTGCTTCTGCCACTAGTAGTAACCGTCTACACAACCTGACCCACGCAAATCCCTTCTTTCCTAGACGCAAAAAAGGAGCAGATCAGATTATATTAACCTTGTCAGAAGCAACAGCTTGCTTCTCACATGTAATCATGAGACAGGACAAGTCATTTGTGTTCACAAGACAACCCAAGGCCCTGAGAAGAGAGTATGCTCCAATACTCTAAGTTGCTATTAAAACAGCCCTTCCCATTGCAGCCAAGCCTCTGACTATCCAGTGTCTCAGAAGAGGTGACTGAGACCAGATGATCCATTCCCAAGGGACAGCTACACGCTGTAAGCCCTTCTCAATTATCCTTCTTGTGGGGCAGCCAAGCAACTTTTCAGTACAACCATTCAGTGAGATAATGACAATAGCTCAGTTTCAGAAGTAGTTTCATTAACACGGCATATGTTCATCTTTATCACATTCAGCACTAATTAACATCATTATAAACTGAACAGCAGTGGCACTTCAATAGTATCCTAAGTCTTTGGTGCAAAATTTTGAGCTCAGGGATAATAAAACACACTGACTTGCAATTCAGGGTGCCAGTATTCAAGCACCTAACCTGCTTGAAGCTGCAATGTATTTCAAGAGCTTTTGGCATCTCAGCTAAGTACTAAGGTGATAACAAAGAGAGGTTACAACAAATAAGATAGCCACTGCTATTAACATTTTTAAACCAATAGAACAGTCACTCAGCACTAATACTAGATTTAAAACAAAAATACACCACCAGCCTCAGAAAAACCTTCTCTACCTGGCAAAACAGCTTTAAACACCTGACAAAGAGGTTTTTGTACATCCTTCATCAGCAACCAGAAAACACTGTAATGCAGGAACTAACCACTGTTTAGGAGTACTTTGCATTACACCACACATACCATTACTTCATTGTCATAAGCACTATTAAACACTAACATTATATTACTTTACTTGTGAACACATAACACCCACATAGTACTGCAAAGCAGAGTTTTTATTGCAACCTGTAAAGTGCCACTGAAATAGAGAGCACTGTTTCACAAGTCCTCTTCTTTCCCCATGTAAAAATGTGAACATGAAAAACCACACAAGCAGGTACAATGTTTATACAGTCCTTACCTAACTTCTCTGTTACAAGGAATAAAGCTCTAATTTGTAGCTAAGTTTCAAGAAAGCAATAGTTTTGTTCTGTTTTCTGAAAATACCTGGGAAAAAAAAGCTAAGCATTCTGGAGGAAAGCAGGATCCAAACTTGAGAAATTAAGCTTCATTTTTATCAAGCTGTGCTGATTCTTCTCCCACCTCCCTTCAAACACATCTTCAACTCTTCTTTCATTTTTAAAGCTAGAAAATGAGACGTTTCCGGAACCCTCCTTTATAAATTATAACACTCAGGAGAAAGAGGAAGAAGGGAGAGGCACAATCAGATTATATGATGAACTTGTTCATACAGTTTTAGTTATAATATTTAAACACAAGTCAAAAAATTACTTTTTAGGTACTATTCTCTACCAAAAAGCATCAGCCATGCTAACCATGGATATTTCTGGATCACTTTTATCTCCTCCAGCTTCCCTGATGTTCACAATACTACTTTCCAATATGTTCCAAACAAGTAAGTGATCAAAGTACGACTTAATTTTAAATCTGTCCACTAGCTCTACATTTCACGCATTACTTCAAGTTTGACCCTTGTTAATTTTAATTACTTCTTCCTATTACTCGTAACTGAAAGATGAAGTGAGGATTTTATATAAGAATTCCTTCAACTGCTCCTTAATTTTCATACTTCTATCAGTTTGTGAGGTCTGTCTGTTTGGTCCTAAGTCACTTAAAGCCCTGTTTCAAGAACATAAAGACATCTGTCACCTAAAGTTAGACTGCACCACAACTGGGAATATTTGATGACTACTATCAATTGCTTTGTGGGGTTTTTTTAAGCAAAGTGCATGTTTACAAAAAATAAGGAGCAGTTAAGCTCTTTTCCCTCACCCAACACTTCAGACATTTTTTACCTCTGGGCACTCTGTGCTTCTACAAGCAGCAATGTTTACCTTACCTATAATTATTTTTCATGTAGCCACCTCCACACAACTGCAATTAAACTAATTAAAATGACTTCTTTCCCCTGTCCCTCTTTTCAGAACCGATGTATTCCATGTGTCAGTTAAAGAGCACACTCACAAAATGTGCCTTCTTGCCCTCGGCAGGCACAAAGTTGCTGGCAGTTTGAGGCAAGTCATTACATTTAACAGGCACAAACAAAAAGATACTTTAACAACACAAGAATGGAAAACCTCAATTCAGTTGCTCAGGTATGTAAAGTACCAACTTATATACTAAAAAAATTATATTTAATGATGGCAACAATCAGTAGATAATGACTAACTAACTTCTGTTAAAATAACAATGATGAGCACCCTTTGCAACATTTAATTACTGCTTATTATCACACCTTTGTTTTACAGGAGATGTGCTTTAAATTACCAACAAATTTGAAACTCTTTACTGCATCAACTCTACATATACAAGTGATTAAATCCAGAAACACAGTGTATTATTGCATGTCCACACCCAATCTCAGAACTGTTGTTTGGAGACAGAATAATCTGTCCCTATTCTCAAATGTTATCTAGCATATTAGTTAACCTTAAAAAATTTCCAGCTGAAAATAAAAGTACATCAGTAAAGGATTTAAAAAATCCTGATGATTTCAGCACATGATTAAAGACCCTGTGAAGTTCTGCAGATCTTCTGACTTTACCTAGATAGGGAGGTAATTGTATAATAAGGCAAGAATTAACTTAAGGATCTCAAATTATTCCACAGTGTATCACAGTTCAAATAGCAGAGCGGAAGTGTCTGTGGCAGGTAGTTCTCCAGACTACCACAACCACTCACGTCACTGTACAGGAAAGCACTAAAAACCCACAGATCTTAACTTTTTTAGAAAGCCTTTTCAATTTGAAACGAATGGCATGTTTTAAAATTATATTAGAATTTTCCTTTTGTTTATATTAACAGAGGCATCCTAGCCAAGATTCCCCTACCACCTCTGTATGGCAATGCAGTAAACAGTACTAGATTTGGGAATTTGCAGAGCTATGTCAAGTACGAGTCAATGACTACCCTGCTAGACAATGCAGCAGTCAGGGAGGGGGAGGGAAGTTAAACAAAACTGCAACTGACTTTCTGTCAATATTTCTTTTTTCAAAGACTGCAAAAGAAGGGAAAGAGTCAAGGGAAAAAAACATCCAAGGAAAGGGTAAACTATATTAACAGCTTTTAGAGAACTATCTCCTTTTCTCCTCACTTCTCAATGTTTTCTTCAGCAAAAGCTGTGGGAAATTGTGTCTTGCTCCTTCTTCCAGCCACTGTATTGTATGAACAATACAGTGCAGTCACTGAACTATTTTATTCTGATTCATACAACAAGCTGTTAAATACGTTTGCAAAGTAAATAATCAGTGCCAGTATCACACCATTCATGAAGATATTTTCAAGGCATGAAAATGCTAAAACCATAACTTTCTTCTGCACAATTATGCAGTTCTTCAGCATGGACTGAAAACATAAAATCCTATTTCAGCCCTTACAATTTGAAAAGAAAAATACTCCTAGAAATCTCAACTGCATCCAGCAGAAGGAAGGAAGGCCCTCTAGGATTTTTTTGTTGAGGTCTAGTATTGTCTTCTATTTGACACATGCAAAAATATTCCAAAAATACAAAAATGTATCAGACACTTTAGCTTTTAAAAATTAAAAAAAAAATAGATTGGTAATTCAGAAAGTGAGGAGAGAAGCCTTGTCCACAAAAACAGAGATCTTCAAACAGTTCAGAGATAAGAACTGTAATGACTTTTATATGGCATTAACACATTTAAGCCTGCAGTCTGAGTTTCATTACCCATTGTCTTCTTTAATTTTTAAGCAGGCAGACAAAGTTATGTTATACTTCAGAAATGTAAAAAAGAAAAAAATACAGTCTGATCTTTGCCACAGTTTCTTCAGCAAGAGCAAATTTGTGCTGTGGCCCTGCCAAAAGGCAAACATTCAAGATGTGTATATTTCTGCTTACATGAGTCTCTTGAGGAAACATAAATAAACACGTACACACACAAGCCACTGCCCCCCGTGCTTGCCTGGAAATAGAATAAAGGGAGGGTTCCTGTCACAGGTTTGTAAACTGAGAGCCACCAGCAGTGGTGTTGCTACCCCTGCAAGAGACACAGGTAAGGACGGTTTTGCTTTTTTTGAAGTTGTTTAAGCTGTACCTACAATAGCACTTGCAAGGGCAGTGCCCTTTGAGGAGCCCTGCAGCAATCAGCAGCCTGCAGAGCCCAGGGAGGTTTAACCCAGGAGTCCAATCTCCACTGGAGCAGGGCTGGCTGCCACACTGCTCCCCACGCCTCATGACTTTGTCCTGTCAAGCTTTAAGTCTCCAATGATGGACATTCACCAGTCAATCTGGCGTGGTCTGTTAAATGCTTTGTCACCCTCAGAATGATTTGTTTTAATTTCTATAGTTTTTCTGGTGTGCATAAACCAGAATTCTTCTAGAGGAAACTAAGCTAAAAATCCCTGCCCCGAAGTTCACCAAATCTGACCCAACCCTTAAAAGTCACAGAGGTCCAAGCCAACAAACCACAAATCTGTGTTGGCAACACCCAATTCAGGAGACCAGACTAAATTCTGTCTGAAGTAAAATTACTCAAATGCAAAAACATTTTGATCTGGGAGATTTGATGCCCCCACCTTCAGCCAGAGATCCATGTCTACTCTGCTAAGTTATTTGCTATAGTAAGACCAAGTGACAAAATCATGCATATAAACAGCAACTTTGAAATCAAATTAAAGTCCTCTTTGAAACAAAAAGAAAGAAAATTAAAAAGTTAAAAACCAGGAAACAACCTCTCCCATAAATGCCAGTCATCATAGATCTGCACCAAATACTTCCAAAGACAGTGTGAATTCATTTTGAGTAAGTAAGACCAGTACCTTATAATAAAAACAATACAAAAGTAATATTGCAATCATTTGAAAAAGTTCCAAGAACAATGAAAAAATGTTCTTGGGGCTAAGCTGTGGTGCTTACTTGCCGGCTGGGGTTAAACCACGACAGCAACCTTTGGTCAAATATACAAATGCATGTATTAAAAGTGTCTGTAAGTCTTTAGAGAGAGCTGTCTGTATGACCACCAACAAGAAAACCCAAGATACGAATCAAAGCTGCTGATGTGAACAACTGGCATACAGAAAGTTCTGCCACCACAGCAATAGTTTTACAGATATTATCTGCCACTCTTAAAAAAAAGTTCTGTATTAATCCTATTTTACATCACATCAGCATACAATAAGCCTGTCATTATTTATTCAAAAGTCAAAAGACAATTGATTTAGCTGATGGTGCTGCAAAATGCATCATGACTCGAGAAACTCAGAGAACAGAGCCATGCTACAAAAGCAGCCCATGGCACTCCCTGGAACCCCACCATCCACTGCACAGAGAAGGCAGCAAGGCAGGCTACAGAGTAAAGGAAGAAGCTTGGCAATTTCCCCCACCCAGAAAAGTAAGCCTTAAAATCCAGCCAAGTACATTAAACGTAACTAAGTCTCACAGGCAGACACAAAAGAAAACTTTTCTCCAAGTTATGCTCAACTTCTGACCGATACCTCCTAGCAGCCTGGAAGAAGAACCTGTTTCCTGATGATTTTGGCTAGTTCAGGTTTTTTAATCCACTATAACATCCCCAGTTAAGAAAAACAGGATATAATTTAGGGTTAACTGAAGAAGCTTTCACTAAATTAAAAGTCCATGTTAAAGCACAAGTTCAAAGTCAACACATCTCACAGCTGCAGTAATAAAGTAACAACCAGTGTCTCAGGTTTATGTAAGTATTTTGGGGTACAAATCCTGTTACCTCAAAAGGTAAGTAAACAACATTAAATTTAAACACCCCCAAAAGCTATTTGAGCACTGAAGGTAAACCATATGGATTAATGAAGAACAATCCAATTTAAACCAACTATATATGTCAGTAGCTTCTAAGTTTTCTTCTCTAAGCATTCTTCCCATTCTACAGAGCCTAAGACCAAAAGCAAAAGAGTATTACAAGATCAACAAAAAATTTGAAGTGCCTCTCAGGCCTAGGCATGAACCACTACCTCCAGTAACAACTCTTCCCTCCCTACCATACGCTTTTAGAAAAGCTGTTCTACACAGCCATGCATTTTTCAGGAACTTGATCTCTCTTGAAAAGAGACATCCATCCACTATGTAGGGAACAAGAGCCATGAGTACTGCACTGCAGCATCCAGCACGAGCTGAAGTAACACGAAGACAGCTTTGCACGATTCCACAGCACTTACAGACAAGAACCATGACGAATACTTGGTTAGCAATCATGCAATTCAACAGCCATCAAGATTATGAAAAGAGTTCTGTCTCTGCATTCAAAAGAAGTGCTCTTTAAAACATGCTTCCATAAAGAAAACAAAGACTTGTAAATGCTTAGCCTCACTTAACATAAAAGACATGTGGCAGACTCTAAATCAAATAACTCACCCAGTAAACTGGTGCCACAGAATTCCATATTAAAAAGACTGAGACAATGACATAATTTAGCTTTACATATGCAAAAAGGACATCTAAAACCATTTTATCTGCTGATTCATATTCAAAAATACAGTTAAGAAAACCAAACAGTTCTAGATTCTGCAACTCCTAACGGGTTTCCCAAAGTTCAGAGTGTGAAACTACTATCAAAGCTAACACCAAAGCTGCTACAGACTGTGCTAGTCTTGTGCTACCAGCTGCATAAGAATTAAAAATCAGACATTACTGTTATTCAGCCTCACCAATGACCATAATCTGTAGGTTTACCAGCAACATTGCTGGTAAGGCTGCACCCTCAAAAAACATTAACTGCCTTTAATTAGAGACTATCTCAAGTCTCAGAGCCATCAAATCTCACTCTATAAACCTCCAGCTTGAGAGTCCTCATTCAAACATCATACTGAACTCTTGTGAAATATAAAGCTTAAGACTATTTAAAAGCTGCAATTTAGAGAGATATACTTGAAATCAAGTCACTGAAGTCAAATCTCCCTGGAAACATAAAATAGAGAACAATGCAATTTTTTTGACTCACAGAAAGATACTGAACATATGATTAATTTTACATGCCAAATCAACAAATCCCTCACCTAGCAGTTCTAAAAATTACGTATTTACACTGATAAAAGAAATTACTGCACTTACTATTGCTGTATTCATGTCATAACTTATTAACGAATAGCTTTTGAATAAATGAATAAAATAAAAATCTAAAATACAGATAAAGAAGTAAAGAGAGCAAAGATATTTTAAAAATTAAGATAGTTAAACCATGTCTTATTGACTTCTTAAATATTTAAATTACAGAGCTGGGGAGAAAAAAAAGGAATCTGCCTGGAGCTAAGAAAGCCAAGAAAACAACAGATCAAAACTGTTTGCCAAACAGACAACACTTAGGGTCAATGAAAATAAATTTCAATCTCTGAAAACATCAGCATTAGGGAAACCAACTTGTGTGACTGAAATTTTGATGAAGGCAGAAGCACTGCTTCTTTACCCCAGTAGGGCATCCAGGATTCTGAACCAGTAGCTCTAAGACCTCAATAGCTTGCAGCAAACCCCTTGCTGAAGGGATTAAACTACTGATATGGAGAAAACTGTTCCTTTTTCTTCTCTACAACAGACATGCTACAGGACAAAACAGAGGAATAAAACAGAAATTCTACTGGACCTCAATCCATTTTCTCACTAGCTTACCTTACATTTTCCCAATATACTTCCAAAGTTATCCTCATGACCTTACTGAAATTCAAACAATCAGCTGGAATATTTTGTGTTCTCAAGTTTTGTTCTCCTCTCTTAGAAATAAAAAATGCCTCCACAGTAGCAAAACTAATAGTTCTGAAATAGACATTTTAAAGGATATATTTGAGGCAGATTTATAAAACTGAGAAGATAGTAAGAGTTACACAAGAACAAAATGCTCCCAACTGCTTATATGCATATAAAAAAAAAACCCTCCTTAAAAAGCTGCAAAAGCGTGAAGAGGCCACATTTGAACATAGTTTTTAAAACAAAAGGTATCCAAAAGCTGACCCCAAACCTTGAAATAACATTTCAGATTAACATGAAGGGAAAAAAAAAAAAAAGCTCTTCAAGCATAGAACCAATGATGCACGACTGAAATTACAATACTACTTTTTATTATAGAAAAAATAGATCGTGAATTGCATGTCCCCCTATTAAGTCTTCACTCCTGGCTACAGCTCCACCCTTTCACACATCTGTGTCAGTGCCTGCCTCTACACCTGCTAGCCTTTTTCATCAAGCAAATTTTTGCAGCCCTACAACAGTCAGAGCTGACATCCCATTTTGCTTCTGACTTCATGATCTAAGAGGTTTTATGAACCACAACTGAGAGCTAAGTATGCCTATCCCAAATAGCAATGATGAAACTAAGCATTTTATTAGCATCACTAATACCTTCTTAATGCAATGTTGAGCAACTAAGTGCACATCCTTTAATCAACTGACCATAAATAAACACTTAAAATGGCAAAAAAAAAAAAAAAATCTTCTGTCCCTGGCTTCCTATCACCAGAATGAGACACAGTATACACACAAAACATTTGATCAAGAAAATTCTCTTTTTAGCTTTACCTAAATAGAACCTATGGGATTGTTTTTTTGAAACCAAGAAAAAAATCACTGTGAAGTTCCCACACTTGTTTCTACATTAGTAACTGGTATGGCATCTGATGGCCTAAGGCATAAAAGCCTTGACATTGAAACACTACTTGGAGATCTCTACGATTACAATTGCCACAGACTTTTACCTTAATACTTTCACATGTCTCTCCCACCACTTCAGCTGAAGGGGAATGGAGTCTAGCCCAGCAATGCATTCCAAATAAATAACAACCAAACTCTCCACCTGAGAGAACAGATACTTGCTACCCAGCTGCAGCAAAAACTCTTTTCCCTTTTACAAAACAGGTTTATGCCTTAATTTAAAGGAAACGAGGGCTAAATTCCCGTAGTTAGAGAAAGAAATAAAAACGATCAATCAAAATTCCATCATGAATGGTGTTTTCTTTAGAAAGCAGCCCTATCTTGGTTCATCCACACAGATCTGGAACCTAATGAAATCCGACACCTTTACTCTGAAGACAAATTTGCATTGTATTATCAACCAGGGCTCCGTGCTCACAGAGGCACTCCATTCAGCATGCAGTAACGGGTTCATTAAAGCAGCATCACTCATATTTTTTTAAAACGATTTTGCAGGCAAAATTTTTAAACGCGATTTGGTAAGCAGTATTATCCAAAAAACGTCTCTGTTTTATTCTACGGGTTAAAACGTGCTTTCCTCAATCTAAAACATACAGAGGTTGTAGCCAAGGTTATACAAGGAGATCTTCATTAAGTTGAGCAATTCCCATTTTGTGTCGCTCCTTTAGCAGACATGAACGAGTGCATTCCTCATTACATGAACTGAAGCTGCATCACAGCTCTGCGCTACAAATAATACAGTTATTTTTAAATATAACCCGAGAACACAGCACTTCATGCAATATAAAACGGGAGAAAAGCAAACAAACTCGGCTCAGGAAGGCAATCGCCTTCTCATCTACCTTTCTTTGCTTCTCCACCTCCTCCTTCCCCTTAAGATTCGGTTTAAGGCATTCCCTGTTTTCCCACTTTTCCAGGCTCCCAGTGAAGGAATCAACCATCCGCAAACATTTTGTTCTTCTAACCCGCCTCCTCGTGAGCGGGGCATTCAGCACATCCCCACGGGCACTGCCCCCGAATCACCTAATTGTGATCATCACCGCGCTCTCAGCACCGGCTCCGAACAAAACCAGAAAACCAGTCTGGCTACACCCTCGCTGGCTATAAAAAGTAAAGGAGGAGTAGGGGAGAGAGGGGAAAAAAAAAAAAAAAAAAAAAAAAAAAAAAAAAAAAAAAAAAAAAAAAAAAGCTTAAGTGCAACTTACAGCGGCGAATAACAGCAAGTTCTCCAGCGAGCGGTGGGGGCGTGTGGCGCACCGGGCCGGGCCGCGGGGAGCGCGTCCCCCGCCGCAGGGCGCCCTCGGCGCGGCCGCCTCCGCACGGACGGACGGACGGACGGGAGCGCGGGAGCCGCCGCCGCTCACCGCCTCCTCCGGCCCGCTCGGGGCTGCCTTTCCTGCGGGGAAAAACGACACAAATCCGGAACCGAGCACCCGGCACGGCTCGCCCCGGGGGCTGCCGGCACGGCGGGTTCCCACCGCCCCCCGCCGGGCTGTGGGCGCTGCGGCGGCAGGCGGCTCCGAAGGCCACTTTCACCCCCGTTAGCCCCTGTGGGGCTGGGGGCCGCTACCCTTCCCCCGCTCGCTCGCACGCACACACACCCACCCGCACACCCTTCGGCCAGCGCACGGCGGCTCCGCACGGCAGGAAGGAGGGGGCGCGGCGCGCAGCCCGCCCCGGCTCGGTGCTCCCGCTCGCAACTCACCCAACAAAGTTGCTGCTGCGGCGGCTGCCGGCGGCTCGGCTCCGCTCCGCTCTCTGGGCAGGGCTGGGCTGGGCTGGGCTGGGCTGAGCGCCGCGCTCCCCGCCCGCGCAGCCCGCGATGAGCTCACCCCGCGCCCGCCCCGCGCCGCTGCTCTCGCGAGAGCGGCCGCCCGCAGCCCGCCCGCGCTCCGCCGCCGTTCCCATGGCAACAGCCAAGCGCCGGGCCCTGCGGGCGGCTCGGGCCCGCGCCGAGCTCCCCGCGTCCGGATTGACTTCTTACCTTTTCGATATTTACATCACTGTCCAGCCTCCCGGAGACCTGCGGGGAGAAGGTCACTGTAGTTGCTAACACAAAGTCAGAACTTACCGGTGCCACACGAATAGTATATCCCGAGCTCTTTTGCTGCCGGTCAAATTAAAATGGATTCTCCCTTAGATATCCTTCACAGATAACAAATTAAAGATGTGGGAAGACACATCTAAAAACAATAGCATACGCCAACATCACCCCTTGTCCTGCAGGAACACTGCTCTGTTTTCAAATGGCCAGAATTTTGAAAACAATCTGTGGGCAACACATTCTGGATACTTTTACTGCCCTTGGCCGGGCAGACGTTTAACAATCGCAGCTAAACCACTTTAAGCGAGGCTTCCCTGAAATGAGGACACTGTGATTTGGACTGGCGCGGTTCCAGCAGTGTGCAGCATGGTGATAGCTGAGCAACCGAGCTGTGGTGAGCAGCTGCTCTGCCGCAGAGACACTGGCTTCACACTTTCCAGGAATGTCCACACACCAAAGACCAACAAACCTTACATACAGATCCATGTGGCTTGGTACCTTTGGAAGACGTTCCTAATGGATCTTCTGATGTTTAAATATCACTGTGTTTGGTACTTGTTGAGGTGTCTGTCTCTGCCTGGGCCAGCCCTGACACCTCGGCAGTAAAGGGGGCGGCTCGGTAACAGGGTGAACCTCACCAACCCCTGTGAGCTCTTGTCTTGCTTGAAGGAGTGAAGCAGCGACGGCAGGAAAAAAAGAGGAGGCTGTTCTGGGTTAACTGCTGGCTTTATTCATCAGGGTGTCTGCCCCAGCAGACACCCCTCAGCAGAAGTAGCAGGGGGAAAAGCGAGGGAAAAAAGCTTTTTTGGAAACCTCAAATGCAACACCTTTTATTGGGGGGAGGAACTCAGGGATGGGTCTAACTGGGGACAAATCAGGGGCAAAAGGGCATGGCTCTCTGGATAAATGACATACATTGTAACAAATTAATAACTCAGGTGGGGAGACAGCTGAAGTCTTGTCCAATCACTTGGGGTTTTTCCTGGAATTTTCCAGACTTTTGGGAGAGACCCCAAAGTGACAGACAAGGCCCAGGGCTGGATAACTTCTGACTGACATAGAACTGGGGTTGGGATGAAACCAATGAGGGTGGAACATGGGTGCACGGGGCAAACCATTATAACTTATAAAAATGAACTTAATACAAGGAACAAATACATACATAAAACTGATAAAACCAAAACCACACCACTACAGGTATTGTAAAAATATCTGGATTTCCAGAGAGCAACCACTCTTTTACAGGCTCTCAACTTGAAGTCATGACTTTCTGCAGGTGTTATGAGGTAAAAAAAAAAAAAAAAAAAAAAAAAAAAAAAAACAACCACCCACGCCACCAATCATGATCTCATTTTCCTGAGAAGAAGAAACATTATGGATGGACGAAGAACTGATCCCAGTGCTGCTCTGGCATGTAACAAAAAGTAGAATTGACAAGCTGGGGAAAAAAAAACAGGAACATTTTCAGTATTTAAATTTGTTTAAATATGTTTATCTGATATCACCCATCTGAAGTGATTTTTTACTTTAAAAATATGTGGGGCTTTTTGGTTTTTACTTAAATGAAAACTTTTTTTGTTGGCAGCTGGAGCCCCAGTCCTATAAAGGGAAGTCCAAAGAGGCTTACAGGCCTCAGGTTCATACACACAACAGCACTGGATGTGACTGCAGCATTAGGAGCTGTGATGTGCAATTACTGAATCTGCCTTCATCAGAGGAATTTAGATAGTGAGGCTCTGGCTTGCAAGTTCTTTAATGAGGTTAATGAGGCTAGCACATTCTCAAATGGTTTATATGATCTTCCTTCACACACTGCTGCTGTGTCAGATCTTCAGATGAGGAAGATATTCAAATGGGGCACACAGGGAGGGGGAGGCTCTGACACCAAGCACCAGCTCAGCCTATGTGCTATCTGCACACACCCTTGCCTGCAGTCCAGCCAGGAGCTGGCTCCTGCTCCTGGGCCCCTGCAGTTTCTCCCTGAATCCCAGGCTGAGAGGTTGACATCTGGTACTGCAGGCATTCCGTGTGAGAGCTGCTGGTGTGAGATGCTGTTCTCATCATATTCTCCTTGTTGCATGATTCTCCCTGTCTAGAGATGTGATTAGGGGAGTAGCAGCACTCAAGAAGAATATATGTTCTCACAGGTGTCAGGATATCCAGAACTCATTAATTTTCTTTTTGTGAAAGTACAAACTTTCCTGTTTCTTTATAATAAACAGTTATTAATTAGGCTTGAGGCAAAAGGAGAAGAAGAATTTAGAGTTTACCCCCAGCCTATGTAAGAAAGTTATCAGAAAAGCTGATCTAAAGTAAGAGGGATAACAGGGGGCTTATTCCAAAATAATTATCTTGCTTCAATAATGCACACCTAATTCCAGAACAAAAGGACTCTCTTTTCCTCCATAGGGCACTCACACCAGTCTCTGCTTGACTAGCTGTTACAGAATGAAGGATGCACAGCTGGTTTACCTATCTAGAGACAAGCCTCAAAAAGTCCAATGATTTTTGAATGTCAACCCTTCTTCTGCCACTAACTTGCTGTGTTGCCATAGGCAAGTCACTTAATTCCTGTTTTAGTATTGTCCTTTAAACAAAAAGGGAAAATGATACAGTTATTTACTTCAGAAGAGCAAAGTGAGTGTAAATTAATTAATATTTATGTTGCTCTCTGAAGATCTGGCCTTATGAAAGGGTAAGTAATAGGACTGTTTCTGAGTAGAGCTGGCTGGAGCTACTGGAAGCTCAGGGAAAATCTGACTAAGATCGTGAACCACCCTGAAACTGAGTGCGTAATTTATTCAATGATGAACAATGAACATATGAAAGTTTGTATCCAGCACACCCTTCCAAGAAGCATTACAATTTGGATCTACAACTCCCCAGAAAAATAGATGATGCAATTCGTCTAGTGATTATTTGATAGAGCCCAAGATCAGTGCACTCCAGGATTCACATTCTCAGGAAATCTCTGTATGTGGGGAAGGCTTTAGGTTCTTGGAATGTTTTCTAGCATTATTGCCCTGGGGATTAGAGGACTGTCTTTCATATGGATCATATCAGTGATGCAGTTTATAGCACATAAACAGTTATTCTGCCATAACTGAAAGGACAATTTTGTTTTGGGGCACTGGGGACAGGGACAAAAGGCAACTTCTTTAGCCAGCATTGTCAGGAAAGGCATCATCTTGTGAATTATAACTTCTGTGTCCTTATCTCCTTTTTTTCACTCACCAACAGGCTTTTTCTGACATCAAGTAGATATAAACACTCCCTGACTTCACCAGTTACAATTCTAGGCAACTCAGTCATTTGAACTCTCTAAGGGACTTCAGAGGCATTTTAAAGCAACGCTCTCTGCAGCTTGTAAGAATTCATCCTGAAGTAAATCTATTCCATTTAATTGGCATGGGTAATTACTAATAGGGCATAAAAGTATTTGAAGTCATTAAAACTCAATGTGAGAAATACACATTAGCTAGAAGTGGGAAAAAATTATTTTTTTATAAATGCAAGGAAATGTTTATGTTTAAGACTTCGGTATATTTAACATAGCAGAAATATTGAGGGTTTCTCTCAAAAAGGATTTGAAAAGAAAGCATGCAGGAGCATTTGCAACAAAGCAGCACATGGAGCAAACTGTGCAGGTGAGCCTGAAGGCTGGTGCAAAGGGATTGTCAAGTAGGAAGTACAAAATAAAATGATCAGTGTCAAGTCTGACAGGCCAGGATTGTGACCTCTCATCTGTAGGCTCACAGAGGCACCCAGCCACATTGCAGAGTCGTCCTGCCAAGCCTGTCTGTCCTGCTTTACAGTCAGTAGCCTCTTTCCCACAATTTGCAAGGATCTGCGTTATTCTTATGCATTTCTATGGTCTGCCAAACCACTAGAATAGAGAAAAAAAGCTCAGAAACTGTACTAATGGGAGCCACTTAGGACCTAGACAGCTGTAGATTCCTCAGAAAAGAATTGCAAAACACACATTCAGAACATGTCTCAAGTCTGCACTTACAGAGGCATGTATGTAGCCATTAACTTTATGAATCAAGAAGGCTTTTCAATAATAAAGGCACAGTTATTAACTTTGGCTGAAAGGTTTTTTGTAAAAAAACCCCCATATTTTATTTGAACACACATCAGAATACTTAAAAATATTATTTTGATGTTACCTTTTGGTTTTAATTTAGTACCTGGAGCAAGAACATGGCTGGTTAGAACAATGTACAGTAATTCAGCATAATGTGTTAGGTAGTCATAGTACTACAGGCTTACGAGAAAGTGCAAGAGAAGAGAAGGAAAATTAAAAATTTTCCTTGCCTAACAAGAAGGTAAAGCAAAAGGCACGTTTCTGGAGAGAAGGTTCTTTGTTTCAAATTTGCAAGTGATGTTATACATCAGCCATTAAATCATACCATTCAAGTGTTTAAAAGCAATATAAGGAGAATTTCACTGCTTTATTTAATAAAAAGACTCCCTTCTCATTCATTAAAAAATTAGGTATGAAAATTCAAATACTCAAAAGTAATAAATCCCAGATACCATCTGCTTATACCTTTATTTCAAATTTCTTGGGCATAGACACTCTATAACATGAATTGCAATTACAGGATTGCGTAACTTTCTCCCCAATTTCTCTGAAGCCTGGAAAATCAGTGCAGCCCCACGCCTTCCTTTCTGCAAACTGTTGTTCTCTAGCCCTGAAGACATATGTTGCCAACTCGGTTGATCTGGAGTGTTCATCAGAACAGAATGTTTCACAAACAGCAACAAATGCATTTTTACCTCTTTCCTGTAAGGTGATATTCTTATCCCCATTTTATAGACCAAATAGCTAGCACCTGGCTTTTCAATGTGGTTAGGAAGAGATAGCTCTTCTTTTCCAGAAGCACATCTCCCCAGGAATTCACTTGTAATTGTGAACACTTCTGCAAAGCACGCCCCAGGCTCCCTGGAGTAGGGGTTAAGCAACACAAGATGGCATACACAGGCACTGCTAATGGAAGAAGTGTTTACACTCTGCTCCTGCTTCCTCTTGGTTGCCTATTCCTGCCCCTGTGCTGCCCCAACCTTTGTGCTGCACAGATGTTCATATGACTCTACTAGCATTCAGACAGATCAGTTTCCTGATCCAGTTTTGACTGTGGCCTCATAAATATTTGATACAAGATAGGACAAAATACAGGAACACAAACAAACAGCAGAGAGGGCAGGTAGGTAGGATTCCTTCACTCAATGGCAGCTTCAGATTGCTCTGGATAGAAGCATTTGTTGAACCTCAGATTTAGGGGCACAAACACATCGGTTTTGTTCAAGGAGTAGACTTGAAAGGAAAAGACATCACCACTGCAAGAGAGTGTGGTAGCAATGGAAAGGACACAATTTCAGTTCATCTGCCCTTTTACCTTGAGATTACTGAATTCTTTCTTTGACTGCCTGTCTCCCTTGAGTCTTCCTTCTCTGTGGGACTGATCTTCACTGATGAGGCTCACACACTGACTTGAAATGTAATATTAAGATCAGCATCTCTTCATAGCTTTTCTAAGCACTTTGTGCTTAGAGAAGGAGGTCCATTTTATTCTGCAAATTAATGTAATATTTAGGACCAGTGAGCTGGAAGGAGGAAATGTGGTTTGATTCTTGCCTCAGGGTTGTTTGTTTTTTGAAGAACACATTCTGGATGATATTCATGTAAAGTCCAAAGTGTCTCAGTCCTGACTTTCATACTCTGGCACCAGAAATCCTTCCTTTCCTTTCTGGGAAATGGCAAAATTTCAGCAGCAGCCATGGAGAACATTCCCACCAAGAACAGCTCACAATAGCATGCCTGTGGCATGTGCCTAGGAAGTGGAACATGTAGTTGGAGACGTTGGCAACATCTCAAAATGAAAGAGTGCCCTCTCATTTCCACTTGTAACAAGCATTTCTCTCCAGCAAAGGGTTCTGGGCTGTTCATGCTAAGGAGTGGAGGTATCTCTTAATTTTATCTTGGATGTTAACAATAAATTCATTTAAAAGAGGAGGAAAACAAAATCCAGTATCCTTAAAAAATTCCAGAAAGTTTGAGCAGCATTCTTAAATCTACCTGAATGATTCATTCTGAAGAAAATATAAAATAAAAAACCCTCAGAACATTTCAATTTTTTTGTTTCCATAATTCAAGGTGACTATTTTTTAAAGTATTTTATACACAATTAGTCTGAAATATGGTTTTCTAGCCCTCAGTTTTCTGAGCAAAATATAGAATGACATGGTTATTAACCTTTGGGAAACCTCTCCTACACACAACAGAATTAAATTCTAAAGAAAACTGAATAGCATTGGGAGAAATTCCAAATGACTTACCACTCATTTGTTTGATGGATAGTTGGACTAGCTATCGCTTTTTACAGAGCTGCCAATCACAGAGAGTGCTGGGATACATTCCGAGAACTCTCTTAGAATCACAAATTGCAGTCACAGGGTTCCATGGCTTAAATTGGAAGAAACAGTTACATTGCATGAAAAGAGATGATACTGTTACCATGAGAGGATAATATTGTGGTATCAGCAGCTTCTGCTTTTCAGCAGAGTAAGTTGCTTCTTCTAATACAATGTTCAAAGAGATATTATTTGTTTGGAAGACTGTTCTGTCTGAGGATTTCAGTACTGATGTTGAAACTCAAACTGAGATCACAATATTAGATAGAGAAGGGATATGGTTGTATCAGTTTGTTTATTCTGCATTTGGCAACTCTCTAAATACTCAGTTTCATTCTTTCCATAGCAAAGAGTGTTAGTCACTCTGTTGTTTGTCTGAGGATTTCATATAGCAGGAAGAAGAGGGGAGAAAACGCTTCATGATTTTTGAAGTCCAAAAACTGACAAAAAGATTCTGAAGCATGGCTAAAACAGGAAATTATTTTCCATGCTATTTTGAAAGAATTGAGCCACCTATAGTTACTATATCTATTATAAAAGTATATTTATACTCACAGAGTACATTAATTCAATGAAGCAAGTTATGCTGAGTAGTTATACTTCTATTTTGGTTATTCAGTTCCCCATGGCTCATCATCTCTATGGGTTCAACAGATTTTTTGTAGATCTCAGGCTTGAATTCTACCATTTCTGCTGGTAATAGTCCTTCTCATCTTGTGTCCGCTCTGCTCAAAAGAAAGATTTGGATGGGAGGGAGAGATGTGGAAATCAGAATTTCCTCTCCTCTGGTATCCATTCCATAGGGTTTCCACAGAGAGTGTGATTGCTCCTGCCACCACCCTTTAATGTGTAGGTTCTGTTCTGCTTCTACAGGGTCTGAAAACCTTGATGTGGGATTTGAAGGCTACTTAGAAGCAACTGATAAGATCTCATGAGACCACTTTGTGCCATCCAAACCTCAGTGTTCATCTTCCTTTTCTGTTGCTGTGTGTACATCAGGTTTCAGCTGCTTTGAAGTCATCTTCCAGATATTTTGCCAAAGAAGCTTACACTAAAACAGGAGGATTCAACTTACAACTGTAACTGGAATTCAGCTTAAGAACAAGCAGGAAACTGAAGTGGTCTTTAAAGGATGACTGCAGTGATCTGTAAAGGAAAAGTCCCAGGTATATACACAGTTATTTTTTCCTTTTATTTTTGCAGCTTGTATTTCATATTAAATACATGAAAGAGGGAGAATTGCAATCTTGTCTTGTGCCACGGAATTTCTTTACCATGACTCTTCAACATGTCATAAAAGTTACAAATATGTGTTGCAAGCTTTTTATTAACTAGTTATGTTGTAATGGTACCTGTATCAAACTATACCTATTGCAGAAACGAAGGAGTTACTTAAAGTAAATCAATGAGGATATGAGTATGATGCATTACTTCTCAGTAATATGAGTGCACCAATATAGATTTATTTTCGCTGCTAAGGTAGAAAATAGAAAGGCCTGGCCTGGCCCAGTGTTACTCTGCTAAATCATGAAAGCTTTGAATGTATCCTGTGGCCTGAAAACAATATTCAGCGGGAAGATTCTCTTGCTATTTGATAAACATTTTCTTCTCAAGGGTCAAATATGCAGTCCTTCATCAAGTTTCACAGCAGTTTCACAAGCAGAATCAATAAGATTATTTTTTATTGTAAATTGTGGTTTCAGAGCACAGAAATTTGTGGTTTGTTGATACAAATGTTCATTCAGTGCTTAATGGTTTTTAAATTAGCTTATATAATCACACAAAAATTATTTACAGGAACAAGCCCAAGTATATTTGCATAAACTTTAGATATATGTGGCTACAGACATTGTTAATGAATGTCAGGCTGGAGTTTTGAGAGGCTGAGGTAGTGTCAATGTTTTGAGACCACCAAATCCCAGAGGCATTAGAATCACCAGAAAAAAAAATACAAGCTTGTAAAATGGGACCTTGGGCAATTATTCAGGGGAGGGAGCTAAGAAAAAAAAGTGACCTGGAGACCTGTTTTAAGAAAAAAAATCTTCTGCAGTTTCCAAGGGACTAATGAACTATGTCTCAGAATGCCAACCCAACCCAAGCCAAAATGTCCATTTCATTCTGGTGAAAGCAGGGAAGAAATATATTTCAGTCTTCTCCATTATCAAAACTGAAAAACAGTGCATTTTAAGAGTCAAAAGTTTTTTAAACTGAATAAAATGTTATCTTCTATTTTCTTTCAAAAAAAGCTAAAAGCCCTACATAATACCATACAAAACCTATTCAGAAATGACTGGGACTATTTTACATGTATGTGTATGTTTCTCTCAATTAAAACTTGGAGGAAGAATTCATGACATTCTAATCAGTTCTGATCTAGAGCAGCTGATATGCTTGTATTCAGGCTGTTGTCATAACTGTAGAATTCCCTGTCCCACTTTCTGGGGAATAAATCCTTATGTTTCTTTCTCAGTTTTCTAAAAGCCTTCCTGAGATTAAAATCTAAGTCAGTCTCTCTGTCTTAATGAGGCATCCTAGTGACATCATCATGCACACACACACACAGAGTCTCCAGACTTTACATTTCCCCTCGCTTTGGATGGCCTGAAAACCTAATATTTTCAGAACTGAAAGGTATTTTGAGTTTCAACAAATTTCTTCTTTTACAAATTTCAAGCTTTTGTATTAAAAAAACTCAAAACCCTAGGAGTTCACATGCTGTTTAGCAGCATAATGTATGTTCTTTCAGTTCAGTGGCCCCTAAGTCACCTAATGACACAGAGGGGTCTGCTGATCTATTTATGGATTGCAGGACTTCCTGTCTTGACAGAGTCATTGCAAGTTTTATGATTTCTGCCTTTTTTGCCCCCACAATTTCAGTTTTGTGTGTTTTATTTGCTTACTAAGAATACACACAGAGCTTCCATTCTTGCCCTGCTAGGCAGATATTGCTGTTCAATTTGCAGTGATTGTTTTCTATCATATTGTCTGGTGGAGTTAATTTCTTTTCTCTGGAAAAAAAACCCAAAATGCAACCTAGTTGAATTACAGTAACTATGACTCATTAATCTGAGACATCTGTTGATAACCCCTGAAGTCACTGAATTTCAACACTGAAACAATTCATAACCCTCTCACGAAACAAACAGAGAACATTAATGGATTAGTAACTTTTATGTTCCGCCCTCCTTTGATCTCTAGGCTCAATAGAAATGTAAGTGTACTGTAAAAATAGGCAAGCATTAGCTGTCTAGACATTCTAGATGTGGTCATCCTCTCTAGTAGTTGCCCCGGGGTAGTCATCAGAAAAGCTATATCCAAGCAGACTCAAGTTCCTTGTAAGTGGCGTTGTTGGCAATACTCCCCAAATTGAAGGCAATAGGTGTAAATGCAGCAGTGCCTTTTTCCCAGCTGGTATTTCTTGCCTAAATACTTAAAAAGTCTTTACTGAGCTTGGACTTTCAGTATTACAAGAGATAAATTTTGTGTACAAATTTTGTCGCTTTTTTGTAATTCGTTTTCCAGTCTTAATTTCATGTCTATATGACCTCTTAATTATAACTTATTGACAAGTAGCATAAAAAATCATTATTTTTCTACTATGTCACTGCATGGAAATGTGTCTATATTAGCAATTTTAAGCCTGGACAAAACAAGTACAACAATTATGTAAGGAACAAATAGCACTACACATTTTTGCAAGCAACCAAATAATCTATGATTGTACAGGATCATTATAACTGAATGTACAGGCAATAATTTTGTAGGTTTTTTCTGCTGTAAATCCTTCAGCTTTTGTTTGTTTGTTTGTTTTGGTTTTGGTTTGTTGTTGTTGTTGTTGTTGTTGTTTTTACTGCTTCTAAGAAATGGGGAGACAAAAGCTGTTCAGTGGAATCCATCACCAACATAAAATTAGAGTGATGGGAGTTTTGAAATTTATGCTAGTTTGATAGAAATCAGATTCCTGCTTTAACATCAGAGAAACACATTTGGTAAGAAGAAAGATATGATGGAAAATTCCTTTCTATCTGCTTTTCGATAGGTCCCTGATGCCCTTCTAAGACTGTAAACGTGCAATTAATGCAAGCACATAGAGTGAAATATTCCTGATGTTATCTTCCAGATGAGAGCTTAAGCCCTGTGCAGCTGTGATGTGTGTGGATATTAAACTTCCCATAACACTTCTTACTGTCTTCAGTATTTTCACTAATGTCTTTGGCTCAAATTTCCTCTCTTACATTGCCTAATATCAGTTCCATATTGATGTATCCCCTTCATTTTGCAAGTGGTTATATTGATCTAGGCCCTTTTTGTGTCAATATGCACATACTGTCACATTTTAATGCACATCATAGCTCAAATCAGCGAGAGAGTCACTACACATCTGAGTCCTGGCAGGAGCAGCATCAGGTTTGCACAGTGCTTTATGGGGTTTGGCACACCTTTACTATTTATAGAGTAATTTCTTATTGGCAGTAGAAGGGTTTCCAGGTGACATAGTAAAGCTGTATGACACAAGTAACCTTGCTGATGAACCTACTCAGAAATCAATCTTGACACCTTCGAAGTATTTCGTGTTAGCTACATGAAACCTTTTATGGTTTAATGTTTGCCAGTCATTCAAAATCAAGGTCTGGACCAGGCAAGAACAAGATACTCTCCATATGCTACTCTTTATGACCATTATTATCTTTTATGGTTTGAAAAATCATATTTTAAAAGATCATATGCTATCATTAATTATACTTTCATGTATTGGCCTCATGGTCTGCAGAGAGCATTCTGCACAGCTACCTCAAAATTCAGTTTTGGTTATTTGATTTTAGGAATGCCACCAAAAGAGCAACTACTCTGTAGCTATCTCTGTTGGCTGATCAAATACGGGTTCTCATGACAGAATATCCCCTCCCATCTCTTTCCCCAGAGAACAGACACAGGCTTACCGATACACATGACCAGCCCTACGACATTTAGTATTTGTCCTACAATTCACATGCTTAGGGTTCAAGTCACTGTGTGCACCTGAAATGGAAAGGTTTAAGGATTGCTGATAGAGGCAAGTGAAGGAGCAACAATTCATATAATCCTCTAAGGGCAGACAAACAAAAAAAACAAGCTAAAAAAGCTTCCAAACAAGGTAAACTGAAAAATGCATACTAAACCAAGTAACGCTTAGTCTAAGTGATCTTCAGAGGTCTAAGAGCACTACCGGTAGGAAATCAGCCTCCTTTCCAATGGAAACTGCTGCAACTATTGCCATTGCAGCATCCTTTTTGCTAGCTGGCCTGGTTGATTGTTTAATCTCCTCTACAGATCCTCTGAATGCTGGTTTAGCAATCAGCTAGCTGCAGGCACTTACCGTGAAGGGCCATGTTAAATCACTTGTGTTCCCTGATGAGCCTGGCATCCCACCACTCTGAAACTGTCTCCCCAGCATCCCGCTTTTTTTTTTTTTTTTTTGCATGGCAACCCAAAGTACTGCTTACTGCTGGTGTGTCACTAGATGAGCCAATATTTGCTCATTTTGTTTAATGTTGTTCTGTTATCATACTCCTAAAAACACAGCTATAGCCATTGGATTCATGGGGCCTGATTGTCACTTTAAGAAAAATGCCTTTGTGTCTCTGACGGCCTGAAAAGTAGGAGTAAATGACATACTGAGAGTGCCATAAAAGGGGCAGTTCAGTGTTTACAAGGAGTCATGTGCATAATGTGCAGCTGATATCATGGCTTAAAACAATATGGGAAAGCAGAAAAGGGAGCAATGAGATTTGAAAATTGTGTAAAACCTAATAGGACATAAAACGTCTTTGAAGAAAGAGCAAGACTTGTGATTGATTATCACAATAAAAGGTGTCAACAAGTGAGTATCAAAGTAGTAAACCTGAATAAACAGGGAATTGAAACCGTATATTACAACCTAGTGATAGTAAAATTTATTCAGTGATTATTCATTTGGCATCTTCAGCATCTACTATGCCAGAAGCAAAAGATGTTTTTATGATATCAAGTTGGATTAAGAGAAATTTTGTTCATCCTAAAGAAAGTCTCTTGTGGACATCACAATCCTGAAGAGTGGTGCTATTGGCCACAGGGGATTGTTATACACTACTGGAATGGGCTCCTGTGTAATGTATTAGCAGAGGCTTTAAATATATTACAGCAGTTTCTCTAGAGCAGATAGCATTTCATTTCCTCTGCTGTTTAATTGCAACAACTACTGCAACTGAAAATCCCTCATTAGATATTTATGTGGGACATCTTTAGAGTTTTCTGCTGTGTCGTGTATTTCACAAACAAATGAAGTCTGTAAGTACCTTTTGTAATGTGCTACATATTACAAACTTCAGCCACAAGTCTGAAGTGATGTAGCTATCACCTAGCTGAGGGTCCACCAACACATGAAGATAAAAGAGTAGCATCTGAGCACCATGTGCTCCTATTAAGATCTGCTTACCTCTGTTTTCCACTATCTCCACACCTGGTCTTGCTGTAGGCTACTTTACAGTGTATTCTATTTCAGCCCATTACAAGAACTGCAGTAGAAATAGGAAACTGGAGCTCTTTGTCCAAAACCAGTCTTGCTCTCATTGCAGCATGCAGGAAGGAGGCAGCAATGAATGTTGCCGGTCGTTCAATTTATTCCACAACCCATCTGAAATGCACTCCTGCATCAGCACTATCAAGGGAATTACTACTGCAAAATCAGCTTCCACCAACTCTTTCTGAATACCTGCTCAATTCCCTTGAAAGCTCTGCAGCTTAGCTCTACTCATCTTGCCACTGAGTATTTTTTTTACAGCAGACAGGCAGCCCCATTGATTTTGGTAGGACATCTCCTAGGATAAAACCCTCCCCAGTTTAAATAAAAGCAGCAGACTCTGTCTTTAAACATCTGGTGGCTGCTGGAATGGTTCTCTGATTACAAGCAAGCAATGCCAATGAATGTAAAATTACTTATCAGAAAAAAAAAAGGCAAATATTTGAAGAGTTACACTAGGGTTGGGGAAGGCATTTTGGAAAGATCACAAAGACAACATTGTCAAAAATTGATTTGCCTTATTCAAAGCACTAAGATATGTGATTGTAAGAAATTGCAAGATTTCAATTCCCCTATTCAGCTTAGAGTTTCTTTAGATTCTAATTACTGCAGCTTAGAAGAAAAGAAAGTAATTGACAGAGAAAAAGTGACCTTTTATGGAATCCTGGCAATCCAGTAAGGTTTGAGAGTGTTATTTTAGGAGTTTATTATATAAAATAATATTATTAGTATTTTCTATTAAATAATTAGAACAAAGTTCCTTTAACTGGTCAATGGATGTCACCACCTCTGACCTGCAGGGCCGCTTATGATCTTGGAAAATTGCGTGCTTCCATTTGGAGAGAAGAAATATTACATTATTATTAAAAGATGGCAACATGTCCTTGGACTTTGTGTTGAAGGTTTTGAAATGCATGATTCAACTAATCTTGTCACTTCATTGACATGCTGGAGGTGTGGAACTACTCACAAAGCTCCACCACTTCCAGGTTACCTGGAGCAGTTTGGAGGTAACCCAGCAATGCTGCAGGCTGGGGCTGCCTGTTCTGTGCTGTAGCTGGTTCCTGTGCCCCTGTGGGCTGTTTGTTCTGTGTATCTTAGGGAAGTGGAAATGGCAATGATGGATCGCTCAGCTGGTTACTTCCCATATAATGTAAGGAGGTCTTATGAAAAGAAACATGGTAAACCCAACTGATTAGGCTAACAGCAGGGCAAATGCTTTTCCCATAGAACAATCAAGAAAAAGAGCAAAGGAATACTAGAGTCATATAGATTTGAAAAGACATTGCAGGTTATGAAGCCCAACCATTAACCTAACACTGCCAAGTCACCAGTAAACTATGTCCCTAAATGCCACATCTACATGTCTTTTAAATATCTCTAGGCAAAGAGAAGCTGATTCCCAACTGTAGACCTGGCTCTGTGTGACTGGCAGTCTACTTCTTCAGCACCTGCTGGGAGGAGCAAGGAAAATGGGGACAGTCCCAAGAAACAGCTGTATGAGTCCTCCACTACATTCTGAGAATCCTATCAGTGGTCTGGCAGATGTTTCTCCTGCCTGTGTCCCTAAAGGATAGGAATGGGAGGAGGAATCAGACCCGTGGCCTTGCAGCTTTTTCCCTTCAGCCCAGCACTTCATTGCACATTGAAGTGGTTTTCAACCATAACTCACAGTTTAAAGGCTCCTTCAGCACAGTCAAGTTTCTGTGCCCAACAGATGGCTGTTGGGACCCTGGCCTGCTGCTGTCACACAATGAAGAGGTCATGGCAGGACAGATTCCAAAAGGCATTAAAGCACAGCTTGCTCCCTCACATATAGAGGAACTGACTTGTCAACAAGGACTTGCAGAGATATGTTAACCTCTGGACAGAAGGCATTTTATTGCCATTGGACAGGAGACTTTTCCCCCATTATGTGTTACATGGCTGGAATCCTGCTTCTGTTGCTGCAATGGCAAAGTTTGGTATCTTGTTCAATAAAGAAGCACAGACTGTTCTGGAGACTTCACCTCTAAACCCATGAAATGAACACTTCCAATACCAGCCATATACCCAAATCAGCAGAGTGACATGGGCTTTTTAGATGCATTTGAAATTCATATCCAGGTTCTTTAGTTTCAACTCATCTTAAGTTCTAATGTATAACTTAATAGACTAACATATCCTCCTCTGTCTTTCCTTTGATAAAACAATTTTTAAAAAGTTAAAGAATGCCTGATTGAATCAGGCATGAGCTTCCCATGGGATAAAATCATCAGCATTCTGCTAGTGCTGTGAAGGAAAATGCGCCAGTTACCATTGCAATGATTTAATCTTGCAACATTGGGAAAAGGATCAGCAGCATGTATGCCACAGTAAAATTAATAGGAAACCCAAAGCTTAGAAATACAAGACCTTTGGTTAAATAAAGAGGAATTTACTTTTTCCTTTCTGCATAATCTTGGAGATTTTTTTTGACAAGAGAGAGTTTTGTATTTTTTGGATAATAGGAGTTGATGAGGTGTAAGAAGTTAAAAGGAAAATCTCACTGTTTCCATTCATTTAGCAAAGCCCTGCATTAGCTGAGAAATCAGCCTGTTACGTCTGCTTCTCTATCATCTGTTTGCAGAAGTTTGTTACTTAATTCCCATTCGTATGGCTTCTGTGGAGAATAACAGGCTGATGACATTTCCATTAATCATAATCTTCCCTGTCTGTGACAACCTGCCAGTAGACCTTTTGAAAATAAACTTGCAGAATAAATTTTTTTAAAGAAGAATTTTTCTTACCCTCATGGAGAAGGGAAAACTGACAAAATAAATACATGAGCACATTTCACAAATGAAAAAATTCTTCCGGATTTATTACCATTTCTCTCTCAACACTTTATATGCTATTTCATTGCCCAGGAAATTGTTATTGACATAACTCTACTTGTTTTCCTTTATTCCCTTTCGGCATTGCAGGACTTCTATAAATAGGACTCCTATTGCCTCTTTAACATTCTAGCAAGTAGGACACCTTAAGTTTCCATGGACTGATTTGAGTATCAAGCATCAATAGAAGTGCAAGTAAAATCATGCCCATGTGGGTGTGCATGCATAGAGAGAATTCTGTGTAGGGCAAGAAAACAGGAAACGTTAAGATATCAAGCCATTGCTGCTACCCATCTTATGTGTAACACATTCTAATAATTATGACCATTTCAATCCAGTTAACATACCAGTAATGGAATGGGAAATGGAAGAGTGAATTGGAAAGAATGTGAGAGGGCTTGGAGGGTTTGCTGTGAGCAATGAGCTCACAGGAGCCAGCACCAGCAACTGAACCTAGGTCATGGCAGGTGTAAATCTTAGGTGGAAGCCACTGAAGCCCAAAGAAATACTGAAAGCTAGAGACAAAACCACAAGCAGACATCACTGACAAACAAAGAAAAAGTCAAAGGCGGTCTCATCCACAGTGACAGCTTTTGTGAAAACTCAATCAAAGCTGCACTAGTGTCAGCACCATTTATTCACGGCAACAAAAGGCAGGATGTTGAACTACGTGGAAATAGCCTATCCTGTAAACAGCTGCAATATCATCAAGAAGAAGAAATTCAAGTTTCTGTCAGCTATGGCATGCTGCCAGCTTAAAGTCAGGAAGAATATCCCTGGATAGGTAAAATGAAGAGCTCTTTCATTAGCATGGTGATTTAAACTACCATGTCTAAGGAAAAAGTGCTTTGCTCCTTCATGAAAACCAACCTGCAGTTGATTTTCTTTCCCTTAGAAGTAATATAAAAGTCAAAGACAGTTGCTTTACAAACACTTAGGCAGTATTAGCATTGAAATGTATTTCTTTCAGAGAACTTTGATTCCATTCCTTCTGCAGTGGGTATGAAACTCACACCCACCTCACACCCCCAAGGTCTATCTGACATCTTCACACAATGTACAGTATAATCACTCTGTACTTCCACTACAGAAGGTGGCCAACCGCGTGACTGGTAACCATAGCAGCTGCAAGAGCCCAAAAAAAATTTCCAGTGCTGAATGTATGCACAAGTCTGGTGCTTTAGCACCACTTTATCTGCCATGAACAGCATCAATGGGTATGCCTCAAAATGTCCTGGTGTTTGATGAGGAAAGAGATGCTGTTCATCACCACATGGAAAACAGCATGTCTTGCACAGAAGAATGTTTTCTGTCAGTCTCTTGATATTTGTAGTGTCTAGAGATTTTTGTCTGAAGCTGTAATCTCAGGCATTCAAGCTAGGATTTCTGTTTCTTGTATGGGAAAATTTGGTCCTGGAGAGTTTCCATGCTGGAATCACTGGTCTTTTTCCTGTCATGTGCTGAGTGTTGCCTGCCAGGGACAAAGAAGGAATGACAGGCAGTAACATCTTTCCCAGTACAATTCACAAAACAGAGTATCACAATACCATTAACTGTCTCAATGTTATTAACTCTTTCAGATTGAATAAGTGAACAGATGGGTATGACATTTTTCCCTTTCCTCTCCCTAATGGTAACTTTCAAGCTGATCTGAAGCTTGGGAGAATGTAATTCCTTGGAGAAGGCTGCAGCAGGAGGTGGCTATCCTCCTAGAGTATCCCACCTTACGGGATCTACCTCCCCAGCACAGCCCTTCTCAAGAATCTACAGACCCTTGGTGACCTGCTACATGCAGGAGCTTATCTGTCACCTTCTCTCTCCATTTCTGGAGGAGGACATTATGGATGTACCAGCACACCAGTGCTATACAGGCAGAGTGGAGGGAAGAAGTGGAGTAAAAGCAAGAGCAAAAGCAAGCCAAGCAGTTAGGAACTAAGGCAGTTGCTATACACATTTTGCCAGAATATCCTCTTAGTTTCGGTTAAAATTTATTACTGAGGGCATTTAGAAGCCTGTTAATACTGCAGTGCTGGTATACACATCAACTATCAAGAGCATTCAGCTCCCGACAGTATGTCACACTTGGACATAATCCAAAGCCAGTGACAGTCTAAGAGCTGTGAGTTATAAAGCCAATCCCTGCATGTTTATTTGTACTAGAAAGCTCACATTTCAGCTCAAAGCCCAAAAGCAAGATATACCTCAACATACAACAAATTATAGATGAGTCATGAAGTCTGAGTTCAAGTCTTTCGGACTTCAGCACAAAAAGCTATCACCTAAGCAAGCAGCTGCTTGGCTGAAGATTTCCTTTGTATTATGTTTCTTTAAAGAGTACTGCCTCTAAGAATATCAGGAGCCTCAGAAAATACAGTCCTATTATTTTCAATACATTTTGTTTGCACAGAGGAAACAGCAAGTGTGGACTAGTTACCAAAAAATCTAACACAAAATTTAATGCTGCAAATACATCTTGGCAGAAATCTAGAGTATTTGGGTAACATCTTTACAGGACAGTCTTGTATTGCTTTCTTATAAAACAATGCAGATGCATAAGGACATTTGGCCAACTCAGAGAACAGCTGATCTGCACAACTCCAGAAATAAAAGCACAAGTTGCTGCGGTTTTGGTCAAAGTACTGCAGCTATTAGTTGCAATAAATATTAATCTTTGCAGATAAGCATAGGAAAAGCTTACCAGATGCAACCTCTCCTTTGGTTTGCAGCCTCCTCCACCAACATGAGCCATAATTTGCTCTCAGGAGACTCAGAAGTGTTCAGGAAAATGTAAAGAAGATGTACATTGCCTCCTTCGTTCATAAAAACAAAAGGATAGGCTCCCCACAAAACTCCTTCCTTGTTAAGCAGAGCAGCGCAAGGAAAAATGAACAAGGAATATCGAGCTGGAATGGGCTACTTGAAGAACCCAACACACAGGTTTCACAGACACCTCATTATTTAATCCTCTTCCTGGAGTAATTGGCTGAGAAGTGGTTTCATCCATTGCTCACACTGGAGCTCCCTCAGAGCCTCACCTGAGCAACTCATCTATACTCTTCGAAGGATCCCTCTCTTAGGCAGAGCACTCGTCATGCCAGACCCTACCTAGTGTGTTAAAGCTTGGGATGGTGACAACCCACAGTGCTAGGGATGAAATTTTCATTGTGTTGTTACCAAATAATTTTCATTATTTCTGTAGAATAATAATTGGCCTGTAGCACCAGTATTTTTATATAGCTATGAATTACTATACCATTAAGCTGAATTGGGGGAGGTTTAGTTTGGATGTCAGGGAAAGGTTCTTCACCCAGAGCGTGGTTGAGCACTGGAACAGACTCCCCAGGGCAGTGGCCACAGCACTAAATCTGACAGAGTTCAAGCAGCATTTGGTCAATGCTCTCAGGCACTGGATGTCACTCTCTGGGGTGTCTTGTGCAGGGCCAGGAGCTGGACTCGGTGAACCCTGTGTGTCTCTTCCAGCTCAGCATGTTCTATGATTCTATGAAAAGTTTGCTTACCTTAACTTACTACATGTTTCCATGACTCTCTTGTAAGAGAGCTTTTATTTCCACAGACCAACAGTCTCTCAGTTTGTTTTTAATTTTGGAGAAAAGAATTAACTTAGCATACCATCTTTCCTAAGAAATTTAGCCAAACCAAAGTCCTTTATTAAAATTACATTTCCAGTCAAGAGAATTATAAATATGTCTCTTGTAGCCAGACATTTTCTATTAAGTCATGACTGCCTTTATTCTTCTGTCTTCCACATAGAGCAATAATTATTGGGACAATAAAAAAATAGGTAAAGTTTTGCCCTTTATTTAAAAAGTTTATTACTGTGCTGATACTTCTTCAAAATCAAACAAAATTTCTTGTAAAACTACACCTATTTTAAATATTTCTTGGTATAAGCAGTATCACTGTGCAGTTTGCATGTAGTTAGACAAAACTGATAAAAACATGCTTACATGAGCTCTGATAACATTCCTAAATTCATTTAAAAGAGATTTCTTTATGTCTGAAAAATTATATTCAAAAGTAATTACTTCCCTTGTAGCATTCAGTTTACCTTGCTATTGAATATGGTCTTCAAATATTAGTATATTACACATTTGGAGAGGAATATTGGTATATTACACATTTGGTGAAGTAATTGCTAATATAGTGAGAAGTGATCATCATTCATCTTACACTACAGCTTTGCTTTAAAAAGGTAATCTACATAATAAAAATTGTGTGAGAGGTTCAGATATTTTATAATTTGGTTGGTTATGAATAATGAGTGGGCTTTCTTTTTGTAACATATTAAAGCAGCCATGGGAAATTATGGCACCATGCCTTTCTTTAATTTGATGTTGCTGGGAAAGTGTGTGGCAGTTGGCTTAGCATCAATTTTTTAGCACTCCAAAGATTCAAAAGATACAGATGCGCTTTTTAGAAGAGCCATAAGAAATGCCTGACTCTTCACGTGCTTGTTGCCATTGCAAGAGGAAGCCTCGGCAGTCCAAAGTGGAGAACCACTGCATCTGATATCAGGTTTGGAGCATCTGACCCTCCCTTGGTTGCTGTAATCATTAAGCTGCTCTTTTTGTGCATCTTTTCTTCCCATACATGCTCAGCAATAAAATGTAGCAGGCTGTTAAGGACGAAGAGCAATGGAAACAATTTGTGCTCTTTGATTTGTAATTGGGATAAACCATTTGCACCTGTAACTCACTTGGATGCAATGTCTCACACAGATCATATCGTTGAGTTTGACTCAAGCACCAGCTCTGAGTAAGACAAGTGGGCTTGAGCCACTCTCGTCAGAGGAAAGAGCCAGAAACAAAACTGGTATACCCTGAGTGCACAGAAACTGCCTAAAGCCTGCCATGATTCCTCTTTGTACAGCTCATCATGAGCAGGGTGTGGAGGTTTCCATTTGATTGGCAAGATTTCAGAGGTTATTCATTCCTTTAAATACAGCACCACCTGGGAACTAAAGCAACAGAAAGTTTTACAATGGCTGTAAGAGCCTCATAATATTTACAAAAAAATTAATAAAATTTCAGAGAATTTGTTGTTTTTTTTAAAATCTGTGAACCCTTAGAAAAAAAATCAGAAATTGGTTTACCTCTGGCTCCAGTTACCATATATGAAGGTTAGGAAGTTGAACTCCGCTCAGTCTTCCTTTCACTTGAAGGATTAGGCTTCAATTACACGCTGCAAATAAGTTAATCATTACTCTGTTTCTCTTTGATCTTGATTATCAGCTATTGATTGCATTGCTTTTACAGTCCATCCTCTTCAGCTCTCCGAGTCATATTTTCTTCCTTCTGTGGGTGTGTTCCCCTTCCTTCTCCCTTTCTTACACTGCAGGAAGATTTGCACATTGTTAATATTATTTTTATCACATTTCTCCTTGCTCCCATTTTTAAAATAATTTTTGCCATGCAAAAACTCTTTTACAAGCTCCTTGTTCCCAGATCATTGATCCAATTACCCTAATTCCATTCCCATCACCAAGAGCAATGAGGAGGGTAGAGCGGTGGTGGTGATGCAGAGGTTCCTAGAGACTTCCTTAATCTCTCAGCCGTGCAGAGTGGTTTAGAGGCCCTGAGGTCAATACATGCAGCCACCTTCCTTGGGTCTGGGCCAGGAAGGAGCAGTACACAGGATCCCCAGTACCTGCTGCTGCATGCCAAGAGGAAAGCATGATGAGCAGGAAGCTGAATAACCCCTCCAGAGCCAGGGAAAAGGCTCAGGCACTACCTCTCCAACAGCAGGGTGTTCAGTCATACCCCCAGTTGGCCTTTGCTGTGAGTGGGCTGTAGAGTGGAAAGTTTCAGGCATCTTCTTCCTGACCTCCCTGCTCACATGAAGAAAGGCAGGATGGAGCCGACAGAAGGACCAAACACTGTTTTCACTGTACAAGGACATAACACTGGCCTGGGTTTCTCAACAGTCAAATATTTGCCTGGTGGGGTGCCTCCAAAGCTGTTTCCAGCAGCTGAGCTAGACTGCTTCCTGCAGCCACAGAGCTCTGCTCCTCCTCTAGCCCATCCCTCCTCTCACACAACACGCCAGAGAGTATTTAAACATCCACACAGAACCTCATGTGTGAGATTTCATCCAAAATACACCCTTCTACCACCCACTCAGAGGAAACTCATTTTATTTGTCTAACAAGAACAAAGGGCCAAGCGGGTTAACCCTGCCAAGCTTACTGCTGGGAATCCAGACTTTCACATCTCATTTATAACACCCAAATCCACCCATTCAGCTAATCCTTACACAACACTGATAAATCAGCCCATCTCAGAGGCATCACAGGAACAATTATTTTACATTTACCACTTGATTAAAAAGAAAAAAGAAAATGAGAAATGAAAAAAGAAAAAAGAAAAAAAAAAAAAAAAGAAAAAAGAAAAAACAGCCAGTGAAGAGAGGCAGAAGAGGCGGGGACCCCTTTTCTTCTTCGCATTCCAGGAAGGTTTATTCCAGCAGGTGCCAGGATATATAAAGCAAGATGTATCAGGTTAGCACACTCATGCCCTGTCCATATTATTAATTATACAGCCAACACATTCCAATTTAAGGAATACAAATAATAAAGAGATGACTTTTGTGTTGTTAGATCAGAAAAAAACAACTTGCAGAGAGGTATGAAAGAAAATGCCAGGCAAGTTAGTTTAAGTTGAACATACGGTTGCATGTGCACTGTAATGCTATGGAAATAATTTTTCCTCAGTTGGAAAACCAATATATCCCTGAGATTTAAAGCAGGGTGTCAGAAGCACTGCAGTAGAGGAAGAACTGTGGGGAGTAGGGCATGGGGGGCTGGCAGACCTGTCATCAGCACGCTGCCTACTGCCCCAGGGGTGCCAGCCATCACTCAACAAAGTCTCCACCTGGAAAGATCAGGTAAAAATGCTGCCACTTCACCTATCTTTTTAGACCATGTGCCTACAGGTATCCCCAAACCCTATAATAATCTCCTGAACTTTTAATCATCTGTGACACAAACACATTAGCTTATGTAGCTCAGTGCTGAAAGCAGAGGTCTCTAGAATAATAGTTTCCAAATGCAAAGGGAAAAAATATGTGCTTCCAGAATGGATGATTTATTGCAGGTTAACAAAAAATGAAAGAATGGAGACAAGGAGTAAGATACAAATCAGGACCCAGAATAAACAATGCCTCTGTCTTGAATCAGCTCACAGCCCCATTGCTTGGCAGACAGGCAAGCAGGCTTTTCATTTTGAGGCTGCTGCACACAGAGCACACACTATTCCCACACAGAGATGGCTAAGACTCTAACTGTTCAATTTGCCAAGCCCCTCAAATAATCCTAAGTAAATACATTGCTTTCCAGAACCCCTATAAGGTCAAAAATTTCACAAAGCCTCCCTCGTTGTCCTACTGCTAGCTGATTTTCTTCCAGGAGAAAGCTCACAGCCACTCCAATAATTTTTTATCCAGCTGAACTTCAAAGGAGTTATTGATATTTATGTGTCCTTGGAACCAGTTCCCCAACTAGTGCACTTTAGGTATGATTTTTCCATGTGTACTGTATTTTAAAAGTTAGTACTGCACAGAAATTGTTTACAGAAGTAGAGTTGGGTGATAAGAGAAGAATTTGCAAATACGCTGCAATTGACAATCTTTTCCAGCCTTTTTCTTTTGTTTAGACAAATAGATGGGTAACAAGTATCAAAGAAAAAGAAAAACTTGCAGGTTTATATCAGCAGAATGAAGGCCGTGGTGTTACAGCTGCTCTGCTTCCAGCAGTTGCTGTGTCTACCAGTGCTGTGCCTGCACTTCTAATGGCACTTTAGGTATATATCCTTCCTTTATTCACTTTGCAGCAAAGTGGCTTTAAATCCACGTTTTTTAATTGTACACACAAAAAAAGTGAGAGTAGTTCTCACTTCTGTGCCGCTGATTGCTTCCAGCTCCCTGCCCATCTGCTTGGCTTTGGCCTGAGTAGGTTAGAGCACAAATTGTGTCTGTGGGTCCCTTTGTCATTCCCTGGTATACTACAGATCTAAGCTTCTGGTGTAGTAATGAGCCCATTTTGGTCACAAGGCATTTGCAAGCATGTAGGGTCATAGAGGAGCCCAGTTCAAAACTGAGAAGCAGATCCTCCTGAAGAAAGCATTACAGCATCACATTCCCTCCAGAATGGATGCTAATACGGGAGCCTAAATTGAAATCTGACTGAAACTTTCCTGTTGTTTAGGGATGCTTGCAGATAGGATTTTTGCATAGTCTGTTAGGGAGACAGGATGCACTTCCTTACCAAGAAGAAAACAACCTGAGAACGTAATCAGCAGGGGGGCAAGGTTGCCTTAAAATTTCTGGTAAATTCATTTTGATGCTTGAAGAAACACAAATTCATCTCTCCTGAAGGAACTTATCTGTTAGGATTGCATATCTACTTCTTATGCTCCCTCCCATGGGAAGAAATGTGGTGCTTCTTTTCTTCCCTCATCCTGAGGATATCTTCATTATGTTCAACTAAGAGCTTGGCATTACATGACGATGTTGCTAATGAAAACCTCCAGGCTCCAAAGGGCTGAGTCTCAAGAGCTCTATGATTAAATACAATAATTTGCAGTTCTGCAGTACCTTCCATCTGAAGATCTCAACTGTTTGTACAGATTCCTGTGAATTAAACTCAGTCTCTCACATGTGAGCTATTTGTGATAAATACCAAATACCCTGGTAGCAAGGACACTTTCCCAAGAGGTCACAGACAGTTTTGAGCATTTCTGACTGGGGTGAAAACTGACCCCAGGAGCCCAGTGTTTTGCAAAGGTTGGCTCTGCAGCAGCACGAGCTCCCAACTTGCCTTCTGGCAGTTTGGAAAAGAAAAGGATGACCTTCTCTCAACTCTTAAAGGGAAAGCCATACATAATGGATCCCAAACAGATGAATATGCCTCCTGGAAGACTCCCAAAGAAGTGGATTTAAGGCTTATGTATCATCAGCATTTCTCGGCTGGTTCTTGGCCAGTTCATCAAAGGCTGAACATAGGAAGCTCCATCCTATTCCATCTAAGTCACATTAGAAAGAAAATTTAATTCTGGCCTTGTGCTGCGTGTAGGAGGCTCATGCCTAACATAGGGCTCTACATTTTATGCAGTCCATTTGATGTCATCCTCCATGATTAAATAATTATAGAAAAGTTACAGAATGGCCTGACAAGGCATGCTTCTTCTCTTTTTTTTTGTGTCTTCTGTTCCAACCACTGCTTCTCCACTGCCAGAAAATGTGATAATTGGCAAAATATTTCCAGATGAGAATGTACAAAAGTTGTTAGGTGTCCAGCAAGAGTCAACCCACTACACCCACTAGTCTGTAGGCTGTGGAAAAGTCCAGAGAAGCAGAATCACAGAATTTAGTGGGGTAGCATTGATTAACAGCAGGTTGTTAAGCAATACAATGAATTGATAAAATAGACATCAGTCACAAAGGCTGTTTCTGCATTCTTTCTAGCACTGTTTGATAAGTGCTAGAGGCAAATTAAAAAAAATTCTTACAGCAAGGTGGGAAGAGAAACACATGGTTGAGACAGGGCAGCTGATGAAATCCTGCTGGAGGGGGAGGTCTGAGACATGTGCATGTCCAGGCAGCTGGAGGGAAATGCATTCACCCAGCCAATGAGAAAGACTATCCAAAGGTCAGGGGGTAGCTAAGCAACAGAAAGGAAAAAGCCTTCACCACTTCCAGCTGGAAATAAAGAAAAAAATAATAATAATAATAATAAAAAATCTGGTATTTAATCAGAGTACCGTCCAGTGGGTAGGCAGCAAAGCTATGGGAGCAGGCTGTGTCTAGCTTTACTCTATTTGCGGAGTTGCTATGTGGCATTAGCCAAATGAACTATTTTTTTGCCTCAGTTTCTCCATTTAAAAAGTGCCACAATCTGAATAATTGTAACACCTTAACCACAATAGTGGGGCTGGGAGGTCTCTGTCTCTACACCTCTTTAAGACCCTAAGATAAAAGAAGCTGTAGAAGTTCAGACTAACACAGTTATTTTCTGTTTATTTCCAGTAGGTAGACGCACAGTAGGACATTTTGACATGTGTTAGTGTAGGTGGAAATGACTCATTTGGAAATGACTGGAAGCTAACTGCTGTAGACTGGCTGCTGCTATAGTCCTAAATAAATTCCATAAAACAGATCTTGAAAATGAAGTAAATGCTGCTGCTTTGTTACTAATTAACTTAATATTTAACATGTGTACGTCTTGATTTATACACATGTGAACATACATATGCTCCCTATATTATATACATTCTTTAAATTACTTGTAAAATGAACAGTGCCAAAGACGAATTCAGTGCTTATTTCCCAATTGTATTTACCAACACCATAAGATGACCTAGAAAATACCATACAGAAATTTCTTGAACATTTCCTACCAGCTTTTTAAGAGTCTTGTTATATCCAGAAAGGGTTTTAGCATCATATGTATTGTAACTGAACAAAAATGTAAGTGACAAAACTAAGGCTCAGACTAAGACTAGAAAAGCTAAAGAATTAAGATTAGAGTTTTACTCCAATTTCATCAGAGATTCTCCGACTTCTCGAGGAAAAGAGGAGAGACTGGTGAGGTCACAGCTGGGATGAGCTCCTGTGAATTGCTGTACTAAACAAAAAGCTCAATGCCACTCCTCAGGACATTTCCACTTCCTTACTTCTGCATGGTGCTTATGCACACATTTTACAAGGTAGTTATCAAGTACTTACGGGCTGAATTTGTACCTTTCTCCTTAGGGCAGGGGTGCATTTACTTTGGGTCTGCCTTTTTAGAGCACTCGTGTTTTGTGGCTGTGTCTTTATTATCGCTTCCAGCTTGGGCCTTGGTCCATACTTTCTTCAGGTGGTAGATGCTGATAGTTGGTATATCAGTAGCAGAGTCTTCTTTACATGTTCACTGGATTTTATCCCAACCAAACAGACATTTTAAGCATACTTACATCAACTACTACCACTATGCCTAATCTTCTTTTACCAATAGCAGAAATAAACTTATATCCTATATCCTTACTATGTTATTAATCATTTAGCGCACATCTTGCGAAAAGCCAATTTTATAATACACATTTATAACAGGGAACGAACAGAGCAGGGCACAGCAGATTTCTGCTCACATCCCCGGCACACATCTTCTCCTGCCCGCTCCCACACACCGAACTGCAGGCAGATACTAAAGCGACTGCTAAGAGACAGCTAGTCAGAGATGCACTGATTTATGTCACCCCTAACGCTGGCAGAAGCAAACTTGGAGGTGGAGTCAAGGACGTTGCAGTGGCAGCATCTCAATAGAAGATTTAAAAATCAGGGTTTCATGTTTCTGTAAATTTAAACAACCTAATTAGTCAAGAGGCTGTGAGAGTTTTCCCCGTAGAAAAGGACTGTAAATGCAAAGCCCTGCTTCAGGGCCTGAGTTAGGCATCTGGTGAAATAACAAATCTCCCCTTACAGAGTGTCAGCGGGTTAAAATACTGAGGAGTGCCTCCAGATAAAGCTGCTAAACTCTACTCCAAGCTACCTCTTGCTGCAGATCCTAGGGGAGTTCACTGAACAGACCTTCTGCCACTGTCCTTGCCAGAAAGGAAAATGAATTGTTAACTGTAAGACTACAGTTATATTTTCTGTTTCACACTCATCCACCTTCACAGTCCTTCATGCGTGCCATTAAAGATTCACTTGCCTTGCAAAGGATCTCAGAGTATAGAGCTGGGATTATGTTTGTATTTTGAATTTACCATTAATAATTTTGTAGTTTCAAGTTCCATAGTGTCTAGAAGTCAGTTATTCAGCATGCTTAGAAACACAGATTATAGAGTAGCAAGAGGCACCCAATTTCCAGCCTGTGTCAATGGAAAGTATTAATTTCTTTAATTTCTTTCTTACACCAAAGTTTGCTGTAAGCTTTCAACTCCCAAGCACTTTGAGAAGAAAGGAATGGATGCACACAACAGGTTTGAGATCCACCCTCAAGGCCATGTAATCACCCTAGAGGCCATGTAATCACCAAAACCAGAGCCAGCCTTGAATGCTCCCTGACCTGAAGAACCACCCAACAGAAAGCTTGTGACTGTCTGTTCCACATAACTACGTTTCCAAGTATTTTCTGTAGCCAAGAGGTCACTCCCATTTCGGCATGTGGACTGACCCACCCAGAGCTGTGAGAGTGGGGGGCAGCTGGGCATATGAGTATGTGACTTGCTAAAATAAGACATAAGCCCTTGAAAACAGCTTAATATAATCTTGCAGGGGGTTGGTCAAACCTTCTAATGAGAAACTCTTATTTTCCCTTGTGTCTGGCTAGGATTGTGCTGTTACTAATAATGAAAAAAAGATCTTCTTCCTTCATTGATTTGTACTTGTGCTTAGCATCCAAACAGATGAGATTTCAGGCAGCAACACCGTTTCCCCAGCCTACATTTGCTGCTTCTTCAGGAAAGTACATGCGGATGATCAGGGAGGAAAAAGTGTTTTTCTCTCCAATGGTGTGTGAGGGATAAAGAGAGAAACAATTTAGAAACAAAACTATCCCCAGCTGTAAAGCAAAGGTTAGTACTGAGAAAAGGCAAAGTGAAGAGAAATTGCTAAACTCCTGCTGAAAATAATGAAAAACACCTGTGATGTAGCTCCCCAAGGAGGGTAATTAAGTGAGAAAGATTGGTGCTTATTGGAACTTACAGACTCTCAGCAAAATGTAAAGTATTATTTCTCACATGACTTATTTGCTTGCTATTTTAGGAAAACATATTTTTCCTTTGTTATACTGATTAGATGACAAAATTGATTGACTTCCCATGTTACTTTGAGTGACTCACAGATACTCCTAAATAGGTATTCACTAGATTATTTACACCTTCTGCACATCATTGCCTAAAAAACTCATTCTTGTGTTCATCTGTTTGTTCAACCTGCCACAGGAGTACAAATCTCTTTTCTTGTACAAATACAAATATGCAATCATTATAACACTTCTTTTTTTTTTCTTTTACTTTAGGCCTCTTACTTTAAGTTTCTCCCATCTAAATTGGTGGTATTTACCTATCTCACAGGCTGTTCAAATAATTTTGAGCATATGCAGGGTTCTTTGCAAATACAGAAAATGACAGTCTCAACCCTGGGGAGTGTAATATAGAAAGAATTAAAACAACAGAGAAGAGAAAAAGGACAATGTGCAAGTACACAGAGCAATCATACTGCTAATGCATAACTTACTGGCTTGTTCTGTAATGTTTGCAACATTTGGCAATACTTTTTTTTCAGTTCACTGTACTGCTTTATTAGCTGATGCTTCCCTTGTCTCTGTAATCCATGGCAATGTACCTAAAACCCATGGTACATGATGAGTAAGACAAAGGACTGGCTGATGTCATGGTTACAGGTGGATGAACATCAAGCTGCACAAACAGATACTGTCCCAATCTGAGACACAGATCTCGCATGTGACATTAGCTCAAGTTACTCAGACTTTTCAGAGATGGTCAGTAATTCATTATTTTCCAGATGCCTGAATTGAGGCTTTGAGATTACAGGAGTTCCTGAAGAACTAAAGGCAAAGCAAGCAAGAATTAGAGCATGCAAAGGGCTGTGTGTCACCAAGAGCTGTGGAATACTCAGTTCCACTCTAATATTGGACACTTGAGTGCCTTCAGCTTCTGCTCTCCATTCTTCAGTGCTACATTCATGAAACACAGGTAGTACCCTGCCATCTCCAAGGGGAAGGAGGAAAACAGATGAGTTAGTATTTGTGAGGCACACAGTTACTATAGCAATAAGCAGCACAGAAAAATTCATGAGGAAAGTAATTGCCTTCCATGCAGATAGTATGCAGTTAGTAAGGCACAGAGACACACTCTGAACAATGAAGGAAAAAACCACTGAGCAGCTACTCCTTAAATGAGTATCATCCATCTTGTTCATGGGGTGCAGCAAGGCCCTGTGGAGTCCTGTGTGACCACAGAATTAACAGTGGCCCTTTATCACACACACACACACACACACACACACACACACACACACACACACACACGGGCATTCTTAACCCTGCTATTTCCAACCATTGAAGGCCTGACTTTGAAATCTTGCTGGTGAGGCCAGAGAGAGCGCAGTATGTAATTATTCAGATTATAAAAGTAGAAATTCCCTGTTGTAGCCTCAGGCTGTTACACATCATCTGTAACACTTAGGTTCCCCTACACAGACCTCGGTTACTTAGACCAAGGAAATAACTGACTGTGGTGGTGATCCCTCGCCCTGGTGATGTGGAGCAATGGGAAGGTGATTGCTTACAGAAGGATATCCTCTACCCATTTGTTCCTTCTGTCCCTTCTTTCCAAATTGTCTGTGCACTTCCTCGTCTCCTTCTCCTTGCCCAAATTTCTCTCAGAATTTAAGAGTGTTCCTATTGTCAGCTTCACCCATGTTTTGGCTAATGCCCAATTTCCCATCTAGGGAAGCTTGTACAATTTTGTTAGTCATCCCAATTTCTCAGCCAGTCTTTCTAGACAGTTTCTTAGTTGCCTCTCCTAAGCCATGGGAACACTGCTCTTGACTTCTTGTAAGCTCTGTCTTCATTGCTCTTAATAATTACCCTTTGCCAAGTCAGCTTCAGATTCCTCTTCCCCATCTCCTCTGATTCAGTTTTCATGACCACCCATTTGTTTCTATTTTCAGAAGATGAAGATTCTCCTATGAAGTCAATTGTAGCAGTCCTGGCTAACAAAAATATTTGGTACTGTGAGATGAATTAAAAGTCACAGGTAGTAGTAGCATTGCAGACTTTGACAAACATATTTTTACATGCTAAAAATACAAAAATAAATACTGAGATCAACTCCTGTTACAGAGTATTGTTGTAAGTGCTCCATTATGGCAGTTTTCTGTGATTATTTTTGGTAGGATGCTTTGCATGTTCTAAGTGTGACGAAAATTGCTGCAGGCATTCAGGTAATTAGCTCTGCATGGCTTTTCTTAAAGACCGTTTCAAGGAAAAAAAGAACATTTTACTAGAAACTGCAACTACATTTGGGTTTATGGCGTTTCCTAACAGCCCCTGATTTGTCTCCTAAGACCAGGCTGGCAGTGATGTGAAAGGGGGAAAAGTGTCCTTGTGACCCAGTCGTTCCTTCCACCTTCGGGACAAACCCATAAGAAGGTGAGGGTGCCAGAAAAGGCCACTGTCTTACTGCCAGGAAGGGAGGCTTAGCAAAGGGCAAGCACAGGGTGATTCTTCCCAGAACACTCTCTAGAAAAATGCAGCTTAAGGACTCCTTCAACTTTGCTGTACTCACATCCACTCTTGACAGACCTTTCTGCCACAAATATAGCCACGAAATTGGATTTTGTTTGGTTGGGGTTTTTTTTTTCCATGTATTATCTTTCTTTTTTTTAATCCAGATTTTTTTTAGCATCCAGGGCATACAGACCTCACAGCCACAGACTAATGTGCTACGGCAGAAAGCAGTGTTCTCTGTACTTTTTGAACATGCAGACTTGCTGGGCTTGATGCATCAATGTGCATGTTAAATGAATACAAAACTGTAAACTCAAGAACATAAGGGGAAGAGGGATGTAGGGACTGTAAACTGACCTGAAGAGCAATGAGAATGCTTACCACTGAGTAGTTCATTACAGAAATATAACAGAGAAAGAAGAGTACTTTTGAGTATAGAAACAATTTTCTGAGAATGCTTCCAGCTTTATTTGCATCCAGCACATTTAATCTGATGCCCTAGTTGGGGTGTTAGAGGAGCAGCCTCCAGAGTTTCATGTAACCATTCCAGCTGCCAAATTAATTTTTTCAGTTTACAGCTAACAATCCGTCATATACTACCCAGTGTTTAACTTCTTTTGTTTAGATCATTTGGATAATTAAAGTACCACAAATTCCATGGTGTCAGCGGGTCTCAAACAGACCTCCTGCTGGCTCTGCAATCTCTTTCAGAGATCAAAAATTAAAATAATGAATAACACTAGAAAACGGAGCCCAAGTATCTCATATTTTATGTTTCATGCTTTCCTAATGACAAGGTCATACAGTCAGCAGTGTGATCAATGCAAATACAATATGCCTTTGGAAAAAGGCCAAAGTCTGCCTGTGGAAAGGGCAATCAAGGGAACTCTTTCGTAACAATACACTTCATGGTTAGATAGCAGAGATCCCAAAGCTCTTTCCCAAAAGGAACAAAACACCACTGCCTCAAGTTGCCAAGTTAAAAAGCAAGTCTATGGCAAGTCCCATTTGGGCATGATGTCCTATCCTTTGAATGCACATCTCTCTCATGCATACAACATTTGTGTCAGCATCATTTTCTCCGCCTCAGAAAGCCTATCCTCAGCAAATATCTGGAGCTAACAACTGTTCTGCATTTCGTTGACATGCACATGGCCGTGCTATGCCTGGCCAATCACTGCTATCTCTCCTAAGACACAGGCAGAAAAAAAAATAATTCCACAGATGTTAAATTGTCTCAGCTTGTCTAACCATTTAAAGTAATTAATTCTGGAGACTATTTTTGACTATGTCTACAAAAACATCATCATTTCTTTCTATTGCTTGTTCTTTGCTTATTGTATATATTGTATCTTTCCAAATCATTGCCAGGGCACAAATTCTGTGGCGCACAACACTCTGAGCAAGCAAACTCCCTGATTTACTTAGTCCCTTCTGTGGCTTTTCATGATTATGAGTTATTTTTTTGGTTATCCATGTGAAGAAGATTTTGGAAGTAGATAAGATTCACTAATTCAAAATGCACATAAACACACTTGATGACAAAAGTAAGGCTAGGGATGGATAAAACAATGATAAAACAAGGATGGATAAAATGATGAAAAATAAAAAGCTAGAGAAAAGTCTAACAGAACTCTGAAAAGTCTTTGGAAGAAAACGAGGAGTTTATGATCATTTATAAGACTGAGCAAAGGAACATTAGAATAGACTCGAGCGGGGGTTGGGGTTTATAATTCTTGGATTAATATTAATAGAAATACACCAGCTCAGTACTTGGCTCTTTTTTTCTGTCCTTGTGGCACACAGGACCCACAAAGAACAGGAGGAAGCCAGAGCACTGCCCCTACACTCCAGCAGGACAGAGCTCAAGTTTAATATACTCTTGTGACCTTAAAATAGAGATTCAATATAAAAGCATGGTAGAGTTGGTGAGTAAATGGAACTGCCCATGTATACAATATTTGTAATCACATCTGCACAGCCCTGCCTCTATTGCTGTCCACAGGCCACTGGAGTGCAATTACACATTTGCACGCTACAGCAGTCGATGCGCTTGCTCCCTAAGGACAGGCTCCAAAGTCCAACATTTTCACAGCTTTGTTGACCCCAGGGCCAACCAGCTGCGTGCCTGTGCAGCCCAGGCTCTCAGGGGCTCTAGGGTGAGCTGATCCCAGCTCCCAGCCTCAACCACAGCTGTTACCACCGCCCTCACTACAGGGAGCTGGCAGCAAGCAGCTGGGGCAGCATGTCTCCCAAATCTCCAACCATCCAGGGCTTTTAGGAAGCTTCTCCTGTTTGCTCAGTCTCCTGCAAAATCAGGCATTAAGATGCCTGGACCACTTTCTCATCACAATTTCTAGCTGTGGGAATGTTATTCACCAGTTGTTCATCTCCTCTCAGGACTTCAGTGCTAGATGTTGTCACAAAAAAAGGGATTATGTGCTGTTTGCAATGCCTCACTAGTGCTCCCAGGAGACAGTACGCTCTGCTCTTTGTAGTTACTAAGTGATGAAACAGTTAGGGGCATCTACAAATAACCACTAATGCTGTTACAGACTTGGGGGAATGAAGCTGGGGAATGAGTGGTGTTTGCACTGTCATTTTAAGGTGAGTTCTGAAATCACATGTATTTAGTTGCATTGAACTTAAAATCTGCACTCTTTGCTCTCAGAGTCAGAAAGACAGACTACATAATGTGAATTCAGAAAACTCATACAGAGAAATTAAATGCAGATGATTCCCCTCTCTTTTAAAAGTCTCTCTTTTTTTTCTTTATGCTTTTTTTTTTAATGTTTGTATTTGCCTCTGCTGAAACTCATGTTCAGTGGATTATTCCCCTAAATGTCAGAAGTCTAAACTGTCCACCTAGTAAGGATGCAAAGGCCATAACTGATGGCAGAAAGGTAAATCACCATGACACTAGTAGTTTGTGGCCACAATACAGTACTCAACTTGAATAGTAAAAGAGAAGATGCAAAACCACTCTTATTTTGATAAGTGCTAGGATCTTGGAACTAATGAAAAAGTGTTTTTAAACATGGAAAAACTGAGATTTGAGTTCAATTTCTGTTTGATTCTCCTCACTGTTTTTTTCTGGAAAGCTAATTTCCAGTCTTTAGCTCCAACATTACTGGGATTTTTTTCTTGCATTACATGCTCTTTCATATGATTTCTTTTTCATATGGCTGTCTTCCTTCAGCTGTCTGCAAGCTGCAAAGCTGCTGAACCTAGTTCTCCCATCCCCATAGACAATGCAGGCTCAAATGCATCTCATAAAGTGGGAACTTGCAGCGTTCACTTAGGGCAATTATAGAAAGAGAACAGGACGAGATGGACCAGATAGGTCTAAAGTGTATTTACACACGTTTATAAATGTCTAAGGGAATCCCTTTGACCAGCCAACCATCAAGAGGCAGAAAAGCAACAAGAGACAGTTGTGTATGGAAATATGGTATAGTCTTTGAGTATGAAGGTTAAACAGACAGTGCTGATCCTTTCTGACCAATAGAAAAATAAAGAACTCAACAAAAAATATCTTTGCTCTAGCAGCTGTATCCATTTCTTTATTAGAAATAGCGATCTCTCAGGAAAGGTAACTAGGAGAAGTTTTGAGACACATGTAACTGCAGAATTAAAACAACAATCCCCCTCCCCACCATTTTCCTTGCATACCACAAAAGTCACCTTCCGAGGCCAGAGATGTTTCATGATGTTATGGCACATTCTCACTGTAAATGACTAATGTATGCAATATCGTGTCCAGCAGTCTCTAGCAGATTGCCATGCAGAGCACAATCCAGTAGGAGTTCACTCCATCGATCCATCTATCCATCCATCCATCCATCCTGTAGTGAAAGGCCATTTGAAAACTTGTAAATTCCATACCTGCAGTAGCAAGACATGCACTATACACACCTTATACAGGAATGTAAAGCCTGGACTGTAATACCAAGTCCATATATATGTGTTGCTTAACCCCAGTTGGAAACTAAACCACACACTGATCATTCCCCCACAATGGGATGGGGGAGAGAATTCGAAGGGTGAAAATGAGAAAACGGATGGGTTGAAATAAAGGCAGTTTAATAGGGAATGCAAAAGCTGCTGGTGTAAGCAAAGCAAAAGAAGGAATTGTTTCACCACTTCCCATGGGCAGGCAGGCACTCAGCCATCTCCAGGAAAGCAGGGCTTCATTATGTGTAATGGTTTCTTGGGAAGACAAATGCATCACTCTGAACGTACCCCCTGCCTCATTCACCCTACAGATTTACATGCTGTGCATGGTGTCATATCCTGTGGGATATGCCTGTGGTCAGCTGGGGTCAGCTCTCCCAGCTGTGTGCCCTCCCAACTTCTTGTATTTCTGAAGCCACTGGTGCCAGGGCAGGGTGGTACAAGAAGCAGAAAAGGCCTTGGCTTTGTGTGGGCACTGCTCATGAGTGGCCAAAACATGCCTGTATTACCAACACTGTTACCAGGACAAATCCAAAACCTGCACCCATGTACTGTGAAGGAAGTTAACTCTACTCCAGCCAAAAGTGGCATAACACATAAGGAGGTTGCAAGGCGAGGAGTGTATTAGCTCCATAGCAAGACCTCCTAAGTGAAGTAGAGGAGTGAGGAACATGCTCTCACCTTGAGCCAGCCCTCCTGACCACCACTGAGACAGTGAGACAGGCAAGCAGGGAAACCACAGCACGCTCGCAGCCAAACATCCTCCTTCACATGAGCTCCACAGCACCAACAGCATCTCATGCTGAAGGTACAGGAAGTTCAGTAAGCTATGTGGTTGAAATTCAATGCTGAATTGGCACAGTGAGCACTCCCACCTGGGTGCTTCTTGTAGCAGTTCACTGTGTTTCTGTCCTTGCAAGCCTTCCCTCCGCGTGCCTGTGTGCAACAGATCAGCTTCTCCTGTGGGTTTCACAGGAAGCTGGGTGTGGAAAACTCTTTGCTGGACATACTGAACCTCAAGTTACTGCTACTAGACCAAAGCATTCTTTTTTCTTTTTGGTGGAAAAATCCATTGGAGAAGTCCAGGAAAACTGTGTGGTTTCTGCAATATCTTTCTGTCTCACAATTTTGAACCTTTCTCCTGAGGCTCACAAGGCAGGTTTTCAGTGGAGTGCAATTGCCACAAGTTCTGCTTCTGGCCATTGCCTTTTTGGAGAATCATTTTAGGAGGAAAAATAAGGTGGTATTAATTTGAAGCAGATTCCCAGCTGGGGTCCACAAACAGGAGCCTATAGTTAGGCCCCCAGTCACCACAGCTCTTTCTTTCACTGGATGCCTTATGCTGCCCTGTAGGGGTAGGAAAAGGAAAGAGAGCTTCAAGAAGGTGGCTGAAGTCCAGGTCTCAGAGACTTAAAAATGCCTCATTTCAAATTGTGCCTAGCAATTTTGCATAAATTCAGAGTTTAGATCCTTCCTGTTGAGTGTTATTTTTCCACAATGCTGAAAAAAATGGGTGGCTGTAGAAGTGTCAGCCAGGTTTTCAATTTTGTGGGATATTTTTTCCCTTTACCTCATTTGAAAAACAGCAGTCACCAGAATAAATGGCTAATTCAGTCTTAAGAAATATCCATATATCCCCTGATTGATTTTTCAGGGAATTTTGTGTTGTTTGGATAGGCACAAAGCTGCAGTTTTGTACTATTAGTCCTGACATATATATAGCAATACACCCACCATGTACCATGAAATGCTTCTTTCTCATCACAAAGAGGACTGAGATGGAGGCTGAAAGGTACTGTTTTGCTGCTATATAATGTCCTGATGCATCCACAGCAGCTGAGTGCACCTTAGGTCTCCACATCTCAGGAAGGATGTAGCAGAGTTAGAGAGAGGCAGCTAGAACAACTAGAACAGGGTGGAGAAGCTGACTTAAAGAGACTAAAAAGGTTTGTGTTTCTATCTTTGGAGAGAAAATCAAGGTTGAATGTGATCAAGGCCTATAAAGCTATGTAGATAACTTCTCTCAGTGACCTGTTCCAGTGTCTCACCACCCTTATAGTAAAGAATTTCTTTATAATATGTAATCTAAATTTATACTCTTTCAGTTTAAAGCCATTTCCCCTTGTCTTATAGCAGACCCTTGTAAAAGGTCCACCTCCAACTCTTGTAGCCCAACTTAGGTACTGGAAGGTGCTATAAGAACTTCCCAGACCCTTCTCTTCTCCAGGATGAACAATCTCAGCTCTAAGCCTGTATTCACAGAAAAGGTTCTTCAGCTCCATGGCCTCCCTCTGGATCTGCTCCAACAGGTCCATGCCCTTCTCATGTTGGGGCCCCCCAAGCTGGATCAATTACTCTAAGTGGGGTGTCATGAGAGTGAAGTAGATGGGGAGAATCACCTCCCTTGACCTGCTGACACTTCTTTTGATACAGCCTGGGATATGGTTGTCTTTAATTTGCCTGGCACATTACCAGCCCATGTTGAGGTTCTTGTTAACCAGCATCCTCAAATCCTTGTCCTCAGGGCTGCTGTCAATCCATTCTCTTCCCAGTTTGTATTTGTCCATGTTTTAATGCCAATACTCTTAAGGCTTTTAAGTTTCCACCTCATAAAAATTTGCTTTGAATTCTTTTCCAATAAAAAACTACAAGAATAGATTTTAGCAGATGCCTCAACCAGTCTCTGTTCTTAATGAATATTAAATTAATTAAATATCAAGGCTCTTATAGTCAGGGAAAGAAGTAAGTGATATAGGTTACTGAGTAAAAAGAGATCCTTCAACAGTCAGACCTCACCTGAAATCCTGCAATTACACAAGGCAGGCTCTTTTGAAAAGTCTCAGAGGAACACACATAATTCTCAACACAAAAACATGCTTCCAGCAAATAAATTAGAGCCCCTCTGCTGCTGTTGCTGCACAGAAAGGGAAATAAATGTAACTCCTTTGGGGGTATTGGTGAGAAAAAACAAAAAAAGAACACCAAAGCAGATGGCCTTAGAGAGACTTTTAAACCAAACCCACGATCTCTATGAAGGTGTAAAATGAAAACCAGGAAAAAGTGAATCAGCAGGCCCTTGGGCCCATTGCTCTGCTGTTAAAGTAGTATCCAACTATATGCACTGCATAGCTGCAGTGTATCTGCACTGATTGACACATCTCTAGACTGTTATTTATTAGACTTTACTGCATTCTTTCTAATCACATTCTCAGCAAAAATCTGGGTTCTAAGTTGCTCTTATTCACTTGAGATACCCCTCTGTCTTGGGAGGGTACAAGCTGACCTTACCAACTTCATGCTACAGGGCAAAAGCTTGTCATTGTTACTTGTCTACAAAATATCATTCTTTGTTGTTGTCATGGTATTTCACCAGTTGCACAAGTAATTAGTTCCCTGTAGACATGGTATTGCCAACCCAAGCAATCTTTAATGGCTTAATTAACAGTCTTAGGACAAGATGCATGGTGTTCTTTGCTGTCTGAGCCATTGTGTTTTGCCTTCACTCATGTCGATGTTCAAAGAAACTTGGAAACAAGCAACTGAAAAGAAAAAAAAAGGGCAGACATTAAATGTATTGTTTCCAAGTCATATTCTATGGGAGGTTAAATGGAAACAGAGAGAAATGTAAACTTTTGGATCCAAATCAGAAAGCAGGATCAATCAGCACATTCAAAGGTGCATTGCTTTCAAAAATACAGATTGTATTCAATTCTTCATTACTATATGTCCTTCCCTAGATCATAAATAACTGCATGTTCAGTAAAGCTTTATCGCGACATATCTATATGTTTTGTTGTTATAGAGACTGCAAAATATTCCCCTAAAACTATTTTTAGCTTGCTATCCTCATGTTCATTACAAGGAGATTAAAACATGGCCCCCTCCTTCAGAAACAAATCAAAACAAATCAAGCTGGGGGTGGAACCCAAACCATGAGTCATACATACCCTTGCCTTCCTGACAGCATTGAATCCAATGTTCCACACTACTGCCTTAATAAGAGCTAAAAGTAGTTAATGTCCTTGCATTAGGTAGCATGATAATGAATTGCTGGCCAGTGTATTCCCAGCCCAGCAGAGAATCAGTTGCAGAAAAAAAATGAACAGACCCCTCACCTCCTTCATAAGCTCAGATGTCTGCTATCTATTCCAGATAATTCATCTTTATCTGCTGTAAAGTACACATCACCTGTATCCCACTCAGGAGCAGTAAACACTTATTCATTGTAAGGAAGAGGATGGTCTCTGGCAGATTAATTGCTCTGACTCTCCTCCTTCTCAAGTAAAACACAGTTTTCCATTTTTTTCTGGATATGTTTTTTCAGCATTTTACCCAACCCTTGGCAGAGAGACAAATGCCCTAGACACTCCTTAAAATCCCAACAGCAAGCTCCTCAGTTTATTTAGTATTTTGTTGGCTTGGGTTAAATAAATACAGTACTTTACAGACCTATGGTTTCAAGAAATTCACTCTGTGTTTTTGGTTTTTAACTATTTTGCTTAATTTCCTCCTTTTTTATTTTATCAAGCAAGTTACATAACACAAAACTTTCATGAAGATATTTCTGTTCTTGCCTTCTGCATTTTTGCAATACCTTCCCAGTGGCTGCAGTTTGAGTTACTTATGGTCACACTATTCACCTTGAATGAGCCTGGCACCTATGTCAGCAGAAATATGTATGATCTACACCTGCCCTGAGCTCATTTCCATGCAATACAAGGCCTAGCACAAATCACAGACATGTAGTAAGCTTTTGATAGTACTGTGGGAGAACATGCTCATCCTTTCTGGATGCTTGGCAGAGAATTCTGGGAAAGCTGTGGAGGACCACAGGCGGTCCTGCATTAGCCTGCAGCTACTCTATGAAGCAGTGTGTGTGGGATGTCCACTTGACCATCTCAGCCAAGAGATCCAAGCTACAGCAAGGTTTTGTGTACAGATGGCAGCTAAAGTAGGGCAACACCTGTGCTCTAGCTCAAGCTAACATTGCACAGAGAAACACTTTTGAAGTAATAGATAAAGGAACTTTGGGAAGCCATATGGTCAAATGATGACAAAGGAACTGGGTAGTAGCATTTGGATTATCCATCATCAGCCCCAAGTGGGACGTGGCTTGGTGAGTTACAGGAGAGCATCCACGTGGCTTACTTTAGTGTTCTGCAGGACGGTGCTGTCATGTTTGCTTGTCTTGCAAAGTAATTAGGGAAAGCTAATACAGCAATGCAGGATTTGTAAATCTTTCTGAAACCTTTGAGTGGCAGGTGCACTCTGACACATGTAACATTTGTTTCCTGTTCTCAATATTGCCAGATCATATGCATGGGTAGCCTCAAGTGATAGTGCTTTCTCTTCAGTGACAAATGTCAGTTCCACTTCATCAGTTCAGGATGCTGGCTTCACCTCCAATACAAACCTTCTTCCTAGTCTACTTACTTGAGCATGGCAGGCAGGCTCCAACACAGGAGACTGAACAACCATTTCCCTCTGGTCCCTCACTAGCACAGCCATGGAGTTGATAGCCTAACCAGTAGGAATCTGAATGATGGAACCACACCCAAGGACACCACTCTTCCAGTAACACATGAGATCTGAAGGAGAAGCTGAGATCTTTCCTAGTTCTACTGACAACCTCGGGGGCTGGGGTAGTGCTTATCCCTACCTTACTCTTTTAGGCACTTGTGTAATCCTAGTTTTGCTACCAGCTTGTCTTTGCTACTTGCCCTTTTATTTTTGTGATTATTTGTAACCACTTCCTGGGGAGCTGAACTGCAGCCTCTGAGCTTCAAGTGATTCAGCAGAGCAGTTAATACACATCAGAAATGGTCACTGGTGCAGCAAGCCAGATCCCTTCCTGGCAGAAGGCACCAGCCTGCCATGCACAGTGCAGAAAGCTGGCTCTGCCAAGGGAGCACATCATGCCCCTGTAGGCTGTGGAAGGATGCCTCATACATCTCCATACAAGGCACCAGAGTCCAATAGCAATGTGGTTTTTTTGCCAGTGATATGAAATATTACTATATAGCAAGCAGAAAAATTGCTAAGGACAATTTCTGTGCCTTAAAAATATACAAGCATATCAGCATATGCTATAGAAAAATATTAAACAAAGAGACTTGGATGTGTAGGATAAGATTCAGGTCCCCTGGCTAGTCAATACATAGCTCTGTGCTGCCGGACAGTGTATCTCAGTATTTGTCACAAATGTCAGTGCAGACATTCCTCTCCTCCTGATAAAGAAACAGGTATGGCTGCCAAAACAGTTGTGGGAAAAGAGTTTTTTTAAAAAATATACTACTTTGAGGTCTGAGGACCACAGGACAGTTTTCAGAAGATTCTGTCCAAAGGGTGGTTGGTTTCTGTGATGGATTTCCCCAGGATCACTCCTGGCAGAGAGGGCAAAACCCATGGCACTAGTGGTGCTGCTCCCTGAGTAACTCAACTTTGAAATCTTAAGGACAGTATAACGACTACCAGTGTTAGCTGACAAATGAAGAATCTGAGCACCAGTTGGGGCTTCTATGCCATGGACATTGACAACTTCTGGAAGCAAGCAAGCTTCTTATGAAGTCCTGAATGTTAAAACCCTCTTATAAAAGAAAATAGGCTTCAGAGAAAGCCCAAGGGCATATTTGAGAGCACTTTGGATTTTAGCCTGTTTCAGTTTCTACTGCCAACTATCCATCTGTCCTGCTAATGTGCTTCATTATGCAGCTAGGTAATGAGCCTAGAGCTCCTTTACTGGTGGAGTTATAATTGCAAGAGGACAGTGAGACAAACTTGTTATATGGGTCACAGGGGGAAAGGTCCACAGGGGAGTTTTCTCATTTTTCATTCAAACACAGTCTGAGTACATATCATTCCAGTGAAGTTATCCCCATTAGTAAGAAATATGTCCCTTTTCTCACCATGGGGAAGCTAAACTCTGGTTCAAAGGACTTGCCACAGGGTCTATCAGAGGTGATGTTTCACTGACATGAAGTGGTGTCTCTGGATCTGGCCATGCAGCCTCAACAAAGCGTGGGAAGAAGTGAACTGATCAGGGCAAGAGGAACACGCTTTTTCTATTATGTTTTCCCTGGACATTAAAAGGCAAAGATTTCAGATACAGAGCTCAGAAATGCTCCAATTCCAGCAGTAATAGGTTGCCTTTTCTTCATGTCTGGAAACTACTCAGCTAGCATGGCTGGCTTCTAATGGTCCAACCACTATGGACAGGATAGAGCAGGATCAAGCTTTGGCCAAGTATCTGTTCCTCTGCAGCTCCCCTCACCTTTCACTGCTCCCCTCAATAACTGAAGAGATCCCTGAATGTCCCATTTAGATGGGTCAACCTTACCTAGGCTGTTTGTGAATGTTCCCTTTTGCAAAGGAATGATAGCAGAAGACACCATTGACCTTTACCATACTCAACAACAGGTAGAAACTGATCCTTGTAGTGCTTTGTGGCTTTAAAAGCTATTGTGCTTTCAGTTAATTCTTTGATTTTAGCTGCCTGAGTCATTGATGACCTGACTGGCTTAATTTTAGTAGCTTTTATTTTGTGTTCCTTGGAATGGCATTGCCCAGCGTTAGGCAGTTTACCATCTAAATGGGCTAAATATAAAAGAGTTGTTATATCTTTCAGTCATGGTGGAGAAAATGGATTTGTTTTATTTTGATGAATGGTCTAAATATTATCATATCAGATTTTGGCATTTCAAATGCAGAAAGAGCTTCTTTTGAACTCCACTTATCTCCTGTGAAATGGCACTTCTGATTTATGTGGCCAAGGCATGATCTTCTATAGTTTTGTAATAAGGTTTGGATTTGAACTACTGTGAAATCACATTGTCAGAGTAAGTTGACTGTTTTCAATTATGTGTCTCATTTAAGTGCTTACCTTACTTTAAAAGTAAGAACTAAGCTGATATTTTAGTAATTTTACATTTCTTTTCAATTACAAGCTTCTTGTGATTATAAAAGTCAACAGTAATATAGTAATGGGACCGCAATTATACAAATCTGGTGTATCCAAAAATTATAAAGAAATAAAATTTTTAAAATAAAAGAATTATGCACATGCTCTATTTCTGGAAGCAACCACGATTAATGGAAGCTGAAAACTGTCAGCAACCTCTACAATAGAAATCAGAGTCTTCAGGAGAGGCATGCAAATAGAGACTTTCAAAATGAAAGGTTACTCAGAAAAGAGCTTGATCCCAGTACTTTTCTCCAGGGCATAGGCAGGTTGACCCCTCAGGCAGCTCAGGTCTCCTGACAGTCAGCAGCACTCCAGTTTCAAAGTAAGAGGTTCTTTCTCTTGCACTACAGTACTTCAAATGGAATTGAGTTTCCTCTAAGCTTTATGCTTGATAGAGCGAAAGGATGTCCTAATTGTTGAAAGATTGGCTACTGGCCATAGTAACTATAAAAAAATTAAAGAGTCTGAATTCTAAAATAGAAAAAAGAAGTTTATACTCAGGCTGACTTTAGTGCCACCAGACAGCGTTAGCTCTCACTCTGCCTTTAAATATTAGCCTGTACCCAGCACCATCAAAGAAATACCCCTTTGAGAGAACCCAGTTCTCCAGCAGGACTACTCTGCTGGGGAAATGTTGGAGAACGATGCTCGGATAGAAATAAAAGGCCAAAATGCCTCATGTACTCATCATAAGCCCTTTGAATTTAGTTGTTGCCTCATCCTTTGTACACAATAAATCTTACATCTAATGACTATCACTTTTCAGGTGGATGTTGAGTATCAAATACCTAGGATGTGTTGAATGGGGACACAGGCCCCACATACCCTGCATTTCTACCTAGTAAGTCCCATCACCCATTCACTCCAGCTTGTGAAGCCCCAGAAACCAGAGACAGGCTGTTGACATCCCTGGGAGGTACTTCACATACAGCAACATCTTGTCTTTTGCAGGCTGGCCTAGTATCATGGAGGGCTTAGGAGTCCCTACCCAGAAAGGCAGCAGTCCCATGCACACTCACACAACCGCTTTTACAATTACTGTGCAAATTATTTCTCACCTGGATGGGGCTTTGTAGGGGTTTTAACAAACATCTCAGAGCTTTGGTAGCCCTTGCACATTAAGGGAGACTGTTCTTCGCCCAGAAGGACAAAGCCTGGGACTCTAAACTTTAGATTTCCTTTTACATTTTCAGACTACTCTTCATAGGAAGTCTGAATTACACAAACCCCCACCTCCAGTCATTTCCCCCTCAGCTCAGGCTGGTTTTTGTCCTAGGCTAGAACCAGAATCACCAAACATGTCGAGGCAGGTTCTACCACCGCTTCCTTCCATTCAAGCAGAGTTCAGTCCTACTAAGGAATACTGCAGAGAAACTTCTTTAGACCTGTGCCAATTTAGAGGGCACCAATCGCTCTCGGACAAAGCAGGAAGCTCCCCAGTGCCAACACTGTAGATCTGTCATAGATTTACATCCTATATCCTCTAGCCTTCCCTGCATTTTCCCCTGTGTCCTATGCCTGACCCCTCCCGCTCTTTTCCCCACCCTCCTGTTACCGCCTGTGACACAGTCCAGGGCCAACCTACTCCAGCCTAGCAGCAAAGTCGTGTGTGTGTGTGTATTTATGTGTTTGTGTGTGTGTATTTGTGTGTTTTCGCCTCTCTCCTGCCCACATGCCAGCGCTGGGAGTTATCCTTCACAGCTCTGAGACCTCTGCTCCCTCTCAAATTTGTTTAAAATTAGCATATGAATGTAAAAGCTACGAGTGCTTTTGCGTGTGAGGGGCAGGGAGGGTAGGGCTGCAGAGACGTAGTTGTGTAAGCATAATTCACTTTGGAACATAGGCTAAAAATAATAAAGCTACATCATCACATTCTTTCACAACGCTACAGAAGAACTGGAGTAGTGCTTACAGCTGCAACAAATCGCTATTAAAACCAAAGGGAAGTAGGTGAGGATGGAAAAGCAACCTCTGTGTGCTGCTTGCTCTGCCAGGCAACAATGGACCAGGATGCTGGAACCCATCACCCCATCCCACTCCGCACATCCCTGCTTCAATATGGTCGGCAGTACAGGTGCTGTGCTGAGCAAAATCCTCACTTCTATGCTCTGGGTGAGCATGCAGAGACCTCATTAAAACCTCCTTTCAGCTGAAGGGCTCCCCTGCCTCCTAAACAGGTTTTTGAAGACAGCTCATCAGCAGAGATGAAGCCAGGTGTTAATCTGTGTTTCCCCCAAGCAAGCTGACTAATTAGCTAAGTTCACAGGCTGGTTCTCTGCTTGCATTTGTACAAAGGAGGATCATTCTGCATAGGAAAGACTAGGAACAGCCTGACTGGTCAGACTAAAGCTTCGTTAAAATTTAGGATAACTGAATGCAAAATCATGTGCTTATTTACCCCCTGACTTTTTAAACACTGCTGCCCTAAGATGGCTATCCCTGTTATTGCTAACTTTTAAGTATTTTGTGATTAAGAAGCCACTGATGATAGAGGTGGCTTACACCTGCATGGAAGGTTCCTGCTGCAAACAGCTGACACACTGGGTATAAGATAGGAAGAAGAGAAAGATACAGATATGAATGAGGCTGCAACAAACTGCTGAGACTGTACTGTCTGTACAGCAGGCAGTGGTCTCAGCACACCAGGAGCTGAATCACTGTGAAACACTGTGTAGTAGGGTGCAGATACAGGCTAAGTAACATGTTCCTCAGCAGAGCCTGCAGAAAGAGAAGGGAAAAGCTTTGGCCATGGGAACCTGGCACAACCTTACAGGAGAAACCACTTAGCTGGATATAAATCCAGAGGTCAAGGGCTAATGGCTCTGTGGGCAGTTTGGAGGTGCAAGTCCAGCTCTCAGTCAGTGAGTGATGAGCAGGAAAAAAAGGCCACTTGTATGCCTGTTCCCATTTTCTGACCCCTTCCCTTGTGTGGAACTCTCCTTGCAGTATAGAAAGGGATGGGAGAAGGGCTGTGGTCGAGCATCTCCAGCACCAGCTGTGCCATTTGTGCTTTGGGATTTTGTTTTCCCCATTGAACTGTACCTAATATGGGTTGACAATTTTAAGACAGGTTACAGCTAATTCCTTTCCTGAAGCTATGTTTTTCTCAGGAGACTCTCATCTGGTCCCATCCCCTCAGCAATAAAGGACACTGCTGTAGAGAAGCATTTATGTCCCTCATTTATATCCATCTCCTAGGGGTGTCTTTATGGCAAGTTGGTTGGTGCAAAGGAATTGAGCACCACACTTGGGTGTCTGTGCTACATGGGACATGAAGGAAAACAGGACAGATGCTTTCTGGTAAAAAAGGGAAAGAAAAGGCTGGCAATTCATGTGGTTCAGTGCTGTGATGGCTGCAATAAAAAGAGGAATCAACATTTCTTTTTGACAGAGCCATGTTCCAAAGGCTAAACAGGCTTTAAAGGCAAGAAAAAGCCACATTGACGCTACAGTAGAAAATAGTGAGCGTATACTTTCATTATCTCATTAACACTCTCTCCCCTCCTCCCCAGGATCATTTGGCTCCAAGACTGGCAGCAGAGTACACTAATGTTCCCAGCAGAAACAGCTGGTATGGAGACGGGATATTGTTTGAAATGGCCCGAGAGGCGTCCTCAGCAGGTGGCATTTATCAGCAGCGTGCAAACGCCGCGCTTCCGTGAGGCGCTCTAAGAAAGGGTGTATATCCAAAAAACATAAAAGCAAAATGCAACTTAGCAAAGGGAGGATTTGTAGCTGAAACCCCATTTTTGGTATAGATGGAAGGGGAGGGAGTAATAAACAGCCCTGTTAAGCTAGTCTGTTGGCTTTAAACCAAGGTAATGAGGCATGTGGGTGCTTTGACAAGGAGCCAGAAACTGCATTTTGCCACCAGTTTGACTTCTACCATTTTTGTCTCTCTTAATCTGACAGTAAATTCCTCACAGTCCACTAAGCTTATCAAAATGAGGCTCAGGCTAGGTCTAATGCCTTTTAAAGTACTACTAGGAAAGTAATTCACTTAATTAAATATTTCCAGTTGTGGAGACAACCCTCTAGGCAAATTGCATCACCTCTTCCCCCCTTTGCACACACAAAACATAGAATAACAGTGGATATGCTCATTTTTACCCTGCACACAGAGTTTCACCCTCCCTTCTTCTGAGCTCTCCTTCCTAGAGTTTTTTTTACCAGGAAGGAAGATTACTCAAGTGACTGGGTCAGAGAAGTGTCAGTCAGCTCCTAGCTTTACTGCCTACTTGTTTTGCAGCCCTAGATAAATATCTTAACCCTCCTTGAGAAGCTTCTGCATCTATATGGCCAAGGGGACAGCAGTGTCCTTCCACCCCATCACTCTTCTCACTGGTAAGTGTTCATTGAGCAGTTTAAACCTCCTTTAGTAGGAGATGTGAGATAGAAAAGGACTAAGAGTTTGTTCAGGCCAGAGCACTGCTGGTCTGTTCCCTGGAAAGCATAGCTCTGAAACCCTTGCCTTAGGGGAACTGCAAACAGCATGACTCGGCCACCTGATCGAAGGTGTAGGACCATACCAGGGAGCCGCTGGTGACTTACATTGGCAGAGTCCGTGCAGAAGGACAGGAGACCACAGGAAAACAGACCCAGTGCTTTTGGGCAAATTTGCCTGATACTTTAGAGCATCTTACCATGAAAGAAAACTTGGGGTTCGCCCAGAGAAGCCTCCTGAAAGGAGAGGATCAAATCTTAAACCCTGTTGCAAAAGTACTTTTTTTCTCCACATGCAGTACTGTCACAGCCAGACTGAAAATGTCACCACTGGGCTTCTGGATCTCTTTCATGAGATGAATGCAACCTTTCTACCAGAGAATAAAGCATGTTAGTGATCTTTTAACAACTGTAACTAACTTGCAGTGCTAGCTCTGCAGTAAGATAAGCTCCTTGTATCTAAAAGGTGCCCTGCAGTGAAAAGATTGAATCAAAACACAACTGTGACTTTGTGAACAGTAGCTGTTCAGAGAATAACACGTACCAGGTCCCCAGGCAGTTCCTAGTGCCTGTATTTCGTCCAAGGGCATGTCTATGTTACCACTGGTAGCTGCTAATATATCTTCTTTATGACAGAAAAAAATTCCTTGTCTTTGTGCGTTTCACCTGCCTCCTGCTAGGCAGTCCCACAAATATTTACAAATGATGGCTTGTAAGTGAGGCAGGCACAACTGTCACACATTAGATATGCTTGTACTGCTCCCAGGCTTGTTAGCTTGCTCTCCTCTGCAAACTCTTCAAAGGCTGGGAGATGCTATCTCCAGCATCCACTTGTTATATGTGTGTATTATAAAATTGGCTTTTCGCAAGATGTATGCTATATGATTAATAACATAGTAAGGATATTAAGGATATAAGTTTATTTCTGCTATTGGTAAGACTAGATATAAAGGGAGTAGTTGGTGTAAGTTTGCTTAAACTGTCTGTTTGGTTGGGATAACATCCAGTGAACATGTAAAGAAGACTCTGCTACTGATAACACCAACTATCAGCATCTACCACCCGCAGAAGGCACGGACCAAGGCCCAAGCTGGACGCGATAACAAGGACACAGCCACGAAACACGCATGCTCTAAAAAGGCGGACCCAAGGAGGGACCAAGCAAAGCAGTTCCTGGAATATGGAAACTAGTTTATGGAATTTCATATATCGATATAACGAGAAGGGTATTTAACGAGTATCCCTGAGAAGGCAAGGTGTGGACTTGGCTGAGTGCCAAGTCACCCGGCCGGCCGTTTTTGGTTTTTTCTTATCTCCTAATTGTCTTAATTATTTTATTAAACATATTCCTTAAAATTTACTAAAAAGTGAACCTCGTTTTTCACAATTTGGGGGCTCTTGCCGGGATATACCTCGACCCTGAAACCCCATGAAAAGCAGAGCGAGGGAGGCGCCCCGCCTGGTTTTTGGCGGCCCAAAACTTTGTTTTTCCTGGTGAGAATTGGGGATTGCAGGTAAACATCCAAAGAGACAAGCAAGGAGAAAGAAAAAAGCAAGTAAGGAAAAGGGAAAAGGCTCCCTAAAACTGCAGTATTTTTTGCTCCGTAAAAACCTCGTGCACGAAGAACCTGAGGAAGAAAATGGTTGTGAGTAATTCTCAGGGGAGCGGGTTAAAAGGGGGGTCTGTGTGCTGTGTGAATGGGACACTGGCTGGGCACTCCAGACTGGTGAAGTGAGTGTGGTGTGGCTTCTCACGCTGTTCGTTATCTCACTAGGGAAACGGCCAGCACAGAGGTGAAGCAAAAGATAAAAAGTGTGAATGTGACCCCGGGTGATTGGGACGGGATCCCAGAGGAAAGAGGGGTTGTAAAAAACCCCGGGTGGCTGGGATGGTCCCAGGGAGAGGTTGGACCCTCAGAAAGGGAGCCGATAGTTTTCCTATACAACCCACTGGGAAAACGGGATACTGGGGGGGGGGAAACGTTTGAACCCCCTGGTCTGGGACGGGGTCCCAGGAAAAGGGGTTCAACCCCTTAAAGGAAGAAAGCAAAGGACACCTAGACTTGCTGTTGAATTAAAAGGGTTACGTAAGACCCAAGAGCATTTAGGGTTTGGCCAAATATAGGTATTTTTGGGTTTTTGCCAGATTGAGGATAGAAACACAAAAAAGCCTTGCAGGTGTAAGGTCCAAGACACCTGGGCTTTGGAAAAGGCTGCCAGGTTGAGGAATACTAAAGGCTTGAAAAGTGTGATAATCTAAGAACATCTGGGGGTTAGTCAAATACCTATGAGTAAAAACTAACAATTTTTTTTTTAAAAAGGGTACCAATCTTTTTGTGTTGTCTTTGTGTAAGTGGAAGTAAGTGCAGCTGAAGAGGTGTGCTTGTTGTGGAGTTTATTTGTGTTAAGGAAGTGAATTGTTGAAACGGTTAAAATGTCTGAATGGAAAAGGGGGAACTGCAAGGGAATTAATGAAGAATTCAGGTTCAAGAGGGCTGTCTAAAAAGAGGATTGGTGCAGTTTTGCAGATTAATGGGGAAATTCATTTTGAAGAGTTTTTATTGTTGTTGTTATTGTTGTTCTTGAGTGAATGTATGTGTAATATAGACTGCTGAAGTAAAATAGGAGTTTTTGTTTTGAAAGATGGTCTATGCAGCACATGGTGCTGTGCTGCTGAGCTGATGAGTTTTCTGTGCCTCGGGGGAAAAAAGGAGGGGGTGATGTTCGGGCTGTTGGATGGCAGAGAGGAGACCAGGCAGTGACTGGATGGAATCCTGAAGGTGGGACAGAAGCTTGGAGAGTCTTATGTTAGAGGTCTTGAAAGGTTTTTTGAGAATTTTGGAAATTCTTAGAGGTCTTAGAAGTTGTTTTTGTTTGGTTTGGTTTTTGGCTTTTTTTTTGGAGTGCATTGAAATTGCCTAAAGAGATAGCTATAAGACATCAAATGCTGGGGGGTGACCTCAGAAATAGGAAGGAATAGTTTTAATGGAACAGGAGATTGGAGTCAAAAGAGTTGTGAGAGTTCTGGTGTTCGATAAGAAGGAATTAGAAGAAGAAGGAATTATGGATGAAATTAGATTTTTTGTTATTGGGAATTTTTTTAACAAAATTAATGCTCAAATGCCATGAGTAAAATGTATGTTGGGAGTCCAGATGCAACCCAGATTGGAACCTGAAAGTAACACCCTATGAGATAATGTTTAAATTATGAAATAAAGAGAAATTAATGTTAAGAGGGTATAGCTTTACAGTTGCAAAAATGAGAGAGGAAGTTCTTTAACCCCACAGTTGGAAGATGCTTTTTCAGGTATTGCAGGCAACTGAAGCTGCGGTATGGCTGAAAAACTAAAGCTGCAAGTTTTAAATCAACGTCAGCAAAATCAAGAGACCGGTGTGAGAACCCAAGAATGAACTGTAGCATCTAAACCAGGTGATACAAAGTTGAATTTTAAACAGAGCTGAGTGGTCATGAACTGGAAAAGACTCAAGTAAATTTGGAAGTTATGGACAAAGGACTTTCTCTGTTTTACTTCTCTGCATAACACCTAAAAATCAGTCCGGTCTGTCAAATACTACCTCTGTTTCTTCACAGCTACAAAGGAAATGGACTTTCAAGTAATTCTAGTGTGGGGAGTTGAAATTGAAATATGTAATATTGTTTTTTGAAAGTGTTTATATCACTCCACTGTATAATATTGCAGGTACATGAAAATCACAAGAAGAAGACGGGCTCCATATCCCTAACATTTTGGCTAATTTATTTTAGGTTTTATATCTTACAGAACAAAGAATATGTTTTTGCCTCTTTTATTTTTTCTATTTTTGTGTGTGTTTAAGGTACTTCTTTCATACTAACTTAAAGACATTTTATTACTTATTAATCTGTTTTGTTTAAAGAAGGAGGGCAGAGAAGAGCGCCTATGTGAAATACCAAGAGGATATGTTAGTGCTCACAAAATATAGGGTGAACTACTACCCGACAGAGTGGGAACTAAGGAAAGAGCTTTCAACTAAACTGGTACTGTGTCAAAGTTAATACAGGAGCTGTGATTCCTTTGTGTACACACACAACATTTGTAACCAATACAGGACATTCTTCAGTTACGCTGGCAGCGTTGTCCCCACAAAAAGGTACAGATAATTACTGATAGAAATCTAGTTCTGTCAAGTTTATTCTCAAGAGCAAATTTTTCTTCTACTATTTAGAAGTCATGAGAAGGGATATAAAGATTTGTTCTTCAAATGGGTGGATCAAAAATAATTTAAGGTACTAATTATATAACTTTATAAGGTGGAAAAACTTTGTCATTCGCCTCTTAGACAGAGGTTGAGATGTAGATATTGGTTGAGAAGTTTTTTTTTGTTGTTGTTGTTGTTTGTTTGTTTTTTTTTCTTTTTCTGTGGGCAGTTCTTTGTGTGTCTTTGTTAAGAAACTTTTGAAGGTGTTTTGGTTTTCTTTTTTTATATAAGAAGATGTCAGATTTTCTTGTGGAATATAAGGAGAGATAGTATGAATGACAAGATACTTGTTGCTTGGAAATATTATTGTGGTATATGCACAATTTTTCTAGTAGTTTCATTTATTTCCCTGCTTGATAAGTTACTATGAATTTTGCAGAAACTGTTTTGGAAGGTTTTTTTCTTAGTTTTCCAGCTGGCTGCAGATAAGACCTAGCTCACAAAACTGGTGGTGTTGATTGTCAAAGGGGGTTCTTATCGAAGTTTCTAAGGAGTATCTAATCTTTCAAATCAATGCATGTCAAATTGAGTGAGTGTGTTTGCCTTAGATAGAAATAAATCTTATAGTGTATGTATCTTTCTGAGTTCTCCTAAATAGTGAAGGAAAATCTTCTAGAATAGCAAGAATTCATTGTCTTCCTGCCCTAAGAATAGGCTGAGCAGAGGATTGGCCCAACAGAAACCTTCAACATGATAAAACTCAAACATCAGAAGGGGTAAAAGAAGTTTCTGTTGTTTTTTGTTGGTTTTTTTCTCTTCTTTTCACTCTGTAGTTTAAGTTATTTTTTTGTTGAGTAAATTTTTTTTCTCTCTTTCAATTTCTTTTTAACCTGTCCCTCAATCCTAGTTACAGTTAAAAAGGTGGAAGCTTTCAAAAATTAAATGGTATCAGAAGTGACATGGAATAGTTGAACTAAAGATGCAGTTTTACTCGGAGTGCAGCTATGGCCAGCATAATTAATTGTCAGTTCTAAAAGGCTTTGCAGCTGGCCTTTGGATTAAAAGACTTTACTGCCTTTTAGTGATGCATGTGTACATATATCCCAGTAAATGGGGATTACCAGTGCCTGTTGAGTGGGAAATACCTGAGGAACAGTGGAGAGAATTACGGTTTAAAAAAAAAAAAAAAAAAAAAAAAAAAAAAAAAAAAAAAAAAAAAAAAAAAAGTCAAAGGCAATTTGTCTGAAAACTAACAAACAAACAAACAAACAAAGAGAATTGACAAGGAAATAGAGGGCAAGACTGGGTTGGCCGCTGTACTTGCCACCAAGAAGATCATCTACTCCTGCTGTGGGTAGCAACCCCATAGGCATGGAGGGTGGAGGTATAAGCCATACCAGACCTCTGTTATTCCTTTTTCTGTCACTTCACTCATTCTTTGTCTTTTGCCTTATAGGATATTGGCAAAATCATGCTACAGATACTATTGAAAGTTCTATATGAAAAGACACTGAGGTTCCTTTCTTATTGCACATACCCGTATCGACAGTCACTGTTATAACCCATCCAAATTAGATAATTGGGAAAATATTAAATTGTGGAAAACTTAAGGACCAGTGGTGACTGGTTGGAAAGTAAGTGTCTATAAGAGGAAATAATGGAAGCTAGAAAACAAGGAATATGGCTCAAAGCCAAATGAATTATAAAAAAGAAGAGGTGAGGTTTGTTATATGTGTGTATTATAAAATTGGCTTTTCGCAAGATGTATGCTATATGATTAATAACATAGTAAGGATATTAAGGATATAAGTTTATTTCTGCTATTGGTAAGACTAGATATAAAGGGAGTAGTTGGTGTAAGTTTGCTTAAACTGTCTGTTTGGTTGGGATAACATCCAGTGAACATGTAAAGAAGACTCTGCTACTGATAACACCAACTATCAGCATCTACCACCCGCAGAAGGCACGGACCAAGGCCCAAGCTGGACGCGATAACAAGGACACAGCCACGAAACACGCATGCTCTAAAAAGGCGGACCCAAGGAGGGACCAAGCAAAGCAGTTCCTGGAATATGGAAACTAGTTTATGGAATTTCATATATCGATATAACGAGAAGGGTATTTAACGAGTATCCCTGAGAAGGCAAGGTGTGGACTTGGCTGAGTGCCAAGTCACCCGGCCGGCCGTTTTTGGTTTTTTCTTATCTCCTAATTGTCTTAATTATTTTATTAAACATATTCCTTAAAATTTACTAAAAAGTGAACCTCGTTTTTCACACACTGCAGCAGCAACACAGCACAGAGATGATGCAAGCCCAGCTTGGGCTCGAGACATTACAAGCACAGCACTGCTCTGGTGGCTGCTGCATATGTCAGGTTTGAAGGTAGCACCAAAAGCATTTTGGGGCATCCTGCACTGTCAAAGGATTGTGTTCCTTAGCTGGGAGGAGATGCTCACCTTAGAGTCTGTTTACTCCTCAGGATGAGAGCACAACCAGCTGCAGCATAAAAACTGCATTTCATTTTTCCTTCCTTAAAACAAAGGAAGAAAGGCTTGCAGCTTTTTGTAACCTATAATGAAAACAAAGGGGAAGTGGGGAAACCACATTTATTACCTGGGTCACCATTTTAGTATCCACTCCAACAGGAAGAGCATTTTCTCACAGGCTCTTTAGGACACCTGCTTTTCACTGCAGCACACCTCCCAGCAGTGCTGCCACTATTGCTCACTGGTGTGTTTTGACAAAGAACTGTGTTCCTTCTGACACTAGAAACTCAGAAGAGGCCAGAGTAATCTCTTTGTCTGACCTCCTGCACCCTGCAGACCACACAAGAGCTCAAGTTCTTTCATACCTGAATTTATTATACATGAAAATTAGTCTGGACTAACCACTCCAAATTTTATCTTTAACTGCCCTCAGAAATAAAAAGCCTTCAAAAAGACACTGTTCTGCTGTCTCAGTGTAGCAGTAATTATTTGATCACAGGGGACATTTCAGATCCTCGCATATGTAGCTGTTATGAGTTGTCCTACCTGTCCCTGTTTCTGAGTGAGCTTCCATAAGGAAAATGTGAGTCATTTGGCAAATCATCTGAAGCTAGTTGTGGGTCTCAGATCAGGCCACAGTGGAGAGATGTCAATGTCACAGTTCACTCTCAAGTGTTCATCCCACAGTGTAAAGGTCTGGGGACCCCTCCTTTAAATGAGACCCTTGTTACAGAGGTTTATGTGACAACTGGCTAGATGCCTCTTGTCTTTGGCCCTGTCACTGTGATGCCTTTCACTAGCAATCAGTTGAAGCTATTTTAAGATTCAATGGGGAAACAAACCTTCCAGTGGTCTCATTGCTTAATTTCTCTCTATTGCTTTAAGTACAATGGCTAACAGCTAAAGTGGACTTCAGGGTGTTGCCTACAGAGCTCTATAATGGTTTCCTGCATTTTTCTTCTATTTGGAAGCTATTTTAAGTTATTCTACCTTCCCTGGACTGCCCAAGAGGAGCTGTGCTGTGCACTTTCATCAGCTGATTCTGGGAAATGTCACTTATGCTCTTCTTCTGTTAGTAATATGTTTCTTGAACGATTTAAAAATAGCACAGTATGAAACATTTCCATCTTCTCTCTTCTGGACGAGAACTGAGGGGGAGTTAACTCTTTTCTGCTTCACTGGAGCAAGAAGTCATGCAGTGTTTAGGTGCTCTGGGACTGAAGCCAGTTACTGGTGCTAGGAGAGGCAACACAACAAGGGCACCTGGTCAGAGCCTGAGCCACTGAAAGTCCCTGCTATTGTCAGAGCTGCCAGCAGAGCTGCCGCATGTGGCAGCTGTGTCAGCAGAGGACACAGCAGGACTGGACATCTGGCTGCTGACCTGCTCTGCTGCTTTTACAGCCTGCTCGGGGAACTTCCCAGACAGTGACCATATGGCCAGGTGATGGTGATCATGTTAGAGCTCCTCTCTGTGTACTGCCCCAACACACTCTGCCCCTAGAGACCAAATGTAAGCTGGGAGCATCTCCCAGGCATCCACCTTAGTGCTATAGTGCCATTCCATTTTTGCTCCCTTCTGAAGCACCTCATCACTGGCCTATGTCTTGTGTTCATTGGCATCTCTTTCCTCCTCCTGAGGAGGAGGTTAACAGTTTCCTGTTAACCTCCCCTCTATTTTCCTTTACCTTCCAGCACTTTTTCCTTTATTTTTTGGTCCTCCCCACCCCAGCTTCTTACTTTTTCTTCCTCCAGTAGTGTCTTCTCCTACATACTCCATCTGAAGGCAGCTTGGAAGACCTATGATGCTGTCCTAGGGAGCTGCTTGGCAGCAGCCTGCTGTGGTAACCCTGTATCTACATGTGTTAAGAGGCAGAGAAAGAAGAAAGATCCTTTAATCATCCAAGCAGCAGAAGCATATATTCATCAGATACAGCTTTCCCTACCCATTTGCACTTGCCATGCACTTTTCCTCTGGTCTGTAGGCCCTCTGGGACTACTTTGGTAACCACAATGTTGGGAAATACTGTTTCAACCACAAAATACAGCTTCCTCTTTCAGATGACAATTAACTTTTCCCCCTGTGGACAGCCCAGAACAATTTAAACAACAACTGCCTTGTGTTGCCCTCAGCATCTGGAGCTGGAGGAGGAGCAGAGGCTGGTACATGGTGGCAGTGAAGGGGAGAAAGAGTGGTGCAGTTAAATACTAATGACTTATCTTGGTTCTGGCCAAGGTTCAGTGCTGCAGGAAGGGTTACACAGGAGAGTGTTTGCTTTGGAGCCCATTCCATCAAAATTAATAGAAATATTCCCATAAGTCTGGGGCTATGGGGCATCTCTTTTCAGAATGGTATCTAGAGACACATCAAGGCTTTAAATTGCTTCCAGAACTGGTGTGATCTCATTCTAGTTTCTTTCTATTCTCATGAGGAAGTAATACTTGTGGGATGTCACCCTTGCTTTCTCTGCCCATAACTGCTTTAAAGCACTAATTAGACGGTTATAAATCACAAGGGATCTGTAGTGTTTTGAATGACTCCAAACCTTGGCATTATAGCTGAGGTCTTGAATGCATTTGCAAGCAAATCCACTCAACACTGGTTTCTGTTGATTCAGCAGTGATGTCGTATCAAACTTCCCTGAGCACTCTGACAGACTTAAGTTTATTAAAAGAAGTCTGGATAGCAGAGCCAAGTTTAGCTGCAGCCAAGTTATTCACTAAGACAGCAAGTTGAGTACAAAAGCAGAAGGACAACTCTCACCTCTGTGCTGGTGACTGGTTTGAGAGCCTACAATTCCTTTGTCTGCAAATGCTGCCATGTGCAAGGGTCTGTCCTAAACAGGAATTTTCTGCACCAACAGTGACCTAGGGTTTCAACCTTAGGTTATGTTAAGAAGACACCTATGTGCTGTTTGTCTCCACTTGAAAATAACACTGGGCAAGATGCATTTTCCGCCAAATAAAGGCCCTACAGACATAAGAGGAAACAGCAGTAAATTTTGCAAGAAAATGTTTTCCAGTAGAAAAATACTAAGTTGCTAAAAACTTTCAAACCTTATTTTTCATGGAATTTCAAACATGAAGGAAGATTTCCAAAGGTGCTTGGCAAGCAGCATTGCATCAGTAGCACACACGGATTTTCTCCACAAATTTCCTGGCTCCTCAGGAACCCACCAGAATTTACCATACTTCCCCAGCCCTTCACTGAAAGAGATGTGATAGCTGGGAATGCAGGGCTTTTATGCTCCCTGATAATTTGTTTCCTGGGAGATATGGACTCAGGAAGCCCTTGACAACTGCAACAACAGCCCTCGACTAAAACTGGCATGGTCCTTGTCATCTCTATCACTCTCTGAAGCTGAATATGTGCACTCAGACCTCTCTACTGTAACAGCAGAGATCCCATCATTTCAAAACAGCAGCTACCCCAGGTCTGTGAATCGTGGCTCACCAAAGGGAATGCAAAATGTAGCTATGTCTGCCATCATGTTTCCAGTTATTTCTGGTTCCTGTGGAATTCTGGAAAGAATATCTTAATTTATGCATTGGAAAGAAAAAAAAAAAAAAAACAAAAACCACCAAACAAGAATAAGGGCTTAATACAAACAGTAATCCCCAAGTTTCAAGAAGCCCTTTGCACATGCACACACATGTTCCCTGCCATGTTTGATGCCACCCACCTAGCCAGGCTGGAGAGGGATCTTCTCCATCCAGCTTAACCACTAGCACTTCTCCAGAGGCGTGGGAGCTATACAGAAAGGGGTAAGAGCAAAATATTTTTAATGACTTTTTAGTGCATCTAAGACAAATGTATTAGAACTAACTCAGCTACATCTTTCTGTGAGCCCAGCATTGTTTTCCCAGTAGCCATGAATTGTGCTGCTCTAAGAGTTTGAGGTGTTCTTTAAAGGGCTTCATCCTTGTAGAAATCCCTGGAGAATGCCACAAATTGGTGGCCTTCCCAAGTGTCCCGGAGAGGACCAGTGGCTGCTACAGGGCCAGGGCACAGGCCCTGTTCAGAAGAACCTCCTTCTGGGGGCTTGTTGCACAACCCTAGCCAAAGCACCATAGTGTTGCCTGACAGGCTCTTGGGCAGTGAATTAGAAATAGCACAAGCTGCCTCACACACGGAAGTCAGGTGAAATTCAATGTTTATAAAGAGCAACAGAATGTCCCTGGGCAGTATAAAATATTATTTTTTTCCTTTATTGACACTCGCAGGAATAGTTAATGCGTGGTTTGGATAGAGCTGATGACACTGCTGTTGCTCATCATTTATCATCTCTAGATTATTGTGGTTACAAATCATTTGGCAGATTTCTCTCTTTTTTCCTGCTCCACAGATGGCAGTGTCCATGAAGCATGACGCCCTTGCAGGCATCTGACTGTGAGGCTGGAATCTTGAGGACCTTTGGGGATAAAATGCCCCTCAGTACTATTTGACCTCTAATGTTCCTGGACTGATGTAATTTGCACAGTTCTCTCTGACAAAAACTCCCTCTGCTGGGATCTCACCTTGCAGACTGTGCTGCTTTGGACAGGAACCTGTGCCTGTGGCAGGGCCATCACACCTTAGAGTGTAATTTTATTGCTGTGCCACTAAATATTTGTGTCTCAGCTCCAGTTCAGCCTCTTCCAGGGTGGGGATCTAAGGCACTTAAGCTGTAGCTAGACTAAGGGAGCACGGAGTAAGCCGACCACTCTAATTTTGTGTGAAAGGAAACATGCAGAAGCTGCACTTCTCCAGCTGATGTCCTGTTTTTTTTCCAGCAAACAGAGCTGAGCAGCTCCTGCAGCTGCAAATGAGGGTGTTTCCAGTCCCAAGACACACTGAATCAATCAATGTGCTGTTCTTCTCTGCTGGCTTATTAGCAGTTAAAAACTAAGAAAACACAATGTCTTGCCCAAACACCTGCCTCATTTGCCTTTCCCTCATCTAGCAACAATCCCCACCATGGACTAGCCCTCATTTGGCAGCTTGGGGGGAAGCACAGGTCAAATTCTTTTTGTACGATGAGCTGTAACCCTGTGATCTTTAATAGGATTATACTGGGGGAAAAGGACAGGACTCAGCCTTGTGATTGCAGAGAACTTATGATTCATGGACATTAGTGTACTGTCTGGGGACATCCTGGACACAGCTGATGCCTTCTCCTCCCTGTATTAAGATTTCTTTGTGCAGAAACACAGGGTTTGTTCAGCTGTCCCTAACCTCAGCCCCTGACCCTACATGGCCAGCACTGTCCAGCTGCCTGGGGCTGGGCCAAGTCCGGAGCAAGGATGGAGCAGCCAGTGAATAACAGAAGTGACCAGCCCTGCTCTCTCTGGGTTTGTGCCCTGGGGTTAAGTGGCTTTCTAAGTGAATCACAGTACAATTTTCTCTTCCCCCCTAACCCTTCATCTTTTTCTGCCTTACAGCTCTCCCCCAGAAGCATACTTTGGTGACAGCATGCAAGCTGGCATATGCTGCAGCACTGGTGACTCTCAGAGGAAATCCTGGGAACAATTCCTCTTTTCTCCTGCATGCAACTTTTTTTGGTGAAACTTAGAGAACCAGTGCTATTTTTGAAGCCCCTTTCTGGCTGCAATTGGCTAACAAGTTTAATCATAAGGGTGACAAAGAGGGTAGTCCACAAGATCCCATGAAAGTTCCATAAGAAACAGGTCTAAAACATACCTAAACTTAGGTGGACTGTGATGTGTTAGGAAGCAGAGCAGGTTTACAGAGACTGAGCATGCCCCTCTCTCAGGGGCATCCTTCAGGACCATCCTCACAGCCAAATAGCCTATTCCAGCCCTCAGCTAGCAGCTCTTCCCACTGCTTATGATGGGCCTCTACTGAAGGATAAAGATCCAGGCACTGCTGAATCATGCATTTGCCACCTCCCACCATCACTAATGCACCATGCACCACATAGGAATGAAGGTTTGGCGTTTCTAGAAATAGAGTGAAATAAAATATCATGTCATCTGCCTGAAGATTCAGCAGCCCACATGTTCTCCCACACATGCTGCTATGAAGGTACCATATCAGTGCTTTGGGCAGTCCTCGGGCTGTTCCTTTGGGAGCAGATTAGATTCAAGCTCCAGCTCCTGAGCACAAGTGTGCTGCAGAGAGAGGCACTCAAACCAACAACATTTATCAGGGGTAGAGGTCCTTTTTGCATCAGGGCAAACCCTGCAGGAGATCAGGACACAGGAGTGTCACCAGTAATATTACAAGTACAGCTTCTTTTTTCTCTTGCAGGAATGGGATAATCTTGCTGTAACCAAACGTGAATTCAAGCCCCTCTTCTCAATATACCCCATTCCATCACTGCAAAATACAAAAGCTGGTAAATAAAATTCCCAGTGTATCCTAGCAGGGAGAAGAGTTTCTTCAGAAAGCATCTATTTTGATAATCTCTGCAGTGCTTAGATACCATGGAAATTAGTAAAGAATAATATCATAGTGAGCCTGCTGCACTGCAGCTTTATGTATCATTTACTGTTGCCAAGATTAAAACTCTTTTGGGGTCTCTCCCCCAAGACTTGACCAAGTAAGTTGACATATTTTGGGACCATTTTGCACTTTCCACAGATTTCACCATAATGTTGTTTCTAACCATCTTTTCTTTCCCTGAGCCTACAGCTCCTCACCATCCAGCACTCTCCAGGAACAGCTTCCAGGTAATGCCTGTTCCCTCATTTGGGTCATGAATGGGGATTTTTCGGAATACAAATTGCAGACTATTTAACATTGTATATCATCACTCCCTGATTCCCTTGTGCTCTCAACTGATATTTGCTGCCAGCTATCCTACATTAGTGGAACCTTGGGCAGTTTTAAAAATGGCTAAGTCTATGTCAGAAGCAAGGCAATCTGAATCATCTTTGATGAACTCTTTTTAAATGCTTTACTAAGACCCAAATATATTCCACCTTATCACATGCTCCTTGAAACTACTAATCTTGCAATTCTACATGGTAGATTCATTTAAAATTCATTTTGCTGAGGCATATGTACATTTGCTAGACTGCTTATTCTACATTCTGAGGAAACTGCCTTTTAGGCAAACTTCTGCTGCTGGGAAGTCTGAAGACCAAAGTCCAAAATGGTTTAGTTCACACCCAGTCCCTGCAGACAGCAACTGGTAATGTACCACAGTCATGAAAGATGACCTTTTAAAGAGCCCCAAGTTCTTCCTCTACAGCAATTCAGGGGATTCTGTTTGAATAAGCAGATTGATAGCTAAAGATCAACTCTCTAAACCAGCTACTGCAGTGAGTGTTTAACAGGAACTCCTGGATCCTGAGGCCCCTGGTGCCCTTCACTCCTGCCCCAAGAAGCACAGCACATGCACCACTTCAGGGATGTCTTTCAACACATGCCTAAAGCATGTCCTCAAAGTATTTGCAATCATCTACTGTGGCTTCTAAAGCAACAAAAATGCAAAGGAAAGCATTCACGTTGTAATCATCCTCAAAAGCTAGAGCATTTGGACTATTAACCTTCCTACTTTTGGATGCTGCAAGCATTTAAAGATCTGCCTGGCTAAGCAACCTTTCATTAGCTAATGTAGCTGGAAGTTAGTGGAGGTAGATGAACAAACTAAACTGAATGCAATGAATGACTGCAAAAATGGTCAATGTGGACTGCTAAAAACAAAGCAGCTTTAATTTGCAATTTCTCATCAAAAATAATATTGATCACATATGTTATTGCTCCAAAGGAAGCAAATTTGTTTGTGCTGACATTTTTCTCCCTTTTTTTTTACTGGGGTGGTTCAAAGAATAATTTCCACCACTCTGCCTATGAGGCAGGTTTTTTAAGATTTGTGGTGTTGTCTCCTAAACTGTTGGCAAAACTTGAATCACTTACCAACACAAGACTAAGGCTCAAGGGGTTAATGCTTGTAGCACAGTCAAGTGATGATAGGAAAAACCTGACGAGGTCTATCTAGTGTGAAGAGCAAGGACACAATTAGCAAAATGCATCAGGATAGAAATAGCATTCAAGGGTAAAGATGGGAAGGGAAAATAACATGGAGTTTGAGGAAGGACTTCTTGGCAGTGAGGTATACAAAATTATCTCTCCAAAGTAATGTGACAGAAGCTCTACTGCTTGGTACATTTAAAATTAAATTGGACAAAGCGATAGTGAGTGAATGAGAGATAACAGTTCTGGTCCAGCAGGAAGGCAGACTCAGGCTATTTTCATCCTCAACTCCTTGGAGCTGGCTGTTAGCATGATTGTTTCCAAGCAGGAAACTAAAAGTCTTCACAGAATAGCAGGTAGCAGAGAGCTATACTTGTATCTACTACCAGCTCTGGCAATTTTAGGACAGTTTGCCAGACAGATCTATAAAGAACAGGAAAAAACATGAGGACTGAGACTGCTTTTGAACCCAATGCTAAATCCAGAAATATCAAACACAAAGCAAAATTCTGAAATAGAGTGTGTGAGAGAGAAATTTAAAAGTACTTTTTCACTTTGCCTTGTAAAAGAGATGTGTCATCAATATTTTCTGGAGCCAGACTAAATAAGGCAATTTATTACAGGAGATGATGAAAAAAAGCTGCACTCTTATGGCAGTTGAAGAGTCAGGGCTGAGCTGTGATGAGTTCTACCACTGATTTCCTGCAAAACTCAAAGCCACCTCCTCTACCTTCCCCAGAGCAGCCCTGATAACACGATAGTGGATGGGACTGTTTGCCAAGTTTGTTTCACCTTATGCTTCTTGCTCAAATCCCTCTGAAGACAAACCTCTCCCATCTGGGCTAAATATTAGTCATGCACAGAAACAGGGACTTCACTGAAGCGTGGTCAGCAAAATCAAAACCCACTCTAGTGAGAATTTAATATAAGTATTTAAACTCCTGAAGGCCAAAACAGCTCCTTTGCAAAGCTTCTCAGCCAGGTGCTGAGTTTTAGGCATCCTTAACATGGTGGTGAGCCAAGAAGTTGGGTGGGAGGCAGGCTTGAGGGCAGCTCACTGCAACCACTCACAACCACTCTCAGCAGAATCCAAATGAAGGCATGATGTGATGCACTGTGGGTCTGGCTCTGTATCTGTTGCAGGTTTGGTGGATCTCTGATCCTGCATTGCAAGACAGAGACAACCCTCAGGAAAAAAAAGTAAATTGTTGTTTAAAAGCCGGCCATAACTCCTGAAGACAGCAGGCAGCTTTGAACTCACACAGAACAAAAGTGACCAACCCATTTCATGCATTTCCTTCGACAATAGCTGAGAACAGCAAGGCCCAGCTGTGCAGCACCACCACACACCATCATACAGCCTAGTGATACTTAGAGATTGGACTTCAGCAAATTGAGCAATCCATTTACTAATACTAATCCATTTACTAATCTATTTACTATTACTGCTAATACTGGGACTTGCACATGGGTAGTACATGATAGGAGGGAAAAGACACAGCAAGTTGGATTTCTGCTGCTGCCAATGACTGTTATCACAGGCGGTGCATTGTTTAGATACTAGTGTGGGTCTTGAGATCTTAGTCAGAGCCATTCCAAAGCTGCAGGAAAACTTTGATCAGCAGTAGCTCCCAGGACCAGCCAGACTGACAGCATCACTGGCTTTACAGGGAAAGGACTGACAAAATGGAAGTATATTTTATGCTTGACAAATTGTAACCACTAACAGTGATTGTCATCACTTTTTCCTCAATCCACACTTCCAAGTCTCAGGCTCACATTGCAATCTGGTTAATGCTCACAAGGGAGAACCACTCACACGCACACACACTCCTGTGTATTTTTCTAGGAAAAGTCACACAGTTGTAACAGGAAAAATGGGACAGAACTGGAATATTTCTCAGCTACAAGCCCTAGCCAAGCAGGGAGAATGGTGAAATTATGGGCCAATTTTCATGCAGAAAGGACAGATCCCAGTTTCATGCTTCATTCAAAACTAGGTCACACAGAGCCTTGGAGAGCACACTGTAGGCAACAGTCTTGAAGGGAGTTCAGAGGAAAAGCAAATAGAACAACAAAAATTCACTGTATGCACCTTTCATTTCAATTTCCTAAAGTTCCACAAAACCATGCATGAAGAAAAACCTGGTTTAAACAGTAAAGGCAGTTTTGTCCATACCATATCTGTGCTTGTTCTCCTGGAAAACTATCTGGAAGTAGCTGGTACTTTGTTTTCCATTTGGCTTTCATGGCTGAAAGATTAGAAATACATATTTGTCATATATTTTGGCATTCTTATTACCTCTCCAATTAATCTCACTCTAGCTAAGAAACTGCTTTCTGAAGCAGCTGACTGTACCCAATTAAGGAATATGCTGTGTATATGAAATCACATGTTCTCTCAGGAAAGGGGATTTTAAACTAAAGTTTATATTAAGTAAGGTTGTAAGGAAATCTATCCTGGCTTTTATCTTAATGGTCTTTTGAATGTCACCTTTTCATTTAGATCCTCTTGTGATAATCAGGGGCTTCCCACTGACACACAGAGGCTTTGGCAGCTCTTTTCATAATACCTGTCCCTTCAGGCAGCACTCTAATTCAGGCAGTTTGAGTGTCTATGCAAAGAAAAGCAGTGCTTATTAAAAAGAGCACACAAACTTCATCCACGCTGAGCCTCGTACATTAACCCCTGGTGAAAACGATTTCCAGTTCTTCTTCATGGAAGTGGAGGGTCATGAATACAGAAAACCCAGTGGATCAGTCTGTTACTTATGCCATGTCCCCTAGCCTTCCTCTAGGATAACAGAAAGCCTCAATTAGGAACAAAATGAATCAGTAAAATATCAGAAAGTAAAATGATCAGATATCAAATATCTATGTGAGAATTATTAATGACACATGAACAATTTCAGAGTCACAGAATGGGTCAGGTTGCAAGGGACCACAGTGGACCATTTGGTCCAACCTTAATGCTCAAGCAGAGTCATCCTAGAGCACATGGCACAGGATGCATCCAAGTGCTTCTTAAATATCTCCAGTGAGGGAGATTCCACAACCTCTCTGACAACTGGTACAGTGCATATCCCCCCACAGAGTAAAGAAGTTTTTTCCTTTTGTTCTGCTGGAACTTGCTGTGCATCAGTTTCAGCCCACTGCCTCTTGTCCTATTGCTTTGGCACCCCAGAGAAGAGCCTGGCTCCATCCTCTTGGTATCCTCCCTTCAGATACTTAAATACATTGATGAGGTCCCCTCTCAGTTGTCTCTTCTTGGGGCTGAGCAGGCCCAGTTCCCTCAGCCTTTCCTTGTAAGAGAGATGTTTCAATCCCTTCTTCATCTTCATAGCCCTTTGCTGGGCCTACTCCAGGAGCTCCCTGTCTCTCTTGCCCTGAGGAGCCCAGAACTGACACAGCACTCCAGGTCAGGCCTCACCAGGGATGAGCAGAGGGGCAGGATCCCCTCCCTCGACCTGCTGCCAATGCTCTTCCTAATGCAGCTCAGGATCCCATTGTCCCTCTTGGTCACAAGGACACACTGCTGGCTCATGGACATCTTGTTATCCACCAGGGCTCCCGAGTACTTCTCTACAGAGCTGCTTTCCAGCAGGACTCCAGATAAGGTACTCTTTCCCTTTCCAGGGACTAAGGTGAAGCTGAATGGCCAGTAGTTCCTTGGGTTCTCCTTCTTGCCATTTCTAAAAGCTGAGGTGACATTCATTTTCTTCCAGTCCTTCAGGCACCTCTCCTGATTGTCACAAAGATGATGGTGAATGGCCTGGTATAGTATCTACCAGCTCTCTCAGCACTCATGGATGCATCCTGTCTGAGCCATGGACTTGTGGGTGTCCTCTTCAGCCAAGAGAAAGTCTTCCAACATTCCCTTACCCTGGGCTGCCAGGTCAGGGTTTCCTGATGGCTGGTCTTGTCAGTGAAGACCAAAACAAAGAAGGCATTCAGTGCCTGTGTTATCAGGGCCCTTCACTTGCCAACAGGCCTATGTTATCCTTAATCTTCCTCTTGTTATTGATGTCTTTCCTGTTGTCCTTGACACCCATGGCCACAATTAATTCCAGATGGACCTCAGCTTCTTTGTCTTATTTCTACTTATTCTGCCAACCTTTCTATATTCACTCCAAGTGGCCTGACCTATTTATTTTCATCTAGAAGGGTGCATCCATTATGGTTGCATGGCATTACCAGTCCTGTCTGACACAACCTTTCTGGACCTTTAAAAATTCTGCATTCAATGGCTTCTTGAAGGTAATTTTCTTCCTGTTCCTCCTACGAAGACAAAACAGCAGGTACTGCCTTTTATTAATGTATCTATTTTAATATGTCTGCTACAAGATCCATTAAAATGCACCCTCACTGGTAGTAACAGATCTCTTTCTTCATCCTGTCTTAACACTCTTCACCATCACCTCCTTCTATGACTTCTGAAAAATACAGCAAGTAAGCAATGCAGGGTAGGCAGTAAATCTTTTTACACTCCCTATCCAATTTTCTGCCATTACAAAAACAAGTTCCCAGGCATGACTGCTTACCTCAAAGAGACAACGAGGCAAAGGAAGAAGCACACATTATTTTTATGAGCAATGGTATGGTTAGGATGTCTTCCCCCTCTTTCTCTTCACAGCCTCACCTGAGAGTGATTGTGTTGATCATTGAGAGCTGTGACCAATTAATCAATCAGGGGCTTATTTTGGCAGCACTTTGAAACACACATTATTTGCAGGGCCCCTCACCCAGCATAAACTGATGTAGCTCTGTTGCAATGTGATGGTCTGGCCTAACACAAATGAAAAAGTAAGCATAGCTGCATGTTGAATGGAAAGATCAAGCTGAATTGCAATGTAATCCTTCTCTAATACTGATGTGGAAGCACAGTCCCAGCTTCACAGGGTATAGACAACCAAGAGCACAGAGTTGCTGATTAAATGAATAAACCAGCTCTGATGAGCAGAGAAATGCTGAACTCTTCCATCAGCAGTTCACTGAAGCAAGCTCTCAGCACACAAATAAACAGATGCCAGATGCCCCCCAGGGCAGTGCAATGATATCAAGAAAAATTCAGGTGATGGATGGATATCTAAAGCAGTAAAAAAGAAAAAAGTATCTATTTCCTTGCACCACTTTAGAGCAATAAAGGAAGTACATCTGACACAAAAAGTGGCCAGCAACACTGGAATGTTGCACTTCTGCTGCTTCCTGCCCATTTTAGTTCATCAGCAAGATTGTCATGAAGGTCAATGCATTTTAATAATGTCATCCAGAGAACAAACAGTTTCCAAATTTCAGTAATTGCTTTGTAAAATCTCAGGACAGGATTCCCATCCATTGACAAAATTGTCATTTTATGGGAGAACCTTAAACTGTATGAGAGGTTTGATGATAAGCTTATGATGAAAACTCACTAGACCCAATCTTCATTGCTCTTTGCAAGGAGAGCAGAGCATTTCCTGCTATTCCTACACAAAAGAAAGCATGGGGTGACGCTGGCCCTGCAGCACAGCAACCCTGCACTGCTCCTTTCACCTGCTGCCCCTCATCCTGGGCTGTGCCAGTGCAGCTCCAGCTCACCTCTGCAGCTCCAGTGGGTTGTCTGTGTGGAGTAATAAATATATGAGCTCCAGTCTTGCACTTCTCACTGCACATTGTGGCATAAATCATGGCAGCATGATACCACCCTCTTCCTATCTAGTTGTGCCAAATGCTTTTCTTTTTTCTTGGTATTAAGATGCTGTAAACATCAATTTATCAGAAACTGTCACCAGCATTTGATCCAGCCCTTGGCACCAGTGTCTCTCTAAGAGACCTGCACTGAGTATCAGCCTGACAAGTTACACTTTGGGGTTTTTGAAAGGATTTTTGTATGATTTGAGACATGAATCACACAGGTAAGTGTGGTTACCTCATTATATCACCCAAAAGTGGCATAAGTATTTCAGTCACCAGTGAGAAGAAGCACAATCTCAAACCCAGGAATTTTACACGTGGAAATAAATCACCCCTTTCCAACCCCCCTTTCAGCTCTCAGGAGAGGACAGCTGTGAAATGACACCTTCAGTACTTATCCACATGGAAGACATTAGCCCAGCTTTCCAAATAAGCTGTCACCCTGGAGCAAGGGAAAGAAAAACCTCTCACATCCAAACTGACAGACATACAGACTTACTCATGGGAGGTGCTCATACCTGACATGTCCACATGGCCTCTGCTTTTCTTACTCGTTGGCATTTTGTTTTAGTACAAAACATGACAACAAGGATAAAAGACCATTTGAAAGACCCTGGATATTTGAATAGGTTTGAATCTTCCCATCAAATGAAACAAATGCCTACTTGCATGTGTCTCATTTACGGTCCAGTCTGAGGGAAGAGTCCTTATTCTTTCAATGAACAGCTTGCATTATGCTTACATCATGTTTGAGTTAGCCTTATAAAGCCAAATTACTTTGCCTATAAGGTATTAGATATATTATTTAGTTTAAATTGACAAAATGCATATAAATTATTTACAAATCCTAATACAACTACATGTCCAAGCTCATGCAAATCTTTCTCCACTAGCAGAACAGTATAAGCATCCTCATGCACAAGAAACATCTTTTTTCCAACCTTTGCCTTGTGATATAAGCACTTTCTGCAAAATGTATGCACATAAAGGTACGTATGCAGATCTATTTGCAGATGCAGCATTGCTGACATAGGTTAGTTAACAGATGTACATGCATCCAAAAATTGCAGAGGAACTGATAGCTTTCTGTAGTGCCATAATCCTTTCTCCTAGTGTGTATCTCGTGGGACTCATAATGAAGCAAAGATCTAATGGGGAAAAAAAACCCCAAAATGTCTCTAACTGTATGATTAAAAATGTGATGTCTTGGTGCGCAGACAACATGTAGGATCCAGTCCTGACAGCTGAGCCTGGACTAACACCATGTGCCTTGCAAGACCAGCTGTGTTACCCAGTAGCCAAAAGCCCCTTCTCTAAGAGAATAAGAGTTCAAAGATGGTCATGGGAACCATTCTCATCTCCCTACCTGCCAGTGGCTGTCAGGATTTGGGTGGGTCCCTCAAACTCGATTGCAGTGAACTGCTGGGCAAGGCTCTGACTGATAAAGTTGCTCATGTTGATGTGCTTTCTGTGCAGCATTGAGCTCATGGTGGGTTGAGGTTTGAGCTGCTGGTGCTCTGCTGCTCCAGAGAGAGAAAGCTTTAACAATTGCTTTAGGGGACCCCTAGTTTTCCCTCCAGCATGTACAGCATTTGCTTTAGAGAGGATGTTTCCCTACCCTCAGAAAGTACATTTGGTTTTGTAGGAGACCATAATTTTTCTAAGATATGCAAAGAAAAGCAAGGAAGTAGTTAACAAGCTCAGTCTACCAAAGTAGAACTGCATGGGGCAGGTGAGGGCATGTTCATACTTCCACAGCACAGCTGGGAGCTTCTCAAAGAGAGAAATCACAAGAATGATTTGTACTGAAAGTGAAGGCACCCTGAGCATGGAGGCTGTCATGAGACTGAACACCCATCCTTCTATTCAGCTTTGTTAAAACTCATTTACAAGCCATCAAATAAAAAATGGAAAAATATGTTACAGCATTACACTAAGGAAATACTGGTTGTATTCCAAAAGTGCTAAAGGGTCATGGCAGCAAAGAACACAGGGCTCAGTAAACACATATTCAACTAAATTGCATCTGTGGGAAGGTAAAGAGGATGATGCCTGAGGGGCAGGATGCCATCCAGAGGGACCTGGATAAGCTCAAGGTGGGCCTATGTCAACATCATGAGGTTCAATGAGGCTGAATAATAAGGTTAAGTGCAAAGTCCTGCACTTGGACTGGGGTGACCCCCAGTATCAATACAGGCTGGGGTAAAGGGTTTGAGAGCTGCCCAGTGGAGGAGGACTTTGGGGTGCTGGTGGAAGAAAAGCTGGACATAACTGACAATAGTGCATCCAGTAGGACCAGGGCAATGATCATCCTCCTGTACTCAGCACTGGTGAGGCTGCATCTCAAATCCTGTGCTCAGTTCTGGGCCCCTCCCAACAAGGAAGACATTGAGGTGCTGCAGTGTGCTGAAGACCTGACCTGCAGTGCTGCATCCAGCTCTGGGGTTCCCAGCACAGGAAGGACATGGGCCTGTTGGAATAGTTTCAGAAGAGGACCACAAAAATTATCAAAGAGGTGGAACACTTCTCCTGTGAGGAAAGCCTGGAGAAGAGAAGGCTCTAGGGAGACATCATTGTGGCCTTTCAGTGCTTCAACAGAGTTTATGAAAAAGATAGAGACACACTTTATACTAAAGCCTGTATCAGTAGGAAGAACTAATGGTTTTAAACCAAAGGAGGGTAGATTTAGGCTAGATGCAACAAAGAAGTTTTTTCACACTGAGGGTGGTAAGACACTGGAAGAGGTTGGCCAGAGACATGGTAGATGTCCTGTCCTGGGAAATACTCAGTCAGGTTGAACAAGTCTCTGAGCAATCTGATTTAGTTGATGTTCCTGCTTATTGCAGGGGGACAGGACTAAATGACCCTTAAAGGTCTCTTCTAACCCAAACTATTCTGTGATTCTATGACTTTGCTCTGCTTGTCTCCACCACTGACTGTAGAGGAACTCTACAGAACTACAGATCACTGCTCACTGCAGCAATCTAGTGGCTCATGCTGGGCTTTGACCTTCACTGGGTAACCAGATAACCAGCTACTTCTACCCAGAAAAAACATGTTGGTGCCTGTGGTGTGTAGGGGAAGAGGGTCCCGCTAATGTCACTGGGGAAGAGCCTGCACTATTCAGTGCAGTTACAGGATTTTCTCCAGAAGGTTTGGGTTTTGAAAACCTTCTGTAGCTGTCCCTTACTTGGGGAGGGAGGGGGCATTCAGGTAGAAACAGGCTCCTGGTGAGCAGGTTTGTCTGCTTTCATCAGTGCCTGGAGAGTGTCTATCCTGCTGCACCAGGACTGCACACAGAAGCCCTGTGGGCAAATGATTCTCTCACCCAAAACAGGCCACAGTAAGCAGGGAAGTTCATTCTGCAGGCACTTCATTTTGTGCAGAAGAGAGTTTGTGTGTTGTAGCTTGGGCAGTTAATTAAGAACTGAGAGCACTTTTCCTGGGGCAATTTGCTCGTTCCTTAGAAAGGGTGGTTGATATTATTTATGGCTTGCATTGATCCAACAGCTTGCTGCCAAGGAGAGAAGTCCTACTTTTTCCTCCCTGCATTAACACTAGCCCTGGCAGCCCTCTGAGCTGGCTCTGCTCCCTGAGCTGGCAGAGGCAACCTCCTTAAATCCCAGGGGAGCAGAAACTGGGAGTAAGAGGACCCCTTGACTGGGAGCTGTGGCAGAAGGAAGGGAGAAGAGGGCTGTTAGATCACATTGGCTCCAAGGTGCAAATTTCCTTTTGGTGGTAAACAGAGGTGAGATGAAACCTGCTTGAAACACTGATCTGGCTTCTTGGCCCACACAAAAAACAATAAAGCTGTTTATGGCATTATTGTCCTGCAGGACACCTGCTTCATTCTCTAGGCAGAATGGGCTGTCCAAAACTCTGTTTCATTCACTGCACATGAAGCATGTTAAGCAAGAAACATGGGCCAAAGAGACATATAATTAAGTAATGAACCACCATTGTAACAAATAGGCACCGACTGTCTAAGTTAAGGAGGAAAGCACAATTTTATTTCTATAAGTGCTTGAATTCAGAGCACTTCACTAGGAAATACATCATTTTGCATGTAGCTCTTAGTGTAATTTTGGTTTTACTATGAGAAATTGCCTCAAACAGAATTATTTATGAAATCAAACCAATGCCCAGTTGGGCACAAGTTTATATGAGGGTGCATCACCATAGCCTCCTCTGTCTGATAAACAGTCAGGTGTTTTAGCTAATTGATCTCATGCTGCCTGCACCACTTTAGGGCCAAGGAGTGCTGCCAGCACCTGCTGTAGCTCTGGTTAATGGGTACAAACTTCTTCACATGTGCTAATGCAGCATCTTGGCACAGGTCTTGAGGCCTGAGACTAAACTGAAACACTTGTTGTGACCAGTAGTATCACGTAAATACTTTTGTAGATCACATTTCTGCTCCTATTCCTATGTCTGTGACCTAGAAAGCATGAGTTTTGTGCACATACAGCATCACCGAGTATCAAGGTTCATTTTTTTTCCTGAATATTTGATATTTTTCTTAAATCGCCTGCCTGTGAAAAATGGAAATATCTTAAATTCCATCAAAACCAAAAAATGTGGATTTTGCCAAACATAACTTGGTTTGGATGTAAAGAAAAACTCATAGCCAGGGTGCAGCCTGTGGGTGTGGTAGCAGAAGGCACAACTCCCAGTGCCCTCTCTTCCTATTCAGCCACTTGCCTCTGTACCAAATAACACAAAGTGGTTTTAACACCTCTGCACAAATCCAGAATTTAGAGGCAGGAACTCAGCCGATGACAGGAAGTACAGATTCGTGCATGGCAGTGCCAGGAAGAAAGTGGGTGTTCAGAGGCAATGAATGGCATCCAGCAAGGCACCTGCCCCACAGCCTTGCCCTGAGGAATTATCCTTCTGGAAGGCCCCACAGCCCCACCAGCCGGGCAGGAGCTGCAGGCACTGGGTGTGGATGAGCTGGGCACCAGACAGCTGCTACAGGCAGCAGCAGGCTGTGCCCTGGGCGATGCTCCAGGCAATTGCAGCAGGCCCAGATGTGCAGGGGTGCAGAGGGGCCTGGGGTGCACTAATGAACACACACCTTCACTGGGGGTTCTGCTGCTGAGGCTGCGAGCAGCCTTTCAGCTTCATCCCATCACCACGGACTGCACTGCTGCTAGAAAGCTGCTGCTTTAAGACTGGTGCTATATAAAAGTCCTGACAGGCATCACCTGTGCTTTGGTGCAGCTTGTATTTAGAAAAGCCAGATAACATGGAATCGATCCTGATTTCTTGCTGCAGTGATGCTGTGACTTGAGTCTGGGGGCAGCAGGCAGAGGCTCTCTGAGATGGTGCTGCCTGCACTGCCTGCTCCCAAAGTCTGCCTGGCTCTTTGGCTGCACTGCCTTCCAACCAGCAAGGACAATACATGTCACTAGTTTTTAACACAGATGGAGTATTTATAGTTTAGGGCTTTTGTATTCTCTTCTATAGCTTAATTAGCAATATAATTTCCTGTAGCTCTCCCTGTACTTATGGGAATGGAGGAAAATGGCAATTACTGTGGAAAGCCAGGGGCAGCAGGGGGAGAGGAAGAAAAACAGAGAGACACACACACACAGAGCCATTCCTTTGCAAGTGGCATAACACGGCTCTGAGCTGCTGCCAGCAAAGGGGACTGTCTGCAGTGGGTTTATGAGGGAGTAATGACTCATTTCTACTTCAGGAAGGTTCCCATACTGCATTGGAAGAAACCTCATACATACTGAAATAAACTAACTTGAGTCTGCATTACCAGCACAGCCTGCATTAGCAATACTTTCACATTTGAAGAAAAAGGATCTAAACAATACTATAAAGGAAACCTGAACAGCTGTCAATGCCCTAAAATAATCACGTTACCGTAAGTGATCAAAGGCCATATTGTCTAAGGAGCTGTACAAACATAAAAAACCAGATTTGTGTGCTGAATGTAGCCTATGGCAAAGTACAACAAGGGAGGCAAAGGAAAAAATGAGAAGCAGTGAAACAGGGAAGGAGGTTCAGAGCAAGGAGTTCATGAGGCAGTGCTCCTGCGGTGAAAACAGCCTAAGCATCTCCCCTTCCCCTGGGCAAGTATATCTCATAGAAAACCCTTTCCCTTTCTCCAGCCTTGTCACAGGCAACCTGACTGATGTTGGCAAATGGGATGATTATATCACTACAAAGGCTTTTCTCCTGACTCCTGCGAAGTGCACGGGCTGCAAAGAGGCCACCAACTCAGAGGTGTGGCTCTGCTACTGTAGGGAAAGGTGCTACATCTACAGTTTGGATTTTCCTTGGGCATGACAGTGCTTATGGAGCTGGGCTGCTCTTTTGGCTGGCTTCTAGCTCAGTGTTGACTGAGTTAATTCATAAATCCTGCCTCCCCCCAAAAATGAGAAAAATCTGAAGACTCCATCCATATCAGTATTAGAAAAATCTTATAGCACGACATATATATATATATATGTGAATTGCCTCCCACAACACTTCTTTCTCATGAGGTGGATAAAACTGTTTTCATCTACGAGAAGGCATAAAAAGGGAGGTGGAAACAATTAAAATTAACCAAAAGTCATCATAGCAGCAGAGTTTTGACAACAATCCTGCACCCCATGCCTTGCTGCTCAGCTTTAACCTCTGCACAGACCCCTTCTCCCACATCATCCTTGGCCCCTGCTACAGCAGCTGCCAGCTGAGTTAGAATTCATGTTTTAAGCAGTTCTTGCTCAAGCAATTATGTGTTTTACTTGACTGTTTTGGAATTATCTGCACAATGAAGGCACAGCTCCCTTCAGTGCTGCCATTCACATCCTCCCAAGTGTCATTTAGAGCTGCGAGGAAAACATTTAGAGCACAGCTTAGGAAAGGTGAGCCATCTGCATGTTTATGAAAGAGAGAGAGAGACCTGGTAAAGCCATGCTTGTCCCCAGGCATTGTTTGCAAAACATTTTCAGGATGAAAATGAAAAGGCAGTTGTAGTGCAGGTGTGAGTGCCCTGTAGCAAATCCTCAAGCTGGGCTCAGGCAGGAACACTGAGTTACAGCTACATTTTTCCTCCAGCTTCCTGTTCATACAACACACATGCTTTGTGCCTAAATCTCTGTGTGCTGCCTTGTTTGCTGCAGACATCCCAGGTCACAGCTCTGTAAGGCAGTCTTCATTTCAGGAGTGTCTGTATAGGTACATATGCACACACTTATGCAGAACAGTAAGTCCTGGGAACACTTTAGCAAACCTGGGACTGTCCCTGCACTAATCTGGAAGGTCCAAGAGACAAACCACAAGGCTTAATGATTGTTCCCCCTGCCCCAAATGGCTTCTGCAGCTGGGCAAGCAAAGGCTCTCAGCTTGAACACACTGCCCAGTTCATGCTTTGCATGGTGTGTGTAAACTCCCTCGCCTTGTCCTCCATCCCCCCACCCCTGACTACAGAAACACCTCAGCCCGTGACACACTAGAGCTGGAGGCAGTTTCTTGAGGCACAGACAGGGACAGATGCACCTTGGGCACATCACACATCGAGATGGCACTTGGGCATCTTTAAGCAGCAGCACTCAGGCTGCAGGTCCCTTTGGGGGCTCAGCTGGGCTGTGGGCAGCCCACACACCTGGAGGAGGGCAGGAGGTGCTGGGGGTGAGGGTGCCAGGGGTGGGGGCTAGGCAGCATTTTCGGCTTCCTTCAAGGCACTCTTTATATAGCTGGTTACATAAGGCTGTGCAATTTGGCTCCTGTTGGGAGAGAAACGTGGGCGTAGGAGTACTGGTACACCAAACCTGACTGTAAAAGTCATCTGTGGGGTTTGGGTTTTCTTTCCCTGTCATTCTCCATGAATTTCTAGAACAGCCATTGCTAAATACTTAATAAAAAAGAGAATACTTTAGCAGTAAGTCATGGTGTGCCTCCAAAACCTTAGCTGGCAGCTGGCAAATGATCCCTATACAGTTTTCCAGATACAGCCATGCCAAGGGCTCACATGGGCAGCACCACTGCGTTCAACCCCATTCCTGCAGTGAGGATACCAGCATGGAAAAGAGTGACAATGAGCTCAGGAGGACCCTTCTGTTCCCACCCCTGAGGAGCTGTAGTAACTAGGGATGAGAGAAGCAAGGCGCTGTTCCCCTCCCCTCTTTTTCCGCAGGTGCTGACAGTTCCTTGGCTCCAGAGAAGGGTGACCATGGGTTTTTGGGCTTGGAACAGCAGTGGAAAAAGCACCACTGCCCCTAGACTCGACACTGATACGTATTTACATGGTGTGTTTTGTGCCCAGGATGAAGCCCAGCTCTGCTGTGTCACCACGCATCACCACAGCCGTCTCCTTCGGGGAATGCATTTTCCATAATGGAAATCAATTGTGTTGAAAACAGTTCAGGAGCTGTGCAGTGTAACATCACGTACAAATGAACTCGCCATCGCGGCCAGCGCCGCGCTCCAGCCAATTACTCCCTGCACGGGTCACTTGCAGCTCTTGTTACGCACCAGGGGCTGCACCGTGCCAGGCGAGGCCATGGAGGGGCTCACAGGGATGGCCCAGCACACACTGAGGGCTCCAAGGGCTACAACAGCAAGGCTGAAGGGCTGCTGAGGCTCAGGCAGAGATGGACAGGGCTTTCACCAAATCACCCCTCAGGCAGGTCCCGCCCGGCTGTTTGAAATCCGTCTTGGTTGATGATCAGCTTTGCTCTTTCTGATGTCTAGGGCCCCCGATTTCTGACACCCAGCAGGTGTCATCTTTTATTGTATTAAGGGGGCTTATGAGAAAGACAGAGACATTTTACCAAGGCCTGTAGTGAAAGGAGGAAGAACAGCAATTTTAAGCTAAAGGATGATAGGTTTAGATTAGATATTAGGAAGAAATTCTTTACTACGAGGGTGGTGAGACACTGGAACAGGTTGCCGAGAGAAGCTGCAGATGCCCCATCCCTGGCACTGCTCAGTGCCAGGCTGGACAGAGCTCTGAGCAACCTGGTCTTGTGCAAGAGATGTTGGATTAGATAATCTTTGAAGGTCCTTTCCAACCCAAGCCATCCTATGATGCTACCCCATGCAGGCACTCAACCAGTTCAAGTTATCCAGGTGCAAGCTCCCAGGCGGCATCTAATCTTTACCTGGGCTGGAGGGTCCACACAACAGATGGAAGACTTGCCCATGCACAGGGTGCTCACTTGACTCAGTATCACCAGTAGAGGCACTTTCACATGATGTTAGGGCTGTCTCTTCTCACATGTGCTGGCTTCCTTGATCCTAATGTACTCTGCATCACACCAAACTGAAAAACAAAGGATGTCTCAGACCACAGACGTAGCTCCCTGTGAGATGGCAGCAGGCAAATGGGCTGGCAGGCACTGTGGTCAAGTGTGCTGTGGGCAGGACAAGCAGAGGTGGAGGTCTGGGGGAGGTGGATACAGCATGGGCAGCTGTGGGGTGGGACAGCAGCAGGATCCCTGGGTGGCAGTGAGCTGTACCTTACCCAGGTACTTCCCTGAGCGCAACTAACCAACCTCGAAGTATGAGGCATTTTCCAAATACTTTTTTGGTGTTTTTTTTTTGTTTTTTTTTTTTTGTTTTTTTTTTTTTTTTTAAACTCATGTAAGTACCAGGAAAGCAGATCAGCCAGGCCACAGTTAAGAATCATTTTCAGGGATCATTTTCATAAATTCAGTGACAAAAGACAAGATTGCTGGAGGAAGCTACTGCCCAGAGGTTTCCAAGCCTTAGGCAAAGGTAAGTGAAGAGCACTAAAACCAGGGTGCAGCAAGGAGGTTATCTTGTTATTCATAGGAAAGGTCCTGAGGAGGTAAGAAACAGAAGCTCTGGGCTCTACCACAGCTGGGAAAGCAAGCTTGGGAAGGAGGCCTTTGCAGCTCTAGGGGAGGAAACAAGCCTAGTCTCACTGTACACGTACACAACACTGATGGACCAAAACTCTCCATTAGTAGCAAACAACAAGAATGACAAGAAGCGTGAAGCTGTGGTATGTAATTGCCCTGAAAATATCTGAGCACTGCTTCCTCCAGAGTCAGCTGCTGTCTTTTTGCCTGCAGAAGGACAAGCTGCTACCAGTTTTGCTTTCTGCACCTCTGAATGATGGGCAGAGCTTGCAAATGTGCCAGCAAGGACAGATGATGCAAAGGGCACTTGCTTTCTCCCTCAGAGGAAGTCAGGGAGCACAGAGAGCTGACTGCTCCAGGTGCTGATAAATGCAAACAGTACAAGTGAGAAAAAGTTAATGTACCAGAGCAATGACAGTGCAGGGGAGGGGGAGCTGGTCTGTTCCAAACCTCTGATACTCCCACAGTGAAAAAGGAGGAGGATTGGAACTGTTCCTGTTGCTGGGGAACATTGCTAAGGTCTCTCTGTCCCTGTCAGCCACTGCTGGCACATGTAAAATGTGCTCCACTAGCAAGGTAAAAAATGTTTTCTATGAAGACAGCATTGACTTCCTGGTAACAATCTCCTGCCTGCCTTTTCTGGCACGTGCATCAGATGGCACAGCTAAGCTTGCAGGAGAGCTTCACAAATACACAGGTCCCAAGCATTTATTTCCACAGCTGAAGTGAAAAAGAGATACTGAATCCTGTGCAAGGTCACGGTACACTGCTCTGAGCTACCCTGTATTAATGCCTGCTACAGCAGAATGGATGTGGGGTCCAAACAAGCAAGGAGAGGCTACTCAGATTCTCATCAGCTGATGTTTCTACTGCAGTTGCAGCATGGATACTTATTTGGGTTGCAGAAGTTAGACATGCATTCCTAAGAACCACATGTGGAAACAACAGCCATTTCATTCCCAGCATCACAAAGGGGCAAGAACACTGTGCCCTTTAACCAAGGTTTAATTTGCAATTTTACCTCAGTGTGACAAAGCACCATAATATATGCAATACACTGTGTAAAAGAAAAGTGCCCATCATGACTTTTTTTCATAATTTCTAAGACTGATGTCTGCTAAATCAGAATAAATTACAAATTAATTTGCACTTTTCAGGAATTCTCTCTGGTTCACTTTAACATAGGGGGATTACTACAAAGAGGCTGAAAAATTATATTGGGGGCTGCCTACTCCATCTCCTTCAGCTTCTGGAAAGACAAAAGTGGCCTTTCTCTTTCCTCATGTATCTTTCCCCCAATATCTTTGTCTCCCTCTTTCTTGTTATTTGTTCCCCTCTTCTTACACCCCTGGCCACGGGATCACTGACGTGACAGAAAATCATTAGGGAGGTGGGTGTCTTCCTTTCTTTGTGACACCTTAATAGACAACATGAAATAGCGAGGGAGGAAATAAATCAAATTCATTCATGCATCATTCCCTCCTGTGCTGAGGGAAGGACACGGGGCCACACAGGTTCCAGCACCACAGCAGGACAAGGCGTTTCTGCCACGGGAGCGCCCAGAGAAACCCAGAACGCTTTCTGATCAACAGAGGAAAATCCTAAACATAAACTTACTCAATCAAGGAGATCTAAAAAGTGCCAATACCCAAGTATCATCTTTCTACACAAGAATTATGGGTCACAGGAAGTCCGGCTAAAAATAGGATAGAGGACCATCTTCGGCAATGTAAGGAAGCCGTGCAATAGGCATTCCACTCAGCCGGACCAGGTGTGTATTGTAAAAGGAGAGACACTGCTCCCAGGTCCTAGATACGGTCACAGGGATACATTGCCTTGGAGTAAGTGAACTGGATTTCTTGCAGGCCAAACCACTAACCAGGGCTCTGGTTCTCCAATTTTTACCAGTTGCAGGCCTTTGGCAAGAAACAGGGGACTACAGCAACAGCCTTACCCTTTGCCCCCACTAAAGCAGCCTGAAGTGCTGCTCCTCTTTTTTTGATATTGTCAGCTGAAAGCTCAGCTGCTTTTTACAAACACAACAGTTACAGAACTTTTTAATTTTTTCACTGAGATCCCTTGCTCATATTAAAAAATAAAAGGAGCTGTTTTCCCTTAGGAACACTTGCTCTATTTGTGTTCTCTCTTATTCTTAAATTAAGGCCTGAAGCAGCTATGGGTCAAGTGTCACAGGTAAGCAGAAGAAAAGCTGCAAAGGCTTTGTTTAGGTTTTAGATAGAGGAAACATCCAATCTTTTAAGACACAGCTGTCCAATCACCATTGTTTATGTTAGAAGTGATTTTTTCAAACTCTAAGAGGCAAGATAATGCTGCCTCTATACAAATGTGAAGTATTTGAGAGAATGGACAGACAGCAGCTGAGTATTTTTAAACTAGTATCACTGTATCAAAGTGTTCCATGTAAGCACAGTCATTATGAGGACTGCACCCATGTTGCTCTTGGTTATCAGATCAAGGATGGCAGAAAATTAAAAATTACTGATTAAACCATGCTAGGTAAGCTATTTCCCAGCAAAGTATAATGAATGAAAAATTAATAAGCACAAAGAAGACAGTACAAGACTGTTCTGGGCTTTGAAAAACATTCAAGAGAGGGAAATCACTGATACAGATAATCCTGCAACAAAGACAAAACATTTTAAGAAGAGAGGGCATGTGGCACTTACTTATACAAAAGCATGAAAACAGGGATGATGCTGGCAGTAAAATAGGAATAGCTGAGGTTATTCTTTGCATAGCTACGAAAGACAAGTTTTAAACAAGAGAATTCTTCATTAAAGGATGATTTGAGTAAACTTAAAACAGCCTTTATAGGGAATCTGGGAGAATGATATCTTAAGAGAATGTAATTGTGCAATAAATGACAACAAGTGAAAAAAGGTTTTTTTATTTCTCAGTGTTTCTCCACTGTCAATACTGTCCTTTTGCTGCAACACGTTGCAAAAAAACTCTCTGCCTTTTCCATTTTAAACAGCTACAATATTTACAGGCTGTTTCCAATAACACACGCAGACACATACACACTCACAGACACGCAGGTACATATATCCCTATCCCTGGCAAGGTAACCGTTTGCTGGTAGAGGCAATATATATTTTCATTGTCCATTAAAAACCAAAGCCATCCTCTTGTTTATGCTCTACTCCCCTCTCTCCCTAACCAGCAGCTACTGTCCAGCTTTCAGGGGCATCTGTGTAAGTTACATATCCAGCTATTTGATTGCCATCTTTCAAAGTTGTGGCCTAAGTGCACTGGGCTTATCTATTCAAACTGTACATACCAGAAGTCATAAAAATTGCTCATATTCAAATGTTCATGACCAAGTGATGTAGGTATACTCCCAAGATCTTTTGGGGCAGCCATCTTAATCACCTTTTTAGAAATATGCGTATCATGCTGGGATGAAACAAGTCACATGCTTTACTTTGCCTTCCACCAAGGTGTTATGTACCCACTTTTTTACTAAGGCACCAGGAATTACCAGTATAATTTCTGAAAGAGTCCAGTGCCACTGTATGTACTGCATTAGAATATCAAATAGCAAGCCAGACAAGAAAATAATAGATGCCTATATAATAGGTATAAAATTCCTTAATAAAATTAAGTACATAAAACCTGTGGTGGTACAACCCCAAATCCAATATAAGTTGAATAATATTGTTAATGGTAAGAAATGCAATTTATCCAGCTCCATTTTGTGAATGGAGAGTTCTGTAATTGAGAAAGGTCTTTAAAGCAGTGTCTTTGTTATCTATGCTCCTAGATTGCACGATGGTGTGTGCATTATCAGACAAAGCTGAATCAATCATAAGGCATCTCTTCCCCCCCGTTGCCCAAATTCAAACCTTTATGGACCTGTGTCACACAAGTCTTCATCTGTCATCTCACCAGTCATCCAGGCTTCTCAAAGAGTTCTTCAGTTCCCAAAGGCATTGTGACCATGGGATGAGGAACGACTGGTGACAACTGCACTCTGGACCAGAAAGCTGGCATCACCACTCTGAAACATGCCAAATGTCCCAGGCAAAGTGGCTGTAAGACCATTCAGCCTACATGGAATTATCTCAAGAAATCATCATCACCACCATCATCTTCCCCAAACTCTGAAACCACTTCACACCTGCTGGACCATGAGAGAGATCCCCAAAATCCAGCACTAGTATCATCCACCTGAAGTAGCACAGAAGTCTAGGTGTCATCAGTGGTGTCATATACACAGTTCTAGATTTTTGGGTTTTTTAATCAGAACATTTTAAAAGATTTCATGGTGAAGTGAAATGGGAAAAAGTTTTAAAATATCATGTAATAGCCATTTTTACTAATGAACATTATCTGATTAATGGGGTTTTCAAGCCCTTTTCTGCAAGTGAGTGTTTTAGGGAGAACTCCTTACCATATGTACACATAGATACCACCTCCAAAGAAATCAGAGGAAAAATAGATTGGGACCTACCTGGAAGCTACAACAGTAGGACTTAACTGGAATGTTCTTATGGCAAAAGAACATCACAATGGAAGGGGGACAGAGTAAAAGCAAACATCTGTAAGTGTTCTTTTCAAGAAAGTCTACAAAGATCTAAAAAAATCTGCTCTATGGTAAGGTTCAATTTAGACTGACAGGACTAATATGAAAATACCCATCTTTCCCACCCTTATAACAGGAGAAAAATATTACACACCAAGACAAAGCCCAAGAAAATAAAACAAAAGATGGAATAATTTCCATCTAGAACAGAGGTTTCCACAGACAGGTCTACCCTGTGGGGAAGTGTGCCCACATGGCCAAGAAGGCCAAAGGCATCCTGGCCTGTGTAGCCAGCAGGACCAGGGCAGTGACTGTCCCCCTGTACTGGGCACTGGTGAAGCCCCACTTTGAGTGCTGTGTCCTCTGCTGGAACTCTCAGTTTAGGAAGGACACTGAGATGTCTGGATGAATCCAGACAAGGACAACAAGGCTGGTGAAGGGTCTGGAGCACAAATCCTATGACGAGGCTGAGGGAGCTGGGGTTGTGCAGCCTGGAGGAGGTTCAGGGGAAACCTTATCACTCTCCACAACTCCCTGAAGGGAGGGTGTAGCCAGGTGGGGATTGGTCTCTTCTCCCAGGTAACCAGCACCAGGACAAGAGGACCCAGTCTTCAGCTGTGCCAGGGGAAGTTTAGGCTGGACATTAGGAAGAAATTATTCACAGAAAGAGTGACTGGGCACTGGAATGGGCTGCCCAGGGAGGTGGTGGAGTCACCATCCCTGGAGGTATTTAAGAAAAGACTGGATGTGGCACTTCGTACCATAGTCTAGTAGTTGAAAAGGTGATGTTCAGCCATAGGTTGGACTTTATGATCTCAAAGGTCTTTTTTAACCTAGTTAATTCTGTGTGATTCTGAGTTAGAAGAAAAACATTTTTGTCACTTGCATGCTGGAAACCAAAGACAAACTACAAACCAATATACAATCATATGAATCTTAATGAGTTCAGGAAAAATGTTAAAGAGTTAATTTTCCAAAGCCTTATAGAAGAACGAAATTTCAGCTAGGTGGCTTCTGTTGAGCAGATCTGGAATAGGTATAAGCACTATGTGAATGGCTTCACAACAGATGTTAGCAGAGTATCTGAAAGGAAGTGTTAACCTGTTAGCTGTCCACATTAAAATCCATCTCTTTAAGGCAGCACACCAAAAGCCTTATGTTTTATAAAAAATAAAAATATTCACCAATCCTCTCTGCCCTTAAAAAAAGTCTCTCTTCCCCTCTCTGCTGTTTTCCAATCTAATTCTAGGCAGATACACATATGTGCTAAAATTTCCATATTAACAAGCAATTAACTCCTATCATGTCTTTTACCAGCAATGGACATTGTCCCTACCTTGCCCTGAAGAGAGAGAGATTGTTCAGCTAGGGTTAACATACTGAAACTTGTTTCAGTCAGCTTTAAAAAAAAAAGGGGAAAAAACCCCTAAGCTGTATATTTTGGTTTTCAGTCATTTGTTTACCTCAAGGCTTCAGTACAAGGAAAAAAAAAAACCCAAGCTGGTGCAATTAATGTCAAATAGGGGCAAGCTTCTCCCTTTCAAATGAAGCAATTTTCCTAGCAATATATAAAACCTTCAAGGTTAATTAATTAAAGGAGTATTTACCTAAAGGGAAGGACATAGAATAAAACCTTAATTAAAAGGCCTTTGATTCAAAACTTACACATTTTCTTCATTCCTGATAGCAGCATTACCAGACCGCTACAGAAATTTCATCTACTGTAATACATTTTCACATATGCAGGAGATTAATTCAACTAGTCTATAATGTGATACATATGATAAATAATTTTGCTGTTCCACAGTTTCAAGGCTGGCAGATCTGTGCATTTATACCATGATTAAATGGGACTGTGTATGAATAAAGTGAATAGTAATATACAACTTTTAGATGCACAGCATTTTGAGGACAAGTTTGCATAGTCTATGATGCAAGCAAGGTCCCAGTATCATTTACTGGGAACAGTAACTGGAACTGAGTAGCTACCAGGCACACAGACTCACCCTTTCATGGCTAGATGGCATACAGTGACTTGAGCTGGAATACCAGTGTTTCTTAGGTAGCTGTTTCTTCCTTTTTTCTTATCCCGTGTAATTTCACTCTTACATTAGGTACATAATGGACAATGTTTCTCTGATGTCAGAGAATTGATTATAATAACCTCTGTGGTATATCAGAAGTCTCTCCTAGTTACAACACATATAAAGAAGTGGAGGTGACTCGGAAGAAGATGGCTGCTCCCAAAAGCTAGAACTGTATGCAAATTCCCCACAGAGTCCTATATAATTACAGGTAGAAACAGGAAACAATCACAACAGGTACATTTCTTTCTTACGGATTAAGAAAAGTGAGTCATAGGAACTGCAAGTCAAGAACAAACCAGTTTCCCTCTCACACTCCCATGATAGTTCTGAGTTACTTGTTTCCCTGAATACACACTTTTAAAAAAATACAATAAAACCTAGGATATGTAACACATGAATAATTCAACTTCACAGTTATAAATACTCAAATTACACTTACATAGAATATATAATCACAGAAAATAAAATTCAAGTCATAGAAAAGAATGAAGACTAAAGGGAAAGAAAAGGCAAGGTGGTAAAAGTGATACAAGTTTAGGGCTGTGCCTTCTATAAAAGATCACTAAAAGCAGAAGTCAAGTTTTGTTGGATTCTTTTCTCATTTTGTTTGGGGAGTTGTTGCTGTTTCTTCTTTTATAATTGGATAGAATTAAAAAAACCTTCAAGCATCGATTAAGTAATCATGGACCTGCACCTCCCACTACAAAACTAAAACCACCGTGTTTGCCAGAGAAGAGCCAGTGAAACAACACAGCCAGCTCTGGGTGTAAAGAAGCAAAGAACCCATGGCTAGTGAAGGGAAGACAGATAGAAAGTCATATTGAGGCCCACTTTAAAGCTAGACGTGTTGTACAGGCTTGAGGTACCACTGCTACCACAGTACAGTCTGATGTAGTACAGGGATACTCAGGTGCTTTTCTACACATTTGTTATTTTACCATTTATTGTGAAGAGGATGCAGCAAATGCACTTGTACGAAATACAGAACATAGAACCAAACCCATGGCACAGCCCTTACCATCAACATGTATATGGAGAGGGAGGGGATTAATCCCAAAGGCAATTTAAATAATGGTATTTTATATACTTATATTTATATATATAAATAAATGTTCTCAGCAATCTCAGGGTTGTTTTTAGTGCATTGCTGTAAAAAAATTAGTGCAGTTCTCATTAATGTTTAGCTCATAAGGAATAAGAATCTATACATCTGTTCAGTCTCTTCTTGCCACACCTGAAACCCTTACACTGTTTCACCAAACTGAAGGTTTGTAGTCAATTTCATTAAAATAAGGTGGATGAATTCCACACACTCTGTGACAAGACATGGCAATTTTTGGCAAAACAATTAGAAAAATATGAGGTGCTCTGATCTTAGAACCGAAAAGTTTGTTGATTTAAAGCATTACGCAATGCATAACAAAATTTATAAACAAAAGATATGTCTCAACAAATCTATCCTTCATGCAAGTGTTTCTTCAGCAGCTAACAACTTAAAAAATTTCTTACACTTGTTTATTTGGGGAAAGGGACTTAGACAAATCTGTGTTTCAAGTCCTTTCCTACAACCGGACCAAAGTTTCATGTCCTGGGAGCTGCTTCTTCTGGACCCTTCTCTCTTCTGAACCATTGGAGAAGGGGAAGTTTCAGTCTCAAAGAGATTTACACTTCAGCCCCAAGTTCAAGGACTCCAGTTTCAACAACAGCAACATATTTATCTTCAATTTGAACCAGCAGGATTGTTTTGTCTATATGTGACCGACTACTTGGATCTCTGCTGCAAGGCACCCAGCGGTGAATCACCTGGAGGGAAAAAAAACACACCAAAGTATAATAAAATGTAAGCTCCACAGGGAGAACCATCATATCAAAGTTATGGCTGATAACTCAAGACCCTCACAGGGCCAAAGGAGCAAAAATACAGGTGCTATACTGACTTAGTTGCCCATTTTTCAATGACAGCATCCCCACAGGTAAGTGGCACATTGAAGTCTTGCTGAAGATCTGCAGCTTAAAATCATATTTAGGTCTTTTACAAGCATGGGAGCAGCCAGTCTGCTCTAGATTTGAGTAGAAACAAACAACTTGACCCAAATCAGAATCAAACAGTTCAACCAAAGTGAGTAGCAACTGAAAAAAGTGCCCACATAGAGATCTGGGATATTTTGATGTTTGATTTGTAGTAATCTCAAAATACCTCAGTGTTGTACAGCACAGACCACAGTTTACAAGGAGTCAGGTGTAAACTACTGTCTCTTGCAAGTTAAAGCTCTTGCCCTGATTTTGTTACCTATGCACTGTGAATTCAAGTTGATCTTCTAAATCAAGTTATTCAAAGACAATTTTAAATTTAAAATATTACAAAGAAGAAGGAGTTTAGAAACAGTGCTACAAATTCTTGTACCATACTCTCTTGGATTTACAAAATTCAAGTACTTTGATCCACTACTTCCAAGGATCCTGACTGATACTGCCTACCAGGCGATCCCTTTTCATACCTTGTCTGTCTTCGTTCATCTGCCTCCTTAAAAACACACCCTTAACTTCTGGGTACCCCAAAGGAACCATAAGGATGCTCCATTAACATGGGTATAATTATCATCAGCTTCATAGTAATAGAATTATCTAAAATTTTCTAACTTTTTCTAACTGTGGTAAAAGAACCCTTAATTCAAGACAAAGTAAGTCAAAAAGCAAGTATAGCTAATTTTTACAAATTCCACAGCAGTAAAGTTTTCAAGAGTCCTAAAGATATAAAGGGAAAAAAAAGTCAGAAAACCACAATATTCCAAGATCAAATCCAAGAGACTCAATCTTCATAATAAACAGCTGGCAATTTCTCTTAACACTGGTGAAGGACATTTAGCTTTGTCCATTGCATGAGATCTATATTGCATAGATACAGGGAGAGCATTTCAGCCAGGGAAAGTACAGCATCTTTAGTTCCTCTTTGATGCAACAGTATGATATTTAAGTGTCTGTTCAAGTCTGACTTCAAAGTGTGTCCATATAAATTTAAGCTCCTATATGAAATGAGACCAGGAACATCTTGTCCCCAGACACAATAAAAAGTTTTCCAATGAACTTCCAAGTACTACATCCTTGTTGTTCAATTTCAGACTGGTGCCTTCGAGATAGCTACAGGCGTCAATATCACGGCTCTTTAAAAACTGTATATGCAAAGAGTTGTACACAGATTGAAACTCGTCACTGCCGTATCCCCACACTCAGTTTTACCATCTCTTCTATCACGACTGGCATTTATTTGGTACATGCAAAATGTTGTCACTAGATAGTCAGGAGGTGGTAAGAATCTCTTGGAGGAAAAGGGTTCTTCTATGCCCCAGTATCATGTATCATAGAAAGATAATGCTGGGCATACCCTCTCAAAACCTAGAAAAAGTAGCTACATTCCAAAGAGGACTGCTAAATGTAATTTCCCTGAAGAAACATTATAATGTCTTTCTGTCTTATATACACATTGCACTACATACTTAGCAAGATAAAAAGCTAAGTTAAGAAAAATGCTTTTTTCTAAATAACTGCAAAGTTTTAAACTACTGAGTGCTGAAGTCCATACTGAGAGCAGACATAAGGTAAACTGCTTAATAAGCAGCAACTCAGCAGGTAAGAATCATTTCTGCCTATCTGCAGAAAGGACCAGAGCCACAGGATCAGAAAGGGAAGACTGTCCTAAGAGCTTTACTGCTACTAGTATGCTTAACCACAGGCAGCTGAAGCTGGCAGTGGAAACGATGTCATCAAGCTAAATCCTTTCCTCCTAATCACACACAGGATAATCTGGTGCTTCCCCCCTTTCTTGTTAGGTTAAAAGATGCTCTTCTAAAAAAACACAACTGCCTATATGCTGTACCAAAAAATAGACAAGAAGCATTCAGAACAACAGCTTACTCTGACTTTTAAATCCTCTTGTTTTAATCTTCCTAATACCATCAATCACTGTACATGTCAGCATACTGCAGTTCACAAAATGCACTCACAAACTCCTGAAAAAAAATTGTCCAGTGATACCAAGCAAGAGGACATGTTTCAGTATAACCCTTTACATTCACCATCTTTACCACATTCTTGATCTGCAACAGTATGTCTAAATCCAACATAACTGCGAATGTTTACAACAGCATTCTACTTACAGGTGCTACCTACAACATAATCTTACTGTCCTAAGAGTTGACTGTCAACTCTGGTAGATTCCTTCCATGAATAATTGTGTTTCAAAGCCTTTTTCTTCATGTAGATGCAACAGCAAGGCAGATACAGTGTACACTGTGTTACTGGCATATCTCCATTTCTTACCTCAAGTTTGCACATATATCCACAGTGATGTGGACTTTCAAATGGCAAAATCTATCCCTAAAAGCAATTTATAAACAACACCTCTAACAGAGGTAAACAGTCAAAGAATTTTCTTCAAAACTGCTCTATTCCAAATGAAAATATAGCTGTATTGATGAACAAATGCAGACACAGTGTCAGTGACTCTTCCCTCTATCACGGAAAGAATACTGGAGCATCTGTACAGACATCAAGATCTTAAAAAAGTACATCTCCGTAAAAATCAAAAAGCTTCGAAGACCACACTGGGTTTTTTGCTTATAAAAGGAGACTAATTGGGAAATAAGTTTTCTAGCCAATTCAGTGAATTTTTGTAAACTGCAGATGTAACATCCCTAGGGAAAAGAGATGGAATTTCAAGTCATGGGCTTTCACAAGTTTTAGTTAGAACAGACTTCCTTCTTAAAGGAAAGTAAACACCTATCATGTATCTATTACATAATAAAGAGACATCTAAAGACAAACTTATTTGGCTCTATTTTGATCAGAATAACTTAAAACCAGCTACTGTTAATTTTTCAGTTAAGAACTTGTTAGTAAATTGATCTTCTTTATTTGTTCAGGGATTGACAGTTTAAAGAAAGGAAAATGAATGTTAGATGAATGAGAGCAATGCCTGAGAGATCATGACAAGCTGAAAGAAGGCAAGAAAGGAGTGGTGGCTGACAACATTTGAAAAATCATCCTGCATCTTTTGCACAGAGTTGCAGAAATATCTTTACCTCAAATTAGGATTCTAGACCTGCTTTTCCAGCAATAGTTACTTTGAGGACAGCTGCTGATCTAATTTACCTACTACATCGATCTTTGCATTGACATACAGGCAGACTGCCACAGAATCAAGACACTGCCTTTTTTAAGGTTAGCTTGCCAACTTCCAAGCAAAACTTACATGGCCTTCCATGCCTTCCTGAGGACTCCAGTCTTTCCAGCTGTTTCTTCCAGCTTTTAGCCGTATCACCTCATCTGGCCACTGCAGCTCTTTCCTTTTTGACACGTTGATCCCTTCCAGTACTTGACTGGGATCCATTAACTATAAGTAGGAATTGAGTTTTGACTGTTAGTTCAGCCAAAATTTAAAAGAAACAGATAAACTGTAATCTTTTGTGTAATTCCAGATAACTGACTTTAACCCACTGAAATCGATTTCTGACCAATTTCAAGGTTGGAAACTTGAGCTCCAGGCTCTCCAAGCCCAAACAGCACTGAATTTGGAAATGATGCTGTGGTATCAGACACAGCTAACAATATGCCAGTTCATTGAAGCAACAGCTCTGCTTCCCTTCCCCACTTCTTTCAGTTCTACTAGCTCATGGCAGGGTTGCGGAGCTGGCACAACAAAAGCATTGGCAGGCACAGTCTAGTAGCAGGGAAACGTTAAGAGATGATGAGCTGTTAAAATCGGCTCATTACTTCTCACAGAATATCTAAAACAACTTGGAGAATTCATAGTTAGGCAGAAGTATTTATCTACTAGCATGGTTAGTTGAGATCCACCTTGTGTTTTGAAGTAAACTGGCCTTTCCTCAGGGCAAACAGGAGAAAACTCCTGAAAAATTCTTCTTATTTTAAGGACAGAGAGAACTCCATAATGTTCACTATCCAAGGGCACATATCCACTTTATCCTCCTTAGACAGAGGAATTAGTAAGCAGCTTTATAAAAGGGCCCTTGCCTGCAAACAAAAGCTACTAAGCACAGACCTGAAAAATTAATTTAACTTTGCCCATTATGATGCAATTTACTAAGGATTACTCTAAACTGAGGTGGTATCAGCAATGAAATCATGTTTTTTATAGTCTATTGTCTTAAAAACACTTCTTGAGGTTTCCCACAAGTATAATGCCAAAGACATGTATGTAGGGCCAATAAAAGCTAAGAAAGCAAGAATACACATTCCTGGATTTACAAAACAAGTAAGGCTGCCATGATTAACTTCGTCAATAATTCACATTCGTGAAATGTTTGCTGTTCAGTAAGCCCCGAAGTAGATATAATCAAAGAATAAATACGTATGAAAGTGAAAGCAAGTATTGTTACACTTACTTTTGTGGAAAATCTACTTGGCTTCAAAGAAAAAAATCTTTCTACTCTGCAAATGAAGCTGTTTAGCTTTACATGCTGTAATGTATAAAAGGTAAACTAAATACAAAGTGGAACTGAGTTCCACTGACATTCTCAGAGCTGCACTACAGCAAAACATAAATAATGTAAACAAGGAACACACAGGAAGGCTGCTTGTTCAGAAAATCTTTTCGTTACATTAATTCTCCAAACATAACTGCACAAAAACTGTATACCAGATATTCCAGAATGTGTATTTGTAAGCAGCGATTTCAACAACACAGAAAGGAACAACTAATAAAAGCACATGGAAACATAAGTTAGCTTGTTCTTCTAGACTATTCACCTGGATTCTGTAAATAACGTCATCCTTTTTGGCTTGCATTTGATTTGCAGGGCTTGCATTGCCACCTGACTGAGTTTCAGCTGCATTACTCCCTCCTTCTGTCCCTAGAAAGCCCACAAGGGCATGCTGTTTACAGGCTGGGATGCTTTGGCTGGAGCTGCTAGAAGAGGGCAGTCCATGCTGCACGCTGACCCCAGTCTGGCCAGTAGGTTCCATTTGGTTGACCATAGATAGGCGGGACTGGATGGATGATGGGAGGTTACGAAGGGAGATCTGACTGGTGGAAGAGCGCCGGCAAGGCACAAAGCCTGTCGCGGATGTGCGGAGAGATGAATGACGGCTGCCGTAGCAATAGGATGAATGGCTAGCTACTGAGGCACGGGCAGGGGAATGTCTGACAAGGCTGGACTGCACAGAGTGAGAGCTGTGACTGGTGCCTAAAAGTAAAAGATACAGAATCAGGAAAGTTTGATAAAGCCTCCCACACGCAATAGAACGCCAACACACAAACGTGCACAGATATACAAAATTGATTGGTCTAACCAACATCATTGGAAGCAAATGTATTGCAGAAGATCTCTGCTGCATCTCACATAGCAGAACATTTCAATACATTCCATTCATCTTATCCCACAATTTCACATTCTGTTCAATTCACAATCCCTATCAGACAAGTACCTTGCACTTTATGCATTAACAAAAATTTCTTTCTTAATACTAGCACTTCAGTTTACTGTACTTAAGGCAATAAGAGATGTACAAATGTCCATGTTTCAAAATACTGACATTCTTTCTTAATATGCTTGATTACATATTCAAAGTTTGGGTCAGAAAATTTGTTAGAACAAAAGCTATTTTAAAACAAGTTCAAATTTAATACGTTTAAAGTTCAAAACAGAAATTGCAGTTCATGAGCATTGGTGTAATTGCTTTTCCTATACTAAATATTTGCCGATACCTCTCCTCAGCTGATAGATCTACTTATGTTCATTCAACTACATATAGCTATAGTTTCTTTGTGAGTAATGGCAATGTTTGAAAGACTTTCTCAGCTTTAGTGTTTGTTGCCTCCTTAGCTACAGATCACTACGGACCCTTGGATAGATTCAGCTAGAATACTGTGCAAATAAGAGAACTTGTTTCACTGTATAAATAAGAAATATAAACATTCCCCAAAAATGATGAGTTCAGCATTTGCAAGCAACACAACAGAAGTGAAAAGATTCAGTCTGTAGAAACCTGTTATAAAAAGTTATTTCATCTATTTTGTCAGCACAACTATACTGCTATTTATGAGATCTGTTTGGGAACCTTGTATTGCATAAAACAATAGTAGTTTGAGATTACTCCAGCAGCTCTTAACACAACATAAAATCACATCACTTTTGTTTGCTTTTTCTTTTAACTCAGGCCAAAGAGCTGAAAGGCCTGTTCTGGCTATAAGACTGAACTTGTATGAAGTTGTTTCTTTGTTTTAACTTTACCCAGAGTGGAGGGATGAGTTGGTGGATGAGCTGCAGGAAAAGTTGTGGGATGAGCTGCAACAGGAGGGTGCTGTACTGCTCCAGGTCCCTGCCCTGTAGGTGCATTCCCTCCTCCTTGTGACATGCTGCTCTGTGACTCGTTGATAGTTGCATTGTTACTTGTGCAAGAAGTTCCACCTCCAGCATCTGAATCTTCAATATTTCCACCACTATTGCAGCCAGCTCCACAGCCTTTCCTTAGTCTGGAAACATAATGCAAATGATACATTAAGGCACAACTCCTAATCATTAGGATTCCTATGAAATGCTTCATGACAAGCAAAAGGCTTTACTCAGCACAATCCACAGCACTTCCTAAAATCAATTAAAACTTGACTTTATTTTCCCAGAATATGCTTTGCAAATATAAACACTGCTTTCTAAGACACTGCAATTATCTTCATGACAGCTATTCAATAACAGTTATTTATAGCAAGTCAAATGCTCATAGAATTTAGCTTTTTTAAAAATTATGTCACCTCTGAAGTATAATAAAGTGATAAAATTCCAACTCAAACGCTCATAAAACATCCTGGTTATTTTTGAACAGTTTAGTAAAACTTATGCTACTTAGCACACTAGTCATGTGTAACTGTTACAGGGCAAAATCTTTGTCTACACAAACTAGCAAGAAAAGAATGTTTGCTGGATTTTTAATGTATTTGGTTTCTGTTATCTTCAATAATACACTCACAATTGTTTGAAGCACATACTGAACATTCAGACAGTAGGTTAGCCACTATTTTCCCATATACATAACCACACAGTTTCTTCATCACACTGTTTACACTAATGAACTTCAAATGGATGCAAAAACCACACCACGTTTTCTCGTCCCTTCAATTCCTACTTCTTATTTTTCTTTTCTGTCACAGTCAAGTAGACTGAGCATTCCTTTCCATTTTTTTTGTCCCAAGACATAGAATCCTGAAGCATAAAAAACCTTGGATTCAAATAGTGTTGGGTGTCATGCTTTCACCTGCTATTTTATCAAGTTGGACAAGTGGATGGTAATAGGAGACAAGCACAGACTGCATTAAATGTGGCATTTTTGGCACTCTGGGTGAAGCAGTATGTTCTGTTCTGATACGCTGTAGATGTCTAAGATAAATACAACCAACAGAACAGCTACAGGACTGTTCAGACCATGGCACCAACTCCTGGAACTACTAAGAACTGGGATGCACATTTCTGAATGCCACACAGCTACCACTGTTGCTTTTGCAGCCACAATCAGAGGGCCAAAAGTGCAGTAAAAGTTCTCACAGCCTATAAAACATAGCACAGCAAGAGTTTGTACTGGATTACCCAGGGGTCATGTAGAAAAATAGTTTTATCATTCCAGTTCTGAAGCTAACATACAGCATTATGTAACATATAAGCACTTGTGAGATTTAGAACAGCTAAAGCTTGCATAACTATGTATGAGCATGCCCTAAAACATTAATATAGGCACTTTCATGCTAAATATCTGCCAGACAGGAGCCCTACCAAACAGTCCTTGTTCTGTAACGATGGTACTATAGACTGCAAAAGCCATCATACTGAAAAATACCATACAGAAGTTGCATTGTCTCTCATTATCAGACCTAACATTAGATTTGAAGTTGCAGTTCCTGCATCTAGACCTTGTCCTCTTTTCTCTGAGCTCTCATTTACATAGTTTGTGGTGTATTACTCAGCCTTGCAGATTAATCCTGTACCAAACCAGTTGCCATATGTTACTGACGTGCCTAAAATAAAAGTCAAGATTTATTTATTTTCATGTGACTGAATATTATAAATTATGCTGTGTTGGGCCTGTGCAAGACTAGTTAATGGAACATGAAAGCATGAACATATACTAATGATAATCCCTTTCCTCAGCTCACCTGTGCCATGTAGACACTATGAAGTTTCTGATGTTTCCTAAGCTGATGGCTCCCCCAAGAATGTCCTTTAGCTGTTCATGACTATCTGAATAGGAAGTAGTCAAAGGTGAGACATAGATTGGGTAGCCAATTGGCTGGTCACAAGAGGAGTTGATCATGTTCCTCAGAGCTTGTTTAGCATTTTGGATGCTTCCTCTTTCTGGATTACGATTACGCAGGAAGACAAGCTCCTGTTGTTGTCCTGCCCACAGGCCACGTACACACTCCTTATTGACCTGCAAAAACCAAGGAGAGAGGCTGTGTCACAAAGGGAAGCACTGAGAGCATGGAGAGCGTGTAGTGACTGCTGTGTTACACCAAAGCCTTCATGTGCACATCCAGTATTGCATTGCAGAACTGCCAGCACTCATATGCAGTTTTTACAGACTGAACTTAGGGACACAGGCTGCAACAGTGAGGATAAACAAATCTAAGAATGGGATGAGAAATAACATTTTAAATGAGAAAGAAGTGATATTCTGATACAATACTTGCACTGTATGAGAAGAACCAGCCCTATAAATAACAAAACAGTACAAATTTCAGTAGAAGCAGCCATTTGGTGTAGTTATTAAAATACACTCCAACTTGCTGTCACCTTGTGAAATGTGCACAACACTTACCTTAATGACCCTGAAACTGAGATAGCGTTTATTGAGCATAATGATTTTATACTCATTGGTGCCATCATCCATGACATGCCGCAGAGCGAGAAGGGACGGGGAATTGGAGAGAACTGCGCTCCGCCAGGCAGGGTCCCCTTCATGTGCTATTACCAGATTTTCTTCATGGGTTGTTATAGCTTCATAAAGGACAGAAGGATCATCATATTCATCTGGAGAAGTGAAGTGATCCTGTTTCCAATAACACATGTTCAATAAGGTATGATTAACATTTCAGACGAACTACATAAAAATAGAACATTTCACACCTCAAACTTTTGAAATTATCAGTGCATTACACAAATTAGCTATCAAAAGTATCAAATACCTACTTTAGAACACTGTTTAAGATGACGTCTTTTACAACAGATTGGCTCTGTTTGCTTGTTTTTGCTTCTCTTTTAACTTAAAAGCCAACATGATTGGAAGAACCTGCCTATCACTGATTCGAGTAAATTTCTAGGTGAATTTTACACTAGATTTATATCTAGTTATACTGTTGGCAGAAGCTTTTTAGTTTTAGCTTCTCTTACTCATAAGCTTCCAACCGTAAAACACGTTTCAGTAAAGCACTGATCATTCAATGAGACTGTACTATATGAAAATAGCAATAAGAAGAAAAACAGTATTTTCTATTAAAAAGTTGACATTAATACTTGATGACACAGTATCAAAGTTTTTCAGCATCAGGTACTATCAAGACAACTTACATTACTGCCAGTCAAATAAAAACACAAAAACTACAAGTTCAATTCAGTATTGGGTAACATTACTTTCTAGTTAAAAAAGGACTGTAGTTAATAGCTAAATTTCCTAACTGACTGAAGCCTGGCCATGTTCATGCACTGCAAATGAATAAAATAATCTTTCATAGATTAACAGAATAATGTTCAGAACATTTTTTTTTTTTATTGTTAGTGTGATCTGGTTTTCTCTCACTTTTCATGCTCTGACTTCAATCAAACCCATTCTGCACAGTAATCCTCTGAGAACACTTAGAGAGTTGCTGAAGTGGTACTTCTATAGATTTCAACAATGATTTGGTAATTATTCTGCTTTGCTACATGTACTTCTAACACACACATTCTCCTAAATTCAGAAAGTTTGTGTCATATGAATGAATTAATTCAATCACTGCTAGTTTTGGGGAACTCCAGACTGCAATGAAGACCAAAAAAAAAAAGATCTTTAATAATAATTTTTAAACTGCAACTAAGATTTGTTTACTTATTATGATTTTCAAGCAATATATTCTTCCTGAGTACCAACACTTTTATCCCCTCAGAGTGCTTCTCACTAAGTACATGTTTTCTTGTACTTGATGAGTTAAAACACACACTGGACAGAATTTAAGATTGTTCATCTTCACCTGCACTTCACTACAAAGACAAACTCTAATTTCAGCTTATGAAAAACCAACCTTCTCATTCTCACCTGAAACCTGTGATTACAACACTTCAAAGTAAGAAGAACAAGAAAAACAACTCCCACTGGAGGAGAGGACTTTGAATGCATAACCTTTTAAACCAATTACATATGTGTAGGGAGGGAAGAGAGAGGGAAAACATTGGAGAAGGTGTTCATAAGGGAGCTCTCTAGATTGGTATGAAACACAGCTTGACATGTTCTCTGATTTACAGTTAATGTAATTTTCAAGCTCTGAGCATAAACAGCATTCCCTCTGTATCACCTTCCACAAAAGCTGTAATAAATCAGAGGACAAGAGATGATACTCCATCTTTTACAATTGTCCATTTCTATCATAGTCCTTTTATTCTCATCCTCTTTTTCCTTTCTCCTAGCCACAAATTTTTAAAAGAACAAATAAACAGAAATAAAAAACTGGACACATCTTTCTGTGTAATCTCTCACTTGATGTAGCTTCAGTGACATCCGTATTCCAGGAACCACTACTTTCCTCAGTAATTCCATGTCAGCAAAGATCCACTCATCTCTAATTGAAGATATCCGGAAGTCACCCTTAAATAGGGCATGCAAACCATACAAGAAGGATTCCAGGTTACTATTAAGGGAGGAAAAAAATTAAAACCCAAATATTAACAGAAGTACAAACATATCCACAGTTATCATCACTGAAAAGAAACTACTGAGCTGCACAGAAAGGCACACAATTCTTCCCTACCAAGGTAAGGTAGGGGAAAGGTAAGACAGGGAAAAGATGTGTGTGCAAAAAAATTTGGTACATCAGGTGTCTACCTGCACTGAACAGGTAATGAATGAACCATACATGCAACAGACTATTTACATGGACTAAAGCAAATAAATATCACGAGGAGCGCCTGATTTCATTCTGAAGACTTTTAAAGGCAAAACTTCTCAGGGTATGTAACACAACAGACCAGTTAAAGAGGGTATGCAGCAACTCCAGTTGTCCATGCTTTAGTACAAAATAAAAACCTTGTCGACTTTTCATGCTTAGAAGGCACTGATTTCAATTACTAAGCCAACTTAAGAGTGAAAAATCAAATATGCTTTGAGTAATCTTGCAACTCCATATATGTAACACCTTCAAGAGGCAACTGGCTGGTATTTAGAATAATTAATCAACAGTTGCCCCGAAATTGAAGTAGAACAGGTTTTATAGTCAGCATCCAGCTGACTAATAACTTACACATCTAATTATGTGCTTCTTTTTAAGCCATCACCTTGTGATTTCCTGAACCTTATAGCTGTATTTTACATTTGCTTTCTAAAATTGAGGCTGTCAATCGGCAAGAAAGTTGCCATATGACAACAGAATTGAGATGAAGATTGGAAGAAACACAACTGCTTGCCCCAGAGCCAGCTAAACTGTTTAACTTACCACAATAGTCTCATCTAACATCCACCAAGACATATCAGTTTTTCATTTCAAGAAACTTTCCTCTTTTCCCCTTACTTCCACATAGAACATCTAGTTGGTGCAGGAAATAGAGCTTACTTCTAGAACCCAATCAGTTCTAAATTGGTTATAACCACTCCTTACCCATATCAGAACTCCCATCTTGAATTAGATTAATAAAGCAATATGCTTAGTTGCAAATTCTCCCTCATTTGCTTTTCTTTAGTTACATTTCACTGTCTGTTGTAATGAAGACAAGTTACACAGCAAATCTGCCCAGTTTAAGGAAAGATGACATCAATTATCTATTTCTTCTTTGAGAAGATATTTGTCTAAAACCTAATGTAAGAACTCAGGGATTTTGAGGATAGGAAGCTTACAGCAACAACATTTTATTACCTTGACATATGATGTGAAGCTGTTCCCAGTGCTCTCCGCCCCAGAACACACAGCCCATAACACAAAGTCACTAGGGGCGAGTCTTTACTTGAATCCAGCGGCTTGTAATAACAACAGAAAAAATAATGAGTTAGGTGAATGGAATAACGAAATGGCCACTGAAAAAGGTTCTGCCAGAAGGAGTTAAACAACCCAAACATAGCAGTTCTCAAGTGTGTGTATGTACCTATCACAGCAGCCACTCTTATAAAAAAAATCTGATTTGAAGTGTGAGCAAGAGTTTTACAGGTACCTAAGAATACTTGTAAAGGTACACACGCATATATTATTATTTGAAATAAGACAAATTGTAAGCTAAACAGATGCATGCTACACTCTCCATGGTGTGTATCTTGCAGGCAAACTGCTGATTAGCTAAATTATGGGGTTTAGACAATAATATTTTCAGTGAATATAATACAGTGGCTTGTCACTGTTAGGAATATTTAAGCCTGATTTACCTGACAACTTCCCTGGACTACAGCTTTAGTCAAGGTGTTAGTTAGGGCAGACTTGCCCTCATTTCAAAGCCAGTAGTATAGCCAGGGTATATAACACCCTAGCAGATGGCATCATTCAATTAAGTGATTAAATCTGACTTTCAATACACACACAAAATATTTCATGTTCATTTCTTGGAGGGAAATAGTTTTCTTTGGCTGTTGTTTGTCCTTTGACCACAGGACACTGAATCTTACCCCTGTTAAAACAGGCTTATCTGATCTTCAACATCCAAAGCAAAACTGAACCCTTAAGTCCCCGACCCCTCACTAAACACATAAATTCCCATTATATTCCTGTCCCTTTAATCTCAATCAATTTCTGCTTATTCTCAAAGGCAACACTAATTTGACACAGTTATTTTGTAAACAGTAGAAAGTCAAGGCATTCCTCTACAAACATACTAACACTCCTATTTAAAAGATGGAAGGATTGTGGAAAGAAGAAAAGGTTGAATGTAGGATGATTGTTTTCACAAGCCAGTGAAAATTCCAGTGGTCCAAAGGAATGGTATAATGTGACCACTGAGAAAGAATGAGTGAGTCTGATAAGCTGGAAACAGGTATCTTGGGTTTTAGGGATTTTTGTTTTGGTGTTTTTTTTGTTTAAGTCAGGGTTGATTTGTGAACACTGATATTTAAGTACAAAACATCAATTCTGCAGACATATCCTTCTGCATGAAGATAAATGTCTAAGATTCAACTGGTTGATTTAAGCTGGCAAATAAAACTCATTAATGAGCTGGTTAAACCATACATTATATAGACAATCTATTAAATTCCCATCTCAAAACTGGAAGATCAAAACTATTTCAATCAAAACACTTTAATTTTAAAAATCAGCATTAAACGTATCTGTAAGTCAAACCAACAAGGAAAAAAGTGACACCATCCTAGAACAGTGAATGGCTTTTCTCAAATATTTACCTTTTCTCTTCGAGAGCAGCAATATTCTATCCAGTTCAAATAGATCATACAGAAGCTCTCTCGTGAGATCCCTGCCAGACGGTGGTCATAATCCTCATCAATATTGGGGTTAAATGTTGGGTCTACATCCACGTAATTGCGGTCTGTGCACAGCCGCAGTCCTTCCTGCATTGTCTCGTTAGCTAACCACTCCTCTAGCTTGGGGGACGTTGTGACATAATAGATGATTCCCTGAAACAGCAGCAATATAAAAATATGAGTCAATATTGCAATTAAAAAAACCCTTAGCCAGCAATCTCAATTGTTTCAACTTATTTGCATTATTTTTGTGAAAATGAATAAAACTGATACACAGCAGCATTTATATCACAGCTACAACAGATTTGCAGAGAAAACACAATACAGGTGGTGTGGTGGTGTATAGGAGTATTTTTCAAAGACTGTCAAGATTTCTGAAGCCTAAACCGAAGCAATACGGAAAGGAAAGAAGGATGGGATAGGATCCTCACTGTAATTTTTGCAGAAAACCAACACATAGAACTTTTTATTTCATTAACATGGAGGCTTAGATACCAGATGTTTAAAGAATTATAAATAAAAAAACCCTAATACATGAAACAGTTTAATACCTCTGTGCTAGGGAACACAGCTTATATGCATGTGTGAATAAGTATCTTGGAAATCTTTTAACCTGAACATTTTCAGCTCTCAAAGAGAGTAGCTTGTGAAAGATCTCAATTAGTACCCTGATTATCTGAAAGGATCTGAGGCCTACAGCTGTCTTAAAACTGGAGGAGAGGGCTTATTTCTTTTTTAAGAACCAAAGATAGGTTTGGACAGCTTATGAAGACCAAAGTAGCTTGGCTTTCTCTAAAGAAACAGACTAACCACCTTTTCTTTTACAACAGAGCTATTGTATTTGGGTAACAGTTTTAAAGTTTCTATTCCAGCTTCAGCTAGGAGGTGTCCTCTCTCTGATCTGGAGTACAGGGTCATTGTCCTTCTCATGCACCAGACTAGTGAGTCATGCTCAGTACAACAAACTCTGTCCTCCTTTGCAGAAGGTGTTCATACATCTATAATTATCACCTCATCCTATGATCCCCATGTGACAGACATGAGTTCAAGACATTGAGCAGGTCCCAGGTGTAGCCCAGCCAGCCTCCCCCCACAGGAGCACTGAGCCAAACCGCACCTTCACGTAGTAAGTGGTGAGAATTTTCCGGAGATCAAAGACTTGAAGCATGGAAGCTGCACTGTTGTCAGTGATGCTGTAACCCTCCAGAACGTACTTTGTTACAAGCACTTCCCAAGCCAGCCAACGCTGCCCAAAGGCAGCATTAAAGGAAAGCATGTGAGGAAGGTGGCCTGGTTCACAGCAACAGAAACCTTCATCTTCCTCTACCCCTTCAGTGATGGCCTCTACTTCACGCTGCTGACAGTAAGTTCCTTAGGAGAAAACAGAGGAAAGAACAAAGTGTTGAATGCCTTATGATTGCTTTAATGTGAACTTGTGTTTAGAAGACTTTAAAATTCAACCTATTTCCAATTAAATTCTTTTAACAATAAGTGAACTATCCACCAAAAAACACAAAATATTTATGTAGCTTAAGTTATCACTCCAAGATCCCATTTTAGTTAGGTTTCTCTAACAAGTAGCCGTGTTGCACTAAAATGGAAAGAGGGACTCAGCATCAAGTGACAGGAGCATCAAGAGGCCTTGCAGTCCATTGTCAAAGGAATTTATTACCAGGATAGAACTGAAAATAACTTCAGTTTCCAAAGCAGAAGCCTACTTTTTAGTGCAGACAGCTAAGGACATCTAAGACACTCACCTCTGAATTCAAGCCCCCTCAGCTGGAAGGTGACCAAGCCATTTCCTATCTCTATAAGGTGTACTAGTGCATTGAGGTAGTCAGAGGCTAGGATGAAGCAGTCCCCAGTACTGTAGTTTCCCCAGCGACCCAACAACAAGTCTCCACATAAGCTGTGCTGAAGGGAACGAGTTAAATGCTCATAGAAGATGGAATTCAGGTTGTTATCATCTGAACCTACAAGGAAGATTGGATTTAGGTTACCTGAAACTGCAGAAAAACCTCAAGCTAGAACGTCAATTATTACTCCACATTGAATCCTATCTTTTCTTAACCACAGCCCTGTTTCAAGGTCATACTCTACACCCCTGCTTCCCCTTTTCTACAGGACAACTACTCCAAATGAATGGCAAGTGACACTTGTATTTTGAACAAGCTTTTTCTTAGTCACTCCTCCATTTTCCAAATTATTCCTTCAGTTCCACTCATGCATCTCCCATCAACCTATTCAAGATAATAAAGTGCAAAATCAAATGAACACAGATATATCTCAGTGGTGTCTTTTGTACTGGTCTCATTATCATGACATTGAGACACTCTCAAATAATACTTGGTCCCTTTTAAATATCTCAAGAATAAAAAGCAAAACAGTTCAATGGCTGCTACAATTATAAATAAAAAGGTAAAGCAGGAGCACAAATGTAAGAGTGAAATCAAAAAGCTTACAGGAGAGTCTAAAGAATAAAGCAAGAGAGATGATGGAAAGAAACTAAGAGGAGACAGTGACAGATGTTGGGCATGGTTGGACAAGAATTACAGGGCAAATTGATCATGAATACTATAAAATTTCAATAAAAGCCATTTACATTTGAAAAAAAAAAAAAAACATTATAAGAAAACTCATCTTCAGGAAAAAAAAAAAAAAGAAACCCACCAACCCATTTCCCAAATGCCCCTCTCCCCCTTAAAAAACCAACCCCCAAAAAACTCCAAATCAGCTACTGAAATCAAGCTAGGAGGGCTACCTGGATTCCTATCCAGCTGCGAAGCCAGTCTAGTATTTGAATGATCCACACGTTTTGTGCTGAAAATAATAAAATAAAGCCCATTTAATACAAAATATATTACTGTAAGAATATGTAAGGAAAGAAACTACTAATATAGTGTTAAATATTCCCAGCAAAATAGATTCAAAAGGTTACTCTAAAATAATTTTAGATGCTTATTTGCTGCTCTTCTCATATGTAAAAGTATTTTTTGTATATGATAGTATTATCATGCCTAATAAAGTTTGTTCACAGTAAATAGCCACAGAATAATCTTGCACTTTAGATAAAAGTGCATATGTTTTCTTAGGTATCATAAAGGTTTAGATGTGAGAAAAAATTCAGACCAATTAAATTAGCACAGCTAACATTTCAGTAGACTTTAGTGAAAGATTAATTTTCAGACAGTTCTTTCCATTGGCTGAAATTACAACCATAATGCTTTAATCTAAGATTTGGAACATTGCATTTTAATTGTTCTAGTGTTAGAAGGGAAATAAGAAATACCGGAAATATCCATTCAACTTGCCCTATGCTGTTTATACAGTATTTTATTGGTCTGATATACTTTCAGCAACAGGGAGCTTAAGAGAAGTAAAAAGAAACATAATCTGACCTGAAGATTCTTTTACTACTGATCCCACTTTCAACAAAAAAAAAACTTCCTTTGAAAGATTTTTGTTTCGAGTTTAGCCAGTTTTGCTGTGAGCAAAACAATAACCAACACAGGTAAAATACACCTATGAACTGTTCCCCAAAACCTTTTTACACATAAACTCACTTTTAGATTAAAATTGCATTTCACAATATCATAAATTCCATGTTTAAAAACACCAGGATGGCATACCTCTAAGCAGAAATTACTTAAGCAGCTGAAGCAAATGATCCTAGTGTAAAAAACAGCTGCTACAGTATTTCAGAAACAAGTTCAGGGAAAACTTTCAGTGCTTTATACTAGTTTTCTCTGAGGGAAAAAATAGCAGAAATTCTCAAGTTAAAAAAACCAAACAAACAAAACCCCCAAACTAACATTTCAGACATATCTTGTCTATTAAAAACAAAATTTTTTAAAACTTTATTATTTCACCTACTTGTAGTCTCTTTCCCAGAATTTGACAGGCCTGGCATATGAAGTGATGAATATTGCACTTCCCAGAAAAGGATTCAGTGGAGTAGAGAAGAAAGCTGACACAGCTGCTTGTACAAACAACATGGCAGAATCTTTAGGATAAGAGAATTAAGGAAAACAAAGCAACAACTACTTTTTTTTTTAGCTTCTGTAATGGTGATCAATACAGACAGCAACAGCAACGAAGAGCAAAACAATATCTCTAAGAATTTCTGTGCAGCAAAGATGTTTGCAGTATTTCCAGCAATAAGGGGATTCTTTGTGTTTTTAAAAACAGAAATAGATGGAAATTTGGCACTAAACATGACAGTCCCAAAAACTCTGCTGAACATACTAACTCAACACTCCATTCAAACCAGCCTACAGAAGTTTAAAATGCAAAACTCAAGGACTAAAACCATAATTAGTGACTCCTGTAAAAGGGAATGACTATCAAAAGAACAGTTGTGTGACTTTCAGAATTACTTCTGGTCCATGTTTCTTTTAAGTCAGGATGCTATTCCTACCATTACTGTATAATTCATAGCATTGTAACAAGGCAGGAAGTGTGCACAGCTACTCTGTAAATACTCACTAGACAAATCTGTTCGTTCAGCAGTTTTAGCCCGTAACACAGAATCCATTATAATGCAGTACTCAGAAATTATAAATACACGACTTCAGGAGAAACTTTGCATTTTCAAAGGATACGTGGCACAGCAAAGGGCTGGGCAAAAGCATGGAAGGCAGACCCCCATGTGATCTGCCAGGGAGCAATGTAGGTATATACAAATCTCAATTTATAAAAGAGTTCCCAAAGCTAGAGAGGGGAAAAAAGAAAGAAAATTCAGTATTTTGATTAACAGTCAACATGTTCTGCATCCTGAGGAATTTACTGGTCATCCTAGAGTTCTTATTGATCTATCAGAAGCTTTGAGACTTAGAAAAAATATGTAATTATAAAAGCAAGTAACATAAGATGCACTTCATTGTTCTACATAGAAACTCAGGAGACGTTTAGAAAGTTACGTGTGGTTTCTCGAGCCAACATAAATGCTTCAGGAAGGAGAAGTCTTAGTTACCTTACAGCATATCTATTACAGTACAAAAGACTGAGAATCTGCAAGATTACCTATCAGATACGACTATCCATCTGTTTCCCCTTTTGGATGAACTGAAACACTTAAAAATAGAGTTAATAGTTACCTTGCTGAAGAGTATGGACATGAAGAAGAGATCTAGCAGCATGGTCTCAGTAAAACTTTTGTAATCAAAAGTAAAGAAGAGCACTGTGAAAATAACAGTGACATACTGGCATGTTGGGCTACTGAATGATGAACGCAGTAACTTCAAGCCAGCTATTGTGATCATTAAAGCACCCAACCTGTGTAAGGAAGTCATACAAAACAGTTATTACCTGTTATCTGAAAGGGGTTTAAAGACCACTTAAGTTGTACTGTCATGCAATACCAATCTCTTCCAACTTTGATTTGGGTTTGCTTTTGGAATTTGGGGTGGAGGGAATGTTAATGACCTGCTCGTTTTTTAAAGACAACTTCAGATTATTTTAAAAAATGTTACTATCTAAATCTTTTCATTAGTACTCTCAACCAATCAATATTCAAGAATTAGCATTATTTCTAATTGTGCCACTAAAAAAGAAATAAAAAAAGATTAGAGATTAAATATCCTTGTAGAGTGAAGAGAAACTTGGTCTTTAATTTAGTTTATGAATACTAAAATGCAAAAAAGATAGATTAATCATCAAGAGAATGTTAATGAACACTGGATTATCATTTCCTGCATGACTATACTGCTCTAATTTCTATTGAGGTAATTGCAGTTTTTTCAGACATAGCAACTGACACATCAAAGGGTTATTAAAAAAAGAAGTTCAAGTAACATAATAGCAATATTTCTCCCAAAGGTCTCATAGTGACTGTGATAATGAACCCAAAGCAAGAACTTACTAGATGCAGGGATTAAAGCTAAGAAAGCCAAAAAAGCCACACACCACCCCACAAAATAAATCTAACAACCTGCCCCCAAAATATTTTGTTTCTTTTCAATATTTATACTCTCTTTTGTTCTAAATGAAGAGAACTTCAAATCCAAAAAAGACACCTGGTTACTGGTTCTTGGAGGCAAAAAATGCAGGGCCTATTATTGAGCTATCATTTGCTGAGACCATCAGATACACTGCTCAAGGGATTGTAACTAAGACTCAATTTAAGAAGCAGTGTGCAATTTCATCTGGATATGGATTATACTCAGGGGCTAGGAAGCCTGGGGAATTCCTTGATCAGAGAAGAAAGCTACAGAGGGGCAGCACACTGGCACACCAACTCAGGGAACCAGGCTGAAATTTACACCTGATAAAATACCAGAACATATCAACATTATCTTGAACTAGCCATGTAGATAATCATATTATAGACTCTGTAGTTCAACAAGCAAACTCATCACACTACTAGGTAATTCCACAACATGTCATCTTCACAGTATATGCTACGAGTCAAATGATCTATCTTTGCAGGAGTGTCTAGTTTAACAGTGCAATACTCCAATCAGTTGAACTCAGCTTTATACAACCTTTCAAATAAAGAAAAGCTTGATTTATTCCTTGTCTTACTCCTAAGACAAGCCATTAAGGTGTTCTGTCTTCCCATTGATGCCAGAAGTCACTATTTTACTTTCCACCACAGCAGACATACTCAAGATTACTTAATAGCCTTTTATACTTACTCAGTATCCAGTTTCTTTGGACTAGCAATATTCTTAGCGCTGCTACTGAGCTCATTGAGGACTATCAGTGGATAGATAACATTCTTCTCTACAAAAAGGAGCCAAATGTGAAGTTTCTCAAACCACATAACATGTGCAGCATCTGTCAGGATGTATTAAAAAGAAGAAATCAGATGGCACTGTCAAATCAAAAATCTCTGGTTACAAAATAAAGATTCTTTATCCAATTAATTTGGATTAACCATTTTCTCACAATGGATATTTGTAGTTGTATTTAGCCAAAATAAAGGGGAGCTCCTGTCCAGCCCCAGTAGAGTTTTTGCACTATTCACACAAGAGCAGAACAGTTTGCAAGCTACTTGCGTACTGTACACAGAAGTAAACAAACTGAATTCCACCTCTTCAATAATCTCAACATTACTATTGATGAAGCTGTTTGAAATGATGCATTTTATCTCACACCAAAGGGTGTTTTTCAATCCTACTCAATCTGAAAGACTCCTGTTTACAACTCCACAATACAGAAGAGCCTATGTAACGTACCAACACAAATGTCTTTCACTTCAGCAACTTCTTTTAAACTTCTACAAGAACTGTAAGGTATGTTTCAAATGAATGCAAATTAAAATAAAAAGATTTATTCTACAATATAGGCTAGAAAATTTAATGTCAAAAGTTATGGTAAACATTGATGCACACATAAAGGGCACCAATTGTAGCTTTTCTAGTTTTACAGACTGTATGCCTTTAATTGAGGCATACAGTTGCACTTTTCACTTCTTGCAGATTAAGTATGACATCATACTACAACTGCTATTCATATTTATCCATCTTTACATGCAATCACTGGGAAAAAAAATCCCACAAGTTAGACATCAATGAAAAGACCACACTGAATGACTGCTACGAAGGTAGAAAGTTTGCAAATCAGTTCTGGCAGTTTAGATAGAATTGCTTAAGTCTGCTGTTAACAATAAAAACATTCCAACAGTGAAGTCTTCACAATCTACCACAATATTTATCCTCTCTGGGAAACTGATAAGCAGCATAACTTCATCTTTCCTACATTTCTGGGGGAAGACTCCAGGAAAACATAGGCTTCACCACAAGCTGCAAGCACATATCTATGCAGATCAAGTTGTAAGACCAGTCCTTTGGTGTCTTCCATCCATCAGTTGACCACTTGCAGTATTTTCTATCATTAAACATGTCAATAATACTATTAAAAAACCAAATCATTGCCAGGATGAAGTCTCCACCAGCCTTCACCATACCTAATCCTCTAAAACATCTGAAAACACGCTATGTTGAAGAATACAGAGTGAAACACGCTGGATCTTTATGGAAAATTCTTGAAGCAATCATAAACACAAACTTTACCACTTCAGCTTTTGAAGACTATGTTTTAATGGAACTGCTCTTAGATAACGTTAACACTTGTATTAGCACCGTCAGTTAAGAGATACACAAAATGTCACGGAATCAAAGCATGAGGAACTGAGAAACTAATACACTTATAGATGAGATATAAGGAAATCCTCCAGTGGTGAGAATAGTAAAGAGATTAAGTATATCAATAGGTAACATAAGTTGGTCAGCAACTACAGCAAGTTCAAGAAAGTGTCAGAAACAGTACTTACTCCGGACTTCAAACTGATGGTATTCCTTTGTTTTCAGCAGTGGGTGAGAAAAGCAATGCCAAGGAAGCTGCTTTCGGAGTTGAGGCAGAACATAATGGGTCACAAAGCCTACCGTACCCACCAATGCATAGAGAACATAACTTAAAATAGGCTAAAAAGAAGAATTGAAGAAATTAGGATTTGTGTTTCATAAATGAAATAAAATATTACTTTGCTAATGTATTTTTCAGCATACGGGCAGGTGCTCCTGCAATCCTAATGTATTTCTTCATGAGAAACTGTATTACCAATTTTAAGATAAAATAAAAAAACCTGTGAGAAAAAAAAACAGAAAAAAACCCCTTTGCATCTAACAAATTTTCACTAAGTTGAAATGTACTTTGAAGTAAAAATAGCACACCAATCTTCTTTCACAGTCCACTGCTTCTGACCCATATGCATGTCATTTTATAAAAGTATTCTTCTCTAAAGGCTGAACCCAATTTACATTTCCATCTGCTGTATTAAAGGAGGTATAAGCATAAGCAAAAACAAATCATTAATTTCACATTCACTTGGGAAGGTAAGAAGTCTCCCAGAAGACCAATCCCTTGCACAAAAGTCACGAAATACTGCAAAATTAACATGGGATGATGGCCAGATTTCACAATAATGCTTTCCATACATTAAAATTTTCTCTCAATTTCTATATATGTCTAGATAATTGCAAAACTGGGATTGCATTATCTTGTCATAAGCTCTTTGTGAATTCCATGAAATATACAACTGGTGAAGAGCACAAAGCCAAATCTCTCAAACGTGAGGGAAAGCACCAGTCAGGTGGAGTGCTAAACTCCAGACATACAATAATAGAAGGGATGTTTTCCTCAGAAAACACAAATACATGTGCATAAGTAATGCACTTCAGGTGAAGACATGAAGTTACCTAAATATATATGCTTTTTAAAATTAGTTACTTACATTAACTTTAGGCAGCAACAGGAAGGTAAAATCCTTCTAAAATATGTGCCAGAAATTTTTGTTTGCCTTACATAAGGCTATTCATAAGCTAGTCAGTGGTTCCATAACAAGAATACCAAAATAAGAAACTCAGTAATTGCAGCTCTGGAGGGACATGCTTTACTTAAGTTCAAGCACAGGATCTAGTCCTGTGCCATTATCATCAGGAGTCACATACAGACATTAAAAGTATCCAAAGCAGTAACACTAACCAGACATACAGGTCAAAAATTTGAAACTTTGAGGTCCTGTAAATAATCATTCCAGTAAAAGGGGTACTGCCCTATACTGTAGTTTACAAAGAGCCATGACAGCACGGAACTGCTCAGATTCAGCTCCTCAAACTTTAAACAGTAAACATTTTAAAATTTTTTTTTAAAGTTTCATTTTTCCTTATCTCAAAATAATCCTGACACTATTTAATTGAGACAGATGACTCAAAAGAGAGTGTTTTCTGTTGGAGGCTAAAATAAAAGTCTGGAACATAAAAAGGAAATAGGAAAGAGCTAAGGAAAATGATCTTTTGAGCACATAAAAGTGAACACTTTCAGTCATGTACTTGTCATGTTACATGCCTAAAGACCATCTAAAATTAGCCAGAAGACTCAGTGAACTACCAGAATACACTTTATATAACACCAGAGCATTCACATACAGAAGGCAAATTGAAGACATGAAGTAACATCTTACCTGTAAAACTGTAAATACTGTGCTGACATGAATTGCAAAATAGAGGACACCAATGACTATACATACAATCAGGTCAGACTGCAATCGTTCACTCTGCAGAGTCAAAATAAAATAATTTTAGAAAATACCAGCTTTGGTTGACTTTTAGAATCATTAAAGGTGGAAAATACCCACAACATAGAGTCCAACCTTTCAATACCTCCTTAATACACAAATGCAGTAACACTGAAACTAATTAAAGATTTTTTAATTATGCCAGTGTTAACTACTTTCACTGTAGTTATTAGAAATTTCACAAGATAAATCTTACAGCTAAGAGCATCAGTTCAACTGAAGTGAAAGGGAAAAATGCATACTTATAGTGGGACAGGACAAGTCAATATAGCAAATATATTCTCTAATCCTGGACTGTGAGATGATGTAAAGATCCCCTTGAAGCACTGATGAAAGTACTGGAAGGGACAATTGAAGTTCCCCTTTATGTTCTAAGCATTGTTTAAACTACTGGGCAATTAAGAGCTCTGGAAGAGTGCTGCCTGGGCAGAGCTACCAACCAGGTGCAACAACGAGGCTCTTTAACCCTTTTCTGCTTTCTTTGCAGAAGGGTAAAGATAACTTTGGAATGACCCCGAGGAACGAGTGTGGATTTTCCATTACTCCTAAAAAATTAAAAACAAGCCGCTGATAAGGGGCAACACTCGCTCCCAAAGGCGTAATGCCAGACTCAGCCACAAGGGGGCAATACGTGCTTAGGGCCGTTGCAACTCGAAGCCTGAAGTTAAGACTTGTTCTCACACTCTGTAAAAACAGCATCAATATTTACAGCCCAGAAAATCATTAAAGGATTATCTGATACAAAATCGGCCAAATAATTACACACAGCAATTACTCCTGCAAGCATTAACTTCTTGGGCAATAACTCACTTTTTTTAAAATCAGTTGTCCTGAGTTTAAAAACCACTGTAAGAAAAACTATCAAAATCCTCAGCTCCTCTGTCCCCTTGGAAACTATCACCAGTTTGAGAGCTAAAGAGGAGCTTGCAGCTCCTATGGTCACTCTCTCCTGCTAAATGTCAGAAGAATTGCAGTTTCTCTGCTCTAAATATTTATTTGCAGTTTCCACACACTGTATCTCATCATGCTTGTAACTGCTGTATTATGAAAAACCCAGCCATACAGGTCAACCTACAGCTGAGCTAAATGAATATCCAACCTTCTTTTGTACAAGCTAAACATACTAAGCTTCTTAAGTCTCTTACTTATTGCTACATTGTGTGAAAAAGAATAATGTTTAAATATTACTACTTCCATAAATATTTAGAGTGAATTTGTACTAAAAAAATCACAGTAGTGTTTAAGTAAATGGAACAGGTTACGTGTTTCCAATAGAAAACAAACAACAGAATAACTTAGACCACCCAAACAAACCACAAACAGCTCCAAAATACTTTCCCCATCATTTTTATTTTCCATTTCTGGAACAGCAAGCACAAAGCTCTTCCTCACAATTATTAGAAATACTGAGTTAATATAGTTTTGCCACCATTAACCCTTTCCCACTAACTTCTGCACAAAAGCAAGCATCATCCTGTAATTATCCATGAGCTAAAAGAAGATCCTCAGTGATATTTCACTGATCTCACACCAGGGAATTCCACCTCCCTGCTTTCAAGTAACTTAAAATTGCAGTATCAGCACTACACTCCAGGTGTAGCACATGAGTTCAGCTGCAGATTGAAAGGAAATGTTGTGATATCCATTCCAACTAGAACCACGCTAAGTGACAAGTGTGAGCTAAGCAAGATCCAGACAAATGCTATATAAACTAACATAAAGCAAATGCTTAAATGGAATTTAAAAAAATACAATCATTAAAAAGCCTACTTACTACAGAATTTCTAAGCTTCTCAGGTAAAGGATCTTTTACTTCAGACAGAGGATCCTCAGGGTTTTTGTCTTCAGAATTAGGAAAAAATTTTGATTGCACTAAAGAGCTAAAAAGAAAGAAAAACATCCCACTGAAAAGCATGCATTGTTTTATAATAATAAAGTCAGAAGTTTTATTACATATTGATCACAAAAAGTTAACTTTGGCACATCAGCACTTTCACATAGCTGAGAAAATTTACAGAGATCTCAACTTTATAGAAGAATTAGTTCTCTGTTGTACAGAACACAACTATAAAGAGCAGCAGCCAGATGTTCAAACTGCAGTTTCTCTAGTAGCAACACAGGTAACTGAACAAAAACTGAATTTTAAGTGAAATTTAGCAATTAGGAAACAAAACTCCAATTCATAAATAACTGAACAGAAACCTGAAAATTTTAGAAGTGGTCTATTTTTCAATCTGATTTTAAAAAACCATGAATTCTTTGGTTTAATTCAATAGCAACAACAAAATAAATCTATTCTAGTCTGATTAATTAATGAATTAGTCAGACTGGCCAAACTTTGAAATTCTTAGGAAGCCTTGCTGATCCTAAAGCCCTAAAACCTTACACTTGAGCTTTTAGAAGCCCACATGCAATGTTACGAGCCATAACCAGTTGTCTGGCAATCTCTCAGTGTGACTTTTTTTTCAACACTATACATAGTACAGAAATATAATTTCATTTTATGGACAGGAAGATCACTACAGAACAAGCCCTAGATCTTCAAAGGAAATTACATATTGCAATGTATTACAATGCTTAACTGTGCCACATCTGGCTAAACAGGTAAAATTGCAGGTTAAACATGAACATTCAGGCTTTAGTTTTTGGAAAGAACAAAAGAACAAGTATCTAGGGAAAAGGACCTCATCAACTGAACTGAGAGTAATTGGACAAGGTTTAGTGGTCAACCCAAAGAAAGATAAGGAATTTCCTCTGATGTAAACACTCATGAATCATTAATTTTGTTGTTCACAGTGGAGGTCCTTCACTATCTACCCCAGGCCACTGTTTATCAAATTCATCTAACATAATGGCTACATTTAAATCCAAGTTCAAGCTCTGCCTAACCTAGGTATGTGGTTGAGCTTTTATCGGCTATTCTGAAGGAGGTGCTTCTCCTACTGGAACTATTTTGTTTTACATGTATCATTATTAACTGAATCCAACATCCTCAGCATCAGATCTCTACTCCAACTCAGAATAAAATGAGTATCTGTTTTCTCCATGCTAGATTGGAATATTGATCACCAAGAAAGATCTTTATAATTTAGCATAATTATTTGAACAAGTGCTTGGAGCACACATTCAATATAAGAATACATCAACAAATGAAGTGTTAAAGTCCCCCTGTGGATTTCAGCTTAAACCAGTGCACTGAGCACCTCCTTAAACACAGAAAGGGTACATGTTATTCCCAAGAAACCCACCAGCAGAAAGGTGGCACCTGACTGACATTTTGGAGAACATCTGCAGGCAGTTTAATCTGATTTTGCCATGTAAGTGGATTTACCAGAAGCCACAAAACAGGTCACTGTTAGAGAAGGAACTAGATGCAAAATGTGAGAATTTTTAGCTAACCAGGAATACACTATTTTTGATTAATGCTGGTGAGTACAAGGTCAAACAGTACTACCTAGTAACATGATACATAGCTTTTCCTTGCAACTTGCATCTTCATTTGGGAAGAGATACAAACTGAGTCACTTACAAAAGTACAGAAGGGTCACTGCTTTGTCTGCTGAGATGATACGATATTGCCACTAACAAACCACAAAATATGGAGAAGAGAACTGGAATATGCTGCCCATCCCAGGAATCCTGGAGATAGAAACAAAATGTTAATATAAAGGAGAAAGTACACACCACTTACCTGATATACAAGAATTATGCATATCACAGAGAATGGAGAAATTAACTACAATTCTAGAAAAATAAGCAAGGGTACTTTGTACAAAAATACTGTTTCACCTTTACCTTTGTCTAACTATAGATCAGAAAGTCTAATACAGTGCACATCCCTCAAGCCTAAACCATCTTAATCATTAAACAGTCATCATTTCTCATAACCCTTATGAAGCATTTCCTGCATTCCTCGAGAACACAGGCTCTTAAGAGCTGTAGTCACTTCTTAATTTTGAACATTATATGTATTTGGACTCAAGATTCATTTTTTCTCATGCGCTGAATGCAGACTAAACAGTGGCTTTATTTGTATTTCCTGGTCTGTACTGGATCTGCAAAGATGAAACAGTTACTCTTTGCTAAAGCTTGTTTGTCTTAAATGGATGTGTTTACAAAAGGCTAATGAGACAAGTGTACAAATTCACAGAAAGCTAATGATGTCCTGCAGGTGATAGCATCCTGGGAGTAACTCCTCTAGGAACTTTCTACTCTGTGATAAAAGAGAAAAACCTTTCAACTCTGAGATGGACTCACACATGCTACAATTCATTGTAAACTGAGTCTATCTGATTATTGACACACACCTGAAATGAATGAACAGAACCAGCATCACACTCAATACTGTTTTCAAACAACATTTCAAGCAAGGAAAACAGGGAGTGCGTGTGTGTGTGTGTGTGGGGGGGGGGGGTGTCCCTTTGCCAGCTAACTCTAACTCTCCCCTTCAGATAGGCACACATCTTCACTTTGACACTACAAACTATTTCTTGGTTTCTTCTCAGTAAATATTAATCAGAAGATACTATTTCACTTTTGCAGCACCAGAAAAAAATACCTACATGAGCCATTTTGAGAGGTTAACACACAAGTAGATGCAGACTCTGCTAGAAACAGGTCACTTGTGTGATATTTTCAAGAAGTGATGTAGAATGGTAATGTAGATGATAAATGTCATGTGTTTTCAACCAAAAAAAAAAGAGCCTGTTAGAACAGGCACAAATCACACACCTTTCAAGAGCAAAAAAAGCTGCTTTGTTCTTGCATTGCATCTCCTCTACTGACATCACAGCTCAGAGAGTATGAAACCCTAATAAATCAAACTAGTATTTCTATTCAGTATTTCTATTTTAGTTGCATACTTTAGTTACTTATTACAGAAGGAAGCAGAGAACAAACCCCAAAACATTAATGCTTACTGTGCATAAAATTTTTCTCACCTTCAGGGCACCATAGCACAGTCCATACAACAATGCTACTGCCACAATACTACAGATAAAACTGTAAAGTGCTGCAAGCAGGCTTGTGGTAGCTGAAGATCATAGAAATGAAAAGAAAAAAATACATTGTTATATTCTTAAGTGAGAATACAAAATTCTTCAGTTTAAAGTATCAGCCCCCTAGTTTCCTCTGATGTAAAAAAAAAAAAAGAAGACAATTCAAACCAGAGTAGCTATGTGTATTTTCCCCTACAAGTGATTTTTATCAAGAGGATTTTATCAAGTGGCTTTTTTAATTTCCTTAGTTATTAAACAGCTTTACCATGGGAATAATTACCTGCAATAGAAACCAGTTGAGAAATAAAGTGACAGACTTAGTAGGACGGTAATTCTATTTCTCAATAATCAATCAGAAGACTTTTAGGCTTTTAAAAAATACAATGAAATATTCTGTTTAGATGATAGGAATAAAAATAGTGTAACCACTAATTTTTTTAACTAACATACTGTTCTTGGCTGCTCCACATCTCATACTTTTGCCACTGACACAAAACACAACACTCACCATTGCCACCAAAGACATGAATGTCCAGCTGTTCACAGAGATACATCACAAATGTATTCACCTGAGGCAGGAGACCAATGAAGAATACTATAGGGAAACATAGTGTAAACACTACAGAGAAAAAAAAAAAAAGAGTTGAAAAAGTGGTGAATATGAGCACAGTAAGATATTTTTCAGTTTAAGTTCTAGGGTATCACACACCCCATTTTAACTCAGCATCACTTAAGTATTTCTATTATAAATTTCTAAGGAAAATATACATTATGTAAAGTTCTAGTTCAATGACTCAGTACTGATTGTATGCAGAGGTCATACAAATCAATAGTACTTTCCTTTTAATTGCTGTAGACATGGACACAGGTCAATTCAGACTTTCCATTTTTATTTAGCAAAGATCAGCAAGGAGTGTTTACAGATTAGACTTGTAAGTTTTCACTCACTGTAAGTGAGGCTTATCCAAGCCAAAGTGCCTGTCTGGAGTTCCAGGAGCAACCTAACAGCAGCCACTCTGATGTAAGGGAGGCCAAGCACTCCACCTGTGGGTTTTCTGCTACTAATAACATCTGACAATTTTAGTCATTTTCCCGCACCACTTCTGAAAGTTCTAATCCTAAATGACTGGGTTTTCTGGTTGGGTTTTTTTTACAAGAACAGACAACTGTATGAATCATGAAAACATCTGCAAATTACAGGATTTCAGAATGTAAAGATAAATGAATGCTGCCTAATTTCAATACAGAAAATGGTATGTCTCAACCTGTATATATCATTTACTTTCCATCTTAAAGAATAAAAGATGCAGAAATAATCTTCTAGACATGTTCAGGTATGGTAGCTCAGATCTAATTCACACGCAGCAGTATATTGTAAGTTCTAAGTTCTGAAGGATCAAATAACAAAAATAACCCTAGCAAATAAAATCTGGCAGTTTAGGGAGGATTGTTTTATCATCTTATTGACTTGTAGCTTCAGTGTCCAAAAGAAGAAACAGACTTTAATGTATCTTGTAAAGCACCACAAGTCTCAAATTTAATTTTCTAATTTTATATGCACAGAACGGTTGGATACTGAAGGACATCACATTAGAAATATCTACAATGAGATAATGAGAATCTGATTTTTTCCCCCTACTCCCTAGTAATGCTAAAAAACAAAATAATTTAAAAACATGCAGGTTGCAAGCCTGCGCAAAACATTGAATTCTGAATTTTTTACTGACACTAATTGGAAAATATAAGACTACAGACCAGCTCTTCAATACCTAAAGAGAATACTTTTTCAAAATTCTCAAGTCAAATCTCTATGTCAAGTTGTTACTCAAGGAAGCCCACACAGAAGGCAAATACAGTGTTTGTCACTCATAGACTATAAAGTTGTTTCCCAAAAGTCTGTAAATCAAACTATCTTGGGCCCATTGGAAAAAAAAATACTACACAGCTCTGGGAATACACAATTTTTAAAGAGCAGTCCAGCAAAAAAACAATATTTATGATGCTTTTACAGTCTGTAACATCATTATTTCCTAACAGTGACCAACTAGGTGAAAAGATAAAATAAATGTTATAAATGTGGAGTAGATTTAGAGCAATTGATCAAGTGCAATAGGTGGGACACAAAATAAAGTGTTATGCTCTGTTGGCAAGGAGACAACATTTACACTATCTAAGCACAAACTCTGTTTTGCCCTGCACCTGTGTTCTTCTAGTACCTTTGCCTGGGAACGGGGGAAAAAAGGCAGCTGAGATTTTTACCTAACCAAGTATGTTTGCTAGCAGCCAGCCTGGTCTGCACTACACACAAAGCTTTTTGAAACACTGCTTCAGCAACATTAAGAGTTGCTCCAAGGGCAAGGGTATCACATGGGAAGGTGGGGTGGCCGGAGCAGTGCAGGTTGGTGGGGCTTTTTTTGTTTGTTTCGTTTGGTGTTTTATCATTTTTGCTTTTGTGGTTTTGTTTTGGGTTATTTTATTATTGGGGGGGTGTTTTGGTTTTTTTAAGTAGAGTAAGTTGTTCTGGTAATCTGACTTTTTAATTGGAAGAACTGCTACAAAATATAAACCACATATGCTGCTGCAAGATTCCTCAGAAGAACAGTAAAACGTAAGGATCAAAACCCTCTTAGAACTCTTGAACTAAGTAGTTTTAAAAGCTAATCCCAAGATGGACATGGCCTGGTGAAAATGCCACCACATCTTTTAAAAGTCACTCTTCAGTACTTTTAAAAAGTACCTCACTCCCACAGTGAGCTACACACACCACCTATATGTACATTTACGTATTATCTTATGGGGATATGGGTATACCTTATGGCAATGACTCCACATGGTAGAAAAGGGAAGAAAACACTTCCAAAACTGACAGCATTATAAAGAGAAATGAAGCTAGTTCTCTAGTGTAAATGAGTCAAAAGTATCTTCTATCTTCTTTTTTTATTACTCATACAGAATCAAGTATGCCAGCACATGAAGAGAACCAAAGAATTTGCCCAAAAAGCACCTTTGAAAATATCTGGGCAATTTCTGTTCATAAATATGCAGCTTAGACGTTTTCCCTCTGGGCATTTAAATTTAATACAGAATTATTAGCAGAAAGTTGAAGGGGGAAGCAAAATGAGGCATAAAATACAGCATATTCCTAAAATCAAGTAATAAAAACTAATACCCAAAATGCTTGAGTCAGTAGATCTTATTAATCAATTAAAAATTTTTAAAAGCCACACTGAAACCAACTTTTCATTTTTCTTGGACGTAAAACAGTCTGGGGGCATGCAGACATAACACTTAACTGCTGGAGTCTCTCACATACAGGTATTTTGACATAACTGAAGAGCAACAGCATGCAGTTTAGATGAATTCTTACATTTGTTTTTACCCCTTCCAAAGCAGTGATCCACAGAAGATCACTCAAATAACTTAGCTCCATTAAAGCTGCCATGGTAAGATGGTCTTCAAATGTTTGTCTCTCTCCTTTCCATGGGCTCTGTTTGAGACTACAGGGCTGTTATTATTTTAATAACAGGGGAAAGGACTGCTGTTTTGGAGTTTGTGTTGTTTGTTTTTTGCATTACGTTTAGGGAGGTTAATGGAGTTAAATGTCATCACTATTCTGAATGCACCATGCTGTTCAGAAAGCAATTGGGATCACCTCAAAATGGAAGTACAGCTCAAAAATTGTATTTTTGGTATTGCTGATAGGCCTGTTCTGAGAAGAGGCACATTATATAAGATTTAACCTGTGTATAATGTTTTTTAAAATTGTGTCTGTACTGTTCTGTCAAATTGCTAAATACCAAAAAACCTGAGTAGGTTCTCCTACACATTTGCCACAAGTCCCTCCAGAGAGTGCGAAAGGGTCCAAATCAAAATGTCTTTTTAACTAGTGAGCAGCTAAGTATAAGCAAAGGGTAGTGTATGCAGGTTCAAGTTAAATAAGAAAGTTAAAGCATAAGGGCTAACATATTGGATAATGAAAAATTTTAGTAGAGGGCATCTCTGCCACTTTTGACAGCAAAGCTACAGAAGGGGAGCATGTTCCCCTAAAGTTCTACCATTGTAAAGCAAACAATTCAAATCCATGAAAAAGCCACTCACCTATAACTAAGTCCCTGGCTGACAGCAGCAGCAATGGGTTGGTGAAAGCCATTCCGTACAACTTGAATCTTGTTGTAGATATGTTTCTGCTGCCATAATCCAACAGCCAAATCAGACCACAACACAAACAGAAATATACAGGCCTACTATAGGCTATGATACGATTGTGACCCTGTTTAAAAAGAAACCACAAAACCACCAACATTTGTAACTTTTTTTTTTTTAACATAAGTAACTTTTACTCTTCTACTACAGATAGCTTCAGAATGAAAACTAATCACTGGTCATCAACTAATATACTGTCACCTCACCATATCCTAAAACTTTCATAAAATCCTTAATGCATTGCCTTGCAGGGATACCAGTCTGCTTTTTGTGGTTTTGATATAACAAAGACATGACAGTTAGATTAAGTTAGACTAGGCGACATATAACCCTTAGTCTCAGCTATATTTTATGCCATGTTGCTTGCTGTACTAAAAGCTAGAGAAGCTCTGACTAGGCTTTATAAGCAGCTGAGAAAAAGGGATTAAAGTTTACTCAGATACTGCTTCTGCTGAAGGGGGGCAGGGGAGGCGCATAGAATCTCTATGGTGTTTATCAAAACACAACTTCTTACACAAAATTAATGACTTGCTGCAGAGGAATAATCCTTTTATATGTCTTATCTAGGACAAAGGTAATATTTTGTCTTGGCAAGCTAGTAGACACACAACAGAATATAAACATCTTGTGCAATACTAGAACATTAACATTTCCATGTTCAAACATTAATACTCACTAGAGCATTGCAAACTCAGCTTATTAGAGTGAAAAAATAAAGCAGTGTGCACATCAGGACAACTGAATGATCTACAAGACTAAAACAGAACATCAAAGCTGTGTCAGTTCATACCAGCAGAGCAAATTACAACACTAAGAATACTTCTCAGTATAATTGCTAAAATAATAAAGATTCATCAAAAAGCTTATGACATGGCTCCCTAGCAAAAGCTAGGCACCAAACAGGAGGACATGATTTGCTAAATATAAAGAGTACAGCAGGGGGGAAATAGTATCAGCTCCCTTCTCACACACTAAGACAACTACAAGCCTTCTGTGCCCTCTAAGAAGGGACATAAAGAGAAATGCCAGAAAAGTCAAATCAAAATTATCAATTCTCTGCAGGAGTTCTGCATCTGCAGGGTTAGAGCAGTGGCACATGCTCATGACTTACATGTCGAGGGGAAGAAGAATCTGGCTGAACGCTCTGAAACCAAAATGAAAAGAGGAAAGTTAGCCAATCTACAGATAAGGGTGTTTACCTCCTACACACACCTTCTTGGCTGAAGTTCTTTAAACAATATCTACAATTAATTTTACAGTTGTCAAGCCACATTACAGTCTTTAAATAGCACAATTCATAAATCTATGCCATAAAATCCATTTAAAGAGTATAAGTCTACAACCAAAATTCTAAAAAAATCTCCAACCTCCTTATTTTCAGGACTTTTACTGTTTTTCAACAGCATTAGCAACTTTAATTTTAAATTTAATTTCCATCTTGATAGTCAAATCATAAAAAATAACCAGTTGTTCTTAGATTACAACAAACCACCAAAAGTCTAACAAAATTGAATAATCTGATTAAAAATATGTTTAGATTTAATTGCCTCATATGAATGCTCTGAAGGGTAGACACTAAAAAAATTAAAACCCAAATCGATAAAACTTCAAGTTCAATTTGTAGTTGGTTTTCAAGGAGTAAGAACGTATGCCTCTTTATGAAACCAAAAACTGCATGAGATCAATAAATAAAATATTGTTTAACAAGCATATGTAGAACCATCTAGTGAACTGATATTGCATTTCCATCTATCAAATTTTCCATAAGGCCAAGCTTACTTCTTTCTTTATAAATTATAAGTATGCACATTTTCCCTTAAAGCTCTAACTAATCTACAACACCCAACTGGATTTATATCTATTGTTTGTACAAAGTAAAGAGAAATTAAAATACCTTCAACAGTGAGTACTGGCAACTGGCTATTACCAGGCAGAACTGGAAGACCCAAATATCCTTGAAAAAGCCCTCTATAAGAAGTACAGAGCCCAGAAATGCAACTAGAATAGCTAGGATGACAGCTAAAACGTTTTCAAGGATCTCACGATTCCTGTTTCAAAAGGAGAGAAAAAAAATTTAAAAAATGGAATTTAAAGGTAACTATGTCTAGAAAAAACTGCAAAAGAGAAGTTAGGGTCAAAAATTAACAAGGTTATGCTACTAGTAACAAAGTAGTTAAGAATAGATTTGAACTTCCATAGTCTACTAGCACACTGTCCTTCAGCAAAGCTAGGAGCTACCAGGATTTCAATGATAGCTGAAAGCAGTTAGTACCTTATGGAATTTTACTTCAAACTGCAGAAAATAACTTCGGCAAATAATTTTAGAAATAATTCAAAAGCACAGACTGCAATATAAATCTGTATTCACAGCCCATCCAAGATGATTATTAGCCTATGAAAAACAAGCATGATAATTTACCTGTGTATATAATCTGTCATTCATTACTTCCTAATGAAGAAACTAAAAATATTCTTGCTTGAGTAAGATATACCAAGTGAAATACAGATAATTCCCTATGATATTGGTAGTGCTTCAGAACAGAATTATGAGGATCCCTCCCTGGACAAAATCAGTACTATCTTGTTCATTTCAAGGAAGTTCATAACCAAAATATAAATACATATTCCAAAAGCTGGTAACTGAAGGATCACCTTAATTTTACTCCTCTAGGTAAATGTGGCAGGGACAAGTCATCACAGTATTAAACAAATCTTTGAAAAAATGTTTCGAAACAGCAGGCAAATTCTATTTACCAAAACACTAAGTGCATGCCAGGTTGTAGACCCCTTCAATTAATTTTTGGAGACGGCTATAATCTACCTTTAAAGATTGGCAACAAATCTTTCTATTTGATAATTCAAATATGTTACTGCCCTACTCAGGAAAAGTGAGGGTTGCTTTCCTTTTTTGATTGCTAGAAAAAAAAGAGGGGTAGCCTCCATTATTTTAGAAAACTACATTCAGTATTATTTTTTAATTTTCCAGAGTATGGTAATATAATTCTCTAAGGATAGTTTTATCTATATTACAGTTTAGTAACTTTTTTTATCTTTGCTTTCTGAGGTGCGGTAGCATACAAGGATCTCACCTATCAAACAAAGCCAGAAGAGTTAATCTATCAAAATTGATGCTAATCCAAAGTTTAGGCAGGATCCAAAAGCGATAGTACTGCTTGACTTTTTGAGCTGCTTCCTCTTGAGGTTGCATGTGGTCCTGAAGGTCAGGGCTCAGGTCAATATCTTGCTGCTCCAGCAGATCTGTATCCATTGTTAGCAGCCTGTTTAACCTGATCTGAGGAAGAGAAAGCTAAAACAAAGTTAGTATATAACAAAAGCTCATTTATATTGAACACTGTATTATACTGAAAATTGCTTTGAAGAAAACTGCTGGAACTCTTCAGTTTCACTTTTGAGGAATTACATGTTAAAGCACTGCCACACACAGGCTTCTACTTACTTTTTCTGTCCTTATCACAGCACATGAACAGGACTAGTAGCAGTAACAGTTTGCATACAACACAACTCTGGCATTTCAGTATATGCCTTATTTCAAATCAATGTGTCTTCCAAGTACATTATCCCATTTACTCAGAAAACTTCAAATTTAAAGACAAGTAAACTGATGCATGGACAGCATACATTACAAGAATAATCCAATTATTAATTTAAATAATGTACAACACGTTTCTTATAGTCAGCTAATCTGCATGCAAACCCATGCTGAATGGCTCTTTTTGCATGACAAAGCAACATACTCATGCACCAGCAGTCAAATTCAAACTCAGTGAATCCAGAATACACTCAAATGAACCAAAGAAAAAGCTCTGCCCTAAACAGTCAAGTACTCTTTTCAAATGACTATTACTTATTTTGCAGTTTGTTTAGAGTTCTCATGAAAATCACAGTAATACTAACAACAATGAAAGATATTTAAGGAGAGTATTCAATGCTAATAAGATACTATAGTACATGTTCATTGTCTAATCCAGTTTCTAAATTTCATTAACATGCCAAGAAGCATCTTGATGTACTGACCTTTATTCTTAGGCAGTATAATTGTTAAGATGTTCTTTAATGAAAAAGCTTCACAAATGTGTAAGGCAAAGAGTAAAATTTCAATACTCATGCCACCCTCAAGTGTCAAAACTAAAGGGCTTTTTTCCTACAATCATCTAAGTTTCATAATCAGTTTCTTGATTTATAAAATTTTTTTCATCACACCTTAAATCATCAGTGTACATACTATGCTTTCAGCCAGCTTTTCTATCCTAGAAAAATACTAATGAAAAAACAAGCAGAAACACTCCCTTTCTAAAGGCATTTCAAAAATACAAACCATACTATTTAAGGTAAGCTGTTTCAGAAAACAGGCCCTTTTTCACCATTTTTTAAAAACTTAGTTTCTTAAAAGGTAGAACCAGCATAACATTCATGGCACTAATAATAAATTGCAGTGGAAATTTCCATTTAGGCGCACTGGCTGAGTTTTTACCATCACAAATTTGCCTTAAAACAGAACCATTCCCTCCAACGGGACTACGCTGGCAAACCAAAAGCACAGAAGAGGTAATGCAGCCTCTTTTCTAAAGGCTACATGTTCAACGGGGACTGTGGAAAGCAAAACAAGTTCCTCTAGCAGACACCAAGTTTAAAAAGCACATTCTTGATCAAAAGCATGGTCAGGCAAATGTAGGTCTCTTGCTCCTCTGCCAAATCCTAAGGCTGTATTTCATTTTTCCTCTTGATTAGGTCATTAGGTACTTCAACAGCGTATTCCGTACTCTGCCAGCTTAATAATCATGACCATTTGCACTGTTTTCATAAACATATGACTTGAGAATTAAGAGTACAGGTATGTCTGGACTTGACAATAATACAAAAGCTTCAAGATTATAAAACTAGAGAATTATAAAGCTGTCTACAGTATGGAACGCTGTAAGCTTCTGCCTTGTTTTCCCAGTCACTCCTTGCACATAAATTTAAATTTTGCACAGCAGACTCCAATGACAGATTTCTAAATTCCTTTCACGGAAACTACTCAAGTGAAGTTTCTTTTGGTCAGAACACAGTATTTAGTCTTTCTGCTGCCTGCTAACCTCAGTAAGACACAGAAGGAAAACTGTCCAAATTGTACGCATTGTTTCTGGAAATTTTTACAAGGTATCTTAGAACATCCAATTTCTATGAGTGTTTTTAAATCACTAGGTTTTAGATCAGAGGAAACCAACTAACTTTTAAAGTGCTATACAAAAGGATTTGTATGTACATATGAAGACACTACAATACTAAATACTTTCTCTTCATTAATCCAGACAATTCTTTCATAAGAACAGAGTGCAGAATGTTAAACAGAACACAGAATGTTTAATGTGCTATAAAGTATGATAGTCTTCTGATTCTTCACATGCTTTCAAAATAAGAAAGAAAAACTTACAAGATCGTGTGGATAAAAGCGAACTGAGGTAGAACTCGATACATGAGAGTCCGTGTCACTATAAGAACAGGGAAAATACTTCAGATTATAAACTACATTTTATTTCAACAGGTCACTCTAATGTTCTAGCGTCCCAAATTAATTTTGATACTTCGTGAATTTTTTTCTAGATATCTTTAAGTTTCTCCTTCAGTCATTTATTATAAATGCAAGTAACCACTTAGTCACATGTATTGTGGTACATTCCACATCTACAGTAAGCTAAGAGACTCTCTAATCTTATCCTTAATACCGTTTTTTCAACACCCAGTCCCTAAACTGTCTAAAAAGAACTACAATGACAGTCATTATTCCACTTGAAAAAACAAAAATATTTAATAAGCTGTTAGCTACTGATTTGTAAACATACATCACATCTCTAAAGAAGTGCAGAGGCCGCTAGGTGTCCACATGCAGTTTCTCTTAATTCTATACTACTTTTATCAAGATCTCAAAACTGCCAAAAATAGTACATACATAGAACAAGTGAGCTACTTAAATTGCTTTTGCAAAACTCAACTTTATTTAAAGTTAAACCTCTGATAAGAAGAGCAAAATTACTTTGCAATTTCCATTCATTAGAGACGAAGAGAAATTTCTCTTACTGTATGAGAGTCCATATCCAACCATTGCTTTTTTCCCCAATTTTGGATAGCTTTTGGATGTTTGTATTCCATGTAAATCACATGGTTGTAAGACTTGTATCAAATTTATGCAACTTTCCTTCAGTTCCTTGCCTTAAGATAAAAACATTCTTTGTTATCAAATTTATTTCACTGAAACTCAAGTATTCTCTACAGCCAAGATCTGATTATCTGAAGTGGCCAGTTTGTTCCTTCCATTAGCACATACAACTTCAGAACAGCAGCCATTGGCAAAACCATTGCATCTAGAACATGCAAGCAACAGAGGTAGGGATTGGCAGCTTTGTGGAAGGAATGTAGAACTTTTTGTCAACGTTCAATTCTACAAAAGGCACTTGCATACTCTTATAAGGAAGATTCAATGTTTTATATTCATTACTCCACAATTCCAACAGCTATTCCACCTACAAGTGGTGGGAATTATAGCATTGAGCATGGCGCAATAGTTTCAGAGCAATTCTACACAGTGAGGTAGACTGGGGGCAGGTGGGAAGCCACAGGAGGTTTTGGGTTGCTTTTCTTTCTTCAGCCTCCTATCCCTTCAGAGAAAGAAGGGGCATCTTTCCAACAGCAGATGAATTTTCCAGAATGTAGCTGTCTATTTCAGCTGCAAATCAAATTTTAATCTCAGGTATGTTAACACTTCCATATACTGTCTGATGCCATCTATGAGCTTGGGAATAAATTTATCAGTTTACAATGGCTTCACAGCTGGAAGTTAAATAGCCATTATGGTCAACAGCCACCTACTTTCTCAAAAATACATTACATTCTTTAACAAAGACCTTCTATAAGCCAACAAAAAATGCATTTGTCTAGTTCTCAGTTCGGAAGTGTACTGCTTAAGCCAATAGTAGTCTTCATTTTCTGAGATAATATTTAACTTAATGTAATCTTTAAGTAAAATTACTTAGGTCGCAAAAGTAAAAGTATACAGTTAATATATTGTATTGATTTTTTTGGTAGTAGTCCCTACTAAATAACCTTTTAAAATTAAAATAAAATATTGTGTAAGACAAGAATCATCACTCTTGACTGGCCTTCACACACACCAGATGTTGGATGCTCTTCTTGCAGCTGGCTCAAAGTTCACAAGTGACATGTCGCAGCCCCCTGTCTCGTAGAGCGTAGAACTGAACTTACCTATTAAAGAAAAGGTCAAAAGCAGGTCAATATTTCCTCGTGTTTCATCCCATTGGCAGCTTCTATTCATTAACTTGCTACAGAGATCAATTCAGACATCTGAATTTACATCAGTGTAAAAATATAAAATGTGATTACACATGAATGTGTCACCAGTGCCGACATGAACTACACAGTTGTCTTTCATACCATTTTACGTAACATATATACTGTAACTGCAGTACTGAATTAAAGAGTTTGTATTTACAAGATGCCATCATTAACACAACAGAAGGACAATGTAAGCCTTTTTTTTTCCCTTAGAGAATAAACACATGAAAATTTTGCAGTGACCAGCTTCTTCAGTTTTTCCCATTCCCAACAGAACCATCGGTAAATCATTCATTATCAGCGTTTGAGAACATTTAGCTACAACAGAGATAACACCCAAATATCCTGAATAAAATCCTTTTGAGAAGCCTATATCTATTTGAAAAGAAACACAAATACTGAAAGAATTGGCATGCTTCATAAGTTAACCTAGGAAACTCAAAAAAGGAATGTGAGGCAGAGATTTATTCTAAAAGCTAGAAACAAATGCTTCAGTGTAAGAACAAAGAACTGCAAACTAATCTCTTAGACAAACCATTTGGACTTACTTCCAAAATACCTAATTTTAAAAAGTAGCCAAAGACTATAACTCAGATGATAAATTACCTTACTCACAATATGATGTTTTCACAGTACCCTCCTCCCAACATTGGCCTGATCAGAGAGATAATAATTTTCCCTGAAGGTCAGGCTCAATATATTTCAGCTCTGAATGCAGGGAATCTAATTTTGAAACTGATCTCATATGAAATGATCTGCCAACTTCTCCACCTCTTCTAGCTTAAAATCCTTCTTAAGTCATGATGCAAAACACGCAATATTCCAAGATCAGCTTATATAAACAAAAGAAAAAAAATCCCACTTTGGAGCAGGTGAAGAAAAACTGTATATGCGTCTCAGCTGTAGGTCTCACAGCTTTTCCTTCTGCTGATAGAAGATAACACGCAGTCCCCATAGAAATACCTAACAAGATTAGAGGGTCCAATCTTTCCCATTTCTGTGAGAACATAACTTGCTTCTAACACTATGGATTTTGATTGGATTTTTAACACAGTATAATCCTGTTCCAGCTTCTCTTCAAACCCACAGACAATTAAATTTGATTCAGAAGCATGTAAATCTTAGCAGGTTAAATCCCTCAAACTAGATGCTTAAAACTAGTGAAACGAAGGAAAAATACTGGTTTATTGAAAATATCTTCATAAAGCTTTCTCCCCTCAGAGGGAGCACTTCAGATGAACCAGGCAATCCCACAGCTGTGCTCAGAGGCACCACTGTGACAAATGAGTCCCCTACACAGCTCAGGAGGCACAAAGGGCGTGTGCCAGAGCTCAGTAACGCAGCAGCGCTCTCTTGATATTTGATTGCGTCTGCCACAGGGTTAAGTACAAAGCTCACTTGTTAGGACTTTTTCCTCAATGGATAACTTTTTAATGAAGTACTTTATCTTTTGGTTTTTCAATGCAGTGTGTAGTATACAGTTGATAATGAAGCTTAAAATTTAAACTAGTAAATAACATGGGGAATCTTCCCACAACTAATAAAGATCCCTGGCGGCAAAGATATATTTCTTAAGTGTGTCAATAAAAGTTTCAAGAGCAAACATGGAGATACTGCACAATACAAATACACTTCAGGTTCTATTCAGGACAAAAATGTGCACAAATTATTATGGAAAACTCTCCTGGGCAACCAGTCCTTTAAAAAAAAAAAAAGTTTGGGTTCTATCATGGTTTTTTTGCATTACTGAAGAGAGATCCTGGAAATTAAACCTCTTAATTTTTAACTTAATGAGATTCCAGTCACAGAAGTTAGAATATACTACTTGGACATATAACTTCACCTTCCCTTGGGCTGAGAAAATACATCAGATATTTATTTCAGAAGTTTACTGAACTATTACACTCATATCTGCAGTTCCCTGTCACCCAACTTATCTTTGAATCTACCAAAATTTACTGCATTTATATTGCTGCAGTAAGTACTGCACTGCTGCAAAAGGATATAACAAACCTGATTACCAGAGGTAGCAAACGAACAGAACACTTAATTCCTGTTGTTTATACACAAACTACAAAATGGACTCAGGATATGTCATGCTTGCAATTCACCCACCTATTCAAACAGGCTTCCTATTGAAAGTTAGCTCCCGGGCAAGCAAAGCACAGTTTTCTCATTAAAATAATCTTTTTCTGCACCCTTTTTTTTTGTTCTTCTTTTACTGTTTTTGATTTGGTTTTGCTGTGGTTGTTCTGTTGGAGTTTTTTGGTTGGTTGGTCTAAATAAAAAGATTTTTAAGAAAAGCCTCAACTCAGTAGAAAACTTGACAGGACTGTTCATTGCTGTTGATGACACAAACTCCAAAGTGATAATACATCTGAGCTCCAAAATCCTTAATAATTTTTAAACTCTGTGAGATAGGAAGAGCTTCCTCACAGTACACAAATTCTAACGAAGAACTTCAATACTCAAGATTCAATACATATGGATATACCTAGCATTTTTATTTACTCTAGTGACTCTCTCCTATTCCCATCTCCCACAACATTCTCTGTGGGATACTTAGAACAGCATCACATTGAATAAGCTTAAGAATGTATTTTCTCTTTCTAAAGTCTGTAGTTTTATCAAGTTGTGAACAAATGGGAGACTCCAAAGATTATGTTGCAAATCAAGAAAAATCATCAATAGCACATCTGCCCACTCAACATAAATGTCTGTAACTTCTCTGCACACAGACACACAAAAAAAGGAGACCTGTAAGTTCTCAGCAAATTAAAGTCACTCAAAAAATATTCTATTTGGACCAGGTTACAATAATAAACCAAGACACTGTGATACTCAAGCACACAAATGCAAAATACATCTTCATTCTGACATGGAGAGGAAAAGACAAATGTGTATTCTTTGAAGCAAGCTTCCTTGTTCCAAAAGACCAAAATATCTCATCATCACATCCAGAAATAGCCACATAACAGTTCCACACTATACAAATTCATATTCCCAGTTAAGGGCATCAACAGGCAACAGCAACAGGCTGATGAGCTTACACAGACAAAACCTGGAAGACTGAAGCAGCTCAGGATCTGGCTAAAATGGTGTTCTGATGGTCTCCTCGGCTAAGTTATCTTCAGTTTGCTTCCCAGTTTTACATCTAATAAATACTCCTTTTTTTCAAACCTCTCCGACAAGTTCACATGCAAAGGCTTACTGACATGTTGGAACTATGTCATCATTAGATCAAGACATATTTGTCTTCTGCTTCAGTCAGTATTTTTTAAATCCTAGTTAGCAAAACCAGTCATCAGAACTCGACAACTTGGTAGACTGCTAGGAGCTTTATTTCCAAAGGTCAATATTTTACCATTAGCTATGGTATAAAGACGTACATGTTCTCAGAACACTTTGAAGTAGTTTATTTTTTTGTTCCCATATGAAGTTGGTCAAAAGAGTAACTTATACCAAATTATAACTTAAAAAACAGTAACTTATTATACCAAATTCCAGACTACAACATGGATATTTTCCACAGGAATAATGGGAAGTGAATATTTATTTTCTACGTGAATCTTTGATCATGCTCCTGCATCCATCCCAAATAAATTACATATATTTAATTATCAAAAAGTACTGAGTAACTGCTTCTAAATTGCTTTTAATCATATAAGTAACCAGCATATAAGTTTATCTTTACATAAAAGTTTCAGTATCCAAAACCATTCAACTGCCTTGATAAATTAAAATGCCTAAATTTAAAAGATTATTGCTTGTTATATAAAAACAATACAACCAGAAGTCCACCATAACACTGTAATTGTCTTGTAAAGCTCTAGATGAGCAGTTCTCTTTAAGCACAAAAGCAATTTTTAAAAAATCATCTAGCCAAAGACAAGAATGTTATTTCTTCCCATCTTTAGACACTGGGCATCTGTTCTACTAATTCAGTACTTCGATTCCTAACTCCTTCACAAATTCTAATTTGAATTTAATCAACCTTCACTGCAAGGGCTGAAAAATCCCACTTACCTGTCTAAAAAATGAGATGTTAGCGAGAACAAAAAGCATCAGTACTGCCACACTCTGCTCTGAAAACTGTCATTCACTTAAGTAACGGCACATGTTTTGTTGCTTTTGAGATTTGTATTCTATCAATCCTGCCTAAAATCACAGCTTTTAGCTTGGCATCTTTCCTTTCCATCCCGCATTCCTTCTATGATTTCCTTCATGTTTAATGCTCCACATCAAGCTCCTTTTCCACCTTCAAGTTCCTCTCCCTCAACCTTCCAACAGTATAACTGATAAAAATCTTCCTGCTTTGAACCTGGAAGACCAAAGATAATGCCTCAAAGCTTCTCTTGCCTTACTCTCAAGGGCAATGCCAAGTTAAAGATAACTGTATCATCACCAGTGGGTGTGAGACAGGTATATTACAGTGAAGCTCATCCTAGGTAAAATAAGCCACTAGAACCAAATTAACAAGACAAGAAACTTTAAAGCAAACAAAAACTGTGTGTCTTGTTAAGTGCTGCAGCTTAACATCAACATGAATAGAAAAAAATGCAGAAACAGATAGTGCACTCGTAAAGGAAAAGATGAGCACTATATGTGAGGGCTTTTAAAGCAAATTAATATGTGCCCTGCTTGCCTTTCCAAGAGGATTTGGGTTAAGCAACTCTTACATGCACTGTATAAAGATATATAACCCCATCTATGTTTGTCACTGGTATTTCCAGTTGGTGTAAACCAAGTTTTGCTTCCATATATTTCCCTAGCCACTAATTTTTATTTTTTTTTCCCCATGGGCAGTTACAATGATTTGCACAGTGACAAAGAACTGGTCATACCTCCTTCATTGCTTTAATTTTTACTCTGATGCTGATCAAAGAAAAAAACTACCACCTTCTCCCAACCCAATCCACAGACAATCAAAAGTAACACGGCTATCTTTCACTGTAAGATATCTTGGGATAACATAGCAAAACTAAGAGCATTAGACTCAATGGAAAGAGAAAAATAATGTTTCTTCATCCCTGACTGAGGGTTTAAAAAAAAACAAACCAAAAACAACCCCCCAAAAAAGCCCCAAACAAACTAACCAAGTACCACTTATGAGGAAAGATACTTTCTAGTCAAACCTGATTAAGGAATCACACACGTGAAAGCTTGCACCATTCTGCCAACTATTTTACTCCTAACAAAAGATAGCACTTGTTCCGCAAAACCCGCTACACAAACTGGAAAATTTTATTTTCCTAAAATAACACAAGAAGATCCTGCCTATAACAGCTCCTTTCTCTCAAAGGATTCTAAACTAGATGCTCAATTTCCAAACAAGAAACAAATCCCTATTATACATCAGATTTCCTTCTGGCAGATCCCAGAAGTTTTGTGCCTCCCAAAGACAATGCGTTGTCCCATATAATTGTAAGCGCAGCATGGGTAAAAATATTAAATGGGTAAATATTAAATGACAAATTCTACAGAACTTAACTGCATTATTTTGGGTAAGATGAACCAAATCCTTCAAATAAATAATGGCAGCCTCAAGAATATAGCTCAATGTTAACCTCAGACAGATAAAACCAGTATAACAATTTAAGAGTTATATTCCAAACATGTTTTTTTTCAAATAAGAAATGAACCAAAATTAAATAAAGAAAATGGGGTTTGTGTGACAAGCTTTCATAGTCGAAACACATAGAAGCAACTGAGATTCAAACAATAACACTTCTATCTAGAAAACAATAAAGCAGCAGAATCTACAGCAAAAAAATGTTAGATAACTAGATCATGTGTGTTTATTACATCTGTAGTTTAGTTTTACAAAACACCTCAGAGTACATCAAAGTGGTTTTCAGTTTTGCTTATATTCCATTTTTCCTTATACTGCAGCTAGATGATGCAGAAGAAGAAAGCCTCAGTCAAACTCACATTTGAAGGGTTACCACAGACTGGCACCTCATGGAGTCTTCCCCTCTAGTGGGGTAAGATGACAACTCACTTATCTTTTAGTACTGGATTACAGAAAGGTCTGAAACAAATGTTTTGTCAGTTTCATCAACCCTGTACTTTTAGGTTATTACAGCTGACAGCTGCTCAAAATTCCATCACTAATAATTGTCAGTGCTCAAGATGCCAATTTTAATAATTCAAGAAAGAGTTACATATTAATGATGAAGTCATAAGTAATTCAGGCCATGTATAGATAGCTGCAAAGATCTCTGCCAGGAATTTTCCCAAATCTGCCCCTGCCTATGGCAGATCGGTCATTTATTAAGACCATCTAACTTCTTTCTAGTAAATTTATTACCTGCACAGAGGTTAATTAAGAAGTTAATAATCAAGAATACTACATAAAATGGACCATGAAGAATTAAGAGGGTAATATAAAGCTCCATAAAATTGTGACATTTGATAGATGAAAGAGTCCAGGATTTATTTTCAATACCAAGCTCCTAAATTAAGGTGTACACTAAAAACAAAGCATTCATTTACGTAAGTATTTCTTTTTTCAACAGCAGCTAAACAACTCATCTAAAAAAGGTAAGATCAAGTATTCCTAGGAGCCATAACAAGTTGGCTTTTTTCAGGAACCAGAAGATCCTCCAAGTCTCCATCTCTGCTCAAATGCCTGCAGGACCACGGGAAAGATTTATTACTTGTGTTATGTTGTTCAGATCAAGAAAGCTCTCACACCATCATTACTTGTATCTATGCCTCCCTATTTCCCATCATGCATTTGTTAGAAAAAGTGCCTGGAAAGGTGATTGACAAAGGCAAGAATTGATGACCAACATGGTCTTCCTAGAAACACCTACAAAGAGTCAGAAACAAAGCTTAGGTTAGCTGATTGTCACTGCATTACCAATCAATCCAGCACTAAAACTTCCATGTCACCAAGGTTACATAAGGCCTGCATACCAAGTTCATCGTGCAAACTGCTACCGCCTACAGCAGATGCAGTGGCATGTGAGGCTTCTAAGTGGACACTCCCATTTCTCACCAGCAAGGAGGCGCTAGCGCCGGGCACAGCTGCCTGGGAAGGGGGGCGGGGCTGCACTCTGACCTGGGAGGAGCACTGCTGGCCTTGCTGACCATCTTGAAGGCTACGAGAAAACATGCATTGGGGACACATTACCAGGAAGAAGTGAAAAAGAGCCAGAAGTGAAGCAAAACAAGATTTTTCTATTTAAAGAGGAAAACCGGTTTTTTTTAAAAGAGCATAGTAGCATTAAGCAGCCAACAGTTAGGGTTAAAGTAACCCCTAAGTTCTGTGTAAGGAAGAATTTAGATCCTAGTTATATTCAGTAATCTAGAGAAACTGTTCCTGTCAACTTTTTAGAAGTAGTATTGCTTTCTAAGATCTCCCCACATCACCCAAGAGGTATATTCTTCCAAGTCCTAATTTGTGGGTGCAAAAGCAAATTACTGCCGTTTAGTATAACTACAGACTAACCTGAGGTACCACCTATATTTACACTGACTATTCCAGTCTTCTCACAATAGCTGGGGTCCTTTTTGCTTATTCAAGTACGACCTGATCAGCTGTTTAGGGCTTTTTTATTAGTCACAGAGACACCACCTTTCTTATTATTAATCCACACTAACCAGGAAACATCTTTAAGCTTTGTTAATAGCCACAGGATGCCACAGACCTTGTGGATAACTGAAGTAATATGTCTGGATTTAGAATTATTTTGAACATATTAAGACTCTTTATAGAAATTTATTAATTGGGAAATTTAAGTTGATTCTGAAGTTATTTTAAAGCTACAGCAAAAACTTTATTACTTGCCAAAACACAGCAAGTAAACATTTACCTGGCTTTCAGAGAAATTTGTACATTTATAGCCATGAGCAGACAATATTTGAAAATGTTAATTCTCCTCTTCAGACTTCCATTGCAAAATTACTTTATAAAGCTATTTACCAAAGTTAGATTTTTTAATAGCTTGTTTAATATTAGGTATGATGAAGTGTCAGAGTATATGATGTTTACAATTACAATGTGCACCTTAGCAAGAACACTGGTTTTATTATCCTTCATTTTGTGGATTTAAAGAAGTTACATTACACGGTCATTAGCTGAGGCATAATCTTAGATAAAAGTTTTTGTATTTTAAAAACTGGAAAATAGCTTAAACACTCTTTTGAAAAACAATATGTATCCGCCATTGCTTTCAATACTTCACTGTTTACAGCATGATGCTAGAGTCGGCAAATGAGGCAACTAAAAAAAAAGATCTTACTAAGAGTTGAAGGGTTATATCTGATGTACTTGCTTTTAACAGTATTTTCTACATCATCTACTTTTCAGTTCTTTTGTTAGAGCATCACTGGAAAACAAAATATGGATATAAGAATAGGTGTTAAGAAAAGCTCATGCAAAATAATCCAGACATGCACACAGCTCAGGAAGAAAAGAACTGCAAGGCATTATTTATCATGTTCTAACATTTTAATCTGAAATTTAAATTCAGTGTTTTGCTGCAGTACACAAGGCTTTCAGTGAGCTATGCAGCAACAAAAGCCCTAAGGAAGTCCACAGCTGTGCCAACCTTCACTGCCCTCCTTTTAAGCAACACCAAACCAATGCCAAACAATACTGCTTTCCCATAAATAGCAGGTACATCTCAAGAGGTATATGCACAGCTGCCCTTTGAATAGTTATCCACATCTGTCACAATTAAAAAATCACACCGAAATATCGATGTCAACCAATTACACAGATTTGCAAAAAACACATTTATTCTCTGATTATTATAAGAATAAAATTCTGCTTCATATAGTCACTTACACACATGCATACACCATTGACTACATGGGATGCCAATGAACACTTATTTTTCAAGTGCCCAAAACACTGTTGACACTTAGACAGGACAAAAGCAGGACTGGATGATGTTTTATGGTGCATTCTAGGTTTGTTTTTTTAGGTTACCAGGCAAAATAATCTTGTGTCTAATTTAGCATCAAACCAGCAGAATTTACTAGACCAGGTCTGACTTGTCTACCATCACCAAAGACACACATATATAACGCCATTGTCTCTTTTACTAAATATTACACAGAGGAAGTGAAAAGTAATTGCAACCATGGATAGGAAATTAAAAAAGAAATCAAGTTTAACTCAACAAGTCTTAGGGAACATTCCCCCAACATCCAATTTTATGACAGAAGCTTAAAGTTTTGCTGGCAAGAATAAGAAACACATCAGGGCAACTAAAGATTACTAAATCTAATACTCTTAGAAGTTTAATATCTGAAGTCACAGATTAGCAATATCAGAAACTAGACTGGGGCAGCTCACCAACAGCATACAGGAGTGATGTCAGTAAAATTACAGCAATATTTTGAACACTTCTTAGTGGTAACTGGCTAAAAATGTCTCCACATTTCTTCACATTTGCTCCTTAGGCATGATTTCTTTTAAATCTTTAAGGGTTTCCTTTCTCCAGTAACATAGAATTTACACTAAAATTAAGCCACCCATGTAAAGGAAAGGGGTTTTTTTAGACTGTTCACCTAAAAATTAGAACACAAATACATATATTTTTTTCAGATACATTCCACAGTTGATAGCTCAAATGGAATTTGTGTCAAACAAATACGAATAAGCTCTTTGGTGTTTGGTTGGACTAAGGCAATTAAACTCCACTCCAAGGGACAGTCATTTAGTATCACAAAAAGTACTTTGAGTAAACTAAGTATTCAATTCTGAATATGTTTATATTTAAAGTATTTTTGATAATGTATGTCATTATGTTAGAGAAAGTACAATGAGAAGTTTGGGGTGGTTTTTTTTTAAATTTAGAACAAAACGAATTTAGGTAACAAAGATGCTTGGAGGAAATACAAGGCTAGAATATTTAATCTGCTTTTTTACCCTTGAACATCTTGTCTGATTAAAGAGTTACTCCCACTTCACAAAGAGAAATTATTGATTCAGAAAGTTCACAAAGTTACTTCATAGTCTCTCACTGAAGTCAAGCTTAAGCCATGGGAACCTTAATGACTGCATTAGCATGTGGAAATGAGGCAGCTGTCAACCAGAGTTTAAAACAGAGTCCTTTCTTTTCCTTACTTTATACCTACAAGAAAGAAAACACTGTTTTCTAACTAATACAGAGTTATGGAGCTTTCATTAGTTTGCACAGCCTCTTATGCTGCAATACACAAAGCTGCACTACCGTCCTTTTTTTTTTAAAAAAAAAGGAAAACAAAAACTCAGAGGCAAGTGAAGGCAACCAGGTAAAGCAAGTCATCGGAAAGAATACAAAGTTTTATCACCCTCTACTATGAAGTAAATCACTACCTAGAACCCTCCATTCAGCAAGACCAAAAGCTTAAAAAAGAAAAATGTGAAATTACATGATCACTACTTCATACTGCACTAGCCACTAAAAACACACCTAACTAGTTTTCAGTCCTTGATATAACAGAAGTCAATCCCTCATCTGTTAGATTTCTAGGTATCATTCCTGGACTCCCCCTGCCTGAGAAAAATCTGCAAATGTAGCCCTCAAATACTTCAGTGGTGTGACAAAGGTGACAATTCCTCTGCTGTCCTCTATTGTAAGGTATTTTCTTTTTATTTGTTCAGTTTCTACAGCTTTTTCCTAGTTAAAAAAATACAAAAATATTCCCAAAACACAAAATCACTTTAACATAAGAAGGAAAATTATTAAGAATATATAACATATGCAATTAACCCTACATATTGATCATGTAACTGAAGGAAGAATTACTTCAGTACTGATAGGGGAGTGTTCCTTCTTCTACAGGCCATGTTCTCCTCACCAGATTCTCCAATACCATAAGTAAGCAAGAAATTGAAAGACTTAAAACACAAATTCAAAAATATATAGTGGCCGCTGTTTCTACTGTTCAGGCTGATTGATCAAACAGAGGTGCTGTATGTAACAGATCATTAGGCTCAGTATTGTTAACAAAGGGGCCAGTAAAAGTTGAGGGACTCCTGAGATACACATACACAGTGCATTTTTAACATTGTCAAGGCATGCAAAGTGCCACAATTAGATTCAATACTAAGCAATAGTGGGCATTCTATTCACTTCATTATTTCTCTTTTGCTGTAAAAAGCTGCAAGATCTTCATAAAGGTTTACCTCTATTTTAGATTTGGAGTCTCTGTATGTATTTAGCTCTTTATAAAGTTCTGTCATTTTGCTTATCCCTCACAATCTACAAATGTGAAAAGTGACCACAGTACTAGTCCCTAATGCTTACATTCTTCAAGAAAAGAAAACCAAAATGGGGAGTGCTGATACTATTTTCTTGGGTTTCTCTTGTTGATTGGAAGTAAGTTTCTAAAATTTTTCATAAAAACCACTGAGGCTAAGTTTGTTAGCATTAGTTAATTTTTTTATCAATCTGAAAACAGCTATAACATGTTAGAGACTGACTATCCTGACCATTTTTAAAATAGTGCCACATATACATGCACAATTCAACAAGCCCACAGTGACATGCAGTGACAGCTCAAGGAGGTTATGGTGGGGAAGGAAGTAAAAAGTGCTTTTCTGGCAACACTGGTGGGTGTGGGAAGTGGTCTGCTGCATGCATGCTAAATATGGTGGAACATTTAGATACCCTACCTGAGGGGTGATCCGATGAGCAATGTAGGAGGGGTAGGGTTACTCCCTGCATTGTGCCGGCGTCGTACTGCCTGACGCCTAAATGTGCTGCGTTCACGGCGAAATGTGACAGTCTCCTCGCTGGCTTGTGCTGCTGCAGCAAGACAGACTTTAGGTCAAATAAGAACCCATCCTAGTTACGTACACAGTAACTTAAGACTCCTTTCTTCCCTCTGACCCTCCCCAAGTTAATGAACTCGACTCTCAACAACAAAAGTAGCTTATGCCCTAACTGTTCAAACAAGCTGCCTCAAGACAGGATCACAACACACAGTTATTAGCAAAAATCTAGGTGGTTGGGGAAGTGTTCTTGAATATACAGCTTACTTTTTTTCACCCCCAGATCCAAAAAGCCAGGTTGCAAAAGAAGTTGAATATCCCAAATATTTTCTGTTTACACACCGCAGGAAGAGACACCTGATCTCACCCTTTATCTCATTGAACAGATCATTAATAAGAAACCTGAAGGACAACCTAGCAAAGTTGTCTACCATTTGTCACCATAATGTTCTCAATTTTGTAACTTCTTCCAAATGGCAGGGTTGACAACTCTTTCAGGGCACAAAACAAGAGTAGCATTTTTTTTTCTCATAAGCATCAAGGGATAGTCCTTCTAGACTAGTTACAACACAATTTACAGAGGCAGGAGGTTGAGAATAAGTGAGAGAAAAACTTATTTTTAAGGACTGGTGGTTTTGTTATTTCAACTCCCCAAACAAAAGGTTTGGGTTATTTATAAGGCAACCATCATAAAAATCAGTTTGTATGTACTCAAGGGATTAAAACATTTATCTACACATTATTCCCTGAAATGCACCTGTGCTTCTTAAGCTCTACAATCTGAACTGTTCAGATTTGGACTGCTTCATGGTGTGTCTACAATCTGAGAAGTCTTCCTGCTGAGCCAAGGAAGCTCCTAGCCAATTTGAATGCAGAACAGTAAAGAGCTCAAATGAATGGGCCACAGAGAAAATAGGGTTTGGCAGGCAAGTGGAGGAGAAAAAAAAATGACATGAAGTCAGTGCAAGAGGAGAATCACAATCTTGACAGGGAAGTCACAACTTGGTGGCCAAGAAGCCTGCTACTAGACTGAGAACACCAAGAATTGTGTCAAACAAACAAAAAACAAACACTCCCTCTTCCCCCCACCAAAAAAACCCCACAGAGAGCAATGGCAGGAAAATTGCAGGCAGAGCAGCCCATATGCACTTCAGCACACTTCAAGTTACAACACTGCTGCCATTAAACTTTCAACACTTTAGCAGCAGAGACTCTAATGTTGGTCTACAGGGAACAGCAACCTATAGCAACCTACTGCTGTTGTGTACTACTGCCATAGCTCAAGCAATAAAGGCTGAAACAAGAGTTTAATTCACCCATGAACCACAGGTCCCCAAATGAATTCTGTATCTGAAGATTCAATTTATAGCTTTCTTTAAAACAAAAGAAGCTACATAAAGAGATACACTTTAACACCAACATTCAAGCTACGTGCATTTCATTACCAGAACTACAGAATTTAAGGGCAACCCTAATTCAGTCCTTTCCGTACTTTCAGGAAAACCAGAGATTTGCTCATTCTCTCCTCATTCCTCCACAGGTATTTTTACAATTCTAAGCATCAACAGATTATACTACCTTTTCAGAGTATTTCATCAGGAAGTCAGTAAGTTTCTCCTGTGGTTTAGTATACAGCTTTATTCTAATGCACCGCCTAACTTCTTTAAGCATTTCTTTGCAGCTCTCATACTTGAAGTACAAAGCAAGTGAACCACACTAAACAAGACAGACTGAATTCTGTCACACGAGGTCAAAACCACACATGAATTTTGGACGACAATTTCTAAAGCTCGTTTTTTCTAGGATACGCATCAGCATATAAACAATTTCATATTTACAACACAGTTTCAACTGAGTTCAGATGCAAAAGCAATTGTGGTAATCAGACCATGGTTAAGCACCATGAAACAAGGAACAGTGACTAGTCTTAACTGAAATGTAAATATCTGAATTACCATTAAGATGGTAAACATCAACATTACATCTTAATTACCACTTGCAACTACTTAGCAAAAGCAGCATTCCAGTGCAATTCTTTAAGGTAGCAAGCATATTTAACACTGAGAGGTATCTGCTTTTCCTTAGCAAACGTCTTCAATAACTGAAGCAGAGACTACGAAAACACAATACGTCCTCTCTATTTATCCTCCAATTTATCACTATAGCAAGTCTCAAGAACTAACAGAGGCAATGCAGTGAGGGAAATAGATATACAAACATCTATCAAGATAAGAAACAAAAAAAAATAAAAAAAACTAATTTGTACTTGGGGATTCAATTTAAAGCTGTACAGGCAAACAGCTTTGGCATTTCCTAACCTTTTATTATTAAATTTTGACTTTTAAAAGTCAAAGTAGATTTTGGTGTAGCTTTCTACCTGTTTTACCACAAGATTCTTGATTTATCATCTTGAAACTTTTGTTCAATGCACATCTTTAATACACATTCTTCCTGAATGCAGGTGGTGACATTCAGGGGTGCTACATAAGTCTGCAAGTTCCTTTGAAAAGACTGCAGGGCTTTTCAGACAAACAAGCTCCAAGTCTGCTAACATTACGCAATATTGCAAGAAGCTACATGTAGAAAACCCGACTAAAGAAGTTTAAAAAAAAAGCAGTAGCTGAGCAGAGAGTACTAGCATAAGGTGTGGAAAGCCAAACTGAGCAAAGTTTGCTTTTGGTTGTAAAGGAAAACCAGAGGTGGTGTGGCTTTGTTTTGTTTATTGTACTGGCCCTTTGGGTTTGCTTGGTCTTGAGGAGGACTTTTTGGTGAGTTTTTGTTTTTAGTATCGTTTCACAGAAGACATACAATTTAAAATATATACATACTAGTACAGAAAGCTCTTTATTGTAATTCATATTATTTGTGTTTCTACTTTAATGAGAAGAAGCAGTGCAACTGCTTGTGAGCTCGCCAGTAGAAAGTAAGAAAAAATTCCTAACTTACCCTCTATCATGATCTGAGAGCAGTTATATCATGTTTAAATATAAATAAGCTTTCTTTAATATTTATGATGTCACATACACTTCTCCAATACTGCTACTTACAACAACTTATCCTAGTCTCCAGAAATGTAAGATCCAACGTCTACAGTCATGTGGAAAATCTAGATGTAACAGGAAGAGATAACACAGGTAATACTTCTAAAGTTCCTGCTTACTTCAGTTTAATCAGTAGAGGAAGACAAGCTTTTCAGCCTACAGAATGTTCATTAAAAGGTGCTCTGTCTTTTATTCTGTACTTCTATGCTTAATCACAACACTTAATATCAAGAAATTCAAGCATTTCCTCTGCAGTTTGTCATATGAATGTGAGCCCCCAGCATTATCTATTCTCCAGAATACAAAATCCGTGTTTGAAGTTCAAGGGGCACAAATTACAAATACAGACCTACATCCCAGAGATCAGTAAGAAGTGGAGACCTAGTGACAACCTTGTAGTAAACTTAACCCCTCATATGCCTATTCCTACATATAATACAACTATTTTCAAAAAAGAAATAATGACACCTGTATCTGTTAAGGAATACATGTCTGCATGCACAATTGCATTAAAATTAATTTGTTTAACACTTCTGACTGGAAAAGAGCCAAAATAGCAGTTACATGCTCAAAACATGATAGCATTTTGTCATCAGACACTCGGAAAGATAACTTTACATTGAAGATTTTTATGCTCACCTCTGTAGTTTTACAAAGTTTTAAATAAAACTGAAGACTCAGTTTTACACTAGAACCATGCAACTGTTGTATAAGCCACCTAGCTTTAGGAAACAAAGTACAAATATATTCCTTTCAACAGGAACATTTATATAAAAACAAGCCAAAACATTTGCAACATCTCCCTGCACCTATTTAACACTTCTTTTAAACAAAACTTAGAAGACAGAAGCTTAAGAAGCACAACATGAAAAAGCAGAATTGCCAAAATTTTCTTGCATCAATAAGACCTTTTCATTTTGCTACAAACAAATGCTAAACCCAGTGCCTTAGATAAATTCTGACATACAGGAAAATTCTTCATAAGAAGATTCCTGGAAGATGTGGTATGAAACTAATACAAAGGTGAAGCATCCATGTGGAAAACCATAAAGTTCTAAGGATAAAAACTGCAATCAGTATAACTAGACAGCAAGCAGGAAAAAACCTACCACAGCAGAAAGTCTCCCTCACTCTTCTCATGAAAAGAGGAGAAATAAACCACAGCCAAAGAACCCAACACCCCTCCTCCCATCACTTAAAACCAAAATGGTTTTGAACGTTAGTCAGGTTAAGAATGGTTAAAGGTGTGCAGGGAACCTGAGCGACGCTTAGACATGCCCTTTCTCACACTATCTAATGGGAAACTGATTTTCAATGACTAATTACTAAGCCTACATGTTCTCAGAAAGAGCTGGAATGAGTAGTTTATGGCTCATGCACTCACATAAGCAATCAAATTTGCAAATAAGCGATGAAATTCTTCAAAGACAGAATGTACTTTGCTAAACCAAACTGCTGAGATGCTGCTTTTCTGTATTGAGCACCTATATCTCATTTGTGTTTGAAACCTGAGAGATGTACTTCACACGCATTTATGGGTTAGCACTACCCTTCTCCTCATGGTTGAGGCATTTATAGTTTATTTTCACATGCCCTAACACTATATTAAAAACCATATTTGAGAGATACCCCAGTAGAAAGAAGTAGTCTGTTCAGTCCATATCTTCAGTATGTAGTTGTTAATCACTATCTTATCATGCACCCTAATAAAACCTACAGCTACAAGGATCACTTATACTTCTGTGATTAAAAAAAATCAAAATATTGGTTCAGTGTATTAAAAATTACTGTGGCTATTTAATGAAAACTATCACTAATGACTATTTCTGAAGAACAGATGTGGGCAGCAAAGGAGAAACAATGAAGAACAGAGTGATATTGCCAAGTCACAAATTTTTGCTAGAAAATAGTGCAGAAGAAAACACAATTCAGGAAAGCCAAGTAAAGCCCAAGAATTCAATGTTGTAGTTGCATTTACAAAAAAGAAAAAAAGTAAGTCTGAAACTAGCCTGAAGAAATATTTAGAATTATGTCAAAACAGTCACTACAACAACCTGAAAAGCAAAATACTATCAAGGAGGGAACAAAGCAGAATAATAGAACCATCTGGTTTAAATTCTGAACCAAACATTTTTACAGATCAGCTTGACAGTAAAATTTTTATACTAAGGCCAAAGATAAAACTAGGAGTTTTAGTTATTCTACTTCATTGTGCTCCCTACTTGAATTATTCCACTTTTTAAAACATTAGGCTACTCACATAGACCTCTTGAACATAATGCTGATGTACTTTGGGTAGAAGAATTAAAGCTAAACCCCATCTGATCCCCTCCCCAATACAGACCCTAAATCCCAGGGTTCAGGTATCGAAATTATGGTATTATCTTACTATGTTCATGTAGCAGACAAACGTTCATAATTGAAATTAACCTTTAATAAAGTTAGTTCTGACTTCGTGTTTAGATTTTTTCACCTTAAGGAAAAGATGCTGTAAATCTTCAGAACACAGCATTTCCAGCATGTGGCATACTAGGTCAGCATATCATACATAGAAAGTCATGTTTGCATTACATAGCCTTAACTAGAACACCAAACATTAATTAGTAGCCAACTTCAATACATGTATGAGTTTTATCTCACAGCTACATTTTGCAGCAATATGAACAATTCCATCACAGCTGATCAGCTGATAGAGCTTTTAGAACCTTCTTGCTTATAAGGATACCAATAAACCCAGGAACATCTACAAGCCAGCATGAAGATGCAGCTTTTTATCTAATACCAAAAATTCCTATTTCAACTCCTGTTAGAGATGAATGCTTAGCAAATACATGATCAACTCATGTCAACAAAACAGAACCACTCTTCCCAAATCAAGCAAAAGTTATCTAATGAAAGCCTCTGTATTATCCATAAATACCATAAAGGGGACAAAGCACAGGATTGAGTCACCAAAAAATGTACTAAAACTTTGCTTACTAGGAAGTGGTTAACAATTAATAGATTCAAGACTCACTCCAAGTTTTATTTCATTGGTAAGTTCCAAAACTGCAGAAATTCCACAGCAGCCTCATATATCATTACTAACACTGTCTACATCTTTACGTGTTTTAAGGTAGCAATCTGACCTCTATTGAGATGACAAGATATCCAACATCAGAGGGAATTCTGTAAAACTCAACCTTCACACACAAAAGTTTGGACAGGACAGTAAAATGTTTATAGAAGAGAGCCCTTTCTACTGCTGATCTGCTTACCTGGGTCCAGTTGCAGCAGAGTTCTGCTGAATACATGAATAGAGACAGCCAATGTACACACAACCTGAGCACAGGAACTTTACACATTTTTCACTTTATACCATTTCTAAACTCTAATTTCTAATGCAAAACTGTTTGGTTTAGTAGTTTGAGAATGAACTGGCAGACACATCAGAAGCCCCACCTTTTGTAATTATATTCATTCTATCTGCAAGAAAATGTAGCAAAAACTAAAGCCACCAGAAGCACGGAACAGCTCTGCAAAACAGGAATGTTTTGCAAAATTGAGTCATGACACAGACCACGTGCAACATCGGCATAGTAGGCAAAGGTAATACATTGCTAGCAGCTGCCATGACCATTGGCTGAGTAACAGAGAACTGAACTGTAATAATTGCAGGCAGATATGCCAAGCATATATGTACAAATACATACAGACTGAAAAGGTGAACAGGTTTCCATGTATCATATGAAACACAAGATGAATCCAAACTCATTAAGCCCTGCCTGTAGAGATGTACTGCAGATCTCAAAAGACAGAAAACAGTATGAGCTGTTACTTCAATATTGCTATGGAACATACAGAAGGAAAAATGCAACACATTACACACAGTTTTATTTACAAAAGGGTATGTTTCTCAAGAACCAAAAGTAAATAAACCTTAAATTGCAGCAAGCTGTAAAACAGAGCAGCAACTTAAAGGGCACATCTTTTACAGTTAATATTGAACTGGAGCAAACACTTGACTTTTCAGGCCAGCTCAAGTTTTACAAGACATCACTATGTTATACACAGCATTATGGTGGTTCTTTAAATGCTTACAAACAGCAATCCAGAAACAGCACACATCTGAGAGAAACCAGGCACAGGTCAGCGCAAAAGGGGTATTTCCAGAATATCACTAGACAGAAGAGCAACTTTAACTAACCCACGACTCATCAAATTCACAAGCTGCTTTGGGAGTCTGAACAGTTGAACAAGGATAACGACTGTAAGACTTCCAATCTTCCATTTTTTGTTACACATTCACCACATAAACCTTATTTCAGAATTTTCAGATGCTGTTTCTCTCCATTTTAATGAACTGCAATTTCTATTCAAGTGCATATAAGATCTTGCAGCAAGTGAGTCATCCACCACTTCCTGGCATCATAATATAGAAATGAAGATACTAAGTTATATCTGCAGAAGTGAAATATGTACAAGTTGGTACAACATCCTGCTTAGTGGAAGATCAGTGAAGGCCATATCCATTACAAAACACATTTCAGCAGTTACACAAACAAGAATGTAGTTCTAGTCTCTAAAGGCTGAAGGATAAAATGAAGTTGTAATTACTGATTTAAGTAATATTTAAAAAACAGGAACTGAAAGCTGCTGACTGGAAAAGAGGAGGTGGCATTAATATCAGTATTTTAGTTATCCTGTTTGCATCTCTTAATTATTTGCTTCAGAAAATTATCATAAGCAATCACAGACATTTAAATATATATATAAAAATTATAAAATAATTCCTACAGCAGGAGGTTGGACCAGACTATTTATAAAAATCACATCAAATCAATATCCCCTGACCTTATGAAAATCCAAACCAAGTTTATTCTGTAATTCACCTGCAACAAGCAAATATAATAATTTCTTAATTTTGTTCAAAAATTGCTATACATATATACACACAACATGTATTTATATTACACATATGTCTTGAAAAACCTCCCAAAAGGTGAAGACATCTCAGTAGTAAGAAATACTGGCTATAAAGCACTTAGATTCTAAAGAGTTACAACATTTCCTCTCACTACTATTAGTCATGGGTAAGCCTAAAGAAGAAAGCCACAATTAAAGATACAGATGTTACAAAACCTGTAATATAAGCTATAAATTTGGGGGAAAAATCTCATCAAACCTACACCAGGGAAAAACCAGTAAAGAAGGACACTACGAAAGAATTACTCAGAATGATCGTGAACAGATAAATGCAATGTAATTACTGCCTTGGTGCTAGACAAGACTGAATAAATATTTAAGGAGTGCTAAAGAAAAGTAAGTCATAATTTTGTTCTGCTTTCAAAAAAAAAAAAAAGGATGACAGAATGACAATAATTTCTTGCAATCATAAAGCAAATACTTCCTTTTGTCTTGGTAGGAAGAAACAGTATGCAGCCAGAGTTATTAACCACACCATGTCACCAGATCTGGAGAACTTGATTCCAGACTGCTTCTTAAAGACAGCCTGCAAGCCATAGAGAAGTACTTGGGTACTTGCCACTTATTAAAAATACTAACAATTTCAAAATGACCAGCATGTAAAATCTTAAACTGAAAATGAATCAGGCCAGCAAGAACAAAAGCAAGCCTTTCTTGCTTGAGCTGCTACAGATTTGTACCTTTAAGACTGCTTTGACATGAGTTGAGTGAAATGGTGGGGAAGACAAATCTCCTCAGAAGAGCAATCAAAATATTTCATAATATTCAGCATCTGTCTTCCATTAATTCTTTCAGACTACTGGTAAGTAGTAAGCACATATAAAGTCTGACATGTTCTGAAAGGTAAGGTATGTTAATCCTCCTTTGCACATAAAGGGAGAATCTTAACAGCTTAAGCAGCAATAACACAAAACAAAATTAAATCAAATTTTGTGCTAAGAAAAGCATAGAGTCAAAATGGTAAATTCATAAAGGAGACCTTTTATTAGTCAAATTACTCTCAGTAGACATGAAGAGCTGTCACTAAAACAAGGCCTTAGGAAGAATCTATGAAGTGTTTGGCTTGTAGAGTTAGTACTAAAAGAGCAACCTTGACTTTTATTAAAGCTACTGAAAAAATCTGTTACTAGAAATAATAGAGAAAGTAAAAAAAAGAAAGCATATAAATAGGTCTAAACTAATTGTAAACCAGTCAGATTTGATCAATAATCAATATACAGCTGAGCTTCAGTGTGGCACACTTTCTTTTCCTCCCCAGACATTAATTGTACTGATTTTTATAGTTCCTTTGTTAATACTGAGGGACACACCACAAAAACAACACTCCACAAAAAACCAAAACCAAAAGAAAACCCCACTCTTGCTCATACATCTTATCTCACTATGGGCTGGAAATGTCTTTTTAAGATTAATCACTGTATTTTGTTTAGGCAGTCTATATAATAGGAACAGTCAAATTTGCTATAGTTTGTTAAAAATACCTGTCTTGATATAAAATACAATTTTATGAAGGGTTGTTCACCTAGATGTAAAGATCCATATTATCTGGTAGGTATTGGCCTCTGAAAATTCTAGAAGTCAATTTGAGTTAATTAGCCATCTCATACTATTCTGAAAATGTATTTTAAAGACACTTATCTACCTTGACACAAAAAACCCTTCCAGTTAAGGCAGTCAATATAGTTAACCAAGAAAAGAAACAAACATTATAACAAGAAAAAAAAAAAAGAAAGCTCCAAATTTTTTTCAAATGCCACTACTAATATGTATTAATAACAGCTACTCCAGGTAGCTTATTGTTTACATTACGCCAAGCAAAACAATAGTTAGGGAAAATAAGAGGAAACTACACTCCTTTCCAGCACTGGAAGGTTATTGTGTTCACATAATGAAGACAAAAAATCCCCAAAAATCCAAAGTAAACAAGACTGTCTAGCCAGCAATGGCAAGGCTAAGCAAAAATCAAATCCCGAGGAGAATTCAGCTTAGTAAGTAGATCACTGTAAGAATCCACAATCAAAGGCAGCATGGTAAGGGTTTGGGATTGGTTTTATTTCTTGATACCACCTCAAGCCATGCCAGACAGGCTGCAGTCATTCATATTACTCAGTACAATGGAGCAGGTTGGATTTGATCACAGGTAATAATTTTAAGATACAGCTCTAATTAATAAAGACTGCTGGTAACAAACCCCTAACACCTCTATTTATAGATTTTGTAAAAGCTGTTTGTATTCAAGACCCATTTCAGAAGATCTTCCAAGAGATTATGAAGGAAATGCTTTTTCAGTTTTACTGGGCAAGAGTCCAGAAACAGGGAGGATGCTTAAGTATAATTTTAATTTAAGTAATAGATACCAGACTCATTAACAAAATACAACAAGGTACTTCTGGCAGGTCATTTACTTACCTCCACTTGCTGATTCTTGGTCTTCCCCTTCAGGAAATGTAGCCTGGCTTGGTAAGCTATTCCTAGAACGAGTGACTGACTCTAAGTGTGAAGCCCTTCCCAACAGAGATAGCTCATCTAGCACCTCTCCTTCTTTGGCTTCCAAATCAGATTTTGAAGTGGTTAACTGTTTTATGTTACCTGGTGCCATTAAACTATTTGGGTCATTTAAACAAGCTACAGTACCACTGTCCAGGCTTAACACTCTGGCACGATTCTTGGCACTGTTTGTGCTAGAAGTCCGTCGTGTAGATCTTTTTTTGCTAATTCCTTCAGAGCTTACATGAGTTTTGTGAGCATTTTCAGAGTCTATGCCCCCACGGTCTTTAGAAACATATTTGGTCTTTAAAGCACTGTATTTTCCCTCAGGAGACTGGCATGAATGGGAGGTGGTGCTGGAAGAGCTATCACTACTGAACTGGTGAGCTGACTGCATGCTTGATGTCCTGCTCAAGTCACTTTGATCACTGGAGTCCTCATCGTGACAAAACACAGCACTGTGAGGTTTAGTACCAGATACACCTCGGAAGGAAACGTATTCCCTGTGCCGACTGGAATCAAAGCTACTAGCCCGCTTTTTTCCTGTCCTTCTCCGGCTGGACTTGTGGGTAGAAGCTGTTCGATGTATTAAACTAGAAGATTTTGGTCGAACATCTCCTTCTTTTTGTTTTCCACTAGTTTCTTTAGAAGCTCTTGAATCTACTAACACAGCTAGTTTCTCACTCTGCTCATCTCTTTGTTCAGCAGCCTTCCCATGGGGCCTGTCAGCTTGTGTAGTCAATTCATTGGCGTGTGGGTTCTTATTGGCCTCTTCTGAAGCAGAGGCACCAAGACCTTTCTGGCCATGCATCTCATCAGATGCATTAGAACCCTTTACCTCTTGAACACCACCCAGAGGACTCACTTCCACAGCAGTCCTTTCGCTACTAGTCCTTTTGTCAGTAGTAGAACTACTGTCATCCTCTGAGTCGACACCACAGTCTTTTTTCTTACCATCCTTTTTCTCTTCTCTAGGAGATTCCTCCTCGTGCTCTGACAACACACTTTCTATATGCGTTGAGCTAGTATGTTCACTTTTATAGCTACTGATGGTACTGTTGGTGTCACGATCAGTCCCGCTGCAGTAGCTTTCTGTTGAACCACTGCTTCTAGTACTCAGGCTTCTCAGACTGTCCATACTTTTGTCTGCTTTCAAGGATTTGCTCTTCCCACTCTTAGTCAATGGCTGAGGGCTGCTACTTTTCAGAATGTCATCTAATTGAAAAACTCCTGAAATGCAAGAGTTCTCACCCAAAGACTCTCGGGATCCAGAAGGGGGCTTGGAAGCTTCTAACTCACTGACAGGATCTAGTCCTCGTTTTTGCTGATAAAGGGGGAAGTCATTTAGTGAAGCATCTGGAAAAGCAACAGCAGAGCTAGAAGTCCTTGGTACACCTCGTGGTCTATGATCCTTTCTATAGGAATGAGAATGCAGAGTTACCAGCGAAGCTACTTCTGTGTCACATGCACTGTTTTTAGACTGGTCCACAAGCTGGTTGTTCGAGAGGCACACTTTGTCACTGCTGTCCCTTGGCAAATCCTGTCCAGAGGACAATGAAGGTTGGATGGAGACAAACGAGTCGTTCGACACCAGACGAAAAAGCTTCCGATCAGTTGCCAAATCTGTTTAAGTACATATTTAAAAATATTCATGTAGAATGTTCATGTAAATTATACAATTTGCTTTAAAACTGTTAATAACAAAGAAAATGAGCTGAAAAATCCAATTGCAAGTACTATGAATTCATCACATTTACCATTTAAAAATATTTTATAACATCTGTCAGGCAAACCTGACAGGCTTTTTTTAATTAAAAAAAAAAACCCTATCAATACCAGTTTATCCCTAGCAACTAATAAGGCAATTCTGAAGTGTCCTCAGCTTCCTCTATTGCTTATGTGTCTGACTGTTGCTTTGATTTTTCAGCTTTCTGATGTTTTCATTTTTGGACTGGAGTTTTTCATGCATTGTAACATAAACAAAGTAGATTGTTTTCACATTTCTCTTTGTGATGGACTTCTGGTTTGACCAGTGGGGTGAGAGAGGTGTCAACCTTGTCTCCCAGTTGCTGGTCAAAGTCTAAACTTTATTTAAGCTTCCAACTAAAATAAACTTTCTTTTTATTTTTTTGCTTTTTAACTTGACAGGTAAGTGTGGTTTTTTGTGTCCGTCTAGTGACATCTGACTTTATATTTTTACATATCCTGAAGTTTCTTAGTTATAAAAGAGTACCCCGCCTTTTGTTGTGGTTCCTACATGCAGTAAACAAACTTTAAAGTTATTAATGAAAACACACTAAACCCCATTAACTCTGAAGTCACCAAAAACCCAACAAAATTCATCCTTCCTACTGGATACCAAGCAAGCTCACAGTTAGCACTGTCACAGGTCTTTTTGTACTATAATGAAACTCCCCATGACGTCACCGAGTTTTACTACCTCAAAAAAAAAAAAAAAAAAAAAAAAAAAAAAAAGTGTTTTTGCTGTTTAAGCAAATCATGAGGATTTACTGTCAGCTCTTGATTAACACAATCATTCCCGTTACCTATCACAAGTAGTCCCCTGTGAAAGTGTCCATCTGCAGGCAGTACTAAAAGCCAGCTACTTTCCCTTTTGCAACTGTCACTAAAAATAGAAGATCTGGAGACCAAGTTAAGTTTCTACACTTGCTAAATTTCTGTAGAGTATATTTGAACACAAATGCAACTTAGGAGACTTCACAGTTAGATTACTCAGCTGAAAGTAGCAGAACCCTACCTGTGATGCTCCATTTCAAACACACTCTCTGCACTGAATCACACAGTAATGATTGTATCATCCATCAAATGGCTCTAATCACCCATTAGTGAGTAAACTGGCAAAATGAGAGGTGGTATTCTCAGATTTAACTTCCTCCTAATCCCCAGGTACTTGAAAATCAGCAAACAAAGGTTTCCCTTTGGTTTTATACTCTGTTTTAGTCTGAATAGGTCTTTTTCTGGCAATGAAGCTAAATGAAAAATTTCTCTGTTTTGTTTCAGAACATAAGCAATAGTTTCCATACACATTAGAAAAGAATTTAAAAAAAAAAAGCACCAAGCTCTGATAAGTTGCATCTTGGAAGCAGTCTGCAGCTCTAAAAACATAGAGCTCTGTATGGAGTTATTTACTTTATAGAAAAGCCCACCACATTTACATTTGTCTGCACTCATAAAGAAAGCAAATTAGTCTACAACAAAGTCTGTTAACCCCAGGCCACCTGCAGTCTGAGAGACACTGTCTAAAGAAATGTAAGTTAGCTATCTTTTCAGCAGTAAGATGACAATAAATATTTATTACCAGCTGTAAGATATCAGAACAAGAAACACAGTCTAAGAATAAAGTTATAAGCATTCAAATTACACTTCTCAGAAGCTTGAGTAATTAAGAAAGGAAACAGGGAACTTCAAGATAGACTCTAAGAAAGGGGTATCAACAAACTGCATGAATTTATTTAGCATATTAAGCAAAGGGTCTTTGGTAACAAAACACCATGTTTAAATATGGAGAAGAAGAAATTTTACCTTGTTCTTCACTCCCTTCTTTACATAGGCTAGAACTCTGGCCAAGACTCAAACTGATATCATCAGAGGTCTTGGCAGTGTCAGTATCACCTGCAAATTTTAAGAAATAAGAGTACTAGTGCTCAAAGTATTAACACATACATCTACCTTCTCATTTGTCATGAAAAACTGTTGCTTGTATTTCTTCATTTATAGCTAAGTAACAATAATTACATAATTACAGTAACACAAGATTTTTTTTTAGATACATGTATTGTCTACTGTATTTCTTTCATCTTCCAAAGAACTCAATGGCAATATTTTTTTCCCCTAAAGGTATATTCATTAGAATATTTCTTTTTGCAAGGCTGTCCATAAGAAATAAAGGGGTAGACTAAGAAAATACTCAGAATGGTCAGAAAAGCAAGGAGGGAAAAAAAAAAAAAATCAAGGTGACAAAAATCCACATTCAATTTTTTTTTTGCCTTATTATTGGCTGGATAAATTTACACGAAGACGTTCATAATATGCAGAATTGTTATCTTTTCATCTAAGAAGAGTTCACAGGGGCTGGAAAATACTTTAGCCAGATGTCAAGCAACAAGAAGTAATCAAGTCACTGATATACAAAATACCAGAAGGGTAATTAGTTGCACTGAACTCAAAATAGTAGAAAAAAGTCCATCCCAACCAACCCTTTGGCTCTGCATTTTATAGGCAAAAGGAAAACCTGTCATTACATAGGAAGTAGAATATGGGCCCCAGAATGTTCTCTCCTCATGTTTTGGTCATATAATTTCCATGTTCAAAGAAGACTTCCCCCAACTAGTAAGTGCTGTATTTTGCTCAAAAAAGAAAAAAAAAATCAAGATGACTAAGGTAGACAGTATTTGGAAACAACACAGTAAACAATAGTGATTTGAAGTGCTTCTGCAAGGTAATTTAAGTAGCTAAAAATCTCACCTTTGATGGTTGCTGCTGTTCCCAGACGAGATAATCCAGATCCAACCTAGAAACAGGTAATCATGTAAAAATCAGTACACTTTCAGTAAATAAACAATTGTTATTTCCTATTACTACAATATATGCATTTGCCTAGACACCCAGGAGAGGTTTTTAAAGGCACAAAAGCATCCAGCAGCACAGTGCTTTAAAATTCTGACTATGTTTCCACTGCAAAGAGATGAAAAGTCATGTAAATTAAACATCCAACTACATCACAGCACTACTCCATTCAAAAGTCAGTGTCCATGGAGATTTTACTATGCTGATTTTAAGAAGTTTCTAATCTAGGAATTCTCTTTACTTAATGCGACAACAAAGTACAAGTGCAGTGCTATACTGATAACTGCTGTTGTAAAACTGAACATTTAATGCGGTGATCCTGGTTGCCTAAAACAATCTTAGTATAAAACTTATCTGCTCAACACAGTAAACACCAAGCTAAATCCAAAACCTGCTCTCATGTGAAAAGATATATTTTTCCAGTTAATTTCACATTCAGTGGCAAACTAGCAGGCATGGTACCTCCTTATACAAAAAGTTTCACCATTTAGGTTTGCAATCTACCTTTCTAAGTATCTCCTATAATCCACTGGAGATTAGTTTGCAGAGATGCTAAAGAGAATTTGGTCTTTCCTTCAATAACATTTTCAATACAGCCTCTCAACTATAAATAGCATACAACAATGCATGTGTCAGATAATTAAATCACTCAGAAATAAGATGGAAGAAGAGCACTCAAAGGCAAAATTTGAACCTAAAATACATAAAAATGATGGCCATTTAACTGATAGATATATACTTATTGGGATGCTGTTTTCCAAAAATTCCCAGTTAAAATTACCCTGGGGAAAAGAGCATAATTTTACTAATTCTTTTCTGTAAGCACAGCAATTTCAGGTAACCTGAAGATGCATGCAGATCCTATTCAGCAGTAGCACAGAAGAACAATAGCTTTATGTGTAATGTGAAAAAGCAGCTAAGAGCTTACTTAATAAATTTTCTTCACAACATTGTCGCACACACTTTAAGTTACTAATTTTGTCATGTTTCAACATTTTTCCATTCAATAATATGCCTTGCTGAATGCTGTCACTGAAGAAAAGAAAAGCTATTTCACACACACAAACTGAACAGAGCTCAGATGCTTACTGTTCATGTTCCCTTTTGATGCTGCACATTCAATCACTGGGGACCAGTGAATACTAATTTTATTAGGACAGATACATTCTAAATGCTATACTTTCTTTCACAGTAGCTTGAACTTCTTCACATGGACTAATATCAAAACTGTTATGTTTGGAACTTTTTTTTTTGTTTCAAAGACCAGCCAAAGAACTAGTCGTGGCACCAGGTTTCTATCTTCCTACATGGACCATTGCTTCCTACTCCTTCGAACACCAGCAAATGCCTTCTCTTTTAAAGGAAAAAAATCTCTTAAGGGTATCTATGCTGCATAACTCAGCATGATTCAGATAAACACCAACATTAGCATACCACTGCACTTATATTATCTACTGCTTGCTCAGAGAGCTAATTAGAAGAACATGATATTGTAATACCATGCCAAGGACTTCCATGTCATTTGCAGACAGGTTCCGTGTCTTTACCATGATGCTGCATTGCTCATTATCAACATAACTGTACAGCCTGGCCAGTTCATCTACTTGTCCTCATGAAGGGTTGATAAAAACTAGCCACAACTAGCTAAATGTCACAAGCTAAAGAGAAGGAACAGCACATCCAACTCTATGGAATTTGAACACATAAACCTAGTAGACATAATACAGAAACACAGCAACTTCCCCAGTGAAATTCAAGGCAACTAGAGCATAAAGAAGTTACATTAAAATGTAATAAAGCCATGTTCTTCAGCACTTCCATCTGGCAGGAGTCCCTATTCATTGCTTTCTTCCCAACCCTGCTGAAGAATCAAGAAACTGATGATTTTGCAGAGGACAGGCAAAAAAACCCAAACAGTTTTAGTTTTCCCATTTCTAGCAGTTTATCTTTCTTTATACTTTAGCAAACTAACTTCTTTGACCACAAAATCTGAACTATCAGGAGTAATAACCTGCAGAAAGCCATTTAAAATTGCAAGAGATAATCAGCAGTGGATACAGTCTAAGATAACAGAAGCCTCCTTAAATACAGCATTTAAATTCATCAATTAAGCTTTAAATGGCAGAACAAAACAAAACAAAACAAAACAAAACAAAACAAAACAAAACAAAACAAAAAAAAAAAGGAGGAAGACAAAGTTAGAACACAAAGATGAAGACACAGCTTGAGCTATCTAATGGCTCACAGATACCCAAAGGGACAAGAGAATCCCACCACAGTGAGTTCTTAGTACTTAGCTCACCATACTCTGAGCCATTTGATTTCTTAAATTAGAAGAAAGCTAACTGAACAAAAGGGAGAACCTTTTGATGGGACAGTAGGTTCCTTTTCAAAATCCAGCCATTTCTAATTTAAGTACAAAATGGGATGAAAGCTATGCTCCTGGGAGAATGCAATGCCTTCCTAATAAAGCAGTTCCATACAGAAATGAAAACTGTTTAATATAAATTACAAAAAAAATCCCCACAAAATAATAGAAAGAGGTTATTTACAGACTGTAAACCCAGCAATACTAAGGTAACAACTGCAGTAGTGTTAATTCTTACCTGGTTGTTTGGATCTATCCCAGCATAAGAATTGCGTGAACTACAGCCAACAGGGGGAGTTGCTTCTCGTATGAACTCTGACATCTCAATCCCTCCACCAGGATCACTGAGAGAAACATTAAAAGAAACCAACACATTATCCCAACAGTGAAACAAAAGTCTGTCTGTGTTGATTTGAGTACATATTCAAAACAATTTTCTCTTCTCAAAAATCAGAGGCTCAAATACATCCCAATATCTTGGATGGACACTGGCTGGCTGACACAGGAGGCTCAGTCTGAGCCAGAGCACCACACACTGTCACAAACTGCCGCCACAAGGCCGCTGTCACCAGCCAACACAAACTGAACACTTGGGCACTATAAGGCATTCCAAAATGCTGACATATTAAACTCTCCCTGTCTGTATGTGCACACATGTAACTTCTGCATCAGCTATTCAACTGTAACACCGAGAAATTCAGCAATAGAAAAATATAATAGGACTCAGAGCATGGAAAAGACTCCTGGTCTTTTCCTTAGACTGAATCTGGAAGCAAAAGCAAGGATGGCTAATGAAGAAAGCCACATGTGAAAACTTTTCAATAGGCAGAGACATACAGGGCCATGGTATCTCTCCCAGAGATGCAAACCACATCTTTCTACTCAAAAATAACTTCCCTTCAGATACTTTACAGTTCCGACCAAGAAATATTTTGAGGTACAACATATATATCATTGCATCCTAGTGATTTCACTCTTTCAGGATTAATACCCATTGGTTTGAAAGCATTTCCTAGAGCAACACCATCAAATTGTAATTCAACAGAATTCGGTTTGTCAAAGGCAGATATTTTGTGAAACAAAAGCCAGTTGGATTTGTCCATTAGGACAATGGGGTCTGAAGTAAGTTGAGCACTAGAACACAAGGATCCAAGCTAGCATTGATTGTTAATTGCAAAGAGGAAGCCGTTGAGGCAATCTTTTTCCTATCCCACTATAGCACCCTTCAAGCATCTTGGTCCAGGAGACTTCTAAACAGAAGTAACTGCAGAGTTATTTGACACTGATCCTTTCTGCTTCTTCCCAAATATAAACAACAGCTTCCCAACAGACCAAATACACTAAAGACAAAGGGTCTCTGAAGAAGGGGAAAGAAGTGGACAGAAGCACTTGCAGAGCTTACTTAGCAGACAACTAGTCTTACAGGAAAGTCTTACCCACTAAAAACAACACTCAATAGGGGTGGCCTGCACAGGGCCAGGAACTGGAATCGATGATCCTGATGGGCCTCTTCCATCTCAGCATATTCTAGGAGTCTAATAATTTTTAAATATATAGACATCAATCAAGGATATTGTAAACAAACTGTCTGTACACTAAAGGACCTGACACACGATTCATCCTACAGCATGACATGTCAAGCTGTTGTCATCTTGGAGAGGTGTAAAGGCACAACCCCAGGAACCACTCTAGATAAGAGGCACATAATTTTTCCTACATCAGAGGTGACCATAAAAAGGACAGTTTGAAATTAGGAATATATTCCTTCAGTAAAAATAACTTAAAAGACAACCAGCCATTAGTTAGCAGAACAACTATGGTCCAACTCCAGCAAATAAAAAAAAGAAGTGAGAAGCAACCCTTTTGTTACAGCTCAGCAACGAGGCAGGCATACTCTTGAAGATGGCAATTTACAGGGCCCTCTCTGATCTAGTATTATCAGTTATGCTAAGGCAGGTATGGAAAATGAATTTTAAAAGATACAGCACCAGCTTCAGCCAAAGTCTCCTCCTGTAAGCATTTTAAGAATACATAAGGACATAACATGAATTTAAAGACTAAACAGAAAAATTCTCACTATGTTTAAGTTTAGCATACATTGCAATGACAACTGAAGATAGATCAGAATGCCTTTCACAAAAAAATTCCTTTTCTGTTTGAATAATTCATTAAGAAACACTGCATGTGATTAAAGTACATCCTATGAAGTAGAAAAATAAGTCATTGCAAATAAGCTTTCATGCATAGAACCAGGTACTTAGCCAAAGAAGGCGGCAATTTTGACTAAAACTGACCCATCAGATACCAGCATAAGCAACAACAAAATCCATCACTGCCACTCTACTCACAGCTTCTATATTCTGTGATAGCACACACAAATCAATGGATGAACAAAAGCTAGTAACAAACATCAACAAATAAAGTCTGCAGGAAGAAGCAGGAAATACAGATATCTAGGACTGACCACTGTATGCCTAAGTGGACTTTAGCAATATCCAGAGTTCTTTAGGAGATACTTGATGCTAGTGCTGTGGCCAGGCCTTCCTGATATGAAATTCTACAATCTGTTTCTTACAGTTTGCTGTCTTCATTCCTTAAAGCGTTACACTTTTCAGTTTGTAAATAAAATAACTGCAGTGAAGTTACTACATCAATCAAGAAGACTGAAAAAATCACATCCAGCAAAAGAGATTGCTGCGTAAGAGGCACTCAAAGATGATAAAAGGAAATGAAAACTATTTCTAATTACCAGTAACTCTGAACTGAAATTACTATCTACAGGTATATCTCATCAGCATCTCAGAGACTAAGCAAAAGCATGAAGAGGCCATAAGTCTACATGAATTCAAGCTGAAAATCTGACACAGGCTGATTGACTACAGACATCTGACATTCGAACCAGAGCTTCAAGAGGTAACCTGGAATAAGTTACTTTGATTTCTGGACAAAGCAGAGGAAGACTTTTATTATTTTCTTTTGAAAGTCATCATCTCTCCTTAATGTCCAATAAAAGAGTATGGTAACTAGTCAGGAGGCTGTTCTCAAAATACCCAAGAACCACTGCGTGTACTGCAAATGGTAGATCACAACAGATTCAAGTATTAAGAGAAATTTTCTTCCAAGCTTGGAGTCACTTATGATAGTCAAAAATAAAAACTAACTCCAAAATCAAGAACAGGTCCACCAGCTACAGAGAACTGCAAGGAGAATAAATAGCAAAGGCAAGGCAAGGCAACAATTTTAGAGATTGCCTTTAAAAATTCTGATTTTCCTGCTCATATTTAAGTAGACTGTAAATACTTCAAAGATGTAACATTCTCCAGCTAGTAGCTTTATTTGGTAGAAGTACACATGAAATTTATGTAGCATCATTATTACAGTTCCCCATGCTAATAAAGATCAGGAACAATAGTGTCACCAGATGAACACTTTATGATACTTTGAGCCATAACAGCCACTGACAGGAAGCCATATTCATATATCCAAAAGAAGGATTGACTTTAATGTTTTAAATTATTTTTTGTGAGTCTACTGATACCCAATGAAGATCATGCTTGCACTGCTTCTCCTATATTTCTATGAGACCAGGAGCCTGTATTCCCTCTACTTGCTTTCAAACATTAACATACTAACACCAAGTATAACACTAAGTATGAAAACAGCCATTCACACTCCTTTCTCTAAATTAAGACTTTTTTTCCAAAAACATTAACTAGAGAATTTCAGCTTTAGAAAGAGGACAGCAAAAAATAAACAATGCATTCTAAAGGAACAATAAGTTGTTCTTTGCTTAAACATGCCAAAGTTTCATGGAAAGAAACCCCCATCCACAAACCAAGGGTAACTGAAGACAAATGAGCAGTTTGAGCAAGCCTACAAGTGACAGCACATCATTTGTTAAGATACCTGAAAGCACCACTTTGAGGATAAACATCTTCATAAAAGAAGAACAGCAGCTCTTAGAAACTAAACAGAATCCTGAACACAATCACTGCTTAATCCTACAAATATACTAAGATTTGTATCTAAAGTGGTCTCCATGAGTGTTTATGTGGCAGGATAAAAACTCTAGGATGGTTTTGCAAGCTATACACATATTTATTCAAGTATCACATGCTGCAGCCTAAGCTATTAAAACTAATATTCTGATTATGCAAATATTTAGGATAGTACCTCTGCTCAGATCTCCCCTATATCCACCATGTATTAGGGGAGCAGAGTTTAAAAAAAAACAGAAAACCCTACATACACCAGACAGGTTTGGGTTTGTATTAGTGTTCCAATTTAACTTACTAAAAAGGTTACAGCTCAATAGTAAAGACTCATTCTACATCCCATCTCCATCTACTGGTTTGAATGCTACCCCAGAGTTCTTGTAAGCTTCCAGGCAAAGATTAGTATATACTGTACATCCCACTTACCAAATAGTAACTCCGTAATTTCTGCATTGACCTTGTTCCCAGTTCTAGTTAAGAGACCTGAAAGTGGGAACAAGGATCATATAAAAGTTAATGAAACTTCAGTTGGCAAGCAGGACACACAGCATCAAACTAACCTCTACTTCAGAGCTCACAATGCTATAATGTAGTAACTCGTCCCATGTCAACTGCTCCCTAGACAAAACAGAACTGAAATATCCAGAAGTAATTCACAACACTAGCAGAAATTCCCTTACCAGCTTTGGGCCCCTGTTTTGGAAGCAAAAAGCTACACGGCAAAATCACCTAACAAAAAGAAATACCCCACCAAAAACCACTCAGACAAAAGGCCTAAAGGTCACACCTAAAACATGCATTACCAAGGTTGCATGAGAAAGAACAGACCACTAGTTTACTTCCATGGATTTTATTAAGCAGAGTAAGCATTAAGATACAATTCGGGAAGCAGTCAGCCAAAATACCTCAATACAGTTTTAGTAAGGTATAGGGTGATCTAAACGGAGTCACAATTAAAATCAGCAGCTTCAGTTGCCAAACACATCATGGAAAAAAGGCCGGGTTTATAAAAGATTGATACAAGAAGTTACTGTATATCAGCTTTAGAGGAATCTAAGACACCGGTTTTGCCAACAATACCTGAGGTGAGAGAAGACACAAGAACCAAGGATCATGAAAAGCTACCCCATATACACATGGGAAAGTCCTTTTACTTCTAGGCTTAGCATTTTAAAGAGCAGCAGTTTAACACTTCCTTTCTTTAAAAGCATCACAATAAACACACTCAAGAGGCTTCTTTCAACTACATTTCCTTAGTAAGACACACAACCTTTTAAGAGTCAGGACAGCATACAAATCACCTCACTTTGAAAACTACTCATGGCTACTAGTACCGGAAACTCAGAGACAACAGAAGGGTCATCTCTAAAAGCTAACAATTCAAGTTTGATTTATTTCATACAGTTTAACTTTTAAGATGGCCTCAATTATCTAAGTCAGGCAGAGGCTTTGATACTACTAGAGCTCCTAACACATCCGGAGTCTGATCAAACTGGTTAAGCTGGCCTTGCTGATGAGTCATCTTTTGCTCTTGTTTCTCCAAAAAGTATGGTTAGAGGAGGAAAACCTCTGATTTTTTTTTTACACTGGCTACAAAGGCAATCACCGGAAAGGAAACACCTCCTATTGACAGTACTTCAGAATCATTTTCTTCATTACTGAGCAGAGCAATTCCAGAATTTCCAAATTCACAGGACAGCATTCTCCTTAAAAAGACTATGGCTGGAGTCAAGTATTGTATCTGACTCCTGTTTTCACAACACTAAAATTGAAACCCAATCAGACACGCTTTCTGGTGATAAAAGAATTAGCATGCAATATGTACTCTTTGACAGCTAGATTGTTAATACTACATCTACTACTGAAATAAGATTACTTGTACTAATTATGTTCATTAAGTATTTAGTGACCTAATCGGCTCACATTTTCCATGCTATAGTTTCCGTGCTATAATTTCCATGCTATAGCACGTTCAATACTGTTCTTGAACTCCTTTGCAGGAGGAACTAGGAAATTACTGTGAATCCATAATTTCAAACCTAATACATAAATAAGTCTGGTTTTCAAGACCAGACCTAAAACCATCTTTCAGAACTATACACATCTGTATCTATATTCCTCAGTGTTTAATCTCAATCACCAGTCAGCCAGTGAAGACAGGACTGTTAGCCATCTGAAGCAGTATGCAAACATCAGCAGACAACTTACCTGGGCCCATTGCTGTCTTTCCTCTTGGCTGAAACATTGCTTTGTTCTGTTTTTGCACCTCTGTCCATATGCTCACTGGCATTCCTCTCCACAATTTCTCCCTCATCCAACGCCCTGTGCAAACGGTAATTCACCATCTTCAAAACGATAAAGAGAGCTGCTATCACTGGGCAGTAGACAGCTACTATCATCATGGAAGAAGGAAGAGCCTTTCAAAAAAAGTAAGAAAAAGTTAATGAACACAAGGTTCAATATCCATAAGAAGACTATCTAGATTTTAACAGTTTGTTTCATAAGAAAATACAATCATTCTGAAAGTTACAACACCTACAGCCAGTCTTTGTGTGAAAAATGTTAGAAGTCTTGCAAAACAGAAAGAAGAAGCAGTTGGACTACCAAAGATACTAAATCCCCACAGCATTGGGCTAAATAAACTCATTTGACTGAAGCTTGAGAACCAAGCTCAACTCTCATTTGCTTCTCCCACACTTTTGCAGTGCAAGACTTAAGACTAGGAAACTTAGAGCTAGCATGTTTGACACCCAATACTTTTTATTAACTGTTATGAGTAAAAAAATATGAGCAGATTTTAAGCGTATGAAAAACCAACCAAGCATGGGGTGAGATCTTATTTCAGGGCTAGTACAAAGCACCAAGTACATTTCAGAAAAACTTGATTCAAGTTTGACAGCATGGCTGGATGGGAGAAAAACCTGCTCAGATACCAAACACAAGTGTTTTGACTTTGCTTGACAGCTTTCAACAGCTATAGCTGCATGACAAGACACTGATCAGTCACAAAAAGCAAAATGTTTCCTACTTGCATACATAAAGAGGTTGCTTACATGTGTGACTCACACACTGCACAGCAGAACACAACCTGCAAGACCACAGGCAGCAAAGATATGTGCTAGATCACTGTATGCCCATGGAAAGGTAGCCAATGCATGTTCTGAAGAAATTTTTTTCATCTATATGAAAGGTGGCCAGAAGCCACATACAAAAAATAGCCTCAGTTCTGAAATTCAACATTTGAAATCCCACTCAAATTTAAGAGTTGCCATGCAACTCTTGCAGAGGTAAATGTGGCTTTTATGGATCAAGCACTTCAGCAATAGGTATTGATAGAGTCCAGCCTGACAGCAATTTAGAAGTATTGAAACTACTGGTTAAACTTCAGAATTCACTTTGATGCTTTCATGCTTCTGAAACATGCTTTGTGTTTTTAAGTTTTGCCATTTCTCTAGGCAGTGACTAAACAAAATGAGATATTAAGTCTCAGTATTCATCCAAAAATAGACAATTTCCTTTACAAAAGCAACAAAAGTTTAGGTTCTGAAGTATTTCACCACACCACAATCCTTTACCCTGCTCATGGTGCAGTTTGAGATATACCTCCAAAATATATAAATACACACAGACATAAGACAATCAGAATTAAACATCTGATATCCAGCTTGAATCTTAATGTAGTAAATGAGTAGAACAGATGAACTGTCTTTTTAGACCTCACGGCTGAAGGACAATTCCAGCTCATTTTCATACCCCCCTACAGAGTCCACAGGAAGAGTCATCATGGATAAACAAGTCCCAGGAACATCTTGCAGAGTCAAAAAAATGATCAGAGTAGAAAACAGCATTTCTATGCACTCTCTAACCAGTGCATAGAAACATTTTGAGTCATTTATAATTGACTGGCTGACAACACATCGTAACATTACACAATGTAAGAATCTCCAACATAAAATTATTCCCCTGAATCTTAGAAGGATTTTAAGTAGCATAACCTAACCACAGTAGTCAGGCAAACAATTATAAAGGACTCAACATAGTCATATGTGCTGAATAGAGAGGCCTCCTTTTCTTTTTCCTCTCCTTATTTTCCCTTCTGACTCGTAAAGATGTCCCTGGAACTTTGATCACCATGATGACTTTTTGTAACTTAGCAATGTATTCTTCCAAAACAAGTCAAGTCTGACAACCACCACCACCATCTACCTTTTCCTCCAAAACAAGTTAAGTCAACACTGAATATAATATTTGAAGTAGGCCAGGCAAACTAAGCTGAAGTTTGCTAAGTCTCATTTTGCATGCTGAGCTGGACACCATCATGATGAACAGAGAGATTCACCCACTAAGCACCAGCTAAGAAGAAAGAGGAAACCAAGCTACTTAAAGCTGGCATCAATAAGCAAAGAGGACGCACAATGATATGGCATCCCTACAACTCCTGAAGCCATGCTAGAATGGTTTCCTCAAGAAATGAGGTGCTTCTACTTCCAAAATCTTCAGAGTGGGTTCCCTGCAGGCAAGGCCAGCCCGTTAACTTTGGTAAAATGCATGAGCTTCCTGTACCAGCCAGTCAGTCTGCCATCCCACATGGCTTCAACTTTGCTCTCCTCAACAATACCCAGTGTTCTGAAGCCATTACCAGAAGAATCAGACTAAAGCTGGAAAACAAAAACTAGAGTTCCTCCATAAAAGACATGCCTGTACTTTTCTGTCTAGAGAGCTCATCCATTTCTCCCCTCTACAGCAGTGAGGTCACAGTATATCCAGTTTATCTTGCAAAATCTACACATCCGGTTTTTCAAAGGAAAGCTTTAAGAGCAAGCATGAAAAAAAAAAAAAAAGGCAAAACACCTCATGTAACTTGCAGCAAACCTAACAGGGAATTCAATTTTTTTCCTCACACCCTGTTTTCACAGGACTGCAGAAAAAATTTTAAAGAGCTAAGGTATCTGACTGCTTTTCCTTCTTCATATTTGTAGTAGCTACTCACCTCAGAATAGGGCACATATTCTGGGAATAGAGGGCATTTTAGCTAGCTTAGTCTGCCACAGGAACACACTTGACATCAAATATCATGCTTTGGTGCAGCACTGCCACTCATGGTATCAGCAGTTTGTCTGCAGTACAGCCTCAAGAGGAAACTTACTGCAGGTAAGGTAAACCACTTGCAACTTCCCTGTTTTTCTTAGCCAAACTTACAAGCATTCAACATAAAATGGGGGTCTTCTCCCCACAAAACAAAGCAAGTTAAAGTGAGATGGCCATTTCCAACCGTGCTCAGCATTTTACCACATCTGAGGAGAGAGATGTTTTTCTCACCAGCATCCTATGTTTTGATATCCACCTTCAAGACTAGAATACAAATCTAAGTCATACAAATTTTCCCACTAGATTACATCTTAGTAATATCAAAACAATTTCAAATACTAAAGCATTTTAATTGAGCCCAGCACACTAAAACCCTCATGCTAGAGCTTGTTAGTAGACACCAGTTGGCCACAAGGCTACAGCTACAACAGCATTTCAGAGAACACTCCTTTTTACTGCACCTTTCTACTCACTCGCATCAGCACCAAAAGAAAACATACTCCACAGCAGTCATCACAACTGAAGCTCTTATAAAGATCTACACAGAACCATATAAAACCTGTGTGCTTTTAATTATGTTCTGTTGAAAACTTCAGTTATCTAATGACTGAACAAACCCAACTATTAGATAAACTCCAACCTGAAATTATTTCCCTGAGTCTTAAAGGGAAGCAAAGTAGTACTCTCAAATACGAGGGACAGAGGAAAGGACACTGATTTTTTACCACCTTTCCCACCAGTTACCTTCCAAATTTAAATCTGTCAAGTCAACTTATCAAATGTAAGACATACATATGCACAAAGGCAAAATACAGGAATGCATAGTCAAGGAGTACCTCTTCTGAAACCTCCTGGCTATTAAATTAGCTCACTTGTATCACAACATGCCTGTACTAAAAGATAGGTAGAAAAATGTTTAGGCACTCCTAGGTTCCAATGGTCAAAATAGAAAAGAAAGCTCCCACCATTACAGCACTAAAATATTTCCACTCAAACTACAGAAGGTCACAGTATCTCAAATGAATGTTTCCAGCATAAATGTGCCAGGAACCAGAGGAACTTCAATGATCACAGGCTGTACAACATCCTTATGAAGAAACTAACATTATATGGATCCTACCTAATCTGATTATCTAATTACCTAGCTTTCACTAGGCCACATAGATGTAACAAAAATTCTAGATTATTTTCAAAAAAAGAAATGCATTGCTATGAGTGTTTTCAACAGCTAAATTTTCAAAATCGAACCAGATTGCAAACCCCCACATAAAGGTGTTATCAGCTAAACGTTAAGAAGTCATCTCATAAAGAGACTTAAAAGTGCAAGTATTTTGAACTCAGTATTTTAAAGAAATTGTTTTACTGGAAAAGAGGAAATATCAGGAAACAACAGACATATTTTGTCCTCAGTTCTTGTTTATGGACAATCAGAACAGCCATTATCAGGAATAAAGTTCAGTTACAAGTTATCTAGTTTTTGACTGAAACCTCTAAGCATACAACTGAAATTTGAGTAGCCAAGAAACTACAAGTGTCTTAGAACAATATGGCATATCAGGGATTGCCATCACAGATTAAATTTCAATTATTTAAGGTCTTAGTTTAAGAAAGAGGACATATTTCAGAAACTCCAGTGGAAAAAACTTCCACGTAAAGCTACACTCATATGACCTACTTCTATCAGTATGTACACAAGTCAGGAAGTGAAGTGAACTGTTGTCTGAACGAGCTCGATTTTGACAGACAAGTTCTGTAGGTACATATGAGCCCATCACCCCAAGCAAGGTACAGTCCTGGCTGCTCTTCAGTCATTGGCAAAATTCCACAAGTGCCGGAGCCAAGACTTCACCCCCTCATGCGCACGTGGTGGGGCTGAAGCCGCATTCCGACCAGGGGAAGCGCTTTGGCAGCGCCTCTCCTTCCCCTCCCCCTGCAACACTGATGCGTAACATCGGCCTCTGCATTCAGGGGATTTTTTTCAACTCTACCACTAGATTTTACAAAGTGATTGGACAGCTTCCCCATAGAGAAAGCACATTTTCTTCTCCCAATTTCAATTTTGCATTAAAGCAGAGATCAGTTCTTACAATAGAAAGGCACATCAACAAGCACAGTTGAGTCTGTTACTGAATACAAATACACAAACAGGATAGACTTAACTAGTCTAGAAAGCAGAATTTTTGTATGTGTACTGCCAAGCCACAAATCCAAAAACACAGATTCAAGCAGTTTCCCTAAAGCAGGCATATCTTACACTAGACCCCAGTTCCTTCATTATCTACACACTTACTTTTGCCACACTTTCAACAAGCACAGTTCAAATGTATAAATACACAAGAAAAAGTATCTAGATTGGCAAAATAGGTACGTTTAGGTATACATCCATCATCTTCACACCGGGTACAACACTCACTTGCAAGGCACATGAGGCACCAAGGAAGAAAGGCTGGTTATGGAATTCTAATGCTAATTTTTTCAGTAGGTTTGTACCATACATTAAGTCCATCGACCCTAACAGCACAGACATACACATACAAAGGAACACACAGATTTATGGCATTAGTTGCTGACTACAATCATTAACAGATTCCATTCTGAAAATACCAGATCAACAGAACAAATACACAGAAAAAAAGAGTAGCAATGTTGGGTGCAATAAACCAAGTCTTAAAGCAGTAAGTGCACCTAAACTCCCATATCCTGGTGTGTTCTATTCCTGTTGGAGGTTAAATAACATTTAGGGGAAAAAAGTGATTAGCCTACTCTTAAATGCATTCAGCCTTGAGAGCCAGCTACAAGCAAAGTTCTTAGGGGATACTTTTGTCTTTGCTACAAAACAACTTGGAAAAAAATACAGTTATTGCTGATGCAGTGCACAAAAGCAACACTATATGATCTTGTAATTCTTTACATGGGGAAGTCTTATAAGTAACATAAAACCTGTCAGCAGTCTAAGTCTTCCTATACACCTTGATTTTTTAAACACACAGGGTTGTCTGCCAGTAACAAGTCACTTGAAGCTAGCTTAGAAACTCCCTCCTACACACCAGTGAGCCATGCTCAGAATTCAGATTACAATTACCTAAGACTCTTTAAGCAAGTCTTCTGCTTGTTTATGTATGTCCTACAGCAATGCAACACTTACTGCTTTTTATTCTGAAAAAGAGCTTAAGACATGCTAAAGAGCTAAGATGACCAACACAGTTCTGCCTGTTTAGTTTATGTCTAGACAACACTTAAAACTGCAGAGGGTGGAAAGAGGGAAAAGAGCCAAATATGATTCAATCTCCTTTAACTTGTGACTAATCTCCCTACTTATTCTCAGGGAAGTTGGCACTTGTTGCATCTTTAACTTGTCCAGAGCTATGAAGCAAGAGAATTTCCCTGACCTCAACAAAACCCAAGGCAGCTTGCTGCTGTCTGTCTTTTCCCTTTACACAGGAAAAAGTGTTTAAGCAACGCTGAAGTTCACCCCATTGTACGGGTAACCCAAGTTTACCTACTGCTTTAAGGGCAGCAGGAGACTCAAATGCTGGCCCAGATTTACCATTTGTCAAAAGACCTATGTGCAATATAGATCAGTCCCCTTTCAAAAGTCTCCTGGGCATGCAGGCGATGGCTGTTCCTACAGGTGTGGTCAGCTTTCTCAGCGAGGCACTACTAATTAAATACTTTTCTATCAAAACAGAAAAGCAGTGCTTTTATTTAAAAAAAAAATTGTAAAGCTATATATAACCAAAGCTATATATAACCAAAACGTGTCTCCTCTTCCCATATTCTGCAGAACTTTCAATAAACACAGATTCATAGCTCTCATACGAAGACAAAGTATCTGCTAAGTTAAAAGTTTTATCTAGCTGTTCTCACATAACTTCAGTGTTAAAAGCAATGTCTCTGACTTCAGTTTTCCTGCCAGCAGCTCAGAAGTTTTCAAACAAAAAGCATTAGAGCTGCCTTTTCCAAAACACTGTAATAGCAATTAAAAACCATAGAATTGTAAGCTCCTTTTCCATATTAGCTATTTCTTAGTATGTAGTGTCTCATACTACAACCTTACAAATTGCTTTTAAACAAAGTAAATGCCTAATTTCAGAGCTCTCAACTTCTGCAATTGCGCTTGGATATGATTTTATCTCCAACATTTCATTCACTATAACTAAATTTTCACAAGGAAGCTTTTAACTTCAGGTTGTCACAGCATCTGGCAACCTTGTAAATGATGCTCTACCTCATATACACAAAATTGGTCAAAACACACTATTATGCTCACACTTTTCTTATTGAAAAACCCAAAGTAAACAATTAGCATTTCATAAGTTAAACACAGCTTACACAGGGAAAAAAAACTAGTGGCCAACAGGAAACCGCCCCCTTTTCTTGCAACTGATCACACCACTCTCTATGTGTTCCCAAGTCCAAACGTCAAGAAAGTTTCTAAGTTTAAAGGTTAGTGTTTTAACACCTTTGACTGAAGTGTCAGTTGCAAAGGTATTTAGGACAGGAATTTTCACAAATCAAGTACACTGAAATCTGGACGCAAACAAAAAAGCCAGACCAACTTCTCGTCGCTAACACACAATTCAGATACGTTGCCAACCAGCACAGCACACCACACCACATCCAAATAAAACTTCTCGGTTATGGAACCACATTCCTCCACCAGACCTGAAAGTCAGAAACTGATACTGCTGCCAGCCACAAACACTGGCTAAATCTGACAGCTCCTGTAGAAACTGCTGTTTACTGACCCACCAGGAGATCAGCAGCGGAAACTGCCGGAGGTATTTCCAATTTCGAAGGAAAGTAAACAGAAAAACGAAGGCAAAGCGCCAGCGCCTACAGCCCCACCGTGCCGCGGTATCGCCCACCCGGAGATCCCCAGCGCCGGGTAGTGCTCCCGAAAGGCCGAGCCGCGGTGGGGCCCGGGCGCGCTCCCGGCGCGGGGGGATCCCGGTGCGGGCCCCGGCGCGCTCCCGGCGCGGGGGGATCCCGGTGCAAGGCCCGGGCGCGCTCCCGGCGCAGGGGGATCCCGGTGCAAGGCCCGGGCGCGCTCCCGGCGCAGGGGGATCCCAGTGCAAGGCCCGGGCGCGCTCCCGGCGCGGGGGGATCCCGGGGCCGCTCCCGGGAACGCGCGGCGGGCAGGGGGCGCGCGCGCGGCGGCCCCTCCCGGCCCTCCCCCCCAGCTCCGGGCCCCGCCGGGCCCGCCCGACCCCCGGCACGGGCCGGGGCCGCGCTCACCATGTACAGGGTGAAGGGGAAGCCGAGCAGGAAGAGCCACAGGTAGAGGTGCAGCGCGTTGACCCCCGCGCCCTGGTGCGGGTCCTGGTACCAGCCGCCGCTCAGCGCCGCCCACACGCCCTGGCGCAGGATCTGCAGCACCTGGGAGCCCATGGCGGCCCCGCTCCGCCGCGCCGGCCCCGCTCTATCCGCCCTGCGAGCCCGGGCAGAGCCGCGCACCGCCCGCGCTCCGCGACAGCCGCAACCGCCGCCGCCGCCGCCCCAGCAACGCCGCCGCCATCTTATGTCCGGGCCCGGGCCGCCCGCCCGCCCCCGCGCCGCCGACGGACCGGCGGCCCTTGCGGCAAGGGACGCGCGCCGCCGCCGCCGGGGGGCAGCGCTGCGCATGCGCGCGCCGTGCCCGCAGCCCCGCCCCCGCCCGGCCGGAACTCCAGCGCAGCGCCCCCTAGCGGCCCGCGCCGGCCCCGAGCGGAGGCCCCGCCCCCCGCCCAGTGAGCGTGTGGGGAATGCAGGGAGCCGCCCTCGGAAAGGGGGTTTTCCATCGAAGGTCTACGAAATCAGTTCGGTTATATAACACTCTGGGATCGTCGAGTCCAAACTATGACCAAACCCCCCCGTATCAGCCACACCATGGCACTGTCACATCCAGTCTTTCCTTGAAGGCCTCCAGGCATGCTGACTCCACCGCCGCCCTGGGCACCCCATTCCAATGTCTGATAGCCCTTTCTATGAAGAAATTCTTCCTGATGGCAAATCTAAACCTAAACACGGCAGATATTGGTGCAGATGCACTTCAGCTGGCCTACCCACACTGCCCCTAACCGAGGCATAGCACCTCCAGGCTCACCTCTAAGTAATTTCCCCTTCAAACTTCCTTTCTTTGCCTGGCCCAGGGCCTGACTCCCAGCAAAGTGCTGCATCCTCTCTTGCAGCAGGGCAGGAAGACATTTGTCCAGCATACACTTTTAAGGCTCCAAACTTACAGCAAGCTAATAACCTCACCATTTTTTGAGCATCCCCCCACCCACATTTACTCTGAATACATGGTGTTACCAAAACCCTGGCATGTCTATCCCCACTACAGGATTTGTTGTAGGCTGCAACACCTAAAAAGCCAGGACCATTAGTGTTTTTAGAGAGAAAACAACACAGCAGGCCATGAGGGCACCACAAGTCTCTCACAGATTTAAATTTTAATTTCCACATTCACTTGTCTTTATAGGTCACCAGTTCTCATCAAGTGCTGGCTTTTCAAGCTTTCCCTTTAGACACATCCCAAAAGTCACGTTATTTAGAAAGGGACAGATTAGGGAAGGAGTTTAGACAGCACTCTCAAGAAGGGACGAGAAGAGTCCTCTTCCTACAAACAATACGGGCTCCAAAGATGATGAGGGGACCAGAGCATCCCGCAAGGAAAGGCTGAGGGAACTGGGCCTGTTCAGCCTTGAGAAGAGATATCTGGGAAGGGATTTGGTTATTGTCCATAAGTACCTGAAGTTGAGTCTCAGAGAAAGGAACCAGGGTCTTTTCTAAGGTGCCAAGAGACATTGGACAAGAGGCAACAGGCAGAAATGCACAGGAAATTCCAGTAGAACGTGAGGAAAAACTTATTTACTGTGCAGGTCACCACGCACTGGAACACATTGTCCAGAGAGGTCGCAGAGTCTCACTGATTGGTGATACTCAGGATATGTCTGGATGCAATCCTCTGCCATGGGCTCTAGGAGGTCCGTGATTGAGCAGATGGCCCACTGTGGGGGCCTCTTCCACCCTGACCCATTCTCTGATGCTGGGTTTCTACTGCGGAAAAACTGCAGGAATGTATAACCCAAGCACTCAGTCATGACTCATGATGAGCATGCATTTGGGCTGGTATTTTCAAGAGGCTGCATTAATTCCTCAGTCTCTGCCGTCTCCCTGACAGTTAGTGAGCCAATGGCAGCATTTGGCTATTATTGGAAAACCAGAAGACAGAAATTACTGACTCAAAGCAAATGTATTTCATCTATTTTTTTGTTTCCTCAGTGAGAAAGTAGGAAGAAGGGATGAACACAAAGCCTCAATCACAATGGCTTTCTCCCCAGTACTAAAAAAGTAAACCTTTTTCAGATAGTGCATTTTCAAATAGAAAACTGGGAGCAGTATTTTACAAAAGAGCATGTTTTCACTCTGTCAAATAAGATAGAGATATTAAAGGAAATAAAGATGGGGGAAGGGAAAAAAACCAGCAGTGAAAAACTACAGAGGATTATCATGGATGAGGAGGGGGAATTCCCTTTATCCTTTTGCATTAAAGGCAAGCATGACAAGTCTCACCAGTATGCTCAGAAAAAAAATAAAACTGTTTCAACTGCAATGTTTGCCAAAATATAATTAAAAACTAAAGTTAGAAATACAGTTTTTAAAAGATGAACTTGTTAGATTGTGTTATCTTTACATATACTTTGATATTGTGGTGATCAGGATTATGGAGTGTTAGTTCTTTCAGCAGCTGTTGTATCAATGTTACATAAAAGCTGTTCACCTTCAAAAAGGGAGACAAGAGGGATAACATTCATTAATAACATGTCTGAAGGCTACAGTAACTGCTTTGGAAACATTTATGCTCCTGTTTAGGAGCCTTTGATTAAAACTGGACAGATTAGCTTCAGCTTCCTAGTAATGATTCATATTAAACAGTGCCCCTGTGTAAGAGGCTGAATGCTGTGGAAGCTTCTACCTGTTTCCCCAGCCCCACTCTTAGAAGCTGTTGAACAACTGAGCCAGCCATTATGTTATAAAGGCTTGGGGGTGTTGCATGGGGCAGGGTTTAAAAAAAAACAACAAACAAACAAAAACAGAAACAAAAAAAACCCACCAGAGGAACCAAAACATAATACATATATATATATATATATATATATACTTACATAAAATTACACACTCAACCCTGATCCAAAGCAGCATAACCTAGTTCCACACAGATGGCCCTGTTCAAGTGCACATCATCATAGAAGGATCTAGTCTGCATCCAGTAAAATAAGGAAGAGATTATCACATGCTTGATAGGACAATTAAGATTTCAATAATTAGCTATTTATATGCAGACTGAAAACATCAGGACACAAGAGGGAGAAATAATATTTTTGGAATCCATCCACGCCCAAAGGTAAAATTGGTAACAAGTCTGATTGTAGGTATCATTTACAAAGCAAGAAAAAAGAAATTATTAGCTTTCATGGGAAACAAACAACTGACATCTAGATAGAAAGCAACAGCAGTAGATTCAATCTGTACATGTCAGCAAATAAGGAGCTTATCACCTGCACTGTACTTTAGCCTTACAGTTTTTCTTCAGGAAGGGTACAGGAAAAATAGTTTGCTCTATAAAAACAGAGCGTGACAATTTATTAGATAAAATATTTAAGAGAGTGGGCATTAAATCAAGTGCTTGAGACCAACCAATGCATGCTATTGCAAGAAGAGGAAGTTAATCAAAACAGTAATAAAACACTGAAACTTGTCACAAAAATGCTTCAGCACATTGCTATTTCTAAGAATAATATTGCAGCATGCTTTGCACCATTAGAAGTACATTAGGTCTCATCTTCTCATTCAGGGGAATGAGGTTCTATGCTTTCCCTCCAGACATCTTTCACAGGATGCCCAAAATTATAATTTTTAAAATAATTATCAAGAGAATTACTAAGTTTTATGAGAACATAGCTCATAATTAGGACAAGAGGTGAAACAAAGTTAAAAAGAATATTTTGCCTAAATTGGACAAAACTTCTTAGGTCCAGGAAAAAAGCTTATGACTTGGAAACTTTTGTCACTGTAAATCATCACTGTATGACACCAAACTGCGAGCAGCTAATAAAACAATCAGCAGAAAACAAGGAAAGCACCAATTTACTCACTTTACAGTTATGAGGGCTAGCACTTCTCTCTGTGCTGGATAAAGTATTTATTCTCAGATGAAGACTGACAAACTAGGCCTTGGTGGCTCACTACCAATTTTCATATATGTCTTCCTATGATCCCTTGACTTGGGATCTGTAGTTAAGTGTTGGGGGTTAGGTCTGCTCCTTTTTTACTTTAAAGAATTTTTTCCCCATAAGTTACCAAGGAGACTAAGTGTTGGATACTTAAAGAGTACTTGACCAAAAAACAAAGAGATTGCCAAAAGCTTGGCTAGGGAGTTTTTATCTTATCTGTTGTAACTCCAGAAGGGAAGAGGTAACTGGCTTCCCTGATAATAAGCCAGCTGTTAAAAACCAGGTGGGGTATTGTTCCTTATCTCTGCTCAGTCTTTCATTACCCTCATGGGAATATCTTCTGTTCACGCACCATGAAAGCTCACCAATGGCATGACACATTTCAGCATCCTATTGTGAGATGCTCTACCAGAGAGCAGAAGCCAAACCATTTCTACAGAGATGAAAAGGAGCCACAGGTGTCACCAGGCACTCCGGTGTTCCCACGGGACTCTCAAAGGAAGACCAGACCCACCTCTGGACCCCTGGCTCCACAGGGCCATCATTTCTGCTTCCAACAGAGCCACATTTGCCACTCCAGGAGGGCTGACTTTGGACTATTTCCAACACCCTGACCAACAGGGCGTCAGATTGTATTTCTGGCTCTGTCAGGGTTTGGTTTTTTTTTTCTGGGATTCCTTCTTTGTTTGTTTATTCTTTTGTACTACAACATTTGTATTTTTAATATGCCTAGTAAAGAACTGCTATACCTATCCCCAAAATCTTTGCCTGACAGCCTTTTAATTGCAAATTTACAATAATTTGAAAAAGGGGAGAGGGGTGTTTACATTCCAAGGGAGACTCCAATCTTCCTTGGCAGATACCTGTCTATTCAAACCAAGACATTAGGCAGCAGCATTTCAACCCATTTTTGCATCCTGCTGACACAGACTACTCTATGTGAATTGCATGCAGTATCCAAAGCAACAACATTGGCTCAAAGACAAGAAAAAAAACCAAACAAAAAAAACCCCCATACTAAAAAAACCCAACCCACCCCAAACAAACAAAAGACAAAAGTAAATTTCGTATATAGTTGAGCAGCCTAGGAGAAAAGTGCACCTACTTTTTGTTTTTCTAAAGAAAAAATAGTAAAATATATACTTAATACCAAGGAATTAAACCTTTAGTAATTTTATGGCTTGACTTTTTTTTCCCCCTGTAACTGCAACCAAGTTAGAAAATGTTTTATCTGAATTTGAAACATTGTCATAAAGTACAGTGATGTGTTTTGGTCTCTCATCTTATATGAGAATTAAGAAGCAAACTTATTTCCAAGGGTGAGCGAAAGCAAAAAGTCATTCTACAATAATATTTGCTAGCCTAGTTTCACTGTAAGATAGCTAGCTTTCTTATAAAGCCTGTTAGGAAGCTGTTCTAGGTTAACTTTTAATTACAGTAGAGTGGTTTTTAACAACTCCAGGACTCTACTTAACGTGTTGCCTGACATCAGCAGCTGACAGCAGCCTATCTGCTATTTGCACAGGTTTTAAACAAACTTCTAAGCATGAACCAGATCATCTCACAGACTCCAATTCATTTCTAGATGCCACACAAGATACAGCCTTACACATTAAGGGATTACTATGAAATTACTTCACAAAATCTAGCCCTACATATTAACCTGACTCACAACTAGAATACAGCCTTTAGAAACAACACAAAAAATATGCCTATTCTCTAGTGTTTTAGTACAGACAAGAAAGGGAATCTATCAGCAGGAAGGTTCTGTAACAGAAGACATCCTCTCCATGCTGGGCTGGCAGGCTTACCACAGACATCACATGCAGCAGCCCCAGCTATATAGCAGGCTACTCTCTACACCCACCTTTATTGCAGAGAGCCACTCCACCAATCACACTCCCAGATCCACCTGTGCTTTCAGGATACACCCTTCCCAGCACCTTGTAGGAAAGGCCCAACTAGACCCTTTCAGTGTGGGAGAGCATAGTTTTTACCTTCACAATAGAAAAAAGGAGAAAAAAGGTTTAGGTTTGGTTTGGTCTGGTCTGGTCTGGTCTGGTTTGGTTTGGTTTGGTCTTTGATTTTTTCTTTTCAACTATTACTGTGACTAATACAGCTCTTCATATTACCTCACAGTGCTACTGAGGAGGAGATAATTCACTGGGTGGAGGATGCTAATTACTCATCTGCAAATAGCTGAACTGTGGAGTTCACAGTCACACTAATCCTGCCCTTGCAGGTTATCTCTGCTGTACCTTTTGAGTATGTAAGCTCTATTTGTGCACTGTCTGAGCCCTCTGGTTTTCTCAAGACAAAACAAGAAGACTGAAGTGAGAGTCTTTCCGAATAAGAGCACTTACATAAGTTTCTTATTATCAGGGAGTGCTGAAAGGGGAAAACTGTTTAAAATAGATCCACACAGACAAAGAAGTCTCGTGACAGCTAATAAAAACAAATTCTTACCAACGTGTTGATAGCAGCTTTCTGTAAGTTGCCACTAGAATAATAGTATCTTCCATTCCTTTTATTTCATGTTAGAATTTGTATTTATGCATCTTTCTGCTGTATACTTTTAACAGCTATGTAGGCCACGGTGTCCCTATCTTGACTTTCTGCAGCTGCTTCAGCATGGTTGAAAAATCAATCAGAATGGCTTAATAGTCCCGTTGCTGGAGAAAGAGTGGAGTTTTACATGGATTTTCCTCCTAAAAACAGCTCTGTCAGTGCTTCTTACAAAAAATTTCTAAGAGCATAATACACTTTTACATTAAAGACCTAATTGTGTGAACGTTTCCATACGGAAATCACAATGAGAAGTGTCATCTGTGTCCCAGTGACCGTGAGGTCTCTCTGAAAAAGAAGAATTTGCTAGAATTGCTGGTACATGAATTGCCTAAAAATGCCATGGAGATGAAACATAATAAACAAGGCTAAAATTAGAATATCCAAACACTCAGCTGACAGTATTTTAGCAGCATTTATACCACATTCTTTAAAGTACAGCACAGTGGTGCCTCTCTATAAGAGACTTCTACCAAACAATGATTTGTGATGTTACTGGGATAAATTGCACTTTAAGATCTTTGTTTGCAGTTAAACTCTCTGACTGAAGTACAAAGCTCCCATAGCATGATAATGAGCCCCCAGGAGAATCTTCTCAATTTTGAAGGATTGTGAGACCTTACGGCTCTTCATAGCCATTTTTCTAAGAAAGTTCAGCCTTTTGAATTGGTCAGCCCCTGCCTAGGAAACAGTTCTGGTTTAAAGTACATTGCCAGAGGCAGAATTACAACATATATTAAATGCCTATCAATTTCAGGGTACTGAAAATAGGCAAAAATTAGGAACTCTGAGGAGGAAATGTGGGTAGAGATTGAACAATAGTGTTAAGACTTAGCAACAGGGAATTGTGGAAATCTGTGGAATAACTAGTGGCACTGCAAGGTGAGAGTGTTGAAGTGAATATAAGTCACAATTTCATGCAATTGCATTTCTTACAAGGATTTGCTTGGGAAAATTAGTTGAGAGGTCCTGCAAGTCTTAGCAGTTTCCCTAGAACTTTCCTGGATTTTAAGTTCATTCTGAATAATTAGAAAAGTAACTTCATATTTCTGTCTGATTTCAACTCCTTTGCTAACTGTGTATGTAAGACTCCTCACTGAATACAGCCTTGTCTGAAGTGGAACATGGCAGTGACTGTGCACTTTAGTAGGAGGTGTGAAGAATAATTTTGACATTCAAGACTATTGGAAACAGTATGTAATTCATTGCCTTGAGATGGAATGTGGCCATAGTTAACAACCTGAATTTGAGAAAAGAACTGCAGAATCTCAGTTTTGAATCCCTTTTGGAAGGTAACATCTCTAGTGATACGGTGCTTCAGTGCCAATATAGGTCGGTCACGGAAGAAGCAGTGCTATTTTTTAAACTACCAAGGTTTAAATTCCCAGAGGTGTTGCATGATTTATACCAGCAAGAAATCTCAGCTGCCTCACAAGATCTGCCCATTCCTGTACTCTTCTTTCTTTTCTCTGGAGGTCTCCTAGATAAATACACTGGGCAGGTCAGACCTGCTTAGTGTAGAAGAACAGATGAAATCATGCCCTAAGGTGTTGTGAATACTCTTTTTTTTTGTATTTGCTAGAATTGGCAGTGCCTGAAGGTATAGTTGGCAGATTTCAGAATGTGAAAATTATTAATTGGGGGGTGCCCTGAAACACTGCCACTTTAAGACAGATCTAAAATAATTTGTGTTCCAGCAACCCTTTAAAAAGAAATTTAGAAAGAAAACTCATATGAGCTACCCAGTAAGTAACATTTGCTGTCCTAGACAATTGCTTATTTTTCCCTAGGTCATGTTTTCTCTAAGCACAAGCTGAATAAAGCCATCATCCTACAGTTGCATCACTTCGTGAACTAAATGAAATCGAGCATAAGTACAGCAGAATGATAGAAGCCTGAAGGAGGTGTGATGAGAACTTTCTTAGAGAGAACATATGCCCTCTAAAGAAAGGGTCTTTGGCAGCCAGCTGGAGATGGCACAAGTATTGATCAAGGAAACAGCAGCAGCAGCAGCAGCAGCAAGGGTCTTCTCCTTCTTGTGCTGGCTGAATAGATTTGTTACAGCCATTCAATTGGCAACTGGTTTTGGCCTAGCTCCAAAAATATTAATTTGGCCTAGCTCCTTCCATATTAAACTGATGTGGGAGGGAGCTCTTAGAGTAAAAGAAACTCACAGCTATAAGGAAACACCTGCACACATTTGACTTGTCTCTCCTTGCAGCCTCTGCCTTCAGTCAGCTCTCAGCTGTACCCCAATAAGGCAATCCCTGTGAACAAAGAGCATATGTACATGTATAGATACACCATAGGTTCTGAGACTGCATGATTTTCATGCCAATCTTATTTCAGTTGCATGACCTGATAGTCTTCAGCTTCTTCTCACATCAAGACTGGGTTTCACTTTTTATATTTGTCCTTGTGTCCATGAGGTCTGACATCAGAATTCTTTGCCACACAAGTAAAGCCTGATGATACTCATCATGAACAGTGTCACGATAGCACCAGACTGATTAGGCAAATATGTGCAGCCAAGAAAAGTGGACTTAGATGAAGTCTTTGCAATTCAAAGTTATCTGTTAAGTGGCACTGATACTACTGCATGTTGGATATATTTTCTTAATCTGGATGAAAGCAACCTGCAAGGAAGGTATCTTTAATTGCTTTGTACGGATGTTAATACTGTTACAAATGGAGTGATCTGCTCTGGGTCATGATGTAAATCATTGGCAAATCCTAGATCTAGCATCTAGATCTCCCAAGTCCTGATCACTTAACCAGAGCTAGGTTTTACATGAACATAACATCTTCACAAACTGTCACAGCTTCTGCAGTCAGTGGTAGACAAGTGAGTTTTTTCTTGGTTTGGAGACAAGGCAGTGGGATGGAACTAAGGCCATTCTTTCCCCTGTACCTATTAATCCCTTGAGAGTGTTCCCTAGCTCCTATCAGTAGCAGATAATGACCAGCACCGAAGTGGTGAAGTTCACAGGTCAGAAAAGTGCAGATGCATGAATTCCAGCTCTCAGCCTGTGTAAAAGGTTTTCTACAAACACTGCTCATTTGTCCATCCCTTCTGTGGAAAAACCCACAGGATACTCTCTGAAAAGATGGAAGCCTTTGAAGAGTTTCTTCCTCATCTTTTTCTCAGAAATAAGGGAATTTACCCATCATGGAATAGCCTGTAAATCCCTCATGGCAGATCCTTAGGAATTCTCAGGCATCCAGAGGTGCCTGTATTTCTCAAGACTGCATGCATTGGTGCCTCGTGCAGCTGCTGTGCTCTTCAGTCCAAAATACTGTCCATATTAATAGCACTAGTCTTGGTGCATTCTTTGTTGATCTGCAGCATGGAAAGATATATTCAATTCTTTGGGAAATGTTTGATGGACTAAGCAATGAAAAATAATCAGGGAGAAAGCTATTAGAAAGCAAAGGAATTAGTTGTAGGTGTAGGATGCTGATGATAGTTGTATATTTCTGACCACATCTGCCAGGGAAACATATAACCTTCCGTTCTTCATAGGCCTTTCCAGAACAGTGGTGACTGCAAAATGGTCTGGAAACACTTTTCTGGAGATAAACAATGGAAATTATCTAACATTAAAAATAACCCTAAAGGCAAAAAAATCAGAAACCACTTTGAAACAAAGGAAGGGTGGAGTAAGCAACCCTTTTGGAGAGACTTATTCTCTGTTTTGTGCTGCTTACAGAGCCCAGAAATGCCAGTGAAGGTTATGTCAGAAATCTGTAAGCCATATGCCTATAACTGTTATGTACAGTGGTCTAATATTATAGAAATTAGGGATCCTGTTACAAAATTTACAGCAGCAAAAATTAGTTTTGGAGTAATTTACCTTTTTGCCATTGTTTCAGCATGTGCTGTGACATGAAAAGAGGAAGTTTTCTTGCAAAAAATATTTTAACCACAAAAAGGTATTTTGCAGTAGAACAAGTGTTCCCAAGATTTAATTAATTATTTAGTGCTACATAAATCATAGGAAAAACTGTTCCACTGTGGCAACAACAGAATTAAGTACAGGTAGCTAAAGTTATTTGACTCTTGGACTGCATTTTGATTTTTTTCGCAGTTAGCTTGTAGCAATACAACTAAATGCTTTCTTGTAAATCTTTAAATGACATATGATGGAAAACAAACAAAACATTTTAGATTTTTTTAAAAGTCAAAGCTTCAGGTGTAATTTTGAAAGCTCTAGATTGAAAAGTATCTTTATTCACAACTATTACTTCTCCTGACATCAGGAAAACTGTGCATATCTCTGCTTTTCTTTTAATGCAGAAAGTGTCTAGGATCTGAATCTTACAAGTAAACAGTTCAGAACTTAAAATTATCCAGCTTTTCACTGGCCTCCCTTCTGCCTTACTTCTTAGAACTGATCCAAACAACACATACTTTCTCAAAAAGATTTCTGTGTGACTGGCAGGACTGTAGGAGCTTCTGTCAGAAGCTATTCTCACTAGCTAATTTAATCTCCTGGTTCTGTGTACTTCATCATATCACAAACTTTGAGACAAGTGCTTAAATTGTCAGATTTGTTCATAAATGCAACAAAGAAATTATGAGGGACTGAGTTTAATGGAGTGATGGATGAATATCAGCTCCAGGCTAGAAATGTTTAGAAGGAAGGGGACTGATGTCTCCAGAAAATCCATCAAGTTCAATTAGCTACAGTGACCTTCAAGGAAATTCTGTCGGAAGTGGCTGCACAGTATGCATGTGGGCCTTGTGTAGTCTTCAGGAAAAGGAAAGATTTTGTTATGAAATCTTGTCCTTTATAGTAGCACCTCATCTTTTCCCCACCAATGAGATAACAATGGCCATTGTATTTGTGACCCATCTTTCCTTCTAACACTCTCTATACAATATAATGGATCAAAGTGCACAGAGAGTTAGTCAGTCTTTGAGTGTACAAACCTGAACACCTGTCACATTCTCTGAATCCATCAGTAGCAAAACTGAGGAAAAAGACAGAAGTCCTAGATGTGTAGGTACATTTACAATTGAATTAAGACTATTCAAAGCTCAAGTGAAAGTTAGTTAACCTGCCTTACCTCCTGCAGAGTTTTTAAGAAAAAGAAACAAGATTACATCCAAAATGCACATGTTTCCTTCTTTCCTCTCACTCTTACATCACCCTTAGGATTTGTAATGGCAGCCCTAAGATCCACAAAAAGTTAAAAGGGGTAAACTGGAGAACAGGAAAGAACTGAAATCAACCCCAGTTTCTGAGCATAAAAGACCTTGTTTGAGAGTGAAGCTGGAGAGAAGTATGAAGCATGGACCATAAAAGAGGTCTTCCAAGGACAAGAATGGGTGTTTAGGGGAGCCTGCGGACCTAAGTCTTCTAGACTACTTTGTGTACCTAGATGAGGCTGGTGGTATTCTTCGTAATAAAATAAAGGTAAGGAGAGTTGATGCTTCCACTGAAGACAACTGTGATATGGTTTCTCATATATGCTAAGGGACTACTTGATACAGTTCTATTTTCAGTGCTATACTTCTGGCTAGGCTTACTGGTTGTGGGATGTAAGCAGGGCCTGGCAAATTCCCTCCTGGATGGTGCTAACTTTGCCAGATGAAGTGCTCATGAGCGGGATGACTCACACTACCTCATTTCTTCACTATTACACAACTTGCTTTTTTCCCACAGTAAGGTTTTCTTCCACATTTTGTTCAGTGATTTTTTTTTTCCTTTCAGTAAAAGCGTCTGCCTTTATCATGATTTCACCCTGAAACAAGCAAGGGAATTCAGTAATGCAACCTGGCAGGGTGTCAAAAGTCCATTTTTCTCAAGAGGAACAGGAAAAAGGTAATAATGGTCTGAGGAACTGGAAAAAAATACATTCTATGTAGACTACAATTGGTTCATCTAAGTGAACAAAAAACCATGAGCTCTGAGTCCTGAGGAAACAGCGCAAGGCTCCAGCAGGGCCGAAAATAGCCCGGACGAGAATCCCTCCGTTTTGAAGCGCGGAGACACCGTGGGGCGGCAGCAGGAGGGACTTCACCTCCACCCGACCTGGCAAAATTTTAGGTCCTATCGCCAGTGGAGCAGGAAGAATTATGGTCAGGCAATATATGCGTGCAAAAATTCAGTCATTCTTACACTAACTAATCTTATTCTTACCGGCTCTTTTAGCAGCTTCATTTGGAAGGGAAATGCGACACCACAAGAAAGAAGAAGGCATGTATCCTTCATAAGTTAGTTGTGTGCCATGTTATCTTTTGAAAACTGCTCAAGTACCAATTAAACTCAATGACACTGACCAGTCTGTAGTCTGGGACTGAACTGTCTAGGCTTAGTCAATGAATCATATTGCCCTTGTCCTTCAAAAGCTTCAGCTGTACAGTGCCTTGATGATGTGCAAGACCAAGCCCACTAATTAAGACCACCAATTTGAGAAAGAAAATAATGTAAAGAGTTAACAAAAAATAATTCTGGATTGTAAAAGCAGAGTTCTTGACATGGGTTCAACCCTGTTACATGAAATCCCTGCTCAATGCATCTCTGGCTGTCTGTGGATCTGGTGCTGCCAGTACTGAGAGATAGCATCACAATAAAAACATGATGTGGTCTCTGCCCACATTTATCTAAAACATCCAAACAGACTTAGGTCTATTTTCATGTAAGTATGAGGAAATCTCCTTCTAGTTGCTTTATGAATTATAGAATGGATAGAGTATTATATCTGAGCTTAGTCACCAGGCATAGAGTAGACATTGTAAAGGGAAATCAAGACAGAAAAATTTCCAGTAGTCATCCATTTTTTAAAAGAGGCTCCTCTAACTAATTATGCTAAGGATTTAAGCCAGGATTGTAAATAAAAGGAAACAGCAGGCAAATGTTGCCTGTTCTCTCAAGACAATGTGTAAAAAAAAATAAATTACAATGAAGACTGAGAGAGAAGAAAAGGCTGTGGGTGGACCTTACTGCAGCCTTCTAGTACATGAAGGGTGCTCCAGGAGAGCTGCAGAGGGTCAGTTGACAAGGGCAAGTAGTGATAGGACAAGGAGTAATGGCTTTAAACTGACAAAGGGTAGGTCTAGATTAGATATTAGGAAGAAATTCTTTAGTAGGAATTTACTAGGAAAGTGAGGGTGATACACTGGAACAGGTTGTTCAGGGAAGCTGTGGCTGCCCCATCCCTGGAAATGTTCAGTGCCAGGTTGGATGGGGCCCTGAGTCATCTGGTCTAGAGAAAGATGTCCTTACCCTTGGGACAGGGTGTTGGAACAAGAGGATCTTTAATGTCCCTTCCAACCCAAGCCATTATATAATTCTATGGTAATTACTACTGCACTGACCTAGTTGGTCTTATTTTAGATTGAGGTTTATTATTCTGAATAGTAAGTTAACTCAGTAAATACAAATTAGGAAAAAATGACATCAGCCTCAATTGATAAAAGGATTACGCTACTCCAAATGAAAAGGTTGTCTATTCTATGTCCATAACTTTATAATGACAGATTTAGCAGAGTGATGATTTAGGTATGAGGCTCTGATTTGCATATGAATGCTGTTATCTAGTGGATGTTGTATCTCTGTACATTTAGAAATGAAGTTTGCTTCTGTATGGTTTGAATTCAGATACAGAATTCTTCATTTCTTGTGTTGTCTTTGTGAAGCTATTCAAGATTGGCTTTGCTGATCTAAAAACTCTCCCAAAGGCTTTGCTTGACAAACTAAAAACCTAAACAAAATACTTGTTGTCTTTCTTGGTTTTGTCATTTCCAAACAAAATCTCATTTGTCCTCACAATCAAGGGAGACCTGGTCGTTCCATGGGCAGAAGGTTTTGAATGGGAAATGAGGCGCTGGAGGCAGTACAGAGTGCTCTGAGTGAGTGCTGCACCATATGCTGGCCATGACACTGCAGAGTAGTCTGCTGCTGCTTTATTTTTCACATGAAACATGAAAACAAAGACCAAGGCTATCAGCAACTACAAATATTTCAGAAACCTCAAAAGTTTTCTGTACTGTCTTTGCTGAACTCTGGTGAGCGCATTTGCATTGCACTAATCACAGTTCTGCAAATAAGTTAAATATTTGTTCCACACATTTGCGAAACTGCGGCACAATGTTGCCAGTGTGGCAGCATGGTTCTGATATTCCCTTACAGGAGCAGCAACTCAGTCTATGACTAATCAAACAAGAGTTGTATGTGTGGCTTGGATTGAGGTAATACACAGTGTGCAAATGTTAATCATTACTAAGCCAAAGTTAACCATTATTTCTCTTAGGCGTATATCTTTTAACGCAGGCAGAAATCTCACTTGAAAATGTTCCTTTGTTATATTTTTCTTAGAGGGATGCAGATATATGAATGATTCATGTTGCACGTGAAATTATGCTGTGACCTATAATAATAGCCATTGCTGTATTTTGTTATGAAACCAGATCCAAACTAAATTTAAAATCCAAGTCTGTCTGTAAAATCTACTGCAAGCTTCCAGATTTTGGCCCAGAATTCCTACTCTCCAGTGTTTTTAGTCTTTTATTTTTCCAGGTCATCTGTTTTATGGAGAAAGAACATATAGCCATCTGGGAGATTAGCATATATATTTTATGAAGCAGAGTAGAGCTCTCTCTTTACTGACTCAGATGCTAAAGACCCAGATTTGCAGCCTGCCTCCTAGCTCGCACAGCATAGTTCATAAAGCTTCTGTTGCCAGTCACTTACCCCTCTCCCCCTCATCAAGAACAGACTTACACTAAAGTGATGTTGGCAAAGCAGTACTGTTCTAAAGTGGGGGGAAAAAATCAGTCCAGCTTTACAGCCATGTAGAGAGGCAATTTTTAATGATACAAAAATCCATTTGTCAGTAAAGCTTACATTGGTCAAGTAGAAATTATCAGCAATTGATCAAACAAATCTGGCTACTGGAGTGAGATTCATCTCCAGAGTGGTATATATGGTGTGGAACAGATCTGTGGTATATCCTCTGAAATGTATAAAAGCCAAATGAGAGTGCTGGGTTAATTTAATATGCAGTATAAATTACCACAGGATGTAAAAGGAGTGAGCTGCAGTAAGATGTGCCAAGGGGCACCTCCTCAATCTCTCATACTTTCTTACTGTGCTGGTAGAGACGTGCTGTCATTGTAGCTATAGTTGGAATTCAGTATGTTTCTAGTACTGAGGTGTAGTTGGACTGTGCCAGCAGTCTTTCCTTTTTTTTTCTGGACATTCTTCTTCCTTTTGTTTTTTAACACCATCATGGAGTTTTTTTCCTTTACAGAAGACAGATATTAGGAGCCTAGACTGCCAACATTTTGAAATCTAGTGTAGATTTATAATTATGGACTGCCAAGTTTTAGTAAGTTATAGAGCTGCTAAGTCCAGTGGTAGTCTGCACAAGCCTCTAGAAAACATAGGACAAAAGCTGAGATCATAATCCTAGATTTGTAATAATAATGATACTGAATAAGCAGAATATTTTCCATTGCTTCTTAAATCAAAGACTGGGAATAGACTGGCCTTTTTGTTTACCCTCTACTAATTTGTTGGTACTTTTAAAATGTAGATGCAAAAATGAGCCTGAATTAAAAACTTTTGTTTACAGTTCTCAGTTTGAAGAAAGTTTGAATTCAGAGTATCATCTGCATTTTGCAGGTTAGACTCTTCTTTTGAAACACCTTATAACAAAATCCATGTCCAAACTTTAAGCACAGAGTGTGTATTCAAATACAGACTTTAAGAACTGGATCTGTTGTATCCAGATTCTAATTCCCATTATTCGGATCTGCTGAATAATCATGGGAACAGATACAGTTCTTATCTGTTCTCTGATCTACATTTCTTATTAGAAAATGCATAAGAAAAAACTTTCAATGTAGCATTTGGGCTATATGTTCATCAGAAAAGCATTCACCATTTCCAAAATCTTTCTGTATCTTGCCAATGCTAAATGTCATCTTTCAAAGACTGCATGCACACAGTCTTTAGTGTTCTTTTCATCTACCTTTTGCCAGTTACTGGAATATGAATTTAACATTTACTGACAGTTCTATTTACCTTGATGCTAAGAACAGCCTACCCAATCTGGCCAGATCTTTTCATTCAGAAACCAGTCTCTGACATGGCTGGTAAAAGATGCCAAGAGAAGTCTGTGAGAGTGGGAAAATCCTATGATGGCCCTTCAGAGTATTTCCTGGGACACTGTCCCAGGTCCAGGCACAAGTGACAGGCATCCTGAGCCAGTCACACCACCTGTAGAAACAAACTTATAATCACGGGAAATAAAAAATAAAGAAAAGAACCCAAACAAGGAAAAAAAAAAAAAAAAGAAAAAAAAAAGTGTCTTTTGAGAAGCAAAGCTGTGTACTTTGATATCAAGACATTCCACAAGATGGCAGGGTTCTGTCTTGGCAAGTCATTACAGCAGGCAACCTGACACTCTACAGTAGCAGGTTTTTTCCTATTATACTTTTCACCATAAGTAATAAACCTCTCTGTTTTAAGTCCGTCAGTGTTCTAAAGCAGTGATCAAAATAAGTGGCAAACAGCTGAAAGACAGGATTTCTTATGTCTCACTTATATTTTCTTATGTCTCACTCACATTTTTTTATATTACGACATTTAAAGCACCAAATTCACTTAAATTATAACTTCTCACTGTGTGAATTAAAGAAATAATTCTTTTTCTACATAAAATTTGACAGAAAATTGTTGCATGCAACTGCAATTACTTTTAACTAGAAACATTAACAGCAGTCCTTCACATTCCATCTCAGTCATCTATTATTTGAACTCGAAAAACCATGAATACAGCTATTTGTTACCCTGGTCTTCATGATCAAGACAAGGTAACCTAAAGATGGAATGTTGCTGAAAAAAGCCAGGTGCCTGTCCCCCTTTCACCTGTTCTGCTTCCTTGTGCTGTCTTTAACATCTATGTGTTTATAGTCCTAATGCAATTCAGATCAACCTAAAAAGCTGATTGAAAACTAGCTGCTTTTACTCAGAGGCTTAGCTTTCAGCCAGATAAATGAGCTGAAATGACTCCACAGCCACACAGTCACTACTGTTGCAATCAGGAAAGCAGGTCAAGCATGTGACAAGGGGCAGGAAAGTCCCTTTCAGCAACAGAGTAGTATTGGATAAGCTTACACTAATTGTGAAAACACACCCTTAAATAACAAAGGAATAGTGGAGAGGATGCACCCTCAGTTCTGCCCTCGCTGACAAGAGGCAATGGAGAGAGAGGAGAAAACCTAAAGCTCAGTTCTTAGACAAGAAATTGTTTTCAATTGAGAACTTGTGGTGATGCAGGCCTGAATCTTGCATGCAAAACAAAAAAAATGTTAGTTCTGCCCTCAACTAGACATGTTTTGCTCTCTATTTGTAAAAAAAAAAAAAAAAAAAAACTAATATACCAGCTCTTTCTAGACCATGTTTGTTTGGTTTCTGTGGGAAATAAAGGCTCTGACATTTGGGGAAAAAAGAAAGAAAATAGAATAATTGTAGTTCCCAGTGGGGTTCTCTGCAATACTTGTTACTAAGGTTCAGTTGAGTTGAGTGTATTCCCAGAGTAAATTCAAATATTTTACAAATAATGATGAGGATTTTGAATTAACTCAGAGCATGTTACGCTTAAGATCTTCATCATTCTATTAAAAGCCTAATCCCTGGTGCTCCCTATAAAGGTGCTACAGCATAATGCTAATGCAAGGATAGATAAATAGACAAAACCCCAATGCACAAAATTAAAGAACTACTAGCAGCTACTCTGTACATAAACCAAACCAAAAGCCTCACTCGAGAATGGAGAATTTTCTAAAAATCCATCTTGCAGAGAAGAATTGTGTAATTGCATTTACTAAGCACTAGAAAATAATTAAGCCCTGCATTTTACGTATAAGTGGGAAGACATCGGGTGAGGTCAGGGTACTTGTGCTTCTCATTTGGTATGAATGGCCTTTGTTATGATAGAGCATGAACAGAGAATTTTCATTTCCAGTTTCAGCACTGAAATTCAAATGCAAAGAAAACCTCACAAAGTGCAAACAAATTCCATTGACAAGATCTGGTGTCTTCACAAGCAATGAAAACCCTGGCAGCAGGGAGAAGGGATTTGGATTTTCAGGACCGAGTAGCTACTAATTAGTAGTAGCTACTACTACTAATTAGCCGAGTAGCTAATTACAAGAGTGAGAAGTGAATTCCGTTAATTTTTAACAAAGGCATTCGGCAGGGATACACCCACGATAATCTCGTGTAGAAACCATGTAAGACCGGTTATGGAAGACTATGGGCTAATAGGAAACGGAGACTTGTTGGCCCAGGACACACCGAGCCCGGCCCAGGTGTCCGCCGCCTCCGCCCACCGCCAGGTGGCGCCCGCCCGCCCCGCCCACGCCCCGCCCCGCCCCGCCCTTGGCCCGTGTCATGCCCCTTTCCCCAGCCAATGAGAAGCGGCGGGGAAGGCGGAGCTCGGAGCGCGCGGCCCAATGGGAAGCGAGATCTGACCAATCGCGGGCGCACCGGTGAGGGCGCGACTCCGGGGCCGGGGGGCCGGGCGGGGAGGGGGCGTGGCCAAGGGGGAGCGAGCCCTCAATCAGGTGAGGGCGGTGCTGACGGGCGGCGGCGGCGGCCAATGGCGGGGCGGGGGCGGGGCCCGCGCTGCCCTCCCCTGGCGCCGCCGGAGCTGCCAGAGTCAGGTGGCTCCGGGATGCGCGGCGGCGGCAGGAGGCGGAGGCGGGCGCGGAGGAGGCGGCGGACGGGGGGGATGCGGCAGCTCCTCCGCGGCACACGCTGCCCGGTCTCGCCCCTGCCCGCGCTGGGCTGAGGCGCCCCGCGCCGGGAAGCCCCGGCAGCGGCGGCCGCACCTGGTGCCGGCGGGCGCTGGGCCGCATGAACAATAGGCGGCGGTCCCGGCCCCGCCGCCCCCCGCAGCGCCCGGCTGCCGCGGGCGCCTCCCCCTATGGAGCAGCTTCGCCATGGAGCCCCTCACCGAGCTCAGCCAGGAGGGCGCGGGCGGCGGGGAGCCGCCGGGCGACGGGCCGCTGTGGACCGCTGTCTTCGAATACGAGGCGTGCGGCGAGGACGAGCTGAGCCTGCGGCCGGGGGACGTGGTGCAGGTGCTGTCCCGGGACTCGCACGTGTCCGGCGACGAGGGCTGGTGGACGGGCAAGATCGACCAGCGCGTCGGCATCTTCCCCAGCAACTACGTGAGCAGCGGCGTGCCGGGGGCCGGGCCGGAGCTGCGCGCCCGGTACCCGCCGCCCCCCGCCATACAGCGTAAGGGAGCCCGGCCCGAACGGGGGGTGGGCGCGACCCTCCGCTGCGAGGGGCAAACCAGGGGAGAAGCCCGGTCCTTCCCCTTGTCGCGGTATTGCGGTGGGGATGGGAGCGGGGACGAGACCGGCGGGACTGCCGAGGTTACGGGGGGAGCCGAGGCTCGGCCCTCCTGATGTCCCTGAGGGGAGGCCTGGCCCCGTCCGACCGGCCCGGCCCTTCCGTGGGTCCTGCTGGAAGCCGGTGCCGCCGCCGAGGGGAAGGGAAGGCCCATCCCGGTGTCGGGCGGCTGCGGGAGGCCGCGGGCCCAGCCGGCGGGGGGCGGGCCTGCCATGGCCTTCGCCCAGCGGAGGGGCTGCGGCGCCTCGGGCCCCGCACTGGGCCGCCCCAGGCCCCGGTGTGTCCCCTTCCCACCCGCCGTGGTATTCCTGCTGCTCCAGTGCCCTGCTGTCCTCCAGGCAGAGCCTCGCTCAGCGTGTTGTGAGCGTTTCAGCGACGCCAGGAGCAGTTTCCTATTGTTAAGAGCTGTGTTTCCAGGGGCTGGTAAATTTTCATCAAGCAACAGAATCCTGGCGGCTGGGCCGTGGTGGAGTCACCGGGGCTTTGGTCATCCAGCCTTTGGAAATATTCTTAAAGAAACGTTGCTGAGAGGGAAGCAGTTGTTTTCTGAAGTGTTGATTCACTGCTAATACTTGTTAAGTATTATCCTACTTACTAGCCAAAAGCTTATTATTTCTGGCTGAAAAATTCCAAAGTTGGCTTGTGTGTTACCAGGTTCCTCTGCTCTCTTACAAATTCTGTCTTAAAATACCTGTGAATGGGTTGTATCCTCACTTGGATATCTGGGCCTGCCTGAGGGTCACTTGACTGTGTTGTGATGCTGAAGACACTGAGGGAATGGTTTGTTTCCCTGAATTTAAGTACATTTTTTCAGTCACTATGTACAATTGTGGAAAGAGAAACAGCATGGGATGACTTTCTAGATCGTGTTTATCTGTCACCATTGACAATTCAGGCAAGGATGCTTTATTTTGGAGGGGCAGAGAAAAATCTTCAGACTAGTAGGCTTTTCTAGAAAGTAAAGGAGTGAAAAGATACTTTGTCCTATCTAGGCCATATCTCCAAGGAATACAACTAATAGCTTTTTTTTCTCTCTCTTTGTATTCTGCTTGGAAGCATTTAGGTAAAACTCAGTAATTTGTAGCATTGCTCTTGGGCTTGTGAAAGGACTAGGTGCTGTTCCTTTCTTTCATGCTGCAAGAGCATTGGTAAATTATTTTTTTCCCCACACAGAAAAAGCTGTGAATGAATGCTTATTAGGTTTTGCTTTTGAGGTACTGAAGAGAACCATTTCTATAGAACTTTTTGAGCCCTCAGCTCCCATCCTGTTTTGAGTGTTCAGGCTCAGGTTTTGTAACTGTGGATTCTTCTGTCTTGCTGCCTCTTACATGGTTTGTTAGTTCACAAACAGTGGTGGAGTTGTCCTTTCCCCATTTGTCTTTGCCTTACTCTTGCCATGCCCCAACACAGCCACACTGCTTCTCTTCTGTCAAGTCAACAACCATATGTTCATGACAAACTAGAATTTATTGCCCTCCGGAGGTTTGTATAATGCCTAAAGAGTATGTTTTTTTGTTGTTGTTTTTTTTTTTTTTTTTTTAAGAAACAATGCAGTTTGGACGTGGGTTAAAGTTGCTTGCCATTGAGTTGGATTGTCAAGCTGAGTATTAGAAGTCCTTTGCAAGGAATGCTATCCACTTTTAGAGCTGATGGTGTTAGTTTGACAGCTGTTTGGAGTAGGAATCAACGTCTACTGTTTAATCCTTCATAGTCCAGTAAGTCCAGTTTTGCAGGAGTAATGCAAAGTGTTGTTCTGAACATGCAGCTCAACACAGAATCTATTTTTGCTTGCTTTCCTGAAGTTTATCTATATATTCAATGAAAATTGGGGAGTATAAGTCCTAGAGATCCTACTTCTACCAAGAGCTGTACTAGTTTGGTGGGTAATTTTAGCCATCCATGTAGCATGCTTGAATCTTGCCTTGGTGAGGATACCATGAATCAAAAAAGTAGCCTGTAGAGGCTGTCGGGAGTGGGCCAACTTGAGAGACTCTCATCTGTGCTGTGGGCTCTTACACACTTTAGACTGCATTGAACAGTTTAATCATATGGTCTAATAAGGACTGATTAAACAGCACCTACTTTGCAGTTGTCAGTTTGGCCACTGGTTTGTGGTGTACAGGCTCTATAATTCCTTACCGGCCCACAGTGGAATGAGACCACTTCAGTTCTTGAATTCTGTACAGTCCTGCACAACATATCTGCCAAATGGCACTAGGGATAGTGTGTTTAGAAGTGTGAAGAAAACCAAGTATTTTGTGCCCTAATGTTAGCTGTATAACTTGAACTATGAAATTGAATAAACTAATTCAGCAGAAAATATCTTTAAAAAACCTAAACAAAACATATTTTTTTAAATGAGTGGGTTTTTTTTCTGAAGAAGGTACCCACCCAGAGGTGAGCTGGCCAGTTTGCCTTATAGAAATATGCATTTTCAAACTAAGCTGAGGTCATACTTCCAGACATAAGAAGATTCAATGTCACACATTAGATTTCACGTGGAAGCTGAAGTCTCTCGGTTTTACATCCCACCCCTATTAATTTGTGCCTCCAGCAGGGATACGCTTTTTCTGATGGAAAATGGGTGGCAGCACACGAAGTGTTCCACTTTCCGGCCCCTCTGTTTCCTTTGCCCATCTCGTTCTCCTGCCCGGCGCCTTCCTGTGGCGCTTCTCCCCAGCGGGGCGGGTGGGGGGAGGCGATGAGGAGCGGGACGGCCGGGGCGCTGTCCCTGTCCCTGTCCCGTCCCCGCCGCCGGGAGCTGTCCCTTCAGCACCCCCAGGTCAGCGGGCGGCTCGCTCGGCGCCTCCTTGATGTATGTCCTCTTAATCCGTGAAATGCCCGAGCAGAGCGCCCGCTCTGAGCAGCGCCTGAACGCTGCCTGTCCAGAGCTGGCAGGGCAGGCACTCACCCTGGTGGTGTGGGGTGCGTGTTCCTTCATTTTCAGTCTTTTAACTGACCTTGTCCCTAGAAGCAGATTAATTGAGGATTCTAGCAGCGATGAAATTCTATTGACTGAAGAGATAGGATTCAACATCTGACTTTCTTTAGGTCTTTTATTGGTGAGAAATACAAGAGTGACTCTTTGTGTATTCTCAGTAACAGGGTAGTCTCACATCTGAGGTTATTGTCATTACAGTCTTGTTTTAAAATTTCAGTGTTTCTGGTCAGAATCTATTCTTTTCATGTTTTCAAATGCTCTGTCTCAAGCATTTGAGCACCAAGGTTGCTACTGTAGGACTGAAATATTCTTTGTTGTGCAGATCCTTGAAGCTCAGTGTTACCCAAAATAAGTATTCACAGTAGCAGAAAAATAAATTCTCTGTGTTCTAGACTGGAAAAGACCTCTTCTCCTTCTGGCAGACTTTCTTGGTCAGTTTTCTCTCTTGTTTCCCAGTAATCTTTTGTTCATGGAACACTAGGAAAAGCAGCAAAGACATCCTTATTAAACTAACTCATAGGTTTGACTAACTTATAAAAGTAAGACAACTTCTAAAAATTGTTTTCAGGAAAGGTAGAGCTCAGACAAAATAAAAGCCTGCAGATGTAGATAGAAGAGTTTGTATTAACTCCATACAGTTTTGTGACAAAGTTTTGTACTGTAGCCTTATACATAGGAAAGGTGTTTGATTGGAATAAGGAGACTGGTTTATTTAAGTGGGCTCTAACCTGCTCCATTACAAACTTAATTTCCTTTCTACTAGACAAAGCAGGAGAACCATGTTAGATTTGGCATTTCAAATGCAGGCAAGTATTAAAAGACCTGGTGATTTTTTTGTTTAAATCTCGCATTATGGTACTCTTCCTTTAAAGCTTTTAAAAATTTCATTGACTGTAATTGGTAACCATGCAAGTGTCAGAGAGAGTAGCATCAGTGGTAGCTTTCCACTGCTGTAAATTAAACTGCGTCAACGTGTTTTCATTGGTTAGTACGTGGAATTTTCATTCTACATTAGTCAGTATTGGATGGGTTCTTTTGGCCACCCATATGAACTTTAGTGTACAGTTGTTCAGGATACATTTTCTCATTGCTTTTGCTCCAGCAAAATTTCAACAATTTGTGTGCTGAATTGAGGCAGCTGCATCTGTATATTTTTTTCCTATATGATACCAATTAGCCACAAGTCACTGTGTCATCCTGTAAAGTATAGCTGTCAGTGTATGGGAATAGAAAGTTTTTGTGACAAAGATGCAGTCTGGATTTATCAAGAAATGTTTTTCTTACTGCTTGCTCTGTACACTCAGTATGTGGTTTGATCCATCTGTTTGTCACGCTGTTGTTGGTAACGTCAGAACTGGTTAACACGTCTCTTGTGGGGAACAAATCTGCAAAGCCTGGAGAGGTGTGGAAGAATAAGTGTGATTTGGGAAGGACTAAAGACTGTGGCAGTTCAACAAGAGACATTCAGATAAGGGACAAATGGAGAAGCAGACACGTTTTGTGTTGTTTTAGCTGTTTTACATTAAGCACTGTATTATGAACACAGCAAAGATTAGTTGGTGTGTTTTTCATTTTCGGAATCTTGTACTGTCATTGAGAGTTTATCCTTAAGAGGGGGTAGGGGCAGGGGCATCAGTATTGTAAGGGTTTAACTGTGGTAAGAAGAGGCAGTTTTATTGTTTTACCATTTACAGTCAGTAGTTCATACCGGTTTTATGACATCACAAGGTCTCTTTTACCATACTGGTTGGCACTAAAAGATTGTCAGAAAGGCCCACTGCTTTCTTTTATATTGTTTTGGAGTGAAAAGTGGCCCTTCCTCCAAGGGCAAGGATGAGGTTGGCCAGCATGGACCTTCAGCTGATGTACAGGCTGCATGGTTGCTAAATGCTTACATCTTTTTTTTTCCTCTTTCCCTAGTCCTAGAGATCGACTTCTCAGAGCTTGTTCTGGAAGAAATCATTGGCATAGGGGGCTTTGGAAAAGTGTATCGAGCTGTGTGGATAGGAGATGAGGTTGCTGTCAAGGCAGCTCGCTATGACCCCGATGAGGACATCAGCCAGACCATTGAGAATGTTCGCCAAGAGGCCAAGCTCTTTGCAATGTTAAAGCATCCCAACATCATTGCCCTCAGGGGCGTGTGCTTGAAGGAACCTAATCTTTGCCTGATCATGGAGTTTGCCCGCGGAGGATCGCTCAATAGGGTATTGTCTGGTAAAAGGATCCCTCCTGACATCCTGGTGAACTGGGCCGTGCAGATTGCCAGGGGAATGAACTACCTGCACGAGGAGGCAATTGTTCCCATAATTCACCGTGACCTCAAGTCCAGCAACAGTAAGTGCTACACAGTCAACAGTCAGGTGCTGGGATATGGTTTTGGGGAAAAAAAATAATAAAAAGAAAAGAGGGAAGTAATGTTAATTTAGTGATCCTTTCTTGTGAACCACTGTATCCTCTAATTCAATCCCAGAAGGGTTTATTTTTATACAGTATGGTGCTTCAGATCACAGGAAACATGTAAACGCTTTAACTCTGTAGAAGCAACTTTAATGATTGGATGCAAAAGCAACTGTGAATGAAGAATGCTTTGCTAGTAGTTCATATTCATATAGTGTCTAGGTTTTATTGGCATTTCAGCAGACTTCTGTATGTTAAAAAGCCTTATTGAACTTAAAAAGTGTATTATTCTTACACTTTTTGGAAGAATAAATGCTTCTTTGTAAAGGTAAATGCTCCTAAGCTTTCATTGTACTTGTTAGATTTTGCTGTATAGATGAGCTGCAAGCCTCGTTTCCTTATAGGTGATTTAACCCATCCCAACTGAACTGGATCTTCTCTTTATCTATGATAGAGCTGATGTTGACAGTAACATTAACTCATGTGAATAAAATGTCCTTGTACACCCAGGACTTCAGTTGATATTTGTGGTGTTTTACATGATACTGCTCACCCATTAGAGAGCAAGGGGGACTGAACTTTAGTAACCAGCGTTCTGGGAATTTTGGTGATTTCAGCTGCTCTGTAATACTGACAGCATTACTGTGTGTTGCTTGGGTGTTGTTCTTGTAGTGTGTCTCTTTTCACAAACTTGAATTTCTCAAAGTCAAATGCATTCATAGAACATGATTTATTAGTGTGGGAGTGAAGTGCTGCAGTGATTTAAAGATCATCTCCTTTCCTGATGCCTGTATATGTCACTATTTAACCTCTCTCTGCTTGTCTGTGCCTGGATGGCAGGAGCAGACACGGACCTGCATGTTGGCTGTGGTGGTTTAGGTTGGTGTGTTAGTATGAACTCACTGTCATTTATGGCTTGAGTTAATAAGAAGCTCTATGAACTGGGTGGCTGCGATGCAAGCATATGTTCCCTTTTGCTCTGGGGGCAAAGCAAAAAGGTCCGATAGATGAGAATTTTAGTGTCTTAAATAGATTTACTAGCACTAGCATTAGCCATTGCAATGCTTGTATATTTCCAGGTCTTGCAGTATCTTCATATGTTTTTTGGCCTCAAATGTTGTGGCAGTGAATTTACTTAGTTGGTTGTGAAGGAGTAAAAAAGTATTATTAGTTCTTGTTAGTGAGTTTACAAAGAGGAACTATAAGAGCCTTCAAGTTAGTTTCTACAGTATTGTTCTTATAGTAACAAAGTTTCCCATTTTGTTAGAGTAAGGCAATATTAATGTCAATAAAGATTTCCTGATATCGAAACCCTTCCCTTACAGATGGCAAATATATGGGCACGTTGATAAATGCGGTAAAATTAAAGAATGATTTGCTTAATTAATGAATGATTGGCTGCGTCTGTGAATAAGAAATAATTGTCTTTCAGTGTTGCGCCTTTCCTCCTTACCTAAGAAAATATTTACTTGCTTGTTTTGCTAACAGGCCATTAAGATTTCCTTGCTAAGTGCTAGTTGAACGTTTTTGAGGTTTAGAAAGTTATTTCTAAGATGAAAAACTGTTAGCTTCTAGTACTTCACTGTTTTATTCAGACACCCAGTGCACAGTGTTACCATCCAAACAGATATGGATGCTAGAAAACATCTGGACTGTCAGCAGCAAGAATAAATGTCTCTTGTCACAATGAATCAGCAGAGTGTAATTGTGCTGCACTGTAAATGGTTGGTGAGAAGTTGCTACATGTATTACTGTAATTTCCCTCCTTTTGGAGGAAGCAATAGTAAAGCAAGAGGGAGATTGAGTGGGAATGCCTCTGAAAGGATTTAGAGATGTTCTGTCTTTGAAGGGGAAATATAGAGAATTTACGTGGTGGTCGTGACCAAGATAACATCAGATCTATTAGAGAAATGATGGGTATAGGAAAATTATCCCATATAAGGCTGGAGGAAAGCAGTATTACATTTGGAAAACTAGACAAATGCAGGAGCTGGGACTGGAGGAAGGAAAGGACTTAAGATATTTTAAGGAAAAATTATTAGTTTATTTATCTCTTTTGAAATGAGATAAATTAGTAACCTCAGCTGTGGGCTTGACATATTGCAACAGCTGTTTATTAAACAAAATTAAATTCTTTATTCTGTGCTGTGTGGTTGAAGAGAAATTTTAAAAAATATATGCACTATTTTAGACATTTGTAATACATGTTCCTTTCTGAGTGTATCTACAGAGCAAGCATCATAAATACTAGATAATGACGATGCTGGAGCTTTTTTATGGGGGTAAGGGAGTGTAGAATAAACACCTTTGAGCTGCCTAAGTCATGTCTTTCTTGATTACCCTGTCACTGCTTTGCTGAAATCTCTTTTCTCTTATATATAATAAGCATCTTAGAAATTTCTCTGCTCTATTTCCTGTGGACAGCTTTTTACTAATTTTGTAAAGATTAGTGGACTAAGTATATTATTGCATCCTGATTAGTATATAGCTTGCATTTTATCTGTTTTTTCTGATAAACTTAGTTTTCTCAATTACTGTGGATAATGGAGAGCAGGTTATCTTGTTAGCTTGGTGCCTGTAGAATTACCAGCTTGTAGCATTTTCTTTGCACAAGTTACCACCCACCAGGTGACAGGCAGTGATGTGTCTGTGGTGAGGAAAGAGCTTCTGCTTGCAAGAACTTGGAAAGGATTCTTGCAGACGCATTTCTTACTGTACTAAACATCTACAAGTGCTGTAGAGCTGTCATGGGAGCATCAGCTGTATTGATCTACTGGTTGGTACTGCCTATGTTGAGTAATACATTGAGATTCTTGTACATCTCATCTTGCCTTCAAGCACCAGCTGGGATGTGCACTGTGCATCTGAAGGTGCAGGATGAGTTAGTTTGGGAGCTAGGGTACAAGATTGGGTAATGGCAAAGAGCAGAGTTGCCTTATTTAAAATCAATTTTTCTGCTGGAATAGAAGAAAATCAGAGAATGCCTTGTTGTCAGATGTCTGCTTATATTTAGGCAGGCACAGAATGCATAAGGACAGTATTTCATTATGAATCTTAAGCAGGTTACATTACATTTTAAACATATCAGTTGAGGACCCTAATACAAGTCTGAGAAATTATATTATACCCCATTATATAAGGATTTGGAAAAAAAATCCTTTTTGGTTTAAGCTATTGCAGCTTGGTGGAGTCAGATAGCATGCACCAAAACAATGCTCAGAATAGTTGTCAACATTTCTGGTAGTGTAATAAAGAACATAGTGTCACCAGATGGACACAAAAAAACCCACACTCACACCGTCAGGTTTTGAGAGCAAAAAAAAAAAAAGACTGAGATTTGGGTTTATATAGACCCTGGACATTGACCAGAGATTGGAGGATGATGTTGACACCTCTTTGATCCCCCTTTGACACCTCTTAGACTGGTCAAACTAGAAGTCCATCAATCCTTCTTCCAGGGAGGAATGCATATTTTTCAAAACATCACTTTTTGTTTATGTTACAACGCGTGAGAATTCCAGTACAAAAAATGTAAACATCAGAAGGCTGAAAAAAATCAGGGCAACAACATAGGTTTTTGATTACTTTGGGAGATAACTTTGATTTAATTCATCTGAACTGAACTTCAGATGATTATTTGAAGATTCCAGGAGGTGTCTCTTTCTTGAGATACTTCTTATCAAAAAGCATTTCAAATCAATTGTCTATTATCCATCTTTCTTTGTTAAAAGAAGGATTTTTTCTGTTCTATAGTTTTTCTTAGTTTTTTCTTCTTTACATTTTCATAACTTTACATTTTAATGCTAATACATTTAGAGTGTAGGAAATGTACTCTGTACATTTAGTACCATGTTTGTTTGAGGAAGATTTATTGTAAACTTTGGAGGTTCTGAGGGCTGCCTGTTTCATTGCTTTGGGAATGCAGTCAGGAAGTGAGTACAGAAAGGTCTTTACAGAATGAATTGTACACCCTTGATTTAGTTTTAGAGACCTTGAAATTATTTTGAGTCTGAGTTCAGCTGGCACTAAGTCTGGTAGACAAGTGTTCTGATGTTATTACCAGCTCATATGCCAGTCACAAAACTACATGAGAGAAAAAAGGTAATTTAGGAAACTATTTGGCTCTGCTGTATGAGGAGATTAGTATTTCTCTTTTTATTTTTGGCATTTGATTTAAGGAATTCAAGTTATTCCATATGATTATCTGACAGAATCCTCAGTGGCTGCTGCTGCTTCTCTTCATCTGGTGATACTTGCAACCTTTCCTTCTTCAGCTGTACACTGGTGAGCCATTGAGCTCACAGAGTTACAGAATCCTTAGGAGGGCTTTCCCAATGTGAAAGCACCTACATAATCTAAATGCTGAACTATAGCAAAAAAAGCAGCTAATAATGCCTACTGTAGCCAACATCACTGCACTTAGAATAGCTCTTAAGAGTTTTCCTGTCTTTTATCTATCATCTGTGATTCGGGACTTATTTCTGGCCAGAGAAAAGTGCCTGGCATATAATGCTTAGGATCAAAAAGGGACAGTCCTGTTAGTTTTAGTGAAGTATTGTAAATAATGAAGTTGGTCCTGTTTGTCTGTCAATGTTAGATATGCCAGCATTGCTATAGGAATAAAGCCAACTAACTAATACTGTGGAGAGCTAGCAAAAGCATATTTGGTTTTTTTTTTTACTGTCTCAGCAAAACATGTTTGTTATTTGCACTACACTGAAAGATTTTGCTGAGGGTGTTCAGGCCAGTTAGCAGAGTGCTTTTTAGAAGTCACCATGGCTGTGTTTCTCAAAGTGGCACAGAAGATGAGCAGCAAAGTGACATCACCAAGGTCAAAGAAAGAAGAAAGGACAGAGGTCAAAATAAATCCCAACGATTCTGATTCAGCCAAATCAGTAGTTCTTCCTTTCAAGTTATTTGAAGTCTTTACCTCTCCTACTTTTTGGACCACCAAAGCTATAGCTTTGCTTATTTAATGTAGTTAAGGCTTTATCTGTTAGTAAAGATGCCAGTAGAGCTGACTTTCCACATGATCTATGGATAGTTGTTCCTAGGACTTAAAATATCCCTTATTTTTTATTTTAATCCAGTCATAGCTGACAGTCTTCTGGTGGTCTTTTCAGAGAAGTAAACCTCTTCTTCTGTCTGGCAGGGGTGTAGAAGAGAACTCTTCCAGGGTCTGCTGAACGTATGTTGGCAGAACAGTTTGGAAGTTCGTGCTGTTATTATTGCTGCTTCTGGTACTCCAGTGTAATTTGCTGACTAACCCTCCAGTGTTGTACCTTCTATGAGAATGGATTTCCTTCGTCAGTGCAATTAAATGACTGAGTAATGCTTCATGTAGAATATAGTGAAGTTATTTCAGTGATATCCGAATGCTTTTCACTGGGTGAATAACTGATCTAGACTTAGCTGGGTAGTCCCTTGGCCTTTAAGAGGAAAGTGGTAAAAAGGTGAAATTTTTTGTGGAGGTGGTGGGTGCTGATGTGGAAGACAGCAGCTGGGAGGTGAATTTTCAAGGAGCAAAAGTCAGTAAAACTTGTTTTTTCCCTTTCCTCTTTTCTAAATGTAAAAATTGTGTACAGTAGAAACCAGGGCTTTCAAACAGCCTGGATATACTCCTAAGGCTGATGAAACATGACTTCAGATTCTGCCCTTATGCAATTATCTGATTCTATCAACAAGCTATAAGATATTGCTGATGGTGCATAACTCCTAGTTCTGGTTACTCTGCTTATATTTCTCTTTCTTCCCAGAGTATAATCATTTTTGCTGATATCCCAGTATTCTGTATTGTAGTTAAAAAAAAAATTCCAAATAGCCATAATTTTTGCATATGGTAATATGATGAGGAAATTTATGCCATTAATACTACATATTTTCATTGAAAAGAATAATAATAATAATAAAAAGTATTATTAGTGCGGAAGATGTAAATTATGCCTGAAAGTGTTGCTAATTTTTAAGAAGCTAAAATACCAGGAATTCAAAGAAGTAGGCTGACAGTTTGTATGTTGTACTTTGGTACTTTGTTGGATTTTTCCTTCCTTAGCTTTTGTAAACTAGTGCAGCTATTTTCCTCTCTGAGAGGTTTGACAGATGATTTCTCAGATGTTGCACTCGTATTTAATTTTGGAATTCTCAGAAACCTACCAAGATATGAAAATAAATCTTCTTTAATTGGCTTGTTTTAGTTCACTGTTAAGCGTAAGTCAAAAATATGAAGTCTTGATGAAAAAGGTCTGATGTCCACAAGAACACTTTGGTATCCTCCTGCCCACACTAAGTAGTAAAACGGTGACTTCACAGATGGAATCTGCTACCTTCATAGACAAATATGGAAAGTGTGCTACCTCTTGTTTTTAAGAAATTAAATTATGTCTATTGCATTTGAAAACCTAGCTAATGTCCTTTTCATGTAATTGAGCCACTGTGTCCATTTTTTGCAGGGTTCTCTCTGCTCCTAAGAAAAAATAACTTAGAGTTGTGATGTTAAGCACTTTATTCAAATTGTGCATATGGAAGTATAGAACAGACCTAAGCATTGTCGTGCAGCAGGTGTCCATGGGCATCCCCTAAATTCACCATTTGACCATCTACAGCAAAGCTGGGAAAGAGCTGTGTTCTTCTGAAATTTCTAAGGAGCCAGTTAAGAGTGTGAACAGTCTTATGGTATTTCTGGGAAGCTAGAATAATTCCTTCATCTCCACTTTTTTTTTTTTTTTTTTGTGGGAGTGTTTCTTCCACATCAGTAAACTTAATTTGAATTTTGACTGACTTCTGTCAGCAACTTCACTTTTGCTTTTCTTATCAAACAATTCCATTCAGTATTTCAACATATCTGAAACAAACTCACTCTTGAAGTATCAGACAGTAAACACTGTCTCTTTGAAGTGATGATTCATCACCCAAGACGATTCCTTAATTTTAAGTAATATCCCATTTTGAAGACTGTGTATGTTTCCTTATGACAGGACAAAGGAAACCTTAAGCTGTTAGAATATGGGGTATAAGCACATGGTTTTAAGTAGCTGGTTTTTTTGGTACATGTTTGCTCTTAGATTCTAGGGTCGTGTTGGTGTGACTTTGATTGCCAAAAGATTGCCAAAGTTGATTGACATGTCTGCTAATTGCTTGTTAATTGTCCAGCTGCTAATGGCAAGTGTTCCTCAGACCCAAGCTTTCTGCAGATATGAAAGAAATACTAACAGAACCTCATGCACTAAGAAGAGAAACTATTCCAATGCATAATGCTTCAGAATTATGTTGTTTGGTTTCATCACTGTTTCTTACAATCAGAAAGAAGAACTCTTGCCCACAGAACAGTAAATTTTGTGTCCCAGTCTGTAGAATAGTCACTGTGGTGGTAATGTCAGCATGGTACAGCATCATTCAGGGTCCTCTTGGGAAGGAAGTAGCCAGAGGACAGACATGCAGCCTTCCTGTGAACTGTTGGTGTTACTGCCACACACAGCCCCTCTGCTGTGCTTTCTAGGAGCATTGTTGTATTGCTCATGCATTTATTATAACACCGTTTTTAATTAGAACCAAAAATACCCTTCCAAAAGAGAAAGCATTTTCTTGTGCACATATGGATTCCAAATTCTCTCTGAAACTCTGTATGTGCTTTGAATGCTGTGTGTCTTACATCTGGGATAATTTTTATAGCTACAAGCCAAACTCCCAGTTTTCTGTACATCCATCTCTGATGCGTTGTGAAACAGGCTCCTGGATTTTGCTTTGGCCATGAAGAAGTATTAAGATCTCCTATTTGCATTACAACTGGAAACATCTAAAATGTAAGCGTGGCTTCCTCCTTGCCTATGTAAAGACTAATTGTTGAGATGTGTAGCAAATGATAGTCAGTGTGCCAGCAGCTCCACTTACTAGTAACAGGTAAATACTTTTACCACTAGGATTTTGTTTATCACAGCAATTTCTGTGCTTAAATTGGGAATTCTTGGGAGGTTCCTGGTGTACTATAAAGAAATGCTAGTATGTAGAATTGCTGGAAGGATGGTACATATAAGGGTGGTGGGATGTATGAGAACTGGGCCATGTGGTCCTACCTACCACAAAAGCATTGAATTCTCCTTTATGAGTGCGGGTCTGTGGGAAGATGGTAGAGAATAGTCTTTAGTTCCTTTTGACTTGGCATTGTTCAAGGATTCTGAGAATAAGAAAAACTCCATAAATTTGATTAATAGAACTCAATATGCCTAATTCTGCTTGTTGAAGTGTTGTCAGTCTTGCCCTGGGTTTATTGATTAGCTTTTTCTCATTTGACATGATCCGTCACATAATGTGTGGTTTTGATATGATTGTGATCATCTGGTAAACACAGAATATTCCTAATACTTCATCAGATTATTGTGTGGTTAGAATCTTTAATCACAAGGTGAGCTGATTAAAAAAAAAATCTAACAGAAATGTAGCACATAAAAAAATGAACTGCTTTCTGATAGCTCTATTGAATGAGTTATCTTGTGTGGACTTTCATGTACAACAGTGCAGGAATGCCCTCTTTTTCAGCTGCTGGCAACTTGTTCTCCTCACCTTAAGGTCAAACTGCAGTATTCAAGAAACTCTTTGAGTTCTACTGTTGTCAGATGTAGCTTGGTGTTGATTGTGCATCTAAGAGCCTTTTAACACTTGTTCTGATGGATGTAAATACACTTCTCTACCTTTAAAAAATATTTTAAATTAAATCTGATTTTAAAAACCCCATAAAACACCCCAGCTTCTGGTGTGGATTGTGCTGCTGCCTGTGAAGTTCTTAGGTCCTTCTTACCTTCTAGATTTTGGAGTACCCATTTATTCCGTGAATGAGTTGGTGTTATTTACTATTTCATAAAGATGTCTTAATTGAAACCAAAACAAAACACTTTGGGCTACCTTTTTCCATCATGAATTTAATGTTTATATTTGCCTGGAAACAGCTCCCACTGAACCAGCATTATTATTCAATCTCTTTTCAGACAGTCTCTTGAGTAACAAATGATGAATGTCATTCATGTGATTTTACTCTTCCCTTTTTTTTTTTTTTTTTTTCTTTTTTTCTGTTGTTGTTGTTGTTGCCTAATACAGTTCTCGATTTGTTGCAGGCTTTCAAACTGATACGGTTTGGCAATGCCCTGTGTTGAGTATAGATGTAATTATATTTTTTCCTTGAAGCACTTAACTGATTATGAAGAGTACAATAATCCATGTCTAAGCTAGAGGTTGTTCCAATGTCAACAGTATAGTAGGATTTAGTCTGAAACCGAAGTTGAACAGCTCTATTTTTCCCAGAAACTCACCTGAGCATTCAAAGTGTTTGTACAGATCACTAAAGTGGTAAGATTTTTACAGCCTGGCTAGGTGAAAGGATCGAGTCTAAATATATCAGGGCTTTGGAGGCCTTTCCTCTCCCCTCCCCCATTATGCATTAGCTCTTTAGAGTTACTGTACTGCATGGCTTAAAATCCAAGAACTGCTGTGCTGTCACATCCATCACCTCCTCTAGGTTGATAGAAGAGGACAGTCATGCAGCTTTATGGATTTGCTGAACCCTGACTCATACCCAGTAATTAAGAAGGTATCGTTTCCAAGGTGTACATATATGCATTTTAATGTACTGTTGCTGAATGGTTAGTAATAAGAGATAATACTTGCTTATTGCCAGAGGCAATATTTGTGGCTTTTGATTTTGCTTCTGAGATGTGAAATTTTGAGTGGGTCTTAAATTCTGTCCTCTCCAGGATCTTATGCAACATTTAGCCTTCTGCACCTCAAACAGATACTAAAGGTGCAGTCCTACTGAAATGAACGGCAGAGTACCCAACAGAAGGTAGGTAAAGGCTACAGGCGGAAAGCCCGGACTTATTCCATGTGAAGATCTGTTAATCACTTTAAGTACTTTGAATGCAGGATCAAGAGCAGATTGCTCATTATCTGGATACTTGTGAAGCAAAGCTGTGCTGGCTGATTGTGGAAGGTCGAGCTAAAATTGCAAATTAGATTTTGGCAGACTGTTACAATATGAGGTCTCAGTTTGGAGCGAATTTTTGAAATCCTTTCCCAAATGCTTCGTTCTGTCCTCAAGACAGAGTGCCAGTGTACTGCCAATAGGACTTAATAATTTAAAAAGATTGCCTGGCAACCTCAGTCCCTTGTTCCCTTTGCAATAGTGCTGCTTTTTTGACTTGTTAGGCAAACTGCAGACTTGATAGCTATCCTCTGTCTCTCTGAGACAGTGCAGCAGCATGAAGCAGTATATGAAGGTTATCTTTTTTCCTAATATCCAATATTTAGCACCTCCAGCATCTGAGCTGACATGTATCTTGGGAAGTTTTGCTTATTTATGGGAGCGGAAAATAGGATTGGAACAATCAGAGTAAGTTCAATGAAACCTTCTTCTGTGCAAGAATATTTTTGTTTCATCTCTGAATACTTGTCTCCTTGAAATAAGGACTGTTCAAAAGCTAGAGGAGAATGTTAAGTACTTGTATTACTATAGTACCTTCTGTATAAAAACCCTGAAGATTTCAGACTGCATTGCATTTCTTCAGAGCACAGTGGAACTTGAATTCTTTTTTCAGATAAAAGCAGGTAGAAAACGTAGTAGTTGTCCCATGCAAGAAGCAAAAGATGCTTATCTGATTTTTCTGAATTAGTCTTCATTTAAAATATTAATCCACATTTGTCTGAATTTCACAGCCTTGCAGTAGTTGAAAGTATTTGGTCTGGAAATAGATCTAGAAGACAGTGAAAGGGATTTGTACAAAGTGCAAATTATACCTGTTGTGAGGAGATGAGCAAAAAATATTCTGTAGGCTGAAATAGTCTGTCCCAGTTGTGAAATTCCAGGGTCTATGTGTGTCAGAGAGGAAATTAAAATTAAAATTAAAGCTCCTTCAGAGCTCTCCTTGCTTGCATAAGTATTCTGTGGTCTGAAAAACATCCCTTAAAAAACATACATGATTAGTTAAAAGATTCTTTGTTCAAAACAAAGTTTCCTGTAACAGATTGGCTCAGTTTTGGACATATTCTGCCGTGGGTGGGTAGCAGAGTTTGGATCCTGTGATATTACTCAGTCTTTTATCTGCTCTAGCAAACCTTCGACTTCAGTAAGCCTTCAGCTTTCTTGGGAAATTTGTGTTAAGCAATTTTTGGATAAATTTGGATTTGTTTGGAAATGGAAATATTTTCTGTTTCCTTCACCTCTTGCACTTGAGACTTCTACTGTATTAGTGGCAGAGAGATGTTTTAATGGTAGCACTTCTCTGTATGGGCCTGGGTTACTCTTAAATCATACCACAGAAATGACTTGCATTATCTAGAACTGAAACCCTGCTCATGTTTTGCATTTAAGGATGTTGGAGTGAAAGTGTTGGTTTTCATAAAGATTTTACTTTGTTCTTTCATGAAGTTCCTGTACCTGGGATTTGGTAGACTCAGTCTGATCTATCTGATCAGATCTATCTCTTTACAGGACCTGAATTATCTAAATGGAGGAAGTAGATGGGCTGATGCTTATTCACCATCTGACCACTTTTGGTAGTTTGTATTTTGGTCAGTAAAGCCACAGTAGGCTGTTCTGTTTTCAGGATGGAGGAAGAAATAAAATGTGTCCAATATTTCCACCCACAATGGTACTCCAGCCAGTCTTTCACATTCCAGGTATGACAGGGTAAGCATTAGTTCCCTTCTTTATAGTTTTCCAGTTGGCCTTCATGATGTTGAAAACAGTGATTGTACAGTAGCACAGGAGAGAAAGCCTTTGGGAAAACAAATCTGGTACTTGGCTGTTGTGTCCATTGGTGCTTCAGTTGCTCTGGAATGATCTGCAAAAACACCCAACTGTGTCAAAAAGGTGTGGTATTATTCTGGGAGAGAAAAGTCAGGCAAAATCGTGTCATTTAATGTGAGTTTGACTTCCGTTGCCATTTTCCAGCCTATGAGGTCATAGTGTTTAACTTTTCACCTCTCTTCAATCATAACAAAATGAGAATAGATGTGAAGCCTTGGAAGTAAAGCAGAAACATTGTTTAAAGTCCAGATAAAAAGGGAGACTGGAGAAGAAACTTCACTAAGTCCATGCAGCTAGTTAATGATTTAAATATTGAAATTGAATGTTTGTACAGCAAATAAAACAACAATGTCATTTATCTTATTTATAGTCCTTCCTGTTGTCACTTCCACCCATTGCTGTTGCTGCCATCTAGCTCTTGGCTTATGTCAGCAGCTGATGTGGCCCTAAGAGACAAAAGCACTACACAAAGTAATGGGTAGAGGCTCCTGGGAATGGGTGTGAGTGGGATACATTTACAGCTGAGTACTTTTGCTGGAGATTTTCCTCTTGTTTTGATGTGACTGCTTTCTGCATTTGTAGGATGTTGGGTGACAAAGCATTTGACCCACAGTAGTGCCAGTGTTGGTGGAGGCCAAAACAGAACTACTGAAGGGCACTGACACTTAGAGGTGTTTGGGTATTTCTGGCACCTTTGAGGGTTTCAGGCCTTCTCAACTCTACATCATCTAGGTCTGTTTGGTAGCCATCAGTCAGGGCCTCACCTGGCCTCTACCACCTGCTTTGTCTCCAGGTGCAGAAGCTCCTTTTAAGCTCAGACTTGCTTGAAGTACCTTTACAGTCAGTTTTTCATATATTTGTGGCAAAAGAACTTCTGATACTTTGTTCTCCCAACCTGTTTCAAAGCACTGATATCCACCCTAGCATGCTAGAAACACTGTTAAATGGTACATGTCTCTATGAAAAATTGATAAAGCTTAAAAATATAACAGTAAAATATGTGAGTTAATGTTGCTTTATCACTAGGTAGTAATTTTTTTCATGGTCTGCCTAAGAACTGTTGTATTTCAATGAAAGAATAGTAGTTACTCTGGCACAAAAATCTGACTGTATTGTCTCCACTGGGAGAAGTTGTATGGAAGTTAAGTATGAGGCCAGCAATCATCCATCAAGTTAGAATTATATCCTGGTGTACCACAGATGACAGATCCAAAATGCCCACAGTAGGTTTCCTTGTCTTCTAACCTTATTCCTTACGTATTTCTTTCTGTATGCTTTCAGTTTTCATTACACTTAGTCCTGCTCTTACTTCTTTTTGTATTTCTCCTTCACCTAATTATTGTGACCATTTCCATCAGGCCTGACATTCATTAGCTAATAGCTTTCTATTCTGGTGTGCCAGGTTTATTGAGTAGCATCACGCACAGATAATTGACTTGGTGTGAACTGTGAGCTGGACCATACAAGAGACTGTCTTAGATGTTTTTGCAATTTTTTTCACATTTTGTAATACACACACACACACACATTCTCTGGACCGAGAAATGGAGCATGAAGTTCTTGATATGGCTGTTGTCATGAAGTACAGGGGCAAGGGGAAGTCTGGTGGTTAATTCTTGTGGTGGAATTGCAGGGTAATCCTAATTTCCTTGGTATTGTTGTTACCAGCTTTTGTCTTTTAAGTCAGGAATTTCTTCATTTTCTTGGTGTGCTGTGTGCCAAATAAACTGGGAATACAACAGCAGAATAGTTGAGAAAGCTGAAGTCAGCTTTTGGTATGCCTGGCTGTTCATACTGTTTTGTGCAGTAGACAGCAGCCCCTTTCTTCTACTTTGATAGATAAACGTGGCTTATTTTTGCTGTAGAAGATCACACTGTAGTAGTTCCTTCCTGAATGTTCTGCTTCTGAAGTGATGAGTCAGCTTACAACACAAGCAAAGCAAAGGAGTATTCTTTGCAGATTAACCTATAATTCTATGCAGATTAACCTAATCCTTTCTCTAGGCTCAGAAATCAGAAAAAGGCAATTATGACCATATTTTGCTGCCTTGACACTTATTGTTGACAGTTGAGGAGCCATTTTCTGCCAGTTCTCTGATATTGCTAGCAGCTGGATCAGAATATGTTAATGTGTTTATTTCTCCCTACTAGCTGTTCCCCATTGCTTTGGCCCACTGGACACTAAGAATGCTGTCCAAAAGTGTATCTGAAAACTATAACAAGCATTCCAAAAGAAACAAGCAAAAATCTGACAGTGTTACCACCTTCCAGGGAGAGTATCAGTTTGTGAAAGGAGATTGTAATACATTTTCTGGTTCTGCTGCTGTAATGTGAGCAGAACAGAGAATTAAAATGGTTAATTTTATTGCCAATTTTTTTTTCCTTTAATTTACGTTGTGAAAAATTTCCTTGACAAAAGCCATCTACCTCTTTAAACTTTTTTTTTTTTTTTGTGCATACTAGAAGTAGTATAGCATTGGATTAAAAATAAGAGGTATATGACTGAAGTTTTATACTGACAAATTTGAAACCTAAGTAATGATTCATTATATTCAGTTTAGTGATCAGATTGAAGGATTTGCTGCAGATGGTTTTTCTCTTTGTGTAGCATACAGGAGCATGTTTAGAAGGAGAGTATATGGGTTTAAGAAGAAGAAAATTTAAGGAAAGGGATAGAAATGTATATGTTTTGGCAGAAAGAAGGAAAGAAATTCAGAATTAGAGCTTCTATCATAGAAGAGGGGGAAAGAGGAAAAACATTTTAATACAAATAAGTTGGGTTAAGCAGAATGAAGAGTACATCAACAATGCAGTTATTTGCATTACAACACTATAGCAAAGTTCAAAATATTCCCAAACCGAAATTTGCTCAGCAGTTTTAAAGTTCCCAATGCAGTGGCTAAGAAGTAGAAGTGAAATGTATTAGGTATGGTTTACCCAATCTCTAAGGGTTTTTTAAGACACAGGTGCAAGTAGATCAAAGGACATATAGCTTTATGCCCCTCAAAGGTTATACATCTTTATCCCCCATCTTTATTTTGTTTTGGTGTATCTGTATATCTGCCCTTACGTCTTTCTGATAGGTACATGAGTAGTGAAAACCCATGTACAATATGTGGAAATGATGTCTTACTTGCATTAAGGCTTTGGGTGTTTGTCAGTGATGTTCACCATTGACTTTTCAACTGATTCAATGGTTATTAAGATGAATGGTGCAAGATGCAATGAGAGATGACCTTCAGCTGCCTTTGTGGGCAAAGGGACAGTTTAACTTAAGACCTATTTTACAGTAGTACCAGTTTGGCTTACATTAGCTGTCATACTAATAGAACAATGTATTTCTGATAACTTAATTCTAAACATGTTTAGACCACTGAGGTAATCTTGGAACGATAAGTAAGTTGGTTTTCATCAAATATCTCTTGAACATCTTGTGTATAGGGGAACTTCTGTAATTGAAATAGCTTGTTTATACCAGGCCAGAGAGATTTGTGTGGCTTGAGTAAGCACTTAGCACAGATGTGCTTCCAGTCATGACAGGCCCCTGTGGAGGGTAATTCAGACGTGTATATTAGACGTATGCTTGGAACCCCTTCTGTAGAGGCTTTGTCCTTTCTCTGACAGTTTGGAGCCTGGGAAGACTGCCTTCTGAGAGGCTGTGAGTTGGTTTCATGTAAGCCAGCTTTCATTCTAATGATCCACGGCAATAGAGGGGGGAGAATGGGAAGGAGAAGACATTGACCTTTTGAACATGTGAGGCTGTGGCAGGTGTGCATCTGTTGCAAGCATGCAAGACAGAATTTCATCTCTGTATAAATGTTTATTACTTGTCTCCAGGGCAAACCTTCTGTAGTTTTATCTGCTAATTTATGGCAGAGTTGTAACTTGGCTAGCATTTAAACTGTTATTTTTTGTAACTTCAGTTTGTATTCCTTCAGAATTCATTTGATCATTTGGTCCTCTGTTTTGCCACTTAGAACTAACCAGTGGTTTTGGTACCGTACACGATGTCCTTAATAACAAAATGTGGAAGATGCAGGTGTCAGTATTTTTACTGCAGTGATTTCTCCTTCCAAAAGGCCTCTGTCTCCATAGTGACTTGTGACGATGAGACAGAACTGAAGATCCAGCAGTAGGAACTACATGGAGGCTGAAGGATATGATGGCATTTTAGAAATCTTAACTAAGTTGGGTTTTGTATTGCTTTGAATACTAAGGCAGATGTTTTTTGTCTTTCTAGTAAAGCATAATAATTTGGAATTCAGTAGAACAGGAGGAAGAGCTGACTCAGTGTCAGATAACACTGTATCAGTCCTACTTTGGTGGATCTGTTCCTGTGATGTTTGTTTTCAGTACAAGTCTTTGTTTAGGCAACAAAAGCATCTAAGTTGTCCCTGGCTCTAGAAAAGAAACCTTCATTCTTCTTGAAGCCACTGATATACAGCTGTGGCTCATGAAACTGAGAATCAAAACCTTTGAGATCTGTTGTCACTAGAATTTGGGTTCTTCAAAGACTTAATGACTTTTAGTAAGACTGACTGAATTGGAATCTGTGGAAAGCCTACTAGCTATTAATATACATATGGAATGGTGCTAATAGTGGGGAAGGTAAATTGGCTTCACCTGACCTCAGGAAGTTGGTTTCCATTGCTTTCAACTCTGCTAGAATAGCTGCTAGCTCAAATCACAGACAAGCATAAGAGGATCCTGGATACATCATCTGTTCTTTCACTTCCATACTAAGTAAGAAACCATCCTTAAATGGTACCGGCATTTACAGAGTTACCACCCCATCACTCTTTGTATGGATTGAAACTGGCATGCCATGCAGTGTTGCCTTTCCTCTTTGTTACTGCAACTTGTTTTGGCCAGAGCAGAAGCCGAAGCATCACATAGATGGAAACCTCTATCAAAAAGTATGGGAAGTATAACAATGAAAATTAGGAAATTTTTCACAAGAGTCTGATAGGAAAATATCTTGATGGTTCTTGTAGGCCACCAAAGATATTCTTGAAGAATATGGAGGAAGCTCAGTAAACATTTTCATTTCAAAGAAAAAGGACTATCTCATCTTAACCTACATAAGAGGAGGCCTAGTATTTATTTTCTGCCTTTATATCTCAGCTCTCTAATGTGCCTTGATTGACTGTTGTCTTTCAGCACTTGCAGTCTGCCTGGCTCTCAAGGGATAAAACAGTGGGGTCAAATCAAGGGTCAGTAATGACTCTTGAAAATCCATGTGGTAGTAAAGTTCTTAATACACTCTTAGTGGTTGGAATTACACAGCTAAATCATATGTCTCTGTATATGGATGACTGCCTGATCTAAGGAAGGGCTTGTGAAGAGATACTAAGGCAGATTTGATCATATTCATTCTACATTGGGACACATGGAGTATTGAAGAGCTGTCTTGCTGGACAGAATTTCTGTGAGCTGTAATAATTTTTCATTGTCAAATGCTTATTTTCCAGAGGACAAGTTCCAAGTCTTTCAGGATTATATGAAAACATGTGTGAGGACTAATGGATTATTACTCGTGTAAGGACACGCATGCATGGTGCACTTCACCGAAGGTTGCTGACCATTTTAAGGTTACTTTAAGCCACTGTGCTTTCCTTTGCACTTGGACAGTATGCCTAGAACATGGTGATTTCCTATATTAAGTTGTTTTGCTGCAGCATTTGGATGGTGAAAGCTGTCTAAATGTGCTTGTAATACCTGATTTGCTTCACCAGTCCCCTTTATACACTGCTGGTTCCTACCATGCTACTTAAGACTAGCTTTTAGCCTGTGCTACAGAGGAAAAAGAGGAGCAGTACTACATAGCAGATCTTCATTTACAATTTGGCTGGCTCTGTGCATGCGCACAGGAAGAGGTTTCTTGCATGGGCCTTGCTGAAACAGGGAAAGGCTGATCCACCCCTAACAAGCTGACACACATTCTTCATGTTCCTGCTGGTTTGGATCTTGTTCTTCCCTGGTTGCTTGCAGACTGGGTTCAGTGTCTTTGCTGCGGAACAGTCACTCTTTTGAGGGCTGGGAACGTGAAAGATTCTCTATTAAATTTTCTACCTATTTTAAACCTCTGTATCACTTGCAGATCTTTACAATCAGCAGACAAGATTGAGATTACTTCCTTGGTATATTAGCTGTTTTTTGGTGCAAGTGCTCTAAATCTGTGCCTGAACTTGTTTTGGTAGTGTAGTAGGTTCACCCTGGCTGGATTCCAGGCATCCACCAAAACCTCTCTGTCACTCTCCTCTGCACCTGCACAGGGGAGAGAAAATATCACAAAGGGTTCTTGAGTTTTGATAAGGACCGGGAGAGATCACTCATCAAATACCATTACAGGCAAAACCAGACTCGAATTAGAAATGTCAATTGAATTTATTAGTAAAAAAATCAGAGCAGGATAATGAGAAGTAAAAGAAGACCTTAAAAAAAACCCACCTTCCCTCTTTCCCAGCTCTATTTCCTCTCCCCACCAGTATAGAGAGAGAGGGAATGGGGATTATGGTCAGTTCATCACACATTGCTCCTGCTGCTGCTCAGAGAGAAGAGTCCTTCTACTGCTCCGATGTGGAGTCCCTCCCACAGGAGACAGTTCTCCAGGTACTTCTGCAGCATGAGTCCATCCCATAGGCAACAACTCCACAAACTGCTGCAACATGGGTTACTCTTCTTCACTCTTCCCTCACAGGGTGGAGTCCTTCAGGCACAGCCTGCTCCAGCATGGGGCCCCCATGCAGTCACAAGTCTTGCCAGGAAACCTTTCCACAGGTCTGCAGGTCTCTGACAGGAATCTGTTCCAGTATGACAGGGTCACAGCCTCCTCAGGCATCCACCTCCTCCATGTGGTACAGGTGGATCTCTACATCCATATGGTTGTCCACAGACTGCAGAGAAAGCTCAGCTCAGGTGCCTGGAGCACCTCCTCTCCTTCCTTCTGCACTGACATTGGTGTCTCCAAAGTTACTCCTCTCATATTCTCACTTTACTCTTCTCTTGATGCTATTGCATCTGCATGGGAACCATTTTTTTTTTTTAAATTCTTCTGAAATATGTTGTCACAAAGGTGTTACCATCACTTCCTACTGGCTCACCCTTGGCTAGTGGCACATCCATCTTAGAACCACCAGGGATTGGCTCTGCTGGACACAGGGAAAGCTTCTAGCATCTTCCACCCCTCCCACTACAACAACCTGGCCATGCAAACTCAATACAGTTAGGCCAGATGTTGATCATCAGCCACTGTTATCTCAGTCCTGAATTATTAAATCTGTTAAGAGAGGGAAAAGTACATTAACTCTGTAAGTGTAGAGAGCATGTGGCGTCTGTGTTTCACATATCTTGTTTGTTTTGCCATGGACTAATACAAGTACAGAAGTAGTACTTACAGAAGAGGGCTTGCACTAAACAAGATGTAATAACTGATTGTAGGTAAAACTCAGAAGCACATAAGACCATGTTGATTAGCATAAGCAAAATGCATTTGCAGTGTCCCAGCACCTTCTGTGTGTTCTCCATAAAAGATTTTTTTTTTTAAGGAGGTGACCAAAATGAATTAATATTTCACCTATTTGCAAGTTCTTCATTGAAATTCAGGCAAAAACAAGAGGGGAGAATCAAGGCTTATGGTTTGAAAATCAGACAGATGGGCGAGGGAGACTCCTGGCAGTTACAAGTCATACTGAATAACATGATAAAGAGAACTGAAACAGATGCTAGAAAGAGATACCATTCTTAAAATTAATTTTTAAAAATTTGGATTGCAAAATTAGTATCCTAGGCATTTATTACAAGGAAATAGAAAAGGAGCCAAGGATGTAACTAAGGAATCAAAGTCTTGAAATGAATCCATCTCTTTTGTTGTTCTTCTCTGTGGTCTTTTGTCATGGTAATTTTACTTACTACCCTGCATCTGACAAAAGAACAAGTTCTGGATAAAAAGATCTATGTAGGTACTAATTATTTAGTTAGAACTTATTGTAAATCAAGGTAATTAGATTTAAATAACCTCTTACCAGGAAGGTATGTACAAAGTATGTATTAGCTGTGATATATGATGCTCTGTCCTGCTATTGAGTTCATTCAGACAGAATATAATCTGTGAACAATAAATTTGTTCGTACCTTATTGTGATTATGCAGGGAAGCAAAAAAAACCCAAAATCCCCTAAACCCATATTTTCTTCTCTCAAAGTTTTACTTTAACTTTACAACATCACTGTACATCTCTAAATTACCACATTTAAATTTAAGATTACATTTTGTTACTCTGCCAGTTCTTTAGGCAGAATGGGTACAAGCTAGAAAAAGAAACACTATGTACGTTCTAGGAAGCTTTTCACTTTGCAATCAATGAGTGACTTGATAGCAATTTCTTTTAGTACTTCTTCATCTTCTAGAAAGAAGTAAAAAAGTTAGACTTATTTCAAGAAGAGGCCCAAAGGAAAGCACCTTCTGTACCTTGGTTTCTTGTGGTAGTTCTGTTGTGCACTGAGGTATTACTCTAAAAATGCATATGCTTTTGCCAAAATGAAGCGAACAGTAACTCTAGGTCTCAATCTCTTTTCTCTGTGATTAGACAAATGGAGCATTCGGTCATCTTAGCAATTTTGCAGAAGAAGCAAGGACCAGGAGCTTAACCATAGGTCTAATTTCCTCTCATCTTGAGTTGCCCCATGAAAATCTTTGAAGTAGTATTTTATGAAATTTGAAGCCTTGTAAAAGGGCAACTGATTTTTTTTTTTAATTTTCAAAGAACAGACAATTTCTTTATTATCGAACTAAAAGCAGTATTTTAACAGTGTGAATATGTGTTACTCATAATTCAGAAGGGTTCAAATAACACTTTGGGGGTTTATTTGGTGGGAACTCCCATTTTAATTATTAGAAGGAATGATACTCCCCCAGTCAAAAAACAAACAAACAAAAACCCCCAAAACAAAAACAAAACCCAAAACAAAAAAGCAAAACAAAACCAACAAACCCAACCCCCCAAACCTCCCCCCCCCCCCCCCACTGTGGTAGCTTGAGGCTGACATTTGAGTCTTTTCATGGACTGCTGAAAATGGTCCTGAAGATTATTTTCTGTAATTTTTGCAGCACATTCTTGCCTTTTATAGGTTTTGTTATCATCCATGATCGTTTGATTATGGAGATTATTGCGGGGGGGAGGGTTTGTTTGGTTGGGGTTTGGTTTGGTTTTTCTGCAACTGATGCATCCATAGAAGAAGATAAAAACATCTTCATGTTTTTTGAAAACTCTGTCTGTTGTGTCTGTAATGACATTAAAAACAGAGTAGCTGCATAATGATGGTGTGTGACTGGCTTGGTGATTTTTGATGTGAAGTCTTTGGAATTATAGTAATACAAATACTTTTTTCTTTGTGGTGCTTTGCAAAGTGGCTTAAAATCATTTCATGGGACTTATGGTTCCATTAGTTATGGAAGTTTAGTGCCCTTATATTCTGTTGCTTTATGTTGCATTGCTGGTGCAACTTGAGTGGTCACTTTGCACAAAGATAAAGAAAGAGGATAATGAGCTGCTGCTAAAGCAGAGTGGATGCTTGTGGGCTCTGGTTTACACTCAGTGGTGTAACAGTACAACTTTCCAGCTACAGAGGAGTGTGTCATGTATCACAGCATTCTTGGGTTCTGCATCAAGGTGTTTTTGAAGTTCTTGGCTACGGACTCCTTTGCTACTGAAACAGGGTAGAAAAAAGTAGTTTAATAATGATGAGGGAGGGAGTCTGTGGGGATCTATGTGCATTCTGGAATTAGGCATGTTATTACCACTCAAAACCACATTTTTTCAATAGTGATTTAAAAAAATTGTGCGTAGAGCTTCTACTCCTAACACATTTACATGAAGGGTATATTCAGCCTGTGTGTGTATCTGGATTTACAAAAAAAAAAGTCCTCTAAGCAGTTCAAGAAAAAGATGCTATTACTGGTTTGCTGAGAGAGGATTAATTAGGAAATGTCTTCCCTCATCTGGATTTCTAGAAGTTACAGTGGTTCACTTCCTCTTAGCAGAGCATTATAAGAATGTCACTAGGCACTATATTAAATAATTATGTTATTACGTATTTCTTCTCTGGGGCTTGATACTATGGTTAAATTTGAAGTTATTTGCTAGAGAACTCTTCAGTTGTCATATTGAAGGGATCAGTCTGGAATAACCTGTAATAGGGTATGGTATGTTTGAATAATGAAAAGCCAGGGAAAATATTGAAATTCGGGGATCTCCAGGAAAATCTTTTTTGCATAAATACTAGCTTTACTCTGCATACCTTTTATTCCTCCCCTCCCCCCCTTTTCTCCAGTACTGATACTCGAAAAAGTGGAAAATGGAGATCTGAGCAACAAGATGTTGAAGATCACGGATTTCGGCCTGGCCAGGGAATGGCACAAAACTACCAAAATGAGCGCAGCTGGGACCTATGCCTGGATGGCTCCCGAGGTCATCCGCTCCTCAATGTTCTCCAAAGGCAGCGATGTTTGGAGGTATTGGTTTGGCATTAAGTGGTTGGATACTAAAGAGTAACTACACCTGCCAGGAAGTCTCTTTTATGTGTAAGAATAATGAGTAATGGTGAACCAAATATTAAAATTCAAGTCTTAAGCTTTATCCATCAGCTTTCCATCTGTCAAGACTTATCTCAGACTTGTTATTGCTGTAGAAAGTAAGTGGTGGACCAGTTATTGCATGCCTCTAAATTTTTGTTGTTCTGTAAGTTTTCATTCAGATTATTTTGGGATTCATAATCCAAATTCCCTCTGCTTTTTCTAAACCAAACTTTTTGTGCTAATTTGGCTATTGACTGACATAATCAAAGGCCATAACACAATCTGAGAAGTACTGTATTATTTTTTACTGTTTTACATACAAGATAATTTTGAAATATTTTGTTTTGGTAGTAATCTGTCACTAATGTACTAGTCTACACAAACACACTGTACTTAATTGAATTCCCCTTGCTGTTTCAATCTGAATACTATGTTTTTTGCTTTCACAATAATTTTATTCATTATTCCCACCCTTCTAGTCTTTTCCATAGGATAATAGATTTCTTATCTGGGTCCATCTGAGTATGTAATTCATAAAAAGTGACTTGTGTGTATATATTGTCTTTTTCATTCATGCACTGGAATTTTTTGTGAATGAGCTAATTTGGTGGGGAGGAGCATAAGGGTTGGCTCCCCGTATACTTCCAGAAATTGAGTTTGAATACCACAGTAAAGTGGATTGGTAAATACAGAATTCAGTAAGTAGCTCCAGGGCAGTGACTTTTCTGGATGCTGGATGACTTAGAATTAGTACTGAACAGCCAAAACAGATGAAATTGAGAAAATTTTGTTCTTGAGAAAAAAAGTGTTGAAATGTCAGGATATTTGTCTTCATAGCAGTAAGATTCTGTTGCTGGCCACTAATTTTCTTCCACAAGTGTGTGCATGCTATAAAACCTTTCAGGATAAAGAAATAGCCCAGCTGGTAAACTTCTCTGGCTGTTATGGCAGCTATTTGGTGTGGGGATTTTAATTTTCCTTGTCCATATCTTCAGTTTTGCTGAATAGATAATGTATTGCCTTGTGATAAGTCTGTGAATTTGTATTTTGCACTCTGATAATGTGGAAAAAATTCTGACTTGGAAACTAAATGTGGTTGGTAGCCTGTAGCTAATCTGAGACAAACTGAGCAAGAACCAGGCTTTTATTTGCAGTGAAGTCTGGCAGAAATGAAAATCTTAAAGCTGTGCACCTTTTCTGTGCATGTGATGATGGTACTGGTTTGTACAGAGCTTGTCAACCTCAAACCTAAACTTGCTGTTCTGTGAAGCAGTGCCAGGAAGGGCCTTTAAGGATAACCTGAGAGAAAGGGAGAAGGGGAACAGTTTTCCTGTAATTGTAACTTTACTAATCCAGGCATGCTATGAACAGATCAGTAGATCTTCTGTACCAGTATGAATTCATTTAAAGAAAGGTAAGAATTATTCAATTGGTTGGTGATTTTTATGAAGGTAGCACTAGTGCCTCTATACCTGTGCAAAAATAGCAGTTTGGTCATTGATTCAAGCACTGTGAATCACTTAAGGACTGCAAATAACTGAAATTTTTGTTCATTTTTCAGAATACTTTATTTCTGTCTTTAAGATTCCTTCAGCACTTTCTCTTGTTATAGTTACCAGTCTTGCCTTGAAAAGAGGTTGAGTTCCTTACTCTCCCTTAAACAGAGAGTCATCACCATTAAGAGAATTTATATACTGTCTCTGAATAAGCCTTTTCTTTCTGGTGGCTAAAACCTCTATTCATAGTTAAATAAGCTGAAAAGAACATGTATGCAGAGGACAAATGGCTACCAGTACAATCACTACTAGTCTTGTCAATGATTGTAAGCCCTAGATTTTACAAAAGCAGTCATGGACTTGTGTAATAAATCCTGTCCCCACCCAAGGATGCAACCTGAAATTCTTAACAGGATGAACTTTTTTATCCTATTAGATTTGCCCCTCCTCTTGTCCAGTTCAACCACTTGGTTAATCACTGGAGTCACAGGGTGTTTTTTTTGCCGAACAACCTTTCAGTCAGTCTATGCAGCATCAAGAGAATTGTCTGTAATGTTCACAAACCCTTTTATTTCAACACCTTTTCTTTAAAGCTTATTAGAATAATACTGCTGGCTGAACTGTTAGCCAGCCTTTGAACACAAATCTTGTTCTACTTGTGTTCTTGCTACACAAACCCAAACCTTCTTCACAGAGGTGAAGATGCATGCTAGGACTGAAATTTCCTGAGTCAGTCTTATCATAACTGACTGCTTCATCTTTTCAAAACATGTTTCAAGCTCCATTTAAAAAGCTCCATCTGTTTACTCTAGAGTAGAGTTGGCAAGGAACTCAAAAACAGTGAAGAATGGCCACACATGGTATTTATCACCAGTCTGGGCCACTGTTGAAGCTTGTTCATAGTACCAGTACTTAGTAAATCTTGCTAGTGAATACTTGTTGCTGTGAATTTTGTTGTGCTGTACCCACAGGTTCTAGATATACAGTAGAAGCCTTGTGCTTATATTGCACAGAGGAGAATGAAACCATAGTTTTAGTTAAATAAGTCCTTTCCTGTAAATCTGTTATATGTTTGCATTACAGGAGTAAAGTTGAAGCATAGATATTGCAGCTCATCCAGTACTGTACTCTAATGTTAGTGGGCGTATAAATAAAATTTTCCTGTCATTTGGCTGTTTAAATATATTTCTTGTTTGCTGCACACTTTGTTTTTCACTTGTGCTGCTTAAAAGACAGTCATTTTGTCAGTAGCATTGGTATGTGGAATATAAAGGCACCATACAACCTTCATCTGAGTTCTCTATGTTCTTCAATTTAGATGTTTTTAAGCCATATCTGTTCTGAGATCAGTGAAATAACTGGGAATTTAATTTCCATTTAGGAATGGACTACCAGCCTTAGCTAAAACCATCAGATTAACAGATCAGGGAGTTTCAGGCATTCAGTGCTGGGTGTAGAAACTTCAGTCATTAGAATATTTTGTTTTAATCAAGAGTTGTTCAAGCAGTTCCATCCACAACTGACCACTTGTAGGCTTCTGCAGTTTTCTGTGTGTAATGAGGCACTGGCAACACTTCAGTACCAGTCAGATGAGTGCTGACTAGCAATAATAGGAGAAACTCATCTGGGAGAAGCCCATGATGCTGATTGTTGTGAAATGGGCAGGAAGGGTCATCTCTGGAATTGCCAGTTCATTAACATACAAAATGCCAGCTGTTAATAGCCATAAAAATGTAATGAAGTTTGGGGGTTTTTTCTTAAAAAAAGTAATGTTCTAGTTTCTTTTGGAACTGGGATCTCTTTGTTGGGCTGATAATTCATTCCTCATGGAAAGCGTTGAACCTTGGGAAAATGGATAAGAGAAGCTTATGGTAGAAATGCCATGGAACGGTACCAGTGAGAAAAAATCACTTGTTTTTTAAAAGTTCACAGACTAACAAGGGAGGTGGCAAAATCACATGTGAAATCCTGCAGACCTCCAGCCTCCCTTGCCCTGAAAATCCAGCGAGTAGGATTGAACCTGATGTTAAATGGCTTAAGGGATTACTGGATCACTGAAAGATGGTTAATTATTCACACAAGTGTCAGTTGGCTTGGATGCATGGGTTGTGTCACATGGTTCATTTCATAATTAAAGTCCAAAAATTACTACTAGGTGCTGGAAAAATAAATGAGCTTGATCCCTTCTTCTTTCTCCCCACTGGGAGTGAGTAGAGGCCCTTGTTTCTTTCTTTCTATGGCTTTTTGTGTAAGTCTTCTGATCTGGCTTTTTTCTTTGTACTTCCCAATCTTCTGCTTGGGAGTTAATAGGAAAACACTTTGTTCAGCACCTCTCTTGGTGTTTATTCACTTGGGATTATTGTTCAAGTGCCACAAAACAGTATTCCCCAGTTCTGTGGAAGCAGTATTCTCAGCAGTGAAGTGCTAGTAGCATTGAGTTTTGTCAGAAGCAAAGTGATCTTTTCTGCAATATGCACTTCTAGTGTCAAAGTAGAAGAAGCACCAATCTGTCTATTCCTTTTTCCACCCTGCAGAAGAAGTTGTTTTTAGCACATCAGTAGTACTTATCTAATACTGGTGTTAAAGTAATAATACATCTCTTTGGTAGATTTTACTACCTTTAACTATCAACATTCATATCCAAACTGAAAAGTAACATGGATGATCAATGAGATTTAGACAGTCCAAATACACATTCAGTTCAGTTTTCATTTTCTTTGACTGTTTTACAAATCCTAGAAGGCCAAAAAGAAAATGGGAACTCCTTAGACTCTAGGGTTTGTTTTTTTTTTTCAGATAATGCTCTTGAGACAGTAAGAAATAATAAATTATATCAAGAGTGTGAATTACGTAAGAAAAAAGCAAAAGATCATGTAGATCAAAAAATATCGTATTCTGCTTAGTAAAGTAAAATAGCTGTGTTAGCAGCAAAGGTTGAATCTTTAGTGACTAAAATCCTTTCTCTAAGTAGGAAAAGTACTGTTACAGTGTCCAACTAAAGTAACAGCAGTTACAGGGAATGTTAAAGGTGTGATGGGGTAGAAGAGAGATCGCAAGAGTTTGTGATAATGTACTCCCAAATGGATATATTTTAGCTTCAGACTCTTTCATGGAGCAGCTATTTAAGGAGCTTGTAGGAAGAGAAACAATTTTTCATTTGGTTTTCAGGTGTGCTTAGGAGGCCTTCAAGGTTGTACAGTATGACACGGTCCAAATATACGTATACTTAGATTTTATAACTTTACAAGCCAAATTAAGAAAAATTAGTCCATTACAGTGTTTAGTCTCAAGGGTAATGACAACATTGGGAAATTTGTGTAAAAACAACAAAAAGGGATCACGCAATGTGGATATCTGTTAAAGCTCTGAGTGAATGTATGGGAAATCCTTTAGAAGAATGAAGAAGACAGTGGAGAAGCACAGTCTGTATCCAAATGAGGAAAATTATGCTTTGACTTGAGCTCTGTCAAGTTGAACGTAAAACAAAGAAGATAAAAGGATTTTGAGGAGAGTCTTCTTAAAGCGTAAAACCAAATCCCTTGCTTTCAAATGCAGCACAGTTTGAAACGCTGTAGGAGAACATAACAGCCCAGAGGTGAGCAAAATATGGGAGTGCAGAGAAGATAAGGCTATGCCAGAAAAAAACTTTGGTGACTTGTGTCTGCCAGAATAGAGCAAAGAAGCATTTTAAGCTGAAAATTTATCTTTAAGGGAGTCAAGCCTGGAGGACATATCTTACTGCAGTAAATTCACAGAGGTGTTAAAACTGCCCGATAAAATCCACAGTAACAATTCCTGAGATTTACAGTACAGCCCAAAATTTCTACAAGAACATGAGGGTCAGCTGAGTTAATAACTGTGCTGTGTCATCTGTTGCTTGAAACTGGTGTAGCACCAGGGAAATGGAAGGCAGCAGACGTGGTGGCAAGTCTTAAAAGAGCTTCCTGAGTATTAGCATAGTATGATCTTAAGTTCTTCTCAATGGTAGAAATAGCACTAAAGAGCAGGGAGCTGGTGCACATGTGAGCATATCTGGGGAAGAGTCAGTTTTTGTAGAAGAAAATGTAATACCTTGTGAAAAGTGAAAATGCTTGAAGGAGATACTGAATATGTGGATAAGTGGGAAATTGCTTATACTATATTTGGATTCATAAAGACTTTAGGCAAAATCCTTCATCATAAACTTTTAAATAAAGTAAATTGATGTGGGAAAAGAGAGCAAGTCTTTTCCCCAACATTTAATAAATTCTTAATTACTGAAGGAATAAATCAGTTTTCTTGGTGGGGAATTCTGTGTTCAACACAATCACAAGTGATTTGAAAAAAACGACAAATGATTAGGTAGCATGGTTGATGATCTCAAGTTATTCAGGATAGGAAAAATTAATTTACTGCAGAGAGATGAGGAAAAGTTTTACTATAATGAATGATAAAATAGATGGTATAATATAGTAATAAATCATAGAAAAGTATTATATAATAAATACAAAGTAGTACCCATGGGAGAATTTCATATGTGCAATTTATGGGCTGTAAATTTTGCAGCTGTGATTCAGTAAAAACACATTGAAACTACTATGGATAACTTAGCTCATTTTCTAAAGAGTGAGAAAGGCAACTGGCAAATGAAAATTTAATAGGAAAGAAAGAAAACAAGCAATACCATTAGTGCCTCTCCCCATATCTTTAAAACTTTGGGATTTTGCTCATTTCAACAGAAGATGTCAAGGTCACTGAAAGATATGAAATGGCTTCTGTTCAGGATAGTAACTAGATTAGGATTTAGCTAGATTAGGATTTGGGGGTCTGGAAAGATGATGATTTATGCAGGATGAATGGGAGCCTGTGAAATCATGAACAGCATGGAAGGAGCTAATAGGGAACATATGTTTACTCTTTCTTGTATTGAAAGAACTACAGGGAAGCCAATGAAATTACCAAGTGACAAGCTCAAAACTCATACACAGAAGTGGTTTTTGGCAATACATTAAATTTTTGGAGTTCACTACCACAGAATATAATGGATGGTAAACGGGTTCAGAAGAGAGTAAGGGATCAGGGGAAGAAAAAAATGTCAGGTTGTCAAGTATAAACAAGCAGTTTCTGTTTCAGGTTTCCTAGAAGCAGAAAAAAATATTCTGAGGTTATGTTTTTCATCATATATTTTAGGGGAGAACAGTCCTGGAACTATTTCCATAACTTCATAGGTAGTATTTTGTAGAACATCTTAAGATAACAACCTAGTTCTGAAGAGGTATTTTTTTTTACTTACTTTTAGATATCACAAGCCACCAAACAAGTCGTCTTCATATTTTTTGGCATTCTAAGAGATTCCAGTTTGAAGCTCAATTAGAAGATTTATGGCTTTCTGATTGTTCCCAGTTTCAGCGAGAGGATTATTTTTGCCTAAAAGGTGGAAATGTAATCTTATTTCAGACTTAGTAAAAAAGCAAATTAAATAGGGCAGATCACCAGCTTGGCATTCATGATAAGCATGTCTTGCAAACTTAAATTTCTTTAGTGTACCAAACTCCCGGGTTCATGTACCTTGTTGCTTAACAAAGACTGTGTTAAAGTCAAACACCTCTTCTCTTTTTTGTTTCCTTCCCAATAGTTATGGTGTGCTGCTTTGGGAACTGCTAACAGGAGAAGTACCATTCCGAGGAATTGATGGTCTTGCAGTAGCATATGGTGTTGCTATGAATAAGCTTGCCCTTCCAATCCCTTCCACTTGTCCTGAGCCTTTTGCCAAACTCATGGAAGGTAAGCCAGCTATGGTATGAGTGTGGTTTGTGCTGTTTCTAGAGTGCTGTTGAGCATGGCCTTTTTGTGTTGGTTTTGTTACCTAGGAGCACAGATTTCTCCAGTGGCTTTATTCAGTGGTGCAGGTTATTGTGGGAGCCAGACTTGGCTGTTAGTGTGCTGTGACAGTCAGTCTACTACCCAGAATAATGAATGAGGGTTTTTTTATCAACTGGCTTTATAGGAAAAGGGGGGTTATTGTGGTTGTCTAGTAGTAGAGAACTCACCAACACCAAAACTTCACATATTTTGGTCTTGTTTGAAGTCTTAATTAGTTTTAAAATTCATAGCTCAAACATCTTGCTAGTAGTGTCAGATTGGTTTGACATGAAACTTTATCCTACTGATATTTCAGGGAGAGGGTTTAAATGTGGCTTTCACACTCCAAAACAACCCATATTTTCAGTCAGAATGATGTGATTTTCTGCTTTGTCTGTGGAGGTAGTTCATGCCCAAGGTGGGCTACAGAGAGGTGGAAGAAATACAGGACTTAGTCATCAGAGCTGCTGTAGTTGCTAAAAAGGATTTTGTGAGGTAGTTTTCAGATGTACTTATGTGACCTGGTCTGCTGGCCTTTGAAACTACTTTCATGTCTCCTGAGTTTCAGTTGTTCCTCTGTCCCTTTTCCCCTCCTCCTCTGCTGCCCTCTCTCTCTTCCTTATCTTCAGTATTTTTGTTTATGTCCCTATTCCTGAGGATTTCTTGATGTTTATTTGTAATAAACATTTTTATACCTATCTGGCAGAAAGGAAAACAAGATAAAGAGAAATCAAACTTGGTTTATAGTCTTGGTGAGCAAAGAATGAATCTCAACATAGAACTGATACTCTGTGGCCTCTGGTGCTTTTAGCCTCAGGAAAGCAATATGAATCATGAAGAAAATGTTTCTGATGGATTTTTTTTTTCCTGCTTTTGGAATACTTTTGTGTTCTTCTGGTCTTTTCTTTAGGTTACAGGCTTCAGTTAATTTAAAGTAAAAATTTCACCTATATTCTGCTAGAAAAGAGCTATCCTATTGGATAGTAAACAATAGAGTTGCAGGTAGAGGAGCTTGGAGGCAGTGTAAAGTGAGAAACTGTTTGAAAGAGTTGATAAAACTACCAGCTCAGTGTTGTGCCAGGTAGTTTATTCTGACATGCCTTCCCAGATTTCCTAACTATGTGTGAGGATTTAAAAATAATGCCCCCTCTATTGGGCGGGTTAGGTAGAGGCACATGGCCAGTGCCTGAACTCAGCAGCACAGGGGGAAGCGCCCACGTGGCTTTGCAACACTTGGCTTCTCCCTGTGCAGGGCGAAGACCAGAACAAAAGAACCCAATTACTTTCTGCCCCTTCACCAAAGCCGTTTTTCAAACGGGCTGTTTCCCATCTCGGGTGAACTCTTCTTCCTCTAATGCCGCTTTTACTTTTGAATTATCTGCCATGGTGGTCTTCACTGAGCCAACAAAGCTGAACTTTTGCTCTTCGCAGAAAAGAGTTATATGTTACAACTGTCCTCATTAGTGCAAATAATGGCTGATCTAGGCCTGGGAAAATAAAAGCCACGGGCCACCTGCTAGTTATCCTGTTCACTCATTCATGCATTTGGCTGGCTGCAGCATTTTGTTTTGCTTTGGGTCACGTTTGCTTTGCCACGCTTAAAACCTGAGGTAAAGAGACAGGGATTATGGCGCTGACAGTCCAGCTGTAACACCCATTGCTACTAATTGGCCAGCAGCAGGGGATCATCAGAGCACTCTTTAACATCCTCAGTTTTCTGTTTTGATAAAAGAAGCAAATTAAAAGCCATAAACACAAATGCGTTCCAGCGTAGAACCTGTTGATACCCACAGTTTTGAAAGTAGAACTCCCAAATGCAAAATCTCAGTAACACTAAAATCAAAGGGAAGAACCAAGCCTTGGCTGTTGCAAAGTTTTGTGAAGTGATTTTTATTTTTAATTACAGCTGCCCTTTGGCCTACTTCAGTCCACAAAACTGATGAATTAATGTATTTTAGGACATCACCTAATATTTTTAAGCATGTTCCCTTTTTTCTGACTTTAAGGTCTAGAAAACTTTAAGAACATTTCTATAACTCTTGCCTTGTGCTGCAGTAATGTGTGTTTTAAGTCCAGTGACCATGTGGAGCAATGCTGCATGATGAAAGAGACCCAATGCTGCATGATAAAAGAGACCCACATGTTAATTCCTTCCATTCATGCAGAAAAACATGAATACAAATATGTGTGAATGTGAAGTTTTTCTGTTCGGTTGCTCTGGAATTTCAGCATACAGGCATCTAGCAGTGCTAAAGAGAATAAGGACACTTGCTGAAGAAGAACCTGTCTAAGTGCTGGTACAGGACAACATAGAATGAGGAAGTGATTTTTTCTCCCAGAGTAGAAGTGAGGGGGAAGGAAGAGAGAGGATGGAATGAGTGCGAATTTCCTATTCAAAAGTGTTGTTAAATCAATTATTTTGATGTAATGGTTTGAGGGATTGTTTGTAGCTTGAGGGGTACTTCATACTATTTTCTGTTTCTCTTTTCTGTGTTCAATTTCCATCACTGTGTAAAACATTGCCTTTTGTACTGTTGCTCATTGGGTTCCCTTATGTGGTAGGATACCTACTTTCAGTTCTGTGTTTTTAGAGCTTTGTAATTGGCTGAATAATTGCATTAGATTGTAAATGAAAAAAAACTTGTTTATTTGTAGTTTCTCTTAAAAGCAAAAGAAGAATGTCTGTTTAATTTTCTCTCAAATAATAAAAAAAGACCTGCAAAAATCGGAGAACTCCAGATGCACAATTTGATATCATTATTTACTCAAATCTCCTATTTTCACACAAATTATGCCCAGTTTGCTTCGCAGGAGAGGTTTTCCATTCTGAGAAAAGATTCATAATGACTCAGCTTAGTATTAGAGTTTGGCATCAGGAAAAACCCTGATGGATATCCTCCTGCAGTATGGCTGTTAACTCTGCAGTGTAACTATTATAAAATAAGTATTTGCAAAAGCCTTGTTTATTATTTCTGCTCTGTGAACACATACATGCATCTTCAAGCAAAATATTTAAGGAAATTGTTATTTTTTTAAAATGCTTTAAGGTGTAAATAACCTTTTGTAAAATTAATACATCTGTATTTTACTTGACATATTATTACAATAGATCCTAGAGACCTAGGTAGGTAAGTAATTCAAGATTTTAAGTGATGTCGGATATTGTACAAATGTGAAAGCATTAATTCCATGCTTGATAATAGTCAGTACTAGTGGGCAGTGGGAAAGCTGGGGTAACACAGGTAGTGTGTATGCCACTCTTAGCCACTGGGGATCAGTAAAGTACTACCTGTCCTCCCAGACCTCCATGCTTAGGGATGCTTCACAGTTGTTTGTCTTTATTCTATTCTAGATTGCTGGAACCCTGACCCACACTCACGACCTTCCTTTGCCACTATCCTAGACCATCTTACTGCCATAGAAGAGTCTGGTTTTTTTGAAATGCCCAAAGATTCCTTCCACTCCCTGCAGGAAGACTGGAAACAAGAGATCCAAGAGATGTTTGATCAGCTCAGAGCCAAAGAAAAGGTAAGTAAAGAGCAGTGCTCCCTGCTTGTGCTCTCTGGGTTGTAATTTCTCCATTTCATAGTTCAAATGGGGATTGCTGTTTCGTGCATCCCAGAGCTAATTTTATCTGTGCTTTACTGGAGCTTGTATTAAGTCCCTGAATCAATGGCAGGTTATGATGCACACAAGGGTAGAGTCATGAGAAAAATAAATATCCACATCCTGAGCTGCTACGCTTTCTAATATTGTAGTGAGCTTCTATTATACTCTGTGCAAATTGCTGTGATGAGTTGATTGTTTATTGTATTTGATAACTGTTTCACTATTAGCATCTTAATTGAGAAATTCAATGAAAACTGTTAACAGGAGATATAGGAGCAGTAGTTTCAGCATATATATGCTCTAGTTAACATTGTAGCTTTGGTTCTACTGGGTTTGTGTTTTCAAGATTTTGAGCACAACCAAAATGCATAAACATGAGTGCTACCAGGGGAAGGGCCCAGTAACTGCTATAACTGAAATCCTTCTGGGCAAATAGCAGGAAACAAAAATGTTAGCAGGAATAACAGGAATGGTGACCGTCAGCCTCAATGGGAAGATGTGAAATAGCTGAAGTTTTCTTCAAGCATGCTTGCAGAAAGCACAGCTTGCTGCTTCGAATTTAAGATCTTTACAGAGACTGTCTTTAGTTGTTGGTAAGAAAAACTGCAGCAGAACCAAAATCACTAGTGTTATAATATATTTGTAAGTTCACAGTCTCTTGCCTGAAAATAAACTCATAATATCAGCTGTTTTGATTTGGGCTCAGAGGTTGGGTTTAGGAGGCAGAGAGAAGGAAAAGAAGATTTTGGGTTAGTAGAAAGAAGTCATCTTCTACAAGAATACTTAAAACATTTTTATTCACCTATTTTGGTAGCTTTTGGAAAAAATAAATTAGCTGATAGGCATTTCCTTGCTACTGTTGTCCTATGGCATAACTGTGTTGGAACAGTTTTTGAAAACCGGAAACTTCAACAGACAAACAGTTAAACAGTACTAACTATGCTGCCCTCAGGCTGAGTACTGTATTCCTCTTTAGCAATGGGGAAATATTTTTATATGCTGTTCACTTACTGAGTAAAATGTATCAAAGCTCCCTGGTGATGAGCCAGGTAATAATGCCATTATTAGAAACATCTAAACTAAAATCTATCTGATGATCTGTCTGACGTTTAACTTGAATTTTTCAGTTTTTGCCTTCTGCGCTGGAATTGGCCATCTGGAGAGAATTATTTTAAGTGCTGAATTCTTTTGTCCTTGTGGTGAGAGGAGAAAAGCACAGTGGGATTTTGGGATTTCAAGGGCAGTTTCAGTTAATTCGTTTTGTCAGCAAGGGATAGATTGAAAGGTTTGCCTTATGTGCCTTTGCCAGGTCCAGGTTGAGATGGCTTTTTAATATCTTCAGGGAGGAAGACTCCACAACCTCTATAGGCAACCTGTGCTAGTGCTCAGTAATGCAGTAAAAAAGTGTTCAGAGAGTGTCCCCTGTGTTTCAGTGTTTGCCTGTTGCCTATTGTTCTGTCACTAGGCACTGCTGAAGAGAGCCTGGCTTTATCTTTTTTCCACCCTTCCCTCAGGTTTTTATATACACTGGTAAGATCCCCCTTCACTCCACCCAAGCCTTCTCTGTGCTAGGATGAACAGTCCCATCTCTCTCAGCCCTTTCTCATAGGTGAGATGTTCCAGTCTCTTAATCACCTTCATGGCCCTTCATTGGGCTCTCTCTGGTATGTCCATGTCTGTCTTGTACTGGAGACCCTTGAATTTGACACAGGATTTCAGGTGTGGCCTCACAAGTGGTTATGTCTGAATTTGAATTCTGGTTCGAGGGGCCTTGAATAGCAAGCATTGAAGTTCTTGAGGATTGTTTTTGGCTCTCAGCTGAGCCTTGAACCAGTGGTTTTTGTGGTTCTGTGAGCCCAAGCCATTGAAGCTGTGTCTTCAGAACCTGTCATGTTAGTCTTAACCCACGAGTTGCAAGGTCACCTTTTGTTTCTGCTTTCTTATCTCCCTGCAGGAGCTGCGCACATGGGAAGAAGAGCTGACTCGTGCTGCTGTTGAACAAAAAAACCATGAGGAGCTGCTACGAAGGCGGGAACAGGAACTGGCAGAACGTGAGATTGACATCCTGGAAAGGGAGCTCAACATCATCATCCACCAGCTGTGTCAGGAGAAGCCTCGGGTCAAGAAACGCATGGGGAAGTTCAAGAGGAGCCGGCTCAAGTTAAAGGATGGCAATCATATCAGCTTGCCTTCAGGTTGGTGATGTGTTAGGTTGTGCCAGGTGAAATGGGAGCAACCTGTAAGTTTGATAGTTCCTTATTACTGACCCTTATGTATTAGAAAGGATTGATGTACTTTGGGAGAAACATTCCTCTTTGGGATCAATAAACTACATTTATTGCTCTTGTGGCTAGCATTGCCCAAAGTTCCAAGAAGAAGACTAGAAGTAAACTTGAAATGTTACATGTTTGTTAGCCATTGGCTGTATATGGCTTATTATAAAAACGTGGTGTTGCAGTTTAACGTGTTGGTACTCAAAAAAATCTGCTTTTTAAAGGATATGCAGAGAAGATGATGGAGGTTCATGCTCGGAGAATATTTTACGTAATGCTGCAAGAGAAACTATAATCTACTGGATTTTTTTAGTGTAGGAATCTAAAAATTACCAAAAATACATTGGTAGCTGTGTAGCTGTGAGACTAAAGCCCTGGATTGCTAGTGCATGTGTCAACTCCTATTGACACGAAAATGACTTCTGGAAGAAAAATTAAATAGTAATAAGGTGTTGGCAAAGTCACTCTTAAGAGTGAAGATGGTGATGTTCAGAAATACCAAATCCTTAGCATTTCTACTGCAGATTCTCTATGGAGATTTAAATTTGTCAAAAAACCAAAAGTGTGGGGTTTCTAAATCACCTAGTGCTCATTGTTACATCAGGAATGGTGACTTGCACTATATTCTTTGTTTTCTGGGAGATATTGGCTGTTCAGAAGAGAAATTATGATAAAATGTGTAGGTTACGTCTGCGTTTCTTTAGGTCTACAAACACCTATTTTTGGTGGTGTTTAAGAAACTGAGAGGTAAGGTACAAGGATTTATATAGGGATATAATTTGGCATGCCGTTCAACACAAGGTCTGTGTGTGGGTTTCACACATACACTAACAAGATACATTTTCAGGGCTGTGAATGCACATCTTTGTTCTGAGTTCTCAGTGTCTACAATGGGCAAATAGCAATTAGCTATAAACTTGATTTCTACATAGGTCCTGTAAGCTGTGCTCTTTGGAAGTTACCATAAATTATTATTTCTTTTTTTCTTACATTAAAAAAGGTGAATTTTAACTGTGTCTTTCTGCCTTTTTTTTTTTTTTTCTTTTGCTAAACAGATTTTCAGCATAAATTCACTGTGCAGGCTTCTCCAACAATGGACAAAAGGAAAAGCTTGATCAGTAGCTGCTCCAGCCCTCCTGCAAGTCCTACCATTATTCCCAGACTCAGGGCCATACAGTGTAAGGAGCTCAATGTAGTATTGAATTTGGGAAATGTGCAGTCTGTCAGCGTGGTAAGATGCCAAGATTCCATATCTAGGAATATAGCCCATAACAGGGCTGTTAAAGAAAGTACCTAAAATGTTTGCCTTGTGCCTTGCATGTATGCATTTAGAGAGAAAAATGGGGTGTCTTGGTGATGCAGGGAGTGTCACCTCCTTTGGGGCTAAAGTCATGCTTACCCAAGTTCTTGAAATACTGCTGTTTCTATAGAAAATATATTCCTTAGGTGTACAAGTTAATTTAAAAAAATACTAATTTGCAGAGTAGATCTGTAAACATTGCTGTAGAGCATTAAGTTACTGTTTTAAGGAAATAAGTACAAGGGCACTTGTCATGCAAATAGTGTTCTCATAATATCACAGAATTAGGCAGACATGCATGTCTTAGAATTATGAAAGTTGTGTCAACTAATGTATAGTGGTTTTATTGGATATCATAGCACTCGTGTGTTTGGTTTCAAACTGATAGTTCTATAGAGAAACTGGTGATGGAATGAAGCTGGAGAGGCTACCTATGCTTAAAAGGATTAGGTAATGTTTAAATTGGCGTTTGCTTGTTAGATTTGTGTTGATAAATGGTCAGAATGATAGGAAAATCACTTTTGTTACTATTCCTGTTCTGGCCCATGTTTTATTCTTTATGTTGCCATGGAACCAATTCTTTTAATTTGTGTATCTGTTTTTCCTTCCCATTTTTCCCTGTTCTTTCCCCTTGTGAAGTGACACCTGCTGAAAGCAGTAAAACATGGGGACGAAGCTCAGTCCTTCCAAAGGAGGAAGGAGAGGAAGAAGAGAAGAGAGGCCAGAAGAAAAAGGGACGCACCTGGGGACCAAGCTCACTTTGTCACAAGGAGCTAGGTGCAGGAGAAGAGGGGTAAGAGAGGGCCTGGAAGAAGACTCTTTTCCAAGTTCTAAAAATGGTCATGAGCTGGCTGGCTCACAGGAGATTTGCCTATCCACTTGCAAACACCTTTCTGCTTCCAAACCTCTTTCCTGTACCAGAGATGTTAGAGATTCAGAACAGTTTACAAAATTGCATTCAGTTAATTTGCTAGCAACTGATGTTTCACTGTCTGCTATTAAGTTGTTAGGTGTATTTGAGAATAGCATTGTGAGGATTGCAGTGACCTATAATTAACATCAAGTAAAGGCACTCATGAAAATATGATACAGTGATTATTCGCACTTCTCTATTTATCTTTGAACATAAAGAATGTGCACAGCAGCAGAAGGGTTTTGTGCTGAATTGCAGAGACTGGATGAAGCCTTATGTTGGACTAGTTCTGTGGCAATTCAGTTGTGATCTTACAGTGTATTCTCAAGGATATACTGTGAAGTTTTAATTGTCTTTAAACTTGGCATTGATTAGTCATAAACTTATTATGGAATTGGTGATGGTCACCCTGCTTTTCACACAGGTTGCTAATTTTATGGAAGGTGATAGTGAATGTGACTTAAAATCCTTTAGCAGTTAGCTCTTAAAATCTTGCAAGCTAAATAAGAGTGAGCCTGGCAACAGACATTTTTTTATTCGCTTCAGTATTGTATTAATGTCTTAACATTATTACAGAACGGTATTGAGACAGCAGACATGCTGTCTTACAGTAGTAGGGAAGTTTTTTGCAATTTTCTGAGCAGATAAACCTTGTCATCTTACCATTCCTAAAAAGAGGTGCCTTTGACTTCCCTGTAGATAAAAGCTACAGAAAAGTGACTCAGTCATAATACAACAAGGTAAGTAACAACCTTCTGCTTAGTTGGTCTAAATAGATTACAGGTAAGAAGTCTTTAGGTTCCTGAGTTGTTATGTTGGTGATTGAAATATAGTTTTAGTGCTAGTGCTTTCAAATCATTCTCTTTCCTTAAGGCAATAGCAGACAATACTGCTCTAGTAGTAACATTCTCCAAGTCAGCATGTTTTGAATTGTTTTCAAATGCACCTCACTGTCTGATTAAAATGATGTGCAGCATCATTTCTGGACAGGTCTTTGAGGTCTTCCTGTAATTTGCTGGGAAAAGAGAAGGAGCAAAAAATAAAAGGGAAGGATGAAAATTTTATAACCTTAAGGCAAATGTAGCAGGCCTTGAAATTATTCTGGTAGCAATTTATCTTCCTGTTCAGATTAAGTTGCACTTTGACAGTAACAGCAAACCTTCAGTCTGTTCTTTGCAAGGGAAGATTGCTCCGAGAAGTCAAAAGGAAGCAAAATAAGTTGAGTATGTGCTTTCCCAGTGCTGTGGAAATCTCACCTTCCTCAGTAGTTCTCTACCCATATTGTAAGAGCTTTGACATTCAGCTTTGGAGGTGTTCACACTGCTAACAAGGTTCATTTTCACTCACCAGCTTTCCCTTTATATGCATCTCTGTTTATGGTATGTATCCTGGGTAGGCCTGTTGCACACTTGGGTAATTTAGATCCAACATACTTTATTTGGTGTGTTGTGTTACACAGCTGAGTATACTGTGGAGGGAGTAGATCAGAACAGACCCTCACACTGAATGGCATGTCTGTTAGAAAACCCTGTGATTGTTTGTCTTGACAGATAGGGTTCAGTGCTGTGCTGTCTCGATTCAAGATCGCAGCCAGGTACTGCATGTGCAATACTGCAGAATGGTTAATGAGGATGGGCTTGCAATGCAGTTGAGAACTGCACAGGATACTTTTAATGTAATGAATATACCACAGTCATCAACCAATTGTTCATGTGCTGGATCAAGTTTAGGTCCTGTGGCCTTACTACACTGCAGTATAGTTTAGTGACAAATACAGCATTTCTAATGGGTAGAAATCAGAGGGAAAACTTATACCAAGGCAAAAAAATAGCCCAGTATAACAAATTTTTGAAATCCTGGAATGGAAGCTGTCTTAGAAATGCAGAATAATTCTGGTGGAAAATAAGAATCATGAGAGGTAACTTTTATATATGGTTGTATTTCCATTTCTCTTTAAGGGAATGATGGTAGTGAATTACATGTCTTGCCAAAAGACAATTCAAGGTAGTAATGGAGCTGGAAGAGATCTTTGAGTTTTCTGTTCTTTCAATAACAAGTCGATTATTTTGTGTGTCCAGTTGAGATCATTCAGACTATCTGCAGATCTTTTTATTCCTTCCTTGTAATTTCTGCCTATCTTAAGTGTATGGCTTTTCACCAACACTATGATGTTTCATGTTGGAGTTTGTGGAGAAAGGCACCAGAAATTTTCCAGTTCAGACTATGTTGATAAATGAATAATGAAACTTTGAATATTGATGTATCAGGAAGTTGTGCTGCTAATCAAAATTGTTGACATATCTGATGTCATGAAACTAGTGCAGGATGATAATAATGAAACCCTATAAACAGAGATTACTAATAAGTTCAGGAGCCTCCTAACATACCTTTAGACACAGGTCCAAGTAGGGATTTGGGTTTGAGTTCTTCTCTTGGGCTTTTTTTTTGTTTGTAAGTAAAAGGAACAGTGGCATGGTTTATAAGTTTAGTTGCCTTTTTTTCCCATAATCTAGAACTTATGCTTTTCACTGTACTTCAATACAGTGTTTTCTTTATAAGAAAAATGTTGGTATTTATAATACAGAGACATACCTTTGCTATTACAGTGACTTTAGCTTATTATTTTATTTGTCCTAGCGAGTGATGTTTGAATTTCATTGTTCATTTGTGTTTCACATGAAAACATTTTTGAGGTGTTTTCCCCTCCCCTTTCTGAGCAATTTATTTTTTACCTGCCATGGTAAGATTGATTGAAAAAAGAAATCAAGATTTTAAAAGATTATGCCTTGATTTAAAAAGAAAATATTTCATCTGATTTTTGTAGTGGTGCCTTCTATTATTCAGCAGTCATAGCTTGTTAGTTATCAGCAGAAGCCTTTTGACTCCCACAGTGTAACAAACGAGAAATAGACCATTTTATTTTATTTTTTGTATTTTAATGTGCTATAAAGATGCCACAATTTCTTGCTGTGGGAGGACTTCAGATCCATGTAGTTGAGAAGGATACATGCATAAGTACATGAATAGAGAATATATAAGGGGAGAATGGAAAGTGGTTATGAGTACAGTACATTTTCTCACATCCTTCTATTATTTTCAGTCTGAAAGCTCTGGTAGAAGGATGCAAGCAGTGGTCATCCAGTGCACCAAATCTTGGGAAGATCCAGAGAACTGCACCTGCTTTTCCAGGATTCACCAGCTTAGCAGAGATGGGTAAAGGAATTCCCTGAACTTGGTACTCTCATCCCCACTTCCATTCACATTTCAATGAACCTCTTTCCTGACCTTCACCTGGTACCTTACAGCAATGTTTTCATTTTGTTCGGTATCTGTTTTTCTTTTATTCTTTGTCAAATATCCACTTTCTCCTTCTGGATTTTCTTCTTGTTCACCTCACTGCTTGTGCTTTTCCCTCTGTCAAGCTAACAAGCTTCTGTGAATTCTCCTCTAGCTCCCTGCTGTCTCTCAGCTCCTTTCCTGAATAATGATATTTACATGTGCAGCATGTTTACACCTTCACTTGCAAGGAACAGTCCTTAAATTTTTTCTACCTTTTGCATCTCACTCACAAACACATAAATTTACTCTAGAAGTTACTAAGGTATAGGTTGCTTTTGAAATACATTATCATATCAAAGTCTTCTGTTCTGCAATTAATCTCAAGTGGATGAATGCTTTACTAATTTCTTTCACTTTGCTAGTGTTTCCAGTTCCTTCTCTCAGCCTATCTTCTTTGGAAACAATAGACTGTATTTGGGAGTTGATGAATGATGTTTGTGCGGAGAACATTTGCATCTTATGAGAAGCTTATTTTGAAGTATATTTGTGAGACAATAAAATTTGCCGGTGAAAATGTTATATTGACACAAAGTCTATTTCCATTTGCTTTCCAGATGATGAGGACAGTGAATGTTTTAATGGAGAGGGCAAAGTGCACCCTTCACCTGTGCACAATCAGTCATACCTCTGCATCCCATTTCAAAAGAATGAAGAGTGGGATGGCCCTTCTAGTGATGCCAATGAGGAGTCCACCCCTGTAAACTCTGCTACCAGTACCCCACAGCTGACACCCACCAACAGCCTCAAACGTAGCAGCTCCCACCACAAGCGATGTGAGGTTGCATTGCTTGGCTGTGGAGCAGTGCTGGCTGCTGCAGGTCTGGGTTTTGATCTGTTAGAAGCAGGGAAGTGTCAGCTGCTGATTGAGGAAGAGCCAGAGATGGCCAAGGAAGAGAAGAAGAAGCGTGACAGCATTTTTCAACGAGCTGGACGCCCACGCAGGAGCACTAGTCCGCCTTCTCGGAAGATCTTCAAGAAGGATGATCCCCTGTTATTGCTAGGCGAGCCATCCACATCCCTCACCCTTCTTTCCCTGTCTTCCATTTCCGAATGTAATTCCACCCGGTCCCTGCTGCGCTCAGACAGTGATGAGATTGTGGTTTATGAGATGCCTGTCAGCCCAGTGACAGTCAAGGCTCCCTTGCCAGCCATTACAAACCCACTGGTCAATGTCCAGATTGAGAGGTTCAAACAAGACCCCAACCAGTCCCTGACTCCCACACATGTGACGGTCTCTTCCCACACCCAGCAAAGTGGACACAGGCGCACACCTTCTGATGGAGCCATCAAAGGGAGTGGACTGGTTGTCAATGGGTGTCCAACCAGTGGATGTCCTTCCAGTAGCTGTTTAACTGGAGCACTTGGAGCAGGTAGATTTTCAACCATCTTCCTTTTCCTCTTCAGAATAAAGATAGAAGCAATATAATTACTTGTTGCTTATACTTCCGTTAAGATGACCAGTCCACAAGAATTGCTTGTGGAGGTTATCTTTACACAAATAGCTAACAGAATAATGCAATAATGATTTGGTTCCAGCATTTTCAGATTGCCATAGTCTTGAAGATACAGAGTTTGTAGATTCTGAATGGAGGCTTTCTGTTTTATTTCTGAATATGTCTTTGCATTGTATATGCAATAAATTAAGATCTGTAGGAACCGCTTAGCAGTGACATCTAACATATTTTTCCCTCTTCTCTTATATTGTCTGTTTTGGATAGGCGTATTAAAAACACCTAGTCCAAGCAGAGATCCCGGTGAGGTCCCTCGCCTGCCAGACCCCAACCTTGTTTTTCCTCCAACCCCGAGACGATGGAATGCACAGCAGGATCCCACACTGGAAAGACCCAAGACATTGGAGTTCCTGCCCCGGCCACGTCCTGCAGCCAGTCGGCAGCGGCTTGATCCCTGGTGGTTTGTGTCACCCAGCAATGCCAAGGGTGAATCTTCTGCCAATAGTTCAAGTACTGATACTCCAAGCAATCTAGACTCTTGTTTTGCTAGTAGCAGCAGCACTGTAGAAGAGAGACCTGGACTGCCTGCACTGCTTCCTTTCCAGGTGGGTCCTCCTGCAGAGGAGCGGACACTGTTGGACATGGATGCTGAGGGGCAGAGCCAGGACAGCACCATTCCGCTATGCAGAAGTGAACTTAACACACACAAAGCTGCAGCATATGAACTCAAGCAAGAATTCTGGTCTTAATATGAAACCACTGGGGGCAGTGAGCCCCTCTAGATTCAATCCTACTTTTTGCACTGAGAATGCACTTTGGAAACAGATGAGATGGAGGGATGCTACAGAGATCAAATGGTGCTGCTTCGGCTGAAGATGTGTTGTCAGCTGCCTGATTTTTGTCTGCATTTGGGTGAAACTTGGCAACTCTGAGCTGCTGACTTTTGCTGTGGGGTTTTTCTGTAGTCTTCCCTGCCCTCTTATTGCAGTTTGAATCTGCAATGAGCTAAAATTATCATATCAAAGTCTTTTGTTACTGACCTTGTAGGATTTGGCACTTGCAGTAAGTATATTGGTATCTATCCTGGTATTAATCAGTATTTTCAAATAATATTCAAATATTACACTACAGCAGACATCAGTGTTTGATGTTTTCCCAAGGAATCGAGAACAGAAACAAATATCTGGAGACTACCTTCTCTGAAATACACTCAGATCATTAGACTGGCCTGGGAATCATCATACCCCCACTGAAAGAGCAGAAGTAGCTATCTTAAGACTTGTTTGTCCTCTTTTGCTCATGTGATAGCATAAGGTGGAACAGATGACAGGGGAAGGGCATGACATCTCCACTAGTGGAGGTCTTTGAGAGCAGGTGAACCAGACTGTTGGAAACAAATAGGTGTAGTTGATCCTGGCTTCAGGGTAGGTTGGATGAACTTCAGTGGTCTCTTGAGGTCCCTCTCAGCCCTATTTTTTTGTGACCTTGTGTTTTCAAGATGAAGGCTTATGGTATAGCTGTTTAGGTTGGTTTTTTTTGTTTGAGATTTTCATTCCATCAGTCTCTTTTTTTTTCCCCACTCTGTTTCTCAGGCTCATAGTCCAGTTGCCTCAGCTTTGGGAGGGGAATTAGCCGAAACTTTCTTTAAAGATCTGTTAGCTTGCAGAAGTAAGTCATGTGTTTCCAAATCTTTTTCTTTCTGTTTTTTTTCTCCATTCTTACGCCTTTTAGGAGTGACCCATGAAACCCAAGACTGTTCTTATGCACACTGGTACTTGTTTAGGGCTGTTTTGAAAATGAGACTTGTTAGTAGTTGGATTGTGCAAACAGGAATCAGAACATCTGGATTCTGTTTTATTTTGTCACTGACTCACTGTGTGACCCTGGGCAAATAATGTAACCTCTGTGCCTGAATTTCCCCATCTGTAAATAATAGGAATAATACCTACCTCACAAGGGGAGGGGTTGGGACATATATAATAGGTATAAAGTTCTTTGAGATCTTTGAGTGAAAGGCACTATAGATATATAGAACTTTATTCTTGTTCAAATATGTGAAACACTCCTCAATCTGGAGCAAGAACAGACCCCTGTCTGAAAGGAGGATGTCACACAAACAGGGTGTGCCTATGCTCAGAGTTTTCTGTATTAAGACTTCACGTGTGTGTCTGTGCCACTGCAGGTATGTCTTACTGGCTGTAATGAGAGCTTCAATCTTCCCCAAATTTGGCATTATATATAAGGGATGTGGCCTTTATTTGAGTGTAATAGGGTAGTCTGCTTTATTGCAGGGTAAAGCATGTCTGTTCACTGTTTTTGTACAGATCTGTGCTTGTTTTGCTAATCTCTTGATATTTGGTTGAAAATAAGTCTTTTGACAGTGCTGCCAATGCAGTGCTCAGCCTGTTGGGGCAGTCCAGTCCTGCTGTGAAGGCAGTAGAGCCAAATATTTCCTGCAGCTGTCAGCACAGTGAACGTGTGTGTTTAGATGTTTGTAACCTGATTTTAAAAACCAGCATGTGTGGGGAAGAACTCCTTCGTAAGGCTTTTTAGTTCTGTGTGAGGACTGAAACCAGCATGTTCCCATTAGTCAAGTGCACCTTTTTTTTCAAGAAATAACAGTATGTTTTGTTTTGAAAGGTCACGTATTTCTTGTTTATCACATTCCATGGAAAATGCTTAATGGCAGAATTACTTTCTGCTGTCTTCCTTATTAAATGCTCCAGAACTAGCCTTAATGGTGCTACACTAGATGTTGAAGCTGGGGAGAGAACTGTTTAGAAAAGGTATTATGATAAGGTAAGGTGGGATTCAGATACTTAAAGAAAACTTATATTTCTGACTCTTTTGTTAAATTTAGAATTTTAGCATTGTTGATTTCTTAAGCATCCTTTTGCTTTCGATTTCTGAACACTCAATTTGTGACCGAGACACTAGGAAAAAGACAAAACTCATCCAACAGATTGCTAATTTCGATTTTGATTGTGCTATAAATCAACCTTAACATAATCTCTGTGAGAGGCTGTGTCAGAGGGATTTAAAAGAAGGACATTAAAATAATCTATTTTTCATAGTCTTTCTTTTAATTTTAAAGAGTCTGGAACAAAACTGGATCAGCTGTTCTGAAACGTAATGTTTTCTATCCAAAAGGTGTCATTATAAATGTCATAGGGGGTATCATCTGCTCTGCGAAGGCATCACCTGAAATAGCTCCATTTGAACAGAAATCTTCAAAATCCATTTACTTGCATGAAATGGGAGGCCACCTTTCTAGGCCACACTGATACAACTCAGTCTGCTAAACTTTGTAATAGCTGGCCAGTTGATTTCACCAAATGAACTTTTAAGGTTTCTGTCGAGTTCCCAGGAAACTTAAAGGCAAGTTGTTCTGTCACCTCTTTTGCTTAAGAAAGTTGAGGATGAAAAATTAATGCCCTCCTTGCCCCTCTCCCTCTTTTATATAATCACGTGGTGAAGGTGGTATGTAACTGAACTTTGAGAAGTACTTTGCTCTAAAGAGTATCTTCCCTAATATCAAATAACTTGGTAAGATGGGTGACAAGAGTCAAGGATCCAGGTCAGGGTTACCAAACTAGATACTGTTACTACAAAGCTGCCAGACTAGTTAGAAGCATATTGGTTGGTATGTGTTTGTTTTATGGTATTTGTTTGTTTGTTTGTTTGTTTTAACCCTTCTTCAATGCAATTATCTTAGTTGAATCTAGTCTGTGAATTAACCTGAGGCAGTCTTTGAGCATCCACCATAACTGTCTTTCAGTGTCCAACCTGAGGTATCAGGCAAGAGGAATCAGTTGTGGAAACAGTGCTCCTGACTTCAGTAGGTGGTGGGGTATTCTCTGGCAGGCAGAGAGAGAGCTCTTAAGACAGAGTTGTCAGGTATTTTACCTTATACACTCCAAAAGCTTTTGCACCAGTGTCCCAAGGCCCAGAGGCTGTGTGCGTGTTTAAGCTGGGTCAGAACCTCTCTCTGTATCCATCTGTCCCATCCTGGCTTGACTTCTCTACTTTCTTAATCTGTTGGGGTTTTTCCTTCCCAGTTGTGGAAGCTGAGGTGCTCCAAATCTCCAAAGGAGTGGTCAACTATAGTCCACTAGACAGCAAGGAGGTATGAGCCTGTCAGCTCAGAAATCTTTTTTTTCCTGCTGGTTGCTAGTATTCCCATTTGTCAGGGAAACAAAAATGTCAGAATATTGGTCACTGACCTACCTTTCTAGTAATATTCTTGAGGAAGATGGTGAAAATCTTACTTTGAAAATTTCTAATAAATGTATTGTTCCCTAAATGTCTGAATAAGTTGCACTTTTGTTTTGTCTGAGAAAACAAGAAAAAGATAACATGAAAGTCAGTGAGCAGTCAAAAAAACAATGACAAAAGAATGGAGAAAAATATGTTTGAATACAGGCCTTACAAGGAGGAAGTGGCAGTTTTTTAGCTGATAGTAATGATGAGATTGTAGCTGAGAGAAATGTTTGTGGTTTAGAAATATGTTTGTATTTTTGTTTAGTCAGCTGGCAGTGTGTATCACTAATTTATGTAATTGATGTGCTGATCTAGGAAATAGAAAGAAGTTTGTCAGCCCTTCAAAGTATACTGTCCTTGTAGCCTGTTTAGTTTTCCTGTAATATTGGGGGGAAGGCACAGAATAGCAACCAGTGCAAAAAATGACAATTTTTAAAATAAATGTCTACTGGTTTCATAGAAACTCTCTGTGGGACAAGTGGAGAGAAGAAAGTTTGTGTCAAAACTAAGGCAATTAAAATGCTGCAGATCTTTTCCTAATACTGTTGCTTCTTTCAGACTGCACAGTGGTCTGTTTTACCAGCAAGTAGGTCTTAATCTCCTTTCAATAATTTTCAAAGATGCAGATGTAACTTTTAATACATATTCTCCCTCCAGTTTATTATTGCAATGGATCAATATTCAGTATGGGGCAGGGAACCTCGGTGAAAATACTCTTTTTGTAATAGTTTTCTAACAAAATGAGTATTTTTAAAGTGAATTTTTTGTTATTGATGGGGAAAGACCTGCTCTCATGTGGCATGGTTTCATGATGAAATATTTTTCTGTACCTCTAGGAATGGGAGTAGTTGCCTTCCTCTTCATAGCATGCTGTTATCTTAAGACATTGTGGACAATACTGCGTAGAGATGTTACTTCGCTATGTCACAAAACTGGATACCTCTCATTCTGTTGAAGGTGAGGCAGTAATGGTCAAGTAAAGAAAGGTCATTGCCTTTGGAGTGTTTTGTTAAATAAAACATGACAGGAAACCTCTGACCTTGAGTCGCCTTTCTATCTTGAGATTAATTTTTATTTGAAACCCAGTTCATCTCTGTGGGATGAATATGGGACCTGGAGTCTCATTGGATGTATGGAACCAAACCTATTCCTATGTCCCAAAATTCGGTGATAGCCTGTTATTTTTGCAAGTAATTTTAAGCTAATGTAAATAGGTTTGTTTCTTTTTGGTTTTTTTTAATATGTTTCTCCTTGGAAAACATGCTTTTTGCTTTCTGACCTTTTCCATGCATTTTGAAGATACTCTCAAGAACTCTTACCAACTCTATGATGAATAAGAAGGATTATATCTTGAAGAGTGATTTAAGTCCTCCTTTTAGCTTTGGTGGGGTTTGTTTTGTTTTGGTTTTGGTTTGATTTTGTCTTTTTTAATGAAACAAGGGCATTTAAGTTTGAAAGATTTCTGATCCTTATCCTGTCACTGAAGAACAGTTTCATAGCTTCCATGTTTAGAATTCATGTAAGATTACAATTTGGGTAAAACTGGATGTTAAAAGTGTGGGGATAGACATGTATTAAAACATATTTGCAAACAAGCAATAAATACAGCAAATACAAGAACCAAAATATATACTCACTGTCAAAGAGCGTAACTTTCAGACTTCATCTTTGGTTGATAATATAATTAAGGTATTCATAGCAAAGAATGCCTTCTTATGCTTTTTCTTAAGTTTAATATTTTATTACTAGAATACAGTGGTTTGCACAGCCAGCTAAAATGGTAGCTAGCCGGACAGAAAGGATTTTTAACCAAATTTGCTTTTTTTTCCTCTTATTTTCAATCCAGTTTTTGGTTTATTTTTTTTTGTTTGTTTTTTGGTGTTTAACAAACAATATAGTCTTAAGAAGAACTTACTGTTATTGACCTCTCTTTCACGGTTTCCTGAGGCATGATGGAAATGAATCTTTGGCTTATTCTGGTGCTCCCTCTGTTTAACGCATAAGTAGAAAGTCATGCTGCAGATAAAATGTACATTTGATTTTGGTTTTTCCCATGCCTGGCTATTTTAAACAGTTTTGCCACTGGTCAGAGGTGAACACAACTTCTGAAGTTACCTACATCAACTTTATTTTTTTATGTTGGAAGTAGTCACTCTCAGGCTGAGAGGTGCTTGACTAACAAGTAACTAGCTACTGGAATTATTATTGTTCCTTTCTAACAAGAACCCCATTTTTTACAACTGGAATGTTTTCAGCACTTCATCAACATTTGTATACAAGAAGTACATTTTAGCTTCTTTTAAGTAAAAAATCTTTTTAAGTGAAAAATCTTCCTTTTTCTGATCAGAAACAACATTTTCCTACTGAGAATGACTTCTTGAGCTCTGTGGTTTTGTTTGTTAGTTTTCTGTTTGGGGATATTGTTTATTTTGGGTTTGGTCTTTAAGCCTCTCAAATATATATTTGTGTTAGGTGCATCCTGTATGCTGAGGTGCCTTCCATCTCACGTCTCCTTGCTGGGGCCTGTGGTTGGTTTATTGGAGGGACCTCCTATAAACTACTCCTCCTAGTTGTAGCTTTCAGAATTGTGTTCTCTGTACATCAAGCCAAATACCATCACAGGAAACATTTTGTGTCTTGCTATTTACACCCTTGTGTTGAGTATGATATCACTGCCTCTCCCTGTTTCTCCATTAGGGTTTTGGCCTCATCCCATCTTTGTTGGTTATTTATTCTTGTTGCCATAGTAAGAAGTGTAAGGCAGAAGACCATACACATTTCAGGTGTTCTGTGACCTAAAAGATTTCCAAGCTAAAAGTGTGAGATACAACTGGGTGAAGTAGAAGTGGAAGTTGACAATGAAATTATCCTTCTTAATGTAAGTCAGAGGACAGAAGAATACTAGCTACTTGGTGAACTGTTGGCATCATAGGTAAGTTGGGTCCTAAAAAAGAATTGAGGAATGTACAGTTATTTAATTTGTTACAATGGTTTGGGTTGGAAAGGACCTTAAAGGTCATCTAGTTCCAGTCCCCCTGCTAGGGGGAGGGACACTTCCCACTCGATGAGGTTACTCTAAGCCCCATCCAACTTATCCAGTTTCTGGTTGGTTTGTTTTGTTTTACCCTGAACTACCTCATTTGTAGAGATAGAATGGGCAGAAAGTCTAAGTTTTGGTAAGAATTTTAGGTGCTTTAAGTATGCAGTTAAGGTTGGCGTGAGATGGGAAGGCAGAAGCAAAGTTGTATTTGGCTCTTTGACATGAAAATTCTTGATGGAAAATAACACCAGCTGTTCAGTTTATTAAGTTAAGATTATATTTGCTTTAGATATTTATGTCTCCAAAATAAATAGTAAAGGACAAATCAGGGCATTTTTCTCTATGGTTTCTAATCTGTGGAAGAGTTGATTGTCCAGAGACAAAAAGGTGGAGATTTCATATTGGTCACTACTGCTTTTAAAAGTGATAGTCTCTTTTTTTCAAAACAGGTTTGGGGATTTTTTTTAATAATCTCATGTGCTCTTTAAGTGGAGCTGTACACAATCCTGATTGTTTTCCTGTATTTGCAGTATTGTTTTCCTAGTGTATCAGCTCCTAATACAGTCCTTACTGTACCTGAATGCTAATAATGTGCAGGCAGCCCAATAGAATTAATATTAAGGAACTATGACACGGTTTTAGTGTGCAGTATAGTGGATTTATTAACCCAGCTTGAAGTGGGCTTCTGTTAGGTCTGTAGCTGATGGGTCAGATGGATGCACAGCTAGAAAAAGGAGGCGTAGAACAAATCTGCAGGAGCAATGCCAAAGTTGTATTTGCTTAAAATAAGCAATTTGAAAAATAATCATGGAGGGAGGCAGAGGGAAGGCCCTTCATTAATTGAAATACATCTATAAGATTTTGTCCATGCTCAAATTTTAGTTGCCAGGATAGCTAGTGAGAATATACATTGTGCTCAATGGGGCCAAAACCTCAACATTAAGACAAAAATAATTCATTTTATATATGCTGTTTCAGACTGATTAACCCTGCGTCCCATTATAGTTTGATTGTTTCAATTCAGCCTTTTCTCAAGAACAGATGTTGAGGTTGAATAAAGCTGGCCTCCTTGTCTTGGAGAGGCATATAGGTCTGAGAGTGAAGAAACACTGCTCTAGCCATGTCTTTATTTTCTGTGTCTTGTGATCTTAGCTGGAGAGGTTATAATGGGGCAGGAAGACATGCCGGTGTTTTTCCAAACTTCATTGATAAGAATGCTGCTAGCAGCGATTAAATTACAGTGCAATCCTGGCCTCTGATTATTGTTTGGCATAGGTCAGTTGCACACTGAGCTTCGTAGTCTAACTATATCTGGAGGTGAACAGAGCTTCTTCCTTGAGTTCTGCTAGAATTTGTGAATGTGGCCACTTCTCAGCTTGAGCAGTTTGTTTTCTCCCAGTTCCAGTCAATGTCACAGAATTGTCACCTTCAACTGATTGCCCAGATACTCATAGTAGGCTTGTTCTTCTGTCTTGCATGCTTTAGTGAGCAGCTCTTAAAATGTCAATTTGTATCTGAGCAGAGCAGCTAATATCTCTGAGCTGACTTCTCACACTGCATCTCAAGCAGTTGTTACTCCATCAGTTCTGCCATTGCTCTGTTTTCAGGGTTATCTTGACAACTATAATACCCAGGTACCCTAGACTGTAAAGAGTATAGCCATGGGGGGAAAAAAAAGAAAAAGCATACTTAGGAGTGTTTGCCAGTTGAACTGGTTAAATTTGGCCAGTGCTCTTGGCAGAGAGTAGGATCCATTTTTTTGCAGCATAGATGTCTTTGGGGGATGGCCAGGTTTGAACTGCAGAATTTACCTGATCCACCTAAAGTCCATAGGCACCAGTGCCTGTCATGCTTGGCAGTTACAAGAAAGATACCACATAAACCCAAGAGCATCTTGTAATAAAAGTTTGTATTTAGAGAAATTAACTTTCAAGTTAAAAGGGAAGAGGCCTCAATTCAGAAAGCTCTCCATCACATACTTAAACATCACTGAAGTCAGTGGAATGTATTTGTGGGTCAAAATGCACAAGACCCCAGTTGAGCAAAGCTCTTTTAATCTGAATTGAGGGATTGTCATCTAGAGACTGATGGTGAAAGGACCAGGTTCTTACCTTGATTGTCAGAGTAAGGAGTCAATTAACCTGGGGAAAAAGTTCCTCAACTAACCCCTGGGTAAATGCTGGTTTGGTTGCTGCGGACTCTTGTGGCCTTTCCATGGCTGCACATGCCATGCCTATTTGACTGCTACTTTTAACCATAAGCAGTGTAAGTTTTAAGAATGTTTTCTTACATGGGGTGAAAGAGCAACAGCTTCTGCATTAGCAGATTGCTAGCTGTAAAGGGGTAGTAAATGGTGACTGGAGGCTGTGTGTGCAAATGGCAGTTTAAACTGAGGCCTATTCTCAAGTGTTTCTTCTCATTTTACGAATGCATCCCTCCAGGTTGGTGGACAGACCTAACAAGTTCAGCAGTGATCAACATCCACCACTTTTTCTAGAGTTCTAGGATTCTTATCTGTCAGCTGTCAGCACAGCACACTGGGCTGCTATGTTTGATTTCTTTCTTGTAAATTGAGGACAAGCTGGAAATATCTGAGATATTTTGCCTGACTTGAGAAGCTTATATGGAGTGAGCAGGCAACCGTGGTGGAAAAATCAGGGAAAATACCTGTGCTTTTAACAATGTCTCTTCTGTGGCTTTGAAAGTCCAAGAATTTCTCAGCCAGAGAATGTATTTCCTCCTCCTTTTTATAAGCTGCTTCTTTCTTTTGCCTTATTAATTGTGGATCTGCTCCTGCTTCTATTTCAAGCCAGATGCAAAAATTGGTGACCTGACTTTCCAAGGTACAATGTTGTAAATCTGAATAACCAGGTGAGTAGATTTCTCTAGTGTAAGATCGTGCCCTCATGTCTGATCCTTTGAGATATGGGATAGTTCCTGCTTGTGTTGAAATCAGTGTGTGGAGGGTGTTGGGTACTTCATAAGGAATTCCAAGACTCTGTAGTCTTGGATTCATCTTACAGCTCAAGTATTTCAGTCTGGTTTTGGAGACCTCTGTATGTCTTCTCTTCTGTTTATGGTGTTTAAAAGTCTGTTGCTATGGAAGTAGCACCTGAAGGTGTGTTTTGCCCGGAGAACCTGCAATGAAGCAGTTAAAATACCAAATGGCAATGTACCCCAGAATTGAGTAAAATAACAGAGGCCACCAAGTTTTTTCTTGTTTGTGTGATGAAATGTTGTCAAATTAAGTGATTTGTTGGAGCCTTCCTTTAACTTCTGTACAGCAGTAAGCTTAGAGGAAAAAAGATTGCATTATTTTTTAAAAAGCTTTATTTGTGACCTGGACTTGTTGCCTCTGACCCTCTTGGGCTTAAATAGTTAAATTATATTAATGTCCAGTTTGTTTCACTGTAGGTAACACATCAACTGAATACTCTTGTGCATAATCTACTGTATTTTTCCTCTGTTCTGTGTCAATGTATTATGTGTATTTGGATTACAGTTCTTTTTGTATTAAATTATTTTATGTTATAGAACAATATTTAAGTGAAGCAAAGAGCTAATGGAAGTTGTTGACATTTTGGGATTTCTTTTCTCTTTGCTCTTTTTTTGGATGTACTGTAAATTGTAAACCAAGGATGCCAAGCAGGCTTGGTTCAATGGCTAAAATTATTGTATTACAGTGTAATGCTGATCTAGGCCTTGTCTCAACACTAGAGCACACAGACTTGAATAAAACTGTTATAAAAGTGATTGTCTTTAGGCTTTGAGTTCTTGAGTTTGTGCTCCAAATTCAAGCAGATAGTTAGAATAACAGTGGCATAGCCTTGCTCTGAGGATTTCAGAATTTTTCCCTGTACAACAAGAAGTTTATTTTTCTTTACTAGGTACTGATAAGTTGTTCCAACTCTGGGTTCTCCATAGGGCTTTTGAAATATTTTTGTGAAAGCTCAGTTTAGTACAGGTCTTGGCACACAGTATCTGTTTGCTAAGCACCTTCTGGCTTTTCTCTGAACCAAGGAATTAATTGGATACCATTTTTATTAAGGCTAATATTTCTGTTTTGTTAGCTTGAGGTTTTTCTACTCTTTATTTAATATCCCAGCTAGAATATGAATCTAAATGCCTGGATGTGGAGCTTATGCAGTAACATGTTTTGTGCATGGTGACATTTAACAGATGGTTTAGATTCACTTGTGATGCTGTGCGTTTGTCCCTGCCACATCATTCAGTGAGACACAGTTTCATGAACAAGGATCTTTCCAAGCTGTTTTCATCTGCTGTCGATGTGAAAGCCAGAACAACATGGTTTTGATTCCTAGGTCATGTATTTGAATCCTAGGTTATACTTCTGCTCTTCTCTGCCATAAAGCCATCATTTCACATTTCTCTGCTTTAAGAAATGTAGTTGTATTGATGAAGGACTATGCATTACAAGAACTTTTATTTCATAATTTCCTTTGAAAAAAGGTTTTTTTCTAATGCAGGTACATGCAAGAAATCCTTCACCCTTCCAACAGATATGGAGATTGAACAATGCATAGGTAGGCTACGTTTAGTCATATATTCCATTCAAAGTGCTGTAGTGCTGTGTTTTGTGATAAACTAGGAGAGTGAACAGACAGTCTATTAAGTTTGTTAGAAATAATAGCATGCAAGATGAATTGCTTTTTTCACTTGTTTTAACAAAAGGTATCTTAAAGTGTTTTGTTTTTCAAACTGTTTTTTTCACTCCCCCCCAAATCTGGACTGTCTCAAACTAAAACAAATATTTCTACCTCCTGCAATGTTCTGCAAAGTAGCATTATGTCCTAAAAGAATCAGATTTTCTAGCTGAATTTACTTACCTGTCAAAATGACAAGGTTACCTAATATTCAAGCTGGCCTCATCAGCAACAGAAGTCTTCATGCATCATGGCAGATCAATTTCTGCCAGCAACTGCAGCCTCTGCAGAACATGGCAGGAGCACAAAGCACTGGGGCAGAAGAGGAAAATAAAATAACCGTTTTCTAAGCAGGGGAGTCTAACTTCTAGCAGAGAAGGAGCATCTTAAAAACTGGCGGGGTCAGCACAGATGCAGAACAAACACACCAGCAGATGCTTTAGGCTGAGCAGCTTTAGTTTTTCATTGGTTGATGTGTAGGCAAAGTTGAGTGTACAAGTTCTACAGCAACAGTGCAAATCATATGTGGCTGTTAGTTCTGAGTATGCTCAGCTGAGGAAATTGCCATGTATTAACATTATATTCAGATGGCACATGCTGAAACAGTAAATGCAAGTGGTGTTCTGAAAGTCCATAGCATACATTGATACAACTTTTAGGAGACTTCCAAGGCAATGCAGATTAAGGGAGAAGAGGGCAGGCTTTCCTCTATCATCCAGCTCATATAGTTTGATTAATCTGCTGTTTCTAGTGAAATTTTGACATTCTTGGTCCTTCTGACATGGAAGTAAAGGGATAAAATGTCCTACTAAAGGCATATTGCTATCAGGCTCAAACAGACTAAGCTTTTGAGAAAAATCTGGAGTGAACATGACAATAACGAATGTCAGAGTATCTTAACAAGGATTAACAACCTTTGTCTTCATGCTTGGGTACAATGGACACTGCAGTTTGCTTTGGCAGGGAAAGGAAATAATTGTAACTAAAGATGAACAAAGCTCTGGTGTTTTTAAGTAGACTTCAGCATGCTTTGTTCCTCTTTGCTACTTCATCTGAAATCTTATTAAATGGCATGTGATTTACTTGCTGTTAAGTCCTCATTAATTTAACAATGAACAAATCTGAGTGGAATGAAAAGAGGCAGGATCAACTGATAGCACTCCACCACAAAGTAGAACAGAACCATAATCGCTTTACTAAATGTAACCAAAGTCTGTACACTTCGTGCCTGCAAAATTTGCTCTGAAATTTATTCTTTTCTCCACAAATTATACTCTAGTATCATAACTTTATAACAAATCACAGGTTTTGAATATTTTTTAAAAAAGCATGAATGGGGTTACCTGTCACAGATTGCAGCCTGTATTAAAAGAACCAGCTGTCATGGATGTGAATGTCTTACACCATCATGTTCTCCAGTGGGGCCTTGAGACAGTAGTTGGAGAAATTGCTCATTGTACAAAGAGTTTACTATTTCTGCAGCAGTGTGGCACTTTTGCTTTTAGTGATCTTCCTGCAACTACATCTGGCTATTTACTTTTGCTACAGATACTCCCTAGATCTTGCAGGCCTTAGTTGGAGGTAAGAGAACCTTCTAAGCTGGTGCCTTCTAAAGGAAAACTTCTTGATAATGGCTTGTGACTGGAGCTGCTCTGTAAGGGAAGATGAACTGGAGCAAAGGGTAGTAGGGCAGTGGCCTCATGGATACAGTCCCAGAGTACCTGACCAAGGTGAGCAGAGCAGGTCAAGTGACAGAACAGGGGCCAGTCACAGTCCAGTGATTGTGAGGCAAATCTGCAAGGATACGACAGGAAGCTTAGGAAGCTTAGAAAGCCAGAAAGGGGCCTGGGTGAGCAAGGTACTGGGCAAGTGCAGCCATAATCATAATTTAGCTGAGGCTAGGATTATGGGCAAGAAAATGTGTCTGCTTGGGGAAGGGAGGAGGCTATGATGAGGTTTCTCATAGCTCTTGCCCCAGCCACAGCCACACAGCTGTATCTGAGCTGACCGTGAGCCCAAGCAGCCAAACTGTAGAAGGGGCTGTTGTTACAAAAGCTGTTGGATACTCAGTGGGGCAGACACCTATTCAATGACAAAATCCATTAAAGTGCATTATTATCTTTTTCTAGTTCTGCAGTTCAGCATTGTAATCAAGTGTAGTTAGAGAATGAGAGGAGGGCCCAGAGATTTCAACACTGCTAGGGGTTTCAGAATCTCAGCTTTTGCTGAGTCTGGTGGAAGAAACAGCTCCTGCAGCTTCAGTGCTTCATATCTTCAGTACAAACAACTGAGATTCTGTGCTGGCCTTCTCCTCCTCCATGCAATTTGCTGTCTTCATAATCCAATCTCCTTTTCTGCAATCACATAGCTTTCTCTGGAGCAATCTGTCATAACCATGTTTGCCAACTGATTTCTCATCTGACATTAGGACTGCACTTCTTGCATCCACATGTCATCTCTTCAGGGTTAGCCTGAAGTATTTTTCCCTTCCATGCATTGGTTATTACATGCATGATAGGACAGACATTCTTTCCTCAGCAGTTATACACATACCTTTCAGCAGTACTATTTCAAGCAATGTCCATCACTGTCTCCCTGCCTAAAGACACGGATAAGGAATCAATATTATCAGATCTTAATTCTGAAATGGCATCACAGCCGTTTAGTCTTTAGGATTCCTCAACTTACACAGCTATCAGAAAAACAGATGTCTAAGTCTCAATCAAAAATTCTTTCCCATCCAACTAAAGATGAAACAGATTTTTTAAAAATTGCTGTTCAACAGTGCACAACTGAAAATGTCTGGTGGAGTGTAGGAATTTGCTGCAATAACCTGCTCTTTCAGCAAGTCCTTTCTGGACTTGAATCTACACAGTCTTGAAGATGTAGATGCTACCTACTATCTCTCAGGAACAACAGGGCTTTTGGGACTAGGGAGGGCCAAGCAGAAGCTTCTATGAGAGCCTTTGAGCAACAATAACATTAAGTATTGCATAAACCACAGCTGAGGGTGTTGGAAGCTGTTTTCCTTTACTTATCTAAACTATGCAGTGGGTGGTTAGCAGCAAGCTTATACACAAGCTAAGAACAGAACTTTGGAACCATGTGGCTAAAGAGACTCTTGGAGCCTGACTAGCTTTGTGCAACTCCTATTTTGTCTCATACCACAAGAGATTCCCCTCTGGCTGTGGCACATCCAGACTGCCTTATTTTGATGCAGCGCATATGACCTTGGGCTCCATCTCAGACAGGCAATCTTAATCTTGGATCAGACCCTTTGTAAACTTACTCTTCTCCAAAGATTTTGGTGTGCTTCAGGATGTTGCCTCTCCATAATCTAAATAACACCAGCTGAGAGGAATTGCCCCTGAGCAATATCCCCATCAGCCTCGCTCCTGACTGAGGTACTATGCTAGCCATTACTTGAAGTGCCAGGGGCCTAATCTTGTAAACTCCAACAGCCATTTTCTTTGCCAGTGGGTCTGCTTCAGTTTGCTGATATTGACTGCTCTGATCTGCCATAGGAAAGAAGACTGAAGTTAGGAGACCTTAGAGCTGACTGAGCACTTAAATTCATCTTCCTGATGCATTTTGTTTATGCTTCATTACAGCCCTTCTCTAAATACCTTTAGAATGAGGATGTTTATTATATACATATGTCTTCATAGGCTGCAGTGCACAATGTAAAAGATTTTTTTATTTACTCTGTGTATGGGAGTAAATGTGATTTAGATCACACAAGGTTCTCACCTTTCTTCAGTTTTGTTTTATCTATGGCAAACATTTGCTAAATTGACTGAGATGATAGTTTAGTGTGTCTCTTGATGGGTAGTTAAAACAGAAGCTGTTTGGGTTTGTGTCCTGGAATGACTGTGCATATGGGGAGGGAAACCTCTCTGCTGGCAGCTGGGAACGTTCTGTGGATACTACCTGCATCTACCTTTATAGCCAGGTACCTGGTGAACATGTCTTAGCTTTTTGATTCTGGCAGGGGAGCAGAAAAGTAGCAGGACTTGTCCAGAAATATTTGGTAACCTGGAGCAGAGCCCTTATCTTAATCACCCTTCTCTAGCCAGAGGTGAGTCAGAAGTGCACAAATTCTTGGCATTCTGCTCTGTGTCAGTCTCCTGTCCCTCAAAGACCTCATTTATCTGCATTTATAGTTGGATGCCTACCTTTGGCTTTTAATACAGCTCAGTGGATGTTCCATATATTTGTTCAGTGATAGGCAAGGTATTAATCTAGGTCTGCCATCAAGCTAGAGTTTGAGTGACATATAAATTCAGAGTTAAAAGGACAGACAAAATACATGGGTTTGAACATGAAAGGTGTGCAAGATTCTTCACCAACTATGCTAGAGTGTGGATTAATTTTATCCTCATGACATGCTGGGAGAAGTCAACACTTCATCTCCCTGAAAGCCACCATATGGCCTGGCTAGTTTTCTTCCTTTCTAGAAGGAAGAGTTTTGGCAAACACAGTGCTGCTGCAGCTGGGAACAGTGCTTAAAATAACACCAAAGCTCCAGCTCAGACTGATAGCCTTTGGCAGCTGCACTGTGGATTGCCAGGAAGAAACTGTTTGCATCCTCAAACTGCAGGGGATGTTCCTACTGGTGCAGAAATATTATTCATTGCTAAATGCTTTGTGATGTGACAGGCTTGTGGTGGAGGTGGATTTACTGTAAAAAAGCAACCTAAGGTATAGACAGCCAGTTCGTGCTGCTGTGAGGCTGGATGACTCAGGATGTGATGGTCTGTGTCCTGCTTAAGAACTTGAAGGACAAAATTTGCTGCAATGACTGTTTCATTTCAGCACTTTAATGCCTGAGAAAGTTTACCACATCTGCATCTCGGTGCTATGCTGTGACAGGCTGAAAATAAAAGTTTTTTTTAATTGCATGAGCATTGGACAATATGACAAAGAAACCTTGCTCAGAGAGGTCATTGGGTTTGATTTGCTTCAGGTCCTGTGGTAGCCAGCAGCCATGCAGTCCTGTGCTGTTGAGATTTTCATTCCCCTTATCAGTCACAACACAGAACCCACTACTGCACTCAAGACCTGTTGTACACCTGAAGGAATTCTGGCATTACAAGCAGGGCATTGCACAGACCTGCTCCCAGCCCAGCCATGCAATGACTTGGCAATCCATTGTTTGCACACACACTCTTCAGCTTTCCTTCTTGTGAGAAAAGAATTCCTGCTCACTCCCAGAAGACTCAGGAGGATGGACACCTCTCTGTGGGAACAGAGGACATTTTGTATGAAGCCCCTCCCTTTGCTGATAGATGGATTGGAATTGGTGGGTTTCAGTTACAGCTGATTAGATGCTCTTTTTGCTGCTAGTTGCTTCTCTTCTGGGCAGAACAGGAGGACACTGCCCAGAGAGGCTGAGGGCACCTATTCCAGGGCTGAAAGCTTCTTGTCTCAGAGACTGTGCATTAACTCCAAACAGCAGCGTGATGTGGATGTGAACAGCACCTTACATAACCTTTCTGGAGCTTGTACTGGAAGACCTGGGAATGCGTGTGTACTTTCTTTCCCATTTTATTGTTTTAGTTATATGCCTTGCCCCAGTCCCTCATCTTTAAGGGTACCCAGCCCTTTTTTAAAAATAGGTTGCAGGTTTCTTGCATGATTACTAGGCAAGAAGTAGTGGTGATGTGGCACCCTTGGTGCCAGTTCAGAGGAGGTGAAGGGGAAGTGGGAAGCACCACTCTACCACTGACAAGTCATGAGGGTCCCCATGGGTGTCACAGCCCCCTTTCCTTTCAACACCCCTTGTCACTCATCCAAGACAGCTGGCAAAAAAAGCAAGCGTGTGCCCAGGGTGTTAGATGAGGCAGCTCTCAGGGGATCTGGGCAAGGCAATGATCATTACCCTGGACACTGTGCAGCATGAGGAAGCAGTTTGGGCTCTTCAAAGGGCCACATAGCTCCATCTGGGCAGATAAGGGCTGGGAATGGGAGTGAAGCTTAAACATGCCTGTGTCCCTGATGTCTCTGGCTGACAGAAAGACTTGCTGATTGTTTTCCTGTCAGGATCCACATGCCTTTTTGGCAGCTGAAAGATAAAAGGGCTTCTGCGGATACAAAGGAAAACATCCAGAGCTCCCATCTGGGCTCTGCAGCCTCAACCACACTGGAGCAGAGCCCTGCAGAGAAGACATGACGCTATAAAGGATCTGTAGGATGGATTAGCTGAGCTCTGGCAGGCTGGGTGGGTTGCTGTGAGTCTGTGGGAAGCAGATGTGCACTGTGTTCCTGCACCTTGCTGCCCTCCCCTTGTCCAGCATGCTGCTTGTGCAGAAACCGCATTTCACCGAGGGCTTGAATTTTACAGCAGTCATTCAGTGTCTTGATAGCATGCTGCTAGTGCCTTCAAAAGCTGAAAAATGATTGCTTTCTCAGGAGCCCCTGGGTTTTTGGTGGTTTTTGCCAAGCAGCCTTATACATTAAGTCAGGAGTGTCGTCAGATAAAAGGATGCCTGCACATCCAAGTCTGCTGACTGAGCACCAAGAAACTCTATCTCCTTTTGCTAACTCTGGGAGCAATGACTCCCATACAGCCTTCCTTTCCTTCTGCTGCCATTCTGTTTCCCAGTTCCCACCTGACCCTCTTGGATGTGTTTCCAGAGCCTCATCTGCCAGCACTCAGTTTTGCAGCTTATGTAGCTGTGCCTTTTTCTGTATTTTTGAGTGGATGAGATACTAATTGGTGTAGAGCACATCTATTTCCAGCTGAGCTGACTTTTTGCATTTATAGGTGCCAATCACAGGCTAGTAACAAGGTACAAAATAATAACCAAGGTGAGTGTGTGACCATCACAGAACTGGGCTTAGCTCGTGCAGCTGCTTGCATTTGATTCTGTAATGGCTTCTCAGATTTTTTTCTCCATTTTCTGTCTATCAAGGCTCATCAACTTTTTGTCATTTTTGTCCTAGGTACAGGCTAAGGCTTGTGCTGATTTTATCTGGCAGTGAACATCATGATTGAAGTGTAAATTATGTGCTTCCCCCTCCCCAAAATGTCTTCCTGGCACTTCTGATTTCTGTACGTTGTTCACTGGCTAAATTACCCCAGTGAACTGTGAATTGTGTTTTCCATATCTAGTAGGTGGTTAGAGCCATAGCATATCTAAAAAAGAACAACTTTTACTTTCTCGGTATTCAAGGAGGGATACAGATAGGCGAAGGGAAGTGCAAGTACACATCAGCACAAGGTCAGAGCCTCTGACTCTCTCTGCAAGGTCATCTTCACTCCTGGCCTTGGGTGGAGGAGCTTGTGGAAGCAAAGCAAAGCCACATACTGAAGGATGAGAGGTAACTGGTATGCTGCAGGCAGGACAGCTGAAAGGCAGCAGTAAGGACATGAAACCACAACAGTGCATGGCTGTGACCTCCTTTCTGGCCACGTAGCCTGAGGATCAGCAGCACTTGGCAGCTACACAGAGTAACTGTGGGGCAGGCATTTCTACATGTTTGTTTCCTTTATGTTACGGGGGAAATGGTCATCAGCTCGCTATTTTTCCTGTTAGAATTGCTTTCCTAACATCCATATATATGTCTCTGGCTGCAATTTAAATGAGTGCACATAACAGCCAAAAAGGAGGGTATCTTGGTTTGAAAGATAGATGTCTGCCAAGGAAGGCAGGAAGCTCACTTGGAATACAAAAAATATGACCCCCATCCCTCCAAATTACTATAACTTCGAAATTAAGGCAATGTTCAGGCAACAATAAGGGAAAAGGAATAACAGTTCTTTACTAGTATGTATAACAAGGCAAACAAACAACAACAATGGCAGCAGCGACAGGCCAAACCACAAACCCAACCACAGCCTTTGCTTGGCCGCAGCCACTTCCCCACCTTCACCCACCTTGACCATTTCTTTTGTCTCTTTAAGTATAGGTAGTTATTCCTCTTACCAACAAATGGGAGGACAAAAAAAAAAAAGGTGAAATCCTAGTCCCCAACAGAGGGAAAACTTTTATAAGAAGGAAGAGTTGAGCATGGATAATGGAAGAAGGAGTGGGTAGAATTGCCAATTTAGATGTGATTAAGGGGCACAGGAAGTGTGGATCAACTTTTTTGTGAGTGCACTTAGTACCTTAAATCCAGGTCTTCATGGATCATTCAACAGTTTAGAAACTGAGGCAAAAGGAGGTTTTAAATTTTTTTTCCAGATACATAAGCTCTAAGCAGAACTGGAAGTAGATCTGAGGAGTCCGGCCTCTTAATTCCCTTCTCTGGCCACAGTTCTCTTCTTCGATTTTTCACAAGTGTTTTTCACTGTAGGTGTACATTAGCTTGCTCTCTTGAATAGTTGCATTCAGCTGTAAGCAAGGATAATAATATTAAAACAAAATGGCTGGATGTCTCTAGAGGTCTACAGGGAAGCACAAGATGCTCTAATAAGAGCAGCACTAACCGGAAAGAGGTAAATGCTGTAGCTAGGTATGGAGTAATATAGCACAAGAATGAGCCTTTTAATGGCCCATTAAGAAGAAAAATGACTTACAGAAGTTGAGGCTATTTTTTCATTATGATAATTGTTTCCTAAGAATATATTGCATTCTACCCAGAGGATCAGTCAAATGTTTTGTTGTTAGTTTTTCAGGCTTTAGCTAATAAAGGAAGATTACTGGTGTGTGAGCGCAGAATGATAAAGCATTTCTCTTGGTCAAAACCAAATCGTTTGGGGATCAGAGTACATGGGGCCTTTGCTGCTTCTACTTTTCACTGAATGTTGCTAATAGTTTTTAATCCCCTGTTCCCATTCTTGGTCATATAAAAACAATCAAGTCTTAATGCCAGTCTCTTCCTCCCATTTTGCTCCTTATTTTGCTCACATTTCAGGGGGAAATCCTAAGCTTACAGGTGAGATGCCTCTGCAGAAGTCAGTATTGGTACCCCTGCATCAGTGGGTGAGGAGACAGGTTGGGAGGTTGCCATAGGATGTATAGAGAGAGGATATATAAAGTCTGAAACTTTGCTGGGGAAGAACTGTCATTTTCCCTTTTAGTGCCCTCCAGGAGGTCACCTACCTGCCTTTCATCTTCTTCCTGCTACAGAATGGCCTTTTGTTTGATGAGATCTTGACAAGCTTGGGCGCAAAGTGTCTTTTTCAGGGCAGGTACAAGTCCTTCAGTGTATGCTACTGGGTACTTCATACATGTTGTGCTGATGTCCTGGGGCCAGCACTCAGAACTTCTTCTGAATAAGTAATACTTTTAATAACTTAGGTAGAACTAATGTGATTGGATATCCTGGGAGGTAAGGAGCTATCTAGCTGGGCATCTCAAATGCCCATTGCAAATGTAGGCTGGGCACATATTTTAATTGAAAACATCTTCCTTCCTGAGGATTTAATGTGGCTGTGATCAGAGCTGCATAAAGGACAGAGCTGGGCAACACCGGCATTTGAGGGGAGAGGAAAAGTATGCAGATATGAAATCTCTGAGATGCATAAAAGGTGAGGAGTCGATAACATGAGGTTTGTTGAAACAAATTGTGATTGAATGTTTTGACTCCATGCAATATTTACCACTTGCAGGACTTTGTCCCAGATACAGGCCAAGATCTGGAGTTATTCACAGGCATTTTAGAATACAGTTTCTATGAAAAATGCCATCCTAAATAAAGCTGTATTGATTCAAAGAAAAGGAATAAGCTTTACAGACATGAAAGGAGAGAGGAAATGCTGTTTGGGAATCAGAACCTCAGAAAAGGATCTGAGGCTGGAAATAGAGTTGCCTGTGGACTAACATCAAATGCTAACATAAAAACAAAAATGGCAAAATAACGTTTGGTGGGGAAAGGAACAGAACTTTCCTCATGACTAAAGGAAGAAAAGTCCTGGTGTTCTCTCTACCCCTTAGGACCCAGCATAGCAACTAAAGGACGTGAATAATACAGGAGACATGGACTGAAGTCTGGAGCTGTCATTGTATGTTACTGTCCTCCACTGAGGGGGAAATGAGTGAGGGGACAGGAGCCCAGGGAACTAGAGGTTCTTTTGCCTTTGTGCATAGAATATCCTGGATCTGCCCTTACCCTGGGAGCTTGTCTTTGATGCTCTTTCACTCATTTCACTTTGTGAAGTACCAGGTGTTCCTAACAGCTACTTGGTGCTGATTTCTAAGTCTTGGTTCCATTTAACGACCCTCCGATTGGCCATGTGGGCTGAATACATCTTTCTCATACCCAGTGTCTGCTGTTCTAGCTCCAGCAGCAGACAAGGAAAGGAAAGTAATTTCTGACCTCCCCTAAGGCAGATGTTACAGATGATATATTCTCCTGTACAGGTAAGAGAGAGGCCAGTCAAGACCTTGACAGAACTTTAAATTCCTTCTCTCCTTATGCTCCTGCTCTCTCCTACCTATTTGTGGTCAAAAAAGGACAGATGATATTCTGGGCATCACTCCAATAAACAACCTCTTTGTACCAAAGAACAACAAAATGTAAAAGCTTTCACATGCAAGTCATAATGCCTGAGGTATGACTGAGGGCAGGATGGGAATAGCTGAGCTGGTGAAGAGTAGCCAAGGAGGGATGTGATTTTCTGACCTGGTGAGCAGGTGCCATGTAAGAGACCAGGGATCTACTGGTCTCACAGGGTCACCTATGTCAAAACAAAAATTGATGAAGTTAATCTGCATGAGGGGAAGTCTGATGTAGAATTAAAATCAGTTTCAGGGAGGGACAGAATAGCCAGTCAAAGGCTGGCATAGCTACACACTGAGCTTCAGAGGCTATTATTCAACAATCTCCTTTGGCAAGTGGGATATGGTTGAGGGAAATATAAAATACCCCTAAAGTGTGTTTGTACTTGTGCATTCATGTCCTTTCTCCCACGTGCACCCAAGTACACGTGAGCTGGGGGAGGCACCCAAACCCAGCTCAGAACAGCACATCCATTCTTTGTAGTTTCCAAAAGGGTGTTACAGCTGATATTGCAGCAGCCACTGGAGTACAACACAGAACAACTATGGTGTGCTTCTCAGCATCATGAAATCAGGAATTTAAAACCAAAACATCTCCTCTCTCCTAATGATATTAGCACTTCTACTAACACTTGCTTGTTATTGAATAGAGTTCTTAAAAAGGCATTTTACTTGTGCTGAATTATCTGCAGTTCTAAGGAATATCTGGTTTTAGGCTGTAAGACTTGATTTAGATTAAATGTGATGACAAATGAAAAAATAGAAGTAAAGCATTTAGCTGCTGTCTGGATCATATTGCAGTAGATTGCTTTCATAAGATGGCAGGTCCCCCTATAGCTAAAAGGGTGCAGTGCAGAGAAGATATGACACAAGCTAAGATGAATTCACCACATCTCCCTTGCTCCTGCTAAGTCAATAGGGTTCAGGCTGAGCTCTGGAAATAAAAACTGCCATCTATTTTTGTGATCAGTTGTGGATACAATACAGCATGAAATCTGGGAAGGAGATTACAAACCTGATAGAAAGCCCAAGGTACCCTTCCCTGTACTAAATACCCCAGCAGTGGCAGGAGAGCTCAAAGGCTTTTGCTTTAGGAAGGAAAGGGCTCTGGCGTTGTAGGCAAAATGTGCAAGGGGCCCAAAATGTTTCAGTATGAATAAGGGGTGCTCTGAGAAGGAACGTGTCAGGCTTTCTCCCTTTAAGGCTGTGGGCTGCAGCATTTCAGGGACCACAACTAACCTATGATCAAACATATTCTTTTTTTTTGCAACAGATCACAAGATGGTTTTTCAGCAGACATTCAATTATTACACAAAATAGATGGTTGAGCATAAAGGGAAAGTTATTTTTTAGACAAAGCTACTCTTGCCTTGGAACTCCTGTAATCAGAAAATGTATTTGTAGCAGCTGGCTACTCCTGCCTCTGCAAGCTTTTTGAATCTACATCAGACTTTCAAAGGTACAGATTTCTTAGTGTCTCTGAGATACTGGACTCCTAGTGTCAGACTAAAGTGTGTAAGGTATTGCAGCTCAGGTAAATAATAAATAGCACCTTTTCGATGCTGTCACTTTCTTAACAGAAACACTAAATTAATGGTGTTCCTTTCCTGCTAAATTTATCATCCATCAGTGACTGCCGGGTGAAATCCATTGGTTATACGAAGAGTGACAATTTGCACTCCCACTACCCTTCCTCCTTGCCCTCTGCCTCCTCAGCTTCCACTGCCAGCCTGGCTCTCTGCCCTGGGAACAGCCACCATCCTGGGGACTTTTCTCCAGCACTGAAGCTGCCATGGCACAGCAGCACACCCTCTGTTGCTCTTGACACTTGGGCACAGTCTGTGCGCTTGTCAGTCACTTTCAGGCTGCTCTTTAAATTTAGCAGTGGCTCTTCTTGCCATGCTGCAGCCTGATTCAAGGAGCCATGTCCCTGTGCTTTGAAGGTCACACCGGATTGCCTGTGCTGCTCCAAGGGGATACCCTCCAATGCTCACCTGCTAACCCATCTTTGCCCTGGAAAAAGAGCCCTATTTCTTATGGTTAGAAAATGAAATAATTAACCCTTTCTTGGTAGTTTGGTTTTGTGCACCTTCCTTTCCCCAAGTATGTAGTTGGGACATGGAGGACATCCAAAATCTTCATGTCCTATAAAATGTTCCATTAACTTCACTACAAATCTGCCAGGGATATGGCAAATCCATGACTAAATGCAAGTGGGCATCACAATGAATAAGTACAATGACAGTGCTGAGCAAGGCAGATCAATGTTGATCCAAGAAAACAAGCCACCTGCAAGGTTCTTGTGTTAAACAGTGAGGTGTTTTAAGCAAAAATCTCCAAAAAGGAGTACTTGAAAGAGAACTAATGAAAAACCTTTCCAGTGATGGAAAACACAGAGGTTCTTGAATTCTCTCTATTGTTTGTGGAATTCTCTCTCGGTAGTAAAAACTGGTGTAGAGTTTGCATGAAATTGAAATAAGAAGATGTTTAAAGTATCTCCTGCAAGCCAAATCAAACCAGATTATTCATCATAGTTACCATGCAAGTATATATATGTGTGTGTGTGTGCCTATCTCAGAACACACTGATAATATCTGGGATGTTAACATGAAAAAATATCATTGCAAAAGAAATCTCACTGCAAAGTCAATGTTTGTATTCAACCTGAAATATTTTGCTCTGCTGATAGACCCAACACGGTCTGAGTAGGCAGTTCTACAGCTGCTACTCCGTGTCTGCATAGCTTCAGTAGTGCCACAACACAGGTACAAAATGGACTGTCTCATCTGCACCCACCCTGAAAGACAGATTGGGAAGTTAACTTGGATTTAAGTGTCAAGGAAATAAAACTATCACAGTGTTTCCTGAGGGAAGGGCATCACAGGTAATGGTGTGATAATTTTCTGTTGTCTCAAAGGTGGCTATAAAAATGCCATCGGAGGGTTTCTGGTTTATTCATTCTCACTTTGTATCTCAGAAGGTGAAAACTTGTTCAATCTGTCTCTGTCATCAACAATACAGTTTCTGCTGTTGTTGCTTATGTGACCAGATAATGGAGCTAAATCAGGGTGTTGGAAAGCTAAGAGTCATTTGCTGTGTTGCTGAGCCTAGCTCTGTTTATTGCTGCTGTACTGATTGCTCCAGGCAGAATCTCATGGAGAGTGGTTTGGATTCTTTCCTATTTAAACACATATGCAGGTAAGAATAAATTGAATGGATTTTCATCCTGCATAGCAAACCCATGCCTGCAGAAGGGCCTTTTCTTTCTCCGATATCTAATCCTTTCCTTTGGCAAAGTAAATAATGAGACACTTCTACAGATCTGATTAAGCCCTGAGTCCCTTTTTAAATGACAGAAGATCAATACTATTACTAAATCCATTAAACAATTCTTCACACTTCAGTTGTGCTCTCTCTAGGATATATGAGAAAGAACAGAAGGGTATTTTGGCTATTATAAAGGAAATACATGATAAAGCCTCTTCTTGTGTTCCACTTTCTCTCCCTGGCTCCAAGCCATCTGTATCTTCCAAGCTCCCCATCCCTTGAATCTGGCTCAGGTCAAAAATAGCCAGAGACCTGGGATACAGGAGGGATATTGTTCTTTCAGTCTCTCAAGCCAGGCTTGAATCTGTCAGTAGTATCTGGAAGTTCTGGTTGTTTGTTTAATTCTGATGACAAATTGGCTGAATTAGGTCTCAGCTTCTGGGTTAGCATCTTTTTTTTTGCTGATGCTCCGGCCTTCTGGTCATCTTCATGGCCCTCCTCTGGACCTGCTCCAGGAGGTCCATGTCCTTCTTATACTGAGGCTCCAGAGCTGGATGCAGTACTCCAGGTGGCAGCTAAAGAAAGCAGAGTAGAGAGGAATTCATTTTCTTCCCAAGCCAAAGCAGAGGAATCTTTTCCTGTGTGATTTGATGAAGAACAGAGACAGCTCTAAAGCTCCCACACTGCAGGCTAGGCTCTGTGAATGGTGGTATCTTTTTGCAAGCAGCAATCTGAGGCACAGAATCTCCTTCCAATTTTTAAAATTTGCTGCAGAAAGTTTTGGTGTCCATGACATGACACATCTGTGGGGAATTAGCAGCTCTGCCCATTCCTCCTGTTATGAAAACCAGTAATGATGTGACAGGACACTGCCTCCTAGTCAGCAGTACTTACTACTTCTAGAGCCTTGTCAGTAATGGTAAGTACTAAAAAAACTAGGGATATTGAATCCTCTTTCTCCACCAGAAATGGTTCCTCCAAATGAGGTAGTCTTTGAGTATCTCAAAGGTTAAAGGTAAAGTGATACAGTAATTCAGAAAATGAATCTGTGCAACCCAACACTCATCTGTGCTTGTCCATGCTCTGATGTCATCGGCAACCAACCTGAGAGCTCCATCTGCATCCTGCTCTCTGCAACCACTCTGTAATTATGTCTCATTGTACATCATTTTTGTTCAACAACTTGCTGGCTGTTTTTCACATCAAATGAATTATTCAGCAGCAGACTCTGTTCTTAGTCCTAACAACAGCAGCAGTAATACTTCATGCTCATAGGGTCTCTTCAAAAGTGTGCTGGAAACGTTATTTGTTGAGTTCTTCCATACTCTGCAACAGCAGATGGGGTTCAGAAAGTGAGAAATGGGGCTCAGCACAGCTCTCTGGCATGGGCTAAGTGAAAGAGAGAGTGCAGAACTAGGAGACAAGTCTATCCTCTACTGCCCTACACAACTTTTCTTTCCCTCTGAGCCACTTTTCAGCACTGTACCCAATCTGTCAGATCCTCAGCTACTCTAATTAGCATTATTTCCTTCAATGCCTCGGGGAAATACCAGTATTTATTTCTTATGTGTTGGTTAAAGACAAAAACACTGGGATGTGTGCATTCCAACCCATGACCTACCAAGCCAAGTCCTTGGCTGCATACACTTTCTCTTGCTAAGGAAGAGAAAACATCAAGTCAGACATTCAGGATGTCTTTCTGGATGTCACTGAGCTACTCACTACCTGTGAGTACAGAATGAAAATCTGTGAAGAGAAGCCAAGCCATAATCTTCACTGAAATCTGTACAAACTTCAATTAGCATTTTCTTTTTTTTTTTTCTTTTTTTTTTTCTTTTTTTTTTTCTTTTTTTTTTTTTCCTTCATCTTTCATCCTCAATTTTCATTTCTGCTGAGCATCACCTGGTTTTCTGTTCATGGTCAGGTGCATGAGCTGCTAAAAAACCAGGACACGCATGAGATTTGGTAATTCAAATCTATGGGCTGCACTGCCTGTGACCTTTGCCTAGAAGGTTTTGAAAGAAAAATGAATCTTCTGCCTGACTGGGTATGCTGGGGAAAGAGCTTGCAAGGAGTGGTGAACACTTGATTTTTGTGCCATTTGTTCCTCAGTGTTCTAATCTTGTTGAGGCATTATTAATCCTGCTTATTTTGGAAGATCTGAATGTGCCTGACTCTGCAACATAATTTAAAGGAGCAAGGAGTTGCTTTGCATGATGAAAGACACTGTGAGTGAAGATCCCAACAGTCTGTGACTCTCAGCTCTAAGTGTTTTTCGTAGCTGCTAAAGCACTGCTGAGCTTGTGCAGTAGAACTTGTTAACAATGGTACACAAGTGGAACAGATATATTGATTTTTCCCCACCCCAAACCTGGTACTTTATGCTGAACCTTACTTTTGCTTCATTTGAGCACATGCATCCTTTTAAAAGCAGAGATACAGATCTGTTCTTTCTATGGAAAAGGAATTGTGATGTGTGATTTTGTGGAATCTGACTATTTCTCAGCCACATGGGATGCAATTCAGTAAGGAATGTTGGCTGCAGAAATCCAAAAGGGCATGACAACAACATTGAAGAAATACTGGAGTGAGTCAAAGCAATCTGGGGTGAGACTTGAACATGAGTCAATAATGTCTTGCTAGTACAGCAAATATCTAAGGAGGCCTATCATATATCAGACTTCTGAAATAATGCTTCTGCTCTGTCTTGTGCTGGAAGACCAAACCTAGAGAACTGTCCTGCTTTAGCACTGCACTCCAATAAAGATGTAAACCACCTGGAAGAAATCCAGAGGAGAATGAGTAGAACAAGCAAGGAACCAGAAGACTTGCTGAGTTGAAGAAATCTTGATGGAAGCTGAAAGATCAGTCCTAGAGAAGAGCCCTTCACAAACATAATGACTTACTGCAAAGACAGAGATAACTTTTGATCGTATCTACTGTAGGTGAAACAAGAAGTAATTGGTTTAAATCACTGCAAAGGAGACAATTAAAGCTGTAGTAAGAAGTCTCTTAACTTTTCATCCATGAAGGCAGTGATATTCTGTCATAGGAGGCTTTTGAGAACAAGTTAGATTAACATCTCTCAGGAGCAGTTTAACTTGATGTGACCTAATTGCCTTAAGGTAATGGGGTGATGTACATGCTCTCTTGAGAATCTTTTCAAGTTCTATTTTCAGAGTTGGTACTTCCTCAGGTTTATAGTATGAGACGACATGGCTTGGTTTGGCTTGCTCATCGTGAACAGAGCTGTGAAGTCCCTGCAGGGACTTTGCTGATGTAAAGGAGAGATCTCATCTTTTATTAGACAGTCATTTTTCATTAGTGAAGTGAGTCCATCTGACATCACAAAGGTGTAAACATCTGGGATCCCTAGAGCTCCACATCAGTCTGTAGACTAATAACAGGTGGAGTGGGACATGGCTGTCCCAGAACACTGAAAATAAGAGGGACGTCTCTCTACAACAGCTTAAGTCTTAGAAGGAGATTCATTGCTTGAGAAAAAAAAAAAAAAAAAAAAAAGAAGCTCATTTTATAATGGGAACCAGTAACAATGATACTGTGGGGTTCTGCATTTTTCTGTTGATATGAATTTTGAGTGTGTGTCATGGTTTAACCCCAGCCAGCAGCCAAGCCCCATGCAGCCACTCGCTCACTCCCCCACCAGTAGATCAGGGAGAGAATTGGAAGGGTAAAAGGTAGAAAACTCATGGCTTGAGATAAAGACAGTTTAATAGAGAAAGCAGCAGCTGTTCACACAAGCAGAGCAAAACAGGGAATTATCTGAGTGCTTTCCATGGGCAGACAGGTTCATCCATCTCCAGGAGAGCAGGGCCCCATCACACACAAAGGTGACTTGGGAAGACAAACACCATCACTCCAAATGTGCCCCTCTTCCTCCTCCTTCCCCCAACTTTATATACTGATATATATATACTGATCTCATATGGTCTGGAATACTCCTTTGGTCAGTTGGGGTCACTGCCCTTGGCTGTGTCCCCTCCCAACCTCCCATGCACCCCTGACTTCCTCACCAGTGTGGCTGTATGAAAAGCAGGAAAGGTCTTGGCTCTGTGTAAGCCCTGCTCAGCAATAACAAAAACATCTCTATATCATCAACTTGGTGTTCAAGACAAATCCAAAACACATCCCCATACCAGCCACTATGAAGAAAATTAACTCTACCCTAGTTAAAACCAGCACACTGTGTATGCTGCAAGTTACAGGAGTTTCCAAACTGAGAGTGTTGTGTTCCCAACCACTGATCTGAGAGTCAAGCTGTGCAGTTACCTGTAAACTGCAGATTCAGACTCTATTCCTATGTACAGTTTTTTGTCTTCTGTCATATGGAAATAATTTTCCAGACATCAAATTTCCCATACTGACAGCCTGTTGAACAGCAACTTGAGTTTGCCAGGTTGAGGTGATAACTTGAGTTTGGTTGCTGTGACATGTTGGTTTGGTGATGCTCAAGGCAAGGTTTTCTCTTGCTCAGCCCTTCCACTCTGCTGGGCCACTGACAAAGTAACTATTTTTCTGTTTTTATATGGATGCCCAAGCCTGTGTGACACAACAGCAGGCAGGCTTGCCTGCCACAAATATTAAGAAGGGATAAGCTGAGCCCTTCTGAGCTCTAAAAAAACCTCATGGATTTTTACAGTTTATTTGCTGATGTTTGGAGTCCTTCATACTGCAGTTTTAAAGGACTTATCAAAAGAGAGACCTACCTCTACCTCAGGGTGACAGTGCAGGCACCAAAGACTGGGAGAGTCAAACCCCATGAGGGTTGTTAGCAGTGGGGATGTGCTGGTCAGCTGTCAGCCCTGGCCTCGTGACACCCCCCTGCAGCTTGGGGAGCTGATGTGAGGGCCTGGCCTCTGGACCACGCAAGGGTCACACATCTGTTCTGCTCAGCTGATGCCAAGACCTTGCTTTTTGTGAGCACCCGGGCTCAGCCCCCATATCTCACTCAGTCAGAGGCCATCCAAAGGACCCCATGAAAGGGCTGGCATCTTGGCTTGTATGCTTGGGCTCATATGCTCTCCCTGAGTCAATGTTCAGAGCCTGCCAAGAGGCAGCTGAGCCTCAAAGACAACCTACTGAATTCAGCAAGCTGTTAGTTTGGATCTAATTCAGCCCCAACAAAATGCGGGAGACCACTTCTGAGTGAGGAATATGCCATTTGTATGTGGCCATTTCTCTAACCAGAAGTTTGTAGGAGGTAATATGAAACAGCTGGGGGTTTATCTGCTGCCAAAAGTTCTGCTGCAATCCAATACTGCTGCTGTGTGAAGTGGAGGAAGCCTGCAGAGGCTGTACCTCTATCACCTGCTCTTTTCAGGGAGCCATAAAACACGGTCCATCCTGCACATGGCTTTCCCCTGAGGCTGTTCCAGGCCATGCTAAGCTGCTTTCTTTGAGCTGCCATCACGAAATAACACTGGCAGATAAACTGGCTGCCAACCATCCATTGTTGGTTAAGTGAAAATCCTTTGTTCTCAACTGTAAATTCTCCAGCTGTCTTTTCTAAGCAAAATCAGAGAAACACTTTGTTCATCTGTTTCATCCTGGATAATTTGAATATGTATTTTTTTTCTTGTGGCCATTAAAACTCATTTTAATTTTAGTATCACATGCTGAACATCATTTAGAACATGAGTTAAAGATGCTGCTGCAGGAGGAACCAGGTGCAACTACATCTGAGTTTGGACAACTACTGAAGCTGAAGCATTGACAGCAATAGCTTCCGCCTACCAAAGTGGAAGAGCAGCCTGCTTTTATGGACAACTGTGGCATAAGAGCTGGAATTTGAAGTCATCAGGAAAAGATCAGCCTTGGAAAAAAGCTGTCATTGGCTTTGTTTCAGGGTTCAGAATAACTCTGCCCCCAAAAACATAATGAAGGTGGCTTATCACTTCCAGATAATATAGGTCTTAAAATGATGACCCTGTTATCCCTGTTCCCCCAGCCCTGATGCTGCTGTAATGTGTTAAGAAATAAATCAGGATAAGGCATTTGGGCTGTCTCTTGGTTCACTATATTGAAAACAATACAAAGGCAAAAGAAAGGGATCAGCATTTAAAGATCCAGCAGAGAGCCACTCTTGAAATCTTGTGTCCTCAGGATGATACTGGCCTCACTCTTCCTCCCTCTGCCCCCAGAGTCAGAGTCTGAGTACCCAGATGCACAAGTCCTGCTGGGGTGGGAAGACGTACTATCAGCTCTATCTTTTATTTTTTTCTGCCACATTCCATTTTTCTATTTCCTCTTGCATTTCACTCCTTGTGTCTCCCATTCCAAAAACCCCTCCTCTGCCCTGGAGTCAGAGCTCCTGCCAGCTCCTTCAGACTTTCAGGTATGGGTATCTATGTTTCTTTCTCCTGTGTTCCTTTTCCCACCTAAACTGTCCTTTGAGATACTCTGATTCTGCTTTCTTGCTCAAAGGATTCCAGACTGAGAGCTGCATGTGCTTTTATTGATTTGTCATGAGAGTTTTCACTCAGGCTGGCTTTCACATTCAGTGAAGCTCTTGCTTCCTTTGGAATACCTTCTCCTTCCTCTCTCTCCATAGGGAGCATGTGTAAGCCATTATGTTCATGGCAGATTCATGGCCAGAGAAAAGCTTCAGAACTGGTAACAGCAATAACTGGTAACCAAGCATTTGCCCTGATCCCATTTCAAGAGAGTCAAGTAGTGGGGAAGAACATGTCAGGATGGTTGAAGTGGAGAAGTTCCTGCTGTGAGATGGAACTGGGCAGCAGGATGTGGTCAGGTCCAGCTCTCTCTTGTACATTTCTCCCTCTAGGGAACTGCACCCCACAACCCCCTTGTGCACCCACCCAAATGCACATTCATATATGTATAGACTGAGGAGTGCCTCCATAAACGTTTGGGAAAAAATCACTGGTTGAGATGATTTAATATTAAATATCACTTCTGTTATTAGTAACCAGGTATTTTTCCTTTTCTTTTGAACTGATTTTTTTTCTTGGCAGATTTCTTTACAGAAAGCTGTTCTGTCATCTTCAGTGCTCATATTTTGCATTTTAGATGTCAACATTACACAAAGTTAACAACAAATCTTTACAGTACTGAGGTAAGCTGGGGTCTAATACCAAAAATGTACAGTTTCAGATTAATCACAGTTTTGATTTGAAGCTCTGACAATAGACAAGAGAACATATGTTCGTATGCTTCTGTTAGCTCAGCTCTGAGGAGAAAATAGTACAACGCAGAGAGTACACTGGTGATTCACCCTTCCGAGCTCATCTGCCATCTCCTCTGTAGGCTGTGGAACACAACAGGGAGTTCTCTGAGTGCCTTGTGTATGGATATACAGTGGTCCTGGGCATTCTGCACCTGGGCACATGGAATCACTGAAGATCTGATGGCATTGCTTATATGAAAATCTGTGTTGGCCCCAAAGCCCCAGCCAAATTCCTCTTCTTATTTCCTGATGCCCTTGCCAGTTCTACCTGACTGCATTACAAATTATTTCCTAACCAGTGATGGGGAGCCAGAGGTAGCTACCAGCTGGCACAGGCTCATGTTGCCTCCTGACAAAATGGGGTGAAGGGGAGCCCTCTGGAAGGAAAAGCTGTGGAAGTTGGTTTTGCAGAGCTGCTGCTGTTTATGACTTGGCTGGCAGTAAAGGAAAAAAGGAGGCTGTGGTAGGGCCTGTGAAATCTCTCTTGGAGAGTAGCTTCATCCACCATGGCCATGGCTGTATAGTGTCATATGTGCCCCCTTGTCTGTCATGTAACAACAGTGCTTTCCAAAGGATAAGGAGTGAGCAGGAAGGTAGAGTGATTTCCTGGGCACTACAATTTATTTTCTGATTCCAGACCACAACTGCGACTGGAAAGAGTTGCTGTAGACACAGCTGTCTGGGCTGAACAGAGTTTGAGCTGCCCCGTGCTGTCACAGAGGGGGCACCTGTCTCTGGGAAGCAAAGGAGAGGAAAGGTTTTCCCCTCCCTACATCTGTGGGACCACTTCCATGCCCTGCCATCTCATGAGCTGCAAACTGCCTTGAAGTTACATACTGCTACCGGTTTCTTATGTTCTTATCATGTATCCATGAATTTACCTTCAACTGCAGCTGTGGGAGGAGCCAGGATAGTGCCTTGTCTTTTCATCACCTTCACTGAGGCAGCATTGAGGCTGTTGGGGGTGGGGGGGGAGCAGGAGGGGTGGTGGTACAGCCTACAGCACCTTAGTAACTGAGGAACTCCTAAAGAACAATCTCTGGAATACACTTCATAGCAGCTGCAGTGATCTTATTAATTGATTATGCAAACACATGGATAGTATTAAAAAACCTGATCATTTACTGCACCCTCCGAATCCCACGCAGGGGGCATGTTAGCCCACTACTGTTCCTCCTTATTTAAGTAAGTCCTGCCCAAGCCTCTAAAATACTGTGCAGATCAGAAATTTCACCATAGAGACTTGGGAAGAACATCAGTGTCCTTCAGAGTGCATGAGGAAAGATGAATAAACAACCAGAGAAAATGGATAGTCAGCAGGATCTGTTTGAATTTAGTTTGATTTTACCTTCACCCAGTGCATACCCTCCCCCTTCCCTTCTCCTAGATAAAAAGCAAATCAAAAAGGTATCATCAAGGGACTGAGCATAAAGAAAACAGTGCAAGTAAAACCTCTGTAGATGTTATGTGAAGTATGAGAACACAGCCACTCCTGGCTGTATTTTGGGGAGAACATTTACACAGATGAGGCTTGCAGAGAAATTCTGAGGAAGCTAAATGGAGATGCACAGCTAAAGGGGTTGCTCTGCACTTAAGACTCTCCTTTTCATCTTAGAGGCTCCTGGATTTCACTGGTAAGCAAGAATATCCAGACCTTTGCCTTCCCATCAGTTCTGGAAACTAGTCATACCCTCTCCCTAATTTAAACAAAAGACTCTCCACCTTGTTCAAACCACTTTTACCAACAGCAACTGTTAACATGTATTTGGAAAACTTCCACAAACAGCATCTGTTTGTCCTCTCCTTGCACTTTCAAAAATGATTGTGCAGCAGGAAGGAAGCCTCCCCCTCTTTTGCCCCCTCCAACTGGAAAAATCACATCTAATATCGCTGTCTTTTTTCCCTGCTGTGTATTCTGCCAAAACTGGGTGTCGTTATGAACAGGAAATAGTGTGTTTAAACCTTTGGTCAGTTTTTTCCTAGTTCAATTATCATTCTGCCCATGAACTTGTGTTTGGCACATATTTTGCATCCCATGATCATCTCAAGCCTCTCTCCTTTCACCCTCAGTTCCTGTTTGCTGTCCTACTGCTCTGCCTGGCACCTGCCATTTTGTTCTTGCTGTTTTACCCTGAGATGGATGAATGGGCTCACTTCTCATTGCACTGAGGACATTTTAGCCTTGCTGAGTATAGGTAGGGGCCTGTGTTTATTCCCCTGTGTACTGCACGGTGGTGTACTGCTGACATACAGATACACCACCTGGCTGAGCTAAAGCTTTGTTTACTTTTTTGGGGTTCCAGGATGTGTATCTTCACATTGCTACTTGACTGCTCCACAGAAACACACCACCAACTTGTAGGGGACATGGTTACCTCCAACAGTGTGTCTGCAGCTCCTTACAACAACGTCTGTGTAACTTGTGTGGGGCTGTACTGCCCACACCTTCACATCTGGCTGCTAAGGACCAGTTATTTGAAAAACCATGTCCATAATTCTCTCAAACTCAGTGTCACTGCATGAAATAGTTCCCAACTCTGTTCTCTCTTTGGTGGCTTCCTTCTTCCAGCCTCTGGTGTGAGTGTCACTGTTTACAGGTGCTCTGGCTGTCAGTGTATGTAAGGACAACAGTTTTCTGAAGAAAATAGGTTGTTGTGTGGCACCTGAAGGCTTTCTGAAATCTTTTTTTTAAGCACATTCAAAAACTTCCCTTTCCCCCACCCTTTGCAGTGCTCCTGGAGGGAAAGATGCTAAAAACTGAGGAGACTGGAGCCTGCTGTGCCCTTTTTATATTAATATATACACAGCACTGATGCAGTGACAGTACGTCAGTGAAACCATTGTGAAGGCTAAAATTGTTCCCAGACAAAATGACAGTCATGACCCTACATCTCCAGTGGCTGGAGAATGTCCTTTCTCTTACATTAAGGTCATGAGTAACAAGCCTGTCTCTGCTCGCATGAGCTTTCCTGGGGCAGTGACTGTTTGCGTAGATGGTGTCCTCTTCTGCATTGCCTGCAGGATGAATCCTCATTTCATTCCTAGTGAAGAGACACACGTGGCTGCAGGATGAACTGTCATCAGTAATATGAAGTAGGGGAGAGTCACTTCTATTTGAATTTTTTGTGTCCTGTGATGTATTTAGAATATAGAAGACTGCATGTGCCTGAGAAACAGAATCTTTTATGGATTCTGAGATCTCTCTTTTATGAATTCTGAGAATCAGAACCTTACTAACACTGTCTTTTATGCAGTACTAGGTACACCTTATGTGCACTCAAGCACATCTCTGCCTAACCTTTATTTTCTGGTCTGGTTAACAACCACTTACAGAATTTCCCTCATTTGTCCTCCCTGTCTTCCTAGCAGCTGTAGTTCCATTTATTGCTTAGATATCTGTAGTGATGGGCAGGGGTGCTCACTATTTGTGACCCCGATGTCTGAACCAAGGGCTGTCTGAAGAAGGTGACTGTGCTGCCTCCAGCAGCCCTTTCCTTTACATAGCTGCACACTGTTCCTGATTTTGGGAAGCAGCTGCTCTCCACTGCCCACCTGAAGAACATGAACTTCTGGTGCCATCCCAGCTGATCTTAAGTTTTACACAACTGAGGTAGATCTGTCTTATTTCAGGGACTTATATGCAACTTTTAGATGGTCTCTTCCCCAGCCCTAGCGTGAGCTGGATGTGTTCCTGTACTGAAGAATACAACTGAGGTTTTTTCAGAGACAATGACAGAGATTTCATAAAATCATAGAATCATAAACTTCCTGAGCTGGAAGGTACCCACAAAGATCATCAAGCCCAACTCCTGGCCCTACACAAGGCAACTTCAAGAGTCACACCAGTGCCTGAGAACCTTTTCCAAACACTTCTTAAACTCTGTCAGGCTTGGTGCTGTGACCAATTCCCTGGAGAACCTGTTCCAATGCCCAGCCACCCTCTGGGTGAAGAACCTTTTCCTGATATCCAACTTAAACCCCTCCTAACACAGCTTCATGCTGTTGCCTTGGGTCCTGTCACTGGTCAGCAGAGAAAAGAGATCAGCACCTGCCTTTCTGCTTCCTGTCATGAGGATGTTAAAGACAACAATGAGGTTCCTTCCTCAGTCTCCTCCAGGCTGAACAGACCAAGTGATCTCAACTACTCCTTACAGAGCTTCCCCTCAAGGCCCTTGACGATTTTTGTAGCCCTCCTTTGGACACTCTCTAGTAGCTTTGTATGTTTTTTATATTGTGGTGCCCAAAACTGCCTCCAGCACTCAAGGTGAGGCTGCCACAGTGCAGAGCAGGGCAGGACAATCCCCACCCTTGCCCAGCTGGTGATGCTGGGCCCAATGCCCCCCAGGACACAGTTGGCCTTCCTGGCTGCTAGGGCATGCTGTTGGCTTATATTCAATTTGCCTTTTCTCTTCATGTTTCTGTAACAACTCTCTAGAATTTTGGCTGGAGAAAAATGTTCAGCTCTGTTTCAGTTTCTGTGTTTCAGCTGAGGGCCAAGTGAAACAACTCTGGCTACACTCAACACTGACCACCATGAGACTAAACCACTCATGTATATCCTGCATATATAACTGGGAACAGGTTGGGCCACTGCTGGGACAAGTCACACTGAGAATATGTTTGTGGCACTTACTGATCCCATTAACTGACAGTTTCAAAAAAGGACCTTTGAGTCAAGGAGACAGAGCTCTCAGAGAAGATCAAACTGCTGGAGAAGGTCTAAACAGGCCCTCTGGGCTGCCAAAATAGGCTCCAAAGCTGTTGGTCCTGCTCTGTTGTCAGCACCACATTCTCCTACAAAAGAAAAAAACAGGACACAGGAAGCACCAACACAAGGTGGGAGAATCAAGACCTCAATCCAATGTACTAATAATACTTAGCACTGTACATCACTGTACTGTTACTTACAAACATTAACTGATACATCCTCACAACACCCCTGCGAGGTAGGGAAGCATTATTATCCCTAATGTACAGATAGGGAAACCGAGGCACCAAGAGGCTAAAAGTGACTTGCCCAGGATCACACAGCAAGGCATTAGTGGAGCCAAGGTACGAATGGAGATGTCCCTTGTTCCCCACCCCATGCTGCCCCCTCCCTAGATAATGTTGTCTGTCTGGACACAGGGAACCAAAGAGGCTCCTTTGGAAAGCAATGCCCAGACTTGTTGCCTATGAATAATTTTTATTTGCCTTTAATGAATTATTTCACAGTTTTTCCCTCACACTGTACACCATGCTTTCACAGTCCATTCAGCACTCTGTGGTGGCCCACAGCCTTCTCCTCTGGCACCAGGACAGCTCTGCAGGGGGTTCTTAGGGTGCTCTGTGCTTTCATCAAGAGGATGTTTAGAAACAGTTTTCACTGACATTAGACTGGGAGCATGTGAGCTCTCACTGGAGACCAATAACACACACTGGAGAAGGAGGCAGAGGGAACTGACGGTAAAAAGGCATTTGCTGTCCCCTGTGGAATGACCAGTGGCTCTCTTGGTTTCTTAGCTCTTCCAAGCTCCAGTGATCACTGAGCAGAAACCCTCTGTCTCCAACTTGCGTGGTCAGGAAGTCGTTGTTCTGGGGGTTGCTTCCCTAATAGGTAAAAGGCAGTCAGTTCAGGACCAGACAGGTCCCTCAGCATTGCCTACTCCAGGTGTGTGACACTGTCTGGGAACAAGGCTGGCTGTAGTTGTTGTGCTCTTTTGCCATGGGGAAGGGGTATTACCATGGTTGGCAAGCAGCCATATCCAGCGTCCAAGTCTCTTTCATGTCAAAACTGGTATTCAATGAAGAGCAAGGGAAAGTGGATGGATGAGGAGATGAGGATGAGGCAGAGCAAATGGGAAAATCCACCAAATGAGCTTCTAGGAAGGAAATGTTCCCCCTTGGGCACTTCAGCTGAAGTGGCTTCATTTTCACAAGGTTTCCTTCTCTCTCTGGGAACATCTGCTGAGCTTCATCTCTGTCAGCTGGATGTATCGTATGACATTGGTATCTGCAGGGAAAGAACACACACACAGGTATGGTGGTTACACAACTCCCTGTGACAGAAAGAACACACCTTCATCCCTGGTACCTCACAGGTGAGCAGCATGGCTCCAGTGCTGTGTGCTGGAACAGCACCACTTGGAAAGGGCTCTGAACCAAATCCAGAATCTTAGGTTTTAGAGAGCATGGTCTGAGTTGTGCTCACCATCCCTGTTGCTCACAGTCTTGCCTCAGCTAGTTTTTACCTTTTCTCCAATTATTCCTGGTCAGCACAGTTGAACTCACACACCTGAAACTATCCAAGTCATCCCTGCCTGTACTTGTGGAACGACACAACTCCATTGGCTTCTCTTCCTGCAGTACCTGTATGCAAGCCCTTTTTTGCATGAAAAAAAAGGCATTTTATGTACAGTTATGCTCTTCCTTTTCACTCTCTCACTCTATTTACAGTCTATTCCACTCTTTTCACATTTTTCCATGAATAGAATTGAGAAGAGCATCCTTCACACTGTCTTTATACTCCTCCTACCCTTAAATTTTCTGTTTGGATGTCCTTCCACCATGACACGCTTTCTGCAATTTTGTCACATGCTATATTCTGCATAATGCTTGTCTATCCTGTCTGATGAAATTCCTAGGGGCACCAAACCACGGATCCATCCTAGTAGAAAGCTGTGATACCCCAGCACTGTGCAGGTGCTAAGGTTAGCCTTCTTTTTTCCAGCATTTCAGAGCATCAACACATCACACAAACTATGCGAGTTTGGCTTAATCTCCTGGGCCCAGCTCTAAGGGAACCCATTCACCCTGGATCACAGTTTGATCTACATGAGTATGTGTCTCCAGACAGAGCCAATGATTCTGGAGTCATGGTCAATCCTGTCTTAAATCAAGCTGATTTCTATATTCAGGGTAAATTCACATATGGCACCCACAAAGTGGCAAAAGCCATGTAGAACCAGAAGCAAGCAAGTTAAAACACAGCCACTTTCACTTCTGTATTGATTAAAAAATGGTTCTTTGCTCAGAGCCTTTCTCTGACAGCCAACCAGGACCAGCTTGGTCCACTGAAGTTAGACCCTCAGACACCAATCAGAAGTGCAATCAGTCTAATCAGAGGGCAGTCTCGTCTCCTCATCCAAACTGCATTGTATTCCACAGTAGCTATAGAAGTGAGAAGCACTCCAGCTTTCAAAGTGATGAACAAATTACTGGGAACATGTCCAGCACTAGTGAGTGTGGGTATTGCAGCCCCAAAAGCAGTTGTAGGTGCAAAGCTTCCTTTAAAGATGAGGACATCTCTGTTGTGCTCTCTGCCAGTGCTGAATCAGTGCCAGACAGATTAGTTTCCTGCCACATAGAGTTATCCACAAACATGCCACGGGGCATCTATGGGCCACAGATGTGACGTCTCAAGTTGTCTCTGGTGAGGTGGGTCTCCCTGCTGAGTCTTCTGCAGGTTTAACTGCACCATCCTAGGCACTCCAGAGGGTGGAATTCGATGACTAAGCTACTTGAACTGTTTGGGACATATTTAATGAGCTAAGAATTCTGCTGTTGCTTCTGTCAAACAAGATGCACCAGCATCCTGGGCTGTTTATGCATTAGCACTTGTTACCAGCCCAGCAAATTTTAAAACAGCTTTTTAAAAATCAGAATTATTTTAGTTGTGCAGCCTCCTGAAATGAAGAAATTCATTTGAGGGGGTCACCCTGAATTTTAGGCTTAAAATGAAATGAGTGCAGTTGGCTGACTCACTCCCAGCAGTGCAGGGCAGGACACGCAACCTGAGCAGGGTCCTGCTGTGCTGCCTGAATCTCACCTCTGCTCTGTGCTCTTCTAGGCTCTGATGAGCTGTGCTCTGGGTACACATCCCCACCAGAGAGACACACTTGGAATGGCTGCCTGGTGCAGGTGAGAAGGGATAACTGCGTGGGCATGTCAGGAAATCCCACCTGCCTGGGCCCAGAGAGACTCAGCATCTTGCTGAGGGGGCAGAGGTGGGCTCATAATTGGGAAAGGCTGCCAGCCTCCTTTGGCTTTCAGGTAAGGTAGTGACTGCTGATGGCACAGCTTCACTCACCCAGGAGATTTCCACATGTCTGGGAAGCCCTGGGGAAAATAATGTGTAGCCTGACAGAGGGTGGGAGACACTCCCATTGCAAACTACTTATAGATCTCTCAGGCTGGTTTTGGCATGTTTTGCTTCCTTTGTGAGGGCCATTATTTTACCAAGGAAAAATAATGAGAGCAGCATTTTGTTTACAGGAGCGGAGCCCTGTCTTTGCCCAGTTTTTTCTACCAAATAGAATTGCACCATACTAGCTTGCCTGCAGAAGTATTCCAAAGTTATGTGTAAATGTTAATGGGAAGACAGTCATCTCAGTGGAGAAGCAGCGATCCCCGTTGGCTGATGAGGAAATAAAAAGTAAGAACAATTCAGATGAGGGGTCAGATCCATGCAAAGAGGTACTGCTAGAGCTGCAATGGGAATGTGTTTCTGGGCTCTTAGGCTTGTGCCTGTGTTTCTCTGCAGAGTGGCCTAATGCTATTTTAAAGGTAATTTCTGCTTCCCCTGTAGCTTTAGAGCCCACTTGCTTATCTGCTGTGCAGACACCATGGCCTGGGTTTTGCTCCCAGGACTTCTGAATTGCCAAGGGTGGAGGAAGGCAATGCCTGAGTGCAGCCACGAGCCCACCCTGCACAGCACAAGAACCGTCTGGTCAGAGCAGCCCTTGGGATATCTGAATGTGGGCTCCCAGCACAGGGACAGCAGGGACCACTGTTTGACATTACCAGACCACTGCCAGCTGATGGTCTGGTCTCAATCCCAGTCAGTCCCTAGCCTGGCAATGTAGCCCCAATGAGAGAGGGCTGAACAAGGCTTTCAGCAAGGTGCATGTTTGGCTGCCTATGCTGCACCAACCTCTGGACAGAGACCTCATGGAGGGTCCATGCATGCTTTACATGACTTAACAGCAGCTTCCCTCTCCCTTAGAAGGAAGGTTATACCACTATCTTGTGTTGTTTCCATCTGCTTTTGTGATTTTTTTTTGGAGGTGGCACAAGAAATGAGGCCAAATCCAACCTTTCTTCACCCTGGGCAGATAGTGAATAGCCATAAGGGATCTGCTGTGCTGACAGCCCTTTAGAACACTAAACCCCTTTGCTAACTAATTCCTCTTTCCTATTCAAAATCTCTCCTACCAAAGAGAATAACTGCCAGTGATTTGTGCCAAAAACATTCCTTATTAGAAAAAAAAAAAAAAAAACCCAAAAGAACATGACTGGAATAATAACCAGTGAGCCTGGTGAAACCTCAGATAAAGGAAAACAATCACACTTTGCAGATGGAGACATTGAAAGTGGAGACACTGACTTATTCCAGGTCACATAATAATTCTTGATAGTGCTACCTGATTCCTATTACTGTGTTTTAATACCCACATCCTTTTTTACTGTACATATTAATTTCTTTCCCCTGAATGCCCTTCAAGTTTTCCATAATCATAAATAAAACAGTGGAACAACAGCCTTGAATGGTCTACAAATAACAGGAAAGAGTCTGATGCAGAGCTGAAGGCCAGAACTGGGTTTTGTATACTTTAAGGGCCTTTAGGGACACTTTCTGGTATGTTTTTGTAGCAAATGGTATTTGAAGTTGTTGCTGTTGAATAAATTAGTATTTATTTCAAGAAGCAATGAGGAATACCAAATAAATAGTATCACGAGGAGGGGGGTAGTGAGAGAGCTAAGAAACACATATTTTAAAAATGGGAACTAAGTCATTCAGCTAAGAGAAATTTTTCACATCTGAGCCTAGTCAAAACTTCAAGGTTAGGATAACTTATTTTCCACTGACTATTTTTCTCTTGCATATCCTTCTCCATTTCCTGGTTCTGGCAAGGGCTGAAAGCAGAAGGGCACACTGTAAACTAAAATAGGCTAAACTGAGCTTTTAAACACATTTGCTCTGAGAGTGTGGGGTGCACAGCTGTGCTGTCAGACTGCCCAGAGCCCATGGCCAAGAACAGCAGATGGGACCAAGCACCCTTAGGGGAGGTGGAAGGAGATCCCAGCACACTCTCAAGCACACCCTCCCTCACAGTCCTCCAGGGCATAGCCACTGCAGGAGCCCTGCAGGGCCAGTGCCTTTAGGACATCAAGCACAGCCAACTCCAACAGCCTCCCTTCCCTCCTCTAGTTCAATGAATATCAGCTCCACCATGGTCCCTCTGCCAGGACCCAGGCTTGCCCATTTCACTCAGGAAAGAGTTCTCACTCTTTCCTCTCAGATTCACATGAAGAGCTGCTCTGTAGGATTTTCTTTGCACATGGCTTCCATGTTACTTTCTTGAAATTCTTTAATTTCGAGTTTTGCAAAATTCCTGTTTAAAACCACAGTGTTGTTTTATCTCCCTATGATTTCTGAAAAATGAAAGCATCATCTCTGCCTCACTCTCATTTCTGGCCTTTCACCCACCTTCTGAGGCTGGGCAAGTTAGCATGAAGATGGTTGCTCTGGCAAGGCTCAGTTGTTTGCATATATAATTTCATTTCTGTCCCCAAATGAACTATGTAATTTTGACAGATGGATGACAAACACTTAACAGGGAATTGGCTGATTTCATGGCAGAAGTTGAAGCATCCTGATGAATGCTTTGTGAGTAAATGTCTGTCTCCTTGAGCAAAGCAAAATACTAACCCTTTACTGAGATGGCAGAAGGCTACTGAGGATGACAAATAGTCTCCCAGCATTGCTAAGGGGAAGAAGCTTTTTCATAAAGAGTCAGAAAATGTAATGGTTGGGGTACACTCTTTCCACACCCTGTTTTCTTCTTCAAAAATAAGTTAGTGAGGAAAAGAGAGGTAGGATCCCCTCCACACTGACAGCATTCCAGCAATACTGTCATCTTCCAGGCCATGCTGCAGCCTTGGCAGCAATTAATCTTTGGGCACTGCAACCTTGCTGCACTACCCACGAGTGCTTGAAGAGAGTCCAGGCAAGGACGTAACAGTGAGTCATGCTCATCCCTGTGGAAATCAACGCAATCAAGTCAGGGACAGATGACATTTCATGGAAAGAAATACAAAAGCACTCAGTGCAAAGCCACATCCCTGCTCCCTTCGCCATACCTGTCGGCTGGCGGGATCTTGCCTCTTTCAGGTAGTAGAGCGCCTTGTTGAAGTCACCCAGGTGGTAAAATGCCACTCCCGATCGATAGAGCGCCTTGAAGTTCTCGCCTTCCTTCTGCAGCACTTTGAGGCAGTACTCCTTGACCCGCTCGTAATTCACCAGCTCAGCCTGGAGCAGGCAGGCTGCAGAGCATGAAGAGGATGGAGAGACAGAGAGAGGAAAACATTAGTGCTGGATTTCCTCCTGCTCTTGCAACCTGCACGGGAGAGGAGAACAGCTTAGGTGAGGGAAATGACTCAGACCTGTGATTCAGAAGGGGTGCAGCCATATGGATTGTTGGCCAAACCCAATTGTTCGTAATTTAAATACCAATGTTTCTGTTTTTGCCATTGCAAAGCAAAGGGATTATGTTTACTCCCGGCACATGCACAGGGATTGTGTTTACACAGGCACATGAAACACTGGGGGAGAGAGGGAGAACATAAACACCCCTCCACAGCTCTGGAATGCCACACAGTCTCGTGGCAGTGGCTGGTTTCATTTGCTGGGAAATGAAGGGCTGGAGCTCCGAAAAGTACAAAAAAGGCAGACTAACAGTTATCTGACAAGGAAAAATGGGGATAAATTGAATCAGATTTTGTATTTGGCTTAATTCAAGACTCTTCAGTTTAAAAATAATATGTAATTGGCTTTTATCCAGGAGATCCTGTATAGAGTTTTGCTATAGGAAACAACAAGGGACTCTGCCCTGCTGAAATGTGCTGTCAGCAAGCCAGAGACACCTGGAGTTGTAGTATAGGGAACAATTATGCTATGCTGCCTGCTTGCTGGTAAGCACTGCAACATAAGTTCATTCCTAGAGGTGAGTTCTGCTGACTTCCTAAAGGAAAAACAAACAGTAAATAAACAACATGTTGAGGGTTCTATGTGCTAAAGAACAATTGTTGCATAAATATCTAGGATCTGAAGAAAATGCTCATAGTGAGCTTCCCACAACTAGGAGTGAAATAAAGAGGAAAGGGGAAGATCCCTGACTTGTGCTTTACAGCTGTGCTCATGGCTTTCTGTAGTGCTTACTCCAGTGAGTTAAACTTCATACAGGTGATCTGAGCATTAGGAATGGCTTGGGGAACACTGACAAGAATAGGCCATGGTGCGGTCACAGTTCCAGGGAAATAAAGTTGTGCTGCAATACAAGCCCATCTAGTGCTGCAATCCAAGGCAACTTTGAAAATGACACAGTTTGGGAAGGAAGGAAGAATGCCACTGCAAGGATCGGTTCAGAAGCTGGCAGTATGAAGTGCCAGGGCATGGAGAGAAATTTCCCATGGCAGGTGGTGTTACTCAGTGTGTCTTTGGCAAGGAGGAGATTCAGGGCTCCTGGAAATCCAAGTCATCCTAGGTCAGGTGTCACCAATGAACAGCCAGACTTCATTTCTTGCATGGTAACTGCAGCTGAGAGGATATGGTGCCAGGTCAGAAACACGACACAGTTCTTCATCCCCTTTCCCCACACTCCTAGAGTAACCCCTACAAACATTTCTGTATCACATTTTACTTCATGAGAAGGGAGCTGGCTAGATGACCTCCAGAGATTCCTTCCAACCTAAATTAGTCCAAATCCATGATCACTTAATGTGAACAGAATACATTTCTAACCCAAGTACACCTTCAAAGCTTAAACAGCTTACTGGGAACAATCATAAACAGGCTTTTACCATCCAAGCACTGATGCTAGAGACATGTTTAACAGGGACTGCAGAACTAGTCCCACTGCTGGTATGTTATTTAAGTGACAGAGCCATTACTAATAAGAGCTTTGTCCCATTTGCTTTAATAATGGAATGTCAATATATTCTAACAGCTCCTGCCATTATATGCATAGGTATTTTGAAAGATTCTGATCATTTGTTATTTGATTGCCAGTTAAAAAACACATATATTTCTAAAACTTTAGTGGCATTTCCTTATCCAGAGTTTGTTCCTTCCTATTTGCCACACATTGATTTTTCTCACTCTGTTTCTAATGGAGCTTGAAATGACTGTGCCTTGTTTTTCTTTATTTTTTAAAGCTATTGAAAAGATGGCCGTGTAAATTTACTGCTGGCTTCACTGCCCTGGAAACAGGATTGCTTTGTTTATCTGCTGACCAATAGCATGTACAGCATTGGCAGTAGCTTTCTGCACACTGCCAATCTGAGCCAGCTTTTCATGTTCTGTGGAACTGCCTTTCAGAGCAACTAGGGGGTGGATTTCAGTCTCTGTTAATTTGCTACTTAATTTCCAGTGAGAGTCACAGAAATGACTCTCTGAAAAATGACAGGCGGTCTATTCACGTATATTCACTCAGTAATTCCATACTGGACTTGCTTCACCTATCGGTTGAAAAGAAAAGAAAAACTCTCCCACATCCTGCTAATTCATAAACCTAAATGGGTTTCCAGATATCCAGCTGGGTTCTTTCTGTGACTCATACTCACAGTAGAGCTTCTGCAGGGCATCCTCGCTAACTGTGCACGTGGTGGAGAGAAGTCAGCACCACATGGCCAGCAGGAGAGACGTGTGTTTATCTGAACAAACCGAGCAGATGGATGTGCAGGAAGCAGTTCTGCTGGAAGAGTTGGCCACTTGGAGAGCCAGTGTTGGACGCGGCTGTTGGAAATCAACCTGAAGGGTGTATCTCCCTTATAAATATTTAGATATGCGTGCTTCCAGTTCTTGGTGGCCTGAAATGATCTTAATCTACCGTGATCCAATGAAAATATTGAGGCTGGTAGTAATTCAGCTTTCAGAAATGGAGGAGACACGGAATCTTTGTACTTCTTACCTAATTCAGTCAGGGAAGAATTGTTTTGAAAATGTGTTGTTTTCCTAAACAGATGTGGAACTGTGACTGGTAGTGTTTCTTTGCTACATCAAATGCTTTATCATACTCCTTCTAAGTTCATAATAGGCCCCTGGTGAATCCCTCTGAGGAACAAAGCTCACTCAGAGAAACCAAATCTAGAGGTTTATCCAGATCATCCTCCTGCTTTCTCAAAACTGAATGGGCTTGATCGTGCACAGCACCAGCTCTAGTAACCTGCTGATTAGAAAGGTGCTCTTTACTTGCAGAGGCAAACTATAGTCACCCATTCCCTGCAGGTCTCGTTGTCACTGTAATACAGCAGCTGGTGATTACATCACCCCCACTCAGAAATGTTGCTTGCCCTGCTTCCAGCAGCATGCCATGGTTATCCATCATATTTGGTTATCATTCGCAATATAGCAGCTGATCCTTTGTGTCAGCTTAAGCAATAAGTAATACTTAACTTTCAAGCTTATTTATGTCACATAGTGATGAAGAATCCCCATCTGCTGTAAAATCAAATCAAATCAAATAAAAGCTATCTTGAAACTACTGGGTGTAATGTGCCTTGGGAACAGGGAGAGGGTTAATACTATTAGCTTCAGAGGAGGGGTCCTGTCCATCACGCTTCCCAACTGACTGCTGATGTTTAAGCAAGGAAACAGGAAATTTGTCTGTTTTTCTTCACAAGAGTAATGTCAAGCCTAGATTTGTACATTTTTATTTGTGGATTCAAATGTATGCCAGCCAACTCCATTTGAGAGGTGCAGTACAGATCTGGTACCAGTAGATAAGTGAGCTAGTTTGTATAGCCCTGTTCAGCACAAGGTTAAGCAAAACAAAGATTAAAGCACCTGTGGAGCCAAAATACATCTACACCTTTAACCTTTACCAGCAGCTGTGGTTAGCAATGATGGAAAGTTGTAACTAAAATCCTGGCAGTTGAGGGGTTTGGATTCTACTTTATTCCACCCTGAAACAATTTTGAATTTCAGAGTATCTTTTGGGAGGCTATCTAGGTTTGACAGGTACTAGTGAGAAGGGATCCATGACAGCTTTTTTATACCAAAAACTAATAACTTTAATTGTTTAGGAAACATTACTACATTTCTATACTGATTTTTTGTTTAGCTTCAATTTGCTAGCCACGAGTCACCCTGAAAAGCCTGTGTATCCTTATTGTATTGGTACTCTTGAGATTCCATCAAGTCCTTTATTTGCTTGCATAAAGTGGCATCTGGAATCTCTTATTAAAAAAAAAATAAAAAATTATTTTTCAGCTTTCCTTACTTTTATAACTATTCTCTGAACCCTCAAAATGAAGTTCACCTGAAAGTGCTGTCAGTTAGCATCTTACCACAGAAACCTGTTTTGTGAGAATACCTCTGCGGGTTATGCAAAGAACTCAGTTTGGCCCGAACTTTTGGTTTCTAATTTTGGCTGAGCTAAGAACTAAGCATGGGAGTAGTATGTCCAGGTTTTAACATGGAGATATTGAACAAGAATATCAAGAGCCTTGCTTAGCTGGGAATTTTAACCAAAGGCCAAATCTTCATTCCAGAACAATCAGATATTTTTTATACCAGTGGCTGAATTCCCATTGTAGGTAAGGTTCAAGGCCTATCCATGTTACAGAACAGTTAAAAGTGGGCTGAATTACTGTGCCAGCAGCATTAGGGCTGTGCAAGCATCCCTACCCTGTGGCATGTTCCTTGTGCTCAGCACACTGAGATGAAAATACCTTTGCCTTACAAAAAAATCTTGGGTTGCAAACACATGTTTCACAAACTCCTGTTTTGTTTGCTTTCGCTCAGGTAAGCTGGTTGCATTGCCTATTTTTAGGATTTTCTTGTGCCTTTCACTGAAAGAGAGAGTTGGTTATTTATAATTTTGCTGGTCATTTAAGTTTATGAGCTAAAATATTCCATGTGCAGTATCTGCCTTTGATGTCTGCTTTTGAAAAATGTCGGACAAGACTGTTCAGGTATTTCTGAAAAACAGGCTAGGGAAACATAGTTTATTTTTCCCTTGTTAAAGATCTCTGGTGACTGCCTCTTTGGCTGCATCTCATGCCCTCATCATTTGGCTTTGCAAATGCAAATCTGGCAGATATCCTTTGTGTCAAGCAAGTGCCTTCTGTCATCCCCAAGGTAATCTTGAACTGGCCAACTGATAACCTGAAAATAAAACCAGTATGGTAGTGCATATTGTACTCTAAAGCATGTAGAGACATGCTTTAGAATCTGGTACCTAAATCCTTTGAATATTCAGTCCACCCTGAAAATTTTAAGATCACAAAAATCTTCTTGGCTCACTGGTCATGGGAATAAAGAGCAGAAAGTAGAAACCAAGGTAAGAGATGTTGCTTCAGCTATGACAGAAAAATAGGGGGGCAGAGACACAGAAAGGGGTTTCTGGTGAAAGCAGTGTATGAGTGAGAGCTGAGGTCTGTTGGGGAGGTAAAGTCTGGGTGGAGATGTGAAGTTAAGAGTTTGGGACAATGTGCTAAGGATGTAATACACAGTGCAGCCAGTCCGGAGACCAAGAGAAGCAAGCTGTAATTATAGCAGTGAAATCCAGGCAGAAGAAACCAGGTTCCCTAGCTATGTATGGCAGCAGCATCTCTAGCAGATCACTTAACCACAGTCACATCCTGGCTCTTAATCACCTTTTTCTACGCTGGGATATCACCAAGGGACACTAACTGGCACTGCTGAAAGGCTGTCCTACCAAGTATTCCCTGGAATAGGTGTCCTGTATGAGAGTTAATGGTAAGTCATGTGGCTGAACCACTCTTATACACCTGTGCAAAAAGGTCTGAATCTAAACCACCTTTATTTTTAAACCTTAGAAGGAAAAAACAGCCTGTGTTGATTTGTTTAGTTGCAATGCAGAGAGAAGTAGCTAAACCAATTACTGCTTAAACCTGAAGTGGATCTTCTCTCTTTATTGTATTTATTCTTGACTCCACCAGAAGAGTTTAACAACATACATGGATTGTTCCTCTTTATCAAGTGCTAGGTACTCCAACCACTCCAAAGTCAACCTGTATTTCACAAATTGACAGTGTCATTCCCAGAAATAACCACAATTAAACTCTGCAAAATACTTTGCTTTCAGATATGATCTCATCTTAAGCACAGCAGCCAGCAGTTCACTTTAAATATGTTTAATTGGAAAGATGGTTCCTATTCTTGCTCTGGGGTTCTACTTTGGGAAACATGATTGATACTTCAATATAACTCCTTCAGGGTTTTATGCAGACATTTGATTAAGATGTTCATATATCATTGAACAGGCTTTGTTCTCACATCTCTTTAAGACTCAAAATAACAGGGCAGACTAAGAGAGTCCTGTATTTCAGAAGGCTTGGTATTCTCCATGATGATGCTCCCTCAGAAAAGAGAAAACATGGTAGTGATAACTTCTGGTTTAGACATTTGGGAAGAGAAGTTATTGGAATATAACAATAACAAAACCCAAATCAAACAGGAGGCAGGGGGGGCAGGAGATGAGGGTTGTGAAAAGTAAAAATATTGGTCTTGGATTAGACAGCAACCTTCTAATCATGCCACAAATGCATGTATCATTCATCTCTGTTTGCTGCAGACTGTGTAAATGGTGTTGATAAAAAGCACATGGAGTTTATAATGTCCACTGGAAGAATTAAAAGGGATACCATTACTATATGAGACTAAAAATGTCAGTCATGTGTTAGTAATTTGAATATAACTAACTTCTAAAATAAATCAGGTAACATGTGACTCACAAGATTATGCTGAAAATGTAAAGGGTTATTTTAGATTTAAAGTCACCTTGAACTTAAATATTGTAATTCTAATATACAGTATAAAAAGAACTGCAATGCTTATCCAAATTTCTTTGGATTTATTGATCATGAGTTTGTAAACAGCACAGGCTACATGTAGAAGGCACAGCCCTATGTTTTAACTTGTGTTAAATTTTCAGTAGATTGGTACTAAAAAGAGCCATATAATGTGTATGTGTAAGAAGCCTACAGTAGAGGAACTGAGAAAAGCATCCATATCTCCACAGAGCCCCATGTGTGCTGTGCCTTTCAAGAATGCAAACCAGCATTCCTCAAAAGAGTATGCTTAAAGTATTTTTTTTTCCAGAGGAATGCTGCATGCAGTTTCCCTACTAGACTGAGACACTAATTAGGATCTACAGTTTCCAAACAATCTCTTCCATTAAATATTTCTCTTCTTTCTCTGTAGTCCAAGCTTGCAAACAAAGAGGATTTTCTGGCTTCTCACCAATAAAAAGCTAATTATAGACAGCTTGATAATGTCTGGCAATAATCTGATCAGCTGACTCCTAGTTCCCAGACAACCTTAATGGGATGAAAAGGGAATATCACAATGACAGTACAACTTTCCAGCCAGTGGCTCCCATTTATTCCTCTCCAGGTACCAAAAAGACCTAAACATGCCCGTATGTTTCTGCTTGCAGGGAAACGGGTGGAAAATTAAAATCCAAACTGTATGACAGGTTGCCTCTCTCCATAGGGAGGGATTAATGCTAAATGAAGTGTGGATCCTCAAATGTTTGTAGAGCCCAAAGTGAGCCACCTCTTCCAAACAGCCTTCCCCTTCTCAGCCTGACTCAATTTGTGAACAGATACCAACTGTTCCTCCCCCTCCTGCCATCCTGGCAATGCTTTCCTTCCAAGACATAGCATGGTCTCTTTCACTCCTCTGTTGCTCCTGAGTCCTTCATGCCCCTTTCAGAAGAAAGATCCTGACTTCATCATTCCAATTAGCTGTTTTAGGAGAGAGAGAGGCAGTAGCAGTGACTGAAGTATGCTGATGCTTCCACCATCGTACATATTAAAAGGATTTAGTAGCTCTCAGAGGAGCTGCTGAGCCTGTGTGTCAGGCTTGCAACCCACCCTAGGACTAATATGAGCTGTCAGAACAGATCAGTTTAACTTCAGTCTATGATAGGGTGATCAATCCTGAAGATAAAGGAAAAACAGCAGATATCTTGGCTTTTACACTAGTCAAATGACAACTTTTAATGATATTTTCTTAAGGAAGTTGAAGGACCATAGTCTAAATGAATAGACTTAATTCTGCTAATAAAATGAAAGGCAACATTAAGTAGAGTTTGCACTGATCTGTCCTCAGCCCCATGGTAATTTGGTATTGTCAATACAGACCTAAATGACAAACTGCAGACTGTCTTGGCAATTTGCAGATAACTCCTAGATGTGAGGAGCTGGTATCTGTTGGAAGGTAGGGGCAGAATTCCAAAGGATCCCCACAAATTGTTGGTGGTGTTCTGATAAAAACAGGATGCAATTTGATAGGGACAAGTTAAAGGTCTTACAGATATGCAGAAAAAACCTGAATGTGTAAGTTAAGCAGGGAAACAGATAGTTGGAAAGCAAATCTGCTGAAAATCCACAGGAGGACCCTGATAATAACAGGTGGTCCAGAGAGGACAGGGCCTCACCAAGACAGTGAGGGAAGAGAGGCTAACCCTACTCATCCACATAAAAAGAGAAAAGGCAACTCAAATACAAAGCAGGGTATAACTGGGAAACCATCCGTTCTCCTTGTACTCAGAAAGTGAGAAAAGGGCTTATATTTCATCTAGGAAAAACTCTGTAACAGTGAAAGGAGCAAACCTTTGAAAGAGACTGCTTGGGAAAATTGTGAAGGTTCATAGCTTTGCAAATACTTAAGAACAGCTTAAGCAAATGTTACCTGGGCTATGTCTTACCTGTACACTTGTACCACCCATGGGCAGGGATAGAAGACTCTTGACAGCTCTTCAGTCCCATTCTTGATTCTCCTGAACACTCCAAGCATGAACAACCCTGGGTTGTCATTGACAGCTGCCAGTTAGTTCTATTTCCTGTTAGAAGGTCCTGTTGGAGGATGTCAGAGCAACATCCTGGCCAGACATGGCAACAGGTAAGCATTTAAGAACAGCTGGCATGACTGCCAGCCTTTGCTATGTGTTTATATTCTGCTACCTCAGACTTCTGTAGGTTTGAAGAGCCTATTTAAGTGCTCATTATTTCTGTAAGATGGTTTTAAAGCTACTTCAAGGTAAGTTTTTGGTGATTTTTTTCCTCTTTTTTGTCACAAATTCAGTGATGTAATACTGCAGTTTTCCTTCAAAGGGCCAAAGCTTTAAGAAGCAAGGAATTTCAGCCAACTTTTCATCTGATCCCCACAGCTTCTGTTTTGTAAGAGTATTTTGGCCTACCACTTCCTGTAGTTATTAGTCCTTCAAATCAAAACCACAGGCTTACTGAAAATCCTTGGCTGTGGTAGTATTAAAGCATTAGTTAAAATCTAGATTTCAAGCAAACAAGAATTTTCTGTGTACCAGCAAATCTTTATTCTACCAAAATAAAGAGCGTCACATGGAGATGATCTTCATATTGCATCTTCTAATCTGCATGCCTTCATTTTTCTCAGCCAGGAGAGGTAGGAGCAAAGTCCTACCAAAGCATTGCCAGAGCAAGAGATTCAGTCAGGTTTTAACTACTACAACATTTTAATTCTATAAATACTAGCTCTTCCTGTAGCCACATTAGAAGAGGCGGAAGTTCCTTCTGCTTGTTTTTGCCAAGGCTGTTATTGTTGATCTGCCAGGTTAAACATCCTGGAGGTTTCCTCCTCTATGACTATCTGGTAATGACCTGTCTTTATCTTTTAGAATCTGTTCTCATCTAATCCAGTCTAGTCCAGTCAACTAGATGTGCTTGGCCTTCAAATCTGTTCCAGCTATTTATTCCACTGCCTCTTTGTTGCTGTTTGCTTTTCCTCACCTTGTGTTGCTTTACTTTCTCACTGTGGCACCTTCCCTACACTGTACCCTTTCCTCCTATGGCCCCCTATTGCTATTGACACCCACTGAAGGAATCTTGTCTCTTTACTTGTTTTCACAAGGGAAAAATACACAGAATTTTCACAGAGATCAGCAACACCAGACAACCATCTAGTAAATGTCTGGTGTTCAGCAGCAGTCAACTCCAACAAGTGCTATCAAATATTTATAATTCTTACTAGAATATAACAAACACTGAAATGAAGGTCTTAATGAAATGAAGGTATTTTTTCCAAACCCATATGAGACAAAGAGCGACTTCTATAAATAGGGAAGCACTTTGAAGGATATGGGGGTTCTCAAGCTGCTTTCTCTGCTGAGGAGAAAAGCATCATTTGCTCATAGTAGTTCAAACAACTGACAGCAGTACTGTGAAATGCAGCTGGAACAGCATGAAGGCTGAACAGTGAAGTCACAGACACTTGTGCCTGCCATGATGGCCTCAAGCCTGGCTCACTGCGGCATGCTCAGTTTGGGATGAAAGCTAGCACTTTATGCTGTACCATGAACAAGGCACGATGACTGGCTGGACAACATCTGTGTGCTGTGCCCTGTGGCAGCTCATGGTTCACCTCCCAGGACACATGAAAGAGCTGACCCTTGCAGAGTGTGCTGAGGGCTGGAGAGCAGGTTCACCATGTAAAATTTATAGGGGCTGAAATGCTTTTGGATTTCCCTTGAACCCTCCCTAGCTGAAAAGATTAATCTGGCAAGATGGAGATGTTAAATGGGGAGGAATATTCCCTTCATTAAATTAATTACTCATTCATACGTTTTATCCAGGTCCAGTGTAGCCCAAAGCCTTTCAAATTTAATGATGTTTTGAAACAAGAGAGAAACTTTTATGGCCTTTGTAGGAGGGATGGAGAGAACAGCTGACAGAATCAGAGGCAGAGGATACCTCAGTCAACTGTTTTCTAACTAACTGAACAGAGATATAAAACAAAGTTCTCAACCTTATTTTCCTTAAAAATGCATTAAACAAACTTACTGAGAAGAGTAATTGATCAGCAACAGTGAACTAACCCTGCCTGTGCCAGGCTGTCACCTGCATGAGCTTTCACAGACCACAAAGGTGCAGTTTAAGCATCATTAAGTCATGCAGTTGGGCCTCTAGTGTCCCTGCTTCTTCCCTATCCTCCATTTATACCATATTAAGTTAGTATCATTGATACATCAGTCTTCCCATCAAATCGAGCTGACCAACATGTTTGAAAGTTACTGAAGAGGGGACTGACAAGCAGACAGCAGAAAACATATGTACTAATGACTCATTTCCTTTGGAAATCAGGCTGAAAACTAATAAACTAAAGGCCAGAGGGATGATTCAGAATATTATTTTCTTGAAAAAGTCAGGCCTTAAACTATGCAGAAGCATAAGCCAGTCCTCTAATAAGACATCTGTTCTTTAATATAAGCTGTGGCAAAGTGCTTCAGGTAAAAAGCTCAGATCACTCTCAAAGCCTTCATAAACCACATGTGTGCAGTGAATTGCTGGCAGTGGAAGAATGAGGTAAGAGTCAATTTCTGACTGGGGGTAACTTCCACCCCAATAGAGGCTGTGTTCAGGCACCAGGAACACCAAAATCATTGTACTGAATCAATACAATTCTCTGTCTTGACTATGCCTTTTTTGATCAAGCTAAGGAAGGGGTAAATACAGTCTAACAATTATGTGATGAAATGTGTTCTGCTGACAAGGAATTGGTCTGAAAAGAGATCACTGTTAGAGTATCTCAGGAATAATTTTAGAATAGAGCTTGTTTAGTGCTTTATTAATAGCCCTATGCAAAAGTCAGAGTGACCTACTGTCAAGTTCAAAGATACTGTCAAAAGGAATGAAGATGACAATGTGATGATGTACATGACCTGGTACACAGAAGTAAATTTATTTGGAATAGAATTTGACGATGTAAAATTTAAGACCATACTCTATGGGACCACTAAGAATTTTTGCTAGAATTTGTGAGCTCATGAGCTGGAAAAAAAATGAAGAGGAAAAGGATGTGAATACACCAGATGATCAAAGAATGACTGAGTCATTTATGTGACATGGCCATAGACAGGGAAATGAAAATCTTAGAGAAGTTTATTCAAAAATTCAAACCAGTTAGTGGTTCTCAAGCATGAAAATGTAATATTTGCTTTTCAATTTTTATCCTATTTAATAGGGCAGTGAATGTTCTGATTAGCTATATGTCTAAGCTTTCTTTCGTAACCTTATTAGGTTCTTTAACTCCATGATACCTTCTGGCACTGTACTCCAAGTTAATCAGACCTGGAGCTTAAAAATTATTTTGTATTAATCTATTAATTTAATTTACCACCCCACGCCATGAGCAAAGCTCCTCAGCTGCCTCAGTTTGAGCTCCATCACAGTAGTTAAGGAATGTAAAAAGGAAAATCAATCCATTTGTTTTGTACTTCCAGTATAGGTGAGGATCTTACACTGCTCTGGTTTCCTTGCAACATGAACACACTACTGTGTCTTAAGCAATTAATCATTTAAGAGGACAGTAATCTAGGATTTGAATTATGTTAGTATTAAAAAAATATACGGTGACTAAAGGAGTTGAGGCTTAACTTTCCACTACATTGTTTGATGAGAGAATGATTGCTTCAGGCATGGTACAGAGATTCTGATTTGATCCTTTTTGAATCATTAGACAACAAAAAAGGTGCCTTTGCAGAACAACAGCTAAGGCTGGCTTAGGATGGTTTTCCAGAGCACCGTAACACACTTCTCTCATTCTTTCGGCTGATCTTGCAGTTCTGCTTCTTCATGATCAACTGGGTGGGCTGATGATCTCCTGGGCAGCTCCTGTTTGCTTGGATTTATTCTCTGAAAGTGTGGATGAAATAAAATCTTTCTGCCGTCTTCCCCTCTCACTGGGGAAGCACTCTCTCAACTGCTCCTCAGTGGAGCAGAGGAATGTGAATTCTCACAGCTTCTTCCCTACAGCTGGTTGAAAGATTCTTAGATTGTTGGTTATATCATAAAGATACTTTTCATGTCACAGTACATTTCTGGATTTCATGGTGACTGCAAGGATAAGACAACACACTGGGGGTAGATGTTTGTTAGTCACATTGGTCCAGGAATAGACAAAGGAAGCACTAAAGGTCTGATGTACATTTTCAAGTCCCAGACACGTCCTCTGCTTTTAATTTACTTCCAGGAGTAAATTTCCTCTCCCATACACCGGGGAATGTGTGTGGCAAGGATGCCCTACCACTGGTTTTGTATTCCCCTCTCCTGCTTCAGGTAGCAGTAAACAGCTTTGCTGTCTGGAGTGGGGTCTTTCAAGCTGGAAAAGCCTGAAGATAAGCAGCATCCAACTGAGCTGATCTGAAAGCAGTCTTTATGTGTTAGGCTAAACCTTACAGACACATCAGATGGGCAGCAAATTTTCACCATTGCCTGACTGGGTGCTACCAAGAGGACCCTGAACCCTCTTGCTTCACTGAATAAGGTGACTTAGAGCAAGAATAAGGTGACTTATACTCAAGGTAACCCATCTGAGTTTCATCAGGCAGGAAATGAGCTTTTTGTCAGATGTCTCTGATGTGACCAGGCCAGAACAATGCCAGGGGTGTAGAAACTGACAGTTGTAATCTGGGCATCAAAGGAGCTTTGGAATCAAAATTTGAGGAATACTAGTTTGGTGGCTCTTTGCTGGCTGACCCAGCTGTTTCTTTCCAGCAGCTCCCAGGCAACTGGATCGACAGCTAGATTATCAGAATTTTGCTGTCTGCCACTCTGATATGAAAGGAGTTGCTGTTGCCATTGATGCAGAACAATCAACATGACAGCCCCCTAAACTGGCAGCAAGGAAATGCACTGGGCAGTGTTCCCACTAAAGAAAGAAAGGGAATACTGAGCAGTGGCTGACTATAAAAGTAGTTGCTTTAGTAGGGCAGAGATTTGACCTGTCAAACACAGATGTGCTGGAGAAGGAAAAATGCTGTAGCCTTGCAAGCAACAATCAGTGTCCTGGGTCCTGAAAAGCTTATGTAGCAATGTAAGGATGGTTGCTCTCTGCACCCAGGGACATGAACAGGGTTGCAGTTCCTGCCTTGCTGATGGTACATGTGAGTGAAAGGGATTGAGCAGTCACCATAGTCAGGACCCTGAGACACAGGACTCATCAGGCAATTATGGTTTTTCTGGAAAACATCCACAACTACTAAAGGTACAAGCAGCATGGGACTGCTTTTTGCCCCCAAACTTCTATTGGGAGGCTATTGCAGAACTATTTCAGTGATGGTGACTTACACTGCCTAAGGCTTTCAGTTAAGTATGTGCTACTGTGATGGGCAGAGTTGTGATCATGGCCACACAGGACAAGCATGTATTAGAATTCATGGCCCTGACTGGAAGAGTTGCTAATTTTATCAAGGTGAGTGACACAGCATGTAAAGATAGGGAATAGAGTCTCATGCTTGCACACACAGAGTCTGTTGTAGAGATGTCACACAAAAACAGGTAACCAGCACCAACTGACTGCCTTCCTGTAAATGTCACATTGCTCACCGAAGGGATAAGAGGACCTCACTGGCAGAACAGAGATGGGGGAGTCTGGGAAGGACAAAGGTCTGTGGGGGAGTCTGTCAAAAAGTCTGACATAGGTGTTTTGCAACTGGGACAGTGAGTAAAGGAATTCAAAGGGTAGAGGCATGGACTGTGCAAGCAGCCCTGACTTCTGTGCTGAGACGTGATGGGAGAACTGGGTACACAGGACAAAACCAAGGAGTAGCAGATGGTGTTATCCAGCCTATGAGCCTCAAAGCAATGGCATGTCAAGAATTTTGGAAAGTGGGGAAAATGGAGTGGATTTTGAAGTAAAGATCATCACATCAAGTTATTGCCTATGCATAGTAATAGATGAGTTCTGGCATGTCAAGCTATGACAACTAAAGACCACTGCTCCCAGCTGTCACTAGGTTATCAGAGAAAAAAACATGACTGTGCCTAAACCATTTCCATGAACTGTCTTAGCGCTGTTTCTAGCAGTGTCCTAAACTCCAAATGGCTATCCTGAGGTAGATTTTTCTGCTGCAGATCCACATTCAGTGGTTGCCATTTTGAACTGCCTAGGCAAGTGGATAAAACCACTACTCCCACCTCTCAGCTTCACTCAAGCAAGAGTGCCCCAGCTGGAGTTATGTTCAGCAATTCCAGCAAAGCTTCCACAAACTGCACTGATTCTACAATCTCTGTTAAAGAGAACGGAATAGTAGCGCTCCATGCCACCACAAGATTTACCTGCATTCATCCATCAATGTCCTGAGCCTACTGTTTCCCATCCAAGATGCAGTGCAGAAATGAACAAAAGGAGAGAGATTCCTGAGCAGCCATTAGTAACACCTTTCTAGTTAATGACAGTTAATTCTGACTCTTTTTCAAAGCATTTCTAATGCTCAATATTAGTCATTGGTATGGTCATCTGAATGAGCTGAAACCAGAATTAATAAACAGTTTTCCTCCTTCCCTATCAGTTTCTCATTCATGAAGCGAGAGAACAAAGAAGAAATAAATAGCCAGTAGTTTTTCTCAAAAGTTTATTAAGTATTTTCTCCCTTTCTTCATTTTGTTTCCTCCATTTCACAGTCCTTTGTATGTTACTTCCTGAAACACTACACAATGTCAAGAAGCTGGCAACATTTAGACCTCCCCTTTTATTTACACTGTTTACTTTTACTGGTTTTTTCCTCACAGCAGTTCCTTTATCATCCTAAAATCCTAATGTGAGAACTCCTGATGATCCTCTGTTCTTGGAACATCCGTTGTAATGCTAGAGGACAGTGACAAGGAACTTTGGATGTGTTGCTGTACTGATAAGGAGTTCTAAGAGAAAGGCTGGAGAAAGAGGCCTGGAGCTGGGTTAGACATTTCTGGGCTTGAGCCCAAGTGAACATCAAGGAGAGAAGCATGCTCCACCTGCTGAACTATTCAGAAGTGGCCCAGCTCCCAGAAAAGGTGGTAACTATGGAGCTCATGGGTATATTTACCAATTGACTGGGACCCAGTTTTAACACTAGGTTTTACTGAACCAGCTGAACCATCTTCAGCACAGCACTGATGGAAACCTGTGGAAGTGTAAGAGGCTGTGACTCATTGCATAACTCTTCCTGGAGAAAACTATAGGACAACATTTCAGAAGAGGATGGAGTAAAGCTGGAAGGATGTGCTACTACAGAACTCTGAGAAAACAGCAGTGTTCTCACAGTGGAAAACAAGCAGTACTCTTTAGGTAAACAAACTAACCACTCTGTCATTGGAGAAGCTTTGTGATTTTTGGTATCTCTTGCTTCATCTCCCATAGTAAGCTGTAGCTAAGCTTTGAGGGATCTCAGGTCACCAAGACGGCAGCTGCTCTGGACAGTCTGGCCAGGGGATCTATACCTTCTCAGTTCTCTGTTTCAGGCAAATGCTGACAAGATCAGCTGGGACAGGTTTCTCCTCATGCAGAGGGAATTAAACTTGTGGTGGAAGTGGCTGAAAAAAACCCTGCAACCCACAGAGCCTCAAGTTTTGAAAAGGCTTGGGATGAATAGTGACATACATGTGAAAAATACATCTCCTGCCTCAGCAAGAGATGCTCTCAGACATGTATCACTTAAACCAAAGTTGGTGGCAGCTTGCTATCCTTTCTCTTCCCTCCTTAAAGCCCCCCTGGCATCTGGATGTATTTCCATCCCACCCTTTCAATGCACAAGAAACTCCAAGAACAGGGGAGATTTTTGTTATCCTAAACAAAAAGGAATAGGTAAATACTGAGTATTTCTAAAGAGCAATTCATGACAATGGCTTGAAATTCTACATCTTTCTTAAATACATGTCAGAGTTTGGGCCTATCACTAAAAAAACCGCACATAGTCATTAGTGTTTATTCTCTGCTGCAGTTGCACCTCCCTGGAGCAGTAACTGCATCAATCCTGTAAAAAAAGGAGCTTCCAAGCACTGCAGGCTAGTCAGATGTATCTAAAACAAAAGTGTCAGGAAACATCCCCTGCCAAGCAGTGAAAAAGCAGACCACATCCTGCTGCTCTGTTTGCTGCTGCCCCTCTTTCCCACTGTATGGCATCCTTATAGAGGGTGTTTTTGTTGATGCAGCACATTAAAAAAAAAAATCACATCAAGCAACAATCCAAGACTGCTTTAACACCCACAGCACCATGTGTCCTGGTAGAGTCTGTACTTGCTAACGGCTATATACTGGGATGGGCTTTTAGCAGAGGCTCTTTTTGACGTCTCCTTGTGGGTGGTCAGTGGAAAGTTTTACCAGCTTTTCTCATGTTTAGTTACATTTTTACTTGGATTACGTATTATAAGTATTTTTGTTTGGATTTCTCACTGGAACTACTCACAGAAGACCATGCAACCAGCAGTAATTGGAAGTAGTCCCTACACTCCAGCCTGAGGATGCTAGAAGGTTCCTATGCTGCCAGAAGTGTCACACTATGTGGCTGTCACTATGACCGTCACATAGCCATTAGAATGGTACCAGTGCAAATTTCCTACACTTCCTGCCAGTGTAGGAAGCCAAATATCATTTTCCAGACTGAGATATATCTAGGAGAGCTAAATTTTTAATCCTCTGTCCAGGCATTTGTGCCCTTCTGCCAAGACTCCAATAGTAAACTACAGGTACCTGAATGGGAATATAAATACGCTACATTTATTTTACATTCATGTAATTAACAGCTTTACAGTAGTCCCAGGAGGTCAAAAATACATCTGGATAAACTGAAGTTTAGGAAAGATTTGGTGAAGATAATACAGCTGGTTAGCACAGAGAGGGAGGATTAGCAACCAGGTCCCCCAGCGCCACTCGTCATCCCCAGATCTCTCTCTGGTTCTGTTTCTCCTGCCAGAATTAGCTCTAGAATTTCTGCATGCTTAGGAAAATCAACAAAGGTTTGCTTATCACACTGCAACATTCCCTCACCAGAAAAGCTTAAAACTGTGCTTACCCTTAGCATTTTGCTGCTTTGGAATGACTAGGACTTGTTTCTCTCTGCAGAGCAGACATAGTGCTTTTAATCCTGTAAACTTCTAGGCAGTAATGGTAGAATAAAATAATCATTGCATTTGATGGTTGCATTTGTAGTTGGTAAATGACCCCCATCTGCATGCAGTGCATAAAGCATTTGAGCTTCTTCTAGATCAAATATGCTGTATGAGTGGAAGTGAGATTAAGACGTCAGGTGTATTTGGCCAGTTTACTTTTCCACAAGCATTCTTTGTACATCCATCTGTTTTTTAAAAGAACATAAACCACTAACTTGTAGAAAATTCAGCTAAATGCACCATCAGGATGAAATTGTGGTCCTTGTTCTTTATTTCTCAACAGGGCTGAGGGAAGCAAAAAGAGGTCAAGTGACTTCCTCAAGGTCAGAGACCGTCAGTGAGTCATAAAGAAAGGACTGTTTGCCTTACAACCCTGCATTCATTCCGCAAGGCTCTATGCTGCTGGTAGGCTTTTGTCTTTGCCTACCCCAGCAATTTCTGGGAGCCTTGGCCATGCTGCTGCTCTTGCCTCTGGTGACATTCATCACAAGGACTTGTGGTAAAATGATGGGGTATTGGCAGGCCCATGCAAGAACGCAGCGGCACAGATGTGAAGAGCAGTCCCTTTAAGGCAAAACTCTCGGAGCTTAAAATGAAGCCCAGCTAGCAGCTTAGTGAAAGAAACATGAGCAGCCCTGCCAATGGAAAGTTCTGAAAATCCTTGGCTGACTTAAAATAATGATTTTTTAAAAATGACAAGAACTTAAAACCCAGCAGATCTGGGATCCTTTGAAATGGGCTAAATAGTTTAGACTGTGAGTTGCTACACAGCTCTACAACAGCAGACCTTGGAAATACAACAAATATTGTGGGACTTTCAATAAATATGAGAGCTGGCCATGCCATCTTACAGTAGAATTGCCTGTTGAAGGTTCTCTACAAAACAAGTGGGCCTAAACAAGAATCCGTGTGCACATCTCTGCCTAAATTTACCTTCGGCAGGCAATGACGGCCATTTAGTATTTGCCCATATGTGCCTACTCATGCAATTGGTCAGATTAAAAAAAAAAAAAACCAACAAATGAACAACCTCAGCCTTTACCCGTGAGATCACACAAAATCCCTTCTGGGTGTATTTCTCACCTATGTGCATATTTACCTGTAGTTGATGCACTCCTCTGACTCTCAGGCTGCATGCAAACAAGTCAATGTGTGTGTGCATCTGTAGCTGTGATGCAAAGCGTCTCTGACAGGTGGATGTGTGGTGCCCACATGAAAAATGACAGTGAGAAAGCAAGGTGGGCTTCTCAAATGCCAGGCTTAGAGAGTAAGCGGAGGTGCTAAAAGAACTTGATAATAAGGACACTCAGATGACAGCTGGTAATGCTACCGGCTATACTTCAGAGCTAAGTGAAAAGCTGCTTTCTCCAGAGTTAACATGTACTGCTGTTATGCTTGCTGCACTATACAGATTTATTTATTTTAGAAACGGCTCTAGGCAGTTCTCAGAAGCAAAACTCCCTGCATCTCCTCTGCTCCCCATGTCAAGTAACACTGACTTCAGCTATAACAGTACGTGCTCTGCCTCTGCTAGAGCCCACTGTGTAAAGAAACTGGTGTCTTCTGCTGCATCACACTTAGAAAATGAAGTTCCACTGCTGCACATCTTGAAGCTGCTATTAGAAATACATACTAATTATTGCTGTATTTCTGGGGAAACTCCCTCTCCTCTCTTCCTGTCTCTTTCAACATGAATTCACTGATCTTCCTGCTAGAATGGGGGCTCTGTGACTGGGCTAGGAGTAAGAACACTGCAATTCCAGTTTAACTGCACCCTCTCCTCTCCAGCATGCAGGGAATTTCTTTAAAATTGCTTGCAGATAGCTCAGCAGACGCACACGAAGCTATGAATTTCTGAGACAAATGCTGTTCTCTGCTCTGTGCATGCCATCTACTGAAAACGTGTGACAACCGCCTGTGTGAAATGACAGCTTGACCTGCTGTGAGGTTATCCCAGGAAAAGCACTGCTTGTAAGTCCAGGGTTAATTATACTCACCTCCTCCTGTGTTCATACTGGTTAAATTTAGGAAAAAATCTGTTCATATCTAGGATAAAGATGGGGAATGTTTCTCACACCAATTGCTACTGCTGCCAAGATCAAATACAACCAATGGTGACAAAAATTCCTTGCACAAACATGAAACTGTAAAAAAAGGAGCTGGACAATGACAGTGACACAGGACAACTCCATCAGCAGGAATCAAGACATTTCTAGCAAGTGGAACCTGCGCACTGGCAGAAAGTGCCTCGGAAGCAAATTCCATTCCTCCCTCTTCATCTACCTTCTACCTACCATGTCTCGTTTGTATCTAGCAGAGATAGTGCCTGTGAGCCCTTTTTCAAGCCCAGGACCTCACCAACCTATATTGTTCAGAGTATTATGGGCCCCTTGTGTAACCCTGCCAACCTAAATGATCCTTGCCAAATACAATGGATTTTAATAAACCCGTGAACAGAAATTTGTGGAGACAAAATTACATCTGTGCAATTATGGTATCGCTTTGAAATCTCTCTTGCCTCTCCACCTACGAGATTTCAATAGGCTTTCGAAGGAAGAATATTTGGAAACATGATGAAAAGGAGCTAAATTGTGCTCCCCATTACATCCCAAAAGGCATGTTGAATGCAGGAGATTGGCATGCATTATGACGAGAGGTTGCTGGCTTGGTGTTTCAAACCATTCACTTCACACTGCATCTTTTCTAGCACTAGAGAACAGAAAACAAAGCTAACCAACTCTGTCTACAAAGCCAAAAGCTAATGTCCTGATTTGCACCATTTTTTACCCCCAAGGATATAAAGGGTGATGAGTGACCCTTCATCCTTCTGGAAAACAGCAGAGCTTTGAAAATGCTTTTATTTTGTGTATCTTGTCCAAGTTTTGACTGCCCTCTTCCCCATATGTACCTAGGCATAAGTTTTTGTTGTAGACATGCTTTCAGGCTTGGAAAGAAAAACAAACCTGCTGTTGGGGACCAAAAATAACATCTGATCCTGCACTTGTTTGGATAAAGCTTCTTGAAGTCAACAGGAGTTCTCTTTCTGTAAGGACTTCAGCATCTCTCTACAAAGTAGTTAAACCCCCCAGCAGCCCTCTCCATCCTCCTGCAGCACTTTTGAGCAGATGGCAGGGAGCACAGGGAGGCACCATCAAATGTCTACTGACCACGGTGATGACTGGAAGCCAGCAAAAAGCCAGGACTCCATTTCCTTTCAACTTTAAGTGCTAAGAAGCCAAAAAAAATATTATTTTTATATCTGATAGAACTATTTGGAGGTATTGCAGTTGCGCCCAAACCCTTCCCCTTCCTTACATCAAAGGTGGCAGGAGTCGGTCTCTCTGTAACACCATTAATTACAGGCTGCAGTGTGGCGAAGGGACTGAAGGACATGTCGGGCTGAGGGTACAGGCGATTTTGGCCATTTCAGGAGGCACGGCTCCTGTCAGGCGGAGCGCCCCCCGCGCACACACACACACACACACACACACACACACACACACACACACACACACACACACACCGCCGCGCTGCCACCTGTCCCCGGGGAGGAGGGCGCGGATCCATGGGGGCGGATGGAGCGGCCGGGGGAAGGGCTGGGGGTGGCAGGCCGTCCATCCCCTCCCCAGGGGCACCCGGGCTGTGCCCAGCGGGAGCGCCAAGGCGACAATGGGAGCCAAGGGAAGGGAAGGGCAGGAGATGCGGCGAGCGCGGCGGCAGCGCTGCTGTGCGCAGGGGGAGGGAGGGAAGGAGGGCGATGTGCGCGGCGCAGGTGGGGCCCCGCCGCCCCCCGCCCGCGGCCCCGCTGACCTGCCAGGCTGTTGTAGCAGTCGACCTCGATGGCCTCCACCGCCTGCCGCTGCTCCTCGCTCAGCCCCGCGGCGGCGGCGGCGGCGGGAGGGCGCTGCCCGGCCGGCTCCTGGCTCAGCAGCAGCAGCAGCGCCTTCAGCTCCAGCAAGGCGCGGTGGTACTTGCCGATGGCCTCCCGGAATTTCTTGTCCTTGTAGCACTGCGCCCCTTCGCTCTTGAAATCCAGCGCCCGTCCGATGAGCTCGCCCGGCTCGGCGCTGCCCGTCGCCGCCGCCGCCGCCCGTGGCTGGGCACCGCCGGCTCCGCCGTGCCCCTCGCCCGCCCCCCGGCCGCCGGCGTTCAGCTTGCCCGCCGCCGGGCTGGCCCTCTCCATGGCCGCGGCGCCGCCCGCCTCCCGCGCCGCCCTACGCGGGCGATGCCGCCGCCGCGCTCCCGGCCTTGCCCCCGCGCCGCTCCGCGCCTCCGCCGCTCGCTCCCATCCTCCGCCGGCCGCCGCTGCTCCTCCCTCGCCCCGCCGCCCGCGGGCTGCCCGCCTCCGCCCGCCCCCGCCGCCCCCCGCGGCACCGCCGCCCCCCGTTCACCCGCCGGGACCCTCGGGCGGGGGGATGCGCCGGCTCTGCTCCCTGCTCACCCGCCGGACCCTCGGGCGGGGGGATGCGCCGGCTCTGCTCCCTGCTCACCCGCCGGACCCTCGGGCGGGGGGATGCGCCGGCTCTGCTCCCCGCTCACCCGCCGGACCCTCGGGCGGGGGGATGCGCCGGCTCTGCTCCCCGCTCACCCGCCGGACCGTCGGGCGGGGGGATGCGCCGGCTCTGCTCCCTGCTCACCCGCCGGGACCCTCGGCTCCCCGGACTGCCCGACATCACCGACCCCCGCCCGCCGTCCTGCTCTCCCCGAGACTGGGCTCCCTCCAGCCCCCACAGACCTTGCCCTGCCCTACCTGAGGGTCTCGCTTCCCTGTCTGCGGGCTGGGATTCCACCTCTTCCATTCCCCTCCTCACCTCAGTTTCCTTCTCCTCCCTCAGATCCCATCAGTGGCCATCCACTATCAACACCTGTTCATGGTCCCTCTACTCCACATCACTGGGCAAGTAAGTGTCAGACCAGGAAATCTCCCGTGTCCTCTGCACCAGGGCAGCAGAAGCCCAGCCCGGTAACTGCCCTGGCACCAGTCACTCAGGGACTTTGATTTTCCTGAAACAGATTTTCCCATGTGCTGCTGAAAAGTGGGTCAGTGCTCACTGATGCCCAGAACACATCCTGGTTTGGAGGTATCAGTGGGGAGGGACTCTCCTGCTGCAGACCAACAGCACAAAAACTGTGTGCAGCATGGAGCATTGTTTTGCTAGGCCTAACACCGTGTCTGCATTGAATATTGGAACAGTTGGATGTATTTTTTTTGCATTGTTGTGCCAAGATATTTTGTAGGTCTTACCTTGTGCTTAAAAAAACAGAGGATGGATGAAAAAAACACAGTGATTTTCTTTTTCCTCAATAATATATTGGGATGCATCTTTTCCTTACCCATGCAACTCTTACATGCTAAGGCTGCAGCTGTGGTGCAATGGGTTCAAGCTTCTCTCTGCAACCATGAGGACATTTTAAAATGGAAATTTGAGTTTCTCTTTGGGGTATGTACAGCCTACTGTGGTGGTGTTGTACTGCTGGGCAAACTGGGATAGCTGTGTGGCATGGCTCCATATAAAGGTATTAATGCAGGTCTGGGACTGGTGCCTGGAGGGTTCTTTGTTAGCAGGGCCAGTGAACTGGGCTTTATGCATTGGTAATGTTACTCCCTGCTGCTATGTTTCTGGACCTTGTTGAGGTTGTGGTCACTTTGTGGGACAGACATGCATCTACCCACTTGAGTCCAAAAGCCAGAGCCACAAGGAGAAGCAAATAGCATCATACTTATTGTGATAAAAGTACAATTTTGAAAATGCTTTCACAAGAAAATTACAGCTAAGATATTCAGAAATGATTACATGATTTCAAGTGCTTTCATTTCCAGGTGCCCTACTAGATACATCTTCAAGAAATCTTACTTTATGGAAATGGATGCTCAGCGTTTTCAGGTACCTCAAGCCAAGAGTGAGATAAATTACTTAAAAAATCTTGCTCAAAGTACATGTGATCTAAAATCAGGAAATCCTGGGGGGCGAGTGTGGCAGGGGTGGATATTAGTCACAGTAGCTAGAGTGGAAGTGATGTGTGGAACCTAAATATTAAGGAAGGAAAATTCCTGTTGGGACATTGTTTTAGTCTGTCTGCTAGTCATATTACACAAAGTAAGTTTAAGTAATTTCAGAGGTTTCATTGTACCATTATTGATTGCTGCTTGGGAGAATTCACAAGGACAACGTATATCTCTTGTGCTGGAACGCTGACTTTGCCAGAGGAAAGGAGATTGCCACAGAGGATTAATTGCTGACATCTGAGCAGCTGCAGAACCTATCGAAGAAGAAACTGTTTTCTTGGAGGGTGATGTAGCAAAGTGACATTGTGAGTGGTTGCTTCCCTTTTTCAGCATTTGCCTGAGCCCACGGACTTACATGGCATAGGGGGCACTGAGATATCAGTGACTTTTTCTCCTCTCCCACCCCCTCTGCTTAAGGGATCATTGAGATTTCTTCATTTGGTTACTGATCAACAGTGGTAGTCTGAAACAAGCTATGAAAAGTGTAAGTTTTCTTACAGAAGAGTTTGGCAGTGGCCATTGGCATTATGGGTGCAGATGTGGTCAGAAATGGTCACAAAATAGTGATAAAACTGGGTGGTCCATGCATTATGAGCTATACTGAATATACGAAACTGTGACTTATCCCCAGTGTTGCCTAAGCACACAAATGAGTTTTCCACCTTGTAGTTCTTTCAGAAATGTCCAAACTCTCTTCCTGACATTGCTGGTGCCTATGAAGATGAATGCCACAACCTTGTAAATCCCAGAACAGAGCATAACAGAAATGTCTGAATGATTGCTGCTTATTGGCCAACTTAGACTCTTTGTTGATAGCAAAGAGTATCCCTCAGCTGAGAGGTGGATCTCTCAGCCAGAGAATTCAAAGCTGCCGTAAAATGTGCAGACCAGCAAAGGTGAGTTTAGTCCACCAGATCCTTCTTCCTGGAGAGGAGTTAAGTAGTGTTGGCTGTATTAAAATATTTAGGAAACATCACACCAGCCATAGGGTCATCACACTGACCACAGCATAAGGGACTGCTTTTGTTTGTTTGCTTGCTTTTCAAAAGGAAGGTGGTGCTTGGAGGAAAACATGAGACAAGTCAGACAAGATTTGTGCTCGAGAGATACCTCACATTTCATTTAACATATGACATGATGTTCAGGAGTAGATGTTAGCTGTCTCAGGCCCACTAGACTCCCCATACAGGCTTGCCAGTGCTCAACACCTTTAGTGATATTCAGCTTGAAAACATGACAGGAACCTGAAAGCATCAGAAGGAGTAAGTTTATGTATTGTATTGATGCACTGAACTGTGAAATAAAGCATACATATATTCAGATAAAATTAAGCCAGTTTGCAGTCATTACCTGTATGCCATGAGATGAGGTCATGGTATTGGTCAGGATTAGCTGTTATGTCTGTCTTTTGTCCAACAGTGAGGGATTTTCTGTCCAAAGAAGCAGAACATGCTTATCTATCCTATTGTGTAATAGATGGGGTGTACCTGTCTGTCTGGATGCCCCCAGGTGCTGTGAGTATCTAAAACTGCCTGAATGTGCCTGTCTCTCCTCCTCCACACTGAGCTTTCCTCATCATGTTCCAAAAGCATACACTTGTATTGCTTAATTATTATTAATAGTAGTATTCTGCAGAGGTCACATGCTTTGTAGGATATTTAAGGATCTGTGACTCATTCAACCATAATTTCCTGTTCATAGGTTACCTGAAGAAAATTGTCTTTGTGGAGTCCTGTTCGTGGCTGGAAGATGTGAGGGAAATGGCAAATACTGAGAAAAATACCAGATCTTACTTATCCGTGAGCTGTCCCAGCCTTCCTCCAGGTGCAATTGTTTCTGCCTGCACATAAGACAATTAATTTACAGGCATATGGAACAGATTCTCTGCATTTCAGGATACTGCTGTAAGGAAACTGGAAAGGCTTCTTAGACAGTTGAGGAGGCTGGGCACTTGGGCTCCGGTGGGGCATTGAAGGGCTGGAGAATCTTTCCTATGAAGACAGGCTGAGAGAGTTGGAGTTGTTCAGCCTGGAAAAAAAGAAGGCTTGGAGGGGGGGACTTTATTGCAGCCTTTTAGTACCTAAAGGGGGCTAGAAGAGAGTTGGAGAGGGATTTTAACAAGGGCAGGTAGTGTTATGACAAGGGGGGATGGCTTTAAACTGAAAGAGGGTAGATTTATTGGACATAAAGGAGACATTTGTCTGTGATGAGGGAGGTGAGGCACAAGAACAGGTTGCCCAGAGAAGCTTCTAGAGAACAGATCCCTAGGAGTGCTCAAGGCCAAGCTGGCTGGGGCTTTGAGCAATGGATGGGCTAGTGGAAGGTGTCCATGCCCATGGCAGGTAGGTTGGAACAAGATGATCTGTATGGTTCCTTCCAACCCAAACCATTCTATGATTCTTCTAGGTGGATGTGAATCCACTGTAACATTTATGCTGTTAGGAGAGCTTTTTATAAATTGGAACTCTAAGGGTCACTGTGAGGAAGCAAGTTTATATAAATTAAAAACCAGATATCAATTTGGAAAGTGGTATAGCATGTAAGGCCTCAGTCCAGTTCTTGTGCATTCATTCATGTTGATGAGATTGTGGACCATGTGAGAGTTGTTTCATCAAATCCTTCCTGCCAAAGCACAAGCCTCACCTATTCCCTATTGTGATGAAAATGGTGTCAATCCCTTGTGAACAGAAGAGATCCCTCATTGCCTCCATTCAGCTGCAGAATTTCCAAACAGCAGCAAGCTTCCAGCATACACAGCTGCTGCTGCTACAGTCTGTCACCAGCTTAGTCAATCATCCATTATTTATTTCTAAACTGTATGTAAAGCTCTGCAGCATAGCCTTTTATGTCCATATACAGGGAAAAGAAGAGAAAGAACTTCTGAATAGCCAGGAGAACAAAAACAGAGAAGCTTCTGAAATCCTTTGTTGAGGAAATTGTCTTATGTAGTTATATCCAAGGAAGAGAGGAAAGGGAAATAAAATCACATTTAACAGAAGATGCCACCTTGGTACAAATTTCTTTGATCACTCCATATCATTTGTTGCAGTCAAAAATTCCTTTTCAGAACATGAGATCCTTTGTTTACAAGTGTCCATCAAATGCAACACGCTTGGAGAGTATTGTGCAAGTCTTCGTCCCCAGCCTGCGTTCTGCGTCAGGTCAGTTCATCCTGTGGGCTGTTTGATGTCTGCTGACTGCCTGGTTGAGAATGGTTAATTGGGACTACAATGAATTTCCCAGGAATAGTGTACAATCAAGGAAGAATAGCCCACAGAAGTGTTCGCAGGCAAATAAGAGAGTCCTCATGACAAGACATTGCCTGTGTGCGTATACAAGCAGCATCTTTGTCGCAAAAAATGCTTGCTGACAATACTAAGAGGTAGATAGTTAAACAGAGCAGCTGTTCAGAATTAAAACAACTGTTCCGAATTCTGGTTTTAGCATTCTGTATTCTTTCTTTCTTTTTCATAAATGCAGTAACAAATTGCTAACTAAGGCTTACCCATGAACCCAGGCAGGTCAAATCAAAACAATTTAACATAATTCCCAGTGTTTCTTTTTGCACTTTAATTAAAAATGAGTACTGTGATTTGCAGAACCGTCACACTGGGAGGGAATGCTACCAAAAAAAAAAAGTTTGAAAAACACTTTTAACCTTTTAATCAGCTGTTGGCATCCCATCTGCAGGCTGCAGCTATAATCTCCCAAATGGACCACAGTGTTCTGGGTAGCTCTTGCACCTTACTCAGGCTGAACTAAAGAGTAGCAAGGTTAATTCCTCTGTAGTGTGTGAAAAGAATAGATCTGGGAAAAATCACACCCACATCTTGCTTATCAGATGGATATTGAGAACCACAAAGTAGGCACTCCTATATCTTTCAACCCTCATTTTTCCTCTATCTTATCTTCCAGCATCCAAAGTTGTCCTAATTCTGAAGTCACATCTACGCCAGGCAAAGGAGAGTGGTGTGAGGTTTTTGAGTTAGCAGTGACCTAGATCTGACTTGAGAACAATGCTTTTTCTGAGACCCTAAGGAAGCAGACCCTCGCTCCACTGTTAGTTGTTACTGCCCCAGGGAGACCTACAGAACTGCCTAATGCTAGACCATGCCATTATGGGCTCGAGTTACTGCACATCAGCTGTTCCACCAGCCTGGCAGGGTGCCTGTTCCAACCCTCCATGGAGGTGAAGGCACTCATTCCTGTAATGCTGAAAGACTGCATATTGAGAGGTATTAGTGGGGAATAAGAGACTGCAGAGAAGCAGTTACTGCAGGTCTGCTCATGTCTGGCATCCTCCTATTGCCCAGGTAAATGGCAAGTAGTTCAATGTTAGTAAAAGTCACTTAACTCCAAGAGTGACCAGGTGACACTTTGAGTTCATATCTGTACAGGAGTGCACAGTAAGTCACTTGGGTTTGACTCTAATGAGGCAGTATGTGAATATAACTGGAAACTGAATTACTGAACAACACAAAAAAAATCCTAAAATGCACTGACTCCCCATGAACTTTGAATTGCTGGTACTCTGAAGAGAAATGCCATCCAATGACCACTGGCAGTAAAGCCTCCTTAAGTTTACCTACATTAGGACCGTTGCCTAGTCTTTACACCATGCTTACATCTTCAGGATCGAGCAGTGATTGCAACTGCATTCCAGAATAAGTGTGTATTTATCATTACTTGTCCATTACCTAAAGAGCTCACACCAGCACCCTTGGGTTCAACTTGCATATACAGCTTTAACTCATACAGCTGAATTCTTCCATGGTATTATATAGGCACACATCAAAAGTGCATCTAACTACCTCTACGAAAAACCATCTCTCTCTTAGTTTTGTGGCTTAGTCTTTTTTTATGAGATTAAAAATAACACATGGGAGCAAATGGAAATGCTTGTGCTTCTAATTGCTTGCTCTGTGTGAGACACAGCTATTCCCAACTTCAGCTGAACTGCAAGAAGAAAACTACAAGCGGTAATTTTACAGAGCAAGCAGACCTGCTAGAGAAGTGTCTGCTTTTTTAATATCTGGTCTGGCAGTGTGTGAAGGAGTTAAGTTGTCTCACAACAAGCAGAGTTGTTTGGGAAGTTCCTAGTTTGGCAATGTCTTTGAAAACCAGGGCTTACAAGAATGGTCTTGCATATCCCATCTGTTTTCATTGTCTTGTATCATGGCACAATTTTTGCTAAGGTAACAGTTTAATGCCTACTAACTTTGTCATTCCTGAGGGGTACCAAACCCTGGCCTCTGGGAAGGTTCTTGCTGTGCTAGACATACTTGATTGGGCTGATGTCAGAGAGTTTGTGCTGTTCTCCTGTCTGGTCTCAAAAGTCCCTGCAAGTTATTGATGGTGATCAGAGTGGCCTCTGAGGAGAAACAGGCTATTTCAGGAAGTGTGGCAGTAAATGGTACTGTCCCCTAAGAGAGCGCTTAGCCACTCTGTCGGCAGACTGGCCGGCCCTGTAGCTCAGTTAGCTGCGCTATCTTTGGAAGAGATGTGAGACAAAGGTGTTTTATGGTCCTGACCTTTAACATGCCTGTGCTGTTATTGAGTTTGAAGGGTAAACTGCAGGGCCTGGGTCAAATTTCAGTGTAAATGCATTTGTACTTGCTTTTCCCGTTGGATATAGCTATTCTGTTTGCTTTTCTCTCTCTCTCCTAATATGCTGAGGGTGCTGCAGTGCACAGCTAAGCAGATGGCTCACTTCATCCTAGAGACAGATCCAGTTCGGAGCACAGGGATTCTTGTATCTAAAGAAGAGCTCAAGTGAAATTATTTGAGTAAAAGCTGCATGGAGATCGTTAAGCTCATTTACCACATATATGGGTGATTTGCTTACAAGAAAAAGGAATAAAAACTATGAGTGAGGAACACTTCTTGCTATATCTCCAGCACTCATCATGCAGCATATGGGTTTTTCCTGAGGACGCACATTCCCAGATTTCCTACAAACAAATTTGTGAGGTCTGGTGAGCACAAAGCCCCAGGCAGTGTGGTCACAGCCTTACCATCTGTGTACGATCTCAGTAGCATCAGCCCTGCAGTTTACATGAGGTTCTCGTCTTTCAAATTTTGTTGCAAAAATGGTTCTGTTCCCTATCCAGACAGTTTTCCAGGCCAGGTCTCATCTTCCAGGATACTGCAGTGATGGAAGGTGGCCAGCATTGTGTGGTATAACTGTGTGCATACTGAGAGCTTAAATGAACATCATTGCTTCATCCTACAAAGAGAAGAGAAATTCTAATGGATCTTGATCTGTGAATGACTTTCAAACTTATTTAGTAGATCCATGTAATAGTGCCAATGTAAGGTCTCAAGTGTGGACATGTAGAGATTAGTACTATCCCTATTTAATTGAAGCTCACTGAGGATTTCACTGCATAAAATTTATTTAGTGGTTCCTGCAACACACTGTTATTTATATTAACACACTGCAGGCTGTTTGAAAGGTATTTCTTTCCCCATAAGCTGTCATGCACAGCTTACATCAACAATATTGCCCTGAGGAGAGTCAGATGAGCAGTCCTTATGGACCTACTTGTCTGTGCACACCTGTCACAATAATTTCTTAGCCCTGAGCAGGAGTGTCCTGGCAGCTCAGGAAATAAAGATTTCCTGGTATTGAGGAGACTGAATAGAATCAAAATGGACTATTTTCCTCCAAAATGAAAATATAGATTTTTTTTTAAATTACTCATTGACTCTGCCTCTATTTTGATCATGCCATGGTCATAAGACCATGCTTCTCTGATTGCATGTCCTGTCAACTAACTACCTGATGACTGCAGTATCCACACTTCATTTAATTCTTGACCCATTGGTTTTCAAGTAAGTGTGGTTTGCTTGTGAGGATCAGCCCAGATACATCTCTCATTGGGCTGTTTCCTTCCTTCCTTCCTTCCTTCCTTCCTTCCTTCCTTCCTTCCTTCCTTCCTTCCTTAAGTTGTACAATTATTTGACTGTTTTCATCACAGTTCTAGGCTTAGAAATACCAGTACTAAAAAATGCAGAGTAGTTAGGAGAATAAGCTATGCTTGACCTTTTTAGCAAGATTGCTTATTCTGTACTGGGAATTTTTTTAAATTGTACTGAATAAATTTTATTAAAGAGGAATATAAAACAGATAAACACGTGCATTTTAAAAGATGAAATTCATCTAGAAAGAGAAATATGGGATAAATGTAGCTTTCCATGTCCACTTTTATAAATGTTCAAAGACAGAGGAGATATTTGATCTGCCACAAAAGGCAGTATGGATGAGAAAGTAGAAAACCCATGAGCAACACAAAAATTCAGGCTACTGCTTCTGTATCCTTGATACTCACCCAAGAATCAGTTTGAAGTGATCAATTATTCTGCCTAGAATAGAGTCCAAGGTTTAATCTCAAAGGTTAGTAAGTCATTAGCCATATAATATTCCTCTCCACTCACCTTTCCTCTTTAGGAAGGAATAACAACAGTGAGTTGAATAGATGGATAATATGGATGGAAAAGATACTCCAGTAATCCTGGAGCTAAAATCTGAAAGATTTTGATTTCACCACAGGTCTTACAGTGGACTTACATAGGCAAGAAAACTGATTTAACTTGTCCTCCCTTAAATCCAAACCTTGTTATGACTGGGAATAAAAAAATAAAATTAACATGATTGAGACTTGGTAAAGTGTCAGGCACTAAACAAGGATTATTTTGGGGCTGTACAACTGTATAAGACTGCATAGCTCAGCAAGGCTCAAGTTGTCCTTTTTCAGTACAGAGCCCCAGCTGATTATGTAAGGACATATACTGCTGGGCAGAAATGCAATTTCCCACAGATGCAATTTTTTACAGATGCAGCACTCTAAATGTGAACGAAACACTTTGCTGCTGATTTGTCCCATACTGGGGAAGCCCATCCTGGAGAAACAGCCCTATTGATGAAGGGTGATCATTGCCCTGCCTTATGTTTTTTACCCTTGAACAACAGTATACGCTTCATGGCACTGAATCAAGCTGTGAAGGACAGTCATGTGGTTATGCTGATGGTAAATGTTAATTTTTGACAGATTTGTAGGACATACGGTTTGAATGTATTCATCTCCTGATGTTCCTATTACCATTATTTATCACTGCATCATGATAGCTTCTGAGTCCCAGTGGAGCCCCCACTGAGCTAAGTACTATAGAAACACATGCCTGGCTTTGCTGGTTTGGTTTCACTCCAGTAAATCAGCTATATTCATGTATCTCCTGCCTTGCTATCCTAATTTTTTCCTGTTCAACAAATGGGATGTTTAAAACACTGGGGAGAAGAGACTGGGGGAAATGATCAAATAAGATAATTTGATTTTTAATCTGTAAGTGTCCTTGCTCCAGTCTCTATTGCACTGATGGAAAAACATGATTAGTTCTTTGCTGGATGTGCAAATATCCCAGCATGTTCTGTAAGTTGCCACTACCTGCTGATTTCAGTATGGTCTGCAAAACAAAGGGGTGCTGTGGCTCTACAGGTGAGGCTCGGGTATCAGTGTGGGCTTATCACTTGTTTGGAGCAGATGCTGAATCTCTGTGATGTGAGCTTAGTTAATTTAACCTCTTCTTTCCTACCAAAGCCCAGTGTAAAGTATTTACAACTGGCTTACTCTTGGCTGATGAGAGAATATCTCAGATGGAGGATTCTCATGTGCAAATACAGTGCCCTCCTGCTAGGCTACTATCTCCCAGCTTTGTAGATCCTGACCTCAGGGTCTCAGGTACAGCGTCTGCAAGTTTCTGTGAAGTGGCATAGGAACTCTGATCTCAGTCTGATGATGGACAGTGCAGCACCAACCAGCATGATGGGCTGATACTGTTCTGATACCCAAGGGATCTACCTTGCTTCTTTGGGATCCTGCTGAAGCAAAGTATAAGATAACCTGTATTTGGATAGGGAAATCTGGAATTTTTTTAATGTAGTCTGTAATAGGAATTTTGTTAGTCCATGTAGCTGTTGAGATGAAAGGTCTTCATAAACTCATGCCACCTCTACCAAACTGGGCCTTTCCTCTCTTCAAAACAGTTTCCAATTACCTTTGATATATGAAGTATTACCCAGCAGGGAAGGAACACTTTGTTATCGATCATTTTTCACAGGCCCAGCAAATAGGCCAGGTTGTCCACCTTAGGTTAGGTCAGACATTAGTGCTCAATTCCCACTCACTCTGGACCCAGGGATGAGCAGCCCTGGCTATGCAGCCATTACCTGGGCTCAGCTCTTGGGCTGCTTACCTGCCTTCCATTTTACATAGTGTGGAGGCACAGATGAAGAAGAACAGTGCAGCCAGAATGGAAATAATGTGTTTTTTCTAGTACCTGTTGGGGCGGGACACGCAAAATTCCTGTGAAGGAAGAAAAGGTGTTAGAGTTAACAGGCAACCAACACCAGGAAAAAAACAATGCAAAAGGAGAGCAGGGGAAAAGGGCTCCAATTAAAGACCTACCTGGACCATTAGGCACCTGAGACAAATGATGAAGTGTGCACACTAAGATTTAAGGGTAGGTGAGGACATCTGTTTCAGATAGATGGAAGGTGCAGAGAAAAAGCATTTGTGACTCAATGGACAGAGCAGAAATGAAAATTTTTCACTGAAGTGAAATAGATCCCTTTTAGCATTATGAGGCCTGCAGTTGTTGAAGCAGAGATATTGCTAGACAATTTCGTTAATGTTCTGCCACCATTGCTGCATGCTGGATTTTGTAGCTCTCTCCAATCTTGAAACATATAAATTAAGTGTTTCTTTTCACTTCCTGATCTGGTCAGCTTGTCCATGTTTTGCATCCTCCCACTGGGAAGCACAGGGCTCACTGCCAAACTGAAGCCCTCTGTTTTTCAATGGAAAATGAAGTAAATCAGGAAAACAAATCTTGATTTCTTCATCAGACTAGAGAGGCTGTTTTATTAAAGAACTCTTTCAGATCAGCCAAGTGCCTGACTTAAAGGCAGAGAAATCAAGGACTTTGCAATTTGGCCATATTTGGGGTTACAATGCACAGCAAAGTGATGGCATTCAAAGCTTACTGAGAGGTATGTGCCAAACACTAAGGCTGTGGTGCAGTCCAGAGATTGGGAATATTGGATTGCTAGACATGTGCAATAAACAGGATATATGGTGAGAAGATTATTTTGATTTTTTTTCCCCATCCCTGTCCTGGGAAAGCCTTTCATTGTCAGCAGACACTGTTTGCTTGTTGGCAGTGACTGGGCCAGGGCTCTGCTCCAGGGCCCTGATCTGCCCTTTGAAAACTGGGGGGAAATAAAACATTGGTTGACTCCCAATCCAGCAAACAAATGCACACAAGTAGAGCTATATGGGATGGAGGCCATTCTCGCCTGACAGTTTCATCTGCCTCTCACCGGACATCAACCTATATGTGACCTGTGCAGCTCTAGGGACATGGGGCAGGCTTCTGCTTCTCCCACCAGCCCCCTCTGGGAGGTCCAACGCCTGTAGATTGTACTTGCTGCATCCTTCTTTGTCTTTGGCTTTTGCATTGACAAAGCCAATGCAGCAGCAGAGATGCCAAGGTCAGAGATGTCTGCAAAGACACAAAAGTCAGCATCTGCAGTTCCTGGTTTTAATACATGATCAAATGCAAGATGACATAGTTTGTGCCTCTTTGCTGGGAAGCTCATTTCCCCTCCTGCCTGCAGTTGTTAGCAGCCATGTGGCATCCTGACATTTCATCTTTATTAACTTCTTGACAGATAGCCTTTTGGGGCTTACTGGTAGATTAATTGTTTTCAGGAAGTTTTTAGACTGTTAGCAGGGTTTCATCTTTTCTTTCCAGATTCTTTCAAACAGGAGACTCTAATAAAACACTATGAGATGTATTAAAATACTCTGAGGATGCCAAGAACATTACTCTTACTGTCCCCCAGTTCCTCTGCTCTTTACAGCCCAGAGCTGAGAGCAACAAGGTGCGGGGAACACAATTTTGAGCAGGGCACCAGCTGCAGCCATCATTGCAGCCACTTTAGTTAGATTTTTCCCAGTGGCACTTTTCCAGGGGAAAAAAAAAAAAAAAAAAGAGCTTACAAGCCTGGCTATTTTTTTGTAGTCAATGCATGTGATTAGCAGTATTTATAAAAACTGTGCAGAAAACAGCATCTCAGGAAAAGGAAAAGAACACACAGATGCACTGAACGAAAAGAGAAATTAACAGACTCTGAAGTCAGCAAAAGTGCCTGATTAAGGATTTAAAAATCAGAATTTTGCAATTTGGCTGTGCTGTGGCTTTCTAAAGCACAATTCAGTGATGGCTTTTGAGGCCTACTGGAAGCTATTTTTTAAATGACTGCATGCGTAACGCCATCTGAAGATACCAGCAAATTGAGTGTTTTCAGGGTGGAAAGAAAGAAACTTCACAAGCAGAAATGTTAAAACGAAATCAGGGTGATGAACTCCTGTAGCCCCCTAAAACATTTCCTTTCCCTCCTTACAAATTTTGTGATTTCAGCATTTTCTTTGCATTGCCCATACATTTCTCTGTTTTGTTTACATGTCTTTCCCTCAAACCATGAGATAAGGATTTAAAAGAATATTTTCCCTTTCCCATTCCCATTCCTATTTAGTATAAACCAGTAGCAAATTGCTTGTTTCATAAGTAATTGAAGCCCAGCAATTTTTCATTAGCATAAGAATTTAAAATTCCCTTGTGCTTCATTGCAGAACTAGATTTACTAGAACACAGAATGGGACTTGAAGATATTTACTATTAATCTGTGAGTTCAAATGCAGGTGGGCAGAATCTGAGGTGCTGTGATGATACCCTTGTTCAGAAGCCTCTATTATGTTTTGGAAACCACCCAGAGTTTAATGATAAGGATTCATAAACAATACTTTTCCTCTGATGGTGTATAGCTAGCTTATTTATTTAGTCTCTGCAGACTGTTAGAAATGTGCACAGAGATGGTTTTCCATCCCTTTTTAGATGCAGTCCTCTCAGTTAGATTTTGCTTATTTGAAACTATAAAGGGACTCCTTGGTAGTCTCCCTGCTGTACCCATAATGTGGTTTGGAGCACTCAGCACTACCAATCCTGCATCCACTGGAGATAGCAAACATTGTAAATTAAGGACAGTCTCTTCTGTTACACATAGGGGAGCATAGTAGCATGAGATTCCTTATTAGCTCTGACTACAGAAATACAGAAAAATAATGCCACTGCAGGGAGAGTGACACTAAATGACATCTGAACACCAGGACTTGCAAAGGTGTCAGTTTTTATCCAAGTGTTTTATGCATTTTTAAAGCACACAAATGGAATGAATATGTCTAAATATTCATTGCTTAAGGTGCCTTTCTCTGACATCAAAAGCAGTATGCATAAATTCCTCATTTTATGTGATAGCTTTCATTACCTCTCCATCTGTAATCCACACCTCCTGCTAAGAGGGACAGAACTCCAGTGCTCATTAGGACTCTCCCATTAGAGGAAGCCAGGGGAAAAACCCTTTTATGCTACAGCAGAAGGTGAAAATGTTACCAGATGAACAATTCTTTCCAGCAGTGCTTTGGCTAGTCTCACCATATAATTGAAAATTCATTGTAAGCAATCAAGCCCCATTATTTCTCACCCAGGAATCTTTACTTTCTAGCCCCTTGCTCATCCGAAGACATACTTGCTGAGAAGAGGTGCAGAGTCAGCAGGAAAGATGGACAACATGAATAATTAAAATAGAGGTTGAGTTTCCATTTGCTACTGAAAAGAAATGGTTTGCACAAAATTAGAATGAAACAGGGCAATCAGAGATGCTCCAGAAGGATGGCTGTTGTGTCTGGTGGCATTTTCCCCTCCAGGAAGATTGTTCATGACAGGGATATAGAGGTATTTGGTTTAGAATGGCAACCTGTCATAGTATTATTTTGAAACATTCTGATGTGGATAATACTAGAGAGATGTGTTTGGTAATGTAGTTGTGTTATTAAATTATACCAAGTACTGTGTTTTCATGGCTTTCTTCTGAATTCAGTATTACAGTTGGACAGGGCTCTTCTGTTCAGTACTTTTTCTTCCACTGTTCGATCTTTTTTACTTATTTTTACTCATTTTGCCAATTAAGCAGATCTTTTGAAGAAAAGATTAATTTTCTTTTTTTTTGAAGACAAGATTAATTTTCTCAGAGCACTTACCATCCCAGCCTCATAATTGTGCAGATATTATTAAAATTATTTTCATGAACTCAGAGCCAAGGGGCCTATCATCACCTCTCTTTTAGAGATGCAGCCATGAGGCACTCAGATTACAAAAGTCTTATTTTGAATAATTAAACTGCGAGAGATTTTAGATAACTTCTCAGTGTGCAGAGAATTACAAAACACACAAAACATGACCACCTTTATTTGTACGGAGGGCTCAGCACATCTATAAATCAGAGTCTGAAAAAACTTCATTAATCCAGTCCATTAATCACTGGCAAGACTAGAGTCCAGTTTTCCAAACCAGCATTATTCTGTCTGACCTTGGCACTTTCTGTAACCTTCACTTGGTACCTTCACACCTTTCAACACCTGAAACATGTAAAGCAAGTGTTTTGCGGGCACCTCTTCTTCACAGAAAACAAGCCCAGGATATTCACAAATGATATAGTGACTTTAATGCATTGAATGGCACAGGAATTCCTAGGAAGAAAAAAAAAGAGTATGTGGTTTTGCAATTACAGTCTGTCTCCTAATCCATTAGCATGAGAGGACTGAATAGAGAGCAAATAAGCAGCATCACCTCTCTTTTGCTCTTTTTGATTGCTCTCATACAATAATAATATCCTATTCCTGTACTTCATACACGGTAAAGTACTTCCTATACTTTTTTCACACAGGCTTCTAATGGAAGGGGAAGAGATTCCATCATCAATTACGATCACCTGCCATCAGCAAGGTGATAACTCCAAGCTCCCCTTGACTCTGCTACTGACAGCAAGGGGATGGCTGATCTTGGCATCAAAGGCTGAGGCACGGTGAGTCCCTGGAGGTACTGCTAGCATAACACAGTGTCAGAGTCTGTCCAAGGATGTGATTTGCCTCACAACTGTCTCCGATGGTTGGGGACTGGGACCTCGAACTCTGAAGGGAGCCCCTGGCCTGGCTGAGGTGGGACGTTTGCTGAGTCTTGGGGGACTGATGTGCATCTCCATGAGAACGGAGTGCAAGAACAATGGAACTGGTTACAGTGGACTGAGCCGAGACTGCTTGTCCCAACTGGTCTGTCCGTACCAGGAGAGTGTGGTTAGCAGTTTGTTCCTGAGCATCCAACCTCGACATAAGTGACTCCTGCCTTGGCTCTGTGCCCTTGCTTTGGTCCCCGCCTTAACTAACCTATAAAGACTCTGGAGACCCCGCTCACTTCTGTGATCACCCCACTGGAGAAGATCGCATCTATGGGCATCTCTACGCCTCAAGGACTCGACTCTCCACATTGGTAGCTATAATCCCCTTCCCCTCTTTCTCTATCTTTCTCACTATTCTCTATTTTCTCTCCCCACTATTGCATTTGTTGGCACTAAATAAAAGTGCATTTTTTGTTTAAGCAAACTGAGTTGTCCCCCGCTGTGTCATTTGCGCTCTGAGATCCCTAAAACGAACCATCAGGTTCCCCGCATGTTTGCGGACCCTGACACACAGGGGGATTGGACACTCTACACAGCAGATTGGGAGACTTTAGTTGTCAATCAAAATAAGGAGCTTATTAATCTTCAGTGTATGTATATTCTTCCACCTACTGAGTGTTGTTCTTCACTCTATAAATGACTGATGACCGATCATTTCACTAAAGAGCCAAAATGGCAACGACCGTATCTCAGGACAAGAACCATACAGTCTTGTGATGATGTGACCTCAAAACATTTATTATTCCCAGAGGGCAAACTAAACCTAGGCTACCCCAGTCAGCTCAAGCTGGATGGTTGTGATGCTGCTATCTGCAGCCTACACCTCTTTCATGTTGAAAGTGAACAGCAAATACCAAGGTCAGGTGAAAACCACGGCAAGACCCTTGTATCTCCCCTTTTGGGCAAGCAGCTCTGAACCAGCACATCGATTTTTGGCACTGGCACTGTCCTTCTGATTACGCACTATGGTCCTTCTGAGCTTGTCTGTCCGGCCAGCTTTGCTCTTCAGACACCATACAAACGAGTTAATCCTTTGGGTCCAGATTTCAGACAGAGACGTGACCTTGCTTGGAAGAATGGAGCGGACTCACACTTGGTGTTGCTTAGGAGGGTTTATTCAGGGCGAATGCCCAGGTGGTCAAAGTGTGAGTGGTTGCCAAAGGTTCTGGCTTGCCCTTATCAACATGGGCGTTACAGATGGAAATGAAGGGGAGGGGTTTAGGTACAGGAAGGCTGGACTTCGACATGTAGGGGAAAAAGGGGGTGTGGATGTTACCCGAGGCCTGGCAGAGCCACCTGGCTTGGACAGCCACAGATAACATTCAATGGGTCCGCAATGGCCTAGGCCAAGCCATCAGAGACATACAATAGGGATGGCTCGCACCTATTATGTGACTTGATAACAGCCATTAAGGGAAACGGGATGGGGGCGGATGAACACTTACAGAAACCTAATACCAAAAAATTACAAACATTTTTGAAAACCCAAAATGCACACTGCAACAACGCGCCGCTCAGGTGACGCGCAGGCCGCTCTCTGACTTGCGGTAGGGACGCTGAAACAGCTCCACCCGCCCCTTCAGGAAGGCGTTTCCCTGGCCAGGGCCGAGGGGCGTTCTCCCGTCCCGTCCCGTCCCGCCCCGCCCGCTCCAGGCGCTTCCTGCCCGCCCCCGGACGTGCGCGGGAGGCCATGGCGGCCATGGCGGCTGTGGATATCCGAGGTAGGCCCGCGGCCGGGGCGGGATCGGGGCTCGGGGCTCGTCCCGCCGCTCCGGGGCCCTGCAGGGGCACAGCCTTCCGCCGGGCGGCCGCGGGAGGGGGTCGGTGTGGTGCTGTGGCGGTCCTTCGGCCGGGCTGGGCGGAAAAGCTGCCCAAAAAGCGGCTTGCTTTCTTCCCTGTGCTCAGGGCCGCCTGGGAAAAACAAGCTTCCTCCTGGTAGGCTCTGCCTGTTCAGGGGAGATAAGGAGGGCCTGCGGTGAGATGGCGGCGTGAGGGAACAGCTCCAAAAGCTCTGAAGTGTGGGGCAGAGTGGGAAACGCTGGTGTCTGTGGGACTGGCATGAGCAGAGCAGACAGTAGGGCCGGTAACCCCAAGAGCCCTTAGGGGGATGTGGTGGGGCAGGCCAGGGGTGAGGAAAGCCGGAAAGAAAGCTCAAGTGACAAAAACCAAGAAACGTTAGGGATATGAATAAAAAGAGATTATGTTTTGAAGAAGAAGCGGTATTTGAATGAAGCGTTGAAGAGTATTTATGTTGTAAACAAAGTAGGAGTTAAATTGTTGTGAAGAATTTGAGTGTTGAGAAAAGAAGTGGGGGTTCAGAGGCTACAGGAAAAGAAGAGTTTTTTCTTTCTAAGTGTGTTTGAATGGAAAAACATCAGAAGCCTGTGTGGTGGAGTCTCAGAGAATTAACAAGAGCAGGTATTTAGGGAAATCTCATGCAGGGTCAATTTTGATAATGTCACTGAGGTTTTCTCCGGTTTTGTCTTCAAATTCTTAATGATTATGTGTAGTCCTGTGTGTTTTTCTGACTGCTGTGTTTGAAATGACACAAAGAAACTATGTAGACGATTAATGGAGGAGTGTTGTATTAAGTTATGATGAGAACCTTCTGCCTTACTCCAAATCGTTTAAGCTCCTTCAAAGTCTTTTATTTAATATAGTTCCGTATATTAAGTAGATTTTGAGGCATACTTCTATTTTTAATCTATCTGCAGTGGATTAACCCTAGCTGGGTGCCAGGTACCCACTAAAGCCCCTCTATCACTGCCTTCCTTCACTGGACAGGGGGAGAGAATATAATGAAAGCCTTGTGGATCAAGATCAGGGCACAGAGACATCACTCATCAGTTACTGTCCTGGGCAAAATAGACTCGGTTTGGGGAAATTAATTTAATTTATTACCAATTAGATCAGAGGAAGATAATGATAAATAAAACCTCCATGAATTTCTCCAATGGCTTTTTCACCTGGTACAAAAAGCCCATCTACACAGCAGAGTTGAGGTATCTGATTTACTGCTCTTAAATCCTCTACCAGCCTATACCCCTGAGAACAAGGCTCTACAGGTATTAAATTCATATTGATACTCTAAGCACCAATCAGTACTGCATCCAGGATGTTATGTTCAGGTTCCTTTGAAATCTGATTCATTGATAAGCAGATTTGAGCTTTCCATGCCTTTTTCTGTGAGATGCATAGCTATACACAGTTCTTAAAAAAAGTTACTTGAGCATTTAGCTTGCATGGTAAGTTTTGTCGTAACAACAGAGGAATACACTCTGGATCTGATATACACCAGAATGATACACTCCAGTAAAACAGATTTAAGCCTAGCCACTTTGGTTAAGCATTTTAAAAATGAATGGGACTCAGATAAGGATGAAGCTGATAATAATATTCCCTGAATTTGGGGAACAGAAAGGTTAGAAATTAAGGTAGAATGCTGGATGATCAGTGGGTGTACCTATGAAAAACCATCCCAGATTTCTCTGTAACCAGTAGTGAAAAATCAAAAATTTTGCACCTCTGAAAAATGGGATTGTTGGTGTAATTTTACTCTGTATCCCTTTGAGTCTACCATCATGTGGGACTATCATTTAAATTCAAAATAGATATTACTGAAACTAAAGCAACTGCATTTTCACCAGTCCAAGAGTATTAGGATATTTTATCTCCACAAGCTTTTGACCTTGACCCATGTGTGGTCTAGTAATATACAGGTTGTCAAGAAATTTTTAACGCTTAATCCATCTTGGTCTCAGAAATTGGTGGAGTTAATACTGCAGATTAATATTTGGCATTTAGACCAACCTGCTCACAATTTTTAAGTACCTTCTGTGCAGGATGGTTCACTTCGTTACAGAGGCAATCCTTCACGTCTCCAAAATTACCGAGGTGTTTGCAGCTGGGTCAGGATGGGCAGGTTCCCGTTGTCACAGCAAGTGTGGCCTCTGACCTGCCCTACCCCTGGGACCAGCTTTGGGGCTGCTCTGCCCAGGTGAGCCTGGCCTGGCAGCTCGTGGGGCTGCTTGGCGTGGCTTGTATTGCACTTGGCATGGGGAGAAATGTGAACAAAGTGCTCCAGCTTGGGTCCCTGCAGTGTCACCAGTCCTGCCAGCAAACCTGCTCCAGCTTGGGCTCCTCTGTCCAAGGGAGCAGAGGTCCTGTCAGGAGCCTGCACCAGCGTGGCTTCCCATGGGGTCACAGCCTCCTTTGGGCATCCACCTGCTCCAGTGTGGGCTCCTCCAGGGGCTGCAGGGGGATCTCTGCTCCACTGTGGATCTCCGTGGGGAAGATGCAGGGGGACAGCCACCTTACCGTGGTCTGTGCTTGGCTCTGTAGGACATGGGGAAGCTTCCAGCAGCTTCTCACTGAAGCCACCCCTGAAACACCCCCTACCAAACCTGGTCAGGCAAACCCAATACCCTGTCAGGCCACTTTACTGTTCTTGCTTTGTCAAAGCCTAGTGCTGGGGTACCTGGCTGACAAGGCCAGGATCAGCACTTTGTGTGAATTGCTCCTTTTTTTTTTTTTTGGCCATGGATTTCTGGCATGTCTTCCAAACTGTCTTGAAAATTGTGACAGATTGGCAGTATTGTCACAAGCACTTTACTTTTGCATCTGTGATGCAAATTCTACAAGAAATGCTTTTCACAAGATGTCCTATTTTTGAAAGGAACAGGGAAGCAGGAACGCCATCCTTTCTTATACCCAAAATAAACAGTGCACCCTTCAGTATAACAGCCATGTCAGGCTCACGGTTTGTTTTTTTCTTCCTCTCCTTCTTTCCAAGAATAGTTAAGAGAACAATCTTGTTAGTTTTAAAGGCAATTATAAATACCGACACTTAACAGCTGTGGATAAGTGAGTCTTAGAGACCAGCTTTATATTCCATTTTACAATGCATTTATCAGTCAATATACAGCATGATAGCTATATATATATATATCTAAAGCTTGCTTGACATTCATCCGAGAAATGCAGATACTGTTAATCATACAAAGAACATTTGTATTTGAAGTATATTGTGAGAGTTGATTATGAGAATAATGCAAGTGCTTAAGATTTAAAGGTTTGTTTTGTTTTTTTTTTTTTTTGAAAGGAGAGCTCTTTTGGATTTGAATAGCATTTGGAATAAACAGTGCTACCACAACTTAGGTGCTTAATAATGGATCTTAGTGCTGTGTTTCTGAGATTTCCTTTTCTCTAGTGAGGAGAGAGAATAGCCTATGTGAAATAACATGAATGCTTCTGGACTTCTCCCTATCTTTCCCTGCCCTGCCTGAAACAGTTGGGCTGAAAATTCTGAGATTAGCAAGTAAAAATGGTTTACACGTAGCTATTTCTGTTACATTTTTCCTGGTTTGCTAAGCAGGTCGTGTTACTTTATTAACTCTTCCTCACAGAAGCCGCTAGTAGTGTATGAGCTGATATTTTTGAAACTGATCTGAGGATCCTTGAGCATGCTGAATTGTCACAGAAGTAAAATACTCTCAGTGGAATGATAAATGGGAGTTAGGGGTATGTATATAATGCATGAACTTTAGGGAGTGGTTCCCGTGAGGAGGGAATTTCAGATCTTCAGTCAGTCTTCCGTGACTTCTCATCACTTAGGGTTTTTTTAATCTAAACAATGCATATGTCTTCCTGCTTTCTTGTGTCTTGAAAATTCTGTTTGCTGCTCCTGTGATTTAAAATCAATGAATTTCAGGGTTTTTTTCCAAGATTCCTCCTGGATCTCCAATGTTAGCAAATTTGTTGCCTGTGGAAATGGTTGTTGACGCTGGTTTCTTTGATGTGCCTGAGGAACATTTTGCTGCAGCATGATAACAAAATGCAGGGGCTTCAATTCCTATTTCCCTAAATCTGTAAGAATCTACCTGATCTATTGTGATTTGTAGGTTATAAAGTGTGTTCATTTAAAAAGACTGCTTTTTTTATACAATTGTTCAGTAGTTATATACCTGTAATATCCACTGGGTTATGGAACAAGTAATTTGCTGCAGGCAATTTGGTGGATTAAGTTTATAGTCAAGAATAGAATCTCTTGTTCAAGATTACTGGGAAGCGTCTGCCCAAAGATCTTTGTGTTTACTGTTGTTTTTTGGGTTGTTTTTTTTTTTTTTTTTTTTGGTACACTGCTAAGAGTCCTGCAGAAGGCTAAAGGTTATCAATTATTATTTGAACTCTATGAATTAGTTCTTTAATTTTAACTGGTGTGTTTGTGTTCCATCTCCTTTCTCTGCTATAATTGTGAACTGATGGCAATTTACTCTTGGATGTATTTGTAGTGTTTTTGACTGCTTTGGTACTCAATGTGGATTTATTTTCCCAGATAATCTGTTGGGAATTTCCTGGGTTGACAGCTCCTGGATTCCAATATTAAACAATGGAAGTGTGTTGGATTATTTCTCAGAGCGAAGTAACCCTTTCTATGACCGAACATGTAACAATGAAGTTGTCAAAATGCAGCGGATGACCCTGGACCATTTGAAGTAAGTTGTAATTTGCAACTGGTTCCTGTGCAGTATCCCTTGTCTCTCCATTCAGAGGCTTTGGTGATTAGATGGAAGCATGCTGCAAAGCTTGTGCTTTTTAGTCTCACCACTTTCCAGGGAACCCAGCTTTTTCTGTATTTGGATGTTTTCTACTTCTTATGCCATCTCGAGGAGGTGTTAAGTATGAAGGTTTCTGTTTATCTTTTGAGATTCCAGTAAATCACCCTTTAGATATTTCTCTGAAATAGAAAAGCTGTCTTCTCTCACCCTCCCTCCTCAACAGGACCTGAATAATGTAATGTAGTTAAATGTTTTCTCTGCGGTGAATAGGGTTTATGTTAGGGGATACTTTGAGTTCACAAATAGTTTGTGTTTCCATATACTGCTGGCTGTGTGCCATAATTAGTGCATAATTCCTCCAAAGAGCTGGCTTTTTAGTATGGATAATAAGAGTAGTGAGTGTTGTAAATAGACTGATCACATATGGCTGTGTATTGAGACTGCATGTGCAAGTTAACTTTCCTTTCAGTTCCCCATCTGCTATGCTGAGCACAAGTGAGTTGTTTGAGAACTATTTAAAGACTCCACAATATGATAGGGAGTTTGCAAGCAGAGCTAGAAGTCCATTGGTGGAGTCACTTGTGCTCAGATGTGGTTGCAGAGAGGCTTTTACATCAGACACACAGATGGTCACATCATACACCAGTTCTTTGTTGTTGTATTTAAATGACATCTCCATGATGACAAATTTTTGTCTTACTTGCTATTTATCTGTTGCTAATGTGTTCTACTTGTGTTGTGTCAGGTTGTTATAACTCCTTTTGTCTGTGCACATAGGGTTTGACAGCTAGCTCAGGAAATCCTTTGCCTTTATTTACTGCATGTTAAAAAGAAGAGCTTTCAAAGCATCAGAACTTCACTATTTTATTGCTGGGCCCTTTGGTCACTCTTCACATCCTACAGATTTTACTTCGAGGAAGATACTTACTCTGGTTGCTTCTTTTTCAGCCAGATGGTTGGAGTGGAGTACATCCTCCTTCATGCTCAAGAGCCCATTCTCTTCATTATCCGAAAGCAGCAAAGGCAATCTCCTACACAAGGTACACTCGCTGACTTCTTGCCCCTGTTCAGAAGCCCAAGCAGTCAGTTGTTTTCCTCAGTTCCTAAATTGTGTCTAAGCACTTCTGCTTCCCCTTTTCTATCTTCATCTCCAGTGTAAGTGGGAGGGTATGAGGCCTTGTGGTGGGGAGATCCTTTCTCCAGCAGTTCCCTGCAGTGTGCCAGCAGCAGAGAGTGCCATCTTGTGGGGAAATGGGAACAGCCAACGAGAAAGTGCTGCCCTGTGCTACATTTTCCTACAGGAAATTGGGAAATCTAGCTGAGAGAGAGGACTGTAGAAATTAGAGAAAGCTGAGTCCAGAAGAATGAGATCTTACATTATTGTGGGTTTCTACTGGTAGCCAAGGCTAGTGGAATTACTTCCAGAGCAGTTCACTTGACTAGCTCTAGTAGTAGTAGCTTTAGTGTATTCTGAAAGGTCCCAGTTCTGTGAGGCAAATCATTTGCTTGCAGTAGGACAGGACTTTAAAGCTGATGCTTTTCTATCTGTAAAGCAGACATTTCTGTCTGGTTTTTCTCTCCTTATCAGTCTGTGCCTAAGGTGCAAATAAAACACCTTGAAGAAAAAGATTAGCAAGAGAAAATTTTGTGATGAGAGAAATATTGCAATTTCTGCTGCTACAACTGAAATGCAGCAACAAGTGCACAGTCTTCAGCCAGAGCTTTAAATTGATCCCCTGTTTTTCTCCTTTTCCTTCCCACAGTTATACCATTGGCTGACTACTATATTATTGCCGGAGTGATTTATCAAGCGCCTGACTTAGGGTCTGTCATTAACTCCAGAGTTGTAAGTGTTCTGTGCATTTGTTGGATACTGGTTTATATGTTTTTACTTTTGGTTGTCCTCCAGGCTGTTTAAATCTCTCCTTCACTATTTTGAGGAAAGATCTTGTGTTGTAATGGTGCAGTAACTTAAAACAAACCCCACTGGTTAATATTGTGTGCATCCCTTGTGAGAGTGCAGTATTTTCCCAAAATTAGGATGCATTGTTTGAGGATAAATGATCAGAATGACTGAAGCTACACAATTGGCAGAATAGCATGAAGTTTGAATAATCAAAATTTTAAAAATTATTTGACAGTACATATGAAATAGTAATTAAATAAATAATCAGTGAAGCTTGCTTTGGAGCATTAATGTTAAACTAATGTAATATTTATTTTTAAATTAGGCTTATGTTTTTAAGTTGATGTAGTATTTCTTCTTAAATTAGATGCTCAAGTTCGTTTTAATTGCTTCTGTTCTTGTAAACTATTGCTTTTGGAAGTTTTTCTCTGTCAGTTTAGAAAAGCACTTCAGAAGAGCCTTGTGAGAACTTGTTAAAGAAATTACATTCTCAGTCCAAAACTGGATGTTCCAAGTTCTCTTCCCAGAACAAAAATGAATATAGAATACCAATTTTAAAATACCTTCTTTCAAAATATATGCTGTGTTTTGTCCTTGAGTTCTGAACATTACCTTACATTCTTGTTCTGAAAGCTCACTGCAGTGCATGGAATTCAGTCCGCTTTTGAAGAAGCGATGTCCTACTGTCGCTATCACCCATCCAAGGGCTACTGGTGGCATTTCAAAGATCAAGAAGAACGAGGTATGATTGCTAGTTTCTCCTGCATACTTTGGGAGAGGAAGAGAATGTAGGGAAAAGCTTGAGGCAATGCACAGTGGTGGTGGAGAGGTGAAATGAAGTGTCCGAAGGGTAAGTTAAGGCTCTCTACCAGGTGAAAGGAATCTTGCCCTTCTGTGATGGTGGGAATGAGCATTGAGGCATGGGTGGGAGATGAAAATAATGAACTGTGTGTCAACAAAGTGGGCAGTTCTTAAACCCTTCTGGGACCAAAAGACATTTTCAGAAGCCAAACCAGTTTGTCAGAAGGTTAAAATCATCCTTAATTTGCCTTCCACAAAAAAAAAAAAAAAAAAAAAAAAAAAAAAAAAACACCACCAAAACAAAAAAACAACCTATGTCAGTAAGAAAACTTAGGGGAAGTTCAGAGGATAGACAAATACCAACTTGTCATACAACAAAGAGCTGCTAAGAGAAAATTAATTTTAATACATCTTTCTCTAATATTTCTGTGACTTGCAGAGAAAACTAAACCAAAAGCCAAGAAGAAAGAAGAACCCAGCTCCATTTTCCAAAGACAACGAGTAGATGCTTTGCTTTTAGACCTTAGACAAAAGTTTCCACCCAGATTTGTTCAGGTATGACACTCAAAAGCTGCAGTTTTACTGTAACTTAGAACTTAAAAGACAGTCTTAAGTATTTAAACAGCTGAAACTGAATGGGAATTTTGTGATTTCTGCAGCAGTAACATGGATTAGATAAACTTGACATGGAAGGCTCATATTAGAGTATGGAATCTCCCTTTATAATCACTGAAGTCATTAAGACCTTGACAAAACTATGAGAGTGAACTTGATTATACACTTTTCTTATCTGATCACAGAGGGTCTGTTCTCGGCTATCAGATGTTGCTGCTGCTTCCAGTTTCCTGCTTTGTGAACTCAATCAAGCCATCACAGTATTTTGTTTTAGTTACTCTGTTGTTCTGGAGACTCATTATTTAGCATGGAAATTCTTGGCATTTTGTGACGTTATTGTGGTTACCTCTGATTGTCTTTGGTAGCCATTTGTTCCACCAGGTCCTCTGCTTGGGAGCAAAGGAAATTACAGCATCTCACAAAAGTGCTCTTCAGCCAGTCCTGTGAAAGACTGGCTAACTGCATATTTTTGTCTTCAGTGTTTTTCAGTTGTCAGAGGAAAAACTGGATGCTATAAAATGTTAATTTAAAGTGTATTTAGTGGCCCATTCTACCCTCACGTCTTACAAGAGAGCATTCCTTGCTTTTTATTCCTAAATTAATAGCAGGAAGGGTTGAGAATTACCACTCTGGTTCCACTGATATGTTGCTTTTTTTTCTTCCCCCCACAGCAAAAGCCTGGAGAAAAGCCTGTCCCAGGTAAAACTGCAATATTCTCACAAGACTTAAAAACTAAACTCTGTATGCAGTATCATTCAGTTGCCATGTAACCTCTTGCTGATGCTACTGTGAGGTGGTTTGGAATTCTGGCATAATCTAATTGTGCAAAGTAATGGATGAGAGTGAAGAGTTTGAGTTGATTATGTAGCCTCCAAACAGGAAAGGCATGAACTGTATCACTTCAATCTCTTCCACCTTGATAATCTCTTCCTCCAATCGATATAAGTATGAATTTATTCTCTGCTTACTATTCTTACAGCCTTTAAATTGATGTTGCCCTTGTGACATTAACAATATTTTCTAAATACTCTTAAGAGTGCTTTAGGAATGAAAATCTGAGGTTTAACTTTCTTTTGCTGTTACATCTTTAGTGGATCAAATCAAGAAGGAACCAGAACCAGCCCCTGAAGCTGTCAAGCCAGAGGAAAAAGAGGCTGTGAAGAATGCTCAGAGTGCTGGTGCTAAAGGACCACCCGAGAAACGAATGAGACTCCAGTGAGGGGAGAAGCTATTACACATCTGGATTAGTCAGTATCTGGAAAACAGAAGATTCTTTCTCCCTTTTCTTTATATTTAAGCTCTTCCACTGAGACTGACAATTCAGGAACTGAGATCCCTGTCACAGCTTTTTCTGTAGAAACCTCTCATGCCAGTGTTAATGTCAGGATGTGAGCTGCCTCAAAGGAGGTGTTTTCAGTCTTCATCTTATCTTGAATGCTGGCTCCTGAGAATGGTTTTTACGTGGACATGTTCAGTAGACTCCTGAAATCTGTACAAACTTGCATCCTTTGTGTCTAGGTTTCCTATGTAAAAAGAAAAAGACTTTTATATATAGAAAGGAATTGGAATTCTTAGCAAATAAAACTCCTGGCTGCTGGAATGCCTTTCTTAAATGTATACTTTGTTAGTAGCAAATAAGTCATATGTTCTGACAGCATTTTTTTGGTTTTTTTTTGCTTGGACATTGGAATATATTGTGTTCTATTTTGAGGAGGAAAAGTTAGGTTACCTACTACAAATTGCTGTGCCTCTAGTGTGCTTGGGATAAAGATAAAAGGTTTGATAACTGGACCCTCAAATCCACATAGGTAGATGTTAGAATGGTCTCAGATTTTAGATATTATTGGACACTGGTTTTACTTAATGGTTAAGCTGATATTACTATTACAGAACTTATTGTTTTGGGAGAGAGATTCATGACATAAAACAGCCAAAATAGGGTTTTTATGTAATAGGATTTTTCCATTTCTGTGGTCTGGGTTATATTTATTTCAAGAGACATAATCTGATGTAATTCACAGTACTGACATGCAAAGCTGATAACTGAAAAGTAGTGGACAAGCATTCGACAACTAGCTGCACATAAAAGACTTCACAAGAAATAGTTTCTATAATTTTAAAACTAATAAGAAAATAAATCTAGGGCTAAAATAGATAGGTCATGAGTTTGGATAGTTATCTAGAAAGATCTTCCTAGATGGATCCCAATAGAAGCAGGCATCCTGCATTCATTCCTTTAATCTGAGGTAGTGTATTCCAGGGTGTATGCTACTAATGCTGGCCTGGCTTGCAAGGAATGAGCAGTGTACCAAACCACAGGATCTGAAGCACCTTTGGACAATAGTTGGTAACCTAAGGCTTTTAGGCTGCCATGTGCCCAGAGTAAGGTACCAGCCCACTCAGAACCCTGGGGTATGAGACAGCAGAAGGAGGCTCTGAGCATTCTGCCAGTTGCTTCTTTCTTACCCAGCCTCCTGAGGGGCAGGGCCTATCTCTCATAGTTTGAAATGTTAAGTGTTGCTGCCTGTGCTAGGGTGATGGTCAGTACACAGAAGTTCCTGACATCCCTATGGGATGGTGGAAGGGTGCACCTCCTGCAGCTGAGCAAGATAAGGGCCATAGCAGGTTGAACTTCATCCCAAATGTGCTTGTGGTAATAAAAAGAAAGTTGTGAAGAGTTCCCAGAAGGTAACAGCTGTGGCTATGTTGAATCCCAGCACCATGTGCCAAAAATCCAGTGTACATAGCTGTGTTGTGCAGGACATCCTGTCCTACCACAATCCAGATCACTGCCTTATGGTTATGTCTTGCTGGAGCTGTACCAAAACAGGGATGGTAGCCAAGGGATGGATGTACCTGTAAGTGTTCTCGTGCCAATGCTATGAAATCACAAGTCTTTAGAAAGGACATGATGTGGGAAAATGGCTGCTGTATAAGTGCTGTCTGTAATTAAGGTGCATTGTTGTAGGTGTGTAGCAGCTGTGGTGTAGATAGGCTTGAAGCTTTTATACTTGGTACTGTTAGTTTGCATCTATATTTTAGAAGGTAGTGGAAGTGAATTCCCCCATGGTTCTACCTTTTTTCTTGAGGGGGTTTATGCTGTAGTAGCTATAGTAAGGGACATGCTAAGGTCACCACAGGGAGTATTTCTGTACTTACTCATTTCAGACTCTAAGCTTTTCCAGATATTCTCAGGGGCTGAAATAGCCTGTTTCTGATGTCCACTCACAACTTGTCCTGTAATAAAAACAGCAAAAAAAAAAAACCTTTTGAGATTTAAAAACACATTTTCCCACTTGTGGTTGCTCAACGCAAACACCTGTGACAAGGATTGTGCAGCTGAACTGGTGGCTGTGCTCACTATGTCTGCTCAGAAGGAGAAGTACCCATTAATTTGAAACAAGACTATGAAAAGCTGGGAACGAGGCTGATGCACTCGTTCCTCCACGCGAGGCTGTGTCCCGGCTCAGAGAGCGGGGCGGGCTGTCCGGAGGCGATGGGCAGCGCTCGGTGCCGTTTCCCGGGGCGCGGGCGCCGTTGGAGCCTGGGGGCGGTTCGGCCCGGGCCGGGCCCTTGCAGGTTCCATCCCCGCTGGGGCCGGGGCGGCGGCGATGGGGGCGCTGCCGGGGCTCCTGCTGCTGCTGCTGCTGCTGCTGGCCGTGGCGGGGTCCCGGGGGGCCCGGCCCGCGGAGCCGCGCCTGGCCTGGGTGACGGTGCCGCGGCAGCTCAGCCCCCGCGCCGGCGAGGACGCCCCGGCCCTTTCCTACTGGCTCAACGTGGCGGGGCGGCCTCGGGTCCTGCGCCTGCAGCCCCGGAGGGGCCTGGTGTCCCGGCCCTTCACCCTGGTCACCTACGGGCGGGACGGGAGCCGCCGGGAGGAGCATCCCTTCGTGCGCGACAACTGCTTCTACCAGGGCCACGTGCTGGGCAGCCCCGGCTCCCTGGTGGCGCTGAGCACCTGCAGCAGGGGCCTGCAAGGCGTGCTCTGGGTGGAGGAGGACACCTACCAGATCGAGCCCGTCCCCAATGACCCGGCCTTTCGGCACCTTCTCTACCGCATGGAGGAGGCCAACAGCCCCGAGGGACCCAGCTGCGGGCTGACGCCGGAGGTGCTGCGGCAGCAGAAGGCTGTGCTGCCCTGGTTCAGGGCTGCCAAGGCAGGGGATGAGAACGAGGGGCTGAAGGACTGGTGGACGCACATCAGGTACGTGAAGATAGTCGTGGTCGTGGACCACGTACGGTTTGTAAAGTCAGGCAGGAGCAAATCCAAAGTCTTGAAGACCGTCATGGAAATCATCAATGTTGGGGACACTATGTACAAACAGCTTTCTGTCCAGCTGTTTCTTATAGGACTAGAGATCTGGACCGAAAATAACTTTATAAATATTACTCACTCTATTCCCAAAGTACTTAGTGACTTTAACGACTGGAGAAAGAAAAACCTGTACCCTCGTATGTACCACGATGTTGCTCACTTATTTGCATTTCAGAGGTTTGGAATCCACCTGGGACTGGCATTTTTAGGGACAGTGTGTGATAGCCACTGGTCATCGGCTGTTGTTTCCCTCACAGAGAGAAAGTTGTCTGGAGTTTTTGTCACATTTGCCCACGAGCTGGGCCATAATCTTGGGATGGAGCATGATAAACCAGAGTGTAAATGCAGACGCAAGACATGCATTATGTATGAAAGCAATTCCGAAACTGATGCGTTCAGTGAGTGCAGTTACAAGGAGTTCTTTGAGCTGCTTGTAAATGGCGGTCGGTGCCTTCGTCAACCACCAGCACCTGGCAGTTTCTACACGGACAAGAGTGAATACTGTGGGAATAAGATAGTAGAAAGCGGAGAGCAATGCGACTGTGGTTCAGCAGCAAGCTGCAGAAGAGATCCTTGTTGCCGTGCAAACTGTACATTTACTGCAGGTTCAGTCTGTGCGTCTGGAAAATGCTGCAGGAACTGTCAGGTCCTTCCAGCAGGAACAGTCTGCAGAGCAAGTACTGGCAGCTGTGACCTGCCAGAGTATTGTGATGGGATTTCCCCGCAGTGCCCACTGGATGTGTATGTACAAGATGGAGCCCCTTGTGAAGATGGGATCTATTGCTATCAAGGAAAATGCTCTTCCCACAGTAAACAGTGCCGGGATCTCTTTGGCAAATACGCCAAGGTTGCCCCTTTAGATTGCTTCAAAGCCGTGAATACTCAAGGTGACCGGTTTGGGAATTGTGGTATTCGTGACAATATCCAGTATACAAAATGCAGTACTGAGAATGTCTTATGTGGTAGGATTCAGTGTGAAGACATAGCCAAAATACCTTTCTTGCAGAACCATGTAACGCTAGTCCAAACTCCTGTTCGAGATAAAATTTGCTGGGGTCTCGACTATCACATAGGGATACAGAGAGCAGATGTGGGAGCTGTGGAAGATGGCACACCCTGTGGTAGTGATATGCTTTGTATCAACAGGACTTGTATGAGTGTATCAGTGCTGAACTACGACTGCAACATGACAAAGTGTCATGACAGAGGAGTGTGTAACAATCGTAAGAACTGTCACTGCGAATATGGCTGGGCTCCTCCATATTGTGAACTGAGAGGATTTGGAGGTAGCATTGACAGTGGACCCCCTCCACCCAGGAAGCTTTCTCAGAGAGCAATAGTAAGACTAGCACTATTTGCTTTTTTTACTGTGTGTATTGTTGGAGTAGTCCTTTCCATCCGTTATAGACGAGAAATAGCGGGACGGTTTGCGAAGATAAAGTTGTTTCAGAGACGGAAAAAACGAAGAGTTCCTAAAGAAAACCGTAGGTCAAAATTCACCAAAAAATAAAAAGCAGTAACTTTGGATGCTCTCAATGCTCTTTATCAGAGCCATCTGATAACTCATCAAAATAACAGGCTCTGAACAGCTCTAATCTCATGTGATATCATTAAATGCAGAGTAAATGTTACCCCTGTATATTTTCTTTTAAGTTACTAAATGCAGGCAGTAAGGCATGCTGTTCTTTGTACTCTGAGCTCTTAAACTGATGTAATTAAGTAAACTGCAGGTATTGTGTTAATGCTTCATATCTACAGTTTAAAAATGCAAACTACTTAAAACAGGTCTAGATATATGACTTGCTTCAATTTCCTCCTTCACCTAATGTTTTCTTCAATTCATTGAGAGAGATGTTCTTCTGTCATTCATTAACAACCAAAGAGAAAAAAACTGCACTTGCAGTCTCCACCGGGTACATTCCAGGCAAACCATTCTGTGTCTTTGTGATTTGATTTACATCTGTGACACACAAACAGGCAAGGAGCAGGTATTGCAGTGAGATACAGGTGTCTGTTTCACTGGTGCTTCCAGCTGTGTACAGGGAGCCCTTCAGGAGAGAGGTAGACCATAGGGAACAGGCTCTTCCTTTTGTGAAGGAGTAGAGGATTATCCAGACCACAACCAGTAAGCATTGCATTTCTGAACCATAATATATATGTCAACAGTGTAGTGACACCAAATCTGGCATTTCACAAGAACAAATTGTTTTTATTTCCTGGAAATTTTCCAGTGTCTTGACTGCTGGCTGCTTCTGAGAAGTGCTGTGTACTTTATTGTAGCTAAGAGGAGCTGTCTGTGAGTCTCCCCAAATTAACTGAATTTCTAAAGTATTTGGAACTATTCTCCAAGTCTCCCCTACCTAGAATTCCTGCAATATTTGATAGATGCTTTATCCAACTATCTCAGGGGGTTTCTCTTGGCTTACACTGTGATTTTTTTCTTGCAGCTCTACAGAGTGCCACACAGAAGCATTGTAATTTTAATTTTTTAAACAAAACATAAAATATGTCTACCTTCTGAAAAATATTAGAGACATGGAAACACCATTCAGTAAGTTGTATTATTATTTTTTATATTACAGCAGCAACTAGACTGTTCTATCAGATCAGCATAAAGAGGAGTCTGTAGTCCAGATAACAGTGAAAACTTTTTTAAAAGGTGTTTCAGGATAAAGGGCTATACTGCACTTGTCTGCTAACAAAAGAATTACTTCTATTTAGAAAGCAAAGAGCACACTTTTAGCAAACATTCTGTAAAGGCAGGATAAGTACCTCAACACTAGGAAAAATTTGAGAAGAAAGATGGTGGTGACTGCAAATTATGATGGTCAACTCTTGCTGCCTCCCAAATATATTATTTATATTTTTACAATATGCATTTTCCTGTAATTTTTTAATGTGTATTTTTTCGTGTCCTGTATCCAAAAAGGGCCGCTTGCATTAAGATCAGATGTGAAAAACAAAGCTTGTGATTCAGTTTTCCACAGCTTTTTGTCTAGAGCAAATGGGTCCTTAAATAGTTACCTATGCTGTCTGTAGAAGTGAGGTAACACACTGTTTAGGCTGTGCTTATTGTCATGATAGAACATGGATGGCTTTGATTAGATGCTGAAAACTTAATCCTGCATTTTTGTCAAAAGGCAAGATACCTGCCCTTGACTAACACCACAGATTCATTCCTCATAACCACAGACCTCCTTGGGGGGGGTGGGGGGAGTGGGAGGGGTGTCGTCTGACAAACAGCAATTATAATTCAGGTGTTGCAAACAAGGGTTAGGAGACAGACAAGGGAGATGTCGATTAATTGAAAGATGGAGATAAAATAACAAAAGCAGTACACCCAGGACTTTCCAGCTATCTATGCACAACTAGTACTTACTAAGACTTTTTTTTATTTTGCTTTTTAAATACAAAAAGAGCGGCAGAAGTTTCAGGTTGCCACCTTGATGACCTGCCATTGTTGATCAATAGTGTACTATAAATTGCATAGTACAGATCTATGCTGAGACAGAGAAACAGCAGAGTCAGGGAGTTCTTGTTTACAGACCTGCATACTTGAAGAGACAGAGGTGTAAATAAAAGCACAGTTTAGGCTAGAAAGCTTACTTGTAAATGCAGTTTTGGGAAAGATAATGTAATAAAATACTCTTGTTTCTGTTTTTCTCTGTGCTTAGAGATTGATCTGAAAAACCAGGACTTAATTGGGAGGAGGTTTTCAGTGAGGTTTGGATGGGAGTATTTCTGTATATTTTTCTTCTATTTCTTCTTGGGCCATATAAGTAAGACAAACATATCTCAGCAAACCTAGTCTATGTTTTATAAAATGTGCGAGCTCCCTTTCTGAGGTTTTCTCCTTGAAAATTATTGTTGTTTCTGATTTCAACACAGCAATGAAAAACTTGATGCTTCTGGTGGTTTGTTAGAAATGTCCCACTGCTGTGAAGATGCTATGAAGGTGCAAGTCCAAGTTCAGTCCTAATCTTTCTGGTTTCCCTTTTTTTCCCCTCCTAGTTCTAACTGCATTTTTAAATGCTTTAAATGGGTGAGAGAACTTGGTTAATATGTAAGTGACTTGTACATGAAGAGGCAATTTGCAAATGTTGCTGCACGGTCTCCCAAGAGATGTGGGTTACTGTGGTACATGAAATGGTGCTGGAAGAAATAAGAAAACACAACTTGGACCAGTGGAATGCCATTACAGGGGGGTTGGAACTAGATAATCTAAAAGGTCCCCTCCAAACCAAACCATTCTCTGATTCTGTGAAATGGTCTGTGCCAGTGCAGTAAGAGTATTAAGTCTTAGGTAGCTGTTAATGTGTGGCAGGCCAGTTGTATAGGTGAGTTGTGAGGCCTGGAGCTGCCTCGGACTGAGTTACAATATACCCATGTTTCTTGTTTGAAATCTCTTCCTGCCTAAAGAAAACTTTTAAAAACACTTAATATTGCAGTTATCTCAGATCAAGGTAAAATTGGTTTTGTTCTAAGCCAAGACTGTCATCTCTAAAATACATTAAATTGCTGCTAAGGAATACTGTGTATCTTGAAGGAGTTTGCCAAGTACCTCACAGCTGCTTGCTCACTCTCCTCCCACCCCTCCCAGTGGGAAGGAGATTCAGAAAGAAAAGGTAAACCTTGTGGGTTGAGATAAAAACAGTTTAATAATTGAAACAACTAAAATATAATAATAATAATAATAATAATAACAACAGCAACTGAGACTCGAGAGCAACAGAACCCAAGAGAAACAAGTGATGCACAGTACAATGCTCACCACATGCTGCTTGATACCCAGCCTGTCCCAGAATGTGTTTAGCCCCCTTACAGATAACTTCCCCAGCTTTTATATATATACTGGGCATGGCATTGTATGGTATGGAATATCCCATTTTCCAGTTTAGATCACCTCTTCTGGCCATGCTCCCTCCCAGCTTTTGTGCACCTACTCACTGGCAGAGTATGAGACACTGAAAAGTCCTCAATTTAGCAACAACAAAGTCTATCACACAACTGATGGTTTTGCTTACCATTGCAAGTGTAATTGGACCTTGAATGCCTGTCTCCTGCCTCTGAAGCAGGTATTCTAACATTCAGTTCAGGACTAAGCATTAATGTTGTAGCAGAGATCCAGTGCCCAGGTTATCTCTCCCTATTAAATTCAGGAATCCAAAAGTGCAGAAAATCTTGAAACAAATGCAGTCAAAAACATCTGTTACCTTCACTGCAATACCAGACAAACAAAGTGGTAGTGTAACACTGAGGTGTAACCAGATAAGCTGGTCCTCCTTTTCATCAGAGAAATTCTGCAGCATGTAAATGTGGCTGTCCTCATAGTGCCAAGTACTCAGGTGGTACAACTGAGTCAGGCCTCTTCATTCCCTGTTGTCCTTGTCTGTATTGACACACTTATAGCATGTGCTGAAGTAGATAAGGATAATTTTTTCCTTGCTATTTCCCGATAATCTGTTGGTTCAACAAACCCTCAGGTACAGAGTCCCAGGTTCAAGTGGCTCCTCTGTTACACAGCAAGTTGAGCTACTTTGCCCTTTATTGCTAGCTAATTATCTGTTCTGTAGAGTTCTGAGGAAATTTCCCAAATTCTCAGACCAACCACCTTGTACAGGGCCTGGCTGAGTATTTCTTGCCCCAGCAGCGGCACGGTGGCTCTGTGCACTGCCTGTGTTTCTGAATCTACATCACTTTATTGCACCGCAGGGTAACCTGGCATTGGCATGGATGCTCTCTGTGCTACTCGCCTCTGTGGGGCTTTTGCTCCTGCCCAGCACGGCCTGATCTGTGTTTCAGTTGGCTGTGAGGACAGCCAAAAGCGCTGGGGATAGGCCATACTGATTTATTAAAAAAACTATGGATATTAATTCTAATACCAATATCCAACTATGACGGACAAAGACTCTCTAACAGTTTAAAGTTAGAAAGTGTATGTTTATTATGACACCGGGCAGCGTGCGGGATGGCTCCCAAATACACACGCGCAATTTACAGATGGTCACAGGGTCTTTTATGTACAGGAGTATTGAATACCCAAAACACAAATGCATCTTCATAACTCTGGTACATCCCATTCCCCGCTTCGTATGGTAATTAGCCCAAAAAGCCATTAAGCATGGGGAGTTTGTTCTTTGAAATGGGTCGGTGGTCTTTTTTATGGGGTAGGGTCCTAAAATGATGAAGTAAGATGGGTCTTCCTCCCTTTGACTGTTTAACCTTTAGTGTTAGTGACAGCTGAATCCTGTTTTTTTCCTGGACTGTTTGATTTATGATTGTATTGTATTCATGGGGTCTATTGATTATTCAGGATGCAAAAGCCTAGTTTGACAGCTTCCATGATTTATCAGTTCCTTCCATGATTTATCAGTTCCTTCAGTCTGGCTTCTGTTAACAAAAAGGGAAGTCCTAGCTACATTATCTCAGCAGTATCTATTTTGACTAAAGTCTTTAATTCTTCTAAATCAATGCTTCAATACATCTCCCTTCTCCTCTCCTGCGCCTCCCCCAGACAACTATGGCCTACTCCTTAACTTTCCTGAGGAAACCAGGAGAGGAGGGCAGGGCCAGGCGCAGGGCCCGGGAGGAAGGCGCGGGGGGCAGGAGGAGGCTGTGCTGGGCTCCCCGGGCCCGCTGCCCTCCCGGCTCAGCGGTGAGCCCCAGTGGCGGCGCGGGGAGCAGCCCCGTCCCGGTGCGGGGACTACAACTCCCAGCGCTCCGCGGCGCGGCCCGGCGGCGGCCCAGGGGGCGAGCGCGGCTGTCCCGGGAGCCGAGTTCTCCTGCAGGCCGCACTATGAACGGCAGCGTGGCGGGCGGCGGCTACGCCGAGGAGACCATCAGCCTGACCCGCAGAGCCTCAGGTAGGGCGGGACGGCCTCTCCCCGCCGGGGCCGCGGAGCCTCCCGGGCCCAGGCCCGCGCAGCCCCGGGGAGGCCGGGGCGGAGGAGCGGCGGTAACCCGGGGCGGCCCGCGGGGTGACCGCGGCGGGCACCGGGGCGGCGGAGGAGGGTCCCGGCGGCCGGGATAGAAGGGCAGCCCCCTGAGGTGCCGGGCCCAGGGGCCTCCCCCTGGAAAAAGCCGTGGCGGATTCGCCGCTGCGGGAAAAGCTGGTGCCCTGCCTGAGGGAGAGCTGGCTGCACCAGGGTCCGTCCTTTGGTAGAGGCTGGTGCTCCTGCGGACAGATCGCCTCCGGTTTTGCCAGGAAGTTGCCATCTCCAGTGGAGCTGTCGCTTCCGAGTGAGGGGACAGCCGCTGAGCGCCTGAGTCGGAGCCATTTGAAAATCATGAGCCCGAGTGGCCGCGTCCTGCACTGTCAGCCTGGCGTTCATCGTGCCTGGAGAGGCTTGGCAGTGCTGAGAGAGGAGCATAGGCTGGAAGGGAGAGCGATAGAGCAGCTCGTGGGGTGTTTTTTGGCTTTGCTTTTCGTGTCTCAACAACAGGTGTGCTCATGGGAACCTTACATTTTTACAGGATTTATGGTGCCGTTCAAATCACACTTTCAGAAGTGAGGCAAGTTGGCATGAAATATACAGCTCTGGAGCAAAAGCCTGGCTAGAGAGAATGGCAGGCTTCAGAAGGGCTTTTGGAGGTGGAGTTGTAGTTTGGTGTGTGAGGCTTTCTCTTTAATTAAAACAGCAGGAACAAAACCGTGGCAGCCCTTGTGTTGTGCACACCTGCTGGGTGCAGCTGCTGACCAGCCTTGGCCCAGGGGCTCCCCAGAGAGCCCAGCACCCACATTGCTGGTGTGTGTGTTTCTCCAGGCTGGAGGTGAGGTCCCTTGCAGGGCTGGTGTTGGTCCTGGCCCTCATGCCGGGGATCAGAAGGCAGAGGCAGTGAGCCCAGGGAGCAGCCCTTGGCCTCTGGTCCGAAAGCTCTGTAGCCCTACCTGCACAACCATCAGCTTAAGCTAATGAAGCTGAGCTTCTCAGGGAAAACTGTACCAAATGAAGCTGTTTCTGTTGGGAAGGCTGCTTTCATACATCTGGGGAGCTAAATTTTTAAGGGAATGTTAAAGGGCAGAGTTGAGAACGGTCTTGAATGTGACCACTGTGATTTCAAATGAGCAGCATTTGTCCAGTCATTGTGATGGGCTGTGCATCTTTAGATTTAGGTTTCTGACTATATTACTCGATTTGAAGGTCCTACAGTCACTTATGGCCTCAATGCACTTGCCATGTGAATTATTATTCATTTCTATGGGAGGAACAAATCACTGTTATCTGTGAAGTACCGTTGGATACTGTAATCTCTTGAATTGGAGTTTTGACTGCAATTGATTTTGATTTTAAAATAGGTCTGATGCCAAACATCTCTGGGGAAAATTTGCATTGGTTGTGAATGTATTTCCAGTGGCAGGACAGTGTATATTTGTCTCTTTCTCAAATTTTCTTGTGTTCAGTTTCTCATTTTCTAATCTTGCCAGTCCTGATTTTCTTAAGGCGTTTTTGAGGGACCTTTTCAGTTCAGAGAGGGTAAGTGAGGCGTAGGGAGGTCTACAGCCTCAGGGAGGCTCAGAAGTTTAGCCCAGAACCTGCTTTTAAAGCTCTGCAAAATGTATACTTTTTCATATATATATATATATGTATTAGAGGTTTTATATATGAGAGAATGATTGTGTTCTGAGATTCTGATTCCTTCTTTCTGGCTTTTTAATAAGTGATGATTAAACCTTACACTTTCTGTACTATTGATTTCTGTATTTCCTAAGTTATTGGTTTTATGGCAAATAATTTCTAGGAGTGCGGATTTTTAATATTTTTTTTTCTTTTCATTTTCTATTGAAAGATGTATTACTGTGCACAACCAGCCCTTCTTGCAATAGATATTATTCTAGTTGAAATGTCAGTATTTTTTCAATTTTCATTTTCTCACGTTAATTTTTTTCCTCACTTGTCTGAAGCTGCCAGGAGCGGAAGGAAAAAATAAGGTGTGGCAAAATTGCTGCTAATATTTCTTTACTTCCCAGCTGTAGATGCACACTTAAAATACCATGACTCATTTTGTAAGTGCTTTGATCTCCTGTGACTAATTTAAAATGCTGCTTCCCAGCAGGCATAAGGTGGTTTTACTTTCATTTGAAACTCTCCTTTGCAAGGTTTCCAATCGCAACTTGGAGAGAAAATAAGAAAGAAAATGAAAACAAATAAATCAGTCTGGCTGAACGTGGGCAAAACTTGCCCTCAGCTGTTCTTGACAATAACTTTTGGATGACTGACTTATGACAGAAAAAAAAAAAAAAGTGTTTTTTTTTCCTATTTACTTTGATTGCATATTTGACTTTTTTTCTTTTTTCTTGCCTTTTCTTTCTTTTTTCATTGCAAGCCTCATAGGGAATCTTTCCTGTCCCTTGTCATGCGTTTAGAGAGAAACTTACCTGCATATACAGTGGGGAATGTGTTTTCATAATCTTTGGGTTTCCAGAGTTTAAATTCAATTTGTTCTTCTGGATTTCAATGAAACAAGAAGTCTTAACTTTAATCCAGAATCCGGATCCAGCTAGATATCTGTAACTGAGGCTTCTTTTAAAAAATAAAACAAAATGGCAAAAATCTGAAGTGGACATCAGTTCTAATAAATGTATGTGTCTTCCTTTCTGTTCTGCATTAAGTCTGCAAACTTTGTCTTGATTTCCTATCACGTTTGAATTCATGAAACAGAACAAAGTGATTATGTATAATTTGAAGTAGCTTCATGTAGCCTAATTGTATTTATGGAGGCAAAGCCCACCATTTCCATCTCCTGAGATGTGGCAGGGGAGCCTTCTGAGCTCTAGGTGCCTTCAAGCTGGTAGCACAGTTCTCCTTGCCTGTTTCCTCACCTGTAGACAGGGTCTAATGCTCCTCACCTTTCCTTACTCTGTTTCCCAGCTCACAAAACACTTGTCAGAGGTGATTTCTTGTAGCTCAAAGGTAGTGATTTACTATAACCTCATGTGAAATGCAGAATACTTTTCCTTTTCTTTCGTGTTGTGCTGAAGAATTGTATTCCTGCCAAGGGCTGAATCAGCATCTCAGAAATGATGGCATGGCCCTCAGTATTCCCCAGCACCCACCTGAAACACCTCACAGATGTTTTTGTGTAATGAAGCATCTGGGGTCCTCAGGCATTTTAATGTGTCTCTTCTGCTTTCAAGACCAGTTTCATGAGAATAACTTTTCTAGACCATGGAAAGGTTGTTGGAAAGGGTGATGCAGGTTTGTGTGCTGTGAGTTTTTGAATGGTGGAGGCCACTGAATGTGGGAGGACGCAGTCCTCAACAAGTAAGACAGCAAGAATGTTTGAAGCTTTGAGCTTTTTCTCATCAGCTTTCTCTTTGGCTTACCTTAGGGTTGGGCTTCAACATTGTTGGTGGGACAGATCAGCAGTACATTCCCAATGACAACAGCATCTATGTCAGCTGGATCAAAAAGGATGGGGCAGCTTACCTTGATGGCCGATTACAAGAAGGAGATAAAATTTTAGCGGTAAGCCCTTTCTTCTCTTGTCCCCTGTGTTCTTGACTAGTCATGTGATGGGAGAGGCAGGTTTTCCATCACAGTGCATAGAGAGGAAGGAAGTGGTGAATGAAGTAGATGATCCTAAGCAAACTCCATGGAGGAGTTGTCTTGGGGATCTAGGGAGAGCTCTGAACACTTGGGAGATGACTGCCTCTACACATGGGCTTATCTCTTCTGCCTTCTTGATTTGCCACAGAAGTGCTCTGTGATGCTGTGCTTGGGTTTCCTCTGTGACTTGCCTCTCTACGGTTTTAGAATCCATCAGACCTTCTCTTGCTCACCATGGGTTATCATTTACACGCATGTAAATTAAGGTTTTCCACCTCTTCAGTTTCAATTTTTTGACTAGTAATCCATGATTTCTGATCCTTTTCCACAGGGAGATTTTTAGACTATAAAACTTCTAGGCCATACTATTCTTCTGTTCATTTCAGCTCCTCAAGAACAGCATAGGCTGCTTCTCCTTTCAGAAAAAATGTTTTCAAGTGTCTGATGTTCACACCCGCTGGTTCTTTAGATAGCTGGCAATCATCCAAGAAACAAGCTTTACAAAGTGATGGGTGAAGCAGCAGCCTCTCCCAGTATGATACACAGCCTTTTTGTACTCCTTAATTTTATTTTACACTTGTTTATTATAAAGATATTATAAAAATATCCACAGATGATCTTTTTAGCCTCTATAGACTACCTTGCACTAATTGGAGCCTATTATTGGTCCAGAAAGTGATATTAAGTTAAACAGAGAATATCTTCTTTTTTCCTTGACAGTTAAATATTTATGTACTTGTGTTTGCAGTGTCTATATATGAAGACAGGCATTGGATGTGATCTTAGGGGATACAGTTAGGGGTAATGGGGGTGAAAATGAAAAATTAGGATGAATTCACTCAGTGAATGAAATCAAGTGTATTATAAAACCTTGTGCCATTATATATTATTTTAAATTAAGAAAAATCATAACACTTGAAAGTGGATGCCAATAAGTATGTAAGTAATTTTTTTGGTTGGTTTTGCTATGTCAGTATGCTTATAAAAGTGTGTTTACACCACTCTCTCAAACAGAGAGGTTTCAAAGGTACACCAGTAGAGAAAACAAGGGAAGAGGCTCAAAATAATAATTTTGCTGTAGCTGCTGTTTTATGTTCATTAGCTGTCAGAATCACACCTTTGATTTGTTTCCAGTAAAGCAAGAGCATCAGAAGCTGTTATTGACACAACTGTGGTCTTTTATTATTATTTTGCTTCTAGGTTTTTTTTTTCAGTACCTCTATGTTTTTGCTTGGAGTTCCTCATGTTCTGTCTCAACATATAAAAATACATCATAATATTAACAAATTAATTGGTTAAGATTTTTATGATTATAGTATCATGCCCCAAATGCAGAATTTTGTGAAACATGATGATTTTTATGTCTTATCCTTCCTATGTTAGCCTGCATCATTAAAAATTTGCTTTGTTTACCTTCAGCATCTGGTTTTCCTTTTCCTCTTTTGCTAGATCAATGGCAAGGAGTTGAAGGATTTGCGGCACAGGGACGCTGTGGAACTGTTCAGGAATGCAGGCTGTTACGTGTCTCTGAAAATTCAGCGCAGGGTATGTTTTACCTGGTTCTTAAGGTTATTTCTGGCACAGTTTAGACTGGTTTCTATGATTGGTGGCTATTTCATGATGAAGAAGAGTACTGTGTCCAGGTGCTCATTGTGATACCTGCATATAAAAATTCCATTTGACCTATGACCTTCTCTCATTGCCTCACCTCTAATTGTCTCTGTAATACTTTGTAACCAATGTAAACTTTGTATCAGTGAAAAGGTGGGTTTGGAGATGCCCCCAGGTCTTTGTTTTGCTGGAGTATGTTGTATTTGCTCACTGATCTCCTTTCTCAGAGGTAAAGGTTTGTGTGTGAAGACAGAACCTCAGGTTGCTCAGTTTTATTTCAATGGCCAAAATCTTACTGGAGACAGCACCACTTTCTTGTTTCAGAGGCCATCACTCATGCTATGTTGAAATGTAAGTGCAGCCCTATGCTACAAGACAGACATTGAGGTGCTGGAACACGTCCAGAGAAGGGTAATAAAGCAGGTGAAGGATCTGGAGCACAAGTCTGATGAGGAGCAGCTGAGGGAGCCAGGGGTGTTTAGCCTGGAGAACAGGAGATTCAGGGAAGATCTGATCACTCTTCACAGCTGCCTGAAAGGAGGCTCTAGCCAGGTGGAGGTTGGCTTCTTCTCCCAGGCAACAAGTGACAGGACAAATGGAGATATCCTCAAGTTTAGATTAGGTATTAGGAATTTTTTCACTGAAAAGGTTGTCAAGCAGTGGAACAGACTGCTGAGGGAAGTGGTTGAGTCGCCATCCCTGAAGGCATTTTAAAAATGTGCAGATGAGGTGTTTAGTTTACTATTCAGCTTGGCAGTGCTGGGTTAACAGTTGGACTTGGTAATCTTAGAGGTCTTTCCAACATAAATGATTTTACAACAATGGGAAATGTGGACTACTATAGTTTAAATATGTTAGCACCATTTTAGATGTAAAAAGAGATGAACCTTTAATCCTCAGCTAGCATGGAAGTTGACAAAAGAAATACTAATCTACCCAAAGCATGCTGGTGGGGAGAGGTGGCTTGAGATCCTTTTCCTACTCCCTTAACAAAGGAGTAAGTCTTCTGGACCAGTGTTTAAGGCAGGTAAGAAACCCAGAGAGAATTATTGATGTCTTTTTCCTGGTAAAGAGAGCAGGAAATGGTGTGGTGGCAAGTGTATTGAGGAGTGACTTGGGTATGTGTGTGTAATTTTTTCTGCTCTATGAGGTGTGTCCTGCTCCACTTGAGTCCTGGTTTAGAAAGTGGCAGAGAAACACGAAGATGCCTGGTAGTGACTGGGCCCCCTGCATTTAAGTTCAGTCTACCCTAAGCTGTTTTAACCCTCCCATATGTGGAGTCTCCAGGTACCTGGATAAACTATTTAGAGCATTCCTACAGAACCACCTGGTCCAGACACAGAACTTGGGGCTCTCTTGTTATAGGTTCTGACATAAATTTTTTTTTTCCTTGTAGTTGCAGCCACAGAATGGCCCTGTGGGTCATGGAGGAGATGGAGAATCAGGTGGGCTTCCTCTGGCAGCCATTCTTGTGCCAGGCCTGGCGCTTGCTGCGACAGCAGTCTGGATCCTGCTGAGGTATCGGCAGCGCCTGTGAAGAGTTCACGTCTGGGACGTCACTGCGTATTTTACACAGCTATGATGTAATTCAAAGATAGAGAATCAACGATCTTGTCACAGACTGGTGCCAAAAAGGATCATTGCCTATCACCAAAGTTGCTGCTGATGTTCGTATATATTGATTTTCTTGCAGGATGGATAGAAGCAGAGAGAAATAAGGGAAGGGAAAGGACTGTGTTTATGTAAAGAGTGGAATAGCTGTATTTTTTGACAAATCTGAGGAGGTTTTGCCATCCTCCTCTATTTTGCACCATGAGCTTTCAAACACACTCATCTGTTCCACATTTTAAGGTCAGACTTTTGGTTAACGGGTGTGGGAGTTGGGGTGGTTTTAAATGAAAAATATTTTCTAGAGGCTTTGCCTTGTTTCCACAGAATTTTTTCTTGAATCTAATGAATTCTGTCCAAACCATGAATAAAGAGAAGCAATGCAAAGGGTATATTATTTTTCCCTTTGAAGTTTTGTTGGTTGTTGCTAAATAAATGCCTTAAATGTGTAAAATCTGATCTGTGGTTTTGCAGGTAAAATCTTCAGTGTAGCTGCTGATTTAACAGCAATATGCCCTATTGATGAGGTATTTTGCCAGTTGTGGAAAGACAGAAGATAGCCTGCTGCTAAAAGAAGATTTTGATTGTCAAAATGATTGCTCATTTTTGGGTCAGGGTTGTAAGAGAAAGCTTTCCACAAAATGCTGGCATACTGGAGAGAGACAAGCAGACAACTGAATCACAAGGATAAGTGGTGGCAAGAGATTCGGGCATGCTGAAATTGCAGAAGAGTCTAAATTAATAGTGAAGCCATAGTTCCTCTATTCATCAGGTGGGTTGACACGTGCATCTCTCAGGTATGTTTTGGGGGTTATTTTTTGCACAGGGAATACTTCAGATAGAGTGTTTTGTAGCAGCTAACTTGCTCTCTGCAGTCAGGAGAATCTTATGATGAGTGAAAGGGAGAGGCTGAGAGCAGGCTGGGATTGTCCTGGCTTTTTTTTTTTTTTTTTTTGTGAAGAGTTATGTGATGTTCAGGAGATAGGGTGTCAGCTTTAAGCCAGCACAAAGCTTAGCAGGTAAAACCAGAGGGAAGAGACCCTCCTCTGGAAAGTATATGGCTGAATTTACCTGCAGGGTCTGTCTTCTCACTGTGATTTGAATAGTTTTAAATGCTCCAGCTGATAGGAGCTCTGTGGGGTAAGACCTGTTTCTCTTGTCTCCAAGAAATCTATGTCTTTTGTTGTTTTTGTAAAAGAAAAGCAAAATGCATGGTCTGGTCTGTATGATGCCAAAAAAGAGATCACATATGCAATATATGTTTTCAAAGAAAAATTGGTGTCTTGGTGCTTTACTTACCTCCATTCTCTAATATTCTCGTAGGACATTGCTGATGCATTTGAAGTTGTGTTTGCTCAGGGCTGTGTTCTGGCTGTCTGCTGGAGATAGAAGTGGTTATGCTGTTGAACATGGCCTTCCTAAATCACCTTGGAGTTTCAGAGCACTTGAATCACGTGAAATCTTGCTTTGGCCCATAGACTGCTCTAGTGTAAGGGGAAGAGGAAACAGGAGGGTTCTATGTTCGTAGGGGACTTTGGGAACAATATTGATGTTGACTGGCCTGGCCAAAGGCATACAGTGACTTGCCTTGACCTGAAAACCAGTTGTGCCTGGTAGCAGAAGGGCTGCTGTGTAGACAGATCTTTGCAGATACATCATGAACCAGCTTGTTTGTGACCTGCTCTGAGTATTTGGCTGTAGTGTCCATGTGCAGCACATGTGTGTCTTAAGATGGATGATTAAGAATTGATGCTGTTGTATCACAGCCTTCAGAATAAAGATACAGACATTAAGAAAAGGCCTGTCTTGTTAGCCTTTGCCTGAGCTGAGTTTCTGTGACGAGAAGGAGTATGTGGAACAGGCTAGGAGGATGAGAAATTGTGGAAGGTAATGGTTAGTTTAGTCATTTCCCATTGATGTAAGAGAAAGCAAAACCTTTGGGATTTTTTGTTTGTTTCTTTAGCCTTTCAGCTTTGGGACTTTGATACTGTTCAGACATGATTGCCATGTGTATTGCAGGCAGTTTATTAGGGAGGGGGAGGGTTATATCCAATGCTCAGATAATTGACGTGGCTTATTAAAAAAGAAAAGGCCCTTCTGGTGCATAGTGTTCACAATTATTGAACTGTCACTCAGTAGCTTTTTCAGAAGTAGGTTTTACTCAGGATTTAAACCATCCAGTCTAAAAGTGAGTAACACCTTTGTGTACCTGCCTGGTAGCAAACAATCCCTCTTCCAATCCCCAGCCACCTCCTGTCCCACTTATTGACAAAACCCAAGTGGAAAATACCTCAGCCCCAGACTCTCCTGTGAGCTGTGGCTCATACTACTTTCTTTCAGCACCGGACTGTCTCAGTAACTAACCTTTCCATCTTTTCCAAAGTATTTTCTACAGTGTGGTTTCTGAAGCCTTGAGTTTCATCTTTGCACTAGATGTTGTGTATACATTTTCTATCATTGTAGCAGAAGCAAATTAAAAAAAAATAATCTAGTGAGAACAGCTTGTAAATACAAGTGGTCAGAGAGAGTTTTACCTTTTTGTTACAACTTAAATCTCTGGGTTTTTTTAAAAAAGATAAGTTGAAATCCTGAAGACAGACAAAAACCATCCTCACTGTACTTTACTTTTGTTTTGTTTAAGAACTCATTTGCCATTAATACTGAGGGCAGCTGAAACTCTTAAATACCCATGTTTCTCTCCCATTCTCATCTATTCCCTCAAATGTATTGTGAATGTGCTAATCTGCTGAAAAATGGATTTTCAGGTCTATAATTTAAAGACAAATCTGTTTAATTTTCTGTATATTCTATGCATTTGTGTCTCAGTCTTCAGAACTGTGTGTGCTAAGAATACATATTTTACTAGGGCATAACAGTGAGAAAGAGCAGCTAAACTTGATCTGAAGATTGGTGGATGCACTACTTCTGGCACTTTTTAATTAACAGAAACTAGAAAGGAGTGTGTGGGAGGGGGAGGTGTCTTGCTTTCAGTTTGCCTTTAGGTTCCAGCAACTGGTTTGTTAGGTTATTCAGTGCTAGATTAAAGAGGCCTCTAATAACTGATAGGCCCTCCCTTTGAGGGAATTTATGTGTTGTAATTGCCTTACTTCTCACATTATTTTTAAGAAATGAAGCCAACTGAGCCCTTTCAGATTCTCTGTATAGGATACTTTCTCTCTTTTAGTAGTTTCTGTGGTTCTGTGTACCCTTTCCAGTTTCTGTATTGCCTTATAAAATCCAGACACCCCAGCCATGTGGGAGTCCCACTGTTGACCATGCCAATGCCCCACACTAGGTGTTCTTCATACTATCTTTGTCTGCAAACTTAATTTTTTTTTTTTTGTTAAGATATGGTAAGTCTACTGTCTTTAGCAGTACTGGTTTTGCTTTCTGGTAGATTATCAATAAAACTGATGAATGGAATTTGGTACAGGAGCAACTTCCCCCCATGATTATGAGCTTTCAGTAGCTGTTGGCATCTCCCGATTTTTGGATTCTTTGTCAGTTTAACAGATGTGTTTTGATAGCGTATAGCATTGATTTTTAAAAAATATGTGTAGTATTTTCTTTTTTCATCATGTTGCATTGTACTAAGTAGATTATGTCTGAGTGGTAAGTAAACTTCATCTGTTCTCTTGATGGCAGAAGCTGATACAAGGGTAAGGATTAGGTCAGGTGAGCTTTATGAGCCAGTCTTTTTCCCCATCCTCTTTCCTAATTTATAAATGCGGGCTTTACTTATGGAAGTTATTTTTCTCTACTCATGTTGAAGGAAAAAACAGATAACTTACTAAGGGACAGTATCTCCCAGGCTGGGGGCCTAAAGGAAGGCTTACACAAAGAATTCTGAAGGAGGGCCTTGACTACACCCTTGTCTTCAGGGTTTTCCTCATGGTGCTTGAGGCAGACTCATGCCACATCCATGCTGCCATGCGTGGTACATGTCGTCTCTGGAGCTCTGCTCTCTCTCTACCTGTGCAACTGAGGGGGCTCCAAGCCTTTCAAAGCTTCCTTCAAGACAGGGCCACATGCCATGAGAACATACACAGATGTTAATGAAGACCAGTGTTGAGCAGACTCAAAACAGCTTTCATTGTCAGATATAACAGCTTTTGTCCTTGCTGCTGCAGTTCTAGCTGATCATGGGCAAACTTCACTGCAGAATGACTGTATATTTCTTACCTGGCTGCCCAAACAAACTTTCCTGGGCTGAAGCTCTTAGTAAGGAAGAGTAACTGTGATGTTTATGCAGGGTAATTATTCAACCCAGTGTGTGAATGATAGGAGATTGTTCACCAAGCTGGTATGCTTATGTTTGTGTCCAAGTCTTCTAGCCATGTTTCCATTTAGTTAAGTTCTCTTTCATCTTTCTTTACCACTACTCAGCAGCCTAGCTTTTGTGTCTGGCTTGCATTTTTTGCCATGACAAAAAAGCAATTGTTACAGAAATATTGCTGCTTTTGCTCTATGTCAGCAAGTACTGATACTTATTAATTCAACTGAGTTCCCTTAGTTGCTTTGAGCTAGCTATTGGATTTGGTGTCACTTATTCATTTTCTCTTCCATTTGGAATATGAACATTGGCACTTAATTCTGACTGCCCTTGTTCTGTCTGGTTTGTCAAGTGTTGGAGGACAGATCACCAGAACAGGAAGCATAAGCATGTGTGTGAGGTAGGGGAGGCTGTACAAATAGAGCAGTAAGAGATTCTGGTCAACAGTGAACTGAGCCCAAAAGAAGCCCTTAGAGCTTTACTCCATGGATATGGATGCTAGAAGGAAGTAAGTATCTTGCTAAGTATCAATGTCTTAAGCAGAGTAGTTTGGTTTCTACAGCAGTAACAGCTGGATTCCAGTTTTGGGAATGCTTCTGAAGACCTGTGTTGATGTCATGACAACTCACAGCTTCAGGCCTGCCCTTTTTTGTCTTTACCAAATATCTGTCTTACCTTTCCAAATTCCTGATCATGGTGGTGCTGGGAAAATGATGTCTGTAGTTGTTAGAGCTTGGCAGTTGACCTCAGACCTATATCCCATTTCCTGCTGTGGATTGCAGGATAGACAGCAGGATTGGATGTGCAGGATAGACAGCTCTTAGAGCTAACCAGCCAGATGACTGTATCCAGCACCTGGGGAAGTGCAGAAGAAGTGCAGTTTATACTAAGCATGTCATTCTTCTGCTGGGACAGACTATTTCAGGGAAAGAAGGGAGAAAGAAAGTTCAACAAAGGCAAGCAGAGTTTTGGAAAGAAAGCTGTTCTTGTGCTGGAGAGCAGGGTTGTCTGTAGATCTGTGGCTAACATCTCTGGGAGAGCTTTTTGAGGAAATTTAAAGTGGATTTAAAAAGAAAAAAGCCTGAAGAAAATCTGTTTGTCCTTGTTCATAGAGAGTGTGTGAGGAAAGTGTGCTCCTAAAGAAAAGAAAATCAGATCTAAAAGAAATGATGGCTTAACCCAGTTCAGTAGGACTGCTAGGGCTTGGAGAGGGAAGTCAGGGAACACAGCTGGGGCTGGCTGATTTGAATTTAGTGTTTTCTGGGAATGCAGAAGTAGCAGTGTAAGGCATAAACTGCTGTTTTTCACCTTTGACACAGCTGCCTACTTCAGCTGCCCTAACTAGTAATAAGTGCTTGATGAACCACAGAACTACTCTGGATGTTAATAGCACAGACTCGAACCTGTTTCCCTGAATCACTGGAAATTTATGGTTCACAGTTTTCAAGGCAGATTGCTGATATTAATTGAAAGCTATCAAGTTGTTAAATGGGAAATTGTCTGAGTTAGATGATTCTGTGGTTATTAACATCCATTCATGCAGGAAAAGGCCTGGATCCTTAAGGATGTTTTTTAAATTTACAATATTTGAGATACTAGCAATCTGGTGTTAAGTTGTTAGTATAGAGATTCCCAAGGGAACTAGAGACTGTGTGAAAGAATTACTTGCTTAATTAGTGAGATATTTGCTGTCCCACTTAATTACATAGCCTGTATGGGAGTCCAAATGCAATACGTGAAATAGTGAGTTCACAGTTACCCCAGATGGTCTTTTGCACTCTTTGCTCCTCAGCATGTTTTAGTAAATGTATAAATCACTGAAATAATAAGAAAGGGGATAAAATAACTGTAATATTCTTTCATTTCCTTATTTTTAAATATGGCAAGTTAATACAACATTTCAGAATATGGTTCAGAGTAGTAATCCATGATTATATGGATGTTTTTCTTCTTTCATTATATAAATAATACTTTTCAAAAGAGGCTTTAGTGAATGTCAAGAAGATTTTATGCAGTTCTGCATATGGTCCTTCACAAACTTGTCAGCTGATGCACAAAAAGGTGTGTTGGTCACACATTCTCACAGCAAAGATAATGCCTTGGGCTGTAAAATGCTCCTAGACATGGGAAGTATGCACATATCCTTGGCTTTGCCATGTTGGGGTTGCGTGGGGAGGGAGCAGAAATTGGGTATGAAGTAAAACCAGAAAAGGCACAGAAGCAAGGAATGGGACACACCGCAGAAAGGAAACTCCTTGGCCCCTTCATCCCAAACCCTGCAGTTGTGTGGGCCTTCCAATTTCCAGCTGAGCTGTCACATGTCACATAGCTGAATTATGGCAGGAGTGCTACAAAAAGCCAACTTATCTGTCAGGCTGGCACTGGAAGATCACAATTCTGCAAGGAAATGTCAGTCTGGAGTCCTTTTTTTTTTAAATTGCTTGAATTATTTCCCTAGCAGTGGTCCCATTTTTGCCAATTTACTCTAAACCCTTGGGGAGCACTGTGTAGGTCAAGGATATGGTTGAGGAATCTGATCAAATTGTTAATTTTCTTCTAATATTATCTAGAAGAGAGTGTTTGAATCTGTACTGAGATTACACAACATAGTCTTAGGAGCTCTACTGCATTTTGCTCAGAGGTTGAAAAACAATGTTAGATGTTCTTGCATGGACATTTAGGCATGATGGGGTGGGGTGAGGTGGAGAAAGCCTTCTTCATTCTATATTCAAGTTCTCTTTGCTTTTCAAGCTTTAATTAATCTTTCCTTGGACTGCTGGTATGTCCCATTTTTGCTACTGAATTTTTTCATAGTGCATAAATACTTCTAAAAATCCTAAACAGGGGATTTAAGAGCATGATCAGCTGAATATGTGGTTCTGAAGCTGAAAAATAAACCAAACACAATCTCGCACATGGACTTCTGTGGCTGTGGTTACAAAACAAGAAAACTTAGTCAAAATGCTGCTTCAGAAAAAACACTTTGCTACTGCTCTCTCTAAATGCTGTTTCAGATGCTGGTGTCAGAACATGTTCAAGGTGAACAGTGCAGTATGGAGATGTGGGCTGGTGTGAAAGGCCCTAATTACAGAAGATGAGCTGGAGAGGGAGAAAGGTTTGGATAACTGAGGATTCAACAGTTGCTGCTAAAGGACAAGGTCTGTGCTTCTGTCAATGTCTTGGAAGCATCTGTGCTGATTCTTTGCAAAGCGGGTCCTACTTGCCCAAAATGCAGGCTTTTTTTTTTTTTTTTTTTTTTTTTTTTTTTTTTTTTTTTTTTTTTGCATAAGACCTTGATTTTGAAGCAGTGAAAATTAAAGGGATTTGTTCTCAAAGGCTTCAACTGACTGAAATAGATTCTAACAATCATGACATTTAACATTTTAGAGGTGAGATTGTTGGCTACCTTTTAACAGGGGCAACCATATCTGATGTGGAGCTAAACAGCAGAAGATACAGAGTTCAACATCTAGCATTGAGAAAAAATCCTCATTGTTGAGCTGGTGTTCCCACCATGACTCCCCTGGCAGTGGGGAGAGGTGGGAGGAGGAGGAGGATGGCAGATAGTTACTTGTCAAATGCTGATCTATTTTAAAAGCACCAAAATGGAAGCTGCGGGACAGGGATGAGTTAGCAGGAGGGCAATCCAAGTGTGCCACAAAGCTGTCTTCCTGAGATTTTGATTCAGAGAGCAACTCAAATTGCTTGGCATGCCTTTTAAGGGTATTCCATACATCTCCCATATGGATTAACTCTTAAGGTGCTGCAAGTATAATGTTTGCTTTGTGAAACCAGCAGTGATGGTGTATTTCTGCAATTTAACAATTGTCCAGGTAAATGCTTTGCAATGCATAGTTGCTTTAGCCCCCATACCCATGAGGGCATTTAATCTATCTGAACATAGCTAGAAGTGTGCAGCAAAGTATGGATGAAAAGAATGCAATAATACTGTGTAAATACAGAAATACCCATCTGTACAATCAGTGCCTGTTGAAGATACAATCGCTGAGCATTAGTGATTCATTAGCAATTCTCGATCCACTGACTTCCAACATGGCAATATCAAATTAGTGCCATGTTCTTGTTATCTAAATACAGAATTGGTGGTTGTTTTATAGGGAAGGGTCAGACAAATGTTCCTGCAAGTTGGGAAGCATGAATGGTAAGAAGAATGTGGAGCAAAGAAAATGAGAGATTAGTGCAAATGAGACATTGTGTAGATGGTGAAAGGGATGAGTCAGACTTGGATGTGTTAATAGCTGTTATTGATGAAGGAACTCTTTCTCAAACAGTTGTTAGTATGGTTTATCATTTGGGGGCCTGTGTGTTTATCCCTAGGCTTTAACAACACAGACTGTTCAAGAGAGCTGGCACTCATAGCCACTTGTTCACAGCTGCTTGCACACATGGCTGCATGGAGATCTTCTCCAGCAAGATTATGTATGCCAGAATCAGGAACTGGCTGTACTGTTTTCCCTTGGCTATAAGAGGATACATGTCAATTATTGACATAACCTTAAAAAGGCAGGAAGAGGGCAGAGAATAGAGAGCTTTAATATTTCACCCAGCACATCTTTAGCTTTATGAACCATAGTAAGTGGCACATTAGAAGTATCTAGTTATATACAGCAGGAGGAAAATCTGCCCGTCGATGGAGTTACCCGAGTCAAAGAGAGGGGATGTTCTTCTTGCCTTTCATTTCTGTCACTGCCTAAACAGTTCCCCACTTTTAGAAGAGGCTGCATTGATTGTGCTTCTTTTAGGATGATATTAATGATTTGCATGGTAGGGACAACTTCAAACAAGGGAATTGCATCCAAATGTCATACAAATTCAAATAGGTTTGTTTGGAGTGGAGACAATGCCATAGCTCCCTAAGCGATAGTTCACAGGCACCAACTGTTCTCTAGGAATCTGGTCTTTATCCAAATCCCTGCTGTTTTTTGATTTGCAGAGCTTCTGTCGAAGTCCTGTCCTCTCTCTGAATGGAAGAAACCTTCACACAGATAACTTTGCCTCTGGTCAGCTATTGGTGCCTCAGATGGTTATGGGAACACAGGGAAAGGCACAGCTGCCCAGTAACAATGAAGATGTATCTGCTCTCAAGTGGAAAAAGATTTGACTATGACCCATAGCAACTGTGTCTGGCTACAAATCCTGCTACAATAGCAGCCTTAGAATACTGAAGTCATGTAAGAGTCATCAATATGAAATATATATTTAGGTGCTCTTTCCCCCATTAGTAGTACAACCTATAAAAACACACCATGAAGATCTAGAGCTTTTGATGTCTTCTATGCAAGAATGTGGCTTCATAAGACAAGACAAACTCTATCTTAGTACCCCTTTCATGAAACTCTGCTCTTTTCTGACCGTGGAGGAGTAAATTTTTACCTGAAATGAAAATGAAATTTTGCTATTAGCTTTTCTACCAGGGAAGTGTTGCAGGAAGAAGTATACTTGACTTCCCAAATGGTTCTTGATTACAACCCTTGCTATTAACAGTATAAAACTGCTTTGCATTCTCTGGAAATTAATGAGAAAGCCTTATCAAACCTCTTGGATATTTGAAAAATTTTTCAGCAGGGAGAGCTAGTGGTTGAACTAGATAAGTGATACTCTTTACTAGACTAGAGACTTTGCAGAAGGGAAAATTAAGCCAGTAACTAGAAAACCTGCTAAGATATTTTTATATTTTAAGCTAGTCAGGTAAAAGGTATCACCTCCCTGTATAAAATCTACATAATGGTATCACTTAAAATACTGTCTCCTCCTCCAGTTCACAGATTTTAACAAAATACATCCAAGTGTTAAAAGTTGATGGATTCTGCTGTTGACCTTCTGTCATTGAGGGAAAATTGTTCATTTATTCCCCTCATTGCCCTCAGACATGAGTTAGAATAATATAATTTTACTTCTTGGAACTCAAGTAAAAATTGTTCATTACTGCACCATGAGGAACTTCACTAGATGCCTCAGAAGAATAGGAGATGTTCCCTTGTTCTTTCTTGCTAAATGTTTCATTGATAAAATCAAAGATTTACAATAGAGGATGCTTTTTCTTTGTACCATAATCCTGCAGGGTGTCTTCAGGATTCTGCTTTCTAGGAGCCATTGAGCTGATTTATTAAGAAAGTGAGCAAGGTCTAACTTGCCCAGATTGTTATCGAAACCTTTTGAAATTAGGTAAAGCAAGCTTGTTATCCGGTTCTCTGGAAGAGTTGCTACTCAAATGAGGCTGCATGTTTTTACTGTGTATCTAGTCACTTAAAAGTTCAAAATCTAGGCCTCATCCTTTGCTGCACACAGTCCAAATCCTTTTGGGTTGTTAATACTAAAGAATGTGATAATAGAATTTAGAATCTTTGATGTTACCTTCCAAGCAAAAAAAAAACTATTTAAGGTTCTTTTCTCATCTAGTACAGCAGGAAGTGTCTGTGCTTCCTCCTTGTCTCTTTCAAGGAGTTACCAGATCTCACCCCAATGCTCCCTCCCTGAATTGTTCTTCAAGCCATATCTGCTTGTTCTGTAAGTTTTTTTGCTTTCTTCTCCTACTCTCCTGGTTCTTGTGGTGTTTCTCCTGACTGATCTTTCACTCTCCTGCAGCTCTGTATGTGCAGCCCTCTGCCAAAAGCAATGTAAGCCTTAGCTCCCTTTCTAGATTGCCTGAGTCACCCCAAAAATGCGTGTTTTGGACAGTGATGTATGTTTATGTTTGGAATGCAGACTGCTAAAGTCTTTCAGAGAGCATATTAAATAATTCTTTATAATAATTCTAAATAATAAATAGCTTTTCTGCTAGTTTCAATATATACTATGTTGATTATGATAGATCTTTACCTTTGTTATCAAACTTCAAGTCAGCTAAACTTCTACACATGGGCTTCAGGGTGGTGATGTGTCATTGAATGCCAAGATTGTTCCAAAGAGAGAGCTCCAGTCTCTCCTTCTGCAGGTGAGCTCTGGGTAGAGATTCTTGTTGTTTCACTCCTCCATGAACTTCAGGTTTTCCTACTCCTTCACCACTCAAATTTACCAGAAATGAAAGTAAGATTCTTTCTGCTCACAGTTCTCCAGATTGCTTCCTGTGCCTTTTTGTAACAATACAGTATTTTCTATGTTCCTGTCGTCCAGAACAGAAGCTGATCTTGAGAGATGGTATCATTTTTCATTGAGATGCTAATGGAAAGCTGTACTAACTCTCTAGTCTTTTTGCTGACACTTTGCAGGTCAGAAGAGTGCCAACCCAAAAGACTGCCTCTGGAAGAAGTTTCTCTTTTAGGGACTCTTCTGGGAAGCTGGCAGTGCTCAGCTCACTGAGGAGTCACAGACTGGGTTGTGCCTCCCGCAAACTCTGAAGCTGTACAGCGGTCAGAGCCAGTCCTTTAGAGATGATAGCACTGAGAGACTCAGGAAGGAGTGACCTCTTAATATTGCAGTGAAACAAGTAGAAGATCTCCCAACAAGTAGTGAATTGTTTTCTGGGACAATTTAATAAAACTCTAGTGACCCTGTAGTGTTGAGGGAGTAATACAAGTATCTCTTAGAGGTAGTTATCTTATTTCTGTGGAGAATCGTGTAATTAGTGGTGTTTTAACAGCTGCTTTCCATTTCCAGGTTGTTCCACTCTTGTATTTTGTTCAGAACTGAAGATCACTTAAGGATATTGACAGATAAAGTTCTTTTATCCACAAAATGCCCTTGGCTTTCCTAGTGAAGCCTTCCTTTCCTTGGCTTTATCTTTCCCTCTTTCAAGCATCAACTGTTACGGCAGCAGGAAGGTCGAAGGCAAATAAGCAGCTGGCAGTCTTCCTAATGGGCAGAAACATAGACTGGAGTCCCTCCTGAATTTGACAGCACAGTGGTAGAACTGCAGTAGCATTGCTAACAGTGGCATAGAGTGCATTTTGAGCTTGCAGGGTGGCTGGATTTAATGAGATGAGATGAGATACTGCTCGTGCTAAACCTTCTACCAAAGCTGAACAATGTGATGCATGGAAATGCAGAAAACATGGTTTAAGGTTTTAAAATGGCTTTCCCTATTTATTTGTTTTTCAGAACAAAATGATAAAATATGATTTGGGCTGCAAAATGCAGTCTGACCTAGTTGGTTACTTGTTGATTCTGGACTACGTCAAGAAGGAAAATAGAGGGACATAGAGGTTACCTCTCTTAATCTGGCTTTAATGTAGTGGCCTTCTTTTAGCCTCGGAGGCTTTCCACAAATGAGAGGAAGTGTGTGTGGGGGGGAAGTAGGTTTGACAACTATGGAATTAAATACTGGTGTTCCAGGGTTTGTTTTCCAATATACTTGTATTTAATCCCTCTGCTGTTGGTGTCTTGTTGGACCCTTACTCTGCAGACTGTTTTTATGATGTATTTCTGTTACGTTTGAATCCATTCTTTTTTTTTGTCTGCTGAGAATTTCCTGAGCTCAGAGTATTCCCAGTTATAGGATAAAAAAGGTCACTGTACAATTGATTTGCCAATAAAGTGACAATGTTTGGTAACCTTTATTTGACCACACATTTAAATTATGCAGATTTACCAGGTCTAATGTGACAGATTCATTCTTGATGTGATTGAAAGGCTGAGTGTCCATAGTTGTCTGTGAATGGAGGTAAATACATATTTCTGATTCTGATTAGTCTTACTCTCTTGAACTTTGATTGAAGTGTCAATCCAAACTCCATTGCTTGGCATCATCTGCTTATTAACTTGAAATGAATCCAGAGTTTAAACACTCTTTGTGCTTCAGGGCAGTGCAAATTTGAATTTCAAGGAGGAAGAATATCTGGAAGTAGACAGGAGGAAAGCCAGTGGGGTTTCCTAATTACTAGGAACATTTTAATGTGGAGCAGAGCTACACAAATTTGATAATCTGAGTTCCTCTTTAGACTATTGCTGTCTATTTGGAGATACCTGCACTGGTAATGGTTCCTTCTCACAGCACCACAGTTGTGAGAGCCATTTTATCCTGTCATTTTAATGGAAGTTAAACCAGGAGTGATAGTACTTAAAGGCTGTCCATTTTCATGTCTCCATTTTCATGCACTCAGCTTTATGTTTCTAAGCATCTCCTGCAAAGGTATGTCTTAAATACCTGGACTTCTGCATGCCTATATTATATATGAACTACCTACAAAATCCATTTGTTTGAGAACTCTTCAAAAGTCAACATTTAGACATGTAAGGTATGAGAATGTGTGTCTGGGTCTGTGTTTGGTTGCAGACTTTGGATTTAATCCTAAAATACCTTCCAGGTTGCAGCTATAAACACAGCTGCTGTAAGCAGCAGTGGGTATGGCCAGCTCAGCATGTGTCAAGCTGTGTGGTGGCAAGTGTCAATAGAACAGCTCTTCTAGAATCAATACTATTTTTAGTGCTGGGGCATCCCAGAATACTGCAGCTGCTGCCTCTTGCACTAAAAGCCTTACTTTGGCCCCTGCTAGCTTCTACTCCTAGGATCTCTTATTCCTCCCCTATGATGGAATGGCCATGTCCAATACTGATGGCACCTGAGGTCCCTGGATCTTGGTACTCAGCCATCTAGAAGCAGAGCAGAAGGAATTAGAGCCATTACAGCACTCTGGGGTTGGAAGGGTGGAGGAAGCAGGGCCTGGGCTGCCTGGAACCATGTGGCAGTGAAAAACTACAGAATTAACTTTCTGCAGTGCTCAGTGCAAGCTGTCACTGTGCCCCAGCTTTTCAGGAATGAAAAGGAGTTACAGTCTTTACAAACTCCTCTAGAAAGTGTAGTAGTGCTGCTCACACAGAGCCAATGAATGGAAGCCTCCTGGGAAGCATGTTTGCAGTGTGGGGATCAGTAGAGGCAGTGACAGGGATCTCCTCTATGGAGCAGCGTGTGCAGGTGATGCAGTCCTGGTTATGTGACACGAGGGCTGCTGCCTACAGCCTATTCTGTCCTGCCCCCTGGAATCATGGCCACATCTGGACTCTGCTACTGTCTATGAACAGCATGGTGAGTTCCGGTAGGCTAGGTGGGCATCAGCCAGTAGGCATATACTGAAAACTGTTAGGAGGCCCAGCAGCAGGGAGAGTAGGAGTATTCTTCCTTTTTCTTGTGGGAGGAATCATTAGAAATTCCTTTTTAAAAGCATTTAGGCTTTAGTGACTAGAGGCTTGGCACCACGAGTTCTCTTCACTGTGAGAAGCCCTCTGCACTTTGCAGAATTGGGTTTCACCTCATTATTCAGGTTCAACTGGCACTTGAGCTCTTCCTTCTTTCCCTGTAATTTGCCTTGTTCACCAGGCATGGTAGGACACTTCCCCCCATTGCCACTATTCCCAAACCTGTGAAATTGCTCTTTAGCACTGAAATCTGTTCTACTCACAATGTCTTTTAGGTCTGATTTTGCTTCTGAGTTCAATGAGGCTTCTGTCCATAGTTTCAATATATTGGGAGAAGGATGTTGTTTTTAAAAAGCAAAGCAACAAACATGAATTCTGAGCAGGAAATCCCTTATAAAGCATAATTCATTTTAAGGCAAAGTGCTTTCAAAAACAAAGAAAACTCCTAAAAAAGGGAATCATTTAACTACACAAAGCAAAACTAATCTGACACATTGAATAACATGTTAATAAGCATCTTTAAAATAGATGATGGATTTGATCTGATTTATTTTTCAGTCCTGTGGAGACAGCTGATAAATTATATATGATCATGGCACTTATGAATTGTAAGTCTCCTCACGACTGAAGGCAAATGTCAAAGGCGCCATGTGTTAGAAAAAGATATTTTGTTTGGCAGGTGTTATTCAGGAAGGAGGCTTCTGTTTTATACCTACTCTGAATTGCTGAATTTGGTGTATCCATTATTTGAGCATCCATCCTGTAGCTCCTGTGCCTCCTCCTCATTTAGGTAAACAGCATTTTCTTTGATAGTGGAGGAGGAAGAAGGTATGATCAATGAATCCTTTCTCTTTGGCACTCTTCTAGTAAGCAGTAAGCAGAACATGTCTCTCACCTGTGTAATTTGAGGCACAATTGAGCTGGGTTAGAACTGAGTTGCCATAAGGAAAAATGTTCATGGCCAGGTCCTCTCCTGTTGCTGACTTTGTATTCCTGCCTGAGTGGGAGCAGGTTTCTCCTGCCAATGCACAGAGCATTGGCCTTTTTCCAGCAAACAGAATAGAATTCCGACATTCAGGCGCTGAGCAAAGGACATCTTATGCTAAGCTTATTTCTCCTCATCTTCTAGGGCTTCTCTGAGAGAGGCAAAAGCTTTCCTAGAAGACCTGGCTCTGAAATGGTTCCCTGCAGAGTTTTCATCTGGTCTCTTTTAACCTCTCTCTTCTTTCAGTGCAGAGAGCTTATTCTGGGCATAAATCTAACAACCTTGGTGCTGACTTTTGGATAAGTTTACCTCACTGGCAGGGACAGGAGATGCCACTATGCAGATTTTAAGAAATTTCATTCAAACCAGCAGTTTTAGAATCCAGCATCTGAATTTCACTTCTCACACCAGGTAGGTACAAGGGATATGATTAACATTTCAAAAGCAATGCACTTCAATATGATGAAAAACACTGACCTGTATTTGGTTCCATTTGGGATCTCAGTAACAACTGCAAATGAGGCCAAGCTGAATTCCTTCAGCATAGCAAGATTTGAAGAGCCCCTCTGGAGTATGCCCAGAATACAAAACACAGCCAAACACCCCTGCATTATTAGCATGAAGTCTCTCTGAGTGGGTGATGTGGGTGTGTGTGACTTGGTAGCTAAAGGGGGAGTTGCACTGCTTGAATTGCTAAGGATTATTTCATTGCGGCCTTAATGCTTGATGAAGTTGGGATGCTTTTAAGCTGGGGAATGAGAAAGGTTGATCTCCTGCTGGAATTCCATTTTGCAAGGAGTTCCTTTCTTTATATTGATGAGAGTTGTTCAACTGCAATGTGTTTTTAGTAAAAACTCTCTTTTTCATCCAGGCTACTTCTTTGGATCTTTTGCTTGTTTGTTTGTTCTCCTTTTTCAGGAAACTTTTTTTTTTCCATGCAGTCTCAGTGGGATTTACCAAAAGAAGCAAATTCCCTTCTTCCCCATTATCCAAGGAGAGACTCCAGGACAGTGAGCAAAGGAATTCTAGCAAAGTATTATATAGAGAATAACAGTGCACTGAACTCTAGTCAAAAGTTTGTTATATGTGTGTGATAAGTACATGTGGATATACACCTATTTGCATATATATTTCATGAAAGCCTAAGCACCTTTGTGGAAAAATGTCCTTGCCAGCCAATATTTTTAGTTTCATTAGACTTTCCTTTTCTGTTCTAATAATCCATGTTCCTCTGCGGATAAGCAAAATCTGCACCTGTAACTTTACCCTTCAGTTAGTTTCAGTAGAGACTGAATCATAGAGATGTTGTATTAAACCAATTCATTGTCTGACTACCCTCTCCCTCATTCTCTGGTGATGTGTTGGGCCTATAAACTCTGAATCCTTGTGTACTGAAATTGGTACAGTCTCTGCCATCCCAAAGGGGCCTCCAGAGCATTTCAGATGGTAATTTCAGGAAATGATGAGGGAGGCCTGATGAATCTTAAGCACATGTTTCTCCTTCATTACCCTCTACCCACCCATTTCAGCTTATCTTCACATTGTGTCTTTTAAAATTGTTGTCGTTTTCTTTTGTTTTCATTTAGTTGAGGCCATACCCTTGACTTAGTCACTCCATAGTTCTTTTTATGTCAGAAGCATACCCTTGTGTTACAGCAGAGCTTTGCATAGCTTAGTTCTGATGCTTTGGCACTGGGAGAACTCTCTCTTCTTTTTTACTCAGATAGTAAAGTTTCCCTGTGGTATAAATAGATTAATTGCAGTCTTTGTTGGTTCCCACTTAGAATTGTGTCTCAGACATGAGCAGGCTGGGTGCTGTGATGGTAGTGCTAATCTGGTGTAGTTCTCATTTGCTCCCTTGGCACAACTAAGCCAAAAAAGAGTTTGTGCTGGGCCACTCCTTCCTGCCAGCCATTTTTATCTTTCTTATTTAATGGTGAGCAGAAAATGTACAGAACACATAATTTGGGTCTGTTTCACAAAGAACACAGGTGATGTTGCTGCAGTGCTATAACCGAGCTTTGTAGCTGTTGAAGAGTACCAGAAGCAATTGCTATTTCCGTGGCTACTTTGACATATTTGGTTTTTAGATCAACAAGGGCTGCCCATTCAACTCAACTGATTAACAATGCAGTTGATTTATTTTCCCACCAATTTTTTTATCACATCTAAAAATAAAAAGCAATTCTGCTAGCAGCCCAGTTAGTTCCCTACCCTTCATCCAATAATAGATAGTAAGCACTAAACAGAGTTCATAGTGCAAATCAAAACAGAGATTGGGAACAGATAAGAAGCTGAGCCTGGCGTGGATGGGCTCAACAAAGGTCAGATTTCAGCTGCTGCCTCTGCCTTATTCCCCTCTCCCCTTTTCCCATCAGCTTCTCTGTACATCATCTCCCTCTTCTGGCTGTTTCAGGGTTACAGAAGCAGAGGGGCTGTCCTCTGGCCTTGCAGAGGAAATGCTGAAATTATCGTATCAGCATGAGCTCTTTGGCCAGTATTTTGTCTTGGACTCAAAGATGTCTTCTGTGGTAAAAGGAAACTGGGAGGAAATTAGATAAGACTAAAAAGCAGAAGTTATTTTTTTTCATGGTGTTGGTGAGAAAGGACAATGGTGCTAGTTTAGGGAGTAGAGGTGATATGTAGAGTCTATTTCTTCTTGCACATTTCTTACCCGTTCTGCCATTCCCCATATCTGGTGGGTGACATTAGGAGTTAGACAGGAAGAGAGGTGCTGGTCTGGGAATTCACAGCCTTCTGACAGGAGAAAGGGGGAGGGCTGAGAAGGAGGTTAGGACCCTTCTGCTGCAGTAAGACATATGAAGGACACGAGTGCAGTCTGAGTATAACTGATATCTTTGGAGCTTTAGCTTAAGGACAACTGTTTTGTCTCTTTAAGTGCAACAATACTAAGTTTTTAGTAAATATTTGGAAGTCACTGCAACAACAGTGCATATGAAATCAAGGTAGCAGGTGTGATGTGCTTTAAGGATCACAGCATTTTCCTATTGGAGCAGATGAAAGAGCAGATGGCATAATTTGAATTCCCAGGTTCCTTAGACAAGGGCTACTGGAGATTGAAAGGTACAATCCTCATGTCATTGTAAGGCATGTTATAACATTAGATTTAACATGTGACAATCAAAATATTAGTCATAAAGCAGGAAAGAAAAATTACACTATAGAAGTAGGTGTGTCAAATCTGAGAAGCTGGAATATTTTTTTCTGTCTCAAAGTATTATTGTCCTCCAGTGCTGTGATTTGTACTTACCTGTGTTAGAATTCCCTGAGACTGTTTTTTGCTTTTCAATAAGGAATCATTTTCTAAATAATAATTATGTATGGGCTTCTATTCTGGAAACACCTGTCCTTTAAACTAAGATCTTTACCCTAATTCAGAGTTGGAGATTCTTCCTTGCTGTTTTTTTATACATGAGAATTGTTGTTATAAAAGGTGAATGTAATTACTGCTGTGCCAAGATGCCAGTAAGGGCAAGGCAGACACTGTGTGCTTTTTCGAGATGCAGAAGGATAAATGAAATACCTTTGTGGAATAAAATAACCAGAGTCAGGGGATGGAATTAACAGGCAGTAGATTGTAGGAAGGGGCTTGAACAAGGCTAAACTATGTGGCCTGGGGAAGTATGAAAATGCAGAGAACTACAGATGCACATGTGTGTGTGTATGGAACAGGGGAGACAGAGAGAAGGTGGTGGAAGTGATGCTGAAAGAGCAAAGCACAGGGAGGAGCAAGCCTGCTATGGGGTTTTTTCTTTATTGGTGGAAATAGACTGTCGTGTATATTTTTTTAAGCCAGCAGGATGATATGTGCATAACACTTATAGGAACTTAATAGTATAAGATAGTCCTCTTATACTGGTATACTGCTTAGGCAAAGCAGGCAACATAGGAAGAAAAATGCTCTATTATTTTATTTTTAACTTTATTCAATTTTTTATTAATGTATGTTTTAACCAGAAAGAAGCAAATGTCACTCTCTCTGTTAGGTTAGGTTATGGCTGTAGCTGGGAGTGTGTGTTCTTTAGTGTTCATGATCTTTACGTGAGGAACTGGCAGAACAGACAAACTCTGATACGTGTCTGGAGCAATATTGACTGAAGCTGTATTTTTATATCCTTACTCTATTACATCAAGCAAAGTTATGAGGATGAGCATGAGGATGGGTTCTCTCCCACTGGCTGTTCATTCCAGCATTGACCTTACAAAATTATGTGCTGAGGCCCATTGCCTTCGATTTCTTGTGTGATTGAGGGTTGAAGAAATCTCTGTTAGCTATGGAGCTTGTTGAGAAGATCACCAAATTCACTTAATTAATTCCTATAATAACAAGCTAGCCATTAGTCTGCAGTGCCATCTAGCCTTCTCATCCTCTGGGGAGCAGGTAGTATGGCAGGAATATTTAGAAAGAGAAAAACTACTTGGAAAATATTAATGTAACAATCTTTCCCCCTGTCATTTAAAGATAATTTCTCATCAGAAGATTTTAATCAGCAGTCTGAAAATTGTTACCCCGACATTAGCCAGTGGCAGAAAAAACAGGAAGAATTAGAGATTATTTTTTTCAAAATGTTAGTTCCTTGTTCAATGCAAGTATTACTCATAATTTGTAAGGAAGCAGAAAGCTGGTGCATGACTATTAAATTTTTGAACAGTCTGATTCATCTCAAAATGATTCAGAGACTATTGATAGTAGTCCTGTCAGGACTTGCCATCTCTGTGGTGAAGTTGGAGTGGTTAGTGACATACCACTAGTGCTTTGTGGCATTTCATAGCATTCATGAGTTAAAAATATGCATGGTAATGAAGGCAGCAAATGTAGTTTTGCTGGAATGGTGGTATTATCATCTCTGCCACCTGAAGAAGTCATGTAGATTTGGCTGTCCTTGGGTGGGTTACAGGGCAGATTGCTGGGAAGAAAAATGGTCCTGCAAAAGGGGAACCAAGACTCTGGTGCTTACCCTGTGCATGCATGCCTTCAGGAGCCTGGACTGCTTCTTTCCCAGTCCTTCTTCATCCCCTGATTTTTTACTGGGTGAAAGGAAGTTGTTGTGCTTGGGTTTGGAGAGTGGCTACTGCAGCATGGCCATTTGTTTGTGTTTCATAGAAAGCCATGGTCCTGGAACTGCAGGAAGAGACTGAGACATTAGCAGGGATGCAGGGTAGGAACAGCACCCCAAAATCTGGCAGTATGAATTAGGTTAGTGAAGGGTAAGAAACATGTCCTTACATCCGTGAACTCCACCAACTTTGCAAGAGGCCTTTGTGCTTCTCCCAGCCTCTCCGCCCTACCTCCAGCTGAACCTTCTCCATTACTGTTGCAAGACAGAATTGTTTCTCCTTACCTTTTGGGTGGCTGGGTTCACATTTTTTTGCTGTTCAGATGATGATCTGACTTGTGTTGCAGGATTGCTGATAAATGTAAGATGGGGAAGATCTATTAAAATAATCAGTTTCTGACCAATACATTCCCATGACATCTGTGATAGCTTCTGTCTTCCTAAATAACAAATGTATTTAATCTGAAGCTTTGGGTTTCAGTAGCTCTGAAGAAACAAACACAGCTTTTTGCTTTGGCCCAGTTAAACAGAATCTCCCTTCTTAGACTTGTGAGAGATTAGCAGATAGGTCCTTAGTGAAAATCTGCAAATGGTGACTAAGCATGGGGAGAATTGGCATAAAATGGAAAACATGCACTGCCACAGGCTGTCTTTGTGCAGTGAGCTCATTTGACATTGCCAAGTAAGACCACGGACTAAGCTCAACAAGTGTAGGTGGGATTGGATGGGACACTATTACTGGTTTTCTTCGATATGGATTTCTGCTTACATTAGAACAGTGCTCAAAAACACTGGTATCTAGAATGTGTACCACAGAAGGCTTATATGATAATTTGAAGGTGGGAGTAATGAGAAGAAAAAAATCTACTGAGTTTCATCTCCAAATCCTACTAGATTTTCTTCTTTATCAGCAGACTTTCCTTCACTGTTTAATGATGCTTTTATATACGAGTTTTGTTTGAGAAGGCACTGCAGTGGGTTTTGGTTTGAATGAGGCATCTGAGAAGTGCACACATGTCTAATGGTCAGGCACAGCCTGTTTGCTCATGTGGATTTCACGAAGAGGCCTGATAGAGATCTCTGGGCACATCTTACAGAATTTATTGGGTTAAAACCCATCACTAAGCCTTGTAAAGCTGTAAAAAGCTAACCAGATTCAGAGATCAAATGAATCAACTCAAAAGTCTAACAATAAAGCCATACCTTCTTGCTTTTCTGATGGAATGAGCTACCCAGTCTCTCTGTCTAACCAAACAAGAGAGGAGGTACTCCTGGGGAGTTACAGAGCTACCATTTTTGCTTAGACATAGATTGATAGCTCACTCTTTAAAAATAACAGGGATTTTTAAGTGAGGGGTTAAAACTGGTTAAAAAAATCAACCAACTAAAGCTGGTCATAGTAGTATGGTGATAATAGTAGTATTGAAGCTATCAAAAGGCACTTGGGGAGGCATCTGCTGTCGGCTGTGGTGTTTGTTTTATTCTAAAGCTAAAAGGTTCCTTGTATTGTTGGAATGCTATAATAGCCCCAGAGAATGGCAGCATTCTATTGTATGTGTTGGTTAATCATCCAACATGAGCAGCAGGTAAAATAAGGAAAGGGAATTACATTCTAGTACTCTGAAAAAAACCCCCAGCAACCAACCAGTGATTTGTAAGAGAATTCATACAAAGAAGACAGTGGAGCACCTGTAATTACTAGCCACTATTAACAAACTGTTAAGACTAGCTCTTGCAAATTGCATTTTACCTACTTTGAACATACAATTTAGAAAAGTAATAAAATGTAAAAATTAGGACCAATTTTGAAACACTTTTTAATACTTTTTGTGATTTCTTTGTTTCCTTTATAATGGTTTAGGTTCTATGAAAGGTCTGAAAGGAGAGGTTTAAGTATTGAAAAAGGAATACCTAAATTCTGTGAATAAGCTGTGATGAGTATATGCATTTCTTTAATTAATATCCTGTACCACTAGCTTTGATCATTTTTCTTCAGGATATGATAGCTTGACTGAGAAAGAGACCCTGGACACTAATCAATAGATAGCTTGAGAGTGCTGGAACAGTGTATTTTAGTAGCTGGGGAGTATGTCAAGGAACAAATGCTGGAGCTTCTGTCTCCTTTTCTGTCAGTTGTCTTCATTCAGTATTAAATGCATAAAATACTTTGGGAATGGAGCCCAGGCCTCTTGAATCCTTTGTTGTGTGGTGAGCAAGAAGGATGTAAGGTGTTGCAAGAACATAAGACTAGGTTTCCAGTTCCCTCTAATCTAATTAACAGGTGATTATACAAAAGGCATTCAGTGGCCCCAACAGGGTGTTTTCAAAGGGACATGGCCTTTTTTTCAAGATTCTGTGTTCAACACAGTAGGATGCATCCGAGTACATCAGGCAGGTTAAGTGATCTGGGGATATTACATGCCACCATGCTGATTCCTGGGTGTCTGTCAGACTGCAGCAGGAGTAAAGAACCACAGTGCCTCAGCTGGGGCAGCTCTGGGCAGGCTCAGCAACAGAACAAATACTGTCCTGGTTCAAGAGAGAGGCAGCTTAGACACATTCGGGGTTAAGCAGACTCTGGGTTTTTGGGTTGCATCTTATGATATCAGTTCCTATCTTCTTTACAACTGTGGCATTGCACCTCACTTCAGTTCACTTTGGTCCTGACTATACAGCAGATTATGCTGTTTGGCTGAAGTCTGATCCCTTTGCTTTCCCATACCTCTGTGACGTGGGGTTAATGATGTAGCTTTTCTCTTGCCATTCACCTGTCACATCTTTTTAATTACCACTTTTCATTAAGTAGGTGCACTCTTCTCTTCTGTGTTCATGTGTATGGGTCCCTGTCCCCTGCCACTGCTTCTAAACATTATTGTAATGTCATGCAAATAAATAATATGAAGATGTTGCTGTGGAAAAACCCTCTGAAATGAAGCCTGCTTTACTTCCCAGAAATAGAGCACAAATTACTGTATACTGTCCCTTTTAACTGCATCCATTGGCTCCTTTTGACCCATGATAGTTTGTGCTGTGAATTTTTAATACCAATAATAACAACAACTACATCCCTAATCCTTAGCGTAAGAATGAACATGAATGTTAGGCATTTTCATCCCAGTTTCCAGGTTGAAAGTCTCTGCGTACATTGCTTGGCTCTCGGTTGACATTGTTGCTTTATGTAAACAGAGGAGATAGTCCTGTGCTCCTCTGGGGCCTCTCCATGGCCCAGTCTGGGGCCATAAGTCCCTGCCCCAGTGACATAGGGAGGATCCAGGTCTCCAGCTCTGCTCTGCTGGGCTGTACCCATGGGCTGATGTAACCTTAGACCTGTCTTATTCTCATAAACTTGCCCTGTCAGTCATGTTAGGAGCTGACAGCCTTCATTGCTTCCTGACAAAGAGCTTTATATTAAAAAGTTTTGAAGTGTAGCTGCAATGAGAAGGGAGATGAAATGTAAAATCAGGATTGGCTTAATGAGGAATTCAATGCAAATATGAACTTCGTTTCCCCCTTCTACTAACACACACCTAGCTTTGAGCTACAAATCCCTACAGTCTTGGATGAAATCCTTTAAATTATTGAAGTAATCCAATTTGAGTGTTGTTCTTTCCCTTTGTGGTGCAATAAGAAGTTAACTATTTCACATGCTGCCTTACACAATGAAAAAGCACATTGCTGGCATCCTGTGCTGATTTTCTCTCACCATTTTTTCCCATAGCCTGTACTCAGGTCTGACCAGAATCAGTCAGATCCGTGGTATATGCAAGTACCTCAATTAGATGTGAGATTAAACTCCTTCAAACTCCTTAATCAAAATACCTCCTCTCATACTCCCAGAATAAAGTTACAGCTGCTGCAGCACCTGTCCAGGTGATGATTTATTTCTGTAAATGGAAGGCAGGAATTGCAACTCCCTTTTCATTCTCACATACCTTTCACCATTCTCAAGGATCTGAAAAAATACTATCTGTAGTTTTTCAACAGCCATTTTGTATTTTCTTTAAAAAGGATACTCTTGACTAATGTACTCAGAATGGGATAATGACAACTTGACATGCCTAGAAGCACTTTGTACAATTCAAAATGATAACTTGTCAAAAAATATAATGGACAGCCAGAGGTGGTCTACCTGATGTGGAGAGAAGACCATTAAGTGTCTTGAAGTTGAAACTGGACAGCCCTGCTGTGAAACATGCCTAAAAGCCCCATTGTCTGCTGGGTTGCTTCTGAGCCTTTGAAAGTGCATGAGGGTAGATTAAGGGAAGGTGTTAATTTAAACTACAATTCCTGAACAGCAATACAAGTAGACAAACTAGTAGATAGAGCATAACTTCTAATGCAGACATTATTTCTCTGTTGCACTGCTGTTCTTTTGTTCTTGCCCCCAGTGGAATGTCTCAGCTCTGTTTACAATGCTCAGCAATGCCACTTTTGTGACTGAGACCTGGAGGAGGTGGTTGAAGTTCTCAGCTACTGACTGCCTTGCTTAATGTACCAGGTAATTCCTTGAGGTTGTACCTGATTCTTGTTTTTTAGTCCACATTGGGTAGCAGCACTAATTTCCTTTTAACCCTTTTCACCTCTTTCTTATTCAAAGAACATACATAAGACCACATTGTCTCCTCTAGACACTGATCCTTGAGGATGCACACATTACTTATAACAGCAAGTGGGGATCACCACAGGTAAACTCAAATACATGAACCCCTTTAAAGGGAGTGCTAGGAATGTGGAGAATCTGAGAAAGTTTGGGCTTGCAACAGGCTGCTTAAATGTGAATTGATGGTGCTGTCTAGCTTTAGGTGTATGTATGGAAAAAAATGTGTATGCTTTGTCCTAAAACCAGCATAAGTGCTTAAAAGAAGAATTCAAAACACAACCCAAAGCGCTCGTTTCAGCTGCTCTAACAAATAGTAAGAAGAATCTCCCTTTCCTCTGTATTTGCAATTCATTTGCATTGTAATGTTTTTACAATGCAAGATATGGGCTCTGGTGCCTGTAGGCAGCAAGGCTATCTGTGGTATTGTAGTAATGATCCTGAAATAGAGCAGTTCACTTTCTCAACTGGTATCAGCCTGAGCTGTTGATGGAACTCTTCAACACAGCCCAAAGCAAACCAAGCCTTGTGAAGAGTTTATGTGACTGTAAAACAACTCATATTAATGAGCTCTTTGAATTCAGACTGATCACTGCTATCTGGAGCTAGAATAAGTTGTCTAGAATAGAATGGGGTAAAGAAAAAGGAATTTTCAAAGGATCACTGAAACACTGATGAAGCTAAGTCACAATGTGGAACAACTTCTTTCTGTGAAGAGGCAGAAAAGGGAGCCTGAAGCAATGACATTTGTAATGTAGCTCTGACAGTTGTTTCAGGATAGAGGGAGAGAATCCAGGTCTTAATGTGCAAGTGACATTTACTGTCTCTCCTACAGCAAAAGTCCTTCAAATAACAAATGCACATTTAGACTGGCTTTGATCTCTTGAAGCAATATGATTAGTTTAAAGACATGTTTTGGTTTTAATTTCCCCCTTCTTCTATCTCTAAAGTTTAGAAGTGGAATTCTGGTCATCTTATTTTTTTTTTCCCTTGGTGATTAATTTTTAAATGTTTACAAGACAAAGCATTAAAGCTTGTGGCTGCCTGTCACCTTTCCCAAATCCTAAGTATTTATAGATGTCTGTCTATGGAATGTGTATCTGATTTAAGTCTCTAATTCATTTTAGTGAATTCTGAGCACAGCAATCATTGGAGCTAATTTAGCAAATAAGCATGCGGGTAAGTGTGGGAAGACCTTGTAGTGCTGCTTTTCTTTTCCAGCTACATTAGTCTAATATCAGCTATTCCCTCTCCTTTCAAGTCTCCTTAAAACATCACTATCTCTAGAGCAGGACACATATCCAAAAGTGACAGTCTCAGGGTATCTGTGACAGTTTAGCAGGAGCCTCTGGGTTTCAGTAGGCGGTTTGTCTCACAAGTTAGGGCATGAATGATGCAGCTTAGCCTTTTGCAGAGGAAGATTTCCATTGCTCCATAGCCTTTAATATGGCAATGGGGACTCAGTTTATCCTCTGAGGAGTATCTGGATTCTGAGATAGGAGGGGGAAGTACCTTTGCTCGTCTGCACAAACTGCTCCTTCCGACCCAGGCTGATGAGTTGGATGGTTAATGGCATACTTTGAGTTAGTGGGTTGGAGAGCTAGGGATGGGGGCGGGGTGGGGGGAGCCAGGGTGCTGTGAAGTCCCTGTACCATGTGTGTGAAATATTCCAGCCCATCCATGGAATGACTAGTCCAGATGAAATTACTGCACTGGGGTCCCTGCCATGTTGCATGGCATCATGCCCACGCCTGAGCTGTGGCTTTGCAATTTCAAAATGCATACTAGGGCAAAGCAGTTATGGATGTCCTTCAGCAATGTCTGGAGAAAAACTTTTTGTCTGACTTTGTTGGGCTGGCACTTAACTATGCAGGACATCGACTCACTTACTTTTCCTACTGCCTGCCTTCACTAGAAATTCTCCTGCACACTGTTTAACAAGTCTTTTACAAGGCTGCAGCTCTGTGGTCTTATCCTTGCACTCCTGACAAAGGGAGCTGAGCCCTTCTCCGGACAGGATGGTTCCCATGTGGCTGAAGACAGGGCTGAGGCATGCTGGGCTTTGCTGATGTAACGGTCTCCCTGCAATTTTCATTCAGATCTGGTTGGCTGTGAGCTGGCAGAAAGCCTCAGCCTCAGATACGCCTCCAACTCAGATGAGGTCATCCCTGCTTGCTTTTTTTTTTTTTTTTTTTTTTTTTTTTTTTTTTTTTTTTTGCCTCCTGCATCAGTGGTAATTTCCACACCACTGCAAATCTCTGGGAGCAGGAACTCCCTTGTCCCTCTCCCAGCTGCACTCTTTCCCAGCACCATCACAGACTGCTCTCCCTTTAAACAGAGAGGAGGAGCAAAAGAACGATGGATTTACCGCAGTGCATTTTATAATTGATTCTCGCATCCAGGTTAGAGGGAAGTGTTTGCTGGCAAGACATCGCAAGGCTTAACAGTCCTAACACGAGTGTAAAGTAGCTCCAGGAAGAAACTCCAGACCCTGCTGCTGCCAGAAGTGAAACTACTCGCCCTGCCCAGTCTCTTGGTCTCTTCCCCGCCCTCCCACCGCGTACCATGCAGCGATGCATCCAGCCAGCAGAGGACGGGGTAGGTTCCCTCGGCTGTCAGTCAGCAGGAGCTGCCCGGTTCGGGACGAGCTGATCGCGAAATAAGGACTGGCCCTGCGGAGAGTAGAGCACAGAGAGCTGGGGAGTCCAGCCCTGGCCCCCTACCCTGCCTGGAAGCATCTCCTGCTCGGCGTCTTCCTCCCTCCAGCCCCAGCCCGTTAATCCCACGTCATCTCCCGCGAAGAACTGCCTTCTAACTTGGGCGCCGACGCCAGGTCTGCCTGCACGTCGTGGGCAGGATGGGGGTTGCGGCATCCCCTCTGTGCCCTGGGGGCAGCCAGCCCCCTCCTCCTCTTCCTCCCACCGCCGAGCCCCGCGCTGGAATCCCTTTGGCACAGCCTCTTCACCATGTCCTGCCAGAGGCGGAGAACCCTCAACCGAGTGCCTAAGCGGGACCGACCCCAGCACCGCGGACTGCTCCCGGCTCCAGCACCGCGGACTGCTCCCGGCTCCAGCACCGCGGACAGCTCCCGGCTCAAGCACCGCGGACAGATCCCGGCTCCGGGCGGACCTGCCGTCCCAGCTCCGCGGACGGATTCCGGGGCGCCTCCGGGCTCCGCCGGCGGGAAGGAGGGAGGGAGCTCGGCGCCCTCTCCAGCCCCGCTCCGTGCCTTGGTGCCCCGGGTTCCTGCGTACTGCTGGCAGCCCGCTGCGGTAGCGGCACTCAGCTCTGCCGAGAAATCTCCCCGCACGCACTGCCACCCACCTTGCTCACGGTGCCAGAAGAGGGCTTGTATTTGGGCTCAGAATCTGTCTTCTGTGGATGGAGATTTAAGAGCTTGGACGGTGTTTACAGTGGTGTATGAGTCTACAGACCCTGAGGTGCACTACCGAGTTAGAAAGAAACCTTGGATCGGTCACGGCGTGGAGGGCTAAAATAAACCCTATACAACCAGAAAACCCAACCCAGGCCTTCCTGCCTCCCTGCAACCAACTTTACACACACAGACCCAACCGTGAGAATTCCCTCCTTTCCTCCTCCCTCCATGCTCCTTCCTTCAGCAACTGTAGGATGAGGCATTTTCTTCTATCTGGCTCAGGGTAAAAGCATACCCTGGGGGCATCAACATACATCTGGCAGGGAGTGAAAGGTTTTAATCCAGCCTCTCCTGCAATCAACAATGGCAAATGAACCAGTGATTCTGAATGTTTATGACATGGTGAGTATGAAACACTACTGACTGGGAGGTAGTGGGGCTGGGTGGGAGTTCATGCTTGGAGGGCAGGCACTGTACAAAGAGGAGCCAAGCACAGATCTCCAGAAAGGCTGATTCCCTCCCCCTCTCTCTCTTCCCTGGCCCAAACTCCTCATCCAAGTCTATCATCCTCTCATGTCAGAGATGATGCTGACCCTGCTTTTTTATTATTATTATTATTTTTTAATGTGTTTAGCATATTGGGCCAGATTACAGGTATTGTGCCAGAATTTCTGCAGGATTTTTCAGGAGCAGCAATGGATGAGGACTTTTTAATTTCTAGTGCCCCAATTAAGGAAGAAAGAAAATGTGATCACCTCTGTCTATGTTAGAGATAATTGTCCTTTAATTTTGACTGAACAAGCATTATCAGGCTGTGGGGTGGGGGTCAGGATTTCATCTAAGGAGGAAAAACAGCTGTAGAGTTGCAGTAACTACATAGTTTCTAATAACCTGGATCAATTCCTCATATGGGTAAGATTGTAGTTAATAATTTTCTCTGAAGGTTAATTGCAACAACAAGAGTAAGAAATTGTCTGGTGAAGTTTCAGCACAGAAAGGGGCATGGGCACATGCTGCTCAGCAATATTTCCTGAAAGTCCACAGGGTAGCAAGTGGTTTTCCTTGACCTCTTCTTGCAAGGGGGAATGTGAGTGGGTGTTTTCTGTGCTAGCAAATCAGAAGGTCCAAATCTTGGCACAAACCCCCAAAGAGAAGGGGGCTTGGCACAGCCTATTTGCTTGCTGGTCTAACAGAGGCTTAGGAAAAGCATGTTCATGTGAGGAGTGTTTTGATGAGTATGTATTTCACCTTTGTTTTTTGATTACCAACTAATGATTTTAAAAAAGTTATTTTCAGATATTCCACAAATTTAATGAACCTTTCTGGGAAAAATACAACCTTACAAGGCCCAGGTGCTGACTGAGCTCTAAATATCCAGCTCCAGAACTTTAAGATTACAGCATACATTTGCTTTTTATCATCAGGCAGTGACAACTTTTACCAGGAAGCCCACAGAATAGTGTGGGTTTCCCTGTTGGGCAAATCCAGAGAACAGACACCAAAGAGATTAGAAGTGGGTTGCTCTAAAAGTCAAATGTCTTTTTATCACAAGGATCAAGAGATCTTTTGTGAACTAAAACAGGTGGGTTGTTTTTTGAGGGAAGAGTGAGTGGTAAGGGTTATTTAGGTAGGACTATATCTGCATTGGTGAGCAGTTCAAAAAGCACTAGTACACTGGACTGAAGCTGCATCTCCCAGAGCTATTATTGGTAAAATTGAGCAAGTTGGTGTAAAATCTTTCCCAAGACTTTGGTCCTGAGTGTTTATTGGTCAGTTGCTTAGCAGCCTAAACTGTGAACTCCCCCAAGACGTTCTTCAACCAACAGATTTGGTAACCGAAATAGGTGGTAGCTAGTGCCTGATAACAAGGGGCTCACATTGCAAATGCACGTGCAAGAGTTTATCATTAATCCTTTGAGGAAAATAAAGGAGTTGTGTTTTCCTTTTAAAATATCCACTGACTTCCTTTCAATTTTTTTAGTTTGTTCTGCAGCAGACTATGGCCTAAGCTTTCCTCTCTCAGCCACTGCTGATCCATCCCAAATCAGTGAATGTTTCACCACTGAGCTGAAGAGATCCAAATACTGGATGGATGTGGTCTTTACCTTTTTATGTTTGATTGATTGACATGAAAGATGAAGCTTTAAATAATTAAGGAAGAAGGAGCTTGCTGTCCTTGGTCACTGTGTTCTCAGATGGATGCCTAGACATATTTGAGGTCATCAGTTTACTTCAGACTGAGTAGTTTTTGGTGCTTAGGAAACCATGGAAATCTTCCTGTGCAAGTACTAACTCCATGGGTTAATCAGTCTGTACATAGAAACCATTCTATTTTCATACAGCATCTGTTTGACTACCACTGAGTCACCTGTAGCTCAAGTCCTACATTATGACTATTGAGGCTACATGCTTTTGCATTGCTGCTATGATTTTAACACCACGAAGCCTGGAATGTAGCCATGCAAAATCTGCACTTTGTTAAACTGTGGTGGGGAATTGCGGGGGAACTGGGAAATGAGCACATTTGCTTGAATGACTGTTGGAAAACTAGCCTCAGTGGAAAAAAACCCAACAACAACAAAAAAAGACAGCTGGGAACAACAATTAACTGGATGTAAAGCTCTGCTTTCCTGACAAAGAACATGACCCCCATATGGTGACTGAAGCACTTACACTGCAGGAAAACTTATCCCTAGGGCAGAAGTTCAATTATGGGCTTTGTGCAGCTATGAAATACCCGCTCTGTGTAGTCTTGTGTATTCAAAGATTATAGCCATTTATCCTTTTACCCACTGGATATGTAGCAGGCTTCTTTAGGAAAAAAAGTGCTTCTATTTAATGAGGTGTTTTGCACAAATTACTTAAGCAGGTAGATCTATTAGTAGGGTTGTTTTCTTCAGCATAAAATAATGGAGCAAAAATTACTGTGTATTCCAAGTGTTCTGAATAGTGTCATCAAAAGCAACCTTTCTTCACCCCCAGCACACAGGGTGGTTATATCCTATCTCTTGCCAAAGAGCTTGTGCACGCCTGGGCACTTGCAAAACAGACAGGGCAGGTGGACTTTGCTGCTCAATTAGGACAGAGTAGATATTCAGGATACTGAACTTTGATTTAATGTGTAAGTGTGAACACAGAATAACAACATGGATCATGGTCACTGATGAATCTCTTTGCCAGTCTGAATTCAGGTCTTGCATGAACTTAATCTAAGCCAACTGCTGGTTGGAGACCTGCAGGAAATAACTAGGTCTATAAAATCCATGACAGAATTTGCCCAGATTAGTCAGTTACCACTTTGCCTTCAGAGGGACAAATCAAATTCCCTTTCATAACTTTCATTCCCTCCAGTCTACCTCAATAAGCTGTTTATCATGGAACAGATCTTACTTAGATCACAGGCACAAGGTTGACTTTTTTTAGTCAGGATATTATCGTATTCCCTCATCACTTTAAGTCTTTGTGGCTTACTTTGGAATAGTTTATTTAGTCACTGTACAATAATAAATGTTGCTTACTTCAATCCAGGCAGAAGAGTAACTGCAATTATTTCCTGGGTTTAAATCTTTAACAAGCTAAACATATTCCATTAAAAATAGTTTGCTTGGCTGATATTCAAGTTTGGGGGCTCTCATATTTTCAGCTTATTGCATAGCACATTCATGCTATCATATTAGACGCGAAAATATTCATATCACTGTTGTCCCTCTTTTATTACAGCTGAGTTTGTCCTGAATTTCCCCTATCTTTGCAGCTGATAGCATACAAAACTTTTGTTTTGGTCTACCAGCATTTTTGCTTACTCCTTCTGCTGGGTAAAATGAGCCCCTGAGATGTGCTGCAGAGGAGAATGAGAGGCCTGGTCAGCAGGGAACCAGGGAGCAGTGATGTAGGGTCTATTTGAATGAGAGGGGGGCTCTCTTACTCAGCCTTGTCCCACAGTTATTCCATTGATGCTACTGACATTGCTTGTCATTCTTCTGGAGAGGGAAATAATGTTCAGGTCACTGTAGATGGACTGAATGAAGAGAGATACTTTGTGCCTCTGTCTTCAGTACATAAGGAGCCTTTGAGTCTGTTATAGAAACAGCAACAGGATTGCAAGCAAAGCACTTCATTCTGTGAAGTGATTGTTTTAAAGCATTGACTAGATCATGAAGCATGTCATTATCTCTGGAGGAAAGAATAAGTCTAGTTACTCAGAAAAATGTGAACATGTTTGTGCCTACTGTAGGTGAAAGTCTCAGATGCTCTTAGCTCTCTGAGTCAGAAGAGTGAAAAATCTCGGTGCGGGTGGCAGCCCCATCTCTGTGCTGCTTGTTAGTTGTTTAAAGCTGCTGTATGTGGAGAAGCACAGCATCATCTGAGTCTATGTGGTATTCCAGGAAGCCACGTGGAGAGAAAGGGGAATTATTTGTCAAGTAAGTTGATAGCTGTGAAATGTCTTTCTGTGATGAGCTGAATGGTTGCTCTAAGTCAATAGTAGAACTTGTGGTCTGGAAAGATTAAGTAACGGACAGTCACTAGGATTTTTTCTTTTTTTTCCCTCCTTCATATTGACCACACTGAATGTATTTAACAAATAGAGAGCAGAAAGCAGAATGTTGCCTTTGGGAGACTTTAATTAAATTCTGGCAACTCCTTGGCATCTCCTGATATATATATATTTAATTAAATGCTTTGATTTTCCTTCAAATATTTGCAAGCTATCTCTGGCCAAAATTATAAGTCAAATCTGAATCATTTCAGTTCTCCAAAACACACTGTTCATTCAAAAGTTTGCCATGTTCTTGTAAGGGCACAGTAGATGTACCATATTCTTATTTGTTCTATTAGTCACAAAACTCATAAGAATTCCCTCTTCCATGAATAAAAACTGGCTATGGAAAATCTGGAGTGTTTTAATCTTCTTCACAGGCTTGTGGTGAAGGTAAGCTCAAAGATAAATCCTAAAATTCCTGAAGGAAAAGATGTGTTTAGCATTTTACTTTATCACTGACTCTTTATTAATCCAGATTCTTATTCATTCTTCTGTCTTCAAACCATATCAAGCACAGAGTACTGGATAACAAAGCAGAATGGTGAGCTAACAGGGGCCTGGTGTCTGCAAATGAGTTCCCCACAGTGTTATAGCTTGTCCCAGAGGAGTGCTAAATGCTTTTTTTCCTAGGAGTACTCAGACACAGTGCTGCTCAAAGGTGGTAATGTGAGGGATCAGGCAGCTCTCAGGTGCTTGTTTTATGCATCTTCCTGGAGCTTTAAGTTGGCCTTCTGTCCTGTTTTTTTATTTGGTTTGGTTGGGTTTGTTTGTTTGTTTGTTTGTTTGGTAGGACTGTGTTTAGATCATTCAACTATGCATATGCTGCATAATAGGTTCAAGGTTCATAATCACTCTTGTGTTGTACTATGATACTTTCTGTTATGGGCCCAAAAACTCTCTGGGAAGACTCTTGGTTAAAGAGCCTAAATAGACCACTGCTGAGAATGAGAGAGGAGAGCAGAAAAAGCTGCTCTCACTGGATAACATCAGAGTCCTGAGTCCAAGATACGAGAGGTGTGTCCAGACTGCTTCAGTTTTCTTGAATACAACAATTGCCAGTGCAAATGTTCTTGACCTAAAAAAAGAATAAATTTTTTTTTTTTTTTTTAAGGTGTTACGGCAAATTCAATTGCAGTACATTAGAGGTTTCAAATAAATCAGGCTGAGCAGCCTGGCAGTGTGTGCAGGTGAGGAAAACTAGGCTTTGTTTCTGCTTCTCTTTTCCTCCTAGACTGCATCAATTTCATTTGAGTGACAAGAGGCTGACCTCAGGTAGGGTAGTAGAGTGGGATTGCTCCCTTGCCCTGCTTGAATGCAGGAGCAGAGGGACAAGAAAAGCAGTTTGGTGATGCTGAGCACTGTGTTGTAGTCAGTGCCTGCTTCAGACCTCTGGGAAGATGATGAAATGCAACTAGACATCCCTCCTCTCTTGTGTCTTTGGAGAGAGGAAATCAATTGGAGGAAGAAAAGATTAAAAAAACCTATTACACTGAGCTGCAGCTGAGTCCTTTCCTTCAAGAAGAAGGAATCCAAACATGTCATCTGATTTAAATCAATTAAGAAGCTAGAGAGTAAGTGGCATGGCCCAAGTTAGTAAGTCCAGCAATGAAGTATGCCCATTTATGCATAAGTGAATTTTTGTTGTCTTAGCAACAGCCTGGAGATGTGTTATCCATCAGGGGAACAGTCTGTTTGGATGTTGTCAGGGTGACAAGCCTGCTACCTGTCCATGTTACTGCAGATGTTCTCCAGCACTGCAGCCCTGTCACTGGCTACTGTATGCTTATGCATGAGGTGTCTAAAGAGCTGTCTCTTGACTGTACACAGGGCATTGCTCTCTCCAGCCACAGCATTTATCCCATCAGCAAAGTTACTGAACCAATGCTCTGTTGCCCAGTGGACTGACTTGAACTGACTCATCCAGGGCAACATGGGAGTTGTCACTTCTGCTAGTCCTACTTGACTTAGGAAAACCGCTCCACAACATGCCCTTCTTTACATCAGCAAATGTAAGAAACCTAAGGAAAATCTAAGAAAGCTAATAACAGTGTTAGAAAATGTGTGAACTCTGCTTCTGGAGCAAAACCTCACAGATCCTGTCACTAGCCCACAGTTCCCACGTCAGTGCCCTTGAGTTGGTTCCTGCAGGTGACAGTCTGACTTGGTGTCTCTAAAGCACTCATTTCAAGGCAGCCTGAACTCTTGTGGAGTCAGGAGACTCCTGTGCAGGGTTTCAGGTGTAAGCCCAGAGGCTCAGAGTAAGGTGGGCTCTAACCCAGAGATAAGGAAGATCCAGAGTTTCTTTTGCTATTACTGGAAGCTGTTCTTTAACCCCATCTACAGGCAAAGTCACAATTCCCTGGCCTGGCTCTGAGCAGCTCTGAGAGAAATGATTGTTTCCTCTTGAAACCATATGGAAGTTGGTTTCCAATGATTTTTCTTTGGTGCTTTTTGGGCTTTTCCCTTACAGAAAGGCAGTCTCCTTTTAGAACATGACACTTCTGTCAGCAAGATTTAGCTTCTGGCTCACTAGCCTGTCAAAGTTCCTAATTTTACTTGGCTATTTCTTATAACAAACAAATAAACCCCCAAACCAAACAAACCCTTCTTACTATTGATGAAAGCTGATGTGTTGACAGTACTAGAGACTGTCATTCTCCTAACAAATAAATTTATGCTAGCAGTAGCAAAGCAGACCCTTCTGGCTTTTGTACCTCATCCCTAGTGTATAGGTTGAGCTGCTCTGGTGTCATGGCTCAGCTGGTCATCCAGCTCCCTACTCAGGCAGCCCACAGGGAATAAGTTATACATGCAGTGGGAGCTTCTGAAGGGGAGAGCTGAGCATTAGTGAGCTACTAACTTGGAACAGCTGTCAGATCCATTTCTAAGTGTGGTGATCGGCAGGTATATAGTTGTGCATTAGTACAATGAACTGAATTTAAATGGGTGTCTTAGGGCTGAAAGCTATGTTAGTGACCTGAGTTGCCCTTATTTCTAATTCTCTGTTTGTTTCAGTCCCTCTTGTTCCTGTCATTATGCCAAGATGATGTAGCTGAAGCTGGGGAGGGAGGCAGAGACCAATCAATAAAAAAAAAAAGTATATTTTTTGCTGGGGAAGAAAAAAACCCCAAATTCACAAGTCTAATGGTTCTTTCTCTAACAAGTGGACTCAAACTGTTGGGAAAGAAAAAAATATATTTGCTACTATTCTTGGTAAACACTGGATGTTTTTGAGTGTGAAAGATCCAGAGCAGAGAAAGCAAGTATCTCCTCACTTCAGAGCTTTATCTATCAGCATGTGAATCTGTGAGACTTCTCATCTTAGAGAAAAATATGAGGCTGCATCCTAAGATTTGAAAATTGTTTTAATTGGTAACTTATTTTTTAAACAATTAATCTTAAGGTGTCTGGAAAAGCAATGATAAAGGAAGAAGAAAATCTAGGAGAAATAAATGATCTCTGATAAGTAGGAGTGCTGATCTATGGAAGCACGTGTCTGATGCTAGAAATGCTGAAAGCATTTCAGCCTGTTTAGTGCCTTCACTCTATGTGTCAACACATGAATTGAATGCCATGTGGCTCCTGATAGATCCACATCTCTGGGAAAGGGAGGACCTGGCACACTGTAAGCTCTGTTGATTACATGGTTTGCTGAACTTTCAACTGTGAATCTGTTACTTTGCTTTCCATATGGTCATACTTAGTTCCACAAGGAACTATCAACCCCTTTGCTGTTCTCTTCAATATCTGCTAGTGAGTGACTTATATTGGATCCTGGTGCAAGATAATAAGCTTCTTAGATGCTGATTTCTGCCTGAGGGTTTAGAGTGTTTGAGGAGCCCAGTGTAGCCTTCCAGAGTGAATTACAGGCTTTGCCATAGAATAGCTGTCCCTAGGTAAACAATGTTCTCCTAGACATCTGTTCTTGGCTCATCTGTGTGTCTTGTTCTGTTTGGGATTACTTGGAGCTGATGATTTTACAATTACCTTGTATTTGTCATCTCCCCCAACTCTGGACTAGTCTGGTTAATGTGAGAACTGACAAAAAGAGAGGAGCAAGAGGTTAAACATGGGATTAATTTGATAAATCATTACCTCTGTCATTAACCTCTACTCTTGGGCAGCACCTGGGGCAAGAGCCTCAGCTATCTGCTCTAGTTGCATAAGAAGAAGCCTAGGTTGTGGGTATTTTCAGGCGGGGATTGGGTGCTTCTTAGCAAATCACTTACCTAGAAAACAAAAGGCTCTACTAGCAAAATATTGTTATAAAAGGACATTTTAGCATATTTGGCTGACTTCTGGATTTCTCTCAGGAAAGGCTGATGTATTTTCCCTCATTGATCCTCCTTCATAGCTATCAACTTTGAAGAGAGTCTTGGCTATTTTGGGGCATTTGAGGTGGCATGACATACCCAGAGGTTCCATCATGAGTGGTGGTTATGTGCTGGGGCAGTAACAGTACTAGTTCTGCATTTGGCTTCTACCATTTAGTGTGCTGATGCATCTGGAGTGACAGAGACCAGGTTAAAGTCCCTGGGGGACTCAAATACAACTGCCCCTTCACACAGGTCTGCCAGAGAAGCAGACAGCAGGAAACTCTGAATTTGCTTGTTCTGGGTCTCTTGTGTGAAAATATTTCTCTATTGTTTGAAATGCTCACTTAGCAGAAGAGTGAATATTTCCAGTGAATCCTAGCTATTCCAGGAAGTTGTCCAGGCTGGAGCCAAGCTATAGTGGTAATCACACATGTTTCTATGGCCCACTGAGCATGTATTTTATATGAAAAGAATCTATTCTTAAAGCCAGGGATACCACTAATAATTAGAGGGTTGGACTGAAACACACACAGGTCTGACCAGTGTGGTTAATTCTACGTTGTTCCCTTGTACGTGCAGCACGGCAACTTATATAGAATTCTACATAGTTTATACATGTAATAACTTTTTCATTGGCACACATCAGAGGAAAGAATGCAAACACATATTATTTAGTTTATTCTTAAGGTGGCAAACACCTGCCTACTAACAACTCTATTCAGTGACCTTCAACACCCTATTATGTTTCCCAAACACCTTAATATCTAATTCTAACTACGCCACAACTTACTAAGGAATTTTTCCTGGGTCACAGCCTTCAAGGCCTCAACAGGCCTCAAGTCAGGCCTCAGTTAGGGTAGTTCAAGGGGGTCTAAATATACATTATGCCCTCCTTTCCTGAGGAAATCCGTAACATATTCTCTACTTTATACAATCCTAAAACTGCTTCACCACAAAGGAATGAGAAAGCTGGATTCCAGATACACTATGATAGGGCGACCAGGCTGCTTCTCTCTGAGGTACATGGAGAGTCAAATTCCTTCTGGCAGGCTGATGTTTTTAGAAAGTTGGTTTGTACCCTCCTGGACAAGTGTCTGGGCTCCTGGCTATTAGGTACAAGTAGAAAGCACTCGCTCCTCCTGGGAATTAAGAGGTCAACCTTGCTCTTCCGTCCTCCTACAGGTTTGTTTTCAATCAGGGCACTTTTAGACAGATGTCAGGCTTTGTTGTGCTGAGAGGGTATTTTCTGCCCTTTCTTCCTTACCTATCTACCTGGCCTGCAAATTCAGTTACTTGTGGAGCTTTTTTTCTGACTCTTCTGTCCCAGCACCAAGAATTCAAGGGCTATTATATTATAGACCAACCCTGTGCTAGAGACATTGTGAAAAGAGAGGAAGGCAGTGCTGAAGATTTCCAAATCTATGGAGGACAGAGCTAAAAGTGCATGTCCCAAGCTGAAATCCACCCACCATCTGTCTCCAGCTCTAATATTCATTGTTCTTGATTGCAGTGCCATTTGCTGTACTTTTATTCACTCTCATTTTTATGGTTGCTCGTTATCCAAGACAGCTGGCTGTCTTCTCTTTGGCAGTTCTTTGGGATGTAGAATAGACCTATTTTCTACTGCTGGAGCACTGTGCCTTGTGTGCTGGCTATTGCAAGAATACTGGGGGACAGGGCATTGAGGAGTGGGTTGTACTGAATTGAAACAGAATGGATGAGTTCCAGCGTAAGCCAAGAAGAAACGGGCAAATGAAATGGGTCCAGTTCAAGCTCAGTTGTTCTTGGGACCAGAAGAAAGGAAATACTATAAATCCTTTTTCTTCCCTTATGTGTCTTGTAATGTAAACAAGACCTGTGACTTCTGCTGAGCCAAAGCCTCTGGAAGGATGAAAAAAAAAATGCAAACCACATGGATCCACAAAAAAATTCAGTTGTTTTTATTGTCTGGGTCAAATTCTGTCTCCTCCCCTGGGCAGGGTGCTGCTGGCAGGAGATGCTCTGCATCATGGTAGCCAGAGGCCTTGGCAAACAGGCAGGACACCCCTGGGTGGGGCAAGGCAGGACAGACAGGAGTTCATCCCCGCACCATGTTAATTAGATTGGTTATACATCGCCCTGACTGCTGAGTGTGTACTCTTCTGTCCCTTTTATTCAGGCAGAGCTAATAGGAAATAACATGTCACCAGAGAGCTGAATTGGGAGGTAAAAGAGAATGGGCATGGGGAGAAAGAGACTCCTTACACATCTCTTTTTCAGTTTTTAACTGCACAGGATTGACTAAAACTTTTTCAACGCTCTTTGAAGCACCCTCTGCTCTTGAGAGAAAGGCAAGAAAGTGGGAAGCAGGCAGGAGTAAAAGTGACATCCTACCATCCAAATCCATCTCTGAGTAAAGTTATGCTAGGAAGTTCACACGTCCATCTGTGGCTTTTCAAGTGCTGTTTGTAATATGGCATGTTATTGAAATGCTTCAAGGATTTCCTTTGTAATGTGTAATTACTCTGAGATATGCAGTTCAGTGCCTTTTGCAGCTGCTGTTCTGACTAATTTTAATGCAGTTAAAACCGTTCGTGGATCAAAGAAATTTATGCTGATGAAATTTTAAAGCTAGTGTAAAGAACAATTTAATAGTCTCTAACACATCAGGTACTTAAAAATCCTGAAATTTGGTACCTCTGAACTTGGATTTTACTTCTCATACCCAGAGGACTTTGAAGCATATTTCAAACTGTCTGTTACCTCTCCTGAGATTTCAGAGGTGTCTCATTAAAGCTGATGTTCAAGCTTATTAAATACATGAATGCAGCTTCTAATGATGCATCTCATTTAGGTGAGCTGACACCACGAACTGGCAGGGATCATTGCTGCCCTGGTCCCCCAGTGCCTGGGATAGTGAAAGCCACCTGGAGAAGTGCAGGGGATAATACCTTCTTCTGTGTTGAGAGATACAACCAAAGTATCTTGAAAAGGCTGCTGACTTCCAGGAGCACACCAACCATGTCACCTTCTCACCTACCAGTTCCCCTCCCTCCTTCCTGAAAAGTGCAGCCTCAGCTCCAGGAAACTGCAAATGGGAAGCATCTGTCCTTGATCTCTCAGTCTCTCCAGCAGTTAATTATTAATCATCACAATATCCCTCGTGTCAAGCATCTGAACTGCCCATGAAGCATGGAGAACTGTTTTATCAGTTGAGTCAGAAAGTTTTAGTGTTCTGCCACTCATTTTTGTAAAGCTGTGGTTCTGTCAAAGAACTTAAGTACCCAGAAGTGATAGTTACCTCATCTGAGCCCACACCAAATTACCTGGTACTAGCAGGGACAATAAATGTGAAAACTGGGAAATACGAGAGAAAGTTAAGCTTCTTTCATGGGTCTGGCAACAGAACTGGTGCTGTACCATTGCATGTGATGGGAACTGTAATGCTACTGCAGTTACAGGTATAGTGCCCATTATGAACACCTACCTACTAGGAACATAGTTCAATATTTAGCTCCCTAAAAGATACCTGCTGGGCTATTCAATCCTGGGTAGCACAACTAATTTTCTGTGACTGTTGGTTGGCTGTTGTGCCTCTCTGTGGTGTGCTGCTGCTCGGCATTGCTTAGAATCAGAGAGACACTTGAGGCTGTATGGAACTTTAAGACTTAACTTGTGCTCTGATTCAGCTTCTGTGCTATCCTAAAAGAGAGACTAAGAGACAGACCAAAGTGTAGGCATGAAAGAAGAAAATCACTGAACTTGTCTTGAGGCACTTCTCACTACTGGGAATATTCAGACATGAGAACCTGACACCCAACTCTTTCTAGCTGGGACAATTCTGGTGGAAATGGAACGGCACCAGCACTTTATTTCTGGTTTAGGCAATATTACACTTTCCTGCTACCATTTAAAATCCTACTGTGGGAAGCCTTGGGTATTGCAGATAAGTGAATCCATTAAGACAGGATGATACAAATTACTTAAATTGTGCTCTTTAGGATCCCTAGGACATGATTAGGTCCTCAGGTGCCTCTGTGTTCCCCTCTGCCCTTCCTTCCATCCCAAAATGTCTTCATGCACAGTTAAAGAAATTATAGTGGATCTGATGGAATGTTTTTTTTCTGAGTAAATTGATGGTAGAATATCAATAATTAGCACAGCAAGGATCAAACTCACTCTTTTTTCATTCTTTCCTAAGATACTATGTAGAAGACCAACTCTTACATGTAGTAATAGATGGAGATTTTTTTTCCTTCTTTCAGTTCAAGCATAACGTTGTATTCAATGACACCACAATGTTTTGTGGAAAGTACAAGTGCTTCGAACACGTAGGGATCAAAAAGCTCTAAACAGATTGTGTCATGCTGCCAACAAAGCATGTCCTTGGTCTCTGGCCGAGAACAACCAAACCTTCATTTTGAGTAAAGCACTGGATGTTGAGAAAGGGAAATAGCTAAGCTTTAGTCCTAGTTCCCATCTCAATTGCATTTCTAGAAAGCCATTTCAATCTCTTTGCCTTGAGTCATTTCACCTGTAAGATGATTTATTTATGGGATGCTTGGGTGCTTAAAACTCTGTCTGCTTTTTGGCACCTGGGATGTAGCTGCCTGGGTGGACATAATTCCCACAGGAATGGGAGGCAGCAGCAAGGTTTCTGGGCAGTGGGCTGAGGGGCAGCAGCCCTGCATCCTGCTGACTGCCTGACCTGTGTCTGAGTGACCACATGCCCTCTTGGTCCATCCCTCCTGCTTGCCCTGGCAACAGTCCCTGGCTTTCCTGTCAATCAGGGGGTGATGGTTCCAGTCTCTTCTCACCAGAGCCTGCCTGGTGAGGGTGGGGATTTTCTAAAGCAATCACCCACCACACATGCTCCTGGCCTTGGCCTTTACTACCCTTTGACCACAGACAGCAGATGAAGTATTTAGCGAGAGCTGCTCTTTCTGTCATTAGCATTCAGACTTCCTAGGAGAAAACTGCTGAAATCTGTGACAGCTGAAATCTGAGTCAGAGGAAGCTTTTTACTTCAGCATGTACAAAAGCAAGGAGAGAGTGAAGTAAGGGGGAGGGAAAGACAGAGCTCAATTTGCTATTCATGTAGTTCTGTCAGGAAAGCCCAGGCAACTCAAGATGATGACATGTGAATTGCAAACACGCAAGTTGCAGCATGGAGGATGTTGTTCAGAGGATGGAAGACACAGAAGTGGGTAAGAAAACAATGCAGCATGAGGGGGCTGTGTACTGTGTTTTGGGACAGGAGACATTGGCTCCCCCTGAGCACTTCTGTGCTCTGGACCTTGCTGATGGTACTTGACAATTTAAAGCAAATGTATCTCCATGCTGTGTTGCTGTTGCAGGGGCTGGAACAGGATACCCAAGGGATCTTCTTAGCCTTTTCCACTCCGGGGCATGAGCCTTTCTCAGTCTTCTCTAGTGTACTTGCCATTATTTCCCTGGAGAAGGAAAAGGCTGTTATTCCCAATCTGCAGCTGAGGCACTGGCTTGCAGAGAGGCTGACTTGTCTGATGATAGGATATGAGGAATGAAATGAAGCTGTGTCAGGGGAAGTTCAGACTGGACATTAGGAAAAAGGTTTTCACTGGGAGAGTGAACAGCCACTGGAACAGGCTCCTCAGAGAAGTGGTCACAGCACCAGCCTCACATGGTTCAAGGAGCATCTGGACATTTTTAGTCGTTATAGTTTAGTTTTAGATAGTCCTGGGAGAAGCAAGGAGTTGGACTTAATGATCCTTATGGGGTCCCTCCAATTTGAGATATTCTGTGACTCTGTGGTTAGGTAATTTGTTGTGCAGTCCCTTGGGTGTTGATGTGGAGTTAGGATTATAGGACTGTTCTTACTCTTCTCCAGCTGTGGCTGATGAAAATGGTCTGATTTCTTTTTAAGGACTGTGATAGATATTTCAAAATGAAGTGTTTTATTGAGGCTTCCCAGTTTACCTGTGCTCTCCTTTGATGGAGTTCAGATAGCTTCCAGCACTCAAGGGAACTGTAGGTCAGAAGCACTCTTCCAGCACTCAGTCTTTTCAAAATGAAAGTGCAGGCCCTCTGTTGTTATCATGATTTCCCATTTGAAAGAAAACTACTAGGATTTCATGTCATACTGTGATGCCAACAGGATCAGAGATGGTTCTTTCCAAACTGATTAATTAACAGAACATCTCTGGTAAGACAGTTCAAGAGGCTTTCTGAAAAGGTGTCATAGCAAACAGGGATAAATGAGCCAGGGCATGAACAATTAATGCCCCCCTTCTTTCCCCATGACTCTGTATAAGCTTTGGACTGAGATAGGAGGAGGTAAAGGAGAAACAGTCAGTCCCAGTTCTGCCCAATGACTTGACAACAGGATTACATTCATTTAATCCACCAAAATTTATCCCCTGCTTTAGAAATAAAAACAATTGCTCTAGACAAGCCTGAAATCTTTATGCTGACCTGTTTACACAGGCTATCAATTTATTTGATGGCAAATAAAGTTGAAAATATTCTTGTTTAACTTGGTACTTGCCAAAATAAAATGCTACCTAGGATTTTGAGGGGGATAAGAACACTGGGGTTACAGGAGGTGATGTGGTTAAACACTGCATGCACATATGTGCTCTGGGGACAGCTTGACAGACTGCAGGCTTTTGGAAAGAACTAGTCTAGCAAAGGACCAGGGGGGGAGAAAGCATCTGCCAGTAAATAGATGGATAAAGATGTTCTGTGCAGCTTTTAAGGAGCACCAATCATCTTTATAACTTTGACAGGTGGCAGTGGGGCAGGAGGGGAGGAAGAGATTCATAGAATTGTGTGGGTGGTGAAGAAATTAATCCTAATGAATTGGAAGAGCAAATCCACAGTGGGCAGAAAGCTTTGGATTTCTGCCCTGCTGGATATGAATAAATAGAAGAGAATCCCTTTTGCACGCAAGAGCTAATTGGGCAATTACAGTGTAATCTCAAGACCTTTGTTTAAATTGTATTCTGACGATCAAAGCATGAGACAGATTCTCTTCCACAGGTTCATAAGGCTTGCCCAGTCTTTCAGACAGGTGAAAGCTCATCTTTGCAACACCTCCCCTCCTCATATTTCCAAGGTTTCCTTTCCATGCTTTTATTCTTATTCACAGAAACAACACACAAACATAAGAAAGACCAGACTGTTTTAGACCAAGGATCCATGTAATCCGATTTCATTATTCTTCCCTCAATGCCTGCTTGTGGCCACAGTTGGGAGATGGAGCAGCACAAGCATATATGACACTTCCTTCTAACACATTTGCACAAATTTAGCTTTGGGGCTTCTCGGAGTTTGAACTCTGCTTCTTTGCTAGGCCTCTATGGCTCTTTCCTCCATTCAATTTTTCTGAGCAAATGTAACCTTCTGTATTAACAGCCCTTGCTGGTAACTTGTAGATGTCTTACCTACTGGTGAAAAGCTAAGTCCTCTTCCAATTTCCTCACTCTTCCTACTTCTACAAAAATAAAAGTGGGAGGTTCCAGTATGGAAGTCTCACCAGTTTTATTTTGGTGGAAACAAGAAAACTCTGATGGAAAGATTGAATTTATTTTTTCTGCAAGAGTGGGTGTCAGGTTTGAGTTCTCCTTGTACAGCTTTGCTAAGCCCTAAAGACTTCTCTTCTGACCTGTTGGAGGAAAGATTGAAGAAATAAATGTTACTGTTAAATATTCTTCTGGGTTTTTATGTCTGTCTAGAAGCTAAAAGTGAAAATGTCTTCATCTGCTCTTGAAAGGACAGGGTCTTGAGACAATTTGAGTGAGGAATGATCAGTAAGAGTGCTGTCTGCAGTGCTCTTTGCTGGACACTCGGGTTCTCCCACCCCTAATTTGTGTGTTCGTGACATCTAAATCTTTATTGTGACTGCACTTGAACTAAGATTTGAGTGCCACAATGCCAAGCAGTTCCACATGCTGAAGAAACAGGGCATCTGAATGTTTCCAAAATCTTGGCTATTCTTAATCTTTAAAACTCAAGACTGATTCCTGTTTACTTCAACCATCTTCCAAAGGCTCAGTTTGTGACGTGAATCATGTTATTCTCCATCCTATCTCTCTTCTGAGCCTAGCTGTCATTCTTTCTCTCATGAGTGTTTTTCTTTAGGACTGGCAGCAGCACAGCAATTCAGCACCAAGCTGGTCTTGCTCACATCCGTTCTGTAGTGCCATCTGATCAAACAGATGAGGAGTATGTGCCTTGCTAGGACTGAGTAGGAAGGAAAGCAAAGAAAGTATTTGCAAACACGGCTGCACAAACCCCATGGTATTAGTGTTCAAGTGAGGTAGAAACCATGGCTACACAATTACACAAATTAGAAATGAAGCTTATGTCGCAGAAGGTGGTCTTTTTTTACAAAGAGAGAGGAAAAAAGGTGCATTGCTGGCTAGTTTTTCTCTATCCAGCACTGTTTTCAGACTTGGTGACCTGGACATTGCTGCTGTAGGTAGCAAACCAAGCTGTGTGTATTACTCTAGTTGTTCACCACATACAAATGCACTTTGGAGGATAAAGTAAGCTGAGAGTTAAAAAAATTGCATCTTCTGTAGTTTACTTGCTGAAGAACACCCTAAGCAAGCTAATTATTGCCACAGAAAGCAAAGGCATTCCTAGGGGTTCAGCAGCACACTTGTATAAGTCACCATGTTCTGAAAGAGGATGATTAAGAGAAAATTGTTACTATAAGGAGTTTTGCCAAGGACCAATCTGCCATGCTGCACCTTTGGTGCAATACTGGGCTTGTTTCTAGGCTTGATTACTAAAATAGCATATGTGAAAGGAGACTGATTGTTGGCTTTGTAGAGTCTTGGCCATGTTTGCTTATTGGCAGCTGGTCACCTGATGGAAAGCAGAGAGTTAAAACATTGCTATTCTCTAAGGCTTTGTTGTACACATACAGACTGTATTTACATTTGTATGTGTGGTACATGAGCAAATATGTCCTGTTTGCTTGTGAAGTTTTCTCAGTGTTCTCCTGTGGAAGGAGGTAATACTCTCTTACCTACAATATGCTGGTGTTTGCCTTATCCTGCTGTTAATGATTCATTTGTCATATCAACTATGAGCCTCAGCCATGAACTGGGATTCCATCATATTTCACAAAGACACTTTGTAAATAGGAGCCAGAAAAGAGTTCTGGCTCCAAAGAGATTACAAGCTACTTCTCATCTATCTCTGATAGGAAGAATGCAAAGCAAGATTGGTTTATGAACTCCATCTGGTGACACTAACCCCTCCTGAGATCTCCCAATCATGCAAGCAGTCCCTTGGTCATGATGCCCAGTTTTATAATATTTTGGGGATTTTATCCCTTTGTGGTCTCTTCCAATAAGAGAGGCTAAACAAGATTATTGTTGTGTTAAAGGGAAGCACAGTAAAATGAATTATATAAATGGTACTGAACTTGTACTTCATAGAGCAAATGGAACTTTCACATAAGATGAAATATATCAGGCTGGGCTGCTGATCTTATTTGTTTGATGAATCTGTTTACCTCTTGCATGCATCCATCTAACTCAGGAGAAGGCAGATATATGGAGTGGGAACTGAATGGTCTCAGACCTATCCATTCATCACCTGCATGACTTTCATTGCTAGAGTGTCCAGATTACTTCCTTGCTATATAGGAATAGAAATCTTTATTTTCTCTTGGTTTACTGAATAATTAGCTTAATTTATGGCTTTATGACTATTTGTATTCCTTAGCTTGCATGAGTGAACTTAGAGAAAAGCAACTCAAGGGACCTGAAATCCACATGTGCTGTACAATACTGTTAATCACTCATGCGAGTCATGTCTGTATCAAAGCTGAGACCAACCAAATGGAGTTTTGCCCTTGTAGTGCATTATGGATCACTCTGGAAAGAGGGTGATGACTTTTTTAGGTCTCTGGTTCTCTGAGAAGAATTTCTGGGTCAGTATGGAATATGTGTATAGTGTCCTATTAAGAGCATGTGCTCTTATTTTAGATAGTAATCAAAATGGGAGTGTACTTGCACTGAGCTTCTTCACTTCCAGAAATGAGTTGCCATTTGCTTTTGAGAAAGCTGACAATGGCCCACTTCCTAAGGCCAAATAAGGCTTTGTTTTTCTATGACAGAAATCTGGGTATCTAGAAGCTTCTTAGAAGGGCCAGTCTAAGGAGCCAGCTTAATCTGAGAACAGAGGTCTTTGATATTAGAGGATGTTGTGAGCTAGGTGAGGCATCACAGTACTTACCTCTGTCTCCTACATCAGCCTGGCCATAGTTCATGTTAGATGTCCACTCTGCATGCAGGAGAAATATTTGGCAGCTCTCTGAGGGATCTGGCAGACAACACCATTTGCACTCCGTAGTACAAATATGCAACCTTTTCTTTTCTCACTGAAGCAAATAGGAGCCAAAATTTAGTTGCAGTATCTAATGGATTTTTATAGAAATAAATACTAATGGGGGTGGTGAGGAGGAGACAGAGGGAGGAATATTCCCAGGGAATCTTGTTACATTAGGCAAATTCTCCTCTTTGGTCTTATTGAAGTATTTTCTTATCTTCCCTTTTCTCCTTCAATTCCTGATCTTACTGGGTACATTTCAGATGTGGAGATACTGTAAGATGCAAGTCTGTGAAGGAAGCAGTTGTCTGAATCTCTTGGGTCATTTCAGGTCTGTTTCTAAATGTATGCAGCATACAGCAGACTAGCACAGAAGATTTGCTTTAATACAAATGTAAAATTACTATTGTGCCCAGAAGAAAGGAAATATTTAGGGCAGCCTGAATGTTAGTCCAACGCATGCTGTGCTGTTTATGAGGTGCGACTAAGGAGAAGACAGAACGGACAACTTAGTGTTTTCTAAAGAAGCTCCACTGTCAGGTTCCTGCCTCTCCCTGTGCAATGGTGTGTGTGTGGCCCTTGGGAGAAGCAAGCACAGAGGCTGTCCCTTTAAAGGGACAAACACCTGCATTTTAATATGAAGTGGTTTGCACACAAAACAGTATCTTCATGCTACCAAATGCTGATGACTCATTGCCAGGCACTGCTCCTAACAGCCGCTTCTGTCTTTCAGCAAGGGATGGCTATTAAATGCTTTTGAAGCTGCACAGCCAGTGCTGCTCATTAAATAAAGACAGAGGGCATTCTTGGGGAAAAAAAAAAAAAAAAAAAAAAAAAAAAAACAAAACAAAGAAAACCAACCAAAAAACAAACCTCCTGTAGCCCCCAGCCAAACAAGAGCAGAGCATGTTACATCAGAGTTGTTAAGACACTCCCACAGCTTTTTAATTTGTTCCCAGCCACAGTGGCATGCTGCACATATTAATCATTCTGTTGCATCTTCATACAGGGGGAGCAAAATTGTCCTTAAAACACTTTGTCAGCATCCAATAGGTAAATGCCAACAATAAGAAATGGTTACTCATTTCCTAAGCTATTCATGTTTATTGTCTTGGGTCATTTTAAATGGTGCTACAATCACACAGCATAGAAGCCCTCAGGTCATGGGTTATAAACAATTTTCTATCTGAACTTCCCTGATTGGTGTTTTTGTATCAGATTTGTGCCTTGTAGACAATAATTATTCCAACAATCCATTTTGGCATTGAGCTAGATTATACAGTTACCCCTCCTTGAGACAATTCCCTTCTCAATGAAATGTTCCTTGCTTTACTGTTTTATTTTTTTTCCTTCTTCAGACCAGCAGAAGTGGGTTTTAGGGAAGATGTATTTGAATCTCCATGGCACAGTAGCATTTTATCATTGCAATGTTCAGGTTCCTTGCTTTCTGTTTTATCCCTTAAATTCTAATCTACAGATATCACTGCAATGCGATTCTTCAGTAGTTGTGCTGGCAGAGCAGAGAGTATACAATTATGGCAAAAATGCACACATATCCATTTACTGCTATGAAGTACAGAGAGATGAGACACTATATGACATTGACACTGTATTTGAACAGTTTTATCCAAGGCAGGACAAACACTGTAGGGTAAAAGGACAGGTCGGTAGCTGCAGGAATCTGTATTCCCAGTATTTTTCTAAGCTAAGCTGGTTAGGCACCCTGCCAGCCAGGCAAGAGCCCTGGAACCTCTCCAGGAAAAAAGTCTCAGCTCACATTGTGAAAGGGTTTCCCCTATCTATGCTGCAGAATAGATTCTCTTCTCAGAAGCTTGGAGACAAATATTGATTTTTTTTTTTTTTTTTTTTTTCAATAGCAAACTAATGTTAGTAGCATTCAGTCAATTTCTCTCATGGACACTATGAGGTATTTTGAATATGTGCCACCAAAGCCAGCATGGAGTATAGATTCCTTAGCACAACAGGCCCTACCCTGCTCTTTTCTGATCTGCTGTTGGCTCACAGGACAGGCACAACTGGTTTTGGCAAGTGAATGGGAATGAGACAAAGTGAGAATTTACGTGCCTATACAACATGTAATTTTGACTCTACACAGCCCTTGCACAGAGAGAAAATCTGGGGAATCTTATATTATTTTTTTACTTTTCTGTAAGGATCCAGATTCATCTGTGGGTAGGTTTAACTCCTAGCTATGAGGTGCTAATGCTGCCCTTAGGAACCCCAGGGTGAATCCTACTTTGTGGACTTGCAGCAGCAAACAATCAGTGTTTGAAAGGAGAACTGGGATCTTCATCTCTATTAGGGATTCTCTTTATCACTGTAGTGGAATGGGAAGGTCTTCCATTCAGATTGCTGATAATGATGGTGTTAAACACTTCAGGGTAAATGGGAATATGAAGAAGAATTTGGAGTATCACAATTTTGAATGTGAATGTAGTATCATGCTGATGAAATTTCAGTTTTGACCTGGTCTGGAGTAAATCTGTGGTGTGTCCATAGCAGACAGGGAATACCTCTCAAGCTCTTGTTTGGCATCCTAGCTATGGAACTATCCTTCATCAGTTTGTCTGTGGATGTTCAAATATGCTTCCACCTCCTGTTTGAACCCAAGATTTTTTTCTCTCCCTTTTTTTGGGAAATAATTTTATTTCTTTTAATGTTTGTGTGCTTCTCATTTTTATTTTTTTTCCCTACTGAAGATGTCAGCTTTTGTCTAACAAATGTACTCCTGCCAGCCTACAGATTTCTTTGAAGTTGTTTCCTGTCTACCTTAGGTCTTTACACAACAGGTTGAAAACAATATGTTACTGTGCTCTGCATTAATGGGATGGAACAAAAATAACTATTTATTCCATTGCTTGTGGTGCTCAGGGTCTTTTGTGATATCATAAATGCACTTCTTATCCCTTTCTGATGGCTGTAGTTGCAATTGCTTTGTTGTTACCTCAGTCTTCTCCAAGTAGTTATCTATGTAGAAACTTGGCAGAAATCAGAAATTATTTTAACCAGTTTCTTATACTTTCTTAGTATAAAGAGAGTAGATGTCCCTGCCTTGTGTGTCTAGGAGGCTCATGCCCTTGGTGAAAGCATTAATAGATTTGATTGCAATGCAAATATGGGTATTCCTTCCACTTGGTAGTCATCTCTAACAAAAGGAAGTTGTAAGTGGCCTGCATGCAGCTGATCAAAATTTTCAAGGTCATATGTGTCACAAGAAAGGCTTTATTGTTAGTCCATTGCATCCCATTCCTTCAGTCTAGTCACAGCCTAGAAATATTGGACATGATCCTTCCTTCCTCTGTCACCAACTAGATCTGGTTAGGAGAAAAGGAAAAATGATCTTGATAGGTAATCAAGGCTTATTATATGAAATGAAGATTGAATATGTCTGGATCAGTTGACGGGTGTGAGCCACCGTCAGAGGATAACAGAAAACAAAACACCATTCAGGAAAAGGAGTGAGCTCTCCAGCCCACCAAGCCATGAAGCCTTGTTAACAGGATGAGCAGACAGACTTTTTTGTCACAGGTATTAATTTTCTCCCTCAAAGGCTCTGAAGGCTGTGGCTATGAATTGGATCCTGATGAGTAATACTTCATTCCTGAAGTACTTATGAATGGAAACAGCATGGTGAAGGGTGTTTCAAACTATACTGTAGCTTGAAAGGGATTACTGTTTTGGATGTTCTCATTAGAAACCCAAGAAGAGATCACAAGAAATCTGCCTCAGGTGGTCAGGCATGGACTGTTGAAGTGCCTGGGTTAACAAAACCCAGTTTTGTTGACTCAGGCAGGAGCATTCCAAAGGAGGACAAGTTAATAAGGAAGAATCAGTGTCACATTAGCATTTTGCTATTGTGGAAGAAATATTCAGGAACCTTGAGTAGGGATCTAGAGAAGCCTTTGGTAGAAAAGTCTTAGCTGCTGGTTTATTTGGTGGCATTTTCTGCTGGGCTATTTACATGTGCATGCATCACTTTGATGGAAAAGCTATGGCTGGTGATTAGGGTGTTCATCTTGGATTTGAAAAACAGAAGTTCAAATTTCTGCTAATAGTCTGCCAAAGCGGAGATGAGCTGTGCTTTTCAGCACTTCAGGAACATGCTACAGCTGCTTGTCAATCAGCTGTTCAGTGGGAGACTCAGGGTGCATGTTACCTGCAGTCCAAGACTGTGAACAAAGCAGATGTTTTGGCCTAGGCAGGACTGATGTGTCAACTGGAGTGCATTTGCAAAGGATGTACTGAATGTCTATTTTCTCTCTATAATGCTGGACATCAGGGTAGGGTTAGCCTCTTCTTTGGAGAGAAACACTGCTACAGTTCCACAGAAGACATCAAAAGATCCTTACCAACAAGAAAAAGAAGAAGTTAATGGTTCTTGGTCTGTGCAAGACTATTGGCAAGCCCCATACAAGGCCAAAACATTACTCCACATCTGAAAAATCATTTAATAGCCCTATATGTTATTACAGTTCTCAGTTACATTCTTTCTGCAAGATGAAGAACAGAGAGCCCTAAGGCCATATTGCTGACCCCACCAGATACATCAAGGTCAATCTAGTTTCAGAGCTAAAGCTTCTGCACTGTGCTTCAGACAGCTCCTGATGAGTTCCTGTCCAAGCTGTTGGGTATTTATCTCCCTTGAATTATTTTTCAACTCATCTGAATCCTCTTTGATGGGGAGCCTACTTACTGACAGTCTGGACTGAGGGGTCACAATGCAGATTGGTGTGCAATGTCCAAAATATGCTCAGCTGAGAATGTTAACAGCCTCCTTGACAAGCAGAGCAAAACATTTCCGACCAATCAATTCTCTGTCTCGCACAGGCACACTAAGATTTTCTCAATATCTCGCTTTGACTCATACAAATGTTTTCTTGTTCTTTTTTTGATGCCAGGAAATTTCTAAGCACTTAGTCAAAGTCTCTCTCCTTTTTAAACTGAGTATGTTGCTCCGACTTGAATCTTTTGTATCATTCTTAAGAAGTATTCTCTCATAATTCATGTCAGCCCTTCAAATGTTTGCAGATTTGTCATTTGCAGTCATTGCTTTGCCAAGCTATTAGCTCTCCTGAATTAATTCTTACATGTTAGTCTTGTCACTTCCCTGATCATTTTGTTGTTGTTCTTTTGCAACACCTCTCAATTTGTCATTGTGAATGCATCTAAGGCGGAGGTATTATCACTTCCTTAAGTTTCTAACACATGTGAGTTTCTCAGGCACATTCCATGAGTGAATATATTTCAGTGTAATCCTGCAAATGGATGCACTTTTTTTTCTGGCTTTATATGCTTGAGACGAAGATTTTCATAAAAGTTGTCCAAACTAAAGGGATACAGCATGTAAAGGGGTGTGCAATAGCATGGATAATCCTTCTTTGGGGCTCCTTTTAATATTACTGTGTGAGACAGGCTTTTGGCACTTGCTCATGCTCCAGCAACTCTCCCTTAGTGACTTCTGTTTGATGTCCCCAGTCCCACCCTGGCTTACTGAGCTGACTTCTTCAGGCACAGACAGTAATGAAGTTTAGGTAAACAGGTGGAAGTTGGAAAAGTGGCATATTGCTTCTTGTATGCTGTAAACAGTCTGCTATAAATACCACACTTTGTACACAGACAGGCAAGATGGGCCATTAGTGTCACAACTGGTGTGACAAACTCTTGGCCTGGTGGGCTAGCCTTGTTTAAACCTACAAACAGAAGAGACAGGGATGGTCATTCTGCAGGGACAGAAAATACTTGTTTATTTTAGCCACCAAGTTGCCCTATGTCTCCATTGGTAAGGCAGGCTCTCACTGAAGCACTGAAACATGAGCTGGATGAGTGTTGGCTCTCCTCAACGAGAGAACTGTATTTAATGCAGAGCACACCGTGTCAGCTGCCTTCTGAATAGCAGCTTCAGATGTCCATGCCTTGAGGCCAAGGATACACAGCAGTAAACTTGCAAACACCTCACAGATGTAGCTGCAGGAAGGAAGCTCTGCTCAGGACAACACCTGCCAGCAGTGTAACAGGATAAAAAGTGTAAGCAGTAATGGAGAAAGCAGAAAATTTTAAGAAACTTTAAGTAATACCAGTTTACTGAGCTAGAACTGTGCCTACCATTTATAGGATGAGGCTGTAAGTGGAAACGCTGGAGGTGTCTCATTGTCACAGCTAAATCCTGTTTGCCACTTTCATTTAAAAATATTCTGAATACACACAAAAGTTAACTTCTGAAATGCTTACTGTTTCCTTTCCACAGCATGATTAATATTTTCTTCTGTCCTCATATTCTTCCAGTAAAATCGCATTGCGTCACAACATTCAACCATAAGTAGATTTCCAATCTCTCTCAGCAGCAGCATCAGTTTTTAATCCACACAGAGCATTTTGGAAGCCTCTGAAATAAGCTCTTTATGCCTCTTGATTGTAAAGGTTTTATAGCTGGCTCTTGCATCAGGCAATTCAGATGCATATTATAATAATGTCTGAAAAGCCACAGTAAACTCTGAAGAAATTCTTTGTGAGGAAACAGCCAAGGAATGTATTTAGCTCAACCTGAGAGGAAAAGATCCTTTGCAGAGCAGAACTTGGCTGAAATAGAAGACTTGCTGAGACAGAGTTGGCTGCTGCAGTCCCACAGAAGCTTGGCCTCTCATTCCTCTCAAGGCTGCAATTGAGCACCTTGCCTTGGGTCTCCTCTCCTGGTATCTGTGGGTTTGCATGAGGGAATGTGTTTAGCAGTATCAGTTTTAAGTATCAGGCTGTGGTTTCCCAGGAAATTCTGTTCTGTTAGAGTATATTAACCTGAAGAGTGAAGAAGTATCTTTAGCAGAAGCTTCTTTCATTCAAAATGCAGCAGAGAAAAGGCAGTCACATGCCAAAGGATGCCTTGTCTTTTTCTTTCTGTGACTTTGCTCCTCAGATTTCTGTTCTTCAGCCAGTTCTTCTGTCCAAGTCTGAGTATGAAGTGGGGTCCTTGTGTCACCCTGTATCCCTGCCTCATCAGAGCTACATAAAGCTCTCTTGCTGCACTGAAGCTGCAGATTCCTCAGTATTTGAAAATGCACTCCTGGAAGAAAACCTGTACTTCCTGAGCTTTAATCAGTTCTGCCAGTCTGGTTATTTGCAAGCAGGCCAATGCCTACACCCTGGGAACTGTTTTTCTTGATACTTGAAAGTTATTGCCTACTGCAGCTGGAGGCTGCACCTGTTTGTAAACACAGACCTCCTTACTGCAGCATTTTGTTTCTTTAACACTGTCTGGAATTGTAGTTGAAAGTTAACATACATACATTCTAAAGCAGGTGCTTTTGGCTGATTGGATTTGGAGTGGGCTGATGGGCTTTCACACCCACGACATGCAGATTGATAGCTTTTGCCAACAGTGAAGAGGACCCGACACAGGAGATGATCCTCCAGCTGGGAAGAACCACATTCTGTGTGTGCTGGAGTGAGGACCCACCCAGGTCGCTTTTCCCAGGTGTGAAGTACAAAAGACAGGTCTATGTCATCACTCCTCAATACTCTGTTAAGCTTTATTTAGTTGCTGTTCTGCCTACATGTATATAAACCCTTTCCCACTTAATCTGTATTCACAGTATTATTGGGAAAATAGCATTTTAGACTTGATGAGTATACGAGCCTTGGACCCCTGGAGAATGGAGTGTAGGAGACCTGGGTCACACTGAAACAAGCTTGGGTCTCACCCAACTGCAAAAGAAAACTTGTTAATAGTAGCCATGCTGTATAATTTGACATCATCCCATGTGATAGTGAGTTTTTATCACTAGAGCTCCAGGGCAGAAGGGGAGAACAGCAGAAGGACTGGGACATATTGCAGGACTGTGTGGATGCCTGGGGCCATGGAACAGAAGTGAGCACTACTGCAGTATGACTGAAGAGCTCTGGATCTGCAGGAACCCCCCTGTCCTGCATGTCTGTAGTTGAAGTAAAGCTTCCTTCAGCCCTGCAAGCATTACTTGGGGAATAATCTATGATCTTTTAGGGGCCCTCTCCTTCCACCTCTGTGCACCCGAGATCCTGGATTTTGATTTAGAAAGCTGTATCGGAAAAGCAAACTCTTCTGAAGTTGTTGGATGTATGCTGTAAACCACTGGGATTTTACTCATTGGTTTCCTGAAATGCTATTCTCTAGCTTTCCCCTCCAGTTTTATCTTTTGTGCTCTCAATTTCTGGATCAATGCATCTCAGGACATAATGCTGAGGTATTCCTTTGATGTTCTCTAGCTGGTCTCCTGCATCAATCTGATGTTGCCTTTAAGTGACTGGCTTTTGTGTTGAGATTTAACATTGCAGGGCATTCTCTTGGTGTTTGAGATAGGACTGAAAAGTGTATTTGTTAGTGCACACAGTCCTTTGTACACCTTTATGAGGCTGCTTAGGTAACTTGGCTTCAGGGGCAAGCACTGCCCTGGGTATCCTCCACTTGGATTTGTTGAACCAAGGGTCTATTCAGCAAGCCAGACACCCAATCCTCTAAAGAAGAGACATCCCTCTAAAGGGCCAAGTACTGTGTGTGACTTGGCCCTCAAAAGGAAAGGATTAAAATCAAGCTCAGGTGGTAGGGCTGACAGTCTCTAATGGGACCTATGTTGACAGAAGTCCCTTAACATGCTTCTTGCTCCCTAGCAATATCTAAATATCATTCTTTACTGTTTATTTCCTTTCTCCTAGAAGAAAAGCTCTGCCAGTGAGCTCACAGGGAAAAGGAAGTAATCCTTCTGAATTACATGCAGATAGTGCTTTGAGAAGAGGTACAGCCAAGTTTGTTACTGTTTCATCATCTGCACCCTTAGTAAAGGTGTGTTAGTCACAGTAGTGCGTGGTCATACCTGAGCACCAGATGAGGTCAGAGCCAAGCTCTCTCTAGCCTAGTATCCTGGTGCAGACATTGCTTGTGCGTGATGCCTGGTGAAGAGTAGAGCTCTATGACATTGAATACTTTGAGTTTGCAGCTGTTTATTGAAATCAGATCTAGTTAACAACTGGTGGATTTCTTTTCTATATGTTTATACAGGTCATAAGGAAAGAAGGCTTAGCATCTGTTTAGTAGGGGATGGATCTGGTGGAGTGGAATATCCAGTCAATATTGGGGTGATAAATGGTATATTGCTTAGTGTGTTGGCTGCTCAGAGAAAGTATCAAGTGCTCAGAATATCTGACATACTCATAGAAGAGGTCTTGTCTCCAGCACCTGGGGAGCTGTTTAGTTAAACTGCTCAGTATGTTGATGCAGGAAAGATTTTGGTGACACACCGTGGAAAGTAATGAAGTAGGTCTGAAGAAGGGAAGAGAGAGTTAGTGACAGAAACTTCAATGTTAAAGTACAGTATTAGTTGATAGTGGAAGTTAGTGGTTACACGGATGGGCCTCTTCTATCTGGAAACTCATGTTTCTGGCATAAGTTCCTGGGAGTTCCTGCTCTGAGAACTCCCAGGATGGTATAACCTGCCAGTATCACATCATCTTTTTCTCCATTCTAGACCTAAAAGATGTATATCAGAATAATGAAGCCTTTTATTTTCTTTCTTTCCTGGAAAGTTAGGGCATGGTTCACTGTTTTGGTAAGACTTCTGCCTCTGTGTGATGGATAAATGAAGTGAATGACACAAGAACTAACTCAGAGTGTCTCCCAGAATCTAAACTATCTCACTGGTTATTCTGATCTCTGAACCAAACCAACAGAAAATCAGGGAAAACCTGAATAAAACCTGAAAATTTTCAAATTCTACTTCATCAGGGACCTTCATTAAAAGCGATTAACTGATACACACAAACTAAATGCAGAGGTTCCTCTCTGGGTTTGAATTTTGAGTTCTGGTGTTCCACTGCTGTTATGAAGTGATTACAGCCTGGTTAGCCTTCTTCACTGCCTCTTTTATCATCTGAGCTGTTCTTGGTCTCTGTTGAAGTCGTAAATGAGACAGAATGCTCCAAGTCCCTCTGTGTGGTTTAGGGCACAATTTTCCAGGCAGTATGCAATGCAAGCATGAATCACAGCTCCCTTTAAGATATGGCTGTATCCAGTTCTCTGGCTCTTTTCATCTGACTGAACAGGCTGCAAGTTTTTGTTTTTAATCTAAGCAATAACCAATTTACTCCAGAGATGAGTATTTGCTGACTGTTGCTGTTGTTCTTATGCTCAGAATTGCAAAGCCCTCGGAAAACAAGGCCAGCTCGTGCATGTGTGTACAAACCTGGTTTCAGATCTGGCTTGGATTCTCTTTTCCAGCTCAGCAAGTGACTGACATGTTCACTTTAGCATAGCTTCCTCCCGAGACAAGCCGGGGGCTGTGCCAAAGTGCTGTGAGGCGTTCACTGTGAGTTCAGTCACACACTGGAGGCAGATTCTACAGCACCCTGGAGACAGGGGTGACATGAGGACAGTACAGCCGTGATTCAGAGCTGCCTTGTACTTTGGTCTTGCTAGTAGGTCATATCAGTATTGTATCAATAGAACCAAGATGCAAATCAGACCCCGCTTCAATAACACCCTTGTGTGATTGAAATTATTTGAAAGAAAGTACTAAATCAGCATAGCTTCTGTTCAGTTCAAATTCAGGTATGGCTGAGGTTGTTGCATTCCAGTCCATAATAGCTCATTTAAAATGATTAATACTGAAAAATACACCATTTAAATACAGAAATTTCTAGGTCATGGTAATAATCTTGCAACACCTGACATCAGCCAGAGAAACACTTTTGCTCCTCTCTTCTGTATATCTGGAGGAGCCACCTCATCACTTGTGCTTTCAGAGCTGTCCTGTAACCTGTCTCTCTGCCCCTGGAGTTGGGCAGGATATGTTGCAGGGGCTGAAACTCTGTGCTGTGAACAAGAGTGCTTAGGGGACAGGGCAGGCTTGTGGGCTGAGGGTGGTCTGCATGTATGAGGGTGCTCTGCATGTATGAGGTGGTCAATTCTTACAACATTAACAAATAGTCAATCAAGGAGAGGGGTTTTTTTCTTGCTTGTCTGCTTCTTTGTTATTTGGATGCAACATAACCTTTAATATGGAAGAAGAAAAAGCTATAGGTGTAAGTGCCTTTCAGTGTAACTTCCTTATTTGAAATACAAAGCCTGACGCAGAGGAGGCTCTGCAGATAGCCCTGATTTTGATAACTGGCAAGAGTATTTCTAATTTAAAAAGTCTCCCTTCTCTTCCTATTAGTTACTTCTCTAAGCAAAGCAGCTGGCGTGACTTGGGCATGTTTTGGTTTTATTGTTGCTGTGAGACAATAACTCAGCCTGAGGAAAGAAGACAACCTACTTATCGTATCATCTGGGAGTTGTTTCAGTAGGACTGGAGAAACAAGTGCTTCTCTGAAGCTCACTGAGACTACCTGAGACTTTCTGAAGAGTTAACCTGTGAGTGCCCCTTCAGTCAGTTTGCAGACAACACCAAGTTGGACAGGAATGTTGATCTGCTTGGGGGTAGGAAAGCTCTGCAAAGAGATCTGGACAGGCTGGATCAATGGCCTGTGGCAAATCATATGAGGTGCCGTAAGGTGAAATGCCAGGTCTTGTACTTGAGTCACAACAAACCCAGGCAGTGCTTTAAACTGGGGAATGAGTGACTGGAAAGCTGCCCAGAAGGAAAGGACCTGGGAGTGCAGCAGCTGAACATGATCCAGTGTGTGCCCAGGTGGCCAAGAAGGCCAATGGCATCCTGGCCTGTGTCAGCAATGGTGTGGCCAGCAGGACCAGGGCAGGGATTGTCCCCCTGTACTGGGCACTGGTGAGGCCCTTCAAATCTTGTATCCAGTTTTGGGCCCCTCACTACAAGAAAGACATTGAGGTGTTGGTCCAGAGAAGGGCAACAGAGATGGTGAAGGGAGCACAAGTCTGACAAGGGAGCTGGGGGTGTTTAGCCTGGAGAAAATGAGGCTCAGGGAAGACCTGGTCACTCTTTACAACTATAGGACAGGAGGCTGTAGTGAGGTGAGGTGAGGGTTGGTCTCTTCTCCCAGGCAACAAGTGACAGGATGGAAATGACCTCAAATTGTGTAAAGGGAGGTTCAGAATAGATATTAGGAAAAATATCCTCACAGAAAGGGTTGTCAAGCATTTGAACAGACTGTACAAGGAAGTGGTGGAGTTACCATCCTTGGAAGTATTTAAAAAATAAGGAGATATGGCACTGAGGACATGGTTTAGTGGTGAACATGGTGGTGGTGCTAGGTTGATGGCTGGATTTGATGATCTTAGAAGTATTTTCCAACCTTAAAAGTTCTATGAGGTGCGGGAGATTCAGGAACTGAATAGAGGGTTTTGTGTCCAGGGCAGACAGGCTTCTGTCCCATGGTGTCATGTGTGGCCTCCACCTCTGTCTTCTCCCGAATCAGAGTAGGGATATTCCTGCTGCAGATAACTAGGCAACAGAGAACTGTGGGGAGAGGCAGCAGAAGGCAAGGGCACCTAAATACAAGGCATGGTGTTCAACCCAGGGTTCATTGCTAATGTGCTGTCCCAGCTGGCAGAGGCTGAGAGCTAGCTACCTGACCCTGAAAACAAGAGTTTGCATAATTCAAGTGAAGAAGTAAATGGAGGTTACACAAGGTCTGCAGAGAGTGGTGGGCAGAGGTGCAGCTGGGGTCAGGCAGTTTGCTGCCCTCCTGCAACAATACATCATTTGTGATAAAAAAACCTCACAAAGAACAAGAAGCATTACAGCCTTTTCTGGAGGGAAATGGAACTGCTGTACTGCCAGGGGCAAGCATTTTTGGGGACATGGTTTAAGACCTCAAGATTAGCTATACATTATGTCAGGCTTGGGATTGTGGCTTTCATATCAAAGCTACTGTGTTTTTTTCACAGCAGTAGTTTTGCAGAAAACATTTTCAGGTGATTTACAAAGCTACTGCAGTCATCACAAATACATTAGCAAGTAGTGCAAGCACAGTAGGTGGAGTGTGCCAGACCTCTTGTTGCCTGACAGCAGAGGGGCTCTTACTCACACCATGGCAGTTCAGTGACACCAGACACAGGGAAGGTGCAGCTTATTCTGCTTCCACAAGAACCTGCTACCAGACCCAGAAGAGAATTTTAGTTTAAAGAATCTTTCATGTCCTTGTGCAGGAACAAGTGAACAACACTCATTTTCCTCGCAGTGGTAGATCAAAACCAGAATTTAGTTGCTCTGAGTTACTAGAAGATGCATCTTCATTGCACAGCAACTGTAAGTGAACTGTAAATATAGCAGGCATGGGCAGTTTCCTCAGTGCCTGCAAACATCATTTCTGTAGCAGTGCAGCTCTGCAGCTGACCTAATAAACACTGATGCCGAGCAGGGCTAATTATCTCCAATGCAGCATTGCCCTGGCATGGCTGTGCAGCTTCCCTCTCTGGAATTAGCTTATCTGGGACTTGTTTGGATGTCTGCACTGTCCTTCACGGTGTGGTGGAAACAGGCCCTGCTCAGTGCTTGGCGGAGGAGCATCACACGCATGCACTGGACTGTAGTGTTCCTCTGCTCTAAATGTAACAGGGGAATGCTGGCCTCCAGAGCAATGGAGTCACTGAACAGCTCCTCTTGAAAATTTGTCTGACCTACTGGGGCAACAAACCTCCATCTCTATGATCATTCTGCCTAAAACCGAACTAATAATAAATAGAGGTGCTGGGAGATGATGCTACAAGGTATGTGGAAAATAATTGGGGATTCTCTTATGGAAGATTTTGAAGATCAAATATGGCAAGTGAATAGGTAAAACTGACTCAGTGTCAGGTATTAGGTGAGAAGATAGATAAATAATCACACATCCTGTAGCAGCTGGGTTTATGTAGGTTCAGGTCCAGTTGTATCTTAATACAGCTTAGTATGTTATGTGGAAAGGGTTAGATGTGCGTTTTTTGGAGAGCTAATCCAATTCAGCTGAATAAACACAGTGCCCACTTCTGTTGGTCTGTAAGAGTCCCAACTTGTTTGTCTCAAGATAATTTCAAAATCACTCTTCTCCTTAAGAGGAACTGGGGAGATGGGCGATATACCCTAGACCAAGATCCTGTGTTTCTTTTCCACTAATGCTTCCCAATGTGGCATTTCTCTTACTGTAGTACTGGATAAACGAATACACCTCCACCTTGGGAATTGGGGTCTTCCACTCCGGCATCGAAATCTACGGCAGAGGTATGAAGTATTTCCCTTTTATTACCTGCAGAACATGGGGACAACTGTATGGCTAGTCTGATATGGAAAAGCACCCCAAACTTACACCTTTTGGCAAGATGTTTTGAGGAATAAAAGCTGAAAAACTCAGCCTATTCTCTTTTCGGAGTCCACTGTGGAGTCTAGGAGGAACCCATGCAGTTCTGTTATGAACCATGTAGTCTTTCTTATTCAGCCTGTAACTGCAGCCTGTATAGCTTGTGCAGGTGTGTAGCAGGATGGCAGACAGGAGGAGTGATGCTGGAAAGCCATTGTGTAGTGATGGAGGGGGATGGAGAATGGGAGAAATGGGGGAGGGGGACCTCAGGGGTTGTCCTAAGGGCCTGCAGATGTGTTTCTGCTAATTCCCTGTAGGAAAAAAATATCTTTTTTCCAGTAATTCTTTATGAATGTGTATGGTATAGAAATCTTGGAATCTGGGTTTCCAGATGTTGGAAACTGTTGATCTGAAACAGTAAAGTTACAAAGAAAGACAAATGTCATGGAACACTTGAAATTGTCTGGATGGGGTACAAGCTGATTAGAGCCACCCATTTCAAAAGTCAAGGGATCCAGAAAACATCTGTAGTGTGGGGAAGGATGAACTAGCATAACTAGACTTTGTTTCCTTTTTCAGCATTAAATGGTGTGAGTTACTGACTCATGGTATTTTTACTCTACTCATGGCAGTGCCATGCAGTAGCCAGAACCCCTGTGGTGTTATTTCCACCTTGCACACAGAGGCTTGTCACAGGCCCTTTGATACCATGAGGATCACTGAATGTGTTTCACAGGCCATGCAAGATGGCCTGTATGACATGGAGGGACTCCCTGGCCTGACCTGTACTGAGGCAGCAGAGTACAGTCAGCCTGGCTTTCTGCAAAGGCTTCCCACTCACTGCCTGTAAATCCTTCTGGAAGATTTGATTACTCCCTACTCTAGGAACGGCTTCTTCCAACTGAGAAGCACCACTGGCAGCCTCTCACAGTTTATCCAGATGCCTTCAGTGCAGAACTTTCCACTGAAAGAAAGCCACCTGGATGGGGACAGAGACAGACTTGGAGAGTTTTCCTGATGCTGTGGGAAAGCAATAGTGCTAGCATGGAGGAAGGCTGTGAGGGCATCCTCAATCCAAAAGGTAACCAGGCAGCGCAAACAACTTTCAGAGTCTGGCTGAAACAGATTTTGGCAATAGCCCAGCCCCTGGTGCTGATGTTGAGCCACGTAGACAGCTGCCATAGACTTTTTCCTGACATGGCGTTCATTCAATTACTCACAGTCTGTTTCTTTCCTTGTCAGAGTTTGCCTATGGAGGGCATCCCTACCCTTTCAGTGGGATTTTCGAGATCACACCTGGCAGTGCGGTAGAACTTGGCGAGACCTTTAAATTCAAGTAAGGGCCCTTTTCTACATCTTCCCATCTGCCCTGATAGCCATTGGTGAAGTCCTGACCTGTGGATCCTCCTTTCACTCTCCTCATAAGTGCCCTCACTGCCGTCCTTTACATGATCCTGATTCAAAGGCAGCCCTGCAGGGATTTTGGAGGTAGACAAAAGAGTGTGCAGCAAACAGGAAACAGTGATGAACTGCATTTGTCAGGGATTAAGAGCATGCTTACAAATAAGTGCAGTTCTCTTTTCCCATTTTATTAATCTCCTGTGCTCCCAGTTTTGCCCGTTACACAGAGAAAATGCATGGGGGAAAAAAAAAAGACTTCTCCTTTTATAAATACCCCCTATGCGTGGGTGCTGCACAGAGTACCTGAAGTCATCATGTGTGTTTATTGCTGCTCTATTACAAGGCAAAGACTGACTCTTAGAGGAGTCTGAGAGGATGCTGCATTCTTGTGTTGTTTAAGATGCTCAGACTGTGGGACTGTGGGTCAAGGCAATGTCTGTGGCAGGGGGGGCTTGACCTTGCCAGACTGCCAGTTTATGTTGAGGGCCATTTTACAGCAAGTGCTACTGATGAATATTGGGAGAAGCAGTAGGTGTCTGCATAAAGTTTTCAGTCTGTTCCTTCCTTGCCCAGGGGACCCTCTTGATTGTAGAAAAAGCATCTCCTCTCTTGTAATAGAAATTCCTCTTCTGGGATGATGGGCAGAGTAGGAGCAGATGCTCAGAGCTAAGACTTCCCTGGTGGTGAGCAAGAAGATCTCAGGGCTGTTGCCTGTGTGATAACCTGCTTTGTGGAAAATCTGTGGATATTACTGTGCCATTCTGTTAGTGAGAGTCTCTGACAGCCTCAGATATGCATGTCCATAACATTTTAAGCCTGTCTTTCTTGCCAATATCTGATCATTTCCTTCTCCCTTGGTATGTATCACACTCTTCACTGTATCTTTCTGTTTTTCCTGTTGGATGTTTTGTTTTTAACTAGAGAATCCATTGCCTTGGGCACTACAGACTTCACAGAAGAGGACGTGGATAAAATTATGGAAGAGCTGGGCAAGGAATACAAAGGAAATGCGTACCACTTGATGCACAAGAACTGTAATCACTTTTCTTCTGCTCTGGCTGAGGTGGGCACAAACAGGGTTTATTTATTAATTTCTTACTGCTTCGGTCCTGTAGTAATGTTCACAGAAAGGGACCTGGGGTCAGCACACCCTGCCAGGTCAGAGCCCATAGGCAAATATTCTCTCTCTGCCCTTAATATTTTTGGAAGCCCTTTGCTGTTGAAAGGGATGGGATCAGGAGGTAGAGATGTTGCAGGTTTATCACATGTTTGGTCTAAACTGTATGGGAAAATAGGAGTGCTTGTAATTTGGTTCACTGAACAGGCACTGAGCAGGAATTGAAAGGACAGACCTGGTTAGCATGCAAATGAGCATCATTTTTATAACAAACATAAATAACAGTGTATGATCTTCACAGGCATGAAAATGATTTATCAGTGTTCTGGAAACAAATTTGAACTATTCAGAGTGGGCGTTCTTTTTCTTTATTTAATCTGCACCATCCCAACCTATTAAAAAAAGAATTGATTTTCTTATAGACATCTTTGGTGCTTATTCACTTCCATGTGCTCAAAATCACTGTTAGTTTTGAGAAATTATTGTAACAGAACTGTTATTTCTATTCAAAGACAACTGAAGCACAGAGAAACACAGATTTTATTCTATCTATCTGCTGATTTGGGGTATCATCCAAAGATGTGATTGTTTTGGGGGGAAGTTGCCTTCCTCCTCAACTCCCAGACGAGCTGATTAAAGTGTGTTTCAATTAAGGTGTGAATATTCAGCATTTGTGTAAATCTGATTTCCAGATCTTAACCCAGTGTCAGAAGAAGATGGGAAAAGCACAAAATGGAAGTGACCTTCCATAAAACCTCTTTCTGTGTTTTCCATACTTGCTTTATAGCAAACTCAAGGAGAGAATATAATTTGTCATGATAGGATAGGACTGCTGTAACAGTGAAACTTTAATTTCTCCCTCTGGAATCCCCATCCTAATTAATTACACATCTCTTGCCTTTCTTCATCATATGGGGCAAGGGTCCTATGGCAATAACCTCATTTGTCACAAGTGTTCATTCATCCCTAAACAAGCCCATCATGGATCCCAAGTGAGATGTGTGGAAAAAGTACTGTATGATTTTGTAAGAAAATACCAAGTGAATCTGAGAACCAGCAATTGATTTACAAGGGACCTGCTTAGGCTCTTAGGAACACAAATTCTCTTTTGGTTTCATCCTTATTAGTTATATAAAGAATCCTTTCTGCAAATGTTAGCAAATTAAAACAGATGGGAAGGAATTGAATTCGTACAAACAGAGTATGAAGTTCTAAGCAGTACAGTGAGCAAATCAATGTTAGCCACACTACTAATTTGGAATCAAATATCAAATTGATAAAACAGAAAATAGGAACTTTAAAAACTATGAAGGAAACTCAGGAGAAAGCTCTGGGATTAATAGGAAAAGATAAACTAAATCCTTTACCTGCACCAGTGAAATAAAGTCACTGCTTACTATGTACTTTGAAAGGTAAAATGTGTCTTTTGTCTCTATGCTATAAACTCAAAGCCATTCTTTCTTGATTCTGCTGCTACACATCAGTGTATCCCTCACTGCCCCTTCCTTGTCCAGCTTTCCTAACACAAGCCAACTAATAGAGCTTATAGAAAAACTAGTAATGTATTTTAAATTTTCTTTTCAATATACTTTCAATGGGCATCTTTATAGGAGTGGAGTTGAGGGTTAAGCTTTCCTGCAAGAGCTTTCCTGGTGGATTCAGAGTGCTCATTCATCGCCCCGTAACCTGTCTAGATTGTAAAGCAAAGCCTGAATGGCTGGTTCTGACACTTCTGCTCCCAGGAGCAGAATTTTCGCAATATTTATGTCAGTTTAAATAAGCCCTTCATGGGCAAGCAGGATTTTTTTGTTGCTGTTGCTCTTCACATATGCCTGTGTTTATCAACCCTCTCTAATGCATTACAAATGCAAACCCAGAGGAGCTGGACAGCAGGCCCAGGAGCAGTATGTCCTGGATGTTCTCTAGCATGGGGATACAGAAAATGGGAGCTGAAATTCTTATTAAAAATAGCTGGTTGTGTGACACTAAGCAAAAGTCCTTGCCTCAGTCAATAAGCATGAGGAATATGTGTGGCTGCCTTACAATAGGTAGCCCCATCCATTCTGGTAAGTAGAGTTGTTTTGGCAATTTGGATCTGGGTGAGTAGCATAGTTTACCTTGAGATACTTCTGATCTTTTGGAGGAAGTCTGCTTGAAATCTATTGAGACAGAACTGAAAGCAGAACTGAAAGTTCCTGTTCTCAACATCTAAATACTTTCTTTACTTCCCAGCCTAAGTGATTTTTTTCTCTTCCTGTAGTTCCCATTAAAACTAAACAAACCAAAAATCACCTCAATGGGAAGCTCCAATCCCTTCCATGTACAGCCACAAGATGCATCCTCACAGTGCACAGAACATGCTGGCTACATGATGACTGGCTCACAAGCCTGTGTATTTATGTGTCACCATATAGCCAGAAAACAGAAATTATATTTGTGCCCAAAAATCAATTCTGAGATGCGTCTCTTTAGTATTTGTATTGCTCTTTTCTTCAGACTTGTCATCTGCGAGGGAGTAAAAATAACAATAACAACAACAAAATATTTAGCACCTATTACAGCATACTCATGTTATGTGACAGTTAAAGACAGTAAACTGGGAAAATTATCCAAAGAATTAAAAGAAAAGATGTAGAAATTTTGCTCAACAGAATGAAGCACTAGAACTGGGGTTTCATTCCAGTCTCAAAAAAAAAAAAAAAAAAAAAAAAAAAAAAAAAAAAAAAGCCAAGGATTTTGCGTGCTAATTCCTGATCCCTCTGTTGCCGTAGTCCATCTGAAAGGTGATGCTATAGGTATCACAATGCCCTTTTACCCCAGAGAGGGCTTGGGATGGAGGATACTTTGTAGCATGAAAGAGGGAATGCCTAGCTCTGCTCCCAACAGCCCTTTAGCCTTTTCTGCTTAAAGGCATAAACTATTGTGCACATTAAGGAGGTGGTTGTTATGAGCCTCCCAGGTAATTCCAGGCAGATCACATCCCTGTGCTGTGCCAAAGTATCTCCCTCCTTGCATAGTGAGTTATTTGCTTCCTTCAAAAAGGGCTCTGAAATATTTTGATGACAGCTCTCTCATCTGCCAGTGTTAGTTATCTGGTTTTTGGCTTGTATTGTTCTGTTTCAGCATGCAAAACCAAAGACAGAACTTTTTAGCTGAGTGGTGATGTCTGAGTTAATATGTGTCTACACAGACCCATCTGGCCTTGAGATTTGGTTGTAGGCCCTGTGCTAGGGAGCTCTATTCAGGCACCCTAATTTCCTCAGCTGGATGTGGGGTGGCTAATTAGTATCCATACAGATGTTGTCCCTGTGGCAGGCCATGGGCTGGGAGGATAATGCCATCTGGTCATATAGACTGAGGGTAAATGTAGCCATGGGTGCTGCTGGCTGGGGTCACAATTCTGCAGAGGAAATGGAAAGGAGGTGTAAGATTGGCTCTCCTTCCTGGATCAGCTTCCTCAGGATCATGCTGTGAGACAACAGTCACATATCCAGTTGCCAGAAGTTGTAGAACAAGTTCCTCATCCTCAGAAGGATTGCTGAAATCAGACTTAATTTTCAGATTTTTTTGTTTTCTCTTCCTTTATCTGTGTTTTCTCAACAAATAGGACATACATTCAGAAATCTTCCATCTACATCTGTTTAGGAAGTGCTTTTTTCTGTCAAGTTCCCATTTAATATGATGATGCCTTGGGTCCTCCCATGCTAACTGGTAACAGTCTTTAAGAGTTACATGCAGGCTGACTGCTGATGGTTAGGGGTATGTCTGGACCTGTGACTGTGACTCTGCCATTTGGCCATGCACCTTGAAAAATCCCTGGACTATAGAAGCCCAACAGGGGCAGCTAAGCTGTACTTAACCACTGGGGATGCCTTTGATCTACTATCTATCTCTGAAAAAACTCACTTTGCAATAAAATTGCAGCCTCATTATCTGCTGCTGTGGCATTGAGCCTCTCCCTGAATCCATGCATCTCTTCTGAGTCTTCTGAACTTTCTGCCCACAGTGCTTCCTGCCCACAGTAAGCTGCAAGGGGCTCTCTTTGTTATCCTCTCATTGCCACTTAGGTCTGAAGTTTCTTTATTCTCTACTGCACAGTGTCAAGCATATTTAACTTGGTCAAGACTTAGTTCTCTCCCTGCTTTGCCAGTTCCCTATAGACTTTTAATGGGCAGGTATTGGAACAAAGAGGAATGTCTTGGTCTACTCACAAAGCAGCTTCTCTGGAAAGAAAACAAAGAATGCTGTGGTTTCAGCTGCAGCAGTTCAGACTTCATCTCTAATGCCATTTTATGGCAGCTTTCTCAGTAAATGAACATGCTGTATGATCAGGAGTCTCTTCCTGTGGATTCTTCTTCACCAGGAACTTCGGGTTATTCAAGAAGTGAAAGAATGCCAGAAAGCATAAGTGTCTGCACAGCATTTTAATTAGTTTCTAAGGAAGTTCTGACATAAAGCAGGGCAGAATTTCCTGATGGATAATCATAAGAAAGAAATCTGATGCATTCCTTGTGCATTTGCCCAGCTCCAGTTTAAAGTCACTCTATACACAGCACTTTATACTTCTTTGCAGCCTCCGTTTACCCTCACCATCTATGTCAGTGTGGAAATGTGAGAGGACCTTGATACAAGCAGTCAAAATCTAGTCAAGGTTGCCTCAGCCACTTGATTCCTGCAAGGTGATGTCATGATACCTGTATTGATAAACCTCTTAAACAAATTGTTAGTGAGTTAAAATGAAGATGTCCATCAACTGGGATTAGCAATTTTCTTGCAAGAAGCTTACTCCTTTCATGTTGCGTATCCTGACAGTCCCCAAAATCAAGTAGTACCATACTCTCTGAAGAAACTGTCCAAGAGGATGGGCAACCTCTTTCGAGGACTTACACTTACAATTTATGCAAAGAAAAATCAGTGAAGTCGTCATCATCATCAGATCCCAAACTTCTTGTCTTCTTCTGAGTTTATGTACCATTCTGTGTTTTAGTATTCCAGTGGGGTGTCACAGTTAGGGACACGAAAAGAACCACACTCACCTGTCAGGTAGAAGCAGGGAAAAGAAGGACCGTTTATTATGATTTAGGGTTTATATAGTATTTGGGATTTGGTCAAGGACTGGTCATTGAGAGGAAGTAAGGGTAGCAGCATGCAGACACAGGGAATTGTGAAATTCCTGTCAGAAGGCTCTTTTCAGTGCAAGAGCATGGCTCATGATCTCTCTGCAAGCCTACAATAGAATTTGGGCTTGTGGAAGGCAGATCCTGGCTGAGGCAAAAGCATACTTGGCACAGCTTGTACTTCCAAACATATGTAAAGGTGGAAGGTTGGCTGACATGGTTCAAGTTTGGGCATGTAAGGATAATAGCCCTTTGGATGGGTGGGCATATGCTGAGTGTACAGTGCCTGAGGACAGCTTCTGCACAGGAGATAGCAGCATCCCTAGAGGATCAAAGGGAGGATGAAGGTTTACTGCTTTGAGATTCTTCTCCAGTCTGGTGATATTCCTCAGTGTTGAGTGTAAGGATCACACATGTCCCTGGATCGTAAGGACTCTGAAAAAGCTTTTGCTTCTTAGCCCATTCGCAAACAGAAGACAATTCATTTGACTTCTCACCAGCAATTTTCTATGCTTCTGAAGTTTTCTAAATAAGCTGTGGAGCTGTGTTCTTACCAGAGTGATGACAGGTGCTAAAACACATCTCAGAAAAGGACAAACCGCCATGGGAAGGAAGAAAAACACCTCTGAATCAGCACCATAACTGGAAGATAAGGGAAATGACTCAAGGAAACCACTCCTTCTCCTTTCAATAATTTGATTACTGCCAAGCAACTCTCCCTATTTAAGGAAACCCTCTAGCACCTTGTTATAGGACATACAGCACGTCACTATCAAAGAAGTGTGGCTTCTGAGCATCAGGGAAGGCGGCCCCTTTTAATCTCCAAAAGCCTTACCTAGTGGTTGAAAAGCAGTGAAGTCAGTGGGTCTTGTGGAGCACTTTGATAACATATGAAGTTGATACTCATTGTAATCAGGAAATTAATTGAGAGGCAGTGCTTTGATTTGCCTTAGAAATTGTTGATGCTGGAGCTTTACCTGAGGATGTCAGTGGCAAAAGATTTTATTCTTGTATCACATGTTTCCTTCATCTTCTTGAAAGAGGAACGATCTCTTTTTGATTTGTATGAGTAATTTATCTTAAGTACTGAAAAAGATCAAAACCCCCTGTATACCCTGAGAAACACCTCAATGATCTGGTATCAGTTCTCTCAGTTTATGAAAACATAATCTTACTATATCACTGAAGGGTGATGAAGCACAGTCAAAAATCCCTATTTGCTTCCCAAATTATCTCGTCTTTCTCTTATATCCAGAGAAACATATTAAAAAAATCAGACCCAACTGTGAAGTTAGTGCCCACATTTAATCATTCTTCAGAAGGCCTTCTAAGGTGATTTGGGTTTCAGGAATTAAATTTTGGGAAAACAGATTGGTATCCCATTATCCAGCTTCCTTTTGTACCTAGTGATTCTTTTCACCACTTTATTGCTATGAATAGTAAATGTTTCCTTATTGCTGAGCATTTCTTGATCCAAATGATTGGATCTAAAGGACAGAGCTCAAAGATGCCATCGGCACAAAGGGTTAACATTTGAACTAATTATTAGAGTTGAACTAGGATTTTTGGAGTAAACTAGGTGTTTAAAAGCAGAGCCTTTTAGAAGGATCTGATAGGTTTAATAAAACTATTGCTAGGATGTTTTATGGGTTCAAACAGGACTTCTAGCTGATGAGATATTACTCATTCACAAGTAACTGAAAGAAAAAAGATTGCTGAGGCACAGGAGAGCAAGTTGGAGAGCAAGGATTTATTTACCTTTTTGTCCTACATTTCAGGAAAAGTTCTCTTGAATATCAGCCACAAGATGTTCTGAAGCAGGGAATCCCTCAGCCTCTCCTGTGGGAACTGTCCTACCTAATTATTTACATAAACAGGGAGATAACACATTTCAGCAGGAGAAGAGAGAGGCCTAAATCAGAATTTTTGTCCTTGTTGTTTTAGAAGCTCATTTTGAAGTTGTAGAATTTTCAGAAGTTTCTAGAAAGAGAAAATTATTCTGGAGAGCTGGTGATCTTGTCCTTGGGCTGAAGTGGCCTTGGAAAATACATTTGGAGGTTAACAAAGTGAGCTGGGCCTATTCTTTGTTGACAAAGAAGGGAAAGAGAATCTTCTAAGCATTTGAGGTGGCTGAGATCAGCCTTGGAAATTTTTTTAGCATCCTAGATGAGGATCCCTGGATCCTAGAAGGCAGGGATTATGAATCCTGTTCCAATCAAATAGTTTGCAACTAGAGTCCTAGAGCTGCAGTACTACAATGCTTAGCCTGGGAAGTAAATAGCTTTCAGTCTCCTGAAGTCACCAGGACTCTCTCAAATCAGCCTAAAAGGATGGTCTCCAACAGGAAATACCTTGAAGATTAACAGATGGAGTCTGCACAGTGGATCCTGATGGTTACTGAGGACTGCAGCAGGCATCTATCATACCCATAATTGATGTCCACACCACAGGGATATTACTAAACCTGCATGCCAGATGGAAATTCTTGGTAAAGCCACACACCTGAATCTCCTTGATAGGCAGGGGATGATCTTGGTGCAATCAAGTTTGCTGGCAGGCAGATTCCTGGGTCCAGGATGGTTGCTAGGGCTTCTTTACCCCTTCTTTTGTATTATTGGTAGAGATCTGTCCTATTGATAATAGCAGAGGGAGACATTGTCATTACATATCTGTGTGATAGCAGGAAATACACACCTCTTGTGACTGCAGGGCAGCAGAAAGTATCTCTGTGATTGGCTGTACAGCTTGGTCTGGTGTATACTTCCCTGATGGTGTGGCTGTCCCAGTTGTCCTTTGTCAATGTGGCTGGAGTTTTGGCAGAACAGAAGGATTGTATTTTACTCGTGGAGAGTGTGGAGCTGTACTGAAGTGACAGGACATGGTAGTCAGTACATATTATTTCCTCTCTGAATATTCAGCCATCCTTTTTTAGCCTCAGCAAAACTGACAGCACATAAGAAATCTACATCAGAATCCTGCTTTCTTCAGAGAAGCTTGGTTTTCAGCAATTTCTCTGAAATAAGCTAGGTTTGCTGAACGATCAAATGAGGGCAGTTTTTTAATCATCAGTGAGTAATTCAAGACTAAAGCTGTTCAGGTCCATCCCCAGGCACATGCCACTTCTTACCATCAAGTTATTAAATCTAGGAAGCTCTCCTTAGCCTGAAAGCTATCACAGAGAAAGAATTAAACACCAGAGAAAGGAGGTTCAGGTGGCATTTGAGTCACAGTCAAAAGCAGCAAAAGCTTTTATAAACAATCTTTAGCAAATCCCAAGGAGACAAATAATGCTGATGCCTTCCTTAGTCAACAATTGCTTTTCAGTTGCCTCTGTTGCAGAGGAGGTAGGTGCTTTGTTGAGTGAAAACCTATGTGCAATTCTGTTAATGGCAGGGGAGACAATGCTCCAACAGATATAAAGACAGAAGAAAATGAAGAAATAAACAAATAAGCAGCCACAGGACATGAAAGAACATTAGGAAATCTTTATTTCCTGGTGCCTGAGCCAGTCCTCAGTGAAGCTGATGGAAAGACTTGCTTCATTGCAGCAGCCTTTGAATGTTGTTAGCTCCATGGAGAACAGGCTGTGTTTGTTTTCTGGTTTTTAGCTGCCACGTATGTTTAAAAGAAGCTTATTTATAAAGATTCCCTGCACCCATAAATTTATTCTCATGGTTTCAGATGGATGTAATTTTTTCATCTTGCTTCTGCCTTGTATACATGCACAGTTTCGACTCCATGCAGTTAATAAATTGCTGTATTGCATTCCTGATGTGGTGCCTCTGCAGGGGTAAAATAACATTTCTAGGTGTAGGTTGTGTATAAGTTGAAATTTATGAAGTCTTTGGGAATTCCTTAGAATGAAGGCTTCTATAAAAATTTTATTTTTCTCCCAACTGTTAGCCTCTCTAGCACTGCTATCCTGAATACCCAACAAAAGTTATTACTGGGATAACTTTTTATATGCACTTTTCAGCTCTCAGTCTATCTTCTTTTCCCATTTATCTTTTCGTGCAGGAGAATAATACGCGTTGGCAGGTAATTTGAAACAGAAATCAACCCTCCTAAATGGCAAGATTTTAGCACATAGTTTCAAATTTTTGAAAAAGGCATGGTTTTGTCACAATATATATCTCTGCAGCTATTTTAGGTTTTGCCTATAATGTGATCCATATAGAAAAAAAAAGATTAAAAGTGAAAATATTTTAAAAGGAAATTTAACAAAAGAAAAATATCTTGAGCTCTCTGGGGCTGGTGTAAATGTGGTGGGTTTATCCACCTATTTTATTTTATTTGCTTTTTGCATCTGTGTTACCAAACTGAAACCCCTGCTTCCTTATCTGTTATAAATGAGCATAAGACCTTGGAGCTAAGTTAGTTCACAATGTCTGGGGACATTGACAATGACAATGTCATTCCTAGTCACACCCTCACAGAGCCTTTGAGTCTGTGTGTGTGCAAATGCCTGAGAACAGTGCCTCCTTTCTGTGAATGGGGATGGCAAAAATACTCCTGTCCTTTTCACCACTGCCTGAAGAGAAATGAAAAGTGTGAGGAGTGTAATGGACTGTTTGAATATGTTACAAGGCTTTTGAGACTGGAACCTTTTGCTTAGGCTCCTGCCAACACTGTCATACAGAAGATCTTTCTCCATATCTCTGAGTTCCTATATTCTTCCTCCTCATTGTATCTCCATCTGCAGCGACCTGCTTCTCACTAATGTTAGGAAACAAGGCTTGAGATTGAAACACAAGATTTTTCTGGTTAACTATGCAGGAAGAATAGATACTCTTAATGTCTGTCCCTCTATGCATATGGGTTGGCCTGATCATGCTCAGCATGTCCACAACACTTGAAAGGATGACCTTGTTAAGCAACAGCTGCTCTCAGCCCCTCCTCTTGAAACAGCATCTGCTAGGAGAAGGCAATTCCTCTTCATGCCATCATGATAATAGGAATGAATTGCAGTTGGTCATTCATTTGGTGGGAAATTCTTTATTTTAAGTGCCATTAACAAGCCCAGACTCAATTATACTCAGTTTTCCCCAAATGGTCATTCATTACGAGGCCATTTGTTACCTACCCTATCACCCTGCAGCTGTTGGCTGTACTTACAAGTGCTTGTTACAAAGACCTTCATGCTCAAGAGGGCACTGCCATGCTCCAGTGTTGGTACATGACTAATCAGTGATGCCACTCAGAATTCAACTCTGTATGTGGTTCAACAAGATATCACAATCGCAGCCACTGTGTCTCTCCACTGGTGGCCTGGCCAGTGAAGCTGAAACAGTGCTATGAGTGCTGGGGTGCTACGAGCCAGGTGTCTTATTTGACCCAGAGCTACCTACCCCATCATCTGTGCACACAGACTGCTGCAGAAAAGCAACTCTGCCCTTCTACCACACGTCCACAGAAGTGACTGGCATGCTTCCAACTAGCTTCAAAAGGGGAGCATGACAGTGGGTATTAGTCCCTCCTTTCAATGCTTTCCTTTTTTTCACCACTCCTGGCTAGTCTCAGAGGTTGGAGATACTGCCTCCACTTTACAAAACCCATGGTCCTGGAGAAGACCTGTAGGAGTTGCAGTGCCCTGCCCACTGCAGAATAAAAAAGGATTGCATAGGGGAATGGGGGCATTTGAGGCAGTTGCTTAAAACCATTTAAAATTCCTTTGACTTAGCTGCTACCTTCCTGCCTTTGACTCAGGTTGATACCTCCCAGAACACAGCTTCATTACTGAGCTCATTTATTCTCATCTACAGTTTCTCAGCTCTACCCTTTCCTCTGTAAGTCACAGGCCATTCCTGGCTCTGCTGAATGTGTGCTGCAGGCAGCTTCACAGCCCAGTGGCACTTCATCTAGTCTCTTGATTCCCACAGGCTATTTAAATTCCCCAGAGTAGAAACTGTAAATTTTACACAGTAAGTATACTATAAATCTGTTTCAAGCAATTGATCCTAGCATGCCAACTCCACCAAGGTGAGACTGTACCTTCAGAGGTGCTGTGAAGGTGGTTATGTCCATTTTCTCTCAGAAATGTTATTTCCAGTGTACACCCTATGTGCAGCAGCTGATTGGGGTGCAGAGCTATAGCTATGTTCCTTATTGATGCACTCAAACTCCCTTAGTTCTGCCAGCACTGGGCAGTTATGCTGCCCAGTTTTTGTGAGGTGGCAAAAAAGATGTCCCTGTGCATTGGGTTACTGGTTAATTCTGGAGGTGTCAAAGAACTATATAGATTGAATTGCCATTTTCTCTTTCTACATATGTGTTTTGGCTGCCAATAAAACCCCTCTGCATTCTCTAAGAGACACCCAGGGGAATTCTGTACAGTAGCTCCAATGGATACATGTCCCATGTGGATGCCACCTCATCTTTATCAAGGCTGCTAAGTGGAAGAAGCAGTGGGTGGTTCATCAGATGTTCAGTGCTGAACTCTCCAAGCCTCAGTTTGAAGACAAGAATTGAAATAATTGGCTTGTATTGTTTGAGAAATGTTATATTGCCTCTGTTAATCTTGATTTTCATGGATTGGAGCACTATATGGTGCCACTGAGAGGGCTCACTTACAAAAAATATCCTCAGTGCCTTGAGTTATATTTCTATGCATGGCTTGAATCGCCCCAGTTGCATCATCCAGTACAGCACAGAATCTATTATGTTTGAGAGCTTTCTCTTAGGATCTACAAATGATCAGCTCTTCTCTATATATTGAAAGGGGCTCAGCCTGTTAGACTATCTCAGATAATGTCTAGTATATGCCCATAGAACCAAAGCCCTCTCAAAAAGCAGCACATCTATAATATTGTCTTCTAGAAGGCAGGAGACTCAGCATCTTCCATTGCTGGATGGCATTTTAGCCCACGTTGCCAGGCTGCTAGGCTGTTCCCCTGCCCACTGTTAAGCTTTACAGGGAAATGTTAAAGCCTTGCCCAGCAGGGGCAGGTAGCTCCTAGGACACTTAGGGGAGGGGAGAGGGTGCAGGGCAGTTTGTACATTTTAACCGATGACTGTTTAGTGCAAAATGATACAGCTTAAGATGCTTGGAGGATCTTTTCATATCCCGAATTAGTTGTTTCTTGATGAGTTGAAATCCTGGTGTGGATTTGACAGTTGCCTAGAAAAAGCATCCAAACTGTCTGGTCCCATTTCTCCTGCCCATTTGGCTTCAGCCATGGATGGCTGAATGGCTCTTTCCCCTTGACTCTGCAGGTGCCAGCTGGGTCACTCACAGTTCTTACACACAGTCCCCAGAATAGGCTGCAGCTATGGGAGACTTGGCCTTCTGTCAGCAGGTGCTGCTCAGTGGAAGCTGCAAGTACGTGCAGCCTTCGCCCAAGTGCTTGAAGCAAGACCTGGTCTCAGGCAATCAGAAGTTGTGCTTGCTGCAATTTCTGACCTGTAACGGTTTATTATTTATTTACATCTCCTGTCAGAGTTCGTACATGACCTAGCACAGGTTCATCCCCTTCAACAGAGAAAACCCCAATTCTTTGACAAGAAAGAAGAAAACCCATGTGAAATCTCGAACTCTAAAAACATCTGAAAAAAGGTTCTGCTGATGGAAACAATGGATGGTAACAGCATTCAGTGAATTTATCGTTTCAGTGAGTGGCTTTCAGTGGAGAATGTCTCAGAAGAGCTGCAGTAGGTAGATTTTTCTGTGGCTTCATATGTAGTTAGAAAACACCCACTTCATCTTGCTTGCTCTGTTTTATTTAAACTCAATTGGCTTAATCCCATGGCAGCCAGGTTCATTTGATGTTTCCCCATTAGCTAAGCACTGCTGGATGCTCCAGCACAATATGCTTTATGGCAAGGAGTGAAAAACACAGATTGTAGTCTTGGTAGCATTCAGTGCCATTGCCCTTTTGCTCCTATTGAACACTGTGTTCTGCTGTGGAATAGTAATGAGGCTACACTGACAAGAGGTGATGTGACAAGCAAGACTGAGGTAAGGGAAACCACTTTGACTTCATCATTATTCTTGAGCTCCACAAACTGCCCTTTGTTGCTTGGTGGCCCAATGCCCACACACCTTCATTCTTTTTCTGGTTCTTCCTTGCCTTATTGATTCATTCTGGGTGAAGAAGCTCCTATAAAAAAAAGGCAGACATCTCAGCATTGCTTCCACATTGAGGAGTGCTATTTCAGTTGCTAGGGTATCTGCTTAGAAAATAAACCCAACTCTTAAAAACAGTATTTCCATTTCAGGACATCATACCTTCTGTTGTTTCAGCTAATTTTCCAAAGAACTATACCCTGGTTTGGTTGTTTTATCTATTAATATCTGGGAGGAAGTCTTTATTAAAACGTTAAACTGCTTGAGAACTAAACTCACATGCATGCATACATCACAAGGAGCCTAAACTGTGTCATTTTCTATGGCAATATGTTGCCTAAGTTCCTGAAGAGGAAGAAGGAGGAATGCTACAAAATCTGAGGGAAGCTGTAGTGCAATTTGTGACTTTGGCTCAGGTCAAAGTAGTATAGGGTGGGTCAAAATGTCTGAGTAGTAGAACACATCAGATATGGTCTTAAACTTCAACAGTGTTCTTGTGAAAATTGCCTGGTATGTCTGGTGAGAAAATCAAATGGATCAGCAAATTTTCTATTAATGAGTCTCAAGCATATTTGGAGAGGTTATCCACTTATAGGCTCAGGCAACAGCTCTAGCAATGGAAATCAGGGAATCTGGATGGAGATGAAAAATTGTTAATAAAGTAATTGTCCCCAGATCAAAAATTTCAAAAATACAGATGCATTTAGCTGTGTCTAAGGTTAACTGGAATGCAGCATTGGTAAGAGCTGAAATAGAAGTCCTTGGAGTGTATTAGGTAAAGAACAGTCTATGCTTGGAAGTAATTTTAGCAGCTAAATGGCTCTGCTCATTGTCTGATACCTAATGATAATGTCTCCAATTTCACACATTGATTTTTAAACAATGCATGTCAAAATGAAGTGAGTTCTGTAGTCAAATTAGCAGAGTCACAGGTCTGCTGCCTTCTCCACACCTCATTGGAAATGCCACACTGTTGGAGCAAGCTAATTCCCTTATGCTCAAGGTGACTATTGGAGTGGGGTTTGGAGCATTCTGCCCAGGCCATATGCAGGAAGGGGCTGCTCGTCAGCTGTAACAGCTGTAACACAGCACAGCTCATCCTCTAGAAAAGGTTCCATTCTCCCTGAAAACTTCTTGAAACCTCTGAGCCCTACTTTACCTTGCCAATAAGAGACTTCTTGCTAAATCATCTTCTTAGTGGACTCCAGACAAACACATTTTGAGTTTTTGCAGTACTTAGTATTAAATTAAATGTAGTTTTAGTCAGAAAGAGGGTGGGAGGAAGAGCAGAGGAATTTAGTATTGGTAAAAGGTACAGTATGGACAACCCTGGAACCACTAGTTCATGTAACTTGTGGGACAAGGTCTGTGAGGTGGAGTTTCTGTCTCTCTTGCTCCATGGGAAATAACACAGGGAGGGAAGGAGAATTCAGGTGTTATTCAGGTACAGACTTTAGGCTCTAGTATACCAGTGTAGGGCCCTATACACAGGCAGTAAATTTACTAAAGACAGGCTCTTGAGGCATGCCTGCTGATCAGTTCCCCATGTCTCTTCTGTGTCTGGTAAGGGATATAGTAAAATGTAAAGGGAAACATTCTTTATGTGGTCTAAGCCAGATACAGCTATTAAAATCTGGCACCTGTATGTCTGCATGGTTAAATGCTACAGAAGAACGGGTCTGCAGTATAAATCAAGTTGTTTCATTGTGCTGAATTTGATATGACCTTGGAAAACAGTATCTGTGCTAGCACAGTGTAATCCAAATCAGTGCCAGGAGCATCAGGAACAGAATACTTACAACCTAGGTTGGAGAGTCGGAGTGGGTTTTTGCTGTTATTGTTGCTGCTTTTCCCCCCATATTAGGAAATACCATATGAGGAGAAATTAGAGAGTGGTATGGTAGGATAGGAAAAGGACCCCCAGATACTGCAATTTGACTGCACCACTGTGCCAGCCCAAGGAAGAAAAGGGAGCAACAAGAACAGCTTCTCAGGCATTCCATCCACCTAGTCATACTCAGCTTCTGGGCTTCTCAAGTCTGGCCAGCAACAGCTTAAATATTTTTCCAGACTTTTTGAGCTACTTGCTAAAGGAATGTCATTTTCTTGGTAGAGAAGCCCCAGCAGGCCTGTTCTTTTACCCATGGACTGCCTGGAGAACAGACTAACCAAAACCATTGAGGGTCATGAACTGTTTTTCCTTGTCTATGTTTTGATGCTGACAAGGCCTATGGCTGGCGGGGGTCCCTGTGCAGTGTGTGGATGTTGGCAGTTACAGCTGTTTCTGACTGCAAGAGATGCTCCTTTCTGTTCTGAGCAACAGGGAATTGGCCCTGTTGAGAAGGTGGTGTGGGTGGGGATGACATTGCCTCTATGCTTGTTTTGGTACTATTAACTATGCTGCTTTTTGGTTTACTCCACAGATATTATGTGGGAAAGAGATCCCCCGCTGGGTGAACCGCCTGGCCTACTTCAGCTCGTGCATCCCCTTCCTCCAGAGCTGCCTCCCCAAGGAATGGCTGACCCCAGCAGCCCTGCAGAGCCACATCAGCCTTGGCCTCCACAAGGAGGAACAAGGGGACACAACGGATGAGGAGTCCCCCTCCACCTCTGCAGCCCCCTCAGCCTCAGGCACATCACGAACCTGTAGACATACACGGGTCTAAAGTGCCCAGTTTGCCCCCAAATAACATCCCTGCTCTCTTGTTCTATTTATTTCTCACACCCTTTCACACACATCGGTTTCTCTTTTCAACAGACAACACAGAGGAGGGAAGACCCTTTCTGCTTCAGTCCCTTTTCCAAGGACTGCCACTACAGTTGCTTGGCATAATGACTGTGAACCTCAACACAGAACTGAGGATTGTGGTGACTAAACTGTATTTTCCTCCAGGAGCCTCCATGATCTTTGAGAACTGCTGACTCTCTCAGGCATGAGAGCATGTGTATGGGCAGAGTGCACATACTGTGATGTTCCTTCTCTTGGAACTGTTTTATCTTTTTATCTCTCTACCCATTTAAGCCCAGCAGTCTCTTCTCTATTTTAGCTGGGTTTTCCCTTCCCCAATGACAAATCACCTGCCCACAACCAGTGAAGGAACTAGAGCCAGAACTCAACCTTCTCATCTCTTAGACCAGCAACAAACTCCACTCAGATCCAGCCCTTTTGTAATTATCAGGTTTCTAACTCATGTGAAGGACAAATGAAAGGTGCTCCTGTTCTACAACCACCTGTTTTCAATACTCAAATTTAAGAGCTTGAATGACTGTCCTGCTCTTGAAAATAATAACAAAGAATCTAGCAAATGAATGTGTTACTGTGGCTTTTCTTTGGGGTCAAAAAGAGCATGGGGCTGTGGTGATTAGAGGCAGCTACTAAGTAGATGCAGCGATTACTTGACGATATTGGTGCTTTTTGGCACAGACTCCTCTCACTTTTCCTAATCCTAGGCAGTGTTCCTGGTTTCCTTTTTTCCCCCAGATTTCCTGGGGAATCTCTCTCCTAGCTGACATTTGCTGGCTGTATTTGGGGAAACGGCCTTCCTGAGCACAAGGGAGAGGAGAGTCAATCTGTTTGGAAGGTCAGTATTTCCTTCAGATTTTCCTCCTGCACTCACAGACATAAAACATGTCTTCAGAGCTATCCTTCCCTGGCCTATTTTTGAGCCAACCCAAGAAGGTAAAAAACAAATGGTGAACCCAAAGAATGTCAACCTGCTCCTTTCTCCTCCCTTTTTGGAGGTGGAGGGAGAAACTTAGGGCCACATCTGGAAAGCATAGATGACCCTTCCAATGCATGGGCCACCATGGTGCCTTCCGCTGTGTGCACTATTTCAGTGGAATGAAAAATGGGTACAGCTGGCTCACTGGCCTCTGCAAGCTGGCTCCTGACAAGAATCTGATCCTTGGATGTATTTATGCTAATTCTGACAGCTGACAAGAAAGCACAGAATGAGGAAAGGACAAGTACACTAACTCTTCCATTCCATTACCTCACTAGGAATTCTAGTCAGAAGCTGTAGGAAAGAATCAAAGGGGAAATCCAGACCCCCTCTCTCCCTTGCAACTTCTCTCGGCTACATAAAGGAGGATGAAAAAGGAACAGGCAGTGAGTTGAGAGGGAGTTGCCATTTTAGAAATGGTGTTCTCAACAGCTACTGCCAAGTCAGAACTTCCACCCTGCACCCAGAGAGAGCTACAAGCTGTCAAGATGGTGATGGTTCCTTTTTTTGTTGCAAACACAGGCTAAGTCCAACCAGCTGTTTCTTTAGCTCAGGTATACAGGAGTGTGTGGTTTCAGGGCTGAAGGTCTCAGCTATGAGGTACATCATGTCTGAACAGACAAGGTTTAAAGGTTTGCTATATGTGCATGCCCTCAGTGAAGCAGGAGGCTCTGGAAAGATCTACTAGATGGAAATGTAACTCACAGGATGGCTTCGTTCCACTGCCTCCTGAACTGATGTGTGTTTAGGCAACAAAACCTTTACAACATGCCTCTCATTTTCACTCTCTGTACAAACTGCTGCAAGCTCTGTACTGAACTAAAGTCATGTTCCTTATTAACCTTGTCTACCTACAGCCAGTGCTGCATTGTGAGCAATTCTGCAGCTCTTGGTAACCTGTCCAATACCAATCTCGGTTAGTATGGCTTGTCCAGGGATGTCTAATAAGATTTCCATCATGATCTCCATGCCACTGCCCAGAAACCATATTGCACAATGTACTGTTTCACTCTGTATTGCCCTGCAGTCATGGTCATTGCAGCCTAAACCATTGCAGCATTGCAAGCTTCATGTGTCTGAAGGTCCCAAGGTTTCTGCCAACAGCCAGCAGCACATTATGGGCAATGAATTTTAAAGGTCCTTCTCAGGGGGAAAGTGAGAAGAGGCTTTCCCAGAGCATTTGTCTAGGCCAGGGAAACTGCAGTCAGAAACACCTCATTCCCTTTGTTGTGATAAAAGCCAGCCAGCCATCACCTTGTGTTTCTGCTCTGCACCTGACCTTCAGGTGAAGCGTCATGTATTCATCTAGGATATGGACTCCAGAGGCACATTTCACACAGAATACCCTCTCACAGTACTTCACAAAGTAAAAACTGGCTGTGTTTACTGGCTGGACAAGAAAACCACATTTAGCCTACTTGGGAACATAGATATGTGCTTGAAGTATTGGGAACAACATTTGGGGCAAACTGTGAATGTCATAAACCCCCCAGATGTTTGTTTACCCACTTTTATGTTTATCTGTTTATGACAGTAGGGGTCACATCAAGGAGGCATCAAATCTCTGCTGTAAATCAAACCCAGAACATATTCCAATCTTCCAAACTGTTTCTCCCTACCCCTCTCTGTTCAAGGTGACTTATCAACCAATAATGAAAAGAACAAAGTGACACTGTGGAAATAAAATATTTACTGATAATGGCTTTACCTCTGTAATTTAACAGCATTTTAGATTATTAAACATTAAGACATTTTAAAATCCTAATTTACTGTTCATCTCTGGCACAGCGTGTTTGTCTTGGGGATTTTTATGATCCTTCCAATTATTACAAAATTGTTGTTATTATATAATTATATAATACTTGTATTTAGTTACACATTTACTTTCTCTTGCTGATTTCTCTGTAACACCATATGGAAAATTTTAAAAACCAACAGCAGTTATCAGTGAAAACAAAAGAACACTGTGTGAATCTTAACAAGAGCACCCCACCACATGGAACAAACTCTTAACCCTTCTTTCAGCCAGGACTTTTGGTGTCCTTTTAAGAGCTGGGATGAGAGGGCACCAATTCTGCACCTGGGCATCAGCAGCTGTGGGTTATGTCTCTAGGAGTGACCTAAAAGTATTCAGGTGGGACAGTAAGACTAGAGGTGAGGTTAGTGTAACACTGGAATATTAGAAGTACAAACCAAACTGTTTCTAGGGAAGTCATAAGAGGAGAGAAGTAAGTAATAACCTCTTTTCTCAGCATGTCTTCATCTATAGTAGCAACTTCCTTAATTTAATGACATTAATCTTTCCTATTTCTTTTTGGTCAGTTGCCTTCCTCTTCAGAAGTCTGTAGTGATTTGAGGTGTATTTTTCTCAAACTCTTTAGAAGGGACAGTTGTGCTTTCGGGCACCCTGGCTGTGGCAGTTTCCCAGCACTGAGCCTGTGCTCAGTGTTTTTATTATACTGCCTCCTAAAGCTGCCCAAATAGCTAAGGAGTGCAAGAGCTTTCAAAGGAAACTTCATTTTTTATGAGCTGTTGGATAGGACAGAGTAGACAGATCTAAAATTAATCTGTTGCCCTTTGTCAGAGCTCTCTGACCATAAGGATAAAGGCAGTAATTACCACAATGGGCTATTTGGGGGATGTTGGAGAGAAATTTTTTTGTGCTGACTTTTTTAGCTTGAAGATTAGGATTTATATAACAACTTTGCCTGGTAGTCTGAAAAAGACCTTCTGAAATGTGTTCCTCTTAGCCTTACACCTGCCAGCTTTCTTCACTCTTCTTTCCCTTGCCTCCTAGTAGTGATGGTAAATGCATCCAGAGAAATACGGTTGCTATAAAGCTGAGAGCTTGCATCTCTGGAATTCAGACCCATGTTGCCTTTGTGTTACTGAGGTACCCAAGAAAGTAATTTCCTGCTATGCTATTTTTTTTATTCTTCAATTCTGTTTCTTTTGCTCTAGACCAGTAGGCCTTTCAGAACAAGTCAGTGGACACTGGATTGCAATAATATTAGTTTATCTTACTATATGTATTTGATTTTATTCTCATTTTAGTTTGTATATATGTATTAAGATTGTGAGAAAACTTTATTATGTACCTCTACCACTTCCTTGATTAACGGAGAAGACCGAAGGAGTGGATCATCAATGTTCCATTTTCAAATGTTGTTAAATTACCCTTTGAGCTGAGGCAGCAGGTGCCTTGTTCCACCTTGTCCTTGTCCTGCACACCACCAGCAATGACTGGGGATGTGAAGGGGCTGTGTAGTGACCCAGAGGTTTGTAAAAGGGGACCAAACATTCTCCTGTCTCCACTCTGCCACAGGCTACCAGGACAGGGCAGAACCCCTGGCTACAGTAATATATATACAGTATAATACATTATTGTATATACAATAATGTGGCTGCAGCTGAGATGTGCTGGGGTGGACAGCACAGCACAGTTAATCCCTGGCAGGCATGAAAAACCATCGGCTCTAAATATCAGAGCAAGGCAGTTCACTAGCGCTGCTGTAGCCAATTTTGTTTTGAAAAGGTTTTTGTTGGGGTTTTTTTTTGGTTCATTTTGATTGGGACAAAGGATAGCACTGCAGAAAAACAGACGATCACGGCCGGCAATCTCCTTTCCTTAGGAAAGCAGGGTACAGAATGAAAGGCCACAGTCCGTGACTAGGCCTGCTCAGCCGTGTCCATCAGAGGGAAAGCTGAGGGGGGTGTGAATGTGGGGCGATGTGCGGGGAAGGGGCGGAACCCGCGTGCCCGGGCACGGCGCCCGGCGGAGCGGCCGCTGGGGCGGACGGGCCGCGTCCCGCCGGAAGCGCCGGGGCCGGGCCGGAGGCGGGAGCGGGGAATGGAGAAACTGCGGAGGCTGCGGAGGAGCCGCACGGTGACCTTCGGGGTGCCCCTGCTGGTGAGCGGCGGGGGAGTTCGGCGGGCGGAGAAGGGGCGGAGGCGCTGGGCTGTCCCCGCCTGGGCTGGGGCTGTGCGGGCCGGAGGGAGCCCTGTGCCCGCACCGCACGGCCGCCTCCGGAGCCCAGATTATATATAATATGTGCTCCTGAAGACATTCCTAACTGGCAGCTGAGGAAAATGAAATTTGCTGGTTTTTTTTTTTTTTTGTTTTGTTTTGTTTTGTTTTTTGTTTTTTGTTTTGTTTTTTTTTTTTTCCTGTGAAACACCAGTTGTGTTTCTTGTCTCAATTTCAAATTCTTTGGCTTTTCATTGGATTTCAAAGTGCAGTGGCGCTGTTGGTGTGATAATCTGTACATCTAAATAATTTGGTTGAAGTGAGCTGATGGACTATAGCTGTGCTCAAAGTGGTGAGTGAGGCGTAACTTTTTAGAGTAGTTGAGCTTAAGAAAGATAAATAATGCCAAAGGATTAAAACAAAATTATGAGACGCTCTTCACACATCATCTCTGCAGATGGTGCACATTGGGTTGCTCTTCTCTGCCCTAAGTACCTGCGTTCATTAGGAGGAAGTGAAAAAACTCAGATGCATTTTATGGATAAAAACTCGGGAAGGAAGACAAAGGCAGCACCAAGGCCAGTGTGGTTTCTGTTTGTGCAATTCATGTCTCCTTATCCATCTATGCAGTTGGTTTGCAAAAAGTAAACAAATTTCAAGGTGGATAAAGAATAAGGTGAAGGATAATTCCAACCCTTTAATAAAGCTACCAGAGAAATCGGTGTCGTCTTCTTCAAATATTCAGCAGCATGCCCTGGAAAAATGGAGTGGACCAAAGAAGGACATTGACACTTGTTAGAATTAAAGAGTTTAAGGCCATCCTTTAAAAGGGATATTACAATCGTTCTAGAGTAAGGACTTTCAGGGAAGTTATTCATGATGTATATTTTCTCAAAATATTGATGAAGGCATTTGTAAGAAACGGAAACAGTTGAACCAACAGAACAGTGTGGTAATGCCACAACTACATGAAATTATTTGCATCAGCAGCTCCACTCCCTGCTGTTACACACAAACTCTGCCTACAACACTCTCTTGAAGTGATCAAGCACAGTGTTACAGCTCCTTAGGTATCCTGTTTGCATACATGTGTACCTGAGAGGCTGTCCAGAACTGTGCTGCTTTCATGCTTAGACCAAATTTATTTTGGTTTTGGATTTTTCATGTATGAGTGCTTTGGCAATATTCTTCAGTTTAATAACACCTTGCTGAGATGTTAAAGGTTGGATATAGTTTTAGCTTATGGTGTTTTTGTTTATGTAATTATTTAAGACTTTGCTATTTTTCTTCCAGAATCAAGGAAGATCAGGCAGTTCAGTATTCTCCAGCTCAATTCTAATTCCATGGAAGGCCAGGGGAAAATACTATGTGATTAAATAATAGATACTTAGAGGTGGTGACCTAGTGGAGGAAAAAAAAAATCACCACTGCTTTTTAATAAGTGTATCAGATTAGCTGGTGTAGTAGGTGAGGAGATTCAACTCATACACAAGATTCTGATTTCGATAAAACTTCCTACATTATCTTCTTGTGAGAATTGCATTGCAGGGAAATAGGGCAAAGATATGTTTCTTATCTTTTTAGTTCTCAAAAGGATTAAAAAGGATTTATTTACTATAAAATGTAATGCTTGCCAAATTAAAAGGTATCTTTGGAGGTAAGGTAGGTCCTGTAGAAATAATGTGGGCTGTAATATTGTGAAAAACCAGAAATGTCATTACAAGATGGAGGAACTTGTCAAAAGTGGAGTAAAACTTGAAACAGGATTCTTCCTGTGCATCCAGTCCTCAGCTGGAGTAACTTTTTAGCTCTGTGGTGCCATTCTGGAGAAGATGAAGATCTACTGTAAAGTCTAGAGGAAAGCAACATAAAAGGTAAAGCTGACATTCCACCTTTAAGGAATGCGTGAAGGAATTGACTTAGATTATTTTAGAAAAGTTTGCAAAGTTCTGTACGTTGTACATTGAGAGTGGGGATTGCCTTTCGTCACTTGGGAAGGTACCCCCAAAATAAACAATGGTGTGTTAGGAAAATGCTGCTCTTTTTTAGGAAAGAGCGCTCTGATACCCAGCTAGAGTTTTTGAGATGAGTTTAAACAACCATCTGGCAGCAGTGGCATAGAATGTCTCAGTTTTGCTTCAGTGCTGGAGCTGGGACTTCAGCACCCCAGGATGGGCCTGGAGTTTTCCTTTTGGCCATCCCCAGTGTTTTTGCAAGATTTTCCATAGGTCATAGCAGGAATTTTTAAGACTGGCTTCTTTGACTTTGTATTGCCTAATTTCATTCTGTTCCTGTTGCAACAGAGCTCTTTCCTCCAGACACAATATTATATAGAGAAATACTCTATTTCTTTCCAGGGTTTTATGTCTCCCTGCCTTAAAATTATTCTCCCTTGTGAATACTTTGGAATGTTTCTGACTTGCTGCCCAGAGGCTTCCCAGGAAATAAGAAAAAGGAAAACTCATACAATTGTCATTTGTCCAGCTGTCTATGGAGCTCTGAAGGCATCTCTGAAGCTGAACAGAATTGTGCTAAAAGATCAATTACAGCAAAAATGACAGTGAATCTAGGCAAAGAATCAGAAGGTGCATGCCTTTGCAAGTATTTAAATTCTGTTGAATTTGTTGATAATACCGAAACCAAACATTTCTGTTATATTATTATGTTCTGTGCATAATTTTGTTTTCTCTAGACTGATGCAGGACTGTTCTTCAGTACTGCTCAACTTTTCATCAGTACTATATTTGCTTTTTTGGTAGAAAAAAAATAATCAAATGGCTTTCATATCTTGCCTTTTCATACTGCATATTTGAATGAAAAATCCTTGTGCCAAAATTGCTAAGACTCCAAGGTTAAAGACATCCTAAATCAAAGAAAGATGGGTGTCTCATTGCACTCCCTCCCCAAATATATCTTTAAAATATTTCTTACTTTTTAGTGTAAATTATCCTGATAGTTTTTTATTTGTTCATTTGGCCTTGGGGCTGCTAGAATATTTCAGTGGAGAAGGATTTTTCTTGGTTGATCTTTAAATCTCATACTGACAACAGCCTTCAGAGCAAGATGTGTAAATCAGAGTTTTCACTCATACTTTCTCAGTAGCTGAAAGTGTTTCTTCCTGAGCACTAATGAAATTGTAGGGGGTAGAACTTAAACCTGCAGGAGACCTTGATTTGTGATTTTTTCCTGTAACTTTGTGAACTTTGCCCATACAGTATCTCTGTGTGGCATAAAACAGTAAGCATGCAGGAGAGAGTGATGTAACCTGGTATGGAATGTCTCAACAGCTTGAATGTGATCAAATGAGTAGTCCCAAAGCATTTCTGAAGATGGTAACATCTGTGTAGATATTGGGATTAACTCCAGCAGCCTTACAGGTGTATCTAAAATTTTCTGTTGCAGTAGAGGGCTCTGCCACCTCTGTGGTAACTTAAACATCTTTGTCACCTATACTGACATCTCTGTTTGCTATTTTGATTATCAGAATTCTTTCCTTATCACACGAAACTTAATTTACAAGTCTTCAGCATTTGTGGCTCTGTTATAAAAGGAGAGCTTCAGTTTATGCTGCTTTATATTCCACAACCAGCTTTACCTGACCAAAAGGGATGTGTCCATCAATTTCATATTGCTGCAGTGGTGCTTCTGTGAGATCCTGGGAGGGCAAAGGTCCTTGGTCTTGCAGTTGGTGCATCCAGCCTCAGACCTTCCTTATGGGACACTGAACATGTATGGTCACCTCTCTTGTACACTTGGAATATTTGAAATCTGCTGGAAGTTATTTTTTCCAACAGGTTTAAATGATGGCTCTATGTCATTAAGGAAACGAATTTGGATTTCAAAATTGCAAAGTAGTAACAAATGTAAAACACATGTTTAAAATCCCCCTCTTGTTTCATATGCTCACAGAGCTTCCCAAGACTTACCTTTGTGGTTGTGTCTTCATCTGAGTCTAGGCAAGGATTTTTTTAAACTCTCTAAGCTGCAAAATGAATGTATAGATGCAGTTGCAGTTCTGTCAGTATGTTACAAGGAAAATAATATGTTCTGGGTATCTGAAGTGACATTCTTAGCAGAAAGAAAATATAGTCTATGGTTCATTTGATGATTTTTATTGCACACTTAAAATAAGTATATCGCACTGTGTGTATAATAATGCAGATTTTCAGATTCACACTATGTTGCAACATTCTCCATACCTATTGGTGTAGATTTTGACTTCTTTTCATTTTCCTGGGATTTTGTGGAGTTTTCTCCCTCATCCTGTTACAACTGCATTTACAAGTACTTTGTTTTTCCTTCTGCATCTTGTCTTTGGTGTTTTACATGGTGTGCCTAGTCTTGCCAAGGGAGAAGGTGCAGGTAGCTTGGAGCAGTGAAAGATTTCACTATGAATAAATATGTTTCTGAAATTCATTTCCACTAGTGATGATTAGCACAGACTGTACTACAATGCCATCTACGCTGCTGCCCTGAACAGTGCAAGTTTACTTTGATAAATGCTTTGTCAAGGGATGCCAAGAGTGCATGTCATGTACAGGGCTAGAAAAAAGGTCAGATTAGAACAAATCCCTAACAATGCTGCAGCAATGTGGACAGTGCTTCTAGGCACCATTAGAGAAGGTCAGTGGCATCTCAGGCTCTCATTAATGAGCCAGTTGTTTTGACAAACAAAACCAAAACAACTTTTTCAGACAACAGGATATGAAATTACATGTTCATGGATTAGTTTTGTTCATTGGTGTGAAGTCAGGGTCATCTGGGAGCAAGGACTGATGCCCAGAAATGTTTTGCAGATATATGAAATGATGTTTTGTTGTGCTGTGAGTTACTTAAAGTGAAAATTTACAGAGTTAATGGGTTAAATTTTCATAGATTTCTTTAAATTCAACATTTCTAGTTCATTTCATAAAAAACCTGCTCAATTTGGAGTCCTGGGGTATGCTAAATATAAGGCATAGTTTTCCCCACAGATTCTGGAGGATCTGCCTGTTAAAAGGATGATATGAACACTGGAAATATGGACAATTTTTCTTGGGAGTAATCACAGTTCTGAGATCTTATTGTTCTTATCAGCGTTTAGGAGTAAAAACTGTTAATACATTATCTTCTGTTTAAAGAAGGATTACTGCAATCAGCATTTTTCATTTTTAGATAGGTCAGTGTTATTGCTAACATCTTTATTGCCTTGAACAATTCATAATACTGGATTGCAGGACTTTTATTAATATATATTACTTTATGTAACTTTACAATAAATTTGACATATGCAGAACAATTGATTTAAATGGTAATACGTTTTTGAGAGATCAATAGAAGTTAACATTCATCCATGAGAAGATAATTCTGACTTCTAGTATTTGAAGATAAATTGTGATTGCCTGTAGAAGTCACAAGTATTACATTTACAGCCTAGAGGAGGAATAAATACAAAACTGTTTTTAGAATTTAAAAGGTGTTGCTCCCAATCAGTGAATAAGAGAGTGTTGTTTTTATGCTTCAGACTCGTATTATAGATGTTGGGTCTCTAGGCCTATGGTGAGATATGTCTTTGACTTCTGCTGTGCTTCTGCTTTGCATCTCCTGTTCATGTGTGTGTTTGAATCCACAGTGTGGAGCTGTTCCAGACAAAACCAGCCCTGGAGCTGTTAGAGCTCCTGTGGAAGCCAGAGTGTTCAGGCTGAGGGGAGCCCAGTTGGTGCAGTCTGAATTAGCTGACTCCCATCTTTCAGTTGACTGTTAGGTCTTAAAACTTTTGAGTTTTGCTTTTGAATCAACACCTTAAATTTTTCATTTTCAATCTTTGAGAACAGTTTTCCAGATATATGTGACAAGCAAATAGGCACTCTTTGGTACGTCAGATTTTCCCTCTGTTTCATTTCAAAACATAAAGGGTGCATTTGCATCATTTAATGCTGTCAGAATGGACTAATCTGGTACTCAGAGGGAGGTCTGAGGTTCTCTGTTGAGCCTCAGAACAGAAAGAAAAGTCCAGACTTGACTGTTTTCACTGTGTGTTTAGTCCTGCCCGAGGTCTCCCACTTCTTTAAGGGGTTGTGGTGGTAAAAGTGTAAGATTCATGTTTATTCTACAGAACGTTTAAACTTAATTCCTTGTCCAGGATTAGCAGTAGGGAAATAACACTTCTTGTGGTTTCTTTTTATGTTCTTTCATGCAGGTTTCAGTTTATTGCAGTTTTGAGCAGGGCCTAACACATCACAAGAACACCAGCTTTTCACAAGATGTAAACACTTTCTCATTGTAGTTCACCTGTTTACCTTGGCTGGATTTGAACCTGTGAGTTGTGGAAATGATAATTTTAATAAGGAATTGAAATTTTGTTTTTTAGAAGCTCATGGAGAAAATGAAGATGGTGTTCAGAAACTGCAGCATGACCACCAGGGCAGACTTGGATTTCAAACAGCTGCAGCTGCAGAATGAAATTCCTTTGCTGCGTGACCAGCCGAAGCAAAGTGTGTAATCTAAAATGACAATGCTGTGGCTGAAAATGCCCTTTTTTGCTCATGCTCGCATTGAGGAACATATGGGTTTTTATCTCTTCTGCATTATTCTTAGGTTGATTTCTATTACATGTGTTTTCTTTGGTTTAAAACCTATTATGAATTGGACATTTAAACAAACAAAAGTTTTGTTTTCTCTTAAGACATTGAATAGTAAGATAGCAAGGTTATGGACAGGGTGGTTTTTTGTTTTTTGTTTTTTTTTTGTTCTCTGGCCTTTAGCCATTCATATTTGCAATCTTTAAAATCATTGCTTTGAACATTCTCTTACTGAGCCAATTAACCTGATACCTTGGGCCAAGTTTAATATTCTGCACATGTTCTACGTGCTGTGCAAACTACACTCTGCTTTATCAGTCAGTAACAATTGTGTCCAGTTTATACCAGCTGCTGTTCCTGAATGCCAGCATGGTGTCCATGTGGTCATCTACTGCTACATTTCATCCATTTTTGACTGTAATGCAAATGTGAGATTCTAGCATATGCATTAAGTCAGAGCATTTGCTTACTTGATGTGCCTTTGAATGAAAAAACTCCATATGGATGCATGAGGGTTTGGTTTCTGTTTTCCCTCAAAGGAGACCTCTGGTGTGAACTAAAAGTTATTTACTTTTTTTTTTTTTTTTTTTTTTTTTTTTTTTTTTTTTTTTTTTTGACCAGAAGTGAAGGTAGACCCTTCTTTGCTTCCGTTGAGGGTGAGGAGAGGATTTATTAAATTTCTGAGGAGACTTTGCACTGTTTTTCTCTCTTCTCTGCAGTTTCAGCGTTAGAGCCAAGTGTAGGAATGGCTGTGGGGAATAAACTTCTGAGAGTCAGAGCTGGCAGTGGGGGGCGCTTCAGGTTAAGATGACTTGCCTGGTCTTTTCTGGGACTGGCAATTTGCCCTGCTACTTTATTTAGGGAAAAGAAAAGAGACTTCGGTCTTCTGGACTGCCAAATAGCCATCTTTCACCAGTCTTGCACTGCATATCTGACAGTTCTTTTAAAAGGAACCCCCAAAACTCTCTTTGCTGTGATCACTGCAAACTGAACTAAAATAATTCACTACTGCTTTAGTTTTGAAGCTCCTGATGAATAGCTGGAGAGTTCTGTAGCAGCAGTCTTGAAGAAGAGGTTAGAAAATTACCATGTTCCTTCTTTGTATACCTATCATAACATTTTCTACCACCACATGATCTGCGTTGCCAGCACTAAACATTGTGATTTGGTTAATTTAGGGATTTATGACTTTGTAATAATCTCTTTCACAACTGGTACTGTAGTAGGAATGGCTTTCTCTAACAACAGGGATATGTATAACATGGCAAATTGCTGGTGCTGCTAGAGAAGCATTTTCGTATTTTATTGTTAACCCAATGAAGTGAAGTTGGGTGCTTTAGATTATGCAGGAAGCTAAAAAAGGGATCTGTTGTAAGTCCTAAGTTCTGCTGTTATGAGCCCTCAGTGACCACCCACTGTGGCTGGTGACAAATACAAGTATTTCCCATCCTAAGATGCAGTTCAAGGGATCAGTCTGATGCCATCTATAACTGATTGCATAACATACTTCACAATGGAGACGTGAACAAATAGAATTTTTAAAAGAATGTTATTAAAGAGAATTTTATGTCATTTTTTTACATAAAATGTTTATTGAGGTTGCTGAGTGTATGTGACAGATGGTGCTCTTATGTCACATCCTATCTTTCATTTTGTTTTGGAACATGCAAGTCTTCCATGCATGCATAATTGCATTACAACATTGTAGGGGTTTTTTTGTGTACTCACTGAAACATAAAGGAATAATCCAACATGGGATCTTTAATGGGGGTTGTGCTAGCAGTGCTGTTGAACTGTTTGCTTTGGTGTTAAGTGCTGGCTGACTAGTATGGTTAATGATCTTTTCCTCCCTAAGTTAAATTTCCAGCGTTAAGGAAAAAATGAGAAGTTACTATCATTTCATCGATCTGCTGAGAGCATTCAGGTAATAGGATAGGTGATGCTCACTACATAGTAGGTTTTTTTTTTCTCTGCAATGTGAAGCAAATAAAAAGAATAGTTCCCTCACAAAGAATGCAGGTGTATATAAACTTTCCAGCTGGAGTATCCTTCAGATGCCAGTGCCTTAATATTTTATCATGTACATTAAGTATCTGTATGATTCTAAAATTGTAATTTAAAAAAATTAGTTTTTATTTTATGTGACATTACTTCTCCCTCTTCAGTTAACAGGAGAGCGAACTTGATTCTGACTTCATTAGAATGTTGCCAACCTAACTTATATTTATAGGGCATCCTGAATAGCTTCTACTGTCTTTTTGTGCCTGGACTAGTGGATAGAACATACTGGACTTCACTGTTGCTTTTGGGTTACATTGGGCAAATTTGTCCATTGTAGTGATTTTTTAACTGAAGAGTGTTTTGCAAATGTAGAGATTATCTCTGTTTTCCAGCTTGGGGAACTAGAAAAGTGCGTGAGACATACAGAATATGCAAAGCCAGTAAGCCAGTAATGGTGCTGGAAATTTTGAATCTTATCTTGCTTCTGATTATTTTGACTGGTGATTCTTGCTGGTTCACTTGGTCTGTAAATACAGCTCACTGAAATTAAGGTAGCGAGAGCATCTTCCCTCACAATGCAACAGAAGAGTTAAAGCCAAGACTAGTATTTCTACTCCATGCATTGTCAGTCACTGAGTCCTTTGCTACCTTTAATGGTATTACAGTGGCATAAATTCATTTATACTTTCTTTTATTGGCTTTTGAAGACAGTTTTTAAGAAGGTAATTGACTGAATTACCTGTCCACTGCTGCTCTGGCGTGTGTAGATGAGTGTGATTCATGCTCAGGGCTGTCAGCTGACTGTATTGACATGCTCTTGGTTGATTAAAAAGTGCTGAATATGACTGATTCTGGTCTGGTTTTGCACTGAAGTCAGACATCATCTTTGGTTCTTTAGAACATTGGTCAAGGGGTCTTGTAAACATTATTTATATTTGTGTGCATCCTGTACTTTGCAAAACTATTTAATCTTGGTCTAACCTTCCAGCATTACTCTGTGTAATATTTCAACAGCATTTGTACTTTCTTACGGCATGAATGTGCTCTGTCTCTGATGGAGCTTAAGTGATGTTTCATGGCAAGATAAATCAGCCATTGCAGTATTGGGAATGTAAAGGCAACTGTACTGGTAGTGCCTGATAAGTTAAAAGTGCCAACTTGCCGGGCCTATTATGCTGCTTCTGCTGTAGGAAGAGCCAAAGTGCATCACAAACCAAGTGGGTTTTTTTCCTCTTAATAGTACCAAGGTGTTGTGAATAAAACTGCAGTGTCAGGCCAAAACCTGAATTCCAAAACAGGAAATGAGAGGGGTGTGTGTGTATCAACTTCTTTACTGTGTGTAGCTGCATATGTAAAATGCACTGTGTCATGGATGGCTGCTGTCAAGCAAGTGATAGGATGTGATGAGACAAAGTGAGTAGCATGTGACTTACTTCATGCAACAACCTTCAACTTGATTTTTTTGTAGTTGCAGTGTACATTGCAGAGTTTTAAAGCTAAAGAATGTAATATTTCCTTTTTAGCTTGCAGCATGGCTTTGTAAGCCAAGGTCTTCCAGTTGTTCATATTGCATCTCATAACAGGATATACTCCATGCAAGTTTATTGTTGGGCAAATTAATTTTTAATTGATGTCACAAGTAATTGCTGCTTTCTGGCTGGTTTAATAACTGAACCATTTCTAGCGTAGTTGCTTTTGCCTTGCTGTAGACATTTTTTGACAGCATACTAATATGAAAAAAAGGCAATAAGCTCTGGTTTGTAACAGCCATAAACTTGTCTATAGCATTTCAGATTTGTGTTTATTAGGACTTAAAGTTTATTAACACAGTGGCTGTAAATTAACATAATTCTTGTTAGGAATTAAGGAAGATCAGCTAATGAAAATTTATGCTGAGGCGTCAACCATGTTAAAATTCAATTACGGTCTGATCCTTGAGATTTTCAGCATTATGTGCTACCATATCTTCATCTGACAAATCTTCTGATGTGATTGAATAAATATTGAATAATGTTAAAGTTCTTTTTGAACCATTTTGAACACTTCATTTTCTGCTTTCTGTTATTTTTTCTTACAAAATACTGACAAGAAAAAGGCTTTCCTTTAATTTACTTTTTTCCCTACTGAATATTTTGATTATTCAATATCTGCAAGATCATCATTAATCCCTTGGAACAGTTATGGCACAAGTATGATGCCATCCAGTTTTTGGTCATTCATATTTCTAGCCACTGGACTTGGTCCCATATGATGATTTTCTGATTGGCTTTCTAAAACCAGTGTTCTGTGGCCCAGCAACTGGGTGTTCATATTGCAAAATTCGTGTCTGTTTGTTTTTTATTATCAGCTAGATTTTAAGGCTTATTGAAAGGGCCAGAAATAGGCTCTGGAGCCTTTAACTCCTGGCTATGTGTGAAGTCCTCTGTCCAAAGTAGAAGAAACCCGTCAGTTCTGGGGTACCAGCCTGTACCTTACCAGCATCTAAGTGTGTGTCTGGAGAGAGTGTTCATGTGATTGTGAGTAATTTTACCTGCTTGGTGGGAAATAATGCAGTTCTGCAACTTTGAGAATGAATAAGTGTAGAAGGCAAGTTTTTGTTTCTAATTTCCAAATCTTTGCAGCCACAGTGACATGAACTTCCACTTTCTGGAAAGAACTTAAGCTTTAACTACGTGCACAGCATAATTGGAACAATTGTTGGACACAGGCCATTGCTGCAAACCTAATATGTAGTAAGAAATCAACCAGCAGTGTGTAGAAAACAGCAGTTCAGCAACAGCCTGTAATGAAGGAGTGTAACAGCAAAATTGCATGATGAAAGAGGCTGGTGGTGGTGGGTTTTGTTTGGATTTTTTTTCTATGTTCACTCAGGTCCTTAGAGCTTCCTCATGCTTCCACCTTCCTCAGATGTGCATCTCTAGATGTGAAGCCTTTTGGCCTCCTGTGCATCTGCATTGACAGAGAACAGCAGACACTTTGAGGTCAGAGCAGTAGCAAGGGACCTGAATCTTACACAAAGTAGCTAGATTTCTTAGCTAATTTTTGAGTCTCTTCGTTTTTTTAAACAATACTTGATCTTTGGATGGTTTATCCATTTCTAATGGTAAAAATGCATACACAGTTTTGTGATATCACTCTGTCATAAAAAAGAATAATATAATGATTTCTTATGTGGATATGGAGCCCCCCATTTCTCCCTTTATTATTCTTAAGCTTCACAGGCATGGAGGAAATTGTAGGATAACTAAGGAGTAATAAAAGGATAGGTGTGCTAGATATGATTTCTTAGCCTGAGTGATAATATGTTATTGAATTATAGCTACAGTCATGGTCTGTTCAGAAGCTTAATTAGATCTGTTACCCACAGACATCAGAGTAAGTCAGTGTGGCATTGTTACTTCCCCATAGAGTTTGAAAATTTATGAGAATAAAACCTGTGGCAGTGAAGTAAAGGTTCCTTTGCTACCATTATGTCAGGAAACCACATCGGGAGGGAAAAGAAGGGGTAAGAGGAGAGGAAGTCCCTGGAAAGTCTGAGTCATGTAGCAGCTGTCTTTGTATGAAGGAGGAAATGTGGGAAATCCAGGCTCAGAGAGAAGAAGGAGACACCTGTACTTATTTTCTGAAGTATTATTTTCTTCACTTCCTGGTGTTCCTGCTGTAAAAACAGCAGAGTCCCTTGGTAAATGAATTGGGTCAGTATACACAGTATTTTTATAGATGTGCAAAGTGTTCTTTTCCATAACAGTCCTAACACATCTGTTTCTATTCTCTTTTCAGCTCTATCTCATTGGAGGATCTTTTGGACTCCGTGAATTTGCTCAGATAAGATACGATGTTCACAAACTACATGGCAAGGTAGTTTAAATGGTTTCCTCTGCTTTTCATTTCCTTATGCCTACATGATGCTTTCTAAAGAATTGATAGGACAAACAAACTTGGTGTAGAGGATTTGCCTTTCACTGCTTGGCCTTGAGCTACAGCTGAGTCTCATAGGCAGTAGGCAGAGTAGGTAACAATAAAGGGGCTGACATGATGATGAATCCTTTGCCATCCGTGAAAAAATCAACATAAATAATAGAAACATTTTGTCCCTTTGGTTGATTGTAAGTGGCAATTTTGAATCCTGAGAGGGAAGTGCAGCAATGTCTAGAAGGAGGTCATTACAAGGGTACTGTATCCAATTTAGAATAAGAAAACTGATATTTTAAAAGGTTCAGCTTTCAAACAATACTTGGCAGTGAGCATATAATGTTAAATGGTTTCCAGGGCTTGGCTTTGCATGGACTGAGGCAAGCAGGTACCTTTGACATTGTGGTACATCGTGTTCTTTAAGCCGTGTGAAGGAAACAGGGGCTAGACATTACCCGTTGTGTCAGAATATCCTGTATATAAGAAGCCTTTTTTTAAATGAACCTGAAGCATGTTTGCTAATGCTACTTACACCTCCAAGTGCAACACTAGTTCCAAATTGCATATGAAATGATCTGGAAGGAGCCTGTCAGTTCAGCAGAAAGTAATATTGGCTTGCTTTCCCTGGTTTGGTGACATGCAGGTCTCCTATTGCAATGCAGAGGGACTTTTTCTGGTCTCAGAGCTGCTGACTTGCAGGTTGCACAAAGCTGTTTTAAAGACTCTATGCCACTTTATAGAAAAAAAGAGTGCAGGACTGTGGATGCTGTGGCTTTCTACTGTGGTGAAATCTTTCAGATCCTGAGCTGTTGAGAGTTTGGAGACCTCTTTGTTTTGTTTTAGGCACTTGTGGACCATGTAAATTACTTTAATCATTCCTCATTGTTCTCTGTGTTGCATACCTGGCTTGGGCCTCCATGCACCTGCTCAGAACTGTATACGACAGAACCTACAGACCAGGGAGAATAATCTTACAAATCTTTTCTCTAGTGCTGTCTTCTGGGGAGCTTTTTTGTATCATTTCTAGCCTTTTAGGACAAGTTGGAGCCTTTTAAGTTTTTCTCCAACCAGACGGGGATGACAATGGAGCAAGAATTTGCCTGTTGTGTTCCTGTTAGTTTTTGGGTCAGATTCATACTCAGTGTATTGTATTTGACCCCCACAATCTGCACTGTGACAGCAACTCAGGGAAAAACACTGTTAATAGTTGTGCTAATTCAGATGTATGAGACTCTTTGTCCCAGCATTTATAATCAAGGGAAGCATTACTGAATTAGTCAGTAGTACATGAAAGTGGAAGCTACTTCACCCTGGAGTTCTTAAATTCCTAAAAGCTAAAGAGGGCTTCTGAGTTATGCTCTAACCAGTATTACTTAAGTCTGCAGCATCTCTTTTGTGTTTTCTTTCTCTTTTCCTTCCATTTTTATTCAGAAGTAGAGGACATTGAAGAACAGAACACTGCAGTATTGTCTCAGAACTAGCAACACCAACTTTGGTTTGTTTGTAGATGGAAAAATCAAAGCAACATGTTCCATTCATTTCTGTTTCTATGTCCATAAAAAAGGTGTTGAAAGCCATTCACTAAATAAGACAGCAAAGGAGACCAGAATGTATTTTAATGGATAAAAAAATTCAGTTTAAAATGTACATAGAACTCAGGAAAAGAACATTGATATGAGTAATTTAAAAGTGTTGTTAAAATCCTAATGCTTTTCTCTTATAATGCAGTTGGACTATTGTAAATCCTTATCAGAACAGGGACAGATGGACTAGTGTTTTCATTGGGGGGTTGGACAGTTACATGCGAAATGCAATAAGCAATAAAAGAAATAAGATGGGGGTTTTTTTGTTATACCTGTTCCTTCAGTATAATAAAATACTTAATTAAATACCATTTTCAATACAAGGAGCTCAAAAGACTTGCACAGAATTTAAGTGAATTAAGCTTCATAGTCCTACTATCAGAAAAGGCAGGAATTTTATTTACATTTTACTGCTGAAAAAATGGAGGTTGCACAAATCCTAAAGTAGGCTAAGATTTTTAACACCCAAGTGCCTGTCTTTTTTGATTATATTTTAAGGATGTGCAAACTCCAGTATATGTCACCTTTTGTAAGCATGATTCCTGAATTTGTTTTCTTGCTAATTCGACTGCTAAAAAGACAAAACTTAAACAATTGTTTTGTGGTAAATCTCTAATACATTTCAGATGCCAAACTATGATCCTTTGCCTTCAAAAGTACCTGTTTTTTTCCTTTTTCACTCTTAACTTCACACTGGGCTTAGAGGGAAGGCACGCTAGTAATCAACTTCTCAGTCCACAGTGATATTCAAAGGCAGTACTGCAGTAGAACTGCTGCTATGTAATCTGTGTGTCAGTGACTGGGGGGCTAGCTGCCACTTTGGATTCTTGTGCCTTAATGAAAAAAGCTGCATTAGTAATAACGACTATGTTATTAATGTCTAACTGACTTTAGAAGAATGTTCCCTGATAAAGGTATTAAAATTCAAGAGAAAATGGTGGTTTGGACCTTTGAGGGAGTATGATTTCGTTGTGATGCATTGGGCTGGGGCTGGCATTAGGGTTCGGAGAGGGACGGAGCCTAGAGCTGCAGTTGAAGAGGGGCCATTATTATTTAAAGAGCAGGTAGTTCATCCATTTAATTCATCTTTGAATATCAGGACCTCAGATATGCCCATCTCTTTCAAAAGCAAAAAGCCATTTTGCCTACACTTTTATCTTCTCAGGATACCAGATCAGTCGTATTCCCTCAGCACAACGAATGTCCTGCATTTAAAGGAAGCTTGCTGAGGCTCTTACTGATGTAATGCCTGTTTATTCTCCTGATACTAATCAAGGATTTCTCCATTATCTATTGTAGAAGAAATGTCCATTAATGGAGAAATAATTAGGTTAGGCAATTGTTCGCTTTCTGGGAAGAATTTATGCAAATGAAAATTGGTTACAGAAAACCAGGTATGCTTATAGGAAAACCATGTGGAATGAACAGAGAAGAAATTAGTAGGTTTGTATAGGCATTGTTCCAGATGCCTTTATTCATAAATGGAAGACTAGGCCCTTTCTTTGTCTTTTTTCTTGTGTATGTATTGGAGATGTTTATTCAATTTATATTTTTTTACTGAAAATGTAATTTCTATTAAATATACAGAAAATGTTTGTTCAACTATATAGCAGTCAATTATTTTTATGTACTGTGCACCCATTGTTGTCATTCCAGGTGTTGTAGAGACTTGCTGATTCAGATTTAGTTTTGGATATAAATGTTGGAACGTGGGATGTGGTCTGTACTGCTGGCTAATATCTATTGGAGAGAATTGAAGGGAAGTGATATATTAACTATCTGGAAAAGTTTATGATTTCCCCCTATCATTAAACCTTTTAGATTAAGAGAGTTTTTAAGCTCGAAATTGACTCTGTTGAAGAGGTATCACTGCAAGGCAGGTTCTCAGACTTTTTTGGGATGAGACTGAATGAGTTCCTCCAGAGTAATGTGTGGCAGAAGCACTTCTAAGAAAGCTGGAATCTCTATGCCATTTTGTTAGGAAACAAAACATAATCAGCCTCTGAAATCCGCAGATATTTCCTGCTGTGGACCTTTTAACTACAATAGTTTTAAATACTTATTGGTTTACAAACTGTGAGGATCCTGTTCACTTTTTATTTGTCCTGTGCAAAATGAGTGCACCCCAAAAGTAGAATAAGAAATAATACTATTGTTTTCTGTCTTAATGAGGTAGAAATTAGAGGCAGTAAAGAGTCCAAATGATAGAATTTCAGTTTCTCCTCCATGAGTTTTACTCTCAAATCGTTGTGCATTTAAATATGTATGACTGTTGCATTGCATTCCAGGAGTTAAAATCCAGATGAAAATGAAAGTTCCTGACCTGTTCGTTCACCATTCTATGAGCAATAAACCTGTAAACCCAGAAGGAGTACTCTGGGAGTGGTGGTGGTGGGAATCATACTCACTAAGTGTACCAGAACTGTAAAGCCTGCTTTATGCAGACTGGAGATTGCCTTTAAAATTTCTCAGCTAGTGTTTTTGACCAATTGGCTGGCATGAAGTTATCCGTGAAGCACTGCTTATTGACACCTGTAGAGCGTTAGTGTTGCCATTGTGAATCTTTTTTATTGTATATTTGCTTTGTCTTAAGGTACTAGTTCAAGAAATTCTGTAATTGTGAGGATCTCTGCTTTCATTTTATGATCCTGGAACTTGAATTTAGAACAAGAGCACATGTAGTCTGTAGAAGATTATTCTGGAAACCTTGCTGTCCTTTGAAAAGTGAAAGAGAAAAGAAGATTAATGTGATTACTTATGGCACTCTGACTTTTCTGGTTTACAGCAATTCTCATAGTGGGACTTGATAGTGGTGTGTGTTGACTCTCTGGTTGGTTACACTCAGTATTACAGGTTTAGAATATTGCTAGTTGGACCCTAGTGCTGTTCTTTAACACTGTGTCTTTAATCTCATGAGAGGGTGTCAGGAGACCCAGAGCAGCATGTGATTTAAAGAACACCCACTGATCTCACTGGAAATCTTATATCCATCTTGTTCAGATTCTCTCTTCAGTTACCTCCTGCACCACAGAGTTCCTCTCTACCTATCTCACTTTCTTAGTCTGTAGAATATAGGTAATTAATGCTGCTCTACTTTACATAGGATGTAGGAAAGTTAATTAATTCAAATAAAAGTAATTATTTAAATATTTCCTCAGGTGAGATCCATTACTTCAAGTGTTCTGGGTCAGGGTGAAAAAGCTAGGAAGAAATAGGAGTAGAGAACTGACTAGTTTCCATGAGACCTTTATGTCAAGCAAGAACACATCTGACATTTGCCTCAGGTGTAGGGAGTCAGTCCAGCATTTTCTCATTGTTTTAAGTGTATAGCTAAGAGGTGGTACCTGCCTATTGGAGTGCTTGTGTTGCTGTTGGAGCATTGCTCTGTTCACAGATGTACTGAAAAGAGTTTCACGCTGTTGAGATGGTTGCAGCTCCAGCAGCACAGTGTTTAAATAAGGTTCAGTGTCCACCCAAAAAGAGAATACATCTGCAAGTAGGGAATACATCTGCAAGTGACTGGACAAGGCCATGCCTTTTTGCTGGCTGGCACATATGTACTGCTGTCCTTATGTAAACTGCCTCAGGTATGTCTGTGGGAGTTGCACATATGGACGTGTCCTGGAGTAGTGCAGTAGAAATTGTCTGTTGGTTATTTTTAACCTTCCTTTTACCTGCCCATCCTTTTTATAAAGCCCATCTGGACAGGGTTTCTGTGCCCCAGCCGAAGTTTGGATTGTTTCTTTAGTTTGTTTGTTTCAGAAAAAAGAAGCATTACAGAAAAAAAAAATGTAATTTCAATGTTTAGTGTAATGTTAGTATGGTTTATGAATAATGTCATATTTCTAAATGTTGCATCATTTTTTCTTTTAAATTATATATTTCATACGAGGTGAAAATTTTAAAACAAAATCACTTAAACCTCTGAATATGTCTATAGTGTTTAAAATTACACAAATCATATGATTTTTTTAACTTAGATTTGTGGAATGTCAGCAGATTGTCCCTATCAGTACACATACTATGAGCTACTAGATGAAACTGGTTTACTGCAAGCTGACTTGTTTATCTTCTTTGAGCACCTGCTTCTGTGTTAAAAACCAGTATTTACTCTATTTGAAAAGCTATCAAAGATACTAAGAATTTAACTGAAATAGGTAGCAAGATGAAAAAGTGTGTTTTTAATTTTCTTCCATAAACTTTTCTATTGACTGAAAACTGCAAGATATACTTATTACAGTTCTTCGTGGATAAGCATCTGTGTTTGAAATCCAGTTACACCTTGGTGTTCCCCAAGGTCCTCAGTCTGACCAAAATGTCATGGACTTCACCATTTCAAGGGGTAATGTGGATAGGCCAAATCATTGTAATTGGACTGGACTGGGAAAATTCACAATGTTCTAATGACCATTAATGGACTTAATGCTACTGCTGCCAGCCCCAGCTTGTCCCATGCACTCAATTACCTTGTGTGTTCTGCAGCCTTTCTGCTTTATTTTATTGCAAATGGATTTAGATGGATTAAGACTCATCCTCTAGGCTTCCTGGTGTGCAAACACACCCTACCAATGTTGAGGTCAATTAAATTACTGCTGTTAATACTCAAAAGAGTCTAAATGGGTTCTTTGTATTATTAAAGATAGGGAAGTGAAATTTCAGTATCTGCTCAGCTAAATCTAAATGTATGTTTGTGGTGCTGTGCACTATGTCAGGGTTTCATCTTGTTCATTTTTCCATTGTTTTAAATGAAATATCTGGTTTGAGATAGGTATCTGGGTAGTCTATAAAGGAGGTTTGAGAGGAAATGCCCCAACATAGGTTTCATTCAGTTTTAAAGTAGATACTTGAGAAATATATTGTCCTCTGTTGATGGATTGAAAAATAGAGAAATCGAGCTTGAGATTTTATTATTACCCCATTGCAGTGAGACTATTACCTTCCTTAGTGTATGAATATGGTTATATTTTATTTGACCAGTGAATAACAGGTGAGATAAACTTCTACGTAACTGCAAGGTGTTGACAATTAATGTTTTTGGAAATACATACATACATACATATAAATATACGTGTATGTATGTATCTATATCTTTAAGCAGGACTTGTTTCTCAAGGAATGCCCATCTACTGCTGACTGGAGGAAGAGCCTAAACAGAGACTTTATTCTTCAAGTCAAAAGTTCAGATGAATAAAATTAGGTGAGATGAAGCCCACCCTGGATACTCCTTTGCTGGAGCTTCATCGGCAACTAGCAGATGCCTTGAAGGTAGAGGAACTCTTATTTAGTCTATTGTTTGTGCCTGAGGTATTCTTGTATTCTAGAGGATGATTCCGTAGAAGTTTGTATTAAAACATCCTGATTGGTTTGAGTGTGAACAAAATCAGAACGTCTTCAGTTGGTGTCTGGTGGAATATTTTGGATGGGAAAGGTATCCTTTCTAAACCCATCAGCCAAGGAATGTGGAATTATTTTAGTGTCTGTCACGGAACTTGGCAGCATAATCAAGTCTTCTCATCTAGCATTTTAGCATTTATTTATTTATAACTGCATCTTCCTATGTTTAATTGGTTTCAGTAAGTTAATTACACAAGTGCAGCATGGCAAGGAATTGATGTTGGTGATTATTGTTTTCTTCTTTTTCTTTTCCTTAAGCAGGTCAGGTTGGCCTGGGTCTCAAGTCTAATGATAAACTGGCTAATTTCCTTATATAAGTAGATTCAGTTGATTTTTGAAGGCTAAACACATTACTGAGTTTGGCCCTAGGTCCTTCCAAAAACTAAGAAAATAACACACTGAGATGTTGTTTGGTGCTGTAGAGAATGTGAGAGGCATACATTTAGGATTGCTTATAGGTGGGGAAAAAAAAAAGGCTTTGTCATTCAGTTACCTTTACATAATTAAGCATGTTTTATTAAATTAAAGTAGACCTTACTTTTAGGTAGGGCCTGCTTAGTGGGAGGGGTTTGGAATTGTGTATTTAGTCGGGGGGATTAGCTCCTTGTTGATGGCTAAACAGTGACTTTGTTTCTATTTGCAACTGGAATATGGAACTTGTTTCATTTTTTGACCAGGGTTCAGAGCTATCCAAGGTAGTAATTTCAGTCCTGCCATGTGGCACAAAAATGAAAGGATAGCAAGAGCTTTTCATACACCCAGTACTGTGGTGGTACCAGATGTTCAGATGTTTTCTCTCAGTTCAGTTCAGTTCAGAAGGGTTGTATGGAAATGAGCTCTCTATCCATGTTACTCTTGAAGATTTTGAGGTTCATCTGCTAGTGTTTGGTTCATGTTTTTGCATTGATTTCAGCAAAAGTTAATCCATTTTACTTGAACTCAGATGACTTCTCTACATTGTCTGTGAAGAGCTGTCTGCTGAATTTGCTATGATACCGGACAGAGATGTATGTTTCCTTTTTTCAGACATTCTTTCAGTTTAGCATATAAACCACCATTTTTTCTGTAAAAGGCAAAAGCTCTGGGATTCAGTAAGATTTTTGTTGCCACATTCTGAAGCTGACACTGTGTGTATATTTTTGAATGGTTTCCAGTGGTTGGATCTGCTTAGACCCAGTGCTTATTGTCACCACAGACAGCTTACAGCACTGTAGGATGACTTGGAGTTAAGATATTACCTCACATTGTTGAGCCTCTCTGTGATAAAATACAATATAGAGTGCAAGTATTAAGAGTTCTTTTTTTAAAACAGAAGCAATTTTTCCATTTTTTACTTGATGGTGATTCTGTTGTCAAGATTAGATTCAGATAAAGATAAGGTTATTAACTGGAGGAACTCATTCCAATGCTATTGCAAGTGGAACTAATTTCAATACATAAAATGTTGATAGCTTTCAGATATTTACATTTTATATACTACCAAGAATTCTGTTTGGTTTATTTAAATCCTGTCACATTGCCAAAATTAATTACTGGTATTTTTGCCTTGCAATTGAAGTGATTACAAGTGTGTAACTTAGCTTCAGGCAGCTTTTAGCCAAAACATAATTTAATACCTAGCTGTTTTTCCCAACACCTCCCTCAAGCACCAGAAAACCTCTAGTTTTCCAGTCTGATCTTGAGAAGCCAAGAGCCATGATGTCAGCAGATCCCAGTCCCTTGGATTTTCTGGTCTTCTAGATTGCTATCATTTTTACAAAGAAAATGTTGAAAACCTTTTGCCAAGGCACGTTTCCATGTTAAGTGCAATTTCTGTCTAAAGGGACCTTCCCTCTCTTCTCCTTTGTGTTTTGAGGCTTGAAGCCTCATTTGAAGCCAAATGGTGCTGTTGCAAACTTCAGCTCTATGGCAGCCTAAACAAGCAGAGCCTAAACTCGTATCTAGAGTAAAACCAACTAATTAAAGAATGCATTATCTGTCTCTTTTTAAGTATCTGTCACTGCAGAAAGTATTTATTGGTTTGCTTGTCATTCAATAGATGCTGCATTTCCCCAGAGTCAGCACTGAACCTCCTGTATGTTATGTCAGGCAGTGCTTAACTGCCTTTTCTTTGATGAGGCATAAAAATGGAACGTGCCCTTTAGAACCTTAGTGAGTTCTGAAATTATTGTTGTAGCTGGTAGAGCATCATGTCTTGCCTCTCTGGAGCACAGCTCCAGGGGGGTAGACGGTATCTGAGGTTGTATCTTGTTCCCTATGTGAGTAGATGGGCAGCTCTGGGAATTCACACACTGTCCCTCCATTTCTGCAGCCTCAGAGACTCTGTGTGCTGTCTGTGCAGCCTACCAAGCCGAAGCTCTGGGATGATTCAGGGCAGGAGGCTAATTAGGTATTCCCAGAAGAACCTTTCTTTCTTCTTTGATTACAGTGAGGCTGTAGGAATACAGGCTTTTTGGATACTGCTTAGAGAAGAGAGACTACTTGTCTTAGTAATATCTAAAATGTATGAATTGAAATATTTTGCATTCGTAAATTTTAGCAAAATTGTTTCGTTAATGTTGGATGTTAAGCCCTTAAAAGGAAAACGCTTTGCTGTTCATGTTTTAAACTTAATTACACTAGTTTACTGTTGTAACCTTCTCTAATATACCCATCAGAATGTCTGATCCTTTGACAGGTAAACATGTTATTTATGAAAAATTGTGGTAAAATATATTTCAAAAGAAAATAGTGTGTGATGTACAAGCATGTTGCAAATTCTAGTAATTTAAAGTGTTCGTGATTTAGGAAATTAAAACCTTTTGGAAGTACAAAGTATTAGAATATGATCTTTCTTCTTAGTATAAAACTTCACTAGATGTCAGTGTGCAAAGTATTTTCCCTTAAATGCAATGAGAACTGTAGAATAAGAAGTGTTAATTCCTTCAACGCATGCAGATTTTAAGATGGCATTTATTAGAATTTGGTGGTAATTTATTTGGAAAAATTCCTTTTCAGAGCACTGAAAACAATTTTGATAAGTTCACACTGGATTCCAAAAATTGTTTCTGTTCAAAAAGACATTGAAAAGTCAGCATTTGTTTCATTACTCTATAAATTTCTGTAAAAACCAGATATGTAAATCAAAATGATATTTTAAATCATAATTCAAACCATTTTAATGTTTAAAACTGCGGACTATTTGGTTTAGTTTTATATTCTTGATTATTTTCAGTGAGAAAAAAATGTTAATGTATATTTTCTTGCTGTTGATTTCTGGGAACTATAGTTGTTTGTATGGGGGTAGCAGGCATATTTCCACATGGCTCAAGATAGGGCTTAGGCATTAACTTACACCCTTAAAGAGGGAAAAAATTGCATATATATTTATAGATGTTTAACTCTGGTTAGGAGAAGCATTCTTAATCTGTTAATGTGCTTGTGCATTATTTTAACTGTGTTATGTTTTTTATATTATATTTGAAGGATCAGACTATCTCTGTTCCTACGTGAGAAGGTTGATTGTTTGGAGTTTTTTGGGAGCTGGGGTTTTTTGAGCATTTCTGGTGTTATTTTATTGAAGCTTCAACGTTTTTATGGAAGGTTTTGTCTCCTATGGGATAGACTTTTCCCTTTAAATTACTTCCTTTGTGTTTCTGAACTGACACACTAAGCGAAAAATAGTGGTTTGGATATTGTGTGGTGCCTTTGGTTTCACTTTGGTTCAAGTGAGCTGCTGCCAGAAACAGTTTACAGCTGAGCTGAACTGAACAGCCAGTGAGCACCTGGACACAGGTATTCCTGCTGATGTACAGAACTAACAAGGACACCCTCCCCAATCCTCTTCTGTCTGATAGTACAGCACTGAAAAGATTCAGAGGAGGTGATGCTTCCAAGCTGCCTTCAGCTGCCAATTCGTGATTTCTCTCTTGAAGCTGCTTGCTTTGAACAGAAACTTAAGTGACCTTCATGTTTTTCAGAGTTACCGCAGAGAGGTTGATTCTGGTCAAAGGTAGGATATGACTAGAGGAAGCCATAAGGGGTAAAAAAAACCCTATAAACTATATTTACTCTAGTTTTCCAGCTTGAACTTGCATAGTAGGTACAGAATATTAAAAAAGGAATCTTCAAAGAATATGACCAAAAAAAAATTGACTCTGCTGGAGTTGCATCCAAAGTTGCATTTTAGGTTGTTTCTAGCTGTTACATATATTCTATTTAGAGGCAAAAAGGGTGGGTTTTTTTCCTAAATACTGGCATCACAAATTTACACCTTTTTTTAATACCAAAAGGAACATTTTTTGTACTGAATTTTACTGTGAAATTAAATTTATGCTAGCATACTCAGAGCCAAGGTTTACAGCACTAATTTGGTATAAATCATATAAATAAATGTGCAACTGAAAATCAAACTGGATGTGAAAGCATACCAAAATTAATTAAATGATGAGTACTTTCTCTTCAGAACTGAAAATTCTAGAATCCTTGTTAGTTTTGTTGACCTTATATGTGAGAAATCTAGATATGCCTAAATGTTTGCTGAAGTATGGGATACTTTGGCCATCATACTAACCTTTAATTGCATTTCCCATGACATTATCACATGAAAAAGTCTGATCCAAAGTTTGGGACTGTCGGTCTTTTTTTGATCAATCTGGAAGCAAGTACAAGGTTTGGATTTTGAGAGATCACTGGTGCACTGTGTACTGTAACTCTGGGAACTGCTGCTGTAACAACAATTTATATTGCTCCTTTGGAAATGTCTGCATTGATTTCTGTCAGAGGCTGGATGAGATGGATTTTTTTTGTTTAACTGTCTGTATTCTATGCATATCATAGGAAAAAGTCAAAGGACACAAAGCCGGGGTTTCCATCTAGACAGTCTCAGCTGTCTCCCCACTGTTCAGAAATGTTCCCATCCAGTTGATATCCTTGCATCATACCCTATGCAGTATAAAATCACAGAGTCATGGAGTTGTTTGGGTTGGAAGAGACCTTAAAGATCCCCTAGTTTCAGCCCCCTTCCATGGATAGGGGTGCCTTCCACTAGACCAGGTTTCTCAAAGCTCCATCCAACCTGGCTTCAAGCAATTACAGGGCTGGGGCATCCACAGCTTCTCTGGCAACCTGTTCCAGTGCCTTACTACCCGCACAGGGAAGAAAGTAGCCCTATGTAAGTGTTTTTTTAAATGTATTTAGGTAATATAGTTGAAGGATAGTTGTGAATGAAGTTGCACAAAAACAGTATGTTTTGCCTTGCCCTTCTCTGTTACCTAAGACTGTATGCCAAAGAGCTTGGCATGAGTACAACCCTCGTTGTACCTTACAACCTCTACAAGCTTTGTTCCTTTAATTTCTTAAGTAGAACAGCACTCAGCTTGGCTGTAGATTACACTGCATTTCCTGAGTCCTGGGATTTATCCTCTCCTGTCTACAGCTTCTCACTCTGCTCATAAACCACAACTTAGAATATTTATGACACAGACTTCTGTAGCAATTTATGGGAGTCTTCTCAAGGAAGATTAAAGTTGACTGATCCACTCAAGATTGCTGATTTTCCATTTAGAGGAGGTAGGCATATGATAAATGTTTTCAAAGAAGATACGCTGTGGGAGAGCTGGAATTGATGATTCTGGTTTACTTTGAAGTTTAAAAAATGGGTGGGGAGAACAAATTTAAAAATTTCATATGAACAGTCATTTTGTGGACTCTTTGTGTTGTGGATACTGCAGGAAAATTGTGTCCCATCTATTTATGCTGGGAGAGGCAGATGGAAAAATAAAAATCTGAATCCTAATTCATGTTCATCAAATTCAGGCCACTGTCTTCTCCCATTTCCAAAGCTGAAATCTTTTTCAATGGGATATTATTTTGTGGAGGACAGGGTAGGAACAGAAACTCAGGTTTTAGTAAAAGTAACAAACTAGTTTTAGAGTAGAAATATCTTCTACTGTTTTCTGGAAATGCTTGCTAGAGGGAAAGTTCTGTAAAACTTTGGCATATAAATATTTGGTGAGTACATGCCAGGACACAAGTATCCAATGTACTGCACTGACTTGTGTGAGAGGAGGCTGTTAAAAGCACAATCCTCTTTTCATGACGTGGCTGTCTCCTGACAGTTTCCTTGGGTAGTAACTGAACCCATCATTTTAGAAAATGTAATATATTCAAGTCTTAGTTTGCTCTGAAGCCCATGGCCACAAACAGTACATGGACAAATAAATGGTAACATTTATAGCATAGAAAGACTGCTTGTGAAAATGGGCTATTTGAATTACAGATCCAGGCATATGTGTTCTGTGGACAAGAGGGATGTTACCCTAAAAATGGGAATGTGAGTCAACTTGGTGGTCCTCTCTGAATGCTGAACAGGAGCAACACTGCTATTCTGCTTTGTAGTCCTGTGTTTTACAGAATCGTATAATAATTTGGGTTGGAAGAGACTTTCAAAGGTCTTTTAGTCCAACAGTCCTGCAAGGAGCAGAGACATCTTGAAGTAAATCAGATTGCTTAGAGCCCCATCAGCTTGACCTTAAATGCTCCTAGGGATGGGACATTTACCACCTCTCTGGGCAACCTGGGCTAGTGTCTCACCACGCTCATTATAACAAACTTCTTTCTTATACCTGGTCTAAATCTACCCTCTTTTGTCTTAAAACTGTCAGCCCTTGTCTTGTTGCTACACACTTTGCTAAAAAGTTTGTCTTTCTTGTAAGCCCCCCTTACTGAAAGGCCACAATCAGGTTTCCTCAAAGCCTTCTCTTCTCCAGAATGAACAAACCTAGTGATCTTAGCCTGTCCCCATGGGGAGAGGTGTTCCATGCCTCTAAACTTCAAAAGGGGGTAGTGATGATATTCTTTGGGTTCCCTTGTGGAAGGTTTATCCTTTCCTTATCTTGGAGCTAAAGTTAGTGACATTCACAAATTTCTGTGACTGTCTACCCGTATTATTTGTTTCTGAGCCAAAATGAGCAGTGGTCAATGAGTATCAATATAAAATTGTTACCTGTAGAATTTTTTAAGTAGCAGCATTTTTAGGTTTATAACTGATGAGAAATACTTGTGTCAAAAACAAAAAATCCACTTTACTGAGATGAGTGTACGTTTTTTTCACAGGGCACTGCAGGAGTCCCCGGTTTGACAGGGGCTGCAAGCCCCAGTTATTCCTGCTTTGCTATGTAATGATGCCTCTTGTCTGCACCCCAAGGTGTTTAACATTTTTAACACCTAGAAATGCTGTCCAGGTTCTAATTGAAAAACTGAAATGTCAGCCTTGAAATGAGAAGCGTCAGCCTAATTCTAAAAAGGGTTTTACTTACTTACAGCCTCAAGTAGCTGCCTACTAAGATTTCTAAGAATGTTTCTGTGCTTAACCTCTATTACTTTTAGCTGTTAGGAATCTTTTAAAAATGTGTTTCTTTGGGAATCTTTTGAAGTTAAGAAGAGGTAATTCTGAAGGAATGGTGGGAGTGTGAAATGGGACAAAATTCTAATTTGAAACCTGGATTCTTAAACCTTTTCTGAGATTTTTTTTTTTATATTGCACTTGCCCTTGCCCTTTCAGTTGATGTAATATGAGATAAGCCTGTATAATGCAAAATATAGAGAATGTTTTATTCATTTTTGCTGCAAGTGCTAAAAAGGAAAAAAAAGCCCATCCCAGAAAAAGAGAAGAAGTAAAGGCTTTAAAAATTGTATTTATAGTATTGGTTTCAAAGCCTTCAGATGCAGACAGCATCTCGTGAAGATTGTCTAAATACTTGTATCAAGTATTTCAGTAGTCTTTCAGTAAGAATTTAATGTGAAGTTATGTTGTAATTATACATGCACACATCTTTAAATTCTACATTTAGAGACAGAGTTTGTATTTAAATGGATCTTAAAGGAACAGCTGAGATTTTGTTGAACAAGAAGAGTCCTTTAGTGTAAAGGCATATCTTTTCTGTTCCTTCCTGCCTCCTAAATAATGATGGAGAGGGCATTGTCAGGCTGTTATGGCATTTGGGCTTCATCTGCTGCCATCATCGTATTTACTAATAAAGATTTGTATCCATAATTTAGCTGAAGATCTGTTTGCCAGTGCATAGCTAAATACTTGTAGCTTATTTGGCAGTATGTGTTGGCATAGCAGTCATCATGGAAGCAAAATGTATGCTTGTATTTGGATCTTGTGGCAGATGTGTAACGCAACGGAGCTACTGCTTTGGCATGGGCACTGTCCTGGCTCTGCCCCCATTTGAAGTGTTCCCTGGTTATGATCTGTGATTGTGGCTCATACTGATGTTTATCTGCTTTTTCAGAATGAAAATAACATCATTCTGTTTTTCTCTTTTTTTGGTGGTTCTTGTGATGTGTCAAAGATAGCCCAGCATCATACAAACACAGTGGAAACAAAACTTAATAATACACTTTTTCTTAACTTCTGTATGGGTTCCTAAAACAATTTGTAATCTATCCATCTCATTTGGTAGCTGAAAAGCTGGGATTTGCAGTCAAGGCATTAGAAGGTGAAGGTGACTGAACTACTGTGCAGGCTCGAGTGTGTTTAAATTATTCTGTGGGAGTAAGTATGTATGTAGGGAACAAAACAGATAAAGAGAAGAGGAAATACATACTTGCTTCTCTTTTTTTAACTTTTTTTTTTTTTTGTAGAACTTGGGGCAAAAGAGTGGGTTTGGCAGAGTGAACTTAAGATTTGTAGCTTGCCCTCAAAAGGGTTTAACTAGTCTTTTTGGATAAGTTAATTAGCCAAATAAAATTTCTGCTTCCTAAGAAGCAGCACTCTGTTAATTTTGCATTTACAGGGTATTTTTTAAAAAGAAATTTCAACTAGGCTCCTTCATTTCTGGATTTTTTTATTAATATTAAAGCTATAGCTTCAAGCTGGAATGCTGTGTCTCAGTTTTAGCTGTCTTTGTGCAGGCAGAGGGGAGTGAAGACAGGAGAAAGTCTGAAGACAAAAAGGGCTGGAAAGGAGAAGCAGCAGTAATTTAACTCATTAATTGCCTTTGCCTTACACAAATGTGGCCATGCAAACACCACACATTAAACAAACACACTAAAAATTGATTAAATAAAACTTGATAATGGGTATATTGAACTATTTTTGTAAGTTAAATTCTGGATGTGGTTAATTAGGTAAAAATGATGTTTCAACAGTGATACTTTGCCTTATTATTAAATGAAGGGAAAATATAGGGTGAAATAAAACTGTTGCTGCCTTACTTAGTGGAGCTTTTATTTCCCCTTGTCCATATGTGTATTGTGAGAGCACAAGGCATAACAAATAGTGTTTCCATTTAGTTCTGAATACAGTGAGGTCCATGATCACTCTTCTCTCTGTGAAAGCAAACTTCAAAGCCTGTCTGGCTGCCCAAAGACTTTGCATTTCTGCGCATGTGATGGATGGGATCGTTGTTCTAATGAAGCATGGCTGTTGTTGGAGGTTGTGGTCACAGGAGAGATGCAATCCATCTTTAATGAGGGGAAGTTCTACAGAGGCCTTGAATGCCAAGACAGAGATAGAGCATTTCATTTTTTATTTGATGTAGAGGGCCAGTGCAGAGACACTATCTTGTTTAACGATTTTTTTTTTTTTAAATTACCAAGAAGGTGGGAGCTGTATCCAGTACAAACATTAACCATTTTAGATATTTTGGCTTAGGTCCCAAGTGTACTGAGTCTGGAGGTTGCAAATGTGTGTATTTCTATGGCCAGATCACTGATGGAGTGGGGAAATCAAACCTCTGGCCATGCACAGATGGTGTTAGACTTGCCTGTCTGAGCATCCGTCCTTAGGAATTGAGGTCTCACAGGCTGCATGTAACTAGAAGTGTCTGTAATCAAGGGGAACATTATGGCTTAGGGAAATTCTCCAGAACAATTCCCATCAATACACATAGTAGATGTGTATTTTAAGTACCTCTGATGAGTAGGAGCTCATGTTAGGGGAGAGTCTGAAGGTGGATCTTCTCATTGGCCAGACTAATTCTGTTATGTGTATGCCCTTCTTTTTGTTTTCTAGATTACTTGTAGATGGTTGACGTTGGTTGTGAGGAAGGTTACTGAGCCCTTTTCATTCAGACCAAGAAGCAGCAAATTAGGAGTAACAACTTGTCTTCATTGAATTAGTTGAGGTTGGACTAGTACATTAGGGATGTAGAACCACACAAGAATTACCAGTCTTCTTACGCATCTCTTTTGGTTTTTAATCTCTAAAAATGAGATTGTTCTCTCATGGTAGATTTATTTCATATTTTAATTAGGTTCTAAAGACTGTATCTGAATACTGTGTATGTGGCTGTTTGAGAAGAAGGTAAAATGCTTTCTCTAAGGGTGAAGAGTGCTAATTATTTTTTTCCCCTTAGCTTCTGCTCTTAGACCTGTGGGAGACAGATGTTATTTAGCAAAGGGAGGGAAGATCATCACTTCTTCCGAGCTCAGAAGTTAATAACATGAAATGTGTCTGCCGTGGTTCATTGACATGTCTGTTCTCAGATTTGTTCTTTCAGTAAGCATCTCTGAAAGGTGGCAGAAAACAGCAGCACTGTCAGTACAGAATCAAAACTAGGAAAGTGCCGTGTGTTCATCAGAAAATTGTAAATTCAACTCATGCTTAGACTTTGAAAACCAGGATATGTTGTATACCTACTCACTGAACTCAACATTCAGAAGTATAATATCTTACACAATCCAAATTTTATCTTTCTTGTGCTCATTTTATTTATTTAAGCTTTGTTTAGTTCAACAGTTTTAAACTAAATAGGTACAGATTTAAGTATCTAAATTAATGCAAGTGCAGGGCTGTAGTTAAAAATGTGTTTTCCTTTGGAGTTCAACAATTTGGCAGTTGAGCTGTTTCTTTTCAGCCCTATTCTTGTGCTGTGTTCATCATCCTGGTATTGGAACAAATGGCACATAAATGCTTTTAGAGGAGAGGAGGGTTTGCATGTACCAATATTCAGTTTATTTGAGGTTAAGATTTCTTTAAACAAATATTCTTAAAAGCAAACATTTTTGCTGTATTTTTGTTTGTCTTTCAGGTTGATCCAGCTTTGAAAGAAAAATTAAAAAAGAACACTGTGACGCTGGAATCTGAATATGAGGTAAAATAAATTTGTTGCCTGGGGCCCATAACCTTGACTACCCTTGATTACCCTGGCCGCTGGTGGGTCGTATCTGTCCCTAACTAAAATTAGATCAACCATCTGCCTTTGACTCACTGATGTCCAATAAAAACAAGGTTTTATGTAAAGAAAGGTTTTTGAACACATAGTGCTTCTTTCTGAACACAGCTTTACTTTGATTTCCAGGCGTCAAGTACAGTGGTACAAATAAATTCACCATTTCTGTGGTTAACCTAGTTTATAAATGTAGAGCTGATGTTGGCCTTAGAGGAAGTGTGTATGAATTTACGTGAGCACTTCTACTGCATGAGTTTAGATGATCTTTAGACCAAATTACAGAACAATGTGCATGATGTACTTTATGTTACTTCCTGCTTCTGAAATTTATGTGTCTCTTTGAAGCAACTGCCATTCCTTTGACGTGGTTTCAGAAATTTTTTAGAGAAATAGTTCACTCTTCCCTCAACATTGCATTTTCTTCAAATATTACTGAGCTCTAAAATGTCTGTTTTGACCAGTTCAGTATCCAGAGTCTCATAAATTTTCAGGCCTACAAAAAGCCATGTTAAAAAAATTGGAAAAAAACTCCTTGTGACCTGGAACGAAGAATAAAGCTATTTTAGATTATTCCTGATGTTTTAAAATTAATTGAATCAAATGTCCAACTAACACTTCATCTATGCCTGTGGCCTTTATGCTGAAAAGAGATTTTTGTTTTCTTCCCATACCACATTTCCATCACAAGCCTTTGAAGATCTCAGTTGCACTCAGTGCTCTCATACTTAGGTGTCCAAATGGCAGTGCATGATCTTGATAATAAAATTTTACTATTCTATTACTCCTTTGTGATTTGTCTGAAATAAAAATAAAACTTACCTTTTGTATTTTCACAGGCCTAATTTCACAAAACATTTTCTAGTTTTTACCATTATTGCAAATAGTTTTGGGCTCTCCTCACTATAAAGAATTGTGATTTCTGGTGCAGGGAATAGCAAGATAGAAAATTCCAGTGGAGACTCAAAACTTACAAATCCATTAAGTTCTGATTGCCTCTGGGATTACTGTCTCTCAGTTTCCATTCAATATACTGTAAGGCTGCTCTGATTTATTTATGTGGAAGAAAAAGTAAAAAGAACCACAAGCAGTAAAAAGAACCACATCTCAAACTCAATATCTAACCGCAAAATCAACAGATCTGTATTCAGATATACCTTACCTTTTCTTCAGAAGATGAGTAAATCGGTTAAGGATAATATTTAAATAACCATAATTCCATTATCTTTATGGATAAATCAATGCTAATAAAATACATCTGGCATAATAATATATTACAAGCCAGCTTGGGTAATGAGACTCTTTTCCGATGGACAGAAATGACAGAAGCAATCTTATTTTTTTTTAATCTAAACTGTAGAGAGTTCCCAGACTGAAATTCTTCCAGAGTAGTGCTTGGGTGTGATAGAGGGCAGATCAGTTCAACAACAAAAAAATGGATTTGCATAATGAAAATAGATTTGGATTATTGTTTTGAAATCTAATATCAATATATATTTTACTATGGGCACCAACTTGCAAGCACATACTAATTTCTTGCTTCAGTGAAACTTGTGGAACTACCAGCAGTCATGCACATACTCTGCAGGCTCCACACTAAATGTGTGACAATTTTAAGTCATTCTTACCTCTGTATTCTAATGACAAAATCTAGTGAATCATCCAATTACAGCTGACATTTAAGAGTGTAGTTTTCTGTGGACCCCATCTTTTCTAGACTAGAGGGGTTTGGGTGGACGTTTTTCTTCTTTCTTTATTTTTTGACTTGTCCAAAATACAGCTCTTAGGAGCACCTTCTAATTCAATATATAGGTCACATTGAAGGATTACACTGGTGGCTGTTACTAAATATGGTGTAATAAGAGATCAAGGGCAGTTAAAAAAAGTTGCCATTTTGATATGTAAAGCCTTATTCTCAATATTATAAGCATTATATCTGCAGCTGTTACTGGGGATACCATGCCAGCTCTTTTGAAGCGTGGTTGCCTGATATATGCAAATGTCCTTTGGCCCTCCCCAAGACTTTTAAAAATATCTTACTCTCTTTACAGATATGTACATATTGAATACATACTGAATTCTTCTAGAATGTCATAATTTCTTCTGTAAGTGTACATATGTGCCCTTATGAGCATATTGCAAAAAATACAGACGTTTCCAAAATTTCAAACATGTTGAAGTCTGCATTTTGTCTCTGATGTGTGGTGGTTGTGGTGATGTAAAAGGTTATAATCACAGATCTAACTTATTGTGAGGAAATTACCATAAAGACATTTCTTACCTTCTAATTTACTAAATTATATCTTCTCAAACTATAAAAAGTTTATTTCATCCAGGAATGTTTCTGGTCAGGATACTATTTTGAGGAAGGAAGAATTTACATGTGTAATTCGTACTGCATTTTTTGTATCTTAGATCTGTTAATAATGGCATTTATCTTGTGCCTTGGGACATGCCAGAGGAGCAAGCTACCTTTGCAAGCACTCTCCATTGTTTATGTATTCCTCTCACACATTTTTGTGTCCTCATATGACCAATTAGTCCCTGCTGCTCCCCTTTGCCTAATAAATCACAGCTCTGTCCACTAGTGATGCTGGTACTAATTGAATGTAGTGCTGCTGCTGAGCTGGGCCTTGTAGAACACACTGTAAAAAATGTCAAGTGTTTGACCTGTGACAAAAACCTAGAGTATTTTACTTGAAAGGACAAAATACTGTTTGAAAAAGGGAGATTAAAAACCTGATTAATATGATGAGTGAAAACCATTCTTGTGGTTGTTTAACAATCACAGTACATTCCTCTTCATATGTTTAGTGCAGTCTCAAAATAGTATTCCTTAATCTAGCACTTGGTTTCTGTACTTCAGTGAAATTATTGGTCTAATAAACACTAAAAAAATCTGGCCAGTTACATCCAACCCCAAAATATAGAATTGTTGTAAGGGCTTTTCTAGCAAATAAAGCTTCCTTTAGAATTTAATAACATTTTTTCATGGAAGAAAATAATTTAAGTTTGAATTAAATATGTGATATTCAGTGGGAATCAATAGCAATTGAAAGTAGAGGAAAAAATATCCCAATAAAAAGTGAAGGATTGCTATGGAAACAGTAAATGAGTTAGTTATAAAGCAGGGAAGATTGATAAAAGATGCTAAGGGCATCAGAACTGTCTGATAAGTAATCTGACAAGGATAGAGGTAAGAGGATGGTGTTGCAGCAAACCAAGAATAAAATAATGAGGATATAAAATAATGAGTAACCATGTTGGCAAAGTAGCAACATTCAAAAAACATATCTGTATTTTTTAGAAAAAAAGTCCTTTGTATTCGAATCAGATGTGCTTCCAAAACAATTAATAATCAAACAAAATGTTATTTAATACCTACTAGACTCTGATGGTTTATAGCCATTCTAAGAATGGGCTTGGAAGACTTGGAAGAAGTGGCTGCTGAAAATTTGAGTCGGAGAATGATGGTTCTCTGGGAACTTGTGCAGCTGGCTAGGTGAAAATGTTAAGCACTTCTGCCATGCTAATGGGCCTCCAGTGGGGAATTGAATTGTTGGATCTTTGGTATGAAATATCTCTATAGTAACTTTAGTGTAGTGTGTGGGTATTTAGCTACACAGCTGAGGCTGTGTATGTTTCTCTCATTGTCATCTCCTTCTGAAGATGGTGCAGCAAAACAGATAATTTTGAAGGAAGTTCTTGTCTCAGCAACCAGGCAAAGTGGCTTTTTGCAAGCAAATCCTCCTGTTTGTTTTTCTTAGCTTTTTTTCTCTGTTTTCAGCCAATTTCAAAAACACTTATCTGGAATATTTTGTGATTGCTAATGTACTTCCAGATGATGTCCACATCACAATCAAGTCTAAATGTGAAATGCTTTAAAAATATTATACAATTCTTGCACATTCTTTGTTTCTCAAATTATTGTTGCCCATCATTATTTAATGTTCAAACTGTATTATAAAATATACTCTGCTTTAGGAAGTTACTGTCAGAGAATGAGTTACTTCTTGTCCTAACATGCTTGCTGATCAAAGGGAGAAATGATTTGCAAGATTCTGGTGGAGGCTGACCGTGGAGTTTGCACACTTCTTAGCTAAATAATGAAATTTCTAAAATTTGAATGGAGAAGTTCCCAAAGTTCCCAAGTTTAACCCCTGACTTCATTGTCTGTCTGGTAAAACTTGGTATTTGCCCCGGAATGGCTGGGAGGCATCACTGAAGTTCAAAGGCTGAGGGAAATAGTATTGGTAATTCAATATGTGATAACTCATCTTGTTTGTAGCATCTTCCCCTCAAGTCATTGGAGAGCCAGTGTGTCTCTCTGTGCCAGCTTACAGCTCTAACATAAATAGTCTTCAAACACAATGCAGTTCAAAACCAAAATACCATTCAGCTATAGAAAGACCCCAGACTCTAGCTTTTAAAATTTCATACTTCATGCTTGTAAAAATTAAAAAAGGTGCCTTGATCTTTCTAAGACAGAAGTCTTTGTGATTTGATTTGAAGACCTGTTGGTTCTGATAGAATGGAAGGTAAAGTTATTCACATATTATTTGTGAACTGTACATTCAGCAGTATTGCTGAGAAGTAGCTTTACTGTTACTGGCAGTACAGTATGGGAATAACACTCCTATTACTGTCCTCATCAGTTAGAAAGGGGATGCTAGCCACAGAAAAAAAACAGGAGGATTTTTTTCCCTATGAGAAATTGCCCAACAGCACAAATTAAACAATAGGCATTGATGTTACTGAAAAACTATTTATGGCTGAAAGATTAAAAATTGCCCTGCTAATATTTAGCCCAAATCATAGTTTCTCAACAGAGAAAAACATTCTGTTTCGGCGTATAAATTGATGAGCAAGTTCTGGAAGAGAGGTGAGTGGAAAATCAGGAAGCGTAGATGAGAAGCAGAAGTCCTAATCTACACTAACTATATGAATGTTGCCTGAACCAACTGAGACAGGGTAGAGGGGGAGCATGTGAGAGGCAGGAGATTAAGCCCACCAATTCAGAAGGGTCAACAGCTTGGTAAGGTTGACTGCTGATTTGAAGGAGTGTGGTTACTTTAAAGTAGTTACTTAATGGCCTGGATTTAAGTTTAATTTGACACTGTTGTTGTAAACCTTCTCTAGTTGTTTCTTATGCCCACACACTTCTGTTAGTAGTTTCATGGTGATAACTGATCATTTCTTGTTGTTTAGTCCTTTGCTGTGGTATTCATTGCAGCTTTTCCCTCTCACATAAGAAACCTTGTTTTTCATATCTCTTCAGAAGGAAAAACACCATGTGTGACTCATGAGTCTCATATTTTTTTATCCTGGTACACCTCATCCTTTTTTTATTAGAGTATCTTTTAATCTTTTTTAGAAGGACAGACTGTGCCAGATTTTATATTCAGAAGGTAAAAAAATTGTCCACACTTCCAAGTATTTGTAGTCTTAGGAAGTTGTTTGAAATAAACCATTTATTTCTGTGGTGTCAGGAGAGCTTTCTGGTCTCCAGATAAGGATGTGCTGTAGAAATCTGTATGCTCTTCTTAGGAGCAACAGAACTGTCATTTTTTACTTTTACTGGTCTCCTGCACTGTTAAAGATCACACATCCCCTTCAGTCAAGTTCACCTTAGTTGAAAAAGATGCTGCAAACATCCCAAAAGTCTGTCCCTGGCTGCTCCTATTTTAGAGACTTGTGCTGCAGTAAGTAGGACATCCCTTTACAAAGTTTAGTATGATACAAACTTAGCAAGACCAAGCAGTCAGATTTGGGAAATTCCTTGGTCCTGGTGACTTGGCTAGGTCTCCCAAGTAGTGAATTTAGGGATAAATCTTAGTAAGCAGCGCCTCTCTTTCTGGGGGAGAATAACTATAGCTTGATAAAACTTCTCTATATGAGAGAAATGAAAATTATCCTAAATGTATTTAAATGCTTAATTAAAAGTGGAATTTGCTGAATTTGGGATGTTCGATCTTGAAGTTGTACTATTGCACTCATCCTATTATTTATGTTGGACATTTCTGAGTTTCATTTTTGCTTAGGAAAAGATACACTGAAAGTAAATTACTCTTGCACACATTCTCTTGACTTTGTCATAAAGCTTGTGGATCTTTTGGACTGAGAGGTCCATCTTGGATGATCTGCAGGTGTAATGCATAAATTGCAATGGATTATCCTCTGAGATATATTGTGGTTTTTAAGAGATTCTGAATTTTAAGAAGGAAAACTGCTTGTAAATTAGGAAGAAGTCGTGCCAAGGCCTAATTCCTGATGGAAGTCTGTCTCATGTTATTTTATCTTATGTTAAACAATCAAAGCTGTGTAATCATGTAGTTTTAATTTAGTGATGTAATTGTTTAATTTACTGATCACTTTGTATCACTATAACACCATCACATAAAACTATGACAGTACTCTGTGAACATTAATTAAACTCTGTGACACCTCTGAGGTGGAGGCAAGTTCTCTTTGTATGGGGAAAAGGTTGCACAGAGAAACTGGTGGTGCAGTTTCTTAATACACATTTTCTGTGACATAGTCACTCAAAGATATTTCTCTTCTCTCTCCACCCAATGTTTCCTTCAGCTAGTTCAAATGTTTGCATAGTCCTATGCTTATATAGGATTTGTTCATGAGCAGTATGAATTTATTTTCCTAAACCATTTTGTTTCTTCTGGTGGGAGTACAGCCCTACATCGTTGAATTGGCATAATTAAAGGGAAAATGACACATAGGGGAAGAGTCTCTTAAACCAGTTCACCGTAGGTTAATTAATTGTGCCATAGTTGAATGCTATTGGATCCCACTGAATTAAGCAACAAAGCCTTTATTGGTTTTTGCCAGTCTTCAGCAAAGCCAAAAGGAGAAGCAGCTTTCTGGATGCTTTCATGCCAGTCCCTCTTCACTCCCCCTGCAATTCTTCCCTTAATGAACAAAAAGCAATCTTATTCTGGCCATAGTTTGCTGCTTGCTAACTTGCTTGTTTACTAATATAATAAAAAAAATAAACATTCTTTAATTGGGAAAAATACTTCTTTCTAAACTGAGGATTCAATCACTAATCATGGGCTATTAAATCCTAGATTATTAAATCACTAATTGCAGATATTAAATTATGTCACTTCTTAGGCAAAGTAACACCCAGTTATATTAAGAAAATGAGATATCAGAAAGATGGCTCTGGGAAAGAGTTATTTAAAAAACCCACTAAAGCCTTATCAGTGCTACAATAAAGTTAAGATTTTCAGTCATGCACAAGACAACAGATTTCAGTGTTAGATGTAATTCTGTACCTCTTCATCTATATATCATCACAGAGCTCCTCAATATACCTTTTGTCTCTTCAAGCTTTTTGAATACCTTTAAAAAACAGACTGTTCAATTGGTTTAATCCTTTCACTGCCTCTTACAGCCATGTGGATATTTTTCCCTGGCTCATATTTTGTCTGCAAATAGGTTTTCTTGCTATAATGATGGGAAATAATTGTTTCTCTATATCAGAGCTATTGCCTTCTGTGGTGTTCAGCACACAATTTGTTTCATCAAGATGTAAAGTAAACAGGATTCTCTTATCCCTCCTTTCGCATGTGAGAAACTGAGACTAAAGCCAAACATTTTTTGCAAGCGGCCACCTTGAATTCACTCGGCCTGAACACTAAATAGCTCTAAATTAATTTCTGCAGACTTAGTTTGTGTATTGTGGCATTGAACACTATGCTCCAAGAGTAGAATTCAAACTCTTTTTATAATTTCATTTTATTTTAATGCTGACAGAGATTTATAACTTCTAGTTAAGTCAGGCATTGAACCTGCAATTAAGAAGTGAAGATCTTTTAATGTCCTTTTTGGTACCTTTGCACCAGTCAAACTGTTTAACAAGTCTTAAAAGTCAAGTGTGGCAAACAGTTGAGCATATTTTTCTTTTTCACTGTGCCTGTCTGAATAACTGCATTTTTTCCCTTGAATTTACAGCTTCTGTCAGTCCTGTACTCTTAAGAGGCAGTTTAGCTGATTTAGGGAGTGAATCAGTAGATTTAATGGACTATACTGATCATACTTTGAACAGCTAATTTTCAATATCCTTTGGGCTATTTGAGACAAGCAGGAAAAGTGCTGCTGATCTGATCTGATTACATTTCATTGTAGTCTCCAGTGATTAAGTGTTTAGTACATTTGAATTGGGCAAAAGAAGTCTTTTGGTTTTTTAGCCTTCCAGTTCATATGAATTTCAGTTCAGTAAAAGCTGGAAGTAGTTTAACATGTGATATGATGTCTTCATGAAGTTAGGTAGGCAGAGTCCAAGTGGCTAAAATGTAAAAAAAAAAAAAATAAATTAAGAAGACCTAGCCAGATAGAATGAAAGATGTTGAATTCAGCTTCATCTGAGAGCAGAACTAGCTGCTTGTCTGAATTCTCACTGTACGGTTCAGGCAGTCTGAAGGAGTTGTGTAACTTTGCAGCTTGTGCTGCACCTAATTAAGAGGACTGTCAATCTGGTCTTATTCTCATCACTAAGATGAATTTAAAATGTAGCTATGTGCATGTCTTTAGCCTACATCTAATGTAGCGATTTATTCTGGCATGATTCTGTTGTAAGAATTTTCGTGTCAGTGACCGCGCAGAGAGGGTAGGGTTTTACTCAGTTGTATGTGAGGTACTGTCCTGGTAACCCCAGCAGCCAAGTCCCACACAGCTGCTCACTCACTCCCCCATGATGGGATGGGAGAGAGATTTGGAAGGGTAAAAGTGAGCAAACTCATAGATTGAGATTAAGACAATTTAACAGCTAAAGCATAAGGTACTGGTGTAAGCAAAACAAAACAAGGAATTAATTTACCAATTCCCATGGGCAGCAGGTGTTCAGCCATGCCCAGGAGAGCAGGACTCCATCACATCTGAAGATTGCTCTGAAAGACAAACTCCATCTCTCTGAATCTCTGCGTTCCTTCTTCTTCCCCCAGCTTTCCATGCTTAGCATAGTGCCATATGGTGTGGGATATCTGTGTGGTCACTTGGGGTCACCTACCCCAGCTGTGTCCTCTCCCCTCAGCTCACTGGCAGGTGGGGTGGAGTGAGAAACGGAGACAGCCTTGGCACTGTATGAGCTGCTCAGCAGTAATGAAAACATCCCTGTGTTACTAACACTGTTTTCAACACAAATCTGAAACATATCCCTATACTTGCTACTATAAAAACATTTAACTCTACCCCATCCAGAGCCAGCACAGATACACATGAAAAGAGCTATTCAATAGGAAAGCATTGCAGAACAGATTTTCACATCCCCTTTCTGTGGTGATAGTCCTTAGGTTTATCCACATGCAACAGGAGTGCTCTTTTATTCCAGAATTGGATAGCATCAGTTCAGAAAGTTGGAATGTCAAATTATTCTGCCTTCTGATGACTGATAACTGTCCCATAAACTAAATTTTTGCAGATGCTGTCCCATGGTGGTAAGGAAGGTGCTTTCTTCTTGAATTGCACTAAGATACTACAGAGTGTTTATACATGACACAAAATGTTGATGATCTCTAAAAATATAATGATAATAAAAAATATAATGTTCCTATGCATGCATTAGAACCTTTATTTCTTTATATTTTAATTGATCAATAGATCTTATTTGTCATCTCAGGCAATGCCATTCACTGCACGTAACCCTTGGTTGTTCTATTCTGTCAGTGTATCCCAGTGTGTTTTCTAGGTACCTTTATGATTTCTATTGGAAACTGCCAAGATACTTTCTGATACTGGTTTGTTTGGATACTATAGTTTTGAAATGCTGTTTTTGACAGAGCTCCTCTCTGTAAAGCCTTTGTGAAGTTTCAGGAACAAATTAAAATGAACTTTTGGTAAAGATCTTCAGTATGCACGTCACTTTTGATAGACTACTTGATGCAGCCTATCTTTAGATACCACAAGTGTTGTTGTACTTACTTAAAAAGCTGATTAATGTTCAGGCTTTGGGAGACAAACAACTTTGGAATAGTTGAGATCCTCACAAGTGTGTTATATCTTTGTGTTGAATTAAATCAGCATACATCTCTTCTGTTAAAGCACAAGGTTATTTTAAGCGTAGTTTCCTTGAAGCTTCTATTAGAATCAGATGTTAAATTCCAAATTTGCAATCAGAGGGGATAGTTACTGTGGTGTGGCATGATGAGTACCTTTCCTCCTTCTCTCTTCTTCCATGTCAGCTCAGATCCCTTCTGGTTGAAATGAAGTACCAGCTAAGCATAAGATGTATAAAGTAGTAAAGACAATTCTTCAGAAAGACTTATGCCAACTCTACTGTACAAAAACTTCAGTTGCTTCTACCTTGTGAAAGTCTGCTGTGTTTGTGCATGTGCTTTCATGTATCTTCTGTAGAGTGTTGCCTAATTTCTTTTGATATCTGACTAAACTCATTGCAATTTCCTAAATTGCAACTTTTATGTAACATGAACTAATAGCAGCAGGTCTATTCTTTTATAGCTGTTGAATTTTTCTGCAACTATTTTTCAAGTCCCTGGGCGTTTGCCATTTATTTGAATGATTGATAGTAGACAAATTAGGCCACAGGCTCAGGGCAGGGTTGAGTATTTTCTGGTGTATTTTTACAGCATTTGCTGAGATGAGGCCTTCATCACAGATCAAGTTTAAGTTCCACTGCAGTACGTATCATTCATTACTGGAATGCAGTGTTGCCCTGTTTAGTAGCATCTAGGACAGAGCTGATTCTAGCAGTGGTGCAGACCCTCTCCTCAGTCTCCCCATCATGCCCAGTGTGCTGTTCCACAGTTGGCATGTGAGACTTGAGGTCTGTGTCCTGGGAAGGGACAGCTATGCCTCTGCCAATAGGACTGTGAAGATGCAATAAGTGTTTGTGTTCTTTGGCTGCAGCACGTGGTGCAGCACGTGGTAGGTGAGGTCAGAAGAGCACCTGTTCTTCTTTTTTGTTGCCTCTAAGTCATTGGTAGTTCTGAGAGGGGATGGTAGGAGTAGGCAAGAAGGTAATTAAATCTAGTTTTTCAGTACCTGACAGTTCACTCAGTTAGCATATCTCATGTATGACTTAGGAAGAGGTCTGTCTGTGGTGGCTGGGAGCCATGGGAAACTAGTTAGCAGAAAGCATTGCATACCTCTCTCAGATTAAAACCACATAGATTGAAGGGGTGTGCACCATTGCTGTCTCTCTTTGTGCTAGATAATGAATCTTTTCCAGCATGCTTTGTATTTTTGCTGACAGGGTACTTCACTAATTACTAATCCTTCTGTTTGAGCTATACCACTCCTTGTCACTCCTACTACTTCAGCACTTGGCAGACTTGCAGGTCTGGAAAACAAGATGAGAGGAGAAAAAGTGAATACAAGGTACCTTCAGTCTTGCTCAGATGCTGCAGTTGCTTCCTGTCCTTAAATGTTACTTACCTGCTGACAAGCAGATGCAGTAATGCCTATCTTAGTCATTTATGTAGCTATATGGATAAGTACTAGTCTTTTTTCTTCTTGTTGAACATACCATGCAGAGTAGATGAAAGTTCATCAACCCAGTGGTGATACTGAGTTTCATGTGAAAAAATAAATCAATTTGGCATCATATGTACTTCAAATCATGGATCCATCAAGGTGACCCTGTTATTTTTGCTGTTTGTCTGCAGAAGCTGGAAAAATCTAACTTGGATAACTGGGAAAACATCAGAGGACCCAGTCCGTGGGAAGATTCCAGGACGGTTCAGAAAGAACGGCGAGAGGCTCTCCGTCTCAAGACAGAATGACTGAGCAAACCTCCTCTGGTGCCTCTGAAAAAGAAAGTCTCAGGCTGGACTGTCTTAATTTTTAATCCAGTGTCAGGAACAGACATGGGAGCATTTGCAATGAAGAATTCAGCTGGTGTATATATAAGTAACAGTGAGATCAGTACAAAAGGCATTGTATTATATGAAGCACTTTGTTTGCATCCATTTGTGTACAGTACCACAGACTGTATATGTGAATTTTCAATTAAAAAAAGCTGATTATTCTACTGAGAATATTGCATTGTTTTTCAGTCTCTAACATTCAAAACTCCTTCAGCAAGGAATAACATTTCAAGAGTCACTTGTCAGTACCAGAAGTTGTCATCCTAATGAGAACAACAGTGCTGTCATCTAGATGTGTGTGACCAGATAAGTGCTGCTTCAGGGAGCCCCTGCATGACTTCAGGCTCTTTAGCTTGGAAGGGACTCCACAGGCATATGAGCTGTTCAGAACAATGAGTCCAATTTGGGCTAAATAATACTCTAGTGTTTCATTTCCAGGGAATGCATAAAGGCATGTACTGAGTGTCAGCTGATAATTGGTCAAATAACATTTGTTTAGCTGTGGTTAAATTTCTGATTAGTTTATCAATACTTTCATGCAGGCTGGACCTCTGCACTGGAAGCTCTCAGTTTAAACTGGATGAACTCTTCCTCGCAAAGAGCTGTGCTGCTTCTCTGTGAGTAAATATTGTAGCGGAATCTTCTTGAACTGCTACAAAGTGGCAAAGCTCATCTTACATGTATTATTACATGTATATTTGTGCATGTGCATAGAAATGTTTTATGTTCCAGTCAATTCTTCTGAAATGCTTGTCTTTTTATATTCGTCTGTGTGCTAAATATTTGCTGTTAGAGGACGTTGTGCCAACATTCAGGACCCTTCTGCTGAGAGAATTCAATGATGAAGCATCTACTCAATTTTTCAAATGAAATGACACTTTTGATAGGTGTTGCAACAGACTTGTGAAACTCTTCATCAGAGGAATGGAGCAGTAAAGTGCACATTAACAGCAGATTGTTGTTTCAAAACTCTCAGTGATACCTAGATGCAAATCCTTTTGGAACTGTCTTTGGAAAAGGTGTGGCCTTACTCCCCTCTGCAGGATGTGTCAAATGTAATCTGAATGTCCTTTTGGACACTTTTTTAAGGTAGCCTCCTTGCCCTCATGAAATCCTCTCTCAGCACTTCATTTTCTTTAGACTGTCAGTGGTGAGCCCCAGTCTTTCACTCAGGAGAAAGAATTAACATTGATTTTTAGGGAGTTATAGAGGAATTCATAAAGCATCACATGAAATATCTTAGGCATGTTTTGTGCATGTTTTCTTCTGATAGAGTTGTGAGAACCATCAGAAAGTGATGGTTGAAATCTGGAACAAAGTTGGAGCTGTGTATTTGTGTATTTCCCTGTTCAATATCATAGATATCTCTGCTTCTAAGTCAAAGTACGAACAAATTAAACCATCCAGGAGAGCAATAAGAGGAACAATGCAAGAGTAGGTAATAATAAATGCTATAGGGAAACCAGTGAAAAACTAGAATACAGAGGCATTAAGTTGTACTAGACCTACACAAGAAGGAAATTGGTTTATTTGTTTTGTCATAGGCTAATAAAATATAAAAATTACAAATAAGGAGTAATTAGTACTGCATAACTTGTTAAGGACTTTTTCAACTCAAATTCAGGTCCAGGTGCAGTTGCACTGACTTCAAGATTGATCAGTCAAAGGACATCAGAGCTTTGGCTACACTGACAGTGTTCTCAGTTAGGACTCTTGCTGCATCACGGCTACTATTACAGTGAGAACTGGACCATTGGAAATTTTTACATTCCCCATTGGTGTGGACTCTACAAATTCACTGCCTTTTTGAGAGAATGCATATCTTCCTTTTCCCTGCTTTGATTGAAGGAGATGGGAAGCTGCCATTGCTTTGCATATGGAGAGGCGTGCTCAGCTCCCAGGCTGGTGTGATGGCTCACAATATGGACTAGCGCTGCTCCTGAAATAAACACATGGCTTTCTAAGAACAGTATGTGTAGGAGAAGCAGCCCCTTCCCCCAGGGGAAGAAGCAAAGATATTTCTCTAGCATGAAGCCCTTAAGCTTATCAGTTTTCTTGATGAACAAAACACTCACTGAAATATCCTGTGTATTTTAGTAATTTGATATTCTGCAAAAACTGTTTTGGCAATGGTCATCTTATTTCAGCAGGTTTGGAATGTAGTTGTAAATAATTACTTATATGGAGCAATTTCTTATGTCCTAACTTAGGACCCAGTCTTAGTTCATTGTTTGCTGGTTGTGGGGTCCCCTGCCTTTCCCTTTTTCTTAGGCACTAAATCCTGTCATTTCTGAGGGCATATTTGTAACTGCCTTTGAAGTGGCCTCTCTGGAAAGTAATGGATTTATCTAAGCATCTCTGAGAAAAAATGATATGCAGTTGGAAAACTTTCCAACTTGCCTTCTCTTCAACTTCTATTTTAGCAGACAGCCTGTGTCTATTCGTTGTCCATTAAAATAAAAACCCCGCATATTTTCTAATGCTGACTTATTTTAATTATTTTTAAAATGTTGACTCATTTATGAATTATAAAAAAGCTCTGAACCAACAATAGCTGGTACAGAAGCTGTACTTTTCTATGTTATGTACTTCCATAAAATGGGAAGAGCCATTTAAGCAATTCATCTTTATTGCCATGCACTTGAACAATGGCTTGATGTTTTATGCTGTGCTTTTCTTACCCATTGAGTTGGAAGTAATACTTTTGAAAGGCGTGTTGAGAGCCAATTAAGTCTCTTAAGTTGTTATGCAACCTAGAGTAGAAGGCACTCCAGAAATGTGGAGAATTGTAGTGCATAACAGTAGCAGGAGAGGCAACCTTCAATTAGTTCAGAATTCATGCTCAGTTTGGCTGCTTATTTGAACTATCCTTTTGAAAGCCAGTTAGTCCTCTTCTAGTTATCTCTAAGGCTCCTGAAGACAACTTTGTTCAGCTCCCGAATCATAATTCCAAGTATCTGTGAGTGGAGGGGATCAGAGGTGATTAAGTACAATTGTCCATCTGAGACACTGATTGACATGAGAATCAGAATGCAGAGAGCAATCTTGCTCATAGTGATCTTCCAAGGTCTTGAAAAGGGTCCAGTACCCAAAAAAGATAAGTCATGGTGTACTAAGACATGAGTGATGGGAGTTTTAGATCAGAATATAGAACGCAGAAACTTCTGAAAAGCAACTTAAGTCTATTCCCATCATCAGCTGGTGATCAGTCCCAAAAAGCAGAGGAGGAAATCCATTTCTTCACAAAGAAGCAGCAATTTAGAGAAATTTGAAGGTTCGTTCAAATTGGGTGTTTGACATGGACACTTCAGTTTCACTGTGCTTTCCTGTGTATAGGTGAAACTCAAAACAGTAGTTTTCACTGTGTCAAATAACTACACAGACCCTTGTACTTCTTGATGATCTTGCATTTGCTCTGACTTGCTATGTTTGCATTTCCAGCTTGAATCCAGGGCAAGTTTCATTTTATATTCTGTATTTTCCAGAGGCACTTACTTCTGCAAAAAAATGGGAAAGGCTAATATTATCCTTTGCTACTAACTATGCCCACTTGAAAAAAATACTTTAAAACAAATAAGGAAAGAAGGGCATGATTTGAATTCTTAGGAAAGCAGAATAACTATTTTTACATGAAGTTGGTCAAAGAATTTTCCTTAAAGCTTTTATGGTTAGAAGGGCTGCTTATTGCCAGTGTTTTCAGTGGAAAACCACCTTTCATCCTTCAGTGGAGTAAGGTTCACAAAAAATTTCCACTCTTATTTTAGACTAGTTAAGTAGAAGCCTTTAATCGAAGGAAGGCAATTGCTTAGTTTTAGGTCTTCATTTCTTACAAGGGCTTACCAGACTCAGCCAACACATAAACAGTCTCTAGACTTAGAAACAAAAGCTCCATACAGATGTTTTTCTTAAAACTTGTACTCTCCCCAGCCAAAAGCAGTCTTTCATACCACAGGAATCAGACCCGACCATATTTTCATGTTAAACATGTGTTTTAACCACATGTATAACTGTCTTGCTTAACACAGGCAAAGAAGGTTTCACCCTCACTGTTTCCATGCTGCTTGGGATGTGTTAAAAATCAAATGCAACCAAAGCAGCAGGTGGTAGTGCTGCAGAAAGAACATGTGAAATATGCTTATACATGGCAAATGTGAATAGTATATGTGTCATAGTCATAGGTTCCTTAAGAAAGGAAAAAAAACACATCCAAAAATTTCCCCAGAAATAAGGGCGTATTATACATTGCCAGTGCCTCTGTAGAAGAAATTCACGCCCTTTCACCTGGCATATATGGAGCCTGGCATGATGGGCCTCAGCTGGTGGAAAAAATGACTATAGGTTTTTAGCATGTCTATTTCAAGGTAGTCGATGAGGTCCTTGATGTTCAATCCCAACTCTATTGTGTGTGTTCAGTATCAAATCCATTGTGGTATCACCCTCAAGGAGGCCTGGTGGCTCCCAGGATGATCCCTTGAGGATCAGGGGCAAACCCATCTCTCTGCCTTACAGATCCATTCTCTCTCCTTTCTGCCTTGTCTTCCAGTGTTCCTCCCAAAAGGTAACAAGCCATTCTCTGAGCTGCTTTTTCCTAATGGAACTGGCTGTAAAATGTCACCCTCTTTTTTTAAAGTTCAGTGTCTACCATGAATTGAAGAATAGTTGTTTCTAAATTAATTTGAATTTAAAGCTCAATGTAAGCTCAGAACACAGCCAAGTATTATATCTCTGTAAGGACAGCACCCAGCATACACTGAGATCTCTTTTTATCTTCAGATACACAATGCTGTGCTCTCTATTTTATGTACAAAGGAAATTAAATGTACTTTTTTCTTTAAAAGATGAGATCTTCATCTATCTCCAGCTGTCAGTTCCTAATAATGTTGCCCAGAGAAGTGTTATCTGTGATTTAGTGGCTTTAGTGGACTAGCTTTTGTTCAACAGAGAACAGCAGAATAAAATTTCAGCTTAATATAGCTCTTTTCTTACTCCTTCTGAATAAACACAGGGAAAGAGGAGAGCAAGAGCAAAGAATCTTGGGTTCCAGACTCATTTTTTTTCAGCTTTTTAGTAGATAGGACATTTTAAGAAAGAAAAGAAAAGAAAGTAGAAAAAAAAAAACCCCAAAAAACCCGCAGAAAGCAAAAATGCTTAGGGACAAAAATAGTAATAGAAAACAGTATTTTATTTTTTTTTCTGACTGGTCCCTCTGGATAGAATAGAAAGGAAAATTATTTTTGTCTCAGGAAAAACATGTAAGCTCAGAAAATACTCAGGTTCAAGTGAAAAGTCAGATATAGTATTTTGCAAGTTAGTAGTTTTAGAAATACTTTTATTTGGGTGAAGTACAATGTTTTATTTTGTTTTTCATGTTTTTCCATTCTTAATTCTTCTTTGTCGGGTACCTTAGCTCTGGAAATTAAAAACCACCACTGATCTTAAAAATGTAGTTTTGACTTAAAAGATTGACAGCACAAAATGCTTCAACAGTTTTCAGAACTTTTCACAAAAAATGTTCTCAATAAGAGTAAATCCATCAAAAATAGGTCTTTCTCAATGAACAGACTGCAAAATGTCAATCAACCAGATTTTTTAAAAAATTGTAAAAGATCTTTTTTCAGAGTTAACCAGTCAGTTCCTCTGTTAGTTGGTGAGTGCTGATGCTCTTTACTGACGAGGATGTGACTGCACAGCACCGTGGTTGGGCATGCCAGCCTTCTCCCCACCAGACGTGCACACCTGCCTTCAGAAAGCGGCACTCTTGCAATTCAACAAAGCACTTCTCTGCTCAGTAACTCTTAAGAAAAGACCTCCCCTATATTGCATTCAATATCCTGCTATGGCAGGTAAGGACAATGTAAGTTTTAAAGTTTTACACCAACTGATGAAGTTTCCTCGAAGACCAGTTCCTTTTCCTCCCTGCTTTTGTTAATTCCACAGCCTAAATTTATTTGTTCAGTTCCTGTTAAATTATGTCACTTTTAGATACTCAAACAGCATGCTCATATGTCATGATACATTAAGAAGAAACCGAAGATTTTTCCCAGTGTAAAAAAAGACATCACTGCTGCTTACATGCTTGGTTCAGGGTTTCCATAATTTTAAGTTACCTGTCTAGCAACAAATTGGCAATCAAAGATGGAAATACTTCAGTCCTACTCATGTTCATGTGTATTTGAAGTCCATACAGTTCCAGACTCATGTCTCAACATTACCTGGTTATCCACCCTGCCACCACAGACTGCTCTTTTGCCTTTCAAACATCCCAACTTAGATATAATTAAAGATGTGATTAAAGATAAATGCATATTTTCAGCACAAAAATCCGAGATTGCACATTCCCTATAACAGGCCTTTTGGGCTGAAACATCATAATTGGCTATGCTGGAATCATAGCAAAAATTGTAGGTTTTGTTTTTATCATTCCTTAAATCAAGTTGAACTTGAATACAGTTTGATCAAATTTTTTAAAGTTCACTTTAGCCCTGATACAGGTTTCTTGGGAAGATTTAAAAGAGAGTTGTGACAAGACAGTGTTTTGCAACTTAGCTAAGAGAAGTCATTGCTGAGAAACAGCTGGGAATATTCACAATATGTTTCTGTTAATGTAAAACACCTGGTATTTTAAATAATCAGAAATTGAAACGTCTTAAATATTTCTTTGAATGTTTGAATTTTAGTGTATCTTCCAGGATCAGTGGGCGGAAGTTTCTGACTTTGCAAGAAAAAGCTGGATATGTATATGGATACTTGTACTTTGTATGGACAGACCCAGTTAGCTGGGCAGTGATTTGGAATATGAATAGGAGAAGGAGACCTTTATCTCCTATCTTTCATCTATTCAAGAAGATTTCTTACCCCTGTAATGAATTATTCACAACAGAAATTAAAAATTGAGCAGTCTTTGTCCCTTGAAGCTACACAGGGTTGTGCAGTGTTACCTGACAGGTCCATTTTTCTCATACATACAGCAGTATGATCTTAAAAGTTCTGTCACTGATGTGCACTCTCCACTTTAACAGCCACATACTCCATACAGTTTTTATCTATTTCCCTTTCTGTGTGTTCAAGTAGGTACCAAGAAACTAGGAGGAGAACAGGTGTTAGTTCTGTGCTCTGTGCCTGGAGATGATGTGATCTAGGAACTGCTGCAGCAGTCAATGAAGGTGTTTCTGTGCCTTGTTCTTTTGCCCTTGGAGAAGTTTCTTTTGCCCCTAGAGGATACATGACTCTGCTTTCTTTGCATAAGCGGTGTAGCAGAATATCTGAAATTTGGAAAATACATTATACCCTAAAGTCTCCTATGGGTTGCCATATGACTGTAAACCTGTTTTTTAGAGGGCCTGCCTTATATATCAAATATATGTGTAGATAGAAACACACATATTTAGGCAGTCCCAAAGAATGTATGTTCCTCTCTGTACATGTACATTCGAGGAGGAGGGCTGGAGAATATTATCCCATCAATGCCCTGCCAAGGTGGGGGCTTGCAGGGATCACCTCTGAGGGATGAGGATGGTTGCCTTATCAGAGCTGGCTCTGTGCAGTGATTGCCTGCCCAGGTTACACAGAAGGGACTTCATTTTCCCACTGACATGTGGTAGCTTCATAGAAGTCACATACCTATGCAAACATTTACATTGTTATGTGCAGTGATCACCTCATTCAGGGGTAGATGTCTCACAGGATGGATGTTGAACTGTGCTCTGCTGCTTCCCCCCTTCCACTGATCTTGGAAAGCACTTGAATGATGAGTTTTGATCACTTTGCCTTTATAAGTCTTGTTTTGAGTGAGCTGAATCCCAAGAAGTCTCCTTGTTTGCCATTCGTGGATGTTAAAGACCAAACTTTGGGATGAGTGCTTTACAAAACAGCAAAGGCCTGTGTATCTCTCCAAGTGCTTTTGGCCTGTCTCCCTTGACTCTCTGGTAACAGGATTACCAGCTCTGAAAAAGTCACTTAAAAAAAAAAATATTCTTCTTTTTCTTGAAATTTTGATATGTTTCTTGATAGCTTAAAAAAAGATTCTCTCAGCAAATTCTTATTACAATGATCAATAAATATCTTAGTATGTCACACTGGTGTTTAGATAGAAATTGCAATCCTAGCATTGCCTAGTACAGAGGCAGGGTATGTAAGCTACCTTTCTGACAATAACTGGAAAAACATGGTATGGACAAGAGTAAGTCATATTATAGGCTGGACTGAATGCAGTCCTGTCTGTGGGGTGAAATAAGATAAGGAAATACATCTTTCCTACTTCAAAAGCAAAGTTTTTCTTAGACCATCCTTCAGCCAAAGCTCATGTTGTATGGGCAATAAGGTCAGAGGATCCAAAGCCTCCTCTAAGTCATCAGGGAGCACTAAAAAAATACTTTTTGTCATTAAAAATAACCTTGTGTACAGCAGAGACACAGAGTGTCAGCAAACTGGCCCTGTGAGACTACTTTATTGATGCTCCTTCAGGTTTCTTGTAACATGCAAAACAGCATTATTATTACAGTAGATAACTGCAACAGACCTTTCAGGATTATGTATTAAGAGCAGCAAGTCAAATACCATCTGCTTAACATGATAAATTCTAAGCATTATTCCAGAGAGGTGTGCCTGCATCTCCTCTGCAGAGCACATAGAGACAGCTCTAAGTCACTTTTGTCCTCAGCCCCTTCCCTATCATCACTTATTGACCCTTGGCTAAGATCAATTGTAATATCAGTTGGAGTCTTGGCTTGAACTGTCTTTGGGGATTCTACCTGGCCTGGCAGCCGGCTGGGCTCAGACCTCCTAACTTGTACCCATCTGTAACTGCTATCATTCCCGCTCTTTAAGAGACCTGTCAGCTTTTAGAAGTCAAGTCCCGTTTAACATGCTTTACAAGTACAGCTGAAATGCATTGCCCTGAATTATTTCTGTTTCAAAAGGCAGGTGGGTCTCAGTGTTCTGGGAGTGGGAGAAATTGTAGTGTAGCTTGATTCCCTTCTGTTGAAAGTCACTAAAAATATTTATCTGCAACAGCAGATTCTTTACTTTTTAAAGATTGCTTTAATGCTTTGAGGACATAAAACCCCAACATTTTTTGGATGATAACCACAGGTAAGTCCTTTGAGAGCTTTTTACCCTTGCATGAATGGGGTTCTGGGGCTAGGCAAAAACATCTCTGATGTAGGAAGACCTTAAAATACTGTGATAATATGTTTGTATCTGTCTAGGTTTGTAAACTTCCTAAATCCAGAGCTAAGTATCCACAAGGAACACAGTAATTGCCAGCCAGACTTAGTGCCTGAAAACCTTATCTAATCTTGGCTTTTATACACAGATCTATTAACTTGATATGGGTGGTTTTGTGTTTTTCCCCAACTCACTTGTGGAACCAGAAATATGTATTATCTCCAGAAGAGACCATAAAATGATATACTGGAACCTCGTGTGTAACTCAATTAAAGGTATTTCTCTCCAGCATTCCTACATCAAACGCTATGGTAACTACAGGACATCTTCCAGTCTTTGTGTCAGCAGAGATCACTAAAAACTCTACCTCTGTCTCTGCAGCTGTCCTTTGTAGAGGAGGTACATGTAGGATGCTGTAAATTTGCCTTTCACCTAAGGAGGGCTGGCCATGTGCCCTTCAAAGCCACTTTCTGGGGCAGCACCAGCCAGCTCCTTGCATAGAGAGGGATGTAGAGGATTTCTGCTGCAAAAACCTCTACTGCAGCCCCTCTGGCTGGCTTTTGTATCTGCAATGTCTTCCACAGTGTTGGTCTCTCAGCTGATTTTATCTCAAAGATCTGTCTAGTCTAATGACACAAATTGTGGGAAGCCAGGTTTTTTTCACTGTCTCTTGCTATTTTTGGGATGTGATTTTTCTATTTTGGTTGCCTGGGTGTGGAGGGAGTGTTGCTATGCTTTAGGGAACACTGCAATTAGATTCCCTCAAAACAATCATGATTAATCAATTATGACTGGTTTGTTACTAAAAAAGGAAAAGGTAGAAACAAATAATAAGCCCCAGTTAATTTGAAGACAATCTCTGTCTCTTTGAAGAGCTTTGAGCAGACCTAGGAGCACTTGGGCTCTCCTTAGGGGATAGGAAAGCCCTCATTTCTGTATGTGGCAGTGAGCCTTGCTCCAGTGTAAGTAATTCGACGAGTTCTCTAATGGAAGAGCCTCATTTACCAGTCGGTGACTCTTGTTAGGTGAGTCCCAGTTAACTGCAGCATCTGGGCAAATCTTAGCTGCGTTTCAAATAATGAGCAGAAGTATTTGACTCCTTAATGGCAGGGAAGCCCATGAAACAGCTTTCCCAAAACAAATCGGTGAGCAAACACTGCAGATTTTCAGTCCAAGTGAAATCTGTTTACGAGGATAGCTTCTTTCTTCTGTGAGTACATGGCCTCAGGCCTGCGATGTGGAGTAGGAGCTGTTACTACCTGAAATCGCACTTCATTTTCCCATTAGAAGCTGAATAGAGAAGTGTCACAGTAGCCTGCGGTCGCTTGCCCCTCCTGATGTCGAGGCCAGAGGATAGCTCCCTGTCAGGGAATAGAGCTGAGCTGGAAAACTGCTGCCTTGGTGCAGAGCCTGGGGCAGGAGCGGGTAAGCGATGGAGGCAGAACAGTGACTGCCGGCTGCTCGGTGGCGGGGGAACACGGCATTTCTGTAGAAATGGGAAATAGCATGCAGCAAGGGCCTGGCAGCGTTGCTGTCAGCCCCACAGATGCTGCAGCTGGGTCTTGGCAGCACTCGGACAAGCAGGCTGTTCAGGGGATGGAGGTGCAGGCTGTGCTGTTCTTGTGGCAGCAGCCCCGCAGGATGTCTTTGGAGCTTTTTGAAACTATCTTAGTTTTTATTTATATATGCACACACACGTATTATTATATAGTTGCTTCACTTTTGACTTTGTTTCATAGGAGCTGAAAAACTGTTTCGGTTGGTTCAAGCACATGTGAAAGTTCTTTAAATAAAGTAATCCCTTAAAGTAATGAATTCTTCTTCATTATCATTCTTACTCATTACCATTCTTTCTGCTTGATTTTTCTGTAGAGAGAATTTTTGCTTCTGATTTTACTAAGGAACTTGCTTCTGTGTTCCCAAAGGAGTGATTCTTTAACCCTTGATACAAATTCTATACTTAAACGATCTCTTGATCAATAACTACAACATAAAATGAATGTGCTGGGTTTGTACATAAAGATGTCTTTACTATGAAGTTGTTATATGAGGCTTACGTGCTGCTACAAAATGTCCACCTCAAAAAGCTTTTCTCATGTGTAAGAGTAAATGTCTGATTTTAAGATAATCAAAAACTTGGGGACAAGTAAAAATACTTTCAGTCACGTTTTTCTTCTATGACATTTTGAAAATTTTGGAGTGTGTATTTAAACAAGTACCTTTGAATATTCCTGTGCTTTTGTCTGTACAAATCAAAGACATAAAGACATTTTCTTTTGAAAAGACAACATAAAGCCAATGTCAGTCTCTGAGTTGTGGGATACTGACAGTGATTCTGAGTAGAAATGTTTGTATTTTCTTAATTGTCCTAATACAGAAGTATTTAATAAAATCTGTCACTTGAGGGGAAAATATTCTCTCTAACAACTGAGGTTTTGTACCAGACTCATGTGTCCTGGTTTTAGATAAAACCAACAGTATTACTGGGTATTCTTTCTTTTTGATCCCCTGTTGAGATTTATTGCCTGCCATTTATAGCATTTGCAGCTTGCAATTAAGGCTTCTATTTTAAATACCTAATGCATAAGCAGGAATTACCATAACTTAGTATTTTGATATGTCTTTCAAACCACAGCAAAAAACCCCCCACATGTTTCTGATGCTACATAAAAGCATTTAAAGCTAGATAAAGTTTTTAGTGACCTACTGTTATATGAATAAACTGTAATTTTATTAAATTCTTTCCTAGCCTTTAGAAGATTTCCCCTGCAAAAAAAAAAATCTGTCTGATATCATCCATAGGCTGGTTTTAATTTTTTTTTTCCCCAAAGAATTGCAAATGCATTGAGCATTTGCAGCAAGTGAAGTTTAATGTTGGTATAGTTAACTATTTCCTAAACCCTCTTGGTTTTAAATGCTTAGCTGGCTTTGTGAAGCTGGGAATTCATCTCTGGTCTGGAATGAATCTTGGTGCATCTGATCTGTGCATCCATGTGCCCTATTCCATCAGGAAGGGCAACTTACCCAGCCTGTGAACCAGCCCCCAGGGCCTCCTAGGGGTGTTGGGCAGCTGGCAGGACTTCCGTGGTGCCCAGCTACTGGGAGTAGCTGTGTTCTGGGGGAGTGTCTGGCTGCTGCACCTGTGATGAGCCTGGGCTCTGTGTGTCTGCTGTATCCTCAGCCTTATAGCAAGGAAAGGGCTGTGAGAACCTTGGAGAGCAGCAGAAGTGGACAATAGCAAGGGCAATTTGGATACTACTGGGCTAGAGTACCCTTTAATCACGCTGAAGGGCTGGAAGATTGAAGGATGGGGAGGAGGAAGGTTTTCTCCCCTTTGGCTGGACTGAGAGAGAGTGCTAACTAATGATCATCCAAACAACTTGACTGGGCTCCTAAGTCTGAGCCTTGGCTGATGGTGTTGCATAAAAGGAGGAGATAATGAAAATAAAGCAAAAAGTCTTGTTCCCTCACATGCCTTTCAGATTAAATCGCTGTTTGTGGCTAACAGGAAAGCTGGAAGTTATGTTCCACCAGCGACGGGGGTGTGGAATGAAAGCCCATGTGTATTTTTAGCATTCCTTGTTATCATGTCACCTTTTGAAATGAAAGCATCAGTGCATTAGAGCGGAGAAAGTGGGGAGAGGACATCTCCTACCAAGAGAAATGTCAAGCCCAGGGTGGATTGACTGAGTCACACATTGACTGAGTGATATTTGTGCTGGCCAGGACAGACCCATTTCCTTGCTGCTGCACGCTTCCTCCCCCTTCCAGCTCCTCAGTTTTGTGTGGCTTCCTCCTTCATGCTTCTCTGCTGGTTTTCTCCTCATGCATCTCTTTCTGGGTGATTCTACCCACCGAATTGTATCCAGCTGGAATAAAAACCAGCACATGGAACATGCTTTGGGATGTTCACCCAGTTTCCTGCCTAAAGGGTCAGCAGTCCTGGCAAGGTGATGTTACATGCCTTAATGGAAGCTACTTAGCAATGTCTTTTTCTTTTATTTTTTTTTTTTTCTTTTGCCTATGAAAAAAGTCATATCTAACACAAGGAAGAGAACAGGGTATCTGCTCAGCTATGAATGTTTACTTGCTGTTCACCTCTGAAATGCCAATGAGCATTTGTGCTGTCTAGTTTGAACTGACTGTTGGCCTTGGAGAAATTACTGATGTTGCTCTTGAATGAAATTGTTTCTTACTTTCTAAGGAGGTAGAAAAAGTCTGTCAGTGTCTCCATTTGTAATTAGACACATCATCTCTTTGCTCTGCTACATCCAGGAAAAGGAAGTAACTCCTTCTTATTCCTAACCTTTGCCTAGCCTTCATGCACTGGTAAGAAGACAAAACTTAATTCACACTACCCAGAACAACAATCCTCTGCAGTGGATAAATTCCTTGGTGCTGTTAGCAGGCAGCTCAAGTGGTTAGAGGTCTCTTGTAGCTGTTCGCTCTCTGCCCCCTGACTCAGCTTTGGCAGGGAAATGGGGACACCAGCTGTGATAATTAGAGGAGTGGTTGGCACTAGCTTTTAGCACATTATTCAGTGCTGGGTATTTGCCCCTGCAAGATAAAGAAGCTTGAGGAGGGTGGCTGCCACATGCCCAGGCCATTTACTGCACTTCTCTGTGCTTTGGTGAATGTGTCATCTGTGGTTCAGGTGACCTTCCTTACTGAACAATGTGGATGTGCAATTAGTGCTGTAATCCTTTAAGCAGGCCCTGTTGTTACAGAGCTTCCTGTAGATGCCCAAAAGTGCCAGGCAATCCTGATCTCTTCCCCCTTCCTCCCTCCACTTCTTCCCTTGTGTATTGTATTAAGTCCCTTCTCCAATGTATTGGCAACAGAAATGTGTTGTTTCTGCAGTGTGCCAACACTTTGGTCTCATGTTTACACTTCTTCCTGCTGCATGGCAGCCACACATAAGATTAATTAAGCCATGATACTGGCTTTCTCCTCTTTCTTGTATATTTTCATGTGATATCCAGCTTCATGACTTGACTGAAGGTAGAAATGGAAACTTCATGCTAAGAGTATGGAGACTCCCTGAGAGCAGCCAGGCCATGAGTCCAGCACTCAGGCACCAGTGAAGGGGGCTGGGCTGGGAAGCAGCATGGTCCCCCAATCTCTGTGCTGCCCCTGGAGCTGCTGCTGGAACCATGCTAGCAAGTGGAGAGTGCAGAGTTGGTGGGGAGGCTTTAGGGCTACCCTCTGCAGTGTATGAATGGGACTGGATAACTTTCCTCAGCCTGCATCTGACCCCCACCTCCCTTCTTCCAGTAAAAGTGGGTTATTTTCACCCTGAGTTGCTCTCTTGGTGACTTGGGTTCATGGTACAAATTTGGGGCATGGTTTTGTGTACTTGTGTGCACATCAGTTTGGTAGCCCACTAAAGCATCCCCAGTGCCACCCAAGCGAGGCCTCTCTGGCTCCCCAGTGAGTCTTGGCTGAGTTAGGGAGCAGTCCTGTGTACACATAAGCATTTGCTTTAGGGACACACCCACGAGTTAAAGTGGAATTACATGCTTAACTTACTAAATTACTCTAGGCCTTGCTTAAGTATATAATTAAGAATTATGCACTCAAAGATAACTATTGCAGGGTTGGGGTTTGCTGTCCTGCTTCCATTTCCCTAAAACCACAGGCAAGTTACTTGTGTTCTTGTCTTGTTCTGCCTGGGCGATGTTTCCAGCTGCTGGGATTGGAGTGTTATGGAGACAGGAGGAGAGACAGAGCATACAGACTCACAGGAACACTTCATTGTTCTGGGAAGCCATCTTAAAACATGGAAGTATTTCAGAGGTCCAAATATAGCCGAAGAAATTTATTTAAATTATGCACACGGCCAAATCCCAGCTATCCTCCAATTCAAAGTCTTTATTCGAGGCATCTTTCCCTCTGTGGGTGGGTTGGGAAGGAACTGGCAGGCATGGTTGCCCTCAGCCAAGCTGCTGGCAGGGCTGTGTCCCAGCACTGCCACCTGCCCAAGGACTCTGTGGTTTTTAGCAAGCTCAGCTTTGCAGACCCAAGCCCTTGTGCACCTCCCCTGCCAGTGGTTTCTCCCACTTCTGTCAGCATCCCAGGGGACAGCACTGGGACAGGGCAAGCTGCTCCTCCCTTGTGGTTAAACCAACATTGAAGACTCTGAACAAAGAGGGCTGACTGGGCACTGTGACCACAGCCTCCTCCTGGAGACACCCATCTGCAGAATGAGCCCAGGAAGGCCATTTTGCTTGGGCACCCAGACAGCAGCCAGCAAAGAGCTCCCGAGTAAGAACGGGTCTGAACCAGTAACCGTCACAAGCAATGCCCTGTAGCCATCAGCTCCTACATGCTGCTGTCTCCCAACAGTGCTTTTCAGAGGGAGAGGTTCCCTAGTCCCTCTGATTTTTGGCAAGCTTTGGGTATGGCATGATACTTGTCAGAGGAAAGCTATATTGCCTCCTCAGGAAAGGAGTGTACTTTGGTGATGCCCACTGCTGTCCTTCTTTGTCACTCTTCTCATCTTTCTCATTTTATCTGCATGATCTGTATTTGTAAAGATGGAGAATGCAGATTAAGGAGCTAAAACCCATCTAGTGTTAATGTGATTTTTAAATACAGGAGGCAGTTTGGAGGGTAGTTTTTCCTTATCTTCTAATCGTTTGCACTGCTTTTCCAGGGCCAATTTACCACAGGTCAGAAATTGTCTGCTTTGCTTTTTTTGTTGTTGTTTGTTTGTGGGTTTGCTTTTGGGTTTTAAACCCCTTCAATTATATTTGCTTGCTCTCTGCTTTTTTTCTCCATTGCCCAGACTGGACCTGATACTTCGTGGTGCCTCTTGCACCATCATCTTCCCCTTTGGGCTCCTCAAGGTGTTACTGCAGGTGGGATGTGGTGGTAGGCAAGCACTACTGCATGGTTTCTGTGGGCAGCTCTTCCTCTGCTGACACTGCAGGAGCAGAAAGATGTGCAACCACCTGAGCAGAGCTGAAAGAGGTATCTTCCTGTGCATGTGCTGTGCAAACAAATAGCAGGAGTTGTCAGAAGTTGTTTCTTCTGAAGTCCTCTCTTCTAATATTGGCATTGTCACAAAACCTTGGCAAAGTGTTGTACCTCCTCCAGGCTGCCTCCTTATACAAGCCACACTATCTAAACACATTGAGTAATCCCTGCCTCAGGCTCAAAAATTTCTGCTTGAAATAGTGTAGATCAGTTAAAAATATAAGATATTAATTTTAACATGTTAAGTTACTCAAAGCTAGCCATGTTCCAGAATGCACTGTATCACAGGGTGGTTGCTCACATAACTCAACATTTGGGACCTAACTCTATCCAGTTCTTGCTGTCAAATGTCACTTGTCTATGCAGATGCTTCCAGGTTTAAAATCCCATGGTTCCCTAGAAGCTTTCCCCATGACAACTCCAGTGATGGTGACTTCCCTTTATCTGCAGAAACATATTCCCCAGAGGTATTTGAATGCTGCCTTCTCTGTGGTGGCATGTCTATGGCTAATGAAGTCTTTGCTGTGCTCCTTCAGACCTCTTAATTTCTGTGGTGGAAGAACTGATTCTGCGTGGTTTGTGTAGTTTTATGAAGCTTTTTCTTTGACTCTTGGACTGCATCATGGCTGGTGTCTTGTTTCTGCAGCAACAAGCTGTTTACAGTTTATTTTCTCTGTACTAAAGTGCTAACCAGCTTGAACAATAATTAAATGGTGTAATCTACAATATGTCTGGTATCTAAGGAGAATCAAACCATCTATCTAAAAATATGTCTTTGGAGCAGGCACTCACTAAAGCCTAAATTGGAAGGAAAGATCCTGGCCCACAAATGAGTGCTATGTTCAGTGCCATTGGACTAATCTGGTTCTCAAAGTAAATCTAAAAATGCAGCTTCCACTATTAAAAGAGGATTACCTGCCCACATGGAGTAATTTCCACTTTTTTTTTTTTCAGTACAGAGATCTCAGTGACAAACTTTGTGTTGCTTCATTGTTATTTTTCATCCTATGCACTCAATTCAGTCTTCCACAGCTTTTAGCAGTGCTGTTTGAACGCTGCTTCATCCCACATCTCCTTCCTGCATAACTCCTCTGTGAAAAAAAGCCAGGGAAAGGCAGGTTTGTGTGTCTTTGAATGAGAAGCAGCTTTTTCCAAATTCCTGCCCATCACACAGCTGTTCAGCAGCCATTCAAGTGTTGTTTTTTTTTCCAGAGGCGCCTCCTTGTCTCTGATCTGATAGCAAATGTCTCCTTTCATGTCCTACATCAAGGCTGCTACTTTGGCCTCCTATTCCATTTACTCCTCTTTTTTTAATGTCGTGCCAAACATATTAATATCAGGCAGAGCTATCCTGGATCCCTCGGCATAATTCCAAATGCAAAGCCCTCCTTTTGCCCACACGGCCAGGGCTGCACAGGGCCGGCTCCCCCCCAGCCCCCCGTGTGGGCGGTAATGGTGGCACCATCCAAAGCACGGCCTGTGCATTGTCCTGTTTATTGCTCTCAGGCATCCCGAGGGCCGGATGCCTTTTGGCAGCATCCATCTCTAAATGCATCCTGCTGCCCTCTAGTGAGGGCTGCCCGAGGGCCGGGCCCGGCGGGTGGGAGCAGGAGGAGAAGGGGCTGCGGGGCCGGGCCTGTGGGGCGGACATGTCGGGCGGTGCTGTCAGGGCAGGGCGCTGAGGCGGCTCCCGCTGCTCCGCTCCTCTGGGTGTCCCTGCCGCCTCCTGCTCCAGCCTCTGTGGGGACTGCTGCCTCCAGTTCACCTCCCCAGCTCTATCCCCAGGCTAAACAGCCTGCACACCCTCCGAAATTCAAGAGCGGGCTGACAGGGAGTGGGGGGAAGGGGTGAGATATTTGACAGGCGATTATGGTTAGGGATTTTCTTCCTATTTATCCGGGTGTAGCTGCATGCGAGCCAGTTGGAACGCTCACTACGCGCCCTGGTGAAACCGAATTTTGCTGCATTGCCCCACTGCAATACAGGAGAAGCTCCACATCACCCACACTTGTAGTGCACAGGAGGGGTTTATCCACCCTGCACACACGGGCGATGCCCCAGTTGTTGAGGCAGGGGAGGATCCGGTCACTGCTTTACTGACAGTCCCCCTGGGCAGCCGGAGCCCTGCGCACTGTGACAGCTCTTGCTGGCTCCGGCTTAGCTGGGGATGAGTCACCTTGAGTGCCTGACTTCTTGATAAATCCTGGGGAAAACAGGGCAGTTAAATGTCAGCCAATGGGGAAAATTTCAGCTGGGATAAGTTAAACTAGCTCTTTAGCTGACAGGGACCCTTGGCCACCAACCACCCACCTGCAGACGTGGCTGGCTCTACAGCACTCATCTGCCATGAGTCTGCTGGGAGGAGGCTGGTTCTCGGGTTTTCTCACCGGAGATTCAAGTTGTTTAAAGTCCTTGCCCTCTAAAAGCCCCGAGTCGCGTTGGTACAAAGAAGCGGAGTCTTCAAGGCCTTGTTTTCTGGTTTCTTGAGTTGTTTATTATTTGATATCACAGAGTTTTTCTCTGCTCCCAGCCGAGGTCCGGACAGCGGCTGGGACACGAGGCGACTGCCCACCGATGGGACGTCACCTCACATTTATACAGATAATTACGTATAGGATATTTACTATTTCACACCAATGCCTAGTGCTTACACTAAGAGGGTCACTTCTGCTTTGACCCAATCCACTCTCACTACCTTATATCATCACCACCCCAGAAGATGGAGGACGAGAAAGTAGGAGAGGGACACGAGGTACCACCCAAATTCCACCATCTTGTCCCCCATTTACCTCTATTCTAAGAATCCTAAAACTACTAAATTTTGCATGTTTTACTGTGCTAAACTACTATTTTCACTTCCTGGTGATTTGCAATTCCTCTCCTTGTGCTGGAAGTTTCTCCCATGGGCTAAGATCAAACTCAGTGTCTTCCTGGGCTCTGTGCCAAGGTCTCCAATCCCCCTGGACCAGCTCCACACCCCCCTGTCCAGGGCTCAAATTCTCTTTCCCGGGTCCCAGGTCATCCAAAGGGATGTCCTGGACTCCAACAGCTGGTCAGGTGTCAGGTGGGCCACAATTTTTAAGGAAACCCTGAGATGCTGCTGTGGTTTTCACTCTCCTGAGGCAACAGTTTGTCTTATTTTTGAGGCTGTGTAGGTAAAGAAAGATGCTTTGTCTTACCTTCCTTCTCAGGAATGTAGACAAAGGTAAAAGGAGAAAATGTCTCTGTTTTTGCCTAATGTATGGTTCTTTCCAGGTTCTCAGCTGTCTTTTAGTCACTTTGAAAGCTGATGGGAATTATTGACTCATTTACCCTCCTTAGAGCTTGACTGTTTCTTTATTTGGAAACTGGAGTCTTGAGATACAAAGAAAAAGCAAAGCTCATCTGGTGGACTGGAACAAAAATGCACTTTAGAGTATCTGAAATCTGTCAGGTGGTTTTGTGTTTCTATGGGTTGTGTTGAAATACCGAGTTCCAAGAAGCAAGGGGACCGTGACCCACTTCTGTGCTGTGGAGAGGACTCTGACCTCCTGGTCCTCTAGAGAGAGGCTCTTTTGCTACTGCCCTTGTGTGCTTTTCCTCAGCTTCCCTGAACTCGCATCTCTGGGGAATGACAGCTTATGCTAGGAGAAAAGGAGGAAAGCTGCAGCACCCTTCCTGCCTCTGCCCAGACAGCTCTTGCCCTTTAGGGTTGGTGTTCTTTGGTGTAGGAGACCGACCTAGCCCTTCATTCCCTTTCTTTCTGCAAAGTTAGCTTTGCACAAGTTTTCCTCAGAGCTGTAGCTCTCATTTTTAGGTCTTTTAAGTGGGCTTGATGGTCAGTCATAAGAGCACTGTGGGAAAGCTCAATAAAGAATATGGTTGATTCTTTAATGCTAGGAGAAGTGAGAGCCACCTTTTCCAAAAGCTGTGCTCAACACCGAGAAGTTTCAGATGACTCACCTGCTGGAAAGAAAAAAAAAAAAAAAGTAAAGTAATTCTTAATTCTGGACACTTCTTGACCTACTTCCAAGCCATGTTCCTTCCCCACCACCACCCACTGTGAGAGCACAAGCTTTGCAAGGAATATTGCTGTGTGACTGTTAATGGTTAAATGCAATTTTGTTTATTGGATGTTTTGGAAAACATAAAAATGGCTAAGTGCACAGACAGACTGTTGCATCCAAAATGATTTACTGCTTTGCCTTTTATAGCTCTTGATTGCATCAGGTTGCTGCATCAATATCTTGTCTGTACAGTCCAGCCTGGTGGGGCAGCAAGGCAAAGAATATTGTTGCTGGGTAGTTTTCCAGGTGGTGTGACATTAAAATAGCTTTCCTGGGGAACATGGGGCAAATCACCCAAAGCTGGGAAGCAATTTAAACTTATGCATGTTCAGATGCTTGTCCAGCCCATAGACCTAAAATAAAAATAGTAGTTTAATGAAATATTTTGGCCTTTTGCTTTGGATTGCCTGGCTGTACTTGAGCAAAAACCTTGCCTGGGTATTAACTCTCTCTTTGTTCAGGTTGCAGTCTAGAAGTACAAAAAAGCTGTCCATAGCAAGGGATGAGTGAAGGCTATGAACCCAGCTTTGCACTTTGAAGCCTCTACAATATAAAGCTGTTTCAATCTAATTCAGAAATAGGCACCAGTAGCAATATCTTCCCCCAGTCTGGGATTCACAGGCTTTATCTCCTTCAAAGTATCAGTAGGGTAGGATCCAGAACTTAGTGCCCAATGCCATGTCATGGCTGTCTTTGCACCTGCAAGTCTCATGGTCCTTGTAGAAAAGTGTCCTCCTCACTGCACAACAACTGAGGAAGCAAGGGAGGGGATTTGACTTTGAGGATCCAGCAAAGCCCACAACAGGAACAGATTCCCCGTGTTCTCATCTCTCTTGCAAGGCCAGATCTGAATCTAAAGGAGATTTTTTTCCCCTTTTATTAGAAAATCCCCCCCTGCTCTGTTGTGGTCCACTCCCTTCAGCAGACAAACCGGCTTTTCCTTTAGGATCCAGGAGGCAGCAGAGTAAAGGTGACTAAGGTGGTGTGCTCAGTCTATTACCTCCACAGTGGCCCAGAGCAGCTGGGACAGGAGGGAAGAGGGAGTGAAAGGGGCTCAGTGCACTGAAAGAGCTTTCCTCACACTGGACAGAAAAAGTAGGGCTAGAAAACCAAATACTAGAGCAGTTCTCTTGGTGAAAGAGACAGTAGTTGTGATCTTAAGCCCCAGACAATACAGAATGGAGAAGGCTGTGAGAGGACAAGGAGACTCCCTGGTGAAAACCATTTTCATCAAGAGTTCAATTTCCTACTGTAGCCAGAGCTTGTGCCTGATGAGTGTGTGTCTTAAAATCAGATACACTTCATACTCCTGTTCTTTGGCTGTGCACTAGACACAAGGAGTGATGGCAGGAAATTGAACACAGGGACTGCATGTCTGCAGCTGTGGGGAATGTGATGGCATTAGCAAGCCGACCAAGGGTCTCTTTCTGGTGGCTCCAGAACTCACGGAAATACAGTACAGAGCTTCAAATCCAATTTCCTGCTCCTCTTTATCCTGGGTGTCCATGTCAGTCAGAGTGACCTCCTGTCATTATCAAGTGATCCATCATATTAAAAACAAGGGGGAAGGAAAAACCACAGCAGAAAGGAAAATTAATGTGTTGCAGACTTTGAAGTACTTCTCCTTTCATCCTAGCCCATAAAACTTTGATTTAGTTTTGTATCCTGCCTCAAGGGTTTCTCTCTGTCCCAGTGTTCTGATCTGATCACTCTGATTTGAACACTGGTGAAAACCAAGCACTACCTGCACCTGCATGTGCTAACCTGGCCCAAGCTACCCTTCACTTCTGGACTGGGTCAAGGCAAGTGCCCTGGGGGACTGTCACTTCATTCATGCTGGCTAACACCATTGCATGCCAGGGAAGCAGGTTCATTGTTGCTGCCCCAGGTTTGTGTCCCTTCCCCTCCAGGTTTATTAAACAACTAACTGTCAGAATAATGCCAGGGAGGACAGTGACTGTGTGCCAGGCTGTTGTGTCAAGGAGAAGGACCTGCAGCATACAAGGGGGATGTAGGCTGTGTCAGGAAATCTCCATGCATGTTGCACTCTTCTTGTTGAGAGGGTCAGGCACTGCTAGTGAGACTGCAATAATTTCCAGTCCAGTTCAAGGTCAGGAGCAAACCAATGACCTCTTTGTCTATGACCTTGCCTTTTAGTAGCAGGTATCAACTAAGCAGTTGTTATTGAAGGTCTGTTATGCACCATGAGGAGACTGGTGGCTGACATTCTGATCAGAGTACAAATTTCAGTCTGCTTCTGTGAATTCCCCTTGGAAGGTGTTGGATGCAGCATGCTTTGCTTTCTGCCCTTCACCATTCTGCACTGCTTCTCCTGGCTCTTCAGCAGCTCTCATAGAGTGGTGTGGACTATACTTCTCACAGTGAAAAAGTTCCAGCTGATTTCCTTAGGATCAGGATTTGGCTTGATCTCATATGTACTCTGCTTCAGGGACTAGAAGCTCCCTGCACCACCCTCCATGCACTGCAGTAGCACCAAGCTGGTTGGAACCTTGTTGCACTTGTCCCTGTAAATGCGGAGGGTGACAGAGAGGTCTCACATTGGCAGCTGTGGATGTGGGTGAGGATGGATTAGCTGCAGATCCTCCAGCTGCCCAAAGTTCATGAGTTTGTGTTTCCTGAATTGGTCTTATAGGATGTGGGGACCCTTGACCTAGCCAAGAGCAGTGAATGCTCAGACAATTCAGACAGTACCTGGAGGCTGAGTCTGGGTGCTTAATGCTCCACAGCTGGAGCACCCAGACTCAGAGCTCTGCCCTCACTCTTGCTGAGAGGTGCAAGAGACAGAGGAAATGTGAATGTGTCTTATTTACTGTGTGCTGTTGAGAAATCTGTGAACAAAACTTCCTCTGTTCAGTATCTCAAGCACCCTGAGACATTTCTATAGCCAGGACTTGTCTGCCTGTTTCCATCAAAGAAAAACAGTGACCTGGTTTGGACAGCTGGATACCCCAGTGGTAACGGAGAACACTTGGTAGCTGAGGATGAACCCACAGCTGCAATTGCATTCAGAAGGTGGTTTCACATCCCCACCTTCTGTGATGAAAACCTAAGTCATAAAATTAATCGGTGATTTCACACTTCCCGATATACTATGAAAATGATTAGACACAGCAGCAGCTGGGGAAGTGATGGGACTCATTGAGGCATTGCTCCTTTTAATAACATCATCGCTTCTATTTTTTCCCTTTTTTGAGCACACATTCATTGTTCATGGAAACTGACAAAGGACTTAAAATCACAATATACCTACCAAACAAGTCCAACAAGGGAGCTGCTCCTGCAGCCTGTCCATACCACATGGCAACAGCTCTGTCTCATCAAGGCAATAAAGAACTGTAAAGCCACCAATAAAGAAATGAGGAGGAAGCTGTCTATGCAGGGGCTAGACAAAAGGTGTTTTCTGGTTTTTGCCTTTCTGAAGGTGTGATGAAATAAGTGTCATCTCATGGCTCCATGAGATGCTTTTGTCACTGCTTGCTGTAACAGGGATGGGATTGTAATCCTTACAGCATGTGAAGTGGAGGCTATGCCCCTCACCTCCCCTTGAGAGCACAGTGGGTCTGTCACTGACCTGAGCCAGTAAGCTGCTGCCAGGCTTCTGAGGGTAGCAGGTGACAGGTGGCAGCCTGGATGCCTAGAGGCATGGTGATCCATGGGATAGTGTTGGGCAAAGGGGAGATGCCAAGGGGAAGATGCTCTCCCAGGCAGTGGAGAAGAGGGGAATATTGGTTTTTCCCCAGGGATGGCTGTGGCAGCTGATGGCTTTTCTTTCCCTAGTTCCCCAGCAGCAGTCACACTACTGTCTGTGCCCTGAAGGACATGGAGCCATCCCTACACTCTCCTTCTCAAGGAAGTACTTAAGGCAGCCCTAGAAAGATATTCAATAGAATACCATAGGAATATAGCCATATAGAGTACGTGAGGGCTCAGTCCATTTCTAGATACAGCTGAAACCAGTGAGATGATGACAGTAGGCTCAGCAGCTGAAAGGGGGAGTACAGTGGCTCATAGCAGAACCAAATGAAAGGGAATCTAAGCACTGCAGGGTTTACTGGTCTTGCAGTGTGACCAAAATCACACAATGCTGGGGAAGAAGGCTGCTTGGTAATGCTGCCACTCCTGGGATGCCATTTCCCTTGCCAGTAAATACTGTTTCTGGAATAATGAGTGTGGCTGAACCACACCTTCATCTCCTGGACAGCATTGCAACAAGAGTCAAGCAATCAGCCCTTGTAGTGCCTTTGGGCGATCAGTAATGCCTCCCCTTGCACTTGAGGAGTTGCCTGGTGCTGCTGAAGCTCCTCGAGTAAGCCAGGGCAGGGCTGGGACCAGCAGGTCCCTCCCATAGCTCTGGGACTTGCTAACCTACGGCAGGGAAATTTGGTAGCCAGGTAGCAGTTTCAAAATTCCTGGTTTCCCAGTTGTGAGCAATTAGGCAGGTGGAAGGAGAGGCTTAGAATTCCCAGTCTGTGGGAAGTACATGGTGTGTTAGGGCTCTACTCTAAGACAGTCAGTGCTGCTAACTGGGTCTTGTCTGCTGTCAGCTTTGCTGAGTGATGCTGGGTCACTCCTGTTGTGTGTGGCTCAGGTGGCTGGTGCAGTGGTGAGCCCTGACAAACCTCTTAGTGGCATGTAGAGATGAGGTGGGTTTTTCTACCTTGTTTCTGCTCCTGGCCTTTGGGGTGAGGTTGGTGTATTTGGTAAACAGTGCTATGAACTACTAGTGTGACTAGGATTTCTGGAAGCTGTTGCTCTGTAGCTGCAAGATGGTCAGCAGTGCAAAAATGAATGTGAGAAACCACACAGACCAGAGCCTGTACAAAATGGCCACAGCCAGAGATAGGCAGCCCAAGACTCTCCAGGCTGAAGTGCTTCAGCCATTCCAAGTTATTCCCCCTGTTATCTCCAGAGCAAAGCTTGTTCTGCACATTCTGGGATGCAAATCAGTTATCAGGGAGAGTCATTCCAAGTTTGGAGTTTATGTGAAGTGTTGGCAAAGAGCAACAGCTCTTTGTCCCCACAGGAAGCACATAAAGAGGGACTTAAAAAGGGTGTTTAGTGAGAGGAGCACGGGCAGGAAATACGTGTAGGTGGGAGACAGTGCACAGAATGGGACAGAGGAGAGGGTAGAGGCTGAATGTAGGACTCTGTGCAAAGTACAGGACAAAATACACATTGTGTGTACAAGAAACCTCTTTAGAAAGAAACCTCAGGTTATGAAAGACCACCCTATTTTTTTGCACACATTTGTGTCTTTCTCCACAAATTAACTTCTTTCTATCTGAATTCTTTTGACTCTTCTGAAGGTGGGATCCTGTTGTTGGAGCAATCCTGTGGCACTCCTTCAGGTTGTGGTGGCATGTGTAGGGCAGGTGGACTGTGTTCAGCAGGATGTAAGCATGTATAGGTATACAGATGTTCTAGAAGAATCACCCTGCTTGAGCAGGGAGGTTGGACCAAATAACCCACTGTGGTCCCTTCCAATCTGACCCGTTCTGTGATAGGTGTATGTTGCATGTGCCAAAGTCCTTTTATGGCTGTGCAGTTTTTAAAAATAAGAGATAATATTCTTGTAAATTCAACTTTTAGGAGAGTCTGAATAAATTAATATTTAAAGGGATAACCAGTGTTTTATCACTCACTTAATCCCAAAACATGACACACATCAGAAGGATGATCTTGCAACACAACTAGATATTTAAAGTCAAGTCTTCAGTGCTGAGGGAGGTGGCAGGCCTTGTGTGGTGTCATGATGACAGGCCTCTTCCCAGGGAGACTGTCTGTCTTATCACTACTGTCAGAGAAGTCTGGGGTCAGACTTTGCACCAGAAGCACTCATCCCATATGTGTTTCCTGGATCCTGCCAGATCTGGACAGAAGCCACATGTATCCTAGAGACGGATGCATCTCTCCATGCACAAGCTGCTCACTCTTTTAATTAAACTGCTGACTTTCATTAACGGCTGATCTTAATTTACTTTATAGTTCTTTTTCACACATACACCTTTCCCTCCCTGCCCCCAATTTTTATAAACCAGGATCAGATTCTCCTGGAGGGAAGCACAGCTTTCTTCTAACTGCTCAGGGGGAAGAGACAATCTGGCACTCTTCACTTTGTCCCAGATTTGTAAAGGAGGAGACACTATTCCACAAGAGACTTTATTTTAAGTAGATCTCAGCTGTTTTGCTAAGAAAACTATCACTCAGACCTTAGGGGAATTGTAGAATTTTTGCCGTGGAAGGCCCTTATAAAGTGAAAGCCAATACAGGGGATTGATTACATGCTCCTGCTACTGATGTGCTATCCACAATGTAACAGAACCCCAAACACTTCTCATTACAGCACAGCTTTAACCTGTTAGCAAACACACTGATCAGGGAGTAACTTACCCAGAATGTGAAGGCAAAGGATTCAGAAGTAAGGGTTTGAAAGAGGTGTAAGAAAAATAGCCTGTGTGCAGTGCATGGCTGAAGCATCAGCTACTGCTCTAGAATCACTGTGAATCGTCCTCTCCATGAAGCACCTGCTTAGTTTCAGAAATATGGATTTTTTTTCTTTTCATGCAACTAGCCAGCACATGGTGCAGGAAGCTGAAAAAAACCACCTTGGTACCAGTGTTTAACAGGGAAACCAGAGTGGTGGTGGTACAATTGATTTTTGTCTTTGTTGGTTTTCAAAATCAATGAAATATGAACTTTTCCCATCGATTTTGTTTGAATTCAAAATTATTTTGGGAAGCTGTTAAATGAATTGACAACTTTGTGAGCTAAATCCTCTTCTACGCTTTGTAAGATGCGTGTGGGAATCCATCAAAACGTGCTGATGTGCTTACAGGCCTCTTGCCACGTTACTATTTGTTGCTGTCTTCTGTCATACCAAACCTCTTTCTCTGAGGCCGTGGTCCTTGATCAGCATCTTCTCGCCCAGGCACCACGGCAATCGAGGTGTGATTCAGTGTCCTGGGACACCTGCACAACCCTGGGCGTCTTGGCTCGTCAGGAAGCAGAGCGCAACCGTGGCAGGAATGAAGAGGAGACTCCGGAGAGGGTGCAACCAACTGAGTTTATTGGAACCCCTGACCAGGGAGACCTCAACCTCAGAGTGCAGGCACTCTCACCAGAGACCAGGAGCACCCCATTACAGTGACTTTTATGGGGTGGTGGGACAAGGCGATGGGTTCTGCTCTGGACCAGTTGGGAACAACGGGGGAATGGCTCAGAACATAATGGGCATACACAATGATAAATCACAAGGGAGTGAGAGGAGGATGCTAGGATCCTGCCCAGTCACTCGAGGCTCTGCCTGGAACTTTCCAGATGCAGGGAGAGGCCCCGGAGTGACAGACAGGACCCAGGGGTTACATAACACAAGATTGACAGATAACTGTAACTAGGGTAGAACCAAGTAGGGGAGGAACACAGGAGGTACATGGAATGAACCATTTTACATACAACAATATAAAGGTAAATCATGAATACAAACATTAAACTGATGGAATCAAAAATGCACCGCCACACTTGGTCCTCAGTGAGAGTGGGGTAGGAGCAGATCCAACCCACTACTGTAATCTGAGCCTCGGGTTCTTGTTCTGCAGCTGAGAAAATGGGTGTATCTTTAGCAGTGTTGGTGCTGGTCGCTCATTAGTAGTCACTGCAGTTGAAATGGCCTTTTTGAATGTGCCCCTTGTCCTGGCACAGAGCCTGGTGCTGTAAGCCCCAGAGTCCCATTGGTCCTTCCTGGAAAAAAAAGCCCTTAAAAAAAACATATAACCTAGCTTATAATAGAATTGCTATTAAGCTATTGCTCTAAGACACCAAAACTAAGGAAAGTCTTAGGGCTCCTCAACTTGGGAAGGTCTCCCAACCACCACCCAGGCATTCCAGTTAAGATGCTTAAAAAAATCCCCTTTGAATGAGTCTTGTTTCCTGCCCCAAGACACACTGGCTTGCCAGACCAAGCCCCAGAGTGTTTGCCCTGAGCAGAGGGTGTGTTCCACTACAGATGTCCATGTCTCTGTAACATGCAGTGGTCAATCCATGGACCATGGATCAACACAGTTTTGAAGCCAATGCTAAAATGGAAAACTTTGGAATTAGCATGTGTCCTGCATTCCTCCATGATCAAAATCTGGTTGTGGGGTGTATCCATTTTCCATGGGATAGATAGATCAGGTAGATTCTTTGGAAGACATCACTTCTCATCAGAAGTTTCCAAGGGTTTGACTTGCCCTGAACTTCCAGTAACTGGTTGCTGTACTTAGTTAGGTTTTTTATTTTTTGAGGGTTTCTTCATGGTGTCTGATTGCTGCCTAAAGTTTCTTTGCACAGAAAACCCTTGGCAAGCCCAGGCCAGGACATGTTTGTGTTATCAGTCACCGGCATGCGGGCTTGTCTCTACATTACTCTGAAATAATTAGTGAAGATGACCACACAAAGAATTGCCCTTCCTTATAAGCCAGACCTAAGGAAGGTGGCCTCTGACCTCAGATGTAACTTCTTGGCAAGCTCTGCAATGAGACCAGAGGATCTTATTGCATTCTACAGCTATCACAGACACATCTGTGAGTCAGAAAGTTTAAACGCATAATTTGCTCCTTTCTGAGCAGTGTACAAAGGATACACAAAGAATCCTTACCCATCTGTGGCAAGTCCTCTGTCTGCTAGGACCTGTGGAGGAATCCCCTGGTTATGGGGAAGTGCCATGAAAAGTGCATGGACTGTCCCAGGTGTCTCATGAGTTGTTTGATAAGAATTTGCACACTGTTGTGTGTGTAAAGCCTAGCTTGGCTTTCAGAGCTCTAACTATGTTTGCAAAACAGGCTTTAATGGGAGGAAAAAATAAAAACCAGAATTTTACATTTGAACTGGGCTCATTTGCTCTGTAATCATGGATAGGCTTGAACTTCCTTCTACATTGTGGCTCCTTTCCTCCTTTGCCTAGAAAGTAATTTTTTCACAGATTTAAAACTTCATTTCAAGGCTCTGCAAATGCATCATACTAATAAAATGTCACATTATCTCATCCCTTCTGACACAAATGTGAGCAGGCACCTGATGAAAGCTGATGAGGGAGGAAAAGCAAAGCTATGGAAAAAAACCCCAGAATATAACACAGGTTCAACAAGATGAGATCTTGAATGCAAAGGGGGCTGTGCCAGGCTCTTTCATACAAACTTGAGGTCAGGAGCAGTCAGTCTGCTTGTATTCAAGGAAAAAGGGCTGATATGGTGTTTGTTTCTTTCTTATATCTAGTCTAAATCAAATTCTTGGGTCATTAGGCCAAGGGTCAAAAGGTTGCAGGAGGACAGCAATAGCCTAAAGTCTTGCTTAGCTAGAAATTTTTCAAGGAGGAGTCAAACCTACAGCTCATCCTGTCTGTCATAATAAAACAATAATCTGGGCCTATCCAGCTGATATCTTGGGTGGTAATTGTGTGAAATTTTTATCTGTATGTTGAAGTGTATAGCTGGTGAATTAAGAGGAAAGAACAGGTCCTTTCAGACTCAGTTAACACACTCCCAGAGTTTTCTCTGGAACTTGTAGGACACTGGCAAGTTTTTATGTCAATAGATGCGGTTGGCCTGGCAGAGCAAGTCAATGCCTGTTATGCACATTGTCTTTAACAACAGCACTGCTGTTGAGTACATTCTGCTGTCAGCATCTTTATTATCAGCATGGTTGCCAGCAGAAGGCTGAAGTCATGGGATGTCGAATCTATGGATTAAGTAAAAAAACCTTCTCTAGTTATAGGTGGACAAGGAAAGGAAGAGCAAAGCCTCCATTTCTTGTTCTGCTTCAAATCTCAAGAGCTTGGAGACAGGTTTGAGAGAAGTATCAAGGTCCTGATTTTTCATGGGAAAAGTCCCCACACTTTTATGAAGAACTTCTTTACTGTGCAGGTGACTGATCACTGGATCAGTTTCCCGGAGAGTTTGTGGAGATATCCAAAAGCCATCTGTACTCAGTCTTGAGTAATGTGCTCTAAGGGACCAGATGACCTCCAGTGATCCATTCATACCCTACTCATTCTGTGTTCTTTTAATATGTTTGGTAGAATTGCAGTGATTTTGGGTTAGAATCATACAATAGTTTAAGTTGGAAGGGATCTTTCATCTTGTTCCAGCCCTCTGCAATGAGCAAGGACATCTTCAACTAGATCAGGTTGCTCAGAGCTCCATCCAACCTGACCTTTAATGTTTTCAGGGATGGGAGGCCTACCATCTCTCTGGGCAACTTGGGCTAGTATTTCACTACCCTCTTTGTAAATTACTTCTTTCTTATATCTAATCGAAATCTGCCCTCTGTCAATTTAAAACTATTAGCTCTGGTCCTTAGGTGAGGTAACACTTGAAACATCAAACAATCTTGGTAGTTGTTAAAAACTAGTATCTATGCTTGTTAGTAAGATTGTGCTAAACAGGCCAGGAATTTGAACACCCTGTATTTTAATTGTTAAACCTAATATAAACAAGAAGTGGTTGTTTTTTTGTGAAGTTTGGGGGGTTTTTTTTAAAAAAAATTAAATAGTATTTTTATATAAACAGTTTGGTTGCTTTCATCTCAGGTTAGTACTTTGCAAGCACACCTTTCAGACTAAGGAGATAAAAAAATTCCATATACTCCCTCTTGTGATGAAAAATTTCTGCCTGAGCTGAGCAACCCAAGATCAGGCCCATATGGAAGGGAACGAAAGAGAGAAATGCCTGGGAGCATTTCTTAAATGTATTAGGCATGATTTTATGTACTGGGATGAGGTGAAATGAAACATCTGTGTACCATAAAGAGCTCTGTCTATCTTTAGTTATTGTCAACTCTAAATTTGTGTATTGCCCCCAGGGCTTGCTCCTGCTGACGAGCATTTTGTACTGCACTTCCTCAGCTCCAGACCCACTCTTGCTGAGCCTTAAACCACAAGCATTTGTTTGGAAATGCATGATGATGAACCGTGGGTTGGGAGAGTTTCCCTGTGCCAACTGGGGCAATTTCCTTTGCTTGGGGGAGGTGACTGGAGAGCTGCCACCCTTTGAGTGGTGGCATCTGCCAGGGGTGTGAGGTTTGGAGGTGGCCACCTGGAGATCGGGTGACACTGGCCAGTGCCAGAGTCCCTGCATCCACACAGTCTTGGGTTTCAGCCACTGATGCTGTGCTGCTGATTTTGTATTCATGTCAGTAAGGGTTCTTCTGCAGCTTGGGTGAGACTGCTGGGCCCTTAAATGCTATGGGCTGCATATGCACACTTGCCTGTGTTCCCCCAAGCACTGGGAAGCCCCTTCCCTCCCTGACATCATTCAGGAGCATCATTCAGGGTTGCAGCCCTGTGCAGGGCTGGCCAGCTCCCTGAGGTAAGGCACTTCCACATATGTTGGATCTTGCCATGTCTCCTGGCCCATGTGCATCTCGTACCATGTTCCTACCTGGTAAGCTGCTTTGCTGGGTTATTTGAGGACACCAGGAGTGGCGGGTGGCATTTGGGAAGATAAAAGGCTGAGTCTGGGACCCACAAAGTGTTCTGCCACCATCTTTTGTACTGCCATCTTGTACTTACTTGCAGCAACTCTGTCCCCTTGTGGCCTCCTCCTGCTGTCCATCCATCCTGGACTTCCATGCCCTGCTCTCACTAATAACAGTGATGAGAATGGATAATTGCTCTTACAGGTCTATGTGTTTTTCTTGTGCTGAGGTGTAGGGCCTGGGGCTGCTCTTATTATGGAGCCATAACTAGAATGTACCAGCTGACTTTCAGGGCCTTAGTGGTCTGTACTGTCCTGCAGGGGACCACAGCTCATTTGCAGATTTTCTTACCCACTTCTGGCAGCCTGAAGCCTGTGCAACTCTCTGACATGTCACCCTCCCAGTAACTGTTCTGCCCTTTCCTCATCCATCTTTGTATGTCTGCTGCCTGTGCCTGGCTGAGGTAAAAGTTCTTGCCCAGCGCAGGACTTGGGCTCAGGTTTCTCGTGGCAGTTTATTCAGCTGCTTTTGACAGGGATGGTTTGCACTTGCACTTGTGCTTGGGTCTCACCAGAAAGCTTCTGGGCCTTCATCACCTCAGGGGGTGTTGGAAGTCACTGGGGACAAACAGACTGGGGACTGCTTCTCTCTTTGGCAGGATAGCCTGGTGTCAGGGATTGTTACCTTGTAGTACCTGGGCTTTAAAGAAGTGAGAAGCCATGCCAGAAGGTAAATCTCCTGGAGGCACACGTCTGCCCATAGCTGCTGGGGCAAAGACAGAGGGATCCTAAGGGGAGACAAACATGTGTGGAAATACCATGGTGTGTCTTGTGTGAGGCATAAATGTACTGCTTTGTTCCATGGTCCTGGAAACCAGACCCCAGCAGTCTTCTGCCAAAGTCAAATAGCAACTTTGAAGGCAATGTGTATTTTTAACCTTAAAATGCCTTGCTGTCTCACAACTTATTTGACTTTGGTTAAAAAAAAAAAAATAACTGGGTGGTTTCTGCAAGCACAAACTAAAGCATGCAGCTTCAAATGGATACCAGGACCAACTCTGGCTGTGTAATTATATTGCCTGTATTTAATCTCTCAGAAGTGTTTGGCAGATGCTTTAAATTTCAGATATGCAATCAATACCTTTTTCTCTGAGGCTCAGCTACCGTGTTTTTCCCCTCATTTGCTTGAAATACACAAAATCAAGTGTATTTGGATGGCACAGGACTGATCTCCACACAGTGAGTGTATATCTCTATCTGTATATATCGAAGGAGACCTCGTAGAGGTGTATGTGCTCGTGTTACATGCAAGACGTGCTCTGCCTTTATTTATTTTGGAAAGGGTTTGCCTTGTTTTCACCGTGCCTCGCTTTAAACGATCCGAAAATCCCCCCCTGGATCCAGAGGAATAAATATGCATGGCTTGTAATTCTGTTGCAGCGCTCGCTCCCAGCTGATAGGTGACGTGGAGTTTGGAGGCTCGCAGATTGGCTTTTTGATTTGGCTTCTTGCTGCAGTTGTGCAAACCTCGCTGGCTCCCAGGAATCAGGCTCAGCGCTTTGCCGTGCGCCGTAATGCCAGGAGAGCTGCACCGAGCCCCGGCGGTGTGAGCGCGGGAGCGGGGGAAGCCCGGCACATTCACTGCCAATCTGGGGTACAGTCCATTTTCTCTTCCCCTCTCCCTCGACCCCCATTCATCTCCGTCCTCCTCGCCCTCCTCCTTCTCTGCCAGACCTCCCTTCCCTCCCCAAACTCCACCGCACGGAGCTGAAGATCAAGGCTGGTGGATTTATCAACATTTTACCTCCACCCCCCACCCCCTTTTCCAGATGCACCTCCCCGCTCTCCCTGACAGCTGCAAAAGGGAGCACAGGTTTTGTAGCGAGAGAGGCAACTTGGACTGACATGCCAAGGCGAACCCCCCCGTACCCGCACACACCGTCGGTGAATCACCGGGAGATGCCATGAGCTCCCTTTAGGAACCGGAAGGATTTGTCTTGGGGAGCCGGTGGAGCCCCCCCTCCCCATCCCCCCAGCCCGACCCTCCAAAAAAAAGTCAGGAAAGCCGCCAGAAAGGGTAAGTAAGGGGGTGGGAGAGGCGAGGCTGGCGGGCAGGTGTCCTGCTGCCCATGGGGCTCCATGCCTTGCACGGGAATGGCCGTGGGGCGGGGGGTGCTGGGGCTGGGGGGACTGGAGCTCTTTGCAGGCTCATCTCCCGGGATAGCGGGGGAATCAGCATTGCCCAGGCGCGGGGAGCTCGCTCCATTCCCGCTGTCGCCGTGGCGGCTGGGTGCTCGTTTCTGTGTGTGTGTGTGTGTGTGTGTGTGTGTGTGTGTGCGCGCTGCGGAGGGAGGGCTCTGCCCACGGCGCGGAGCGGGCGCTGCGGGGGGATGCGCGCCGGGGAGGGGGCGCCGGGCCGGGCCGGGCTGAGCCGGGCGCTGCGGGGCCGTGGCCGGGGCCTGCCCGAGCGGGGTCCCGCGGCCGCCCCGGGATCCCTCCCGCCGCCGGGCGGGCGGGGGTGCCCCGGTTCGGCGGCGCGGCGCGGCCCGCAGGGATGCCGGGGAGCCCGGGGCGGGGGGGGGTGGCTCTGCCCGGGGCTGGCAGGCGGGGGAAGCGGCTCTTATGCAGTGCTATAAATTTCGGTTTTTAAAATCCATCCCCCCCACCCCCTCCTTTAAATTTCCTTTTTATTTTTAATTTTTTTTTTTTTTTTTTCTTCCGCCGGGAGAGGCCGGGCCGGGCCATCCCCGGTCCTGGGCAGCTGTCGCGCTCCGTCCGCCGGGCCGGGGCCGCCTTGTTTACCCCGGGTGTCAAATATCGCCGCCGCTGCGCCAGGCGCTGCCCTAAATAGGGCACGGGGCCGCCGGCAGCCCCGCAGCCCCCCATGGCAGGAAGACTCTGCACACGCACAGAGAGAGCTGACCTAAATGTGGGCTAGTGTTGTACTCTACCCTTCTCCCAGCCTTGCCTCAGGGCTTTGTGTTTTTTCACCTGTGTCTGAAGTATTGATCACCCTGGGTGAGGGGGGAAACCATTGCAGCTGGTTTGGGGGTTTTTTGCTGTTATTCTGACATGTGAGCCCATGGCCGTTTCCCCCTTTGCCCCCTCCAGTGGAGCTGTAGTTTAAGGGTTGGGTTCCTGACTTCTTGGCTTGTTCTGGGGATTTCACTCTAAAAATCTGTTTCAGATTTAGGGGGAAATGCTGTAGGGACAGTCCAGGTGAGAAGGGGTGTCTTACACACATCTCCCCTCTCTTCGTGCTTATATGTATATGTATCTTTAATTCCACAGATCTCTTTATAAAGCAAAAAGGGTGATTTTGTTCAGCTGTTTTTTTATTTTTATTTCTGGAGGTGGCAGGACTGAAAGACTTAGGTAACAGTCAGTAGCACCTTCCCATTCAGTAGCACTCATCCCGTGGTCCCTGGGACACTGGTGGGAGGCCCAGGACAGCAGAGCTGCCTTGGGGGGACACAAGACACAGAGTGGGGACACACAGGCCTTGAAGGTGCTCTGTAGATTCAGTGCAGTGAGGAGAGGAATCACTCCCCTCGTGGCACAAACATTTCTAGGGAGTCCCTAATCCTGCTCCATCCACTGCTGTTGGAAGCATTTGTTTACCCTGATCGTGGTTTAGCTGAGAAAGTCACGTTTGGTGCTCGTGTTCGTGCTTCTGTGTTCAACTGGAACGAGACTTGCTTCCTAAACAGAAGTAGTGATGTTGGAAAAGAGCATGTCCAGCTACTGCCGAGGACTGGCTGGGAGGAGTGGGAGCAGCCCAGGAGCCCTCAGTTCTGCCATGAGTGTGCAACCTGAGGCAAATTGGCTACCCTGTGTTGTAAATAGAAACGTGTAGCATCAACCAGTGTGGGGAAGAAGATGGCTGGTGGATATAGAGAGTCTTAGGCAAAAGTGCAGAACAACAGTCTGGTTTCTTTTCCTTAAAGCCAAATATGGGTCCTGCTCTAATAAGTGGGTAGTTTAAGCATTGCTCAAATGCCCAAGGTAGGACAGACTGTAGTAATCCCACTGCTGAGGTCTTAAGTGAGGGCAGTGGAAATGCAGGTAAGCTTCTGGTGTTTTGCATACCTCCAGTGTGCTGCTAGGCACATTTCAGGCCCTGGGTCTCATTTGTATCATTAATGGTATTTTTCTTCCTGGATGGGGATTTGGTAAGGATATAGTTGCAGTAACTAGTGGGTGACGGTGTGAGAGGGAAGGCAGATATAACACCCCTCTGCACTGCACTTGTTTTTGCAGAGATCCTGCTCTTGCTCTGCAAAGTTGCCACCTGACAGGTGCACGTGATGATGGCAGATGCCATCATCAGGTGGGCTAGTCCTTTCCATTGCCCTGGGCAGTGTGGGAAGCAGTCTTCAACACCAGCACCCAGAACAGGAGAGCACATGTGGAGCAGTACCAAGCACAGCCTGGGTCATGCATCATTCTGTGCTCCATAGGCTCTTGCTGGGCCAGTGTAGGGCAGGAGCTGCCCTGTCTGATCCAGTCAGACTGGAGCACATCTCTGTTGTTGGGAATCATGGGCAGTTGTTCTGCATGGCAATCTTAGGATACTCAAGGCACTGCTGCTCAACTTGGCTGGCTTGGAGGAAGGAAAGAGGTACCCACAGTTGAATCCACCCTTCCTGCTCCCTCTGCTTTCCTCTGAAACTGGTGGATTTGAAGTCAGAGAAGACTGGTCCAAGCTTTGCAGATGCTGTGATGTTGCAGACTGGACGGGTAGAGAGATTGCTAAGGGCCTAGGCTGACCTGCTGCTGTGTTGTGCCTGATCCCTTATTTTTGAAGAGTCTTTCCTGTGAGAGGCATCCTCTATCCCCAAAGCAGGGCAAGGCCACGACAGCGTGTGTCAGCACTTTTATTAGAAACCAAGTGAAGATGTATTCCCTTCGCCAATATTTTCAAGTGAAGCACCATACAGATAAATGGTCTGTCTGTCAGGGTTTTGTTTGCTTGTTTTAAACAAACAGCATCAGTCTCCTCCCCTAAGCTTCCCCAATGACCAAGTGGCGTTGACAAATAGTTCCTTGTTCTTTGTTGCTGTCATGTTTCAGATGCCTTTCATGTGCATCACAGTTAAAAAGATGGCTTTGATTGCTGGCCAGTTTTTTTTTTTATAAACCAGGCAGTAATATCTAATTCTATATTTAAAAAAAAAGAAAGTGAAGGAAATTAAATTACAATGACAAAACCATCTCCTTAATATGGGAAAAAAGTCTCTGAAGCCAGGAAATTGATAGTTGTGATGCTCTATCTACCATCACCCACTGTGTTGAGGTATTGTGGCACAGATTAATGCTATTGTTGATTTACTGTTTAGATAATGGTAACTCCTAAAGGCATCAGCCTGGTTGGGGGCCCATGTTTCCAAGCACCATACAGATGTCTAGTAAATTACAGTCTTTGTCCTGAAGAGTTTCATGCATTGAGAGATACATGAGATGATAAGCTGTTCTTGGGGAACGCTTAAAACACCTGTGTTGCTGAGCTCATGGTCCTGAATCTGCTGATTTCAGTTGCATGGGGCTGTGGGGTTTGGGGCTAAAGAGGAGCTCCAGGTCATGTCCCTGCTTACCTTCAAAATGAGATCCAGGAACCACCTTAAGTCTCCTGCAGCTTCAGTGGACTTCTGGGCTGCTTGAAGACTAACATGGTGTAGACTGTAGCTGGCTTCTCTTGTTCCCCTCTGCCTTAATGCTTTAAGCTGCAAGCTGTGGTTGAGGACCTCACAGATGTGAGTGGGTGAATTTCAGCATGATGGCCTCCCAACCTCCCCATGAGGTACTTCTGTCACAGGGTTTTGCATGAGGTGGCAGGGATGTGTCATGCCATTCTGAAGTTTGCACCACCACTCCGTCTTGGCAGTGTCACAGTGAGACCCAGGTGCCATTGTTCCTGCAGTACAGCATCACAAAATAATTAGTTCACCCCATAGGGCACATTTATAAATAGGTGACGATCATGCCCCCATGCTCCTTCAACTCTCGATTTTCTGGTAATTCTGTCTTTAAATCTGCTTGCTGGAGCCTTTGATCACACAGCTGAGCTGTCATTGATGTCTCTGACAGTTGACATCATGGGAGAAAAGGGAGCTTAGGGCTCTTAACATTTCTTTTATGATAGCTTGTTTTCTAACGAAACACTCCAATGAGGATTTTCCATCATAATAAAACAGGGAGCTCTTCCAGAGCATTCAGATTTAGGGAGAAGCTTCTGTTTCCATTCACTAGCAGATTATTTCAAGGCTACAAAACGGAGCTTGCTCTATTTGCTGCCTTCCTGTACTCTGCTGTCTTTTTACCTAAGCTTCCTAACTCAGGACAGCAGCAGAGACAGCCAGGTCAAGAGCAATCAGAAATACTAAATATCCTATGCTGCTGGGCATGTTTTGCAACCAGTGAGGTGCCAAAGAGTTTTAGGAACTATAAGCAGATGAGACTGCATTGCCATTTCTTTTGTCTCCCTTCTCCTAGGCTGGTACTTGGAGGCTGTCTCAAAGCAAACAACAGCATCACAGAATACAGTTTTAATCAAAAGAAGTGTAGTGATGCAGGGATGTACCTGCGAAAGGGCACTTAGATCTGACTGCTGAGGTTGTGTTGAAGGTGACATGTCCAGGAGTGAACGTGGGACTCCAATGCTGACAACACAAGGTGCCCTGCCAGTGTGTTCATGTGCTGCATGCTGGTGAGAGCTGGTTTCCCTCCCCAGAGTAGGGGCAGGAAGCAGGAAGGGTTAGAGCATATCTGCACCTCACTCTGCAGTCAGACTGCAGCTCACTCTGGATGTGTCCTATCACCCCTCAATGTGAGTAGTGCTAGGAGAGAGTGTGTCACCAGAGTCCAGGCAGGCTGGGAAATCCACCACTGCCCCAGAGCCACAGCTCCCCAGACATGAATTAGCAAAGGCAGCACTGCTCTGCCATGCACAGGTGAGGGTACTTGGAATAATGCTCTCTGTGAAGAACCTGTCCTTTTGTGCTCTATACTGTTTACTGTCAGGAAAATTTGTCTTGGGTGATTAAGATGTGGATGTCTTGTTTTACCATTTTCAGGGAGGCCTTCCTTGGTGGGAAGCAGTATCTTGATATTGAGCTTCAAGTTCACCTTAATAAGAACCTTTATCCTCTTCTCTGGTTTTGGTTGGGATTATGCAGTGACTCTTGAACATGCGTTAGTTGGGAAAATGGAGATAGAGATATGTCAGGACAAGGCTATTCCGTGATCCAGGAGGTGTTACAGGATGCACTGCTGCAAAGAGACAAACCTGCCTCTGCCCATACAGCTAATGCATTTGCTATGCTTGTCATCTGGACCTTGTTTTCTACAGCTTTCCCACCCTGGCTGCTTGTTTCTGCTCCTGTCCCACCCCTGCAGGATACTGGCTCAGTGGCACATATCCCCAGGTGGTGGGTTCTGCTTGCTTTTCTGCCAGACAGGTTCCTAGTCCTTATTCATGTCCTAGCCATGCAAACAGTTATGCCAATAAAAAGGGCTAGAGCAGAGTGGTAACAAATGACCAGAGGTGGAAAATGTTCAGGTTGGCTTAAGAAGCCCTGCTTCCACCTGTGAAGCTTCTGCCTGAATTGCCTGCAGCAGTTAAGGCTTGGAGTTGGTTCAGCCTTGAAGTCTGTGCTTGTTGAAATGGATAGTACTGAATGCAAATTAGTTGCAAAGAATCTAAGAGTGATGGGGTCTGCAAAGTACTTCTTAAGCTGTTAAGAGGCACAAAAAACAGGAAAAAAAAGACAAAATAATTTTTAATATAAAATCTTCCCAAGAACATGTACAGGGGTTGATCCTGATTAAAAAAAAACAACAAACCAACCAAAACCAAACACAAACAAACAAACAACCCAAAAAAACCCCAAACAAACAAAAAGCAAACAAACAACCAAACAAAACCCCAGAGAGTTTAGGCCAAGCTATTTCTCAGATGCAACATGCCGAATGGACTCTGGTTTTTAAAGAAGAGAGTAAAATGAGAACTTCCCCTGTGCTCTCAATTCTTTCAAGTCCCTTGAAAGCTTCACACTAGCACTCAGCACTTCATCAGCAGCAGTCTCTCCATGTTGAAGCCTCCAGACTGCATTCCCTGGCAGTGGAAGTGGGAGCAGTGCCAACTGCTTTATTAGGTTTGCACCCACGAAACCCACTAGCAGGGGAGGACCTGCCTCCTTGTCCTCATGGGACTGGGGCAGGCTCGGTTTGCGCTGCTGCAGGTGCTGAACTTGGCCAGTGTGAGTCCTGGGGAGGCTGCTGGCCTCGGTGCTAACCGAGGACCCAGGGACCAGGGTGAGGTGGAGCTCTGTGTTACCATCTTCGAGGTGTAAGGTAAGGTGAGTCCCTGTGTACTTTTCCTTGTGAAGGATCCTGATGGGGATAATGACTTCCTGCTGCTTTTGTTTTGGCAGCTCCTAGGCAAGAATGAGCCGTTCAAAGCGTGCGTCATAGGAGGCAAGCAGAGGGAATGCTGCTGGAGTTACCCATGATGGGGTGTTCTTCTGTATGGAGCAATGGGTGGACCAGACATTGGCCTCACATAAATTACCACCCACTCTGACTCTTTAAGCCTCATTTTTTCCATTCCTTTTAACCTTCCAGAGTAGTTTCAGGTTCACTTCTTCTAATAAATGTTTCTTCTTCTCTTAACTTAAATAATCCATCTCCCCAAAGCTGACCTGACAGATGTTTCCCCTGCAGTGACCCTGCACACACAGCACACTTCATGAAACCCTGGCTTCCATGGGGAAATGCAGCACCAGCAGTGACCCTGCTGGTGTCCCAGCTAAAAATAAAGCCTGTCCCTCCTGGCAGTGTTGGGGTTTGCTTTTAAGTAGGTAGGCAGTTTTACCCATTGGCTGCAATGTGCTCTTGTGCCAGGCAGAAGGCACAGCTTAACCTTCAGAGCATGATGGAGCTGCCTCCCCTCTGGGGAATCACACCAGGAGATTGAAGGTGAGAAGATGCTCCGCTGCACTTGGTGCACCTACGTCACTCCCAAAAATCTGCTGGCTTGCCTGCTGCCTGTCTAGTTCCATCTCTTTGCTGTTTGTGCGTACTAGTGAGTCACAAACATCCCTCCTTCCCCCAGCTGTGGTCTTTTCCTGCCTCGGCTTTTCCTTCTTAAATATATAGATTTTCTTCATGATTCTCAGTAACTGCCCCAGCTCCTGACTTCCCTCAAAAACTCCATGCCTTCTAGCTTCCCAGTGTTCTAACAGCATTGGTTGACCACCTCTATCTGTCAGACCAAAGCTAATTTCCCAGTGAAGGCTGAGGGAGAGGATGTGGGAGCTATGTTGGGTTGTGCAGTATTCCAGAAACCTCATCTACTTACTGTTGAAAAGAGAGCACAAAGAGCTGGTCTGGTCATAATTTGCAAGTATCTGTATGGGAGCCAACATCTACTAGGTATGATGGGCTTGGTGCAACCCAGATGAAGGGTCAGTGGTCTTGGTAGCTGGGTTTGGGAAGAAGCACAAGGGTGCTGTGGGAGGAGGGGTCAGGGGGATGATCCAGAAGTGTTTCTATGTCTGGAGAATGGAGGGTTGTTTTGATACAGGTCTCAAATTCCTTGAGTACCCATTTTGTTCATTTGTCTGCTCCTTGAACTCCTACTGCAAAATTTCAAGGCTTCGTTTGTTTTGAAAAGTGACCATCATTTTGCCAAAGATCTTTTGTGCTTGTTCTTTTACCTGTTTGTGTCACTGACCTGAATGCAACACTAACAGTGGCTCTGCCTGGGATAACAGTCTTCTTATCCCATTGCTCCTCACTTGTTGGTGTTGGGGGACTGTTGCTTCTGTTTTGGCAGAGCATTTGCCTGTGACTTGTGACAGGTTTCCCAGATGACAGGAGTTGCTGTCATCAGCAATGTCAGTAAGAGCTGGGTTCAGGACACCACCACAGAAGTATGGCTGGGCAGGAGAGACTTTCTGGGCTGAGGCAGGAGGGGTAGGGAGTGAGTGTTGAGTAAGGGTGTGAAAATAGGCTGTTTATTCCTGCCTCAGCTGTTGTTCAAGTCAGTCCTTCACTGAATCTTGAAGCAAGAGTGGGACCCTGCAATTTTATTCCTGTAGCAGGGTCTTAGGAGAGATTTGCACTTGAAAGCAAGTTAAATACATCTCAGTTTTAATCTCCTCTTTGCAGAAAAGGATGAAAAAATAATTTCTACTGTCCCTGAAGGGGACTCAAACTCCAGTGTAGAATTGATGGAGATATTAGACTACTAGGATCTGTAATGGAGGCTGTGCCCCTCAGTGGCAGGACAGAAGCTGTCCTCTCTTTTTACCCTGGTGGCTTAAATAGATTATGCAGTGAGTACTGCATGGGATGAGTACGTTGTCCTAACACACGCATTAAGCCAAATTACTTACAAATGGCACACAAATGACTTCTGTCATTTGGCTTCCAGGATGAGGCACTTCAGGTGCTGATCCAAGGTGACACTGGGCACATGATGGAGGGCAGAGACTCCCAGCCTTGTGTGCCAGTCTGGGACTGTGGGGAGAAAGAGGATTTTCTCTTTCTCTTGTCTGGTTTCAGTGCATTTGGCTAAAGTGGTCATCTCCCATGACTCAGCTGCTGCTCCTGTTGGCAGGACTAGTTGTAGCAGATTTGGGGCCAACATGGAATATTGAGAGGAGACAGGAACCCGGACAGGAATATAATTGTATGGAGGAAGTAGGAAGATGGCCCCCAGCTGCTGTGTGTGATGTGGGTTATGAAAAAGAAATAGATGAAGTTTTCCTTTTGGAGGTTTCTGTTGTATGAAACATTGCCAAAGTTCCTCAGGCATCTCTTTCAGTAGAATAAGCTGGCTCTGCTGACTTGGGCTCACTGGACCTATGCTGATTTACACCAGAGAAAATCTAGTCCTAAGTCCTCTGTCTCTCTTCTCTCTCACCAGTCCTCTTCTGATGGTATGCAGATTGACTAGACTGGAAAGACAGTTTTGATTTTTTTAAGATGACTTTGTGTAAAAACAAAGGAGGGGAGGGTCAAGGGGAGGAAGCTGGTGAAAATAAGTGCTCTGAATACCAGGAGAATGCTGTTTCTTAACTTCGGAGATAAACAGCAGTATGATTATTACATATGTTGCTAGAAAATTCTTCTGATGCACAATGTCCGGCATCCAGTTTTCAAATGTTCTGCACTGGTATCAAAGTTCAGACTTGCTGACTGCTGGGAATTGGGAGAGTATCATTGCAGGTATGTTTGAAATGACAGGGGAGAAGTCCCCTTCTTTTCAAACAAAGTGCTTTGTTGTATGCATTGCCCCCAAGCTGGCAAATGCGTGTAAGTAATCTTGATTTTTTGAATCTTCTTAATGCACCAAGTCATGTATTTACCTGGCTTAGCCCTGTGACATCTGGGTATGGAATCTGCGTGATACTCTTGATAGGAATCAAGAAATAAACTCATGTCTTTCATTGGAGAAAACAGCAGTAGCCTCTCATAATCATCTATTTGTTTTTCTGCAGGAATTTTGAATCATGTTTAGGTGTCCAGTGGAAGGTCTGTGAGTTCAGTGGGTTCCAGTTGTCCAAGTGGGTTAAAAGGAGCTGCTCCATTAAGCTTCTAACCACCCTTCGAAATATGGTCCTTTGCAACTCCTTCAGGGGAAATTCTGACGCACACTGAGACTATGGATGAGCCAGAGGAGGAAGTAAGTGAGGCTGTAATGGTGAGAAAGAAGATGTGGGTATTGAGAGTGTCTAGCTCCACACAATATTTCAGATTACCTGCCCTTGGCAGGACAGAGTGGGGCAGCCAGCCAGTGAGGGCAGACCTGCAGTGGGAACACAAACTGAAAGGAAAAAGGTGAATCAACCTGTCTGGTAGTTCTGTAGTGAAGAACAAATTTCTGCCTGTCTTTGCCTTAGAGATCAGAGTGGCATATGGCTTTACACAGCCCACAGGGAAAGCCGTCAGAGAGTGGGGAGAGAAGAAATGGAGATGGGGCAGCAGATAGCCTGGAGACTGCTGCCACTTACTGTAATTGCTGTAACAGCTCAGCTTCCACTGTTTGTTGTCCATGTCATCTCTGCAATTACCATATGGTAAATATGACTCGAGTCTCTAGCAAATAACAGAGCTAATATTAAAAGCGAATCTGTAAACAGCTAGTGCATAAATGAACAAAGAGCAATAAACAGCCTGGACTTATGAAGAATGAATTAATCATGGTGGATGCGAGGGCTAATTTTTTTAAGCAGTTGCAGAATTAGCAGCTGAAAAAAACACCAAAGGATTAAGATATCTAAATTGTCAATAAGAGAGATGTGGGGATATATGACAGTAAAAAGGGTGAGGGTGCTGTGTGGAATCTTATTTGATAACTGTATTCAAATTGAGTGAATTTACAGGTTTTGGCACCTTCCAAGTGAAGTGGGAGGTATTTTGAGGATAACCCATAGCTCAGTGCATTTTTCATGCCTCCTGCTGTGCTCAGATCTGCGGAAGCAGTGGGCGTGTTACAGTGTATTTCCCTCATCTCAGCTGGAGACCTTGACTTTTTGGTTGAAACTCTGGAAATCTCAGCTTTCATTCTGCACATGGCAGTCAGCACTGTGCTCCTTGTGCCAGCCCCACTGTGCTGGGGGCGCACAGCAAACAGGTAGAGAGACCTTAAAAAGTGAGCAACACAATGAGTTTCTGTATATCAGTCTTGATTTAACCTTTCTAACCATCCTGAAAACCTGCTATACAGCAGAACTGAGAGGCAAGTTTTCACTGCCCAGGCACAGCTTTCCTGCTCCAAAGATGGCAGATTGGCCGCTGGTTTTGGTGAGAGCAGGCACTGAGCTATGGCTCTCCTAGATACCCATCTATTTCTGATTGACTCGAAGATGGAGAATCAAGAAGAGATGAAGATAAATGATTAAAGGGCAGCTTGGGCTAATTTATAAAGATTAAAATAAATTTGTGTCCTTTGGTCAAAGAAAAGCTGTGGAGGAGAACAGCTATTTACAAGTATCTGAAGCATGTAAATCTCAGACCGGGAGGAGAATGGTTGAGAGTGCTCCAAGGACATGATAATGAGAACTAGCAGCATAAATTTTCTTAATTTCTTCCTAAATATAAGGAAGGTGGCTAAAGCCTCCAAGATAAATTACATCACGGCGGAGTCTCTATGGGAAGTTGTGGAAATGCCATCACTTGTGTAATTTAAAACTCAGCTAGACAAAGTACTAGGAAATAATGGTCACAAGGGGAACAATGCAGTGGAAGTCCCTGCGGCATGGACGAGGCAACTCTTCTGTCTCTGGTCTAGCTAACTCTGTAAAAAGTGAAATCTGTGCTAATTAGGCTGAGGGCTTTTCCCATCTAATATGACAAACAACAACCACTTGTTTTTGCTACTGTAGTAAAGATGCTTTCTGAAGTGTAACCTTCTTCTCCTCTCCCCTCCTGGTTTTCTGCCCAGTCTCCCACTTCCCCATTTGCTGCTTCTGCCTCCATTCACTTTTAAAATATTTTCTTTCCTGATGAGCCAGGAACAGGCCCTTCTGAACAGACTTGTGGAGGGCTTATAATTTCTCTTGTGTGTGGTGTGGCATTTTTGGTAAAAACTTTTTTGTTTTGCTGCATTTAGAAAAAAAGTCATAAATTTAATTTTTATTTTTCCTTGAAGGGGAAGTAAAGAAATAAACAGGCTGTTCCAGAGGATGGGAACAGTGTGTGCCCCGGCTCCTGGGATTAGCACTCAGCATGGCTTGCTGGTGGCTGTCCCAAGAGCCCAAAAGCCAGGCAGGGAAGGACTCCCTGCCTGCCTACTTGTTGCACCAAATCCAGCACATCATATAGTTTGTTCTGTTTGAAAAAATAGGTGTTTTCTGGCAGAAAACTTGTGTTTTTCTTAACTAAGTCTGGATCTAAAGATGAGATATGACTACAACACCTCTTCTCTCCTTATGTACCATTTAGCCCTCCTCTGTGTGCAAATAACTGTGGGCTCTGTGGCACAAATGCACTGTTGACAACAAATCCTAGAGTCTTTAATTGTAACAGTTGCAGATCTGCCACCAGAATGCTAAAGAAATGTCAGAGTTGCCGCTGTCATCTGTAGGATGCTGTGAGTCACTAGGTGATAAGTTGCACTCTGATGGTGGCACCTGAACCAGCAGCATAATATGTCTATGAAGCAGGAGCAGTAAATAACACACCCTGTGTGCTGCCACGGGCAGTACAAAAAATATCTTTCACTGACAAGAAGTTTTCCTCACACTGCTGAAATGTTTTTCCCCTTCTCCTACTGCTCCCCAAATGGTCTTCAGTACTCTTTATAAAGCAGCAAGGCAGTGTGATGAAAACCAGCACCTTGAAGGCTGCAGCAGAGGAGCCAGTGCCTGGTGCAACCCCATGTGTTGTCAGGGCATCCACATTGTCGCCTTAAGCTGCAGACCATGGAAGAGGCAGAGGGACCACCGAGTGGGTGACCAAGTAGCTCCACTTATTTACTTCCCTCAGCCTCCTAAACCTAAAAGAGAAAATTTTCAGCGTCTTCACTGGGCCTTTCACATCATGACAATGTGGCTGAACCTGCCCTCTCAATTTGGGGCCATTCATACTGGGAAGAATGGAGTGTTCACCTGCAGTGGGATACAAGCACCTAAAGGCTTTAAAAGTGTTTAGAAACTCCTCTAAAAGCATTGAAAAGACTGATCCTTGAAGATCTGCCTCTGAATGTGCAATGGAGGCTTCCCAGTGACTTCTGAAAGGTCATGACAGTGACTTTTTGCCAAATGCACCTGTCACTGAGGCACTGCAGTTAGCTCCAGGTGCAGTTTGTACACAGGCTGAGTTTGCTCTGGGTCTCTGTGCACTAACACTGGCATGTGGTGGTCACAACCAGGCCTGGACCCCAGAGCTGTGCTTCTTACTTTCTTACTGTGCAGGTGACTGAGCATGGACACAGGCTGACTAGAAATGTTGTGTTTGAGTATCCTCAAATCTGTTTTTGAATATGTTTTGAATATGTTCAAAAAGCCAGCTGGATGTGGTCTTGGGCACCTGGCTCTAGGTAGCCCTACATGAGCCAAGGGGTTGAACTAGATGGCCTCCAGAGATCCCTGCTACCTCCTATGTGAACTACCTGCTTGAAAGTCCTGGAAAAACAACAATGAGACTCTGTAATATTCATGAAAAGAGAAGACCCTCATCTGTATCTGAGCAGATAATTCTGCCTTTTAAGCAGGAGGGTGCCCACTGCTAATGTGTATGTCAGCCTAAATTCTAGGTTTTGGTTTTTGAATGTAAAAAAGGCTACGGTTCTGGGGGAAAAAAGAGTAACTCTTGCTGTCTCTCAGACTGAGGATTCCCAGACATGGATGTGTATGGGGAGTGGAAGAGCAAACACACCGTGGCTCTGAAGGAGGCTGTGCTACCCCACGTCATAAATAAGGATGGTTGTTAAAGTGTGGCTGTGGCTGCCCACTGAAGGTTTTCTGCAGTGTTTGCTACCTCCAATGCATGGCCGTGTACAGAGCATAAACTGCAGCTCTGCTATCCGTATATCCATCTGTTCTATGCAGATGTTTTTCAGGTCAGGTGTGAGCAAGGAAATAAAATGCCTGGCCAGTCAAGTGCAGTCAGTGGGGTGTTGGAAGGGGACAGTTAAATACAGGCATCTTTATGGGTTAGCTATTTATGCCCCTGCTTTTCCAGTGGATACTAAAATACAGAAAAAACAGCATGGACTGGTTCCCCAGGGCATGTTGAGTGTTGGGAGGTTGCTCCTAGCTGTACACAGACTCTGCTTGGGCCAGTCCCTGGTATCACCAAATGTAACTGGATCTCATCACTGCAGCATTTCTATAAGGAATTAGTAGACTTGAGTTATGTCAATTAACACCCATTTACCACGCTAGAATGATGGGTACTGCTCAAATTAGTAGACACACCAGCTTGTAAATACTAAAGACTTGCTAAGAGAGCTGGTAGCTTTTTGCACCATCTTGAGCAAAAAGAAAGGCTGCTTTTGACACATACCAAGGGGATTAATCCATAGGCAGCTAATTCTGGGCTTTGGCATGTTTACTGTGAAGTGCAAAGCAACAAGCACCTCCGGCTCTCTGCCATAACTTTTCCATCGAGCCAAACTGTGGGGATCTGTCATAGCCTAGACATGAGTTATGGTGCCGTTTCCCTCATAAAACCTAGCTGGTGTGGTACTGCAGAGGTAAACTACCTATTTGCTGTGTCATAACCTGTGTAAAGTCAGCTTGGGCTCCTTGGTTTGCTCGTTTCAGATAGGCAGGCATGTGCCATCAGTTTGACTGTTTAAGGTCTGGTCTGTTTTGGAAATTTGAATTTGTCAGACAAAATGGATCTGATTACACTGCTGTGCTTTTGGCTTGCAGGTAAACCTTAACTTGCATTCTGGATACTACTCTCACAGTGATGAGCAAAGGGCTCAATAGCATTTCAATGGAGACAATTGAAAAATAGGCTTTTGTTTTGTGTTGAATATTTTGCTCTGCTTTTATTTTGGGGGCGGGAGGACCATGCATTAGGTATAATACCTCCTCTGCGAAAACTCAGTTATTTGTGTTCTTTGGCAGAAAGGCTATAATTTCAATTTTTGCTCATGGTTATAAAAACCCCTGTGTGTTCAATCAAAAAGCTTTTATGTGCTTTGGAACTGAGGAATGTGAAGTCATGTTATTAAGCTGAGTCTTATTTCTGTCTCCCCCAGCTTTGGAGCAGGGCTGTGAGATGATGCTGATAGCAGTGCTGTATCTGCTCTGTGCCAGGACAGATGCTTCCCAAGTGCATCTTGAACTGTCTCTGCCTGGCCCCAGTGCAGCACCCACGCCTGAATGGGGCTCACTCTGTGCTGAGATCTAATCAGCCGCCTTTCCTGGCTAGTCTCGAGGCAGGAAGAGAGGATGTATGGCCACAGATGTACTCATGTGTCTCATTTATTTGGGAGGTGGGAGGAAGAGGGGAAGGAGAGGGAGGTGCCAGAAAACCTAATCTTATTTGCAGGTCAAATCCAAAGGCTTTTGTGATGGTTTAAGGGGCACTTTGCCTAAATAAGAAATTAATAGGGACTTAGAGGGTTGCCTTTGGTTTTGTATTTAATGAGCAGTGATGTTAGGAACTTGGTATGTAGAGGTTGCATATCATCAGGCATCACTGTGTTATGTTGCCTCTTGATTTAATATCTTGTGAATGCTTCCTTTTGCAAATATCCTTACCTTTAGAGTCACGTGAGAAGTTGTATACAAAAAACTATATTATTATAAGGGATCAGTATAGCCTTGCTAGCTTTATGCCAAATACAAATCCACAGCAGACAAACCATCAGTCTTCTGAAACTCAGCTATTATCAAGTATCATAGAATTGTCTCACAGAACCATAAAGTGGTTTGGGTTGGAAGGGACCTTAATTGTGACAAGCATGCTCCATACTACCCTCTGAACTGTCTTCAGAAGTGTTTCAAGACTCATCTTTTTATTTATGTATTCTATTTATGCATTTATAGAAGATGTGGCCATTGTTAACCCTTGTAGAAGGAGCTCCTTCCGCTAAAATAACAATTATGTGTCTTTCCATAGCCTTGCTGTTGAATGTTTGCTCATCCTGGTGCAGTGATGCTCACAGCACTTTGTCTCTCTTTTGCGTTGATTGATTTGCTTTGAACTTACCCTACCAGACAGGGGACACTTTTCTCGTCTCATCACTGCCAATGCCCTTATTTGCACGTATTCAGTTTGGAAGCAGAGACTTATGGGAGAAAATGATGTCTGATAGCAAAGAGGTAGTGGAAATTATGATCCTTGTGATCACCCAGTACCAACTAACTTTCTGCTGTTGTTGTATTCTCCTGCTGTTTACATCCCGTAGGGCCAGGGCAGTGACAGTGCTGGAATGACACCTCTCTACACCAGATGTGGATGTGTTTTGTCACACTGGTGTCAGAGGGATGACACCATGATGCCTCCTGAGTGCCTGGGAGTGACTCAGGATTGTGCTGCAATCCCACCTGGATGCCTAGTGCTCAGAGTGGGTCTCACAGTGAAGATTGGCTCCTGTCATAGTGAGCCCTGCTGAGAAGAATGCTGTTGCTGCACTCTGGGCAGGACTGTTTTTTTCCCCTCCGCTGGTTTTTGGAATGAGTTTAGCTATATCTGAGGGAGAACTTGTACCTTGTGTAAGCAATCTTGTTGACCTGGAGCTAGAGAGTGAGTTTTAACTCTTCTGTCTTTTGTTACCTGACTGTCAAACCAATACCTCAATGTTTTCTTAAGATCAGTTTTAAAATCTAATGCTTTTATTCTCTTCTAAAGCATCTTTACAGCAGTTCTCAATAGGAGAATGAACATAAGAATGATTCACTGTTTTTTTCAGAATGGTTAGGTTACTTTTTTTCATGTTAAGGAACATATATTGAGACCTTATTAGACAGCATGGCTGTGAGCAAAGTTCCTGTTGATCCCACTGGGAAGTTTTATCTATGACGAAGAATTGCAGGATCGGGTCATTATCGTTTCATTTTAGAAAAATAATTGTGACCTCCACTTGATGTCAAAGCAAATGAAAATCAGTGAAGAAAAATGTTCCAAATTTCTGTGATTTTAGTCTGCAACACATAGCTGAGTCTGGAGATCCTAACACATAAACTGAGGCTACCCTGGTAGAGATTGAGATAACATACTATAAGTTTGATAAATAATAGTAAAATCACCTTCTGCTTAAAATCAAATTAAAAATTTAAGCAGAGCTGGCAAGGTCCTGGAGTGTGTCAAGGAATGCCTAGCAATAGAAACCATCATGGCATTACAGAAGGTAGACAGTGTTAATTACAGAAGCTTTGTCCCACAGAGAAGGAGGTTGGTGGTAGCAGTGATTTATTTCAGAGGGCATTTAGTCATTGCACTATTCCTAGACAAGGCTCTGAATTTAAGTGATACTTAGACTCCTAAATAATTTTTGAAACCAAATTTAGGTGTTTGAGTCACATATATATTTTTGAAATTACTCCTGTCTTTCTGTCAGCCATTTCTACATGGCTGATCTTGGAAGTCACAACACCTACTGGATGTGGTACTGTTAAGTAGGAGCTGGGAGCTGAAAGTGTCAAGAGGTTGGTGGATACCTGCCAGCATCTGCAGTATGGAAAAGGATGATCTGATGTGCCTGGGGTGTTTCTGGAGCTGCTGTGCTCGTGCAGCTGGTCTCTGTGTGCACCTGGCCTCAGAGGCCCTTGGAATGTGTCATTTTGCTGTCATGTGCACATCTACCTTGCAGCCCAGAGATCTTGGGCTTACAGCTCATGGTTACCCTGCACATGTTCACTGGCTCTTTCTCAAGGGTTTCCCAACACCCTGCAGCCAGAAATCTAGGCAAACAAATACTGTGCAGAGAGAGAAGGAGAACAAAATGAGAGCATCAAACTGAATTTGAGCTGTATTTGCTGGGCAGTTCAGCCCTCCCTGTGACCCTGAGCTGTCCAGGCAGTGTGGTGTTTTAGTGAGATTTCAAGGCTGGGGCTGTCTGACAGTTGTCACTGGGGCTGAGGTCCCTCCCATCCCTGGGAGCCCTATCAGACACCAGGGCTGGGGGAGACAGGAGGACAGATAAGTAGGCATTGGAATGGGACGGTATGTAGGCGAACGTGGGGGAATCTCAGTCTTCTGAATTAGTCCACATAGCGTGAAGAACTGTATTGTTTTTTAATATCAAGGGTGTCAGATATGGATTTGTGATCCTGATACTGCATAATCAATTTTCTCCCCTCTGCTGTGCTTTGTCAGGAACAGTTTTGTTCATTTGCAGTCTGTGTTCACGCTTTGCTTCCTGTTTTGCTGTCTTTATAGATTTTTATCTGAAAGTTGAAAATGTTTTTTGTTGATATTGGGAAGATTGCACCCGCTTTTGGAAATAGGCAAGCGACACAACATGATGATAAAATAGCCGTTTGAGATGCATTTATTACTGCTGATAACACAATAATGTTGTCTGGAATATTTACAGTTCAGAGAGGAGGGTGGATCTCCTCAAGTGTTCAGGAGCCAGTTCATCTCTTTGAACTGCTGTCATGTGAAGTTCAGGCATTTTACTCTAAACTGCCTGACTGGGCACTCTCTTGAGACAGCAGAGAGAGGTGTGAAGGGACATAATCCCATGTGGAGATGTAGATCTTAAATACATCTTTTGTGTCAACACGGTGGGACAGGAAAGATCGTTCCCTGGAAATGAGTGCCTGTTTCCTCTGACTACAAAGAGAGCCTAAGAGACTTCGTTTGACTTGCTGCCCAAGATTTGGGTAGTTACAGTAGGGGAAATGAATCCCAGGCCTGCTCATTTGGCAGTACAAACCTCAATGAAAGTTAGTGGGAGTTAAGGCTTTTGAACCTTCCAAGTGCTGTAGATAATGCCGCTATTAAGTTTGATGTTTCCTGTGGGATACTTGCCTGTGTCTGGACTCACAAATGTGATTTGTCAGTTAAGCCTGAGATCAAATTCTTCCAGAGGCCTGTTACGAAGGAAGGAGAATAGTGTGATCCATGATAATGTGAAGGGTTCAGAATCCAATTTTAAGTGGTGCAAGCCCTACAGCAATGTCATCTGTAAGTAATAGAAGATATTATTGGGCAGTGATATGACAACTCTCTGTGCTACATTGATCAGCTCCATTGTTTTTGTATAGTATTTTAGGTTAGAGATTACTTTCATTTTAGAAGATATTTGAAAATATATTAATTTTTTAGGGCTGCAAAGGAAACATTGGTGGGTACCTACGTTTTGCTCTGTCTTCTGAGTTTTATGAGCACAACTTTTCCTAAATGCGACATTTTTGTAGGTTTCTGTGACCATTTAAAAGCACGATTATTGATGCAAAATATGACTGTCCAGATGGCAAAGGAGAGGCTAGTGATAAATAGCCTTTGGCACTTTGTTGAGCATGAGTCTTCTGGCCTATTTCTGAATTGATATCTTTACCTTCTAACATGGATGCCCTGTGCATCAAAATCTTTGGGGAGCCCTAGGACCCTTCTGCAGACTCTGCACCCTATTAGGAGAGGCTCTTTGTGGGGATAATTTGGCTACTAAGGTACTCCTTGATTTATAACTGAATTACATCCTACAAACGGACTTAATTTGGAGACTGGTCACTGGCCTTAAATGGTACTTTTTGTGTTGCTAGAGACTGCTTAACTTGTTTTATTCCCTGGGTTCTGAGACGGGGAGGGGTCCTTAGGTTTGACAGCTTATGCTGAGTTGAAGTGCTGTGTGCTGGGGATCACCATGGCATCACTAGGTGAGTGGCAGCTGAGCACTCAGTTCTCCTGTTGCACATGCTGTAGTTCAGGAATGAGCTATTTTTTAAATATATATATATATATATACATACACACAAACTTTTCCTCTGAATTACTTTTCTAGCAATTGATCTTCATCTGCAGGGCATGTAAATGCTGCTCTTTGTTAGAGTCCCTGCTAAATACCTTCTTCAAAGGGGCAGAGAGACAACCCATACGTCTGTACCAGTACTCTTCAGTGGCGAGACACTGAAGTGTGTTTAGGTAAATGTTGCATCTTCCTTCTCTCTCATGCTTCCTTCCCCCTTCTCTGTTTTGTTTGTTTCAGGTTCTCCGCCTTTTTGGATCTACACAGTGGAAGTTGCATCTTGTGTATGGCGTGGTTAAGCTTGCAACCTGTCACCTCAGCCTTCCTCCATTTTGGGCTGGTTACTTTTGTGCTGTTTTTGCATGGTTTGCAGGTGAATGCTGGCCTGACGGGCGACTCAACCAGTACAGTACAAAACAGCTCGTGTTCAGGATCTTTTGACTGCAAGGAGGGTGTTATTCTGCCAATATGGTACCCAGAAAACCCATCTCTTGGGGACAAAATTGCCCGTGTTATCGTATACTTTGTAGCACTGATCTACATGTTCCTTGGAGTCTCCATCATTGCAGATCGTTTCATGGCATCTATAGAGGTCATTACATCACAGGAGAAAGAAATAACAATTAAGAAACCTAATGGAGAGACCACAACGACTACCATTCGGATTTGGAATGAAACTGTTTCCAACTTGACCCTCATGGCTCTGGGCTCCTCTGCTCCTGAGATCCTCTTGTCTCTGATAGAAGTGTGTGGGCATGGATTCATAGCTGGAGACCTAGGGCCATCTACAATTGTTGGCAGCGCTGCTTTCAATATGTTTATCATCATTGCCATCTGTGTCTACGTGATCCCTGATGGGGAAACCAGGAAGATAAAACACCTGAGGGTTTTCTTTGTCACAGCTGCATGGAGCATCTTTGCTTACATCTGGTTGTACATGATCCTTGCTGTCTTCTCTCCAGGTGTGGTTCAGGTTTGGGAAGGCCTGCTCACACTTTTCTTCTTTCCACTTTGTGTTGTTCTGGCTTGGATAGCAGATAGACGTCTGCTTTTCTATAAGTATATGCACAAAAAGTACCGTACTGATAAGCACAGGGGCATTATCATAGAATCAGAAGGTGATCACCCTAAGGGAATTGAGATGGATGGCAAGATGATGAACTCTCACTTTCTAGATGGGAACTTAGTGACTGTGGAGGGGAAGGAGGTAGATGAATCTCGCAAAGAGATGATCCGGATCCTAAAGGACCTGAAGCAAAAGCACCCAGAAAAAGACTTGGACCAGCTAGTGGAGATGGCCAACTACTACGCCTTGTCTCATCAGCAGAAGAGCAGAGCCTTTTATCGCATTCAAGCAACCAGAATGATGACGGGAGCTGGCAATATTCTGAAGAAGCACGCAGCTGAGCAAGCCAAGAGAGCTACTAGCTTGCATGAGGTACGGCCAGAGGAACCCGAGGAATTCATCTCCAAAATTTATTTTGACCCATGCTCCTACCAGTGTCTGGAGAACTGTGGTGCCGTTCTCCTGACAGTGGTGCGGAAAGGAGGGGACATGTCCAAGACCATCTATGTGGACTATAAAACAGAGGATGGCTCTGCCAATGCTGGTGCTGACTATGAGTTTACAGAGGGGACTGTTGTCTTGAAATCTGGGGAGACCCAGAAGGAGTTCTCGGTGGGAATTATTGATGATGACATATTTGAGGAAGATGAGCATTTCTTTGTGCGGCTCAGTAACCTCCGTGTGGTGGAGAGTGAGGAACCTCCAGAGCTCAGTAACTCCCCATACCCAAAGGCCATATTGGCTTCTCCTTGTGTGGCCACAGTGACTATCCTGGATGATGACCATGCTGGCATCTTCACATTTGAGTGTGACATTATACATGTCAGTGAGAGCATTGGTGTGATGGAAGTCAAAGTCCTAAGGACATCAGGTGCACGGGGTACAGTCATAGTGCCATTTAGGACAGTAGAAGGGACAGCAAAAGGAGGTGGAGAAGACTTTGAAGACACTTATGGGGAGTTGGAGTTCAAGAATGATGAAACTGTGTAAGTACCCCATTCATTTCTGTTCTTGGGTCTAGTTATGGTATTTAACCCCACATTTTGAGTCCATTACAGGTGAATGCTGACAAGGGACAGGCTCCTTTCTTCAGTTTTCCCTCAGTTTCCCTACTTACCTCTTTCAGGCAAGAGCCGACAGCAGGATTTAAGAGCTCAAAGCTCTTGTCCCTTCCCTCTTGGGAATGACAAATTGAGGCTTAGAAATACTGGGGGCCAGGGGATAGGAAGAAAATATATCATTCTCTGAGGTCCTGTACTAAAGCTAAAGGTTAATGGAGAGTTAAGGCAGAGAGAAAAGGAAAAAGATGAGGTTTCACATGGCTGGGCAAATAGGGGAAAGCCTCTTTTTGAATACCAAACATAGGGAACATAGGACTTTGTTGCAATCCCTAGATTAAAGGTTCATAACAATTATTCCCAGGCATGCAAGAGCTGCTCAGTAGTCCTGGGGTTTTATTTTCACAGGAGCAATACTTCATACCTATGTTCCCAGGCTTGCCTGTGCAACTGGCAGGTCTCCGTGGCAGCTAGTTCACAGCACAGGCACAGCTGCAAAGCTATTCTGCTGGACCTGAAATCCTTGCAGCCTTTATGACTCTATGGTCTACCCATATTCCCTACATCACCTTCTCTATGATCGCTTCTGTCTGTTCATTTGCTACCTGTGGTTTTTCCCCTTATAAAATACTGTGGCAAATGGCAATAATGGTCTAAAGCATTGCAGATCACAGTCTGCCCATGTGGCTCCATGACCCAGTGTTTTCATACAGAATAAAGAAGGGAAGCAGCACCCATCCCATTAATTCAGCTTGCCTTTTTTTTTTTTTTTTTTTTTTTTTTTTTTGGATACTAAGTAGTTGATGCTAAGCTAGGAAGTAATAAAAACCAGAGAGGCAATAATGTCTAATTGCTCTAAGTACCTGTTTTTAATGTTAGTGAAGAATGAGAAAAATTGCTTAGCTGAGTGGGGAGAAGGACAGACATGTGAGCCTGGTGCTCCCAAGTACAAAGTGCTTAGTTCCTTTTGCTAAAACCTAATCACTTGACCTATCACAGGAAGAATTGTGCAGGCCTGCATCTGACATCACAGAAAGGAAATATTTGTACCAAGCCTCCCAAGGATGTTGATATATTAAATTCTCTGAAGTAGGGATGTCCTAATTTGATAGGACCTTCTGTCTTAGCCCACTAAACCATTTAATCCAGCTAATATCCATAGTCTTGATACTTGCTTATAAGTATGTGCTCCTCCTATTAAATGAAGAGAAGCTCCTGTTGTCTGGCTTCAGCCACTGTCAGAGCTGGAAGGGGATCAGCTGTCCTAATTGGACCTTTTTGGGAAGATGGGCCATGCAGGTCAATCTCATTAATTGAGCCACGAGCTGATTTCTGTGGAGGAAATGAAGAATGTTAGGTTTGTGGATACAGTCTCCTGTGAGCAGGCTACCTAAAATATGATAGGCACTGCTTTGCTTCAACCAGCTCTTGAAGCCGAGAGACTTTCCTTGCTTGAAGACCCATCAGTGAAAGGCCAGCAGATTTGGGGTACCAGAGATTACTCTGGGCTATAGTCCCTTTCTCTCATGCTCTGGCTAATGGAAGACTTCTTTCTGTCTTTGAAAAGTGTGACAGAAGGTCAGAGCATACCTATATAGTTGCTTCACTTGGGTTAAAACAAATCACTTTCAGCAGGACCAGGTGCATCCTTGTGGCACCAACCCTAATAAAAAAAAAAGGCAGTCCAGGAAACAAGTATGTGTAGGTTGCTTAAATGCTGTAGTTTTTGACCCAGCAATGGCCTAGAACATAGGCAAGACATAGTGTATTTTAAATGGTGGCCACACTTGATGCATTAATGAGACTTTCACTTCTGCATCAGAAGCCTGCTGGGAACAAACCCCACTAGCCACAGTGGCCATGGAGATCGTGTAGCTAGCAGATTTTAATTTCTTTTGAAGATAGAATTAGTGTAGTGGCTCAACATAGCATTTAATCAAACTAATAAGCCTAACAAGGAGGGGGATCATATCAGCCAGCACATATCTTTATTCACTCCCTATTTACTCCTTTATTCACACTTACAGGAATTACTGGAATGGAATTTTATTCTGGAAACGTGGAGGTAATGTTCAGTAATCAGTCTTTGACCTTTAAATTCAGTGAACACAGGTCAGTTGCTGCATTTTGCTACCTCCTCTCTGAGGTGCAGGTTGTAGCAGCTGTAGAAACCTGGAAGCAGTAGTAGGTGGCTTTAATGTTTTCTTCCTTCTCTGCTTTCTAAATCTGAATGCAGAAAATAATTTTGAGTAAATTATTAGGCTGCAAGCAAATTTGAAGTGACTTAGATCTGAATTTGGCCTTCAGACGCATAATGCTGCTATTCCAGCAAACAGTTTGCTCAGCCCAGTTTGGGAAGATGGGTGGATAGGAGGGTGTATTGGTACAGTTTTGCTGACCCAGAGGGCAGTGTGTGAGTCACAGAATTGCTTGGTACAAGGCTGTCTGAAGACACTGGGTCACCAAACAGCCAGAACGTTGTCTTGCTGAATATTTGAGTCTCTGCCTCTTAGATGCCTTGCCACTGAGGGAGATCCACCATGAGGTACTGACATCCCCTGTGCACTGAAGGGGGAACCAAGAGTCCACCATGCCCAGTACAGAATAGAGAGGAGAGCAAAGAGACTAAGATGATCAGTAGGCAATACAAAGGGAGTCAGAAAGCAGTGAGACATTAACATGCTCCCCGCTTCAGCCTACTGTTTAGATCCTTGCCTAGGAAAAGTGGAACTTTAGCTGTAGTTTCCACGCTGGTGTAAAACTCCTACACCAGTATGCCACCTCACTGCCTTAAACTTTCTCAGTCTTCTCATGGAGTCACTTTGATAAGATTTTTTGATTCACAGAGGAGAGGAATTATTTAACAGCATCTTGGAAACATACAAGACAGTGCTGAGCTTTGCCGTGGCTATGCATGTATGCTAAGGATCTGCAGAACTGCAGCCACTGAGAAGCACTGATCTGTATAAACTGAAAGAGAGCAAAGCTTTAGTTCATGCTTTCAGCTTGTTCTCCATCACATGAACTGAAAAACTCACTCTTGCATTGTGCAGCAGCAGGCAATCTGTAAGCAGTTTGTAGGTTGGCCTCCTGAAGTGTAGCAATGGGTAAATTAATCTAGGGGGAACTGGATTACACAGCATCCCTGAGATCAAACTATAGGAGAGGCGCTGCCACCTACCAGCTCCTGAGGGCCAAGGAAAATTCCAGGTTTCTCTGGAAACTAAATGGAGAACAGGTCTTCACTTAGATATAACAAGATAAAATAAATTGTCTCAGGGTTGTTTTTGAGAGGCTTTCCCTAAAATGTATGGGACCAAAAAAATCTGAGTTGATGTGAACTTTACAGAACAAGAGGGAAATGGGTCCTGCCAGCGGGTCTTGCTTATTGCCTCTGTGATTCTTTCTAGACTAACACAGTCAAAGTTTCCTTACTCACTTTTGGGTGAGAGTACCAGAGAAAGCAGGCTGACATGAGGGGGGTTGACACAATGCCATTATTACTGAAATATGGTCTATGTAGGCTGTGGATGTGTGTTATGTATGGGTGTGTTTGAGAGTTGGACAGATGTGAATCAAGCCATATAATATTGAATGCTGTCATCTGTTGAGGGGGGAATTGGTCAAGTCTCAAATATTTGATTATGCTGCCTCCTTTTCAATACATTTGTTATTTCTGAAATCCTGCCCCAATGATGGCAGCTGAAGTGGAATCCAAGCTCTCTTGTTGACTAAAAGGATTAATCAAATCAAAAGCTTTTTTTTTTTTTTTTTTTTTTTTTTTTTTTTTTTTTTTTAAGATGACCAAATACTTTTCTTTTAAATGATTTTTTTATGGAAATAAATGTTAGGTTCTTGAAGGTATGAAAATGTAGAAGAATGATTGACCCTGCTGCTTTATCATGTCTAAGCAATAAAGAAATCATTAAGAGCCAGAAGCAAAAAATGAATTGAGTTTTAAAGGATTTTCTTTTTATATTAGAAAGAGAACTCCTATCAAGTCATTAAATTTAATTTAAATTTTCTCTGTTTAAATTGTTTCTTCTGTTTAAAACTGTTCAAATTCATATGAGAATTTGTCTGTCTTGTTTTAGAAGGTTTAGAAAGATGCACAAGTACCAATAGCTAGTAAATATGCCAGCTAGACACTGAAGTTCTGCTGTGGCCCTGCCACTTGCAGCAGCTCTATTGAGTTAAGGCATAGCCTAAGATATCTTTGGTAGGTGCCTTTGTTGCTTGCTAAGTTACTTGCAGGACCTGCAGACTACTTGAATTACAGCGATTTGAGCCTCCACAGTGTTGCGTGTGGCTCAGGAAGGAGCTGGCTGTTGAGAGATGCTGTGGTGTTGAAATGGTATTCAATGGGCTGCAAAGCCTCTTCCCAAAGTCAGCATGGCTAAACCTTGGTAACACATGGAAACCTAAAGTCCCTTATCTATGTGTGTGTTAGGCAGAGTACTTAATATCATAAGGGTTGTCTACTCCTTTCATATAGACACTTCTGGAGACAAACATATTAAGCCTGCCTTGACAGGCAGTGAGATACTGTTCCTTCCCTTCAGGACTTGCCAGGATGTTGTGCATGTTGCATGTTGCCTCTCCTTGTCTGCTTCTCCCCAGAGAATCCCACGCGCTGCTGTGTGCCTGGCTGTGTCTGCACTGTGGAGTCACTGTGAGCCTTGGGCTGTCTCCCAGTATGTGCTTAGTTTGGTAACACTGGTCTTCCAGAAGGCAGCCACGGCACTGTGCAGTGAAAAATCACCCTCCTGGTAGGGGCTTCAGACACTTTTTGACAGGGGGCTCATGAAATGCGTGTCTTTGTGTGCATGGGGTGGCTAGAGGCGATCCTGTCTGGGCCAAGGTCGTGTTGGTGCAGTGCTCCAAGGCTGCTGGTTACCAGTTGCCCCAAGCCAGAGAGCACATGCTAGTGTGGCTACCCTCTCTCCTGTATGTTGTGCCACTGTTGTTTAGTAGGAAGGTCAGCATCCCTTCCCTCTCCTTTTCTCCTCCAGTGCTTGGACACAGAGACCCTGGGCCCTAACCCCTTGCTCATTCGCCTGCTGTGATGGCTGTCGACTTCTTCCAGCAGATCTGGTGAAGGTGATAGAGGAGAAAAGGGAGCGGCAGTTTTCTGGTTGGAGGATGTCATGCTGAGGCTTAGTGCCACTAATTGGCCTTCCTTTTTGCCATGCAGCACTTGAGAAACTGTCAACTTAATTTTTTAATCTGATCATCTACACAGTCGTAGTTTTGTCATTTTGAGGGGAATGCTTTTATTGATACTCAGCTATTTTGCTTGGTGTTTGTTTCATCAGTACATCTCATAGCACTTTTCACAGGAGATTGAGAGACAGTATTCCCCTTTTGCAGATATGGAAAAAATACAGAGAAAATGATTTCTCTTTCTTCTGGATTACCCAGCAGATCAAAGGCAAGGACATGAATAAAAACTGATCTCCCTGAATTGCTGACCTGTGCTCTATCCAGAGAAGGTCTCTGTACATCAAGCTTATAGTTTCCCATTACTCAGGACCACATTGAATTTTTGCAGATTCACTGACCTCTCTCCAGCTGCTAAGAGTTGGGATGGTACAGGTATAGGGAGTAACTGGAATATCTCACTATTCCCCCAAGCTGACAGCAGGAGCTGCAGTTTTGGATGTTCATTTTCCTAAATTAAATTTTGGCTACATGATATAGAGTTCTGCTGCATCAGCAGACTTTGCTTTATTTATATCAGCTGTGATGACTCCAATTAATGACCAATGTAGTAACAAAATTATTTTGGTACTCTTGTCTGAAATCTTGTTCAATAGCTCTCATACACCATACACTGACCCTAAGGCTCTGGGCTCTGAGAAGACAGCCTTCAGAAAATTAAGTCTTATTAGTGGGACTCCAGGCAATGAGAATTCGTTGTGTGAGGCTGAAGCTTTCCTTCTCTCAGGAGGAAATCCTGTTGGGATTGAATCCTCCGAACTTTTCTCTAGTTTGTCTCTATTAGTGGCTAAGCACCTTCTGGCTTTCTTTTCCTGCTTCTACACTTAAATTAGAAGTTCTTGATCCCTATTTTAATTCCCATTAAGGGAAAACAATAGCAGCTGCCCTCCAGTTAAACAAACTCAACCCCGCTATTTTGCCAGTGGTGAAAGGCTGTTGTATTTGCTTTTTTGCTGTGAAATTCTCCTGTCTGTTTTCTTAGCAGTATCTCAGCAGTATCTAATTTAACTGAATTCCTTTACATTCATGCACAGATGCTTTAATTTCTGCTACAGTTCATCCCACTGTGAGGTCTAGGTGATGTGACCTGCAGGGGATTAGTGTAAGGCGTCAGGGGACTGTTTCTGGAGTGTGTGTAAAACCAGCCTGCAGAAATGTGAGACCTTGACACCACACTGGGAAGAGGAGAAGCCCTGAGCTGACCTTTACCCTCCCAGATAGTCCTGTTGGCAGGTGTCAGGGGGATTGCCCTCTGGTCACTTGCCCTCTGTTCATGACGGACAAAAATCCTGTCTCAGGCACTGTGACTTCCTGCCCATCAAAGGAGGCACTGTGTGACAGCGTTAAATAGGGGAGGCCTGGGACCCCAGCTCAAAAATGAGGTGCATGGCAGAGATCAGCTCTTCAGCAGCTCTTGGGAAGCTTATGGATTCTTCAAGTAGAAAGGCCCTTCAAAGGGACATTCTGGGATGTATAGGAGAGGGCAGTGATATTCCTAGTTTAGGGCAAACACAGGGAAATTCACCCTGATAAATGACACAACCAGGTTTTGGGTTTAAAAACAAACAGAAAATTAAAACTGGTCCAAGACAGAGCAAGTTTACTGTGGTTTTGCCTGCTTAGCTCATACTGACTCATGCCTTACTGAGTGGAGCACCTTTGCAAAATTAGTAACTTTAGAAGTCATGTCCTTGACACACAGGGTTAGAGGTTGTATTTGTTTCCCACATGTAGAGAAGAAGGAGAAAGCACAGTTTGAATGATGCAGCTTCAGGGGATAAGAAGAGATGCTGGTGGCAAGCTTGATGGACCATGTATCATCCCATCATATGTGCTGGGATTGTTTTTGAAAGCCAGCAGTGGGAGTGCTACTTACAGCATCATTATAACGTGTCTGTGACTTCTAACAAATCAGAGTGCTAGTAAAGTTTGTGTTAAGTATGGGCTCATCCTTTGTAAATGAGAGGAAGAGAACAACAGAGTCTAAAGTATCCCCACCCAGAGGTCCTTCAGCACGTTTTTGATGTGATTAAAGAGAAGCAGCTCATGCTGGTACAAGATGGCAGCTGTTTCAAATAAGAGCTGATTTACCTGTTGCTAGCAGTGTGATTTGGTTTTTATTTTCCTCATGTCGAGGAAAAAAGGTGATAAAAGAATTTGCTATGCTAGCTGATCGAAGCACCAGGGACCAAGTTCATCCTCCATTTAGTTTCAGTGAAAACAGCAGATTAAAGCTGGGAGGAATGTGGACTCATACATATTTACAGCTGTCTTAGCAGATGGGCTGTTGACAGATGAGGCCCCTCAAGTCTTTGCCTGGGTGCTGGGTGCCAGCATGTATAGCTGTGAGCATTTCAGCTAAAGTCAGTCCTGGTGTTGAGCAGGCACCGGCAGCTTCCTGGGTTGGACTCCTTGGGTGGATTGTGCTGGAAGAGCAGTGAGGTGGAAGTCTGAATATCAGATAGGACCAGTTCTTCCTGCCAGAGTTTGCAGGAACTGTCCTTAGGAGGCCAGTGGAGGCATCTGCTGAGGTGCCACAAAGCCTGAGCAGCTTCATGTGAGGCATGGTGCAGCCCCAGAGCTGGACTGCAGGGAACTCTCCTCTGAACAGCACATTCCTGACAGCCTCTGCTTGTCCTGCCTCTCTCCTTCCACATCCTCATGTGGAGACCTTCTGGGTGTTAAAAGCAGACCAGTACTTAATGCTCTAGTTCATGTGAGCAAAAGCCATGGCTCTGTTCTCCTGCTTCTTCTGTTAGATGGTGGGAAATCTCCTTTGGTGTTTTCAGGTGCTGGAGAAGAAAGAAACCTCTTCTCTCTACCCTGTTCACCCCTCCAAAGAGTTTCCAGGAATGGTTGCTCCTTCCTGTGCTATGGCTGTTTGGCTGAGCAGGTCACTGATGGTTTATCTCCTGCTGTACCTCTTTAGTGCTCTATGTAAAAGTATGTTGTTAAAGTGAAATGGGCTAGGGATTACCTTTTGTGCTTCTGTTTTTCTTTCTATGAGATAAACAAGTCAAATGTGTCCTACCCTCACAAAATTACCTACCTGAGCACTGTGTGGCTTTGCTTTTTATCCTTGGAAGAAAAAAGGGCGATAAAACTATCAATATTTAATGTAGAAATTTTGCTCCACTTATCTGTGCTTTACCTGTCTTCCCTCCTGGGCTGGTCTCTCCTTTACCTCATCTGCTTGAGAGTTTTGGGTTAATACTGCTATCTCCATTTCCCTCAGTAAAGATAACTAGATCACAATGCTATTTAGGAAGGATGCACTGGCTTTGCAAGATGTCAAATATGCTGTTTTCTAAGGCATTGGAAATGGTTACTTTTGGTGGGGGCTGTGGTGGGCTTTGGTAGCTCACAGTAGTTTTCACATTCTGTGGTGAAGCTGGGAGGAGGGAACAAGTGAATTGACAGTTTTTCCTAGTGGTGTCCTGTTAGCTGACACTACCAGAGGTGGGCAAAACTCTGAATAATGCAGAAAGAAGCACAGTGAGCAGACTATGTATGAGTAATAATTGCTTGCCTAGTAGCTGGGCTCCCAGGGTTTCATTGACCAGTACTTGAAAGCTGTGGCAGGGTGGAGGAGCCTACCTACTGCTGATGTGAGAGGCTGTAGCACTGGGAAAGCGTGAGGAGCTGAGCACACTGTCTCAGTGGCAACCATGGTGCCTGTTCTATTGAAAAGTCTTAATTTTCTATGATTAGCAAATTCTTGACATAATTGTCTTTCTTGCTCTTTTTGTGGCCTTGAGAAGTGGAGTAGTGCTAGACATGGTCTGTGGGCGTCAGAGCTGATGGCAAGCAGCTTCATTAGGTCATTAGACTTTGTGGTGGGCAGCTGGTGCTGGCTTTCCTTTGAGATATGGAAAAAAGAAAAGTCAGAGGCCCTGATTAACCCATCCTTTATATGGTATGGTGCAGCAAAAAAACCCAGTGAAACAGATGTGACATCTCCCCTGGCTTGACAGTAAGTTGTAGACAGCAGTGGCAGAGCAAAAGAGAAGTGCAGTGGTTTCCTTGGAGCACAGTGCCCAGGGAAGAGGGTAAAGAGCAAAGCATCTGCTGCCCATAATGCTGGGAGAACATCAGTAAGTGGCAGATGGGTTTTTTTCTCCTCTAAGCTCTGTGGGGAGTAGTAGATCCCCTCTATGTTCCTGTGCAGTGCTTTTGGCCATCCAGGAACTGGAGGAGGTGAGGTACCTTGGTGCAGAGACAGCAGGGCAGCTGGGTTTGCAAACCTGCTGCTGCAGCTCCCCTGGAAAGATCTGGTTCCTGAGAGAAAGACTTGAGTAAGTCCAGACTAAAACGGAGAGCAAAATCCAAGGGTGAAATAGGCCACTGGCTTTGCGTGCCCAGGCAGTGGAAGCATGGCTAGCCTCAGGGGAAAAAGTTGCTTTGTGCTGGGGTCGCTCTGTCTGTCTCTGAGGGACCAGGGTGGCCATTCACACCTCTGGGGCATTTGAAGGCAGGACAAATGGATGAGCAGGCTGAGGGAGGACCCTTCCTAGCATGTGCTGTATTGACTGGAGCCTGGGACAAGGCCAAATGCCTTTGGAGACAGCTTCTTGGGATCTTTTTGGAGAAGGCTGAGATTCCCTTGTACACGTAGCCTGACATATCATACCTCGTGTGGTGCCATATTTCCTCTCCCTACTCTGGGAATGGAGCCCAGCAGTTACCTGGGAGAGGAAGGTGACTGACCTTGGCAAGGGATTTCTCCCTTGTGCTGTCGGGCTGTCCTGATGGCAAGTAAAGGAGTTTCTCAAGGCTGTGAGGTTGTGGAGGAGAGGAACGAGTATGCAGCATCAACAAACTTCTGCTAAGGGTACCTTTCTTCCAATTTGATGGAGGGAGATGATTTTTTAAAGTGAATTGCTGTATAAGGTAATGGCCTGCTCCCTGAAGTGAACATCTAATGGAATGAAAGGGTATCTCTATCTTGTTTTGGGCGGTGAGAGCTTCCTCAAACTGCTGCCCAGAATACTTGTGAGACACCCTATAATTCAATTAGAAGTACCCTCCAGGGAGCATATAATTATATCATATCTATGAAACATAATGACAGCCCCCTCCTATCACATGGTGAGCAACTGCCTGCTGCTGCCCAGAACCTTTCACCGGTAAGGAACTAATCTGCTTAGCACAGATTGAACTCGGTGGTGTACAGTACTTACCCAAATGCTTTTGACGGGAATCCCTGCCAGCAGAATAAACCTGTTAGCAGCATGTGAGCATCACTGCACCCTCATTTCTTTTCCCACCTTCAGGCCACTCCATCCAGGGCTGCTCACCTCCACCTTTGCCATCTTCTCTAAAGCTTCTTGGGAGTTTTAAAGATTGGGAAGTTTTCTTTATGCCTTTAAACTTGTCTTTTTGCCCCTTATCGTTTAGTAACAGCCAGCAATACAGAGTGTGCTGCAGGGATTGAGGTCCATAATAGGCAGTGTCCTACCTTTCTGCTGATAGTTTGTAAGATTTTAGTACTAGTTGGGATGTTCTGGTAAGAGGATAAATTGTACTACCAGTTGAAATGCAGACCCCCTGGTATGAACCAGAGCATTGCAGCATCTGAAAGGGTTTTAGACTAGAAGTGAGGAACACTGACCACCATGTAGAGGGCTTCCATGGGATACTGTAATTCCAGTTAACTCTCACAAGAGGCATCAGCTTCAATCAATCTGCAGAAAACTGTAGAGGGAGAGCAGGGTGGGGTGTTGGTGTGACTTTTGAGTACCTAAAGAAATCCTGTGGAGGAATTTCCTGACCCACAGTAGAAGTCAGCTGGGAAACAACGTTGTCTGCCTTGTAATTGAAGAATTCCCCTAGTCCAGAGAGGACTGACGATGCTCTGCCAAGATTGGGCTGCCCCCAATCCTGCTGTAGTTCAGCAGCCTCAGATGGCTCTCAAAGAAAGTTCATCCACCCACATGAGTAAATTAACCTACCTGTCACTGGCTTGTAGTTGCTGTAGGTACTGTTGAGTTGCTGTCTGTCAACCTCAAAGTGTCTTTTTGCCCCCAGATCCCAGAGCAGGACAACTCTGGAATATGAGACAAGGACTTTTGAGAGATGATGGCGACAGATGAAGCAGAACATCCTGCTGAACTTGAAGACAATAGATCTGAATCCCGGTGTGTGTCCTTGACTTGTATTTTGGTGGTGAATCACCAAAGGTGGAGCCAAATTTTGTTTAGGTGGCACTAGGGTGAAGCATCTTTTTTAGGAAGGAATTCTTCACAGAAATGGTGGTTGGATAGTGAAAAGGGCAGGAAGGTGCTGGTGTAGTCAGAGTCCCTAGAGGTGTTTAAGGAAAAGCCAGTGGAGCTCAGTGCTCTGGTCCAGGTGACAAGGTGATGTTCGGTCACAGGTTAGACTTGATGATCTCAGAGGTGTTTTCCAACCTAATTGATTCTGTGATCTGTGTGTGATTCTCTCCTTGGGGACAGTTCCATGGGGAATCACTGGTCATCAGGGCCCTGGTGGGAGTATGTCCAGGGCTCAGAGAAGCTCTGCTGTGAATTGCTAAGTAATCTGGAGAAAGGCAGACAGAGGGCACCGTGGTTGGAATGAGAAATGAATGAGAGTTCCTTGCTAAGAACCATGAGGCTTTGGTCTTCTCTAATGTGGGGCTGCTTTTCCTTCTGCAAGGCCAGTACTTCAGCAGGGCTCTTTGGTCTGTGGGAATGTCTTGGAGATGAATTCATCTCTTATTTTTTTCTCCACTAACTGGTAGGAAAGGAAAATTCAGTCTTTCTGAGGCAAGACAAGGGAAAGAAGAGCTGATCTCTGCTCTTTCTGCTGCCTCTACTCCCCCACCCCAGAAAAAAATCTAGCACTTTGGAACTTACCGTCTTCCACTACCTATTGCCAGTGAATGCTTCAGCAAGCTGGGAGGATGTCTGTTCTTTTTCAGGCAGCACTGCTGTTGAGCATGGCTTGGAGTGAAGAGAAAAACCAACATTCTTCCCCATGTTTATCTTCTTTCTTCTTGGTATCTAGGTATCTGTAATGAAGATCCCCAACTCCAAACATTGCAGCAAAGCAAGAGTTTTGGCATGAAAGAAAATGCTGAATTGTTGTATAAATCCTGGTGGCTCTTGAGCACCATATCCTTGTCCAGCACAGGAGATGTAGACAAACACTTGGGGCAGGCTCTCACTGGCTGCATTTGACTTGTGTTTTCACCACAGCTCTGGAGTAACGCTCACTGCTCATGTGCATTTGTTGTGGTGTAACACCTTGGCTTTCTGTTCCTGGGGAAACTCCTTTTACCAGCTGGCTCATGCTTCACTTGGCCCTAGGAGCAGTTGCATGCTTTTTTTGTAACAAGGCAGTAGCACAGTTAAGGTTATCTGACCTCCTGTAGGCAGAGCACTGAGAAGCCCTGAGGAATATTGAGGTAATATTATTTGGTTCCCTGGGCAGTTTCTCATAGCAATTAAAGATATTTGTGTTTTTATTTCTGCTTTTGTATGGAGGGAATCCAAAATTACTCAACAAATTGAGCAGCAGATTCATTTTATCCACTGATAAAAAGTGAGTGCCCATAGGCATGCTGTGTTTGGCAGCTGGTGGTCTTGTGAGGTGACATATGGCAAGGGGTTATCAGGACTAGGAGATGCCTGTGCTGGGCAGGTTTAGGGGCTGGCATGGTCAGCAGTGGCGTGCCTGTTCCCCAAGGAGGGGTGTGCTGCTCTTGGGGAGCATGCAGTGAGCCAAGTGTGAGCACCTGGATGCTGAGCATCCTTCAGTGCTGGATGGGTGACCAGAGAGTTTGTGTGGTGCTCTCTTGAAAGCACAGGCTCGGGAGAGCAGAGTGGTTGACATGGCTGGGATGCAGGGAATAGAAACCAGACAGTTTCTTCATCAGGAACACAGATCTGCTGCAAAAATCACATTCCTACGTGGGTACCAGGCACTGGTGACAAAGCCTTCCTGGGATGGCCTGCTCCATGTCGCCTCTGAGATGCTTCTGTTGCCATGCCTAGATGGGCTACATTGATCCTCTTTGGGAACAGTGATAGGTTGGTGGGCTTTGTGGCATGCTGTGGCACTGCTGACCCTGGCTCCTACAGCCCTCTCCAAGGAGCCTGCTTGGATCTGAATGTCAGCTATTGCTGCAAGGCTCCTGCAGGGATGTAGTGTCTCACTAGAGCCCTACCATTTAAAGCATCAACCTCTTGCTAACCCCTTAGCAGCTCTGGAACTGCTGAGCTGTTTCTGCCTTTTTGCAGCAACTGGGCACGCCATTCCCTCCTCTCACATGCACATCGCATTTTGTGCACAGAAGGTGATGCCGCTGTTTACTCTGCTCATGCTGCCTATACTGACCCAATAAGAACTGGTTGCCAGACTCTGGTGAGCACCTCTGAGAACTGTGGAAACTGAAGTCCCATCTATGAAGGTGGCAGGGTCTCCCAGCCTGTTTGTTAGCTGATGTCAGGGTATGTGAGGTGGGTACATGCCAGTCTTGTGCTGTAAGCCCTTACTCACTCAGTCCTTTCACCAGAGACTGTTGGGGTACTTTAGCAACTTTAAATTGCCTTTAGCCTTGACTAAACTGAGAACCTACAAGGAAAAGCTTTTTTACGGTGAAAGAAAACCAGCTGGGAGTGGATATATGCTAGATTGTGCTCTTTCTAGCTGCAGAAGGTGACTGGGAACAGTCAGCATGGGTTTACTATAGCAGATCATGCCTCGCTAACCTGATGGCTCTTGTGGTGAGACGTCTGAGATGGTGGCCATGGAGGGAGCACTGGGTGACATTTATCTTGGCTTTTGGTTTTTGATGTGTTCTCCTATAGCATTATTATAGGCAGACTGGGAAGATGCAGCCTTCATAGGTGATACAAGATGGATTAACAGGCTGTCTGGTCTATCAGGCTGAAAAAGGTAGTGGTCAGTGCTGTGAGATTTAATGGGTAGCTAGTTCCTAATCACAGCCTTGAGAAGCCAGCATAAGACCTGAACAGTTCAGCATCCTAATCCATGCCAGGGATGATAGGGATGATAATGCAGCCCTGTCCTGGTGAGCCCATATGCCTGGTGGTCCAAGGGGAAGGTTGGTATGCTGAAGTGCAAGTGCTGGCCAAAAGGACCTTGGTGTACAACAGAAAGGGACCAATGGGCCTTGGGCATCTGGGAGAGAGAAACACAGATCTTGTACCTCGGATGGGGTCAGCCATTGCCCTGGTGCAGGCTGGGGACTGGCTGGCTGGGAATGGCTCTGCAGGGAAGGAGCTGTGCTGCAGGGAGAAACTGCTTGGTTCATGTAGTTTAAAGCAAATCAAGATTGAAGCAGTGCATTGATTTATCAGCAACATATAATTAAGCAGCAATCAGTGAACTATATAAGAAGGATCAATATCAGCAACACAGGGAAGAAACTACAGTGCTGGACACCTATGCAATGCTGGTGTTCAACTGCAAATTTTTAAGACTCTTTCTGTAACTGACTCCCAGAAGTTAGGCTTACACACAGATATGTGCCTCCTGGGTGTTCCTGTCTCAATGGCAACTGGGGCCTAGGGTGAGCTCTCTGAGACCCTGGTGGTCCCTGTGGACATCAGTCAGTAGCACAGCATGTCTTAAATACTAGCCAGAGTTGTCACTACTACTGACTTGGGATTTTGCAGGCAGTGGCAGAGGTTTATTCCCTGTAGAAGATTGAAGCATCTCTGGCCCTCATTCAGATGTCAAGGGAAGGTCTCCCTGGGCTGCCCACCTTCTCCCCTGGTCTGGGGAATGTTCAGGCAAAGCTGATTAGCTTGAATTTCCCACCCAATGCCCATTTTGTGATTTTTCTCCCATCTGAAGTAGGTGAGTGCTCTTACATGCTCAGCAGCTGAGGTGCTGATTACTAGACATGTAGCAGAGCTGGAAGAGCTAAAGACAAGGAGGGAAGAAGCACCATCTTCTTGGTACCTCAGATAAAATGTATTTCATGTGAAGTACACAACAGCCAGCCTGGCTGTCTTTGAACCCTGATGTCTGGTTGAATTTTTTTTTTTTCCTGTTAACATTCAATTTTAAATAGAGTAGTCCTCTGAGGGCCTGAGCTCAAGCATCTCAAATGTAGTAGAAAGACTCCTGCAGTTAGAGCAGGTGGAGGGAGTTGCATTAACCATCTCTTTGCTGGTATTTGCTGTTTTGTTGGCAAGTTACTTCCATGTTATTTGGACTTGATTGGTTGGAAGAGCACAAACCATGCAGTCATGACAGCTTATTTAAAGCTTCCTTTCTCAGGCAGTCCAGGTGTCCTTAGATGGCTGTGTGCCATGAGGACATGTCAGTAAATAGCCATGAAATTGGGCTATTTACATGAGATTTTAACCAAGGTCTGCCAGGACTGGAGTGCAAGTAGGAACTGAAATATTTAAATCCCCTATGGAGTGGAAGGACTTTATTTTCGTAGCTGAAAGGGTATGGAAATTTCACAGGCCCAGAAGAGCAGTCTGTGAAATATTCTTTGAGAACCTCAGTTTTTAGAACTGTTTCTCTGTGAAAAAAATGAGTAAAAGGGCAGTTCATACTCTTTAGGCTGCACAGCATTTTTATTCCTTGTGGTGACATGGAAGCACAATAGGAAGTCATAAGATGATGCAGTAATTCCTACTATTGGGGGCCTTTTCTGCAATTGTGCTCTCCTTGGATTTCAGTCAGAGCAAGAATTTTGCTTTTCCATTGGCTTTCTTGACCTGGATGGAGATCAGGAAATTTTCTCTCAAGTAGCTGTGGCTACATGCTTGTTATTGAGAGGGTTAAATCTCAGTGATTTGGGTTGAAAATGTGACATAAGAGATTAGATCTAGAATCCCATTTTGCTGGTGCACTGATAACAGGATCTTATCAGCCTGCCACTCTTATTTGATTACTAACACTTGCTACTGCAGAAACTGAGAGGGAGAAATGGGAAGTGGTTATTGATTGGCAATCAATAGGGACTGAGGTGCTTTCATCAGCCCCAGGGAAAGTGGCACATTCACCTGCTAATTGCAGCCTGCAAATCCGAGGGGGGATGCTCTGGCATGGCATAGCAGCATGTTGTACTACCAGACCAAGGCTTTAAGGGATCAGTCTTGAAATTAGTACTTTTTGGCACTGTCCCTGTGTAAGCTGTGCCATCCAGTGACAGAGCCACCCACAGTCCAGCCTAAGGTTAGGAGTATTGACTGAATTCATCAAACATGCCCTGAGAGGATGCAGAACAACTGGATATTGTACAATGGGGCTGACTGTGATTATTGCTTGAATACTGATTCTTCATTAAACAATAGGGGCTTGTGCAGTTGGGAATAGGACCAAGCCTCCATTTTTCTTGATAGAAGCCAGATGGAATTTCATAATCTTCCTCTTCTCTCTATAATCTTCTTTCTCTTATTCTCTGTGTATGCTTCTATATCCGTCTTTTATCTCCTCTTCCTCTCTAACCCTCTGTTTTTCAATCCATGTGTATCTTACCTTCAAGTGCACCTTTGCTTCATATGCTTTTAAATGTCCATGGAGAAAGAAGTCTGGATTGGCAAGAAATGCAAATATAAGAAAAGTTGAGGAAAATCCTAGATAATGGTGGTGTCCCATTCGGTAGGTGAGCTTTAAGGTTTTAGAAAGGGCAGTCTCTCACAGGAGTGACTGTCCGTGTTCAGCACGCTCTGGTGGATACAGACTGGGCCACAGGTGGTCCCTAATTCCTCATGACTGGGAGCCAAAATACAGAGTGGAAACCATCTCACTCCCTTTGGCTCATTCCTGAATTAGACTTGATGCTGGACAGGGCCAAGGTACCTCATGCCTTTGCTAGTTATCCATACAGACCTAAACAGGGACATTGCTGGGCCCAGATAAATGACTTTTAATGTTCTGTACATGTAAGCAGGATGGACATTTGATGGCACTTCTGGCATCATGCAGGGATCATAACTTTGTTTGGTGCAAAACACAGACTTTGGGCATAGCTTATTTCTTTTTTAGAGGTTCATGAACACCAGTGCATTGTTGCAGCCACCTCTGCTTTGCTTCTCCTTAGCCTGCCTCTCCACTGTTAGCATGACTTTTGGCCTGTAGTAAACTCCATGGAGCTGAGCATGGCTATGCTCTACCCCAGTTATCCACTCTTGGCAGGCTGCCTGAAGTGGGAGCTGGAGCAGGAGGCTTGCTAAGGAGATCTTCAGGGGTGCACCTCTGTCCAGTGAGTGCAGTTGTCCAGGCCAAGGGTGGGGCATGTCCAGTGAAAGCTGTTTTTGTGTGAAAGCCTTCTCTGGGATGGAGGGGAATACCCTTTGTCGTGCACAATCTCCATTTAAACTCAAGAGGGGCAGTTAAAAAAAAATCTAGTTAAGAGAGTGTCCCATTTGCATTATTAAGTCCTAGAAGTCAATAATGCCAAGCAGAACATCAATACTGCCCCCAGTGTGTGTCATTATAAAATGATATTTAATGACACAATTATAAACTGTTTATCTGATAATGAAATATACTCTGTGTCTTCTACATGCAGAACTTTATATGTGAAACATCTTGTTGGATTTTTGCAATCCACTGTACTCTCACTAGATTAATTATCCTGATTCTGCCATCTGCAGCTGAATTGACCTGTGCCTAATTCTCTCTTAATTTTTACTGAGCCACTGGTGTACATCAGAAGAGGCTTCCTTCACATTAAGAGAGTTACACCAGTGTAAACCAGGCAAAATAAAATAAGGAGTTTGTCCCTCATATAGGGATTGTCAGCCTTTCTCAATTTTTGCCGCCTTCAAAATATTCTAGGGGGATATAGAAGCCCCTTTAGAGACATCTGACTTTGTCTTATAGAGTACAGCAGTCTTATTTTTTCCAGTAACCTTTTGTGAATCCCTCAGGAGCAGTCCACAGTCTGCCATCAAAATGGCAGGCTGAAAGCCACTGCTCGAAGCCTTTTAGGCAAAAATTCCCTTCCAAGTCAATGGCTGTGTATTATGCCATTCACTGTCCATTAGCACTTCACTGTGGAGGGTGAAACAGTTAACTTCGGAGCTATTTTAGCTGCAAAACTTTGGTGGCCTAAATAAGCCTGCAGCGGTTCTCTCATTATGTGCTGTTATATTTAATTTCTCGTATGTTGTGTAAGAGTAGTGTACTAAGCTCTTTTCTCATTAGGGAGTCTGGGAAGTTTGTTCTGTAGTACACAGAGATGCGCTGTACTGAGCAGTATTGCACTGACTGATAGATTATGGCTTCATGGGATTTAAATAATGAGATGTGGCTGCGTTGTTGATGTCTGCACTCTGTGTGAAGAGTAAGAATTACTTTTGGGAAAGCATCTCTGTCATGCCATGGGACAAAGAAATAATTCTGCCATCACGGTGTTCTCCTTGATATTGCCCTTTAATTTGGATGATGTAGTTGCATGTGCCAGAATGCTGCTGTGCTAATGCCACAGGCTCAAGCTTCATTTTCCCTGGCAAAACCAAATCATGCTTTTAAGTGGGGATCCTTTTTTTTTTTAAATGGTTGAGTGCAGATGTCTTTCTCTTGATTTACTGTTGCAATCAAGAAACAAGCACTTATCCTGTCACTACAAAATAATAAAATAACATTTAAATGATAGCAATAGCCTGGCATTGACCAGAGCTGGTTGGCAGAGGTGAGTGCAGTGGTTAATTGCTATTTAAACACCCTCTAGCTGTATTGGTACCAACTGTGTGTTTGGAGTGGTAGAGCACCGGCTATGGTGATGCTGCTCTTCCAGAAGCATGTGGTGGCTCTGTAGAGATGGTGATATGACCAGAACAGTGGAATATTTTGAAAAGGAATGAAACCACAGTGGGATGGTTCTGGTGTCTAGGTTGGTGGCTGTACCATGAGAGACTTGAGTCTCTCAAAACCAGGCTGAACAAGTTCTAGTTCCTCTACTGAGGAGCTGTCTGCAAACATTAGTTAAAGTCTGTTAACTCCTTGTGTGTGTGAGCTCCTTCCCAGGACCTTGCTCAAGCTTAATTGCCTTTACAGGAAGATTAAGTTAAACTGAACTGAGGTTGTGTTACTTCAGAGCACGAGCATCAACACAGGGCTTTCTAATGCCTTAACTTTCCATTCCTAATTAATTCAGCTTAATTTTCCAGAGCATCCCCAGGCAGATGAGGGCTTCCAGTGTTGCTAGATTATATTTTTCTTACATGATGTTGGAAGCATGTGTACCTCCTCGTGCTAAATGTAGAAGATGGGGATAGAAGACAGCCTGCGGTAGGTCCCAATTTCTCAAAGACTCCAGCAAAGACCACTTGGAACTGCTGTCTAGGACTGTGCCGTTATGCTGGGGCATCCAGTAGCACCCCCAAGCTCTGGCAACAGTGGAGCTTCATGACACTGCTGGCTGTGGAGCAGCCAGTACTGGCACAGCTTGGATTTTGCATTTTGGATTTAAGGCTGACCTGAGTCTGTTGCACTGCACTCCCAACATCCACCCCTTGCTGCCAGAAAGAAATCACCTTTATTATGGCTTCCTTTGCCATAACTGAGTAGACTAGGATTAGATTAGACATAATTTGTTGGGTTTTTTTCCCAGTAGTGATGCAGCTGAGCATCTTTTCTCATTCTGGCCATGTTTAATAGTCTTATATGATGCAGCTCTAAGGGGATTAATTGAGGAAGCATCTCTGCTCACTTACTAGTAAGTCCTTGCAGCAAAATGGTAAAAGGGTGTATGAAGGGCATATGTATCTAGTCCAGCCCAAGACCAAGGTTTGCAGTTTAACTTGAAAGACTGCAGTGGTGGTTTGACTGGCCAGACTGTTGAGCTGGGAGCACTTGTAGGGCAGCTAAGGCAGCTAGGAGCAGGAAAGTCTGTTTCAGTTTGTTTCTAAAATGCTTGTGGCTGCTTTACATCTGTCTGGCTGATTCTCTTTTTCAACCACTGCTGTGTAACATAAGATGAGGGAAACTGTGGTTTCCTGGACCTGCCTCTGATTTTGCTGCATTACTGCTCCGTGCCTCAGTTTCCCCACAAAGAAAGTTCGGGTAATGTAACAGCCATTACCTTTTCTAATGCTGCAATATCATGGTGTGCTTCCTGAGCTGTGCTGCACACAAGGACACAGGCAACATGATGCATACCACGCTTAAAAAATAGTATCTGTTCCCTTCTTTTACCAACTTCTCAGCTTTAATGTTTTCCAAGGCCTGGTCTTCTCTGTGTGAATTGCTTCTGTTTGTGCGGGCAGTGTGGGTAAACTATTCCCAACCCTCCACAAACAAAATAGCTGTGGAAAAACAGACTGGGATGTCTTCTGGCTTTTCCATCAGAACCAGGCTTCCCTCTATAATTTCCTCTATAATACAAGGTCTTTATTTCCAGGGAAAGCAGACAAGGTCATGTCTGACTCTCAGATCCTCGGCTGGGTTTGCAGAAGTGACAGTTAGAAGTAAATAAATAAAAAGTTGGAATCTTTTGACTTGATTCATTCAATCTTGTTTCATATGGGAACCATTGCAGGGGGAAACCCAAACATGCAAATAAATACCAGCAACAGTAGCAACAACAAAAAAATTACAGAGTCCCTCTGATACTGACCATGCTCTGGGTAGCTTAATGTGTCTCCCTTTAATACTCGAGTACTTAAAGCATCTGATTAGCAAAGGATCTGAAATTACAAAGGATTCCACCATGGAATTACAAAGGATGACCAGTCATCTCTGAGCCCGATGCCTGTGACTTGCTGGCAGATCCTGCATCCTGTTTTGCAGATGAAACTAAGGCAGAAAGATAGTTTTGTGAAGTTAAACCATGAAGCTCTGCAGAGGGGAAGAATGGGACTTAAATCTCTGAGGCCACAAGGGATTTTCTCTGCTACACTACATTGCCTTCTTCTTCCTCCTGAAGGAATAAATTTTCTCTCCTTCTCAGGCCTAAAGGGTTTCTCTCCCTTCTCCTTAGATGCAAAAGCACAGCCCTTAACCTGACATTACACCACGCATGGCATCTGTCCAGGAAGGAGGTTGGTGGGTGCCAGACTGGCCATGAGGAGCCAGTCTGAGTGCTGAGGGTGATGGAAATATGTGGGGAGTGTTTTCCAGGGAATTTCAGACTTCCAGTGTGTAGGTCTCTGTGTGGACCTGGAGCATGTGGACCTGGAGGGGCTGTGTGAAGGAAAGCAATGAGTTGCAAGGCCATGTTGCATGTTTCCTGCCACAAGCCAGATAGACATGATCTCTTGCTCCATGTATCTAGGGGCCTTAGTATGGAAACTGGGGAGCTGGGAAGGAGGGACTACAGTTTGTAAGAGCAGAGTTGAGCAAAAGGCTCCTGCAGAGGATCTCCTCCAGAGATCTGCCTGCAGCAATGCAAGGCACATAGTGATGTGGGAACCATTCAGACTCCCCGAGACACCCTGTACCAGGAGAGCAAGCAGTGCCATGTCACGAGTGAAGTGCCTTGGTAGGAGTATGTGAAGTTCTGGGACCAAAGTAATGGTTATCACTATGGCCTGGGCCTGAGATATACAGTGATGGGAGTAGGAGGATGGGAGTGCTCTCATGTGGCTGCCTCTTGGCTCCCCTGCTTGAGCATCTCCCTTTCCATCTGGTTTCTCTTCCACTCAGGGATGTGAAAAGCCCAGAGCCCAGTATTCCCTTCTGTTTGAATTATCTCTCCTAGCCTTCTGCTGGGATATCACATGAGCGTGGGCTGACATTTCCCTTTCCAGTGGATGAATTGCTTACTGCTGTTTGGTGTGGTCTCTCCCAGAAATCAGCATCCCCCCAAGAGCCTGCTTGGGCTTTAATGAAGCACTGCCTGCCTTGGAGACTCCCCCAGAGCTTTCTGTCTCTTTTGTTTTTATTGCTGCAATAAATCTTCCTAGATTTCTCTAGCTGGAAGGGTGGGAGGGTTGAAGAGGGGAGGTTTCCTGCCTAGTGCATTGCAAGCTTTTATTGACTGCCAGAAGCAGCAGTAAATCTGAAGTGAGAGGTGGACTGGCATCGATGAGCATTGAGTCCCCGATGGTGATCCAGCCTAGTCCCCATGGGATCACTGCTGCTCCATGGTCCCCACCAGCAGACAGAACTCAGCTTCAAGATGGAGCTAGGCTTACAGCCATGGTGCAGCCGACTGAGACAGGTCATCCACTTCTCCAGGGCTCGGGCCAGTGTGTCTTTGCAGATCTTCAGCAATCTGGGAGCGATACAAATCTGACCAAAAAAACCCTGCCCTGAAGTGTCCTGACTGGCACTGATGGAATGCTTGACCACCTGGCTTTCCAGAAGGTTAGCAGCTAGCTGTGTCATTTTAGCCAATTTTTTTTTTCTAAAACCTACAGCCCTAAAGCCAAATATATTTGTTTTTAAGATTACTGACTTTTTTTCTGTTACATTTTTTTCTATGTGTTTCTCAAAAGCAGTGTGAAGGACTGGCACTGGTAAAATTTGTGTTGCCTTGAGGAGGTGGCTGCCAGCACTGCTGAGGGGGTCTTCCAAATTTCCCCAGTGAGATTCCTGCCTTTAGGCTTCAGCACTTCCTGCAACAGGGAGAGGGGACTGTTTTGGCTGGAGCATCAGTGTTAGCAGCATCAGTGGTTGTGTGTTCTGGAAGGGTGCAGGCTGTCACTCTGAGAGCATGGCAGGATCCAGGCTGGGCAGCTGGAGGGATAGGAGAGAGGGAATGTTGAGTTATTTGTAGGTCTGCACCCTGCCTGTCCTGCACCACGCCTGGAGCAAAGGCCCTGGATGTGTTTTCAGAAAGCAGTAATGCAGTCAAACCTTGGGATCATCACGTGGGTGTGAGCTCTGAGCATAGGTGTCAACAGTCCTTCCCAGCAGGATGCAGAGAGGAAACTCTATTCTGTAGTAAATAAGTATTTAATACCCACCAAAACATTGTTACTAGTATTTTAAATACTTATGAATAGTTTTTTCTCAAAAAAGCTATTAAGATAAATCTAGCAGGGTTCTCTGTGCAGATCTTCCCACTTTGTCAGGTTTATACATGAAGCTGCAGTGTAACACTTGCACTTCTTAGCTTAGCACGTGCATACATAATTACATACTCCTCTGATTTTATTTCAGAGATGCTTTCTGATAAGGACTGAATGGAGGATGTGTGTCACCTGGATTTCTCTAGGCTGGGAAGAATGACAGTGTCTCATCTCTCATTTTTGCCATGGCCAATTAGTACTGTGTCAACCAGGTCCCTACAGGTCCAGGGATCCCTGCAGCTAGCAACATTCTGCTGTTTGGGTAGGGCTAAAATGCTGTCTTTGGCTGCTGGTAAATCACAAAACGTCTGGGTCAGACAAGTAAAAGAGAAGTCTGTCTGTAAGAGATCCTTTGCTTGGATTTCTCAACACATGACATTTTCCACCCACCCCCCATTAAGTCCAGCAGGTTAGATGAGAATCTGCATCTCTCTGCTTCTGTGATCTCTTTGCTGCTTTCTTTTAAAGGCAGAAGAATCACAGCTCAATGTGATGACAGAAGTGGTTGTGGCCCCTCTAGCAATGACAGTCACTTCTTCCTCTGATGTCATTCAAATGAGCATTAGAGGCAAAATGTAACTCATTTAAGCTAGAAAGCCCAGCTTTTATAAGTCATGGCATGAAAGGTATTGATGTGGCTTGTAGCTCATCCTTCTGGCTTTAATGTCCTTTAATTACCACCCCAAGGAACTCTCCAGAATGTGGCTCTGCACCGATTAGGAAGCATCCTTGCAGTCTGGCATCTTCATCCTTGGACAGGAAAGATGCACACAGAGGTCTGTGTCCTCCCCCTATGTTGCTCTCATTTCTTCTCCCCTACAGATAAATGCTGGGCTATGAAGCCTCTATGCAGGCTCCACACCTAGAAGGGATGTTCCTGTCTTTCTTGTGAAATTTGGATACTTCTTATAGCAATTCAGCTCGAAGCAAGACTATCTTTTCAAATTAGATTTCAGCACACTGACTGAATTTCTAGCCAGGATCTGGCAGTTTGTTGGCAAGAGAACATGGAAAGAAATAGGGGGGAAGTTTAAAAAATGCCAGATTCTTAATGATGTTTCTAAAACCGGTGATGCTACAAAAATGGACATGGATCTTAACTCTGTAAAACCAATTCTCACATCCTTAATTCATAGTCTGTTTCACCCAAACAGTGGGGCCAAATGTTTCAGCAGGGCAGGTGATTGATAGCATCTCTACCACAGTGCATGCAGTGTACTGCTCTGGCATTCTGAGGTCGAACTGGGTAAGCAAAGGGCTTTTTCATCTCCCAGCTAGCCAGCTCTCAAATTAGCCTTGTTGCTCATCCTTTGTTGGCTCTGGTATTTATAGAAAATGCCTCTACTCTGCTCTTGTAGTTTGCCATCAACAGTCACCATTAATGCCTGCTTTAACTTGGAAGAGAATTCTGGCTTCCCTGCTGCCAGCCTCCTCCCCAGAAACAGCAGTCAATGCAGTGCCTGTCTTGTGGAGGGAGTGGACAGGCAAGGAGACAGCTCTTGGTGAAATCCCGCTGGACAAGCAGCTCAGTTTGTGGAGTGTTACAAGGATGGCCAACAGTTGACAGAATTCAAGGGATGATCCTTCTGAAGAGAGGAGTATCCCTCCTTTGCTGTTCCAGTTAAGCACAATGACTGTTGGTTGCTCAGCTGAGAGCATGGGCATAAAACAGCCATCTAAAAAAGGTGCAACATCATCTCAGCTTGGGGCAGAGCCACTTGCGCCTTTGTGTTTTCTGACAGATATTTTCCCAGTCTCTTCTTGAAAATCTTTGGTGCAGAGGCATGTACAATACCCTCTAAGAAATTCACTACCCTACCACATTAGAAAGAGGTTTCTGATTTTTGAGCTAAATTTGCTTTGCTCCAAATCCAGCCTCTTACTGTTTATTCTCTCCATCAGGGACATGGAAATTACATTTTTGCCAGATCCTTTCTTTCTTTATTTCTTCCTGAATAAGTCTTTCACGTCTTTGAATGCTGTGCCTGAAAGTTGCACTTCCTCTTTCGTGTTTTCCTCCTCTGTATGGTAATCCCAGTTCCCTTAACCTTTCTTCAAGTAAACCAGCTCTACTTACCATCCAGTTGTTCTCCTTGTTTCTCCATGGAGTTGGTCCACATTGCTCTGGAAGTACAGCACCCTGAACTGGACCTGTACTCCAGTGGAGGCCTTTTAAGTTCTAGGTAGCATGGAGAGATGGATTTAATCCCAGGATAGTTGGTCCATATCTGCTGCCTTCTGTAGGTCCTGCCAGCTCATGCTGGTAGATCATTCTTTCCAACCCTTATTTTTGTTTCCTTTCCTAGGCAATTAAAGTGAGTCTCATCTGTCTCAGTAATTACCACTGTGGTCAGCAAACCTTCCCCTTGTTTCATGAGGTATACCTGCTATGGCTGCTCTTCCTGCTCTCATCACTCCCTCTCAGCTCTGTCCACTGTAATTCCTCCTCTTCCTCTTTTAATGCCCTCCAGGATATCTGCTTTCCTGTCTCTGCTGGGCTGCACTGGCTGCTGAACACAAACCACTATTCACTTCACACCTTGCCTACGAGAAGGTGTCTGTTTATCATACTTTATAACCCATGGTCTATTATGAAGCTGCTGGAGTCTCATCTGTCTTTATAAACCTCAGTCCAGCCTTAACTGGTGGGGTAGGGTGAGAAGAAAAGGCCTTGACACTGTGTGAGCTCTGCTTGGAAGTAATGAAAAGATCCCTGTATTATTATTGTTTTCAGCACAAAACATAGCCCCATACTAGCTACTGTGAAGAAAATTAACTCTATCCCTGCAAAAACCAACAACTTTCTATTGCATCTTAGGTGTCTCTGCGAGCCCTCTGGATGTGGGAGAAAGGACTTTCCTAGTGCCCATCTAGCTCTCCAAATTTATTGAAGAACTGTGAAGTCTAACATTCTAAAAACATCCTTTTTCATACCTAGATAATATTTGAAATATTCTGCTGGTCTGGGGCAGACATCTTAGTTCTATTTTTTGAATGTCATTTGCCTAATTAAGAAGCCTCCTGGTTGTGTCTGAGGGGACACAGTATTCCTACCAAGCCTTAGTTTGAAGATGAAGCAAGGAGAGAGGTTTGCCCTTCCCTGGACAGAGGACAAGTGGGCACAGTAGACAGGATGTGCCCTCCATTGCTGTCACATATTCTGTCTTGGCAGTGGTCCCCTTACAGACCCAGGAGGCCTCAGGGTGGGGGACAGGGGTATTTGCACATTCACAATGAGTTTCTCCCAAGGGGGATGGGAGACACTGTGTGTTTACAGATCTCTTGGTGTCTTCCCACTGAGGGGTAATGCTGTACATCACTCAGCCCTGCTCACAAGGGTTGGCAGAGTCCATTCCTTCCTAGTGCCTCCCCTTGCTGTGGGATCTTGTCCATTCATATAAGACAGGCTCATGCCTGAGCCCACAGCTCACAGAATCAAAGGAGTTTGTTTCCACAGTGGTGAGTGTCTGTGAAGCTAGGCCAGCGTCACCTATCTTCTTTTTCTGTGTCTTTCCTCCCAGTGTAACATAGGCCTGGACAAATGTGATACTCCCTTCAGTGAACCCCACAAAGCAAATCCCTAAATTCTCCTGGGTCTCATCCATCATTATTGCTGCCTCCTACTACTTTTCCTTTCACTCTGTTTCACCCTTGTTTGTCCGTGTCCATGTCCTTGAATGTTTTGGAGAAGACAAAATTTAGAGAAGACAGCCAAATTCTCACCTCTGATTTAGCTGAGCTACTGACACAGCCTGGACTTAGCTGTGTTGGCCTTCTGAGAACTCAGATAGACATGCCATCCCTTAGCCACATCCTCCATCCCCAAAAAGCTATCTGTAGGAAGAATTCCTGGAGTAGCAGATATAACTGATCTGTTCCAAAAATGCTCCCTTCTGCCAGAGGGCTAACAAATCTTACAAGGAAAGGAGCGAGAGCCTCTTGTTTTCTTCTGTGGTCACTCACCTGAGTGAGGTGGTGTCACTGAGTATTTCTTGGAGGATACTTTTGTTGCCAAATCTGAATTCAGGATTGAACAACACCAGTAAGCAGACGGTTGAAGAGCCACTGAGGTAATTGGAAAGAGACTGAAGAGAGTATTGGGACCTTGGGGAGAGGAGTTAGGGAGAAGATTTTTTTTTTTCTCAAATGAAATGTCTTAGATTGGTCTGTGGATCTGGTTGAGGACTGGAGGTAGCCCAAGGAAAAAGACTAATGAAAAAGGATGCGAAGGAGGGAATAGGTGGATATGGTCTGTCAGATAATGCTGTCAGGGTAGCAAAGCTGGGGCAGATGGGGCTGCAGCAGGAAGAGACAGCACGAGCTCTGCTGCAACCTGTGTTTGGTAAGAGTTTTTCCTCCAGTGCACAAGGCTTTTTGCTCCCATTTGTGAACAGTGTTTCTATGAGTTAGACATTTAGCTGAATAAGAATAGTATCCCAGTTGTACAAATTAGGATGAACGGAGTCTTCAAGCTTTCAGACAGGAGCTGAATGCTTGCTGGGGCCAGGAGAAAGCAAAGACTGTTTAGAGACCTCTGATACAGGTTGGCATGCTGCAAACACCATGCCCAAACCAGCTGGAGTTGGGCACTGCCAGGATGTTGAGGTGGATCAAACAGGTCCCCTGCTTGATGTGGCAGAAGTCTGCTATTCTTTTATGGGAGGTAGGGTAAGGACAGGGTCTGTCTATCACTCTCTGGGAAGTAAGGAATTCCAGCTGGCTTTTGATCATGGAAAAGCAGGCACAGCTGTTGGTGACAACTGCAGATGAAGAGGTAGAGGGATTGCCTGGGATGCCTTCACTTTCTGCCTTTTTGAAGATCTCAGGAGGTGCTTCTAGGAGACTGCCTGAACAGCAAATATCAGGCAGAGAACTCTGAGTTGTTCCCACCCCTCTGAGACATAAGGAACTGCACAAAACTTCACTGTGGCTGTATATACCAGATTCCTTCCGTGATTATCTTCTAAAAGGTAACTCTTGTACTTTGGCTTACATGTTTGCTTTACACAGCATTTCTAGCATTAGTTATTTTTAACTGCACATCTTTGATACACTCAGTGGTTCTGAAGCTTGCTCTTTTTTTCTGGGATGTCACAGTTGTTTATTGTATGTGAAACAAAGACCAGGTCGGCCATCAGCTATTAATCTGCCTTCCTAGGGAGACCGTGTAGGAACCAGCCACTTCAAGATTAAAGTCCCCCAGATCTGCTGGCAAATCCCTGAATTTCCCAGGCCCTGAAAACTGTCCTGAAAACACTGTTGTCTCCATTCTCATGGTGGGTTCTTAAGTGGTCTGTGCCTGAAGTTCAAAGGAGACGATGTTGTGGTTCGTGTCATAAGGTCATGATGGCCCCAGTCAGACCAGGAACTGCACGTAGGAGAGATGCTGTAATGGATCTGTAACTATTTGGTCCCCAAATTGCAAATGGTGGGGAATGGTCCCAGCTTTTCTGCCATTCATTCCCTCAACAGGTCCTGCTTGGACTGTGTATTTCTAGCTTTTGGGTGGATCCACTCTCAGCTGTTTCATGCAAAAGAGGAATGCTGATGCCACTCACCTTAGTGCCTCCTAGCCAGGCACAAGCTGTATGTTAGGGTTCCCTTTTCTCCCTCAGGAAGTCAGGATTGGGTCACAAAAATTTCATGTTACCATTCAGATGTACACACTGACCTGAGCCTGCTGCTTCAAACCTGTGTGCTTCCTCACCTTCTGGAAGAGCGTTAACCACAACACAAATACAATGCAAGATGCTTTAGTTGTCAACACTAGAGAAAATGTGATGGAAAAGGAATTTTAGCTTCCTTGGTAGGAAGCTATACATCTAGATGTGATCTTTTTAACTCTAATTTTCTAGGTAGCTTAAATTCATTCCTCTTCATTCCACCATATCCCCACTGGCCCCTTCCTCTTCCCACAGACATGGCTTTTGTCGTGTAGAGTGTTTTTTGTTCTGGGGCATCTCCTGTGCCTGCTTTCCTCAATGGACACTGATGTGACATGCAGAGCTGAGCTGTCAGAGCTCGGGGGTGTTTTTTTCTCCACCCTGTGATGAGCTGTGACACTCCAGCATCCCAGCTCTACAGGCCACTTCTCTATGCTTTTGTTAATGTTTCACTGTGGATGCAGCAAGCGTGCGAAGGCAAAATGCAGTGGCTAGAGGTGTGCCCAGTTCAGGGGGGATTTTTGAAGTACATTATTTTTCAGTTTTGCTTGAAGAATCCATAAGGTAGCATTGAAGATTATTCCTGCTCCTTTTCTTCATGATTATTCTCCTTGTGGATTTTTCCCTATTTCTCTAGATTGTCCCGGCCATTATTTTCTTCCCTCTGCTTCTCTTCGGTCTGGCTCAGGGGAGAGTTTTGTGGGTGGATCATGGGCTCTTTGGGGCAAACTTACATCCCTTGGTGATGCAAATGAGGAAACACATTACTGGAGTTGGTAGTAGTGAGCAGCATAAATGAAATGATCCCTGCAGGCTTATTTCCATGAAGTAAAATAAGGCTGAATATGAGAAAAAAAGAAATGCGAGTGCAGTTTCTTTATTGGATCTTGTTTAACCATTGCAATGAAGGAAATTTCACTTGTGCCCCATCTTAAGGTTAGCTGGTAGGCTGGGCAGTGTGAAGGCAAGATCTGGGTGTCCATCCAGGCTGTGGAGCAGGGAAAGCCAGGAGCCTGTGAGCAGCTACCTGGGTGCTGCTGAGAAAGAGCAGGTCAGAGAGCTCCCCAAGGATGAGATGGGGCAGCCTGGTGCAGGGAGGCCATCCAGCCCATTTGCTAGCTGATACATAGGCACTGACCTTTGAATGGGAGTGAATCCTGTAGGCTGATCCTATTAAGATTTTCAGCAAAACCCCCCCTGAGGCCTTTGCCCTCCAATGTATTAAAGCTAAGCTCTGCTCCATATCATATTGCCTTTGCAATAGCCTCTCTGACTTTAACCCTTTGGTAGCTTAGTGCTGTTTAACCCTGATGACTTGACATGTTAGAGTTTTTCACAAGGGACACATGGTGCCCCACTCTGGTGCCTGGAGATGTAGGATCCATCTGTCCTGGCAGGTGGTCTTCAGTCAACACTGGCAGAAGTCCTTCCTGGGAAGAGGCCAAGCATGCACTGTGTCTATAGGATGCTAACAGGACTGGGGTGGAGAGGATGTGAGGATGTCTTCGGGACAGCCTCTGAGGGGATCTAATATGCAGGGGAGGTTTGATTTTAGAAATCCTGCTGAATGCTTATACTAAACAGGTGTTTGCATGGTTTCAGCCAGTCATCAATTTTGCCTGGGACTATTTGTCCCTTTGCCAGACAATCCTCAGAGTATTTTTTTAGAGTACTGGTGTGCACTGGCACTGTTTCCCCTTGCTGCAGTGACACTTGCATTGCAGGGGGCAATGTTTCCAGTGGGAAACATCGGGGTCTCACAGGGAGGTATGTGGTTATAGAAGAGGCAGGGTTTCTGGCCAGAAACATCCATCCAGCTCGTTGGTTCCCAGTGATCCCAGCTGTGCATCAAGGCCAGGAAAGCAGTGAGCTGCAGACAGCATCACAAGTTGCTCTCCCCTTGAGTTGCAGCTTCTAAATTTGAATTTCTTTTGGCTGTGGGCAAGGTTGGAAAGTGTGACTGGTGCCCTGGTCAGTGGGAGCTGTGGAAAGAAGTAGCCCTGTACAGGGAGGAGGGCAGTGCAGGGGGAGACTTTGCTTTTGTCACATAGCTTTGGCAGAACAGGAGAGAGAGGAGAGGGAAGCCAGGCTGTGCAGTCAGATGGGAAAGCAGGATTCACATTGGAATACCCTCAGCAGGCTGCTGGAAAGAGCAGGCAGGAAAGAGGGCCTTTCCTTGCTCCAAAATCCATAATTTTTACCTGTTTTCCAACCGTGTTCCCCACTCAGAAGTCCCAGGCAAGGACTTGATTGAAGAAACTATGCATCTCAACCAGGTTCCTAAAGGGGGTAATATTGAACAGGATCAAATACTGCCAAGTGTCAGTTGTCATCTAGGAGATGCCGTGGCAGGGAAGCAAACTGGAAATCCTCAGAGAGATTATCCTGATCTCCTCACAAACACTGAAGCATGGAATAGAATAACTTACTTTAAATATTAATGCTAATTTAACATTAATTTTGTTACTGGTGGGAGGTACTGCTGTGACACTCCTAATAAAACAAAATCTTCTTAGGGTTACAAAATTGTGATGGGAAGGACACAGCGCAGCTTTGCTGTGCTCTTCTGCAAACTCATGGAAAATCTGCCGTTCAGTTGACTATTCATCCACTTGGGTGATTCTCTGAGTAGCACAGAAAAGCTTTTGAAAAAAACCCTACCCACCACTTTCTTCTAGTGGTGGCCTTTTATTTTTTTTTTCACTTTAGGAAAAAAAGGTGTAATCATTCCAGAGGTAAGAGATTAATTTCTTCATACAGCATCTCAGGGAGTTTTCTGCAGGTTTTTTTCCAGAGTAGGTTGATGTTGTTGGCAGACAGACTCTCCATAAACAGCAGTTTGCACAGTAGCACAGATAACAGGAGACAGAAATGGATACTAAGATGCCTAAAGATCTTCTGAGACCTGAACACTGAGTTTTGCACTGTTGTAATTATGTTGAAAATATTGCTGAATTTGGAAAAGTAGTCTGTAAATTAGATTTGTTGCTGCAGACCCACTGCCAATGATGGGACTTGTGCTGTGTCTGCAGAAGTTTGGGCTAACTTTAGCATTCCTTTCAGTGCACCTTGGGTTGAGCTTGGACTCTGATAAACTTTGAGACTTTTTGGTGGATGTTTGTTGATAAAGCAGGATTGCAGTGCTGTGGCCAGATATTGAGAAGGGCCAAGCCTTTTCCTCTGCAAGACTCATTACTAGTTTTGCTGGGACACTGCAAAGCTGGTTGACCAAACTCATCAGAGGTTCTCCCAGCAACAGAGCAGGGATCTGCTCAGGTTGAGGCATGCAGTTAAAAGAAATCATTACCCTTTTCGGCTCCATAAGAAAAATTTCAGGAGATGTAAAAATACCACTCTTCCCAATCCGTTGCCTCTACATCCTAACTGTGCTGGAAATTCATCCAGGTATGTATTATATCAAAGTATTGTGCACCCTTGACTTTAGAACAGCACCTCTCTCTGTCTTGTAGCAGTTGAGAGTTTCTTCAAAGCAGTTAGCAGCAAGCAGAACTGATACAGCCATATCAGCATCCGTGACTGGGCAGTTTGTGCATCTCTCCTGGATGCAGTAATATCTGTTTGCCACTGTGAATATATTGTGGGATCCTTTTTGTCCCAATTCCATGAATTTTGCAGATTTGCTGATAGAGATAGTTGAAATACAACCAAACAAACGCATATTTGTTAGGATGTTTCCTGAGCAGCACTGAAATATCAGGGTATTATCTTTATGTCCTGGCTATGTGGAGAAAACAAATTTGGAGATACAGCCCTTGGCTCCCCCGAGCCTTGTGTCAATGCGCGTATGCCTGTATTTAGGGATCATTTTTTCCGGATGCTGTTTATCTCACAGCTGTTTATCTGCTGTTTACTTCAGCTGATAAGACTTTACAGACCTGCTGTTTACAACATGCATTATAGACAAAAAGGTGATGATACAGCCGATGGGGATCAGACCTTACCCTTGGTCTTGTGAGGTGTGAGGGCAGAACTGAGCACAACGCTATCCACAGAATACTGAGGCTGAGCTGCCTTCCAAAGTAAGATGTGTCAGATTGTTCTGGTGAAAATAATGAAAAGTCAAAGAAAAATAGAAGGTGACTCCAGGGGTTTCTTTTCCATGCTCAACCAAACCAGGCCTTTGGCTTTGAAGCTGGGGGCTGTATAACCTCTTCTGCCTCAACCCAGCTATCATGCTGTTGGGGTGGTTGCTGATGACCCTGTTTCATTTTGGCAGGGATGAATCATGCCTGTGCATATGTCATACTGCAAGAAACAGCAAAGGAGGGAATGAAGGAAGAGAGGACAGGTCTCTCTATTGTAGGGCACGTCCCCACTTGGTTTGTTCTGTCCCCTTCTGCTGGCATCCTATCTGGATGCACCTGATAAAATAAAGCTTAAAAAAAAACCCCAAAAAACAAAACAAAAACCCCTGGGACGTGTGTCCTTCATTTGGGGCCAGTGTCTGGGGTAGAAGTAACAAGGTGCAGTGCCTTTTCAAGAGAAGTCCTGTGCCTGCCACTATTCATGAGCTACAAGGGTTAAGTAGATTAGCTGTTTCAGTGGATTAGCAAGGGGCTGTGAGATCTGTTCGTCTCTGTGTGGCTAGCTGTCTTGCAAGTGGATGTGTTGAGCATCTAAAAATAATTCAATTATTTGTGCAAAATATCTGTCAGGCTTGTTTCCCTCAGGCAGGCGCTCACTTCCAGAGCAGTGCTCTTGCAGAGCAAGGTCCCACCCGAAGAGAGATGGGAGCAGATCCCTGCCGTGGCTGTGGAATCTCAAGCTGCTCCTTCCCCTCTCCTCCTCCTCATCCCTACAAACCAGACTCTGCCCCTGATGCTGAGTCAAGTGGTGGCCTTCCCCCTTTCCCCTCTGCCCCTCAGCCACCCCCTTCTGTTCCTCAGTGCTGATGGCTGGGCAGGGTCACTGCCAACAGCCTCCCCAGGTCTGGTGCCCCCCTTGCACTGGCTTGACCATGGGGAGCACATGTGGGAGCTCTCCCAGGGACAGAGCAGACAGGCTGGGGAGACCAAGCTGGGTCTCCCTTCTTCTCCTCTAGCTGCTGGGGATGCTTCTCTATTGGAATAACTGTGCCAAGATTCCCAGTATTAGTCTTCTCTAAAGTGAGTGCAATAAAATTCAGTGGCCTTGGGTGGTGTGAAATGAACTTTGGAGGCATTCTGAAGCCTTGGCTGTAGATTCTCCAGCTGTTTCAATATATGAAAAATAATAAAAATTTTATAGATTCCTGAGGCATCTCTTAGGCAGAACAGAACATTTCAGCTTTCTGTGCCAGTGTTACTCATACCCACATGTAGCTGCTTGAGCTTAGAGGTCCCTGTGGTGGTATCTGATCAAGGTTAGAGCTGTGGGGTAGCATGCAGGGTGGGGAGTAGCAGCTAGGGAATGCAGTTGGAAGGCAGTGGGGTCTAGGATTCTGTCCTAATTTTTCCACTGAGCTCCTGGCAAGTCTCTTAGTTCACTATGTTTCATTTTTGCTGTTTGTAAATGGGAGCACGTTTCACCTCACAGAGCTGCTGTGAAGCATAATTAAGATTTGCAAAGTGCTTTGGTGCTGTATAAATGCCAGTCACTTTAATTAATAAAATGAAATGGCTGCGCACTCTTGGCTTCTTTGTTTACCTAGGTGTGAGCAAGTTAGTGCAATGATGTGCAATACAGCTGATATCCCACACAGTTCTGTTTTATAAAATGTCCTGTTTTCTTGAAGGCACCTTGGGATACCTTACTGACCTTTTAGACTTGACCACTCCCAGACTAGACATTACCTTTGGAAATAAGGGATGAGTAACATCAAGCCTACGTTGCGAGGACTCCCTCACCACTGCAGGTGGTCGTCTGGCAGGGCATGTAGAAGAATGCAGCAGAAGGCACGTGTGTCTGTATGTGCTTTAGTGTCCTGCTTTCTGGTGTCCAGAAGGCAGAACAAGCTGCCTGTATGTGTCTGGAGCCAGAAGGCTCTGTGATATGTGGTGTCAGTGGTAAACAGCAGCTGCACAGGTTGAGCACAGCCTGGTGATGGAAAAGTTGGGATGTGCAGGAGGAGAGGCCTGTGGTGATGAGACAGGGATGGTGAGTGGGTCAGGGTCTGAATGGGGTACGAGCAGCCAAGCATAGCCGTGATAGACACACACCTGCAGCAAAGCTCAGGCAGGGACTGTGAGCAAGAGCTGAAAAGCAGCTCCCCTCTGAAGGAGAGTGTGAAGGTCTCGGGTGAAGTTCTGGGGAAGAGCTGGTTTGGGTGGTCTGCTGAGGCTGCTTCGGGTTTGCTCCTTCACAGCAGGTCGCATCGTCTGGAGCTTGGGGAAGTGGGAAATGTGGCAGCTCACTCCAGGTCCTATGCTGTGAGAGATGCAAAGAGAACCAAAGCAGCCCACAGAAACATCTTTCTTTAGTTTTCCCTGACCATGTTCAAGGAAAGATTTTGCTAGCTGTGTCATCAGCATCTTTATAGAAGAGGCTTATTTTACATTCATGAGAGCCAAAAATGTCCATGAGGAAGAAACTAACAAGAAGCTTGTTAAGAGGTCTTTTTCTTAGGCTTCCAGGTGCCAAATGCTCCAAAGAGTGTTCTTAGGTCTGCCCATCAGTACCTGGCCCAGATCTCCAGCAGTTGCTTTGTCCAGTGCTGCAGAAGCACTGGTTGCTTCATTGCAGTGAATGCCCAGTATTGTCACATGCTGGTCCAGTAAGAGCAACCTAGAGACCAACAGCCCTACATTTCTGGCTACTCTAGATACAGATCTGAGCATTCTTGCTCTGAAATCAGGAATCAAAACGTGACATCTGTAGTCTCTTTGAGACTCCAGTAGGTTTGGCTCTGCACTTGGAAGATGTATTGTGGTGATTTCTATGAGATTGCTACTCTTTGTTGTTCAGAGAAGAGTCTAAAATTAACAACTGTAGGAGAGAAGAAGAACCTGCATGAGTGCTGTCTGTTCCTGGGCAGGCATCCCAGATAAAAGCTGGTGAAAAGAACCCTCTGTGAGACTTTTATTGGAGTTAATAGTCTGACTTTGCCCAAACTCCCTTCTGCTGTAGATTCTGAGGACACAGCTTCATCTTTATTATTTTTTTGTGGAAATTGAGTGGTGTTCCCCTTGTAATGTTGTCATGTTTAAATCCTAGCCAACAACTAAGCATCACCCAGCTGTTCTCTTTCTCTCCCCTCAGTGAGACTGGGGAGAGAATCAGAAGGGTAAAAGTGAGAAAACTGATGAGTTGAGATAAAGACATTTAATAGGAAAAGGAAAAGCTGTGGGTGCAAACAAAACAGAACAAATAATTAATTTGCCACTTCCCATGATGGGCAGGCAGGTTTTTGGCCGTCCCCAGGAGAGCAGGGCTCCATCACACCTAAGGGTTACTTAGGAGGAAAAATACCATCACTGTGATTGTACTCCCTTCCTTCCTTCTTCCCCTAGCTTGACATTCTGAGCATACTGCCATATGCTGTGGGACATGCTTGTGGCCACCTCTCCAGGCTGTGTCCCCTCACAACCTTTCATGCCCTTCCCCAGTCTACTGGCAAATAGAGTGATACAAGACAAAGAAAAGGTCTAGTTTTGGCACAAATCCAAAACAGCCCCATCCTAGCTACTGTGAAGAAAGTGAACTCTATAACTGAACCAGCAAAGAAGTACAGTTCCTTTTCTGTCACTCAGATGTGTCCCTCTCCTCCACAGTCAGAAGGGTGGGGCAACAGCAAAGCTCCGTCTGTGTGGTGGTATCGCGCTGCTGTCTCTCAGCCCTTCCATCTAACTGTAGCATGGGTGGGTCTAAACCATAAAGACCTCAGACTCCTTAAGATTTCTCTCCTGCTGTTGATTCTGTTCATAAGATTTAGGCCAAATGGATGGTTTTCTGAATATCCAGATTTCCTGATACTCTGTCCAAGGCCAGGTCAGTGGAGACCATTTGGTTTGATGGATCCATTGTCTTTCTGCCTCCTCCTCCTCCTCTTTCGTCCTCACTCTCCTCTCCTGGGCACCAAGGAGGAAAGAGGATGCTCTGCCCAATGTTCATTTCCCCACCCCAGGACAGTTGCCATCCTTCACCCATCAGTAGGTGATGCTGCTGCCAAAGGCACTGCAGTCTGGCACAGCAGCACATCCTCTCCTGGAGGAAACAGTGTGGGCAGGCAGGAGATCCCGTGTCTCCCGGTGAGGATGATGTTTAAGCATGTAGGTATCAGTGTTGGTACACTCTGTTAACATGCATTGCTTTGTGTATCTCCACACCTATCATTTGTACTGTAGAGAAGCACTACCTCTTATCTGAAAGTCTGCACCACAGGGATGAGTGTAGGCGTATGTGTAGATGACTGCTTTTTATGAGCTGCCAAAGGTTTGTACATGCAACCTGCTGAGCCACTTGTAGCTGAAAACCCAGTGCACCTCTCTCTCTCTTTTCCACCCTGACCCTCTGGGTTAGAGTTTTCTTGGTTTCTGAACAGTCACCTCTAGTGATAGAGCTGACCTTTGGCTTCTGATTATTGCACCATGATTCAGGCTTCTAAGCAGAAATCCATATCATCTTTCTGCCCTTGCAGACTATGAGTAACTTAGAGCACAGGCAGCATTGAAGGATCAGGGTGCTTATGGGCTCTCATATTGCTTCTTACCCATGTCTGTGTAACCCTGCTGTTATGTCACAGCTTAATATGTTGTCCAGAATGTAATGGGTTAGCTTAGTAGCAAGTACTGGAGAGAGTCACAAGATCAAATTAAACTTCGTGCCACTGACAGATTTGATTTCAGGAGTGAATTTACAGCAGGGGGTGGATATGCAGTGTCAAAGTCTAAGACCAAGATAAATTTAAAAAATATAATTGTGATCTTTAAAGATTGATGGGAATATTTTAATATTTTTATGTTTTACATAGCCATTTCTAGTAATAGTGATCATAGAGCTGTAGAATGAGTTGGAAAGGTTTTTAAGTCTCATTCCTGATGCTCAAAGCCCCATCCAATGTGGCCTCAAATGCTTCCAGGGATGGGACATCTCCTACTTCTCTGGGCAACCTGTTCTAGTGTTTTGCCACCATCACACCAGAATTTCTTCCTAATATCTTATCTAAATCTCTTCTTTTTTAGTTTAAAAATATTCCCCATTGTGCTATTGCTATCTGCCTGTGTAAAAAGTCACTCTTCCTCTTTTTTCAAAGCCTCATCTAAGTACTACAAGGCAGCAATAAGGTCTCCCCAGAGCCACCTCTTCTCCAGTCTGAGCAACCCCAGCTTTCTCAGCCTGTCATAATATGCTGTTGTTTAAATTGAAAAGGGTGATTAACAGTCAGATCTAGCACAGATAGCCCTTTAACAGGTTATTGCTTTTTGCAAATCTGAATGCTAATACTAGATTAACCTTATAGCTTGAACACCAAGGAAAAATCATGTTATTTCTTAAAAATATATATGTAAGCTATCCATCTACTTGATGTCTCTACTGTGGTTTGCACCAGATTGTAACCCCATTTAAATTAAAGCACTACAATTTCTTACATGGTCAAAGTCAGTAAGAATGAGTACAAACTACTTGGAATTAGTAACTGGAATTCTGTGGTGAATATTTCCTTAAATCAGTATTACAAGGCTGTCAGCCATTCCTATGCAAGATACAAAGGAGTATGCTTCCCTGGTGATATCAGATATCTCTGTTGGTGAGAAGGTGAGTGGCCAGTAAAGGATTCTGTCTGGGTGCCAGCCCAGAAGGGGGGTGAAATGATAGAAGTTCAGTGGGAGGAGTTAACTCTCTTTAGAGACAACCAGACCTCATAGGGGACGTCCTGAGAGTCAGGCAAAAAGCCAGACCACCTTTGTCATCGATGGTTCAGAGTTCAGCCCCTCTTATCTCAGAAATATCCTCATTAGAGGACCAGTGATGCACAGTGACTGAGCTGTGATGGAAATGCAGTGGGGGCCTCATTATTGCAGGACAGGCTGGTACCATACAAATCAAACACAGAAGCCTTGGGTTTGGTCCTTACTGGTTAGTGCTACTCAGTCTGAAAAGAGCCACTGACTTTGGCTGAAGTCAGAGCAGCATAAAGGTGTGGGACGTGCTCTTGGCTGCAGAACAAAAACATTGCGCCCCAAAGGTGATCTCAAAGGATTTGATTAAAAGCACAGGCAGAATTGGAGTGTTTAAATGAGTTCAGGTCTCTTCACAGAAGCTGAGGCTAGAACTTCAAGAGGCCTGGCATTGCCAGGATGATGCTGAACAGGATCCACACACTGTGAAAACAGCATTAGTCTACTTAGCCTTTTCACTGTCCAGGCATGGAAATGCAAAGAGCAGTGAAAAGTTAAAAGCTAAAGAAACTGCTTTGAAATCTCAGGAGTGGGCTTCAGGTCAGATGCTAGCAACAAAAATTCAGAGACTATTTTTTTCCTAGCTATAATAACATTTCACTCATGGGAACATTGGCTGAGAAACTCAAAACATTCATTCACTGATTGTTTTGACTTCTCAGAAATACATCATGACCATCCCTGTAGGAGCATCCCCATTCCACCATTAGCTGGAATGCCCTGCAGGCCCTGAGAACAAGAGGAAGGTGGTTCCTCTCTCTGTAAAGCAGAGCAGCAGCAAGGCTCCTGCAGGCTGCTTGTGCTCAGGACCAACTTTCTGCATATACCCTGGCCCAGACAGAGCATTTTTGATGGGTGTGTTGACTGCATTGGAGGACCTGCCTTCTTTTTTTCTTCATTTTTTTGGTCACAAACTGGGCTGTCCCATCTTAGTTTCAAAGCTGTGAGCAAGCCATGGGAATGGGAACATTTCCATGATCGGGGAGTTGCGGGGCTGCTGACTCACTGTGCATGCCAGCGGCACTGCTCTGCCATCCCCAGCATGGAGGGGGAGGGAGATGGAGGCACTGCAAAGATTGGTTGAGAGATAAGGTCACCTACTGCCTCAGGTCACCAAAGCAAAGTAGCTGGGATTTTCACTGCTCACACCGAGAGGAAAGAAACAAAATTCTCTATGCGTTACCCATGAACAGATTCCCTTTGTAACAGCCCTAACTTCATTGAGATGCCTGATTTAAAACTACTTGTATCATGAAGGAGTTTCAACAATTGATTAATGTTTAGCTGGCCTGTTTTGGTGTGCCAGGTGAGATCAGCCCACTGCCAGTTATGTTCAGGCATGTGAGGTGCTTTGCAATGTTGTCAGGTTTGTTAGGTGTATGTGTGCTCTCCTCCTCTAATCCCATGCTCAGGATCAATAATTGTGATGTTTGTGGTTGAATTCAACACAGGCTCGAGCTGTACCTGTCTCAGTGCTGTGTAGTTTGCTCTGCCAGGTGCAGCCCCGTGACAGGCAGTGGAGTCACTTCTCACTGGAGCAAGGGACCTCCCCAGACATTGCCCCCTCCCTCTCTAAATGTGAGGCACCCTCCTGTGGCCAATAGGACCACACAGAAGCAGGTACCCTGAAAAGATGAAAACCACTGAACCCCATAAAGGCAAAACCATGTGCTGTATCCAGAGCCTTCTGCACCCAGAGCCTGTGGGGAGGAAGGGAGTGTTAATAAAGCACGCGTGACAAGCGTTAGTCATGTTGCTTAACGAAGGGCTGGAAGGCACTTGCAGACCCTGAATAGATGAAGACTGCTATGTGGATTTTCTGGCCCTGAAGTTAAAGAAACATGAGAGACCTTGTTTTTACAAGATTTCAGGTCAGATTTTTCTATCAGAGATGCATCTATTCAAGATAACCCTGTAAGGGAGCTCTTCAGAGTGAGCTGAAAATGAAGGGGGTTTGGGAATTCCTGTTCTTTTGCTTTTGAAAATCTACTAGGGTGGCAATTGAGGATTTCCTTTAGTTGATCTATTGACATTTTTAGCTTCCCCATCGTCTTCCTTCCCTCTTCCAGATTCTCAGTTCTTGACCCCATTTCTTCCCTGAGGTAAACACTATGCCATGGCTAATTGTCCAAAAGGAAAACAGTGAAAATCATAGGTAGAGTATAAGCTGAAAATCTCAGAGCAGTGGGCCCAGCTGGCTGGTTAGGGCACCCTGCCCAACATGACACATTGTTTGCTTGCTTTCTTTACAGACCCTTTGATGAACAAGTTGCAGTGCTCCTGAGATGGTTTGTCGTCCTCTCCTTGGCATTTTTGTGTCTCCCTCTACCATTTCAAGTTTGCCATCAAAAGGAGTGTCAGGACAGCCTGGTGCAGAGAGACAGGCTCTCTTTTAGCCCAGCTGGTCAAAAATAGTCTTGGGAAAGTCTGTGAATCTTGGACAGGAGTAGAAAGAGCAGGTCCCTGTTTAAAAAGTGATGGATACTTGGTTATTGCAACAGCAGCTGGTCTGATGACCATGTAGGGATGCTCTGCAGGCCACTAGTGCCCCACAGACCATGGTCTAAGCACTACTGGCTACCACATGGATTTTTAATAAGTTGACTTCTGTGTTCTTTCAGTCACTGAAACATTTAACATCCTTTTACCACTTTGCATTGGCTCTTCTAGTTCAAGATCCCAGGAGTGCAAGGTTTGACTTTCCTCTCAACAATTTTCAGCCTTCATAATGATCGGGGTGAATTTTCCTTTCAGAACAGAGGGATAGGCAGTTATTTCCCTTAATCTGCTTTTGGAAGTCCAGCCAGTGGTTTAATCCGTCTCAGAACAAGGGTCACCAATCCTCTTTCCTCTGTGGACATGTCACTGAATCAGGGGAGCAGAGAGGAAATTGTTCCCTTTGTTAATCCAGTGGGACAGCAAGCATTTTCAGGACAGAAGGAGGTAGGTACCAGTGTGTTAATTAAAACATGCAGGCCAGTGCAGTGGAACAGCAGAAACATTATTGCTACCATCAGCTTACCAGCCCTTGCACAAGTCCCAGACAGACCATCAGCTTGGGCATACTCTGCCTGTGATAGTTTTCTCATAGTACTCCCAGCACATGGTAGCATATTTGGGCCATTTCTGGTTTGCTGTGCTCTTTGAAGAATATTTATTCCATTGGAGGGAGGAATCTCACACTGATAATTTCACATTTTGTCGTCCTGGTTATTCAGTTTTCACAGAATAAGAAAGTAGCTGAGGCTGGAAGGGACCCCCACAGGTCATCTGTTCCAATACCCCTGCTCAAGCAAGGTCATCTAGAGCTAGTTACACAGGAACTTGTCCAGGTGTATTTTGACTGTCTCCAAGGATGTAAACTACACAACCTTCCAGTCACCCTTGTAGAAAAGTGTTTCCTGATGTTCACAAGGAATCTTCCCTGTTTTGGTTTGTGCTCATCACTTCAGGTACACTTACTGGGTGTCACTTACAAGAACCTGGCTTCATCCTCTTTGCAACTTCACTGTAGGTATTTATACCCATTGATAAGAGCCTTTTCTTCTCTAGGCTGAACTGTCCTGGCTCACTTAGCTTTTCCACATAGGAAAGATGTTCCAGTCCCTCAGCGGGGGTGAGATCAAGAGCTGCCTGCTTCAGCCTTTGCTTCCCCTGCCACAGGGGTAACAGAGGCAACCATGGTGGTGTAGGCAGCAGCTGTGTCTTGACATCAGGGTGGTCCTCCATCCAGGGTTGGCAGGAGCTTTGTATATGCTAGTGAGCAGTCTGGAGAAGCTAAAGCCAAAGTTCTCAAGCAGTGGTAACAAGACTAATGTAAATGTGAAGAGGAAGCAGGACCACGTAGCGTCTTGGGGGGTGGCTGTGGTGCAGAAAGGATAAAACCTCTACTTTTGCCCTCTGATTCTGGAGACATTTGTGTAGTGACTGCAGCTTAAACACAGTTTGAAACAGTTTCAGCAACCTCGAGAGCAATAGTGTCCATTTTTTTTTTTCCCTAGACTTGCAGCCTGTGAGGAGCCCTGCACTGCTGTGACTATGTTGCTAGCAGCTGGTGATAGCCAACACAAGGAGCTTGACACCACCTATAGCTACAGCAGCCATTGCAGTACAGATGCAGCCCTCAGCATGCAAGCCTGAAAATATTGGCCTGTCTACCCATATGTAAATCTCAGTGCATTTCTGTCAAGAACTAAATTGAATAGAAATGGATGGTTTGCCAGGGCTATAAAAATGTCAGGTCTTCAGAAGAGCCTCATCTCTGCAAGAGCATTTGAAATATTGCATATATATTGGAGAGGATTAGAACCAAATGAGAAGATACCAGATACAGCAATAAACTCAGCCTTGCAGCCTGCTTTGCTGGGTCTTAAGAGTAAAGAGACTGCAGATCCACCTTGCATTAAACAAGGTGGCAGCATGGCAGGCCTCCTGTGTGTATGGAGGAGTTGACACACCTTCACTGCATTTATGTGATGTTTTCTTCCTTCCCATTGAGCTTAACAGACAGGGTCTCTTTCATGAATTCATGCTCAGGTTTTTCAGAAAATGAGGTTGAAGCAGGTGGTTGGTTTCTGGTATGGGGCAGGAAGTGAGTGTGGCATGCTAGCAGTCATGTGGGAGCTGGTACAGGCCCTCAGACATGTCTTCTTTAGGGCTTCAAGCTAATGATTTTCCTTTTGACAATATAGATTCATGGAGCCCCTTTTAACTTGAGCAGTTATATTGAATAACAAAACCCAAAAGAACAAAAGCAAACCCTCCCCTGGTCCCTAGCTCCAGGATTGAGCTGGCTGAGATAAGAGAGCATGGTGAGAGCCAGATATTTGCATAGACTGAATCCTGTTTCTCACTCAGACTGTAGTTTTTCTGCTTTAGTCTTTGTCTTACAGTCCCTCCTCTTCCCTCACAGAAGTTATTTTTTCTTCCCTTTCACAAAGCAATAGCTGCCTATAAATGTCTTCATTTTGGGTAATAAGGCAAGGCTCAGTTTAGGCATCATCTCTTAGCTACCTTATGCAGATGATAGGCTGTTATCCAAAACACACACTACACATCTGTCACCTTTGGTGCTTCTGGCAGGCTGTTCCCCAGAGCTGATCAGGACTCAGATTGAGAGAATCACTTATGCATGAGCTGCAGACCAGAGCTGCTTGTTAAATGTGCTTTAAGAGGAACTTCATCTCTAGCTCGTTCTCTAAAATCCAGAGTATGGGAAGGGGAAAAAAAGAAGTGTGATGATTTTATTCTCTCTCTTTCCTCTCCTGTTGCCTGACCCAAACGCAACAAAAGCCTGCAAGGAGGGTGTGATCTACTACAGGCTTCCCTTTACAGCCAGCACTCCAGATTGTATACCTATTCTTAAGACAAAATAGCAAAGAAAACCCCAGCCTTTCCTTCTTTGTGTGTAGCCTTGTCTTATGAGCTCTTGTAAATCAAGCGAAATACAAGGCAACATTTGACTCCTTCTTGGCCACATGTTACTAATGTTTGAAAAGCAGTACAAGGGGTTCAAAACTGCACATTCTCCAAGCCTTGGGCCCAGCTCTGAGTGTTCCAAACAAGAAGCAAGCTGCCCAGTTCTCAGCTGATAAGTGTAAAAAAAGGCCTGTTCAATAAGTTCAGCTCTAACTCAGGTGGTCCTGGCTATCACATTTCTGCCTGGGACCCAGCCTGGCTGACTTGAGAGGAATTCACTCCTGGAGCAGCCACAGGGAGCTACATGTGCCTCTGATTCATGGGGTGATAGCTTCAGCCAGCAAAATCTCTCTGGACAATCTGGTTGAGGGCATCTGGTTGAAAACCAGACCAAAGTCTCTGTGAGTGTTCAGGCATCCTTTTCCATCCCTAGCTGCCACCTATAGCAACTTATTTCTGAGAAGGGTCTTCTCCCCAGACAGGAGCCAGGAGTTCTGCGGTGCCAGCTGGACACTGTATCCTACCTTATTTCTTCCTTTGGTTCCCATCTCATTGGCATGCTGCAAGGGTAAATGCATGAAAGTGTGTGAGACATTAAGACATAAGGGGTCCTGTAAGAGACCAGATTGCTAGAAATGACTGTGGCCTTCCTACTCACAGCAAGCCTTTAAATGCTGCCAGCAAGCCTCATAATTGATAACAAGCAGAGGTCTGAGGGTCTGTGGCTAGGTTTTATCATTCTTGACAGATCTGCTGACTTTTTGGTTTGTGAGAGCTGAGGACGCAGCAGGGCTCCTGAAATGGACTGAGGAGCTGAGCCGACCACAGCCTTCATTCAGGTTATGTGCCACGTATCCCTGTCTCAGTATCATGCTGCTGGACACCCTCCTGCCAGCAGAGAGAAGGTCCATGGAAGCCAAGTTTGTCCCATCTTGACAGCTTCATCTCCCTTACAGGCAGCTCCCTGCCTGTCTCTAGGCACCATTGCCTAGTCCCATGTTTTTTTTTTTTTTTCCTGGGGATCCAGAGAATCTTGCACAGGGATTCCTGGGTGTGGAGCCAGGAAGGGTGGGAAGAGAAAGAAAATGGGGCCAGTCCAGGAAGACTGCCCTGCTAAGAGCATCTGTAAGGAAAAATCCTAGAAAGGGAGAGAACACAAAAAGGCATGGAGGATGTCTGAGGCCAGGTGGCTGAGCTGCCTGGTGAGATGGAAACCTGCCAGAGTTCTCTGCCTCACAGTGAGGTGTGAAAACAACCCATGTGCAAAGCCTGTGAGAGTTGCTTTGGGGCCAAAAAAGGTGTTATCTCATTTTGCATATGTAGTAAAGCAAGATTTCCAGTCTGTCTGGGAATGACAGTGTGACTGGAGGAAGGGGGGCAGGAGAGATGGTGCTTTGGGATGTCCTCTCTGGATTATCTTTTCTGCTCCCATTCTCCAGAGCAGAGCCCTGGGCTCTGAAGGGGAGTCTCTGGGACAGCTTACATGGTTCCAGTTCCTGCAGCGTGACTCCTCATCTCCAGACATACTGTGCTTTTCAGATGTGCTTGGTAGACTCACCTGGGCTCTTGCTCTTTACAAGAGACCAGGAGCACCTTTGTATTTCTTAAAAGCTAGTAACTTTTCTTGCTGTGAGACTGAGTTCAGTCTTACAGGAGCTTGTGTCAGGCAGGCTCTTCTCAGTCTTGATGAGGACTGAACAGACATTCAAGAGCCTTCTCTAAGGGCTTGACCTGTTAAGTTCCATGTCTTGCCATTTTATGAGAGTTAGCATTTGTTCCACCAGGTTGTGTGAACTTGTTTCAGAAGGTGGGTAGTTATAGGACAAATCATCCCTCTGTGTGACTCCTTTCCCATGACTGGAGCAGCAAATATAGTGTGATAATGGTGGAATATATTGTTGCAGCAAATATTGTAGGTTTCATCTTAGGTCCTCTGAAATCAGAGCTGTGGTGGAGAGCTCAAGTGCTTCCAGAAGAAATTGGAGATGCCTTCTTATTGCTTTCTTACTTTTAAGTAAGACTTTAATTAGCTATTTATGTTGTTGCAAACTGTAATGGCCTAAGGATGTAAGTCTCTAGGGAGAGGAAACTTAAGCCCAGCTGATAGGTATGAGTTCCATGGAAAAGACAATTTAAGGCAATACAAACTTTTTATACAGGCTCAAACAGAAATCCCAGTTTTGAAACTGAGTACATTTCGGGCACAAATCCCATGTGTTAAGAAGCTCATAGAGCAATATTAGTCGAGCCAGTAAAGCATATTACCTCTCCTTAAAAACTTTGCTTCTATTTATTTATGCATTTCAAGTGTTCTCTCTCCCTTATATTGAAGTCTTCTGAAATATTAATGCACTCATGCTTGTGGCATGCTTCAGAGGCAAAGAAGCTCTTATTCTCATTTTACAGGTGGGAAAAGTGACTTTTTCAGAGTCACAATGGAAGACACTGTCAGAGGCGCAACAAGGACTGTACAGTGGCATTCCCAGTGCTGTGGTTCCTTTCATTAGGAAATCTAGGTTAAGCTAAGGAGCTTGAGGTGGAAGAGGCCTCTTCTCTCCCTGTGTGCCACTTATAATTTAACTCCATGTTATGGGGAATGATAGTGGATCATTCTGTAATTTTAAATGAAAATTGGCCTTCATGTAAATAAATGTATGGATATGGCTGACTTCCCCATGCCCCAGTAGTGCTGTGCTCCTGCATCACAGGAACCTCCTTGATCAAGAAGATGCTGCACTAGCATCTCCTTTGCACTGTCATCTGTCAATGCAGGGAAGAGAGTATACAACTTTGATGTCTGCTCATTAATTTCAGAACACAGTGGGGTAATGAGACTGGGTTTTGAACTGCATCACTGTACAAAGCAAAATGACTGTCCAGACCTATTTCATGTCAAAAGTTATTTTTAATAGAGCTCTCAAGGGAAATGAGAAAAATCTTGGCATGTGACTACTGAGGTTCAGACTACAATATCCTGAGAGCAGGTTTATATGGTCTAACCTGTGTATCCATCACCTTTGCAAAGAGGAGCTGGCACAGAGAACAGAATGAGCTCCAGTGAGCAGCTGTACTGGATTGGCATGAGCCATGGTGCCACAGAGGAGGGGAGATCTCTGTGTGCAGCTCGGGGGGAGACTGATGATGAGGTGACAGCCTAGCTGCCTTGTGTCAAGAGGAGCAGGAAGGAAGGAAGGAAGGAAGGAGGATACCTGAACAGACAATATTTTCATTCCAGCTTGGTTGGCCACAGATGGTCCAGACTGGGACTGCTGCAGTGCTGGAGATGTCTCTGCCTTAACAAGCAGCTGTGGACAGTTTTCTGCATGTGTCCCTTAAATTTTCCTGGTGCTGTTGACATCTTAGTTTGTGGCAACAATTTTAGTGCTATGTGTGGTTTAGCATGAGTCATGTTTCATGCTAGCAGTAGACCCTTTCCATGAGGCAGAGAGATGATTTTCTGTTACAGTTTGTGAAATGCCTCTCGTGTTTTGGTAGGCTTATAGCAGGGCACGAACCTGGTTTAGCATGAGAGATGTAACAGATGGGAGTTAATGTATACAAAATCAGCTTGTATAAGGGTTCAGTGCCTCCAAGTGATGACTTTTCACGTCAACAGGAATGGCTTCTTCTAGACAGAAGGGTACTGGGCAGATTGCTTTGAGTTGAAGGATGCCTGAATACAAGGACTTGAGTAGAAAGAAGTAAAAACCAAGGATTTTTGATTTTAACGTTCAGATATACTGAGTTCAAACTGTGTTTGGGTGCCTGACTGGGCACCCAGTTGATTTTAGGGTTGCCTTCATTTAGAGGCACCTGATTTTGCCAGAATTTTCAATAATAAGCAGCAATTCTAAGGGCCTTGATTTATAAGTTCCTAGTGCCAAATATTTATATTTGAGCAGAGGTTGGGCATTCCTTTTTCCCACGATATTTATCAGGCCTCAGTTTCTCATGATTGAAGTAAAGATGTTACTATTTACCTTTATTTTTTGAGTTGCTTTTATTCTTATTAGTCCTTAGATAGGAAGTTGTGTCACAGGACAAGGAGAAATATCACTGTGTGAAGAAAATAAGAAATTTCTGGGGGGAAAAAAAATCTACATTTTGGAAAAGTATTGTGTCTTTATAATGGAAACAGAGACTTTGGTCTCTGACGCTCCAGCAAAGGTGTCACCTTATGGATAGCAAATTTAATCTGACTAATTATAGGCTAGCTTGTCCAAGGTATTTTCCACATTTCACAAAAATAATCCATGGATGCACAAACACCTGTGATCCACAGGACACCAGCTGCTAATCTAGTACTTAGAGCTATGCACACCAGAGTGTTTTTTTGGCTGGCATACATCCTTACTCTTGCACACAACGTAGGAGGATCAGTATGGAGGATAGGAGGAATAATCTCAGTTTTATTCTTCTTTGAAAAGCCATGCTTGCAACATTTTTTTATCCCAGATTTTTCATCAACCATGTTGATGTTTTACTGGGTTCCCTTCCCCCTCTTCCCCCCCCCTCCCCCATACTGGCACAGAAGATGTCACCCATGAAACATAAACCAATACCACTTCCTCTGTGACCTTAGCTGTCTCCAGGTCTCCTGACTGTACTGGGCAGTTCTACAGCTACATTTTATCGACTCTGTGAGAAAACCTTTATACCAAGAAAGTTGTTTATAGTATTGTAGTATTGGTAGACGGAAACAGCCACCTTGATTTATCCCTATTTTAACATTTTTGCCTGTGGGTGATGGAGTTTAATTAAGGCTGACTAGTAAATATTTATTCTCTTGGCAGAAATAGGTCCAGGTTTGTCTGTTAAAAATACTACACAGCTTGCCTCTTTGACTGCAGTTAACCGAACCAAACACTCCACAATTTTTATTAAAATCAGTAAGGAAAAAACCCTCAAAACCCCACTGCTACAAGCTTTTAACTGCGCAGCTTTCCCTTAGCCAAGGAGCACCTCTCCCCCCAAGCATCGCTGTCCCCTGAATCCCGGTCCCTGCCGAAGTGAAGCCCGTTGCCATGGAAGCCTCATTAAATCTGCATCTCGCCTGGCCGGGGCTGCAGGGGCTGCGGCTGTATTTTTAGCCGGCGGTGGTTGCATAAGGGGGGCGGGAAGGGACCGGGATGTGCCTTGTATCTTGCCTTGATGGAAGTCTGCCAGGAACCACCACCAGCCAAAAGACATGTCCTGCTCAGGAAAGCTCTCTCAGGCCAGGCAGCCTTTGGCAGTGTTGCTAGAGGTGAGCACGGGGAAGATGCAGCGCACGGAGTTTGGCTTAATGGCCAAGCAAGCTTTAGGGTGGTGGCAGGGTTCTGCCAGGGGCTCCAGAGAATGAGGGTCTCTTTAGATTACACTAAAGATAATAAATCTCTCTTGACTTCAGCAAAACCTTAACACCTGGAGGGGTAGGAAGAAACTCATCAGAGTGTAGCTGAAGAACAGCACTGCACTCCTGGCCATGTACATTTTGGGGAAAACAATGTCACATCTAAGTGCACAACCCCCAAAAGAAGAAAATAGACCTAGATAGTGTCAGAGATGCTCAGGGTGAATCCAACCTTGGGTGTTGCCTAAATCCATTTTTAGAAGGACTGGATTTAAGCCCATCTCCGTGTTTGACAATACATATCACTGAATGATCTGAAATCTACTCTTACTGTAAAAGCAATGTACAAAAACACACAAAAAAACCAAACCAAACAGACCCCTCCATTAAAAAAAAAAAAAATCAACAGAGTGGCTGGAAGTAAAGACAAAAAAAGAGGTTTATCATCTCTGCACTATCAGGCTTTCTTGGCTCAACACATGGAGTTAGGCCTTCTCTCTCAGTACTCAATCCCAGCAGTGCTAAATGTTCCAAAAATCAGATTTTTATCCTGAATTACACCTGGGCAGAGCCAACTTTTGCTACTGCAGGCTGTCTCTGGCTGTAGACCATCTCTAAGTCCTTCATGAGGAGTTATTTTCAGGTTCAAAGCTGACTCCACAGACCTTTCTCAACATTAGGACTTGAAAAGGGTTTGCAGGGGATCACAGGGACTCCTTTACAGTTGTAGGAGATGCAACTCACCTTCAGTCTTGCCATGAGATCAGGCAAAGTGATTTTTTGCCCAGGCAGCCTCATTCCTCTTGATTCAATATCATGATTGCGAGTCTTGCATAGCTGAAGTGAAAGTGGACTTTTCAGACTACAGAAAGCCCTTAATGATTTCCTCTGACCCTTGCTCAGAGCCCGTCTCTGTTTTCAAAGACCCAGCCTGGTAAACTCCTGTTTGGCAGCACCCACTGTCCCAGGAGGGCACACATGGGTAACCAGAGGGCCGAGGGCACTCCTTGTTGGGCCCTTGCAGCAGTGATCCTGCAGATAGACAGAAATAGCTGCTGTGCTGCAGCCCAGAGCCAGTGCCACTCCAGCTGCAGCCCTGGTTGTGAGGGGTGTCCCCTAGTGGCAGAAGGCTGGGCAAGTGCCTGGGGAGCCAGTAGTGGAGGGAGAATCTCACTTGTGTGTTTCATTCCCATCTGCACTAGCTGATTGCTGCCTGTGAAGCCAAGCAAGTCTTAGATATTCTCTCTGCTTCAGCTCTGCTTCTGGAGAGCAAAGATAAGTGCAGTCTATCCACAGGTGAGAAGGCAGGGGAAAACCTCAGATGAATGAAGTGCACATTCAGGCCTGGTTTATGGCTGATTGGCATCAGTTTGAAGGGCTTTTAACATGTGCAGTTTATTTCTCAGCATATATTTTACTCCACTGCCTTTTCTAGGGTGGCATGGGGCAATGTGATGGCAAGGAGCAAGGGACAGCCTCTGAAAAATAGAATAAGCCACTGATAAACACAGACAGACACCCTGGTAAACAGACAGAGCAGAAGGCTCCTGCTCCTGACAGTCTCCCTGGCGTATAGCAGTTTCCTTGTAAGAGCACTGACACTCACTGCAGGGCACATGTGAAACGAGCTGGAAGGAGGCAGAGGCTGGAGCATGGAGGAAACCATGCTTAGGCATTGCAATTCAATTATGGTCTGGCTGGGCAGAGAGCTGGGATGGGACCTCCTTTCAGAAAAAAATCAAATCGGCTCAAAAAAACCTCAGATGCACCTTTTCCTTTCTCTAGATCTTGGGATTTCAAGTCCTAAAAAGTTTTCAAGGTCCCATAATGGGCAAAACTCCTTACTGAGTCATGGCATTACTTTTACAAAATAAATAGGCTGGGAGGGCAAAAGAAGGAGCTCATTAAAAAAAGCCCTTCCTTTGACACCACAAGGGGTTCACCCTGGAGCTCTTTATGAGGTTTTAGCCTTCAGAACAGTTGTGTCACATTGCTGAAACACTGAGGACATGTTTACTGATGCTGGGGTGAAGGTGCTGCACCTGCCACCAAGCTATGTATCAGACCAGGGCTGAGAATCATTTTTTTCTTATTAGTTGCAGTTCCAACTGCAGATGGAGACAAGTATGTGAGACCAGCCTACAAACCCAACATTTTGTTGTGTTTGATAAATGCCAGAAGGCATCAGGGTTGTGACTGGTCTTTGACGGGCCAGTTAAGTCATATAGTTGTTCAGTGGTGTTATCAAAACATGGAAGGGAGAGCATCATTTATGAAGTTCCGAGGTATTGAAAGTATTGTAGTGGGAGGGCTTAAACAGCAAGAACAGGAAGAAGAGTTGGGGGGGATGTTGCAATGAGGGTAGACTAAATTTTTAGGATGGGTGAAGGGCCTTGGTGCTAACTCTTGCCACAAGGTAGGGAAGACAGGAGGAGATTCTTGCTTGTCAGCCAGGGATGCCAGGAGGAGTTGAAGCTGTCTCTCATGTGGGCCATTTAGCAGCTTAGCCAAAAACAGATCGAGAGCAGCCCTGCCGAGGACTGGGTGGTGCTGGTGCATGAGAGGCAATTTGCACTTCCAGCCCAGAAAGCCAGTTGTATCCTGGGCTGCATCCGAAGCAGCAGGGCCAGCAGGGCCAGGGAGGGGATTCTGCCCCTCTGCTCAGACCCCACCTGCAGTGCTGCATCCAGCTCTGGGGTCCCAGCACAGGAAGGACAAGGACCTGCTGGAGTGAGTCTGGAGGAGGGATGTGAGATCATTAGAGGGATGGAGCACCTCTGCTGTGAGGAAAGGCTGAGAGAATAGGGATTGTTCGTCAAGGAAAAGAGAAGACTTTGAGGTGACCTAATGGTGGTCTTCCAGTACCAGTACCTGAAGGGAACCTGCAAGAAAGATGAGAGGGACTTTTTACCAAGAGCACAGAGCGACAGGACAAAGGCAAATGGATTCAAACTGAAATAGAGTAGGTTTAGAGTAGGTGTTAGGAGGAAGTTCTTTGTTATGAGGGTCATGAGGCACTGGAACAGGTTGCCCAGAGAATTGTCCCATCCCTGGAGGTGTTCAAGGACAGACTGGAGCTCTGAGCAACCTGGTCTAGTAAAAGCTGTCCCTTTCCATGGCAAGAAGGCTGAAACTAGATGATCCTTAAAGCTGTGGCAAGGCAGAGAGGCAGTGCAGCAGCCCATCTCACTGTGAACTGAAGCTGGGTCATTAATCAAGGTTTGAGGGTTGTGCTGCTCCTGGATTTAACCCTTCTGAATCACTCTGGTTCACTCCAAAGCTGGCTGATGATGTGTTTTTTGTTCAGTTTATGAATAAGGAATGGTTTTTTAATGGTGCAAAGCTCTAGATTCTGAAAGTAAAAGCCCAGCAGGGCTGGCCTCCTTTTGGGAATCTGCAGGTTCTCCAAAGGCATGAGCTCCTGGAAATTCAGCAAATAGCCCTGTTTGGTTTTCCCAGTGTGTTTTTACTCTATAAGAAACAGAAGTAAAACAGCCCCAAAGAGCAAAATGAAATGGTGTAATTGAGTATCCTTTGCCCTATTTTCAGTGCTACAGAAGAGAACTGTGAGTCCCATCAAACACACAGAGCCTTGGATAAAGATGCAGTATCTTGGCTCTTTGTAAATGGTTGGATATGCAACTTTGATTTGGCTGTGGCAATTCATTGTGCTGCCCCTTATCTTGGTCACAAGAAGTCCGTGACCAGAGCCAAAGCACCCAGCTCCGGCTCTAGCTCCTTTTGTTCACATATAATAATTGTATCTGCAGTGTGCAGAGCAGGCTCGTTTCAGGCTGGCAGCTGCACAGCGTTGTTTGCAGCTCATTAATTTCCTACAGATTGCTGCCTTGCTATATTGGATGTAGTGCAACTCCAGTGGCTGGGCTGAGTGCTGTCCTGCAGAGCTGAAAGCACCGTCTGTGTGGGAAGAGCAGGGTGAGGGAGGGGACAGAGGGACATCCGAGGCTGGTATCCGGAGGCATTTGTGATGGGAAAGTTGGCTTTGCTCTCCACCCTTTTTGATGTGCTTTGAGCACTGAAATCTGTGAATGCTGTCACATTCAAGAGCCAGAAAAGTGTGGGGTGTTGAGATATGCCAGCTTCCATGCTGGGACCTGGGGGGACTACCCTGACCTTCCCTGAAAAGCTAAATTTCATTGCCATTGTTGTCCCAAAACATGTTCTTTCACCTGGTGCGCAAGAGGCTGATCCACACACGGAGTCGAGGTATTTGACTGATTTACAGCTCTGTGCAGAAAGGAGTGCTGAGTGACAAATCCACAAAGTTAGCACAAGGACTATCAAAACTTTTCACTATTAATATGTTTTAGCAAACAAAGGCATTAATGTTCATTTGCTAAAAGTTCCATAGTGCTCTTATTAATTAGTATTCTATAGTCTATTGGTTAAATTATTTCAGTCCTCTGCTCTACCAGCTTTTCATCCCTTCTCATGTTAATTAGTCCACATGTTCAGTCTTTCTCTTCTTTTGAGTCCATTGGTTTCCTGAGTTGGTACTTCATGAGTAATGGCCACAATCTCCTCTTGTCAAAATGATCTTTTGCCTAGTCAGAGCTGATTTCAGCACAGTTGCTGAGTTGGCTTTATTAGTTTCTTCCTTGTCTTGGGATTTCTGCCAAATATCCTTGTGGCCTAGAAATCCTGCATTCTTTGTGTCCACTATCAATTGTAAATGCTTTTCCCCAAGCTTTGTTAACCTCCCCCTAGGTCTGAGATCACTGAAGCGCATCAAGCCCTAAACTTTTAACAAGGAAATTCTATCAACAAGTAATTTCTAACACCTGGACATGAGCAGCATAGTAACTGTAGGACAGTGAATCTTGAACAGCCGTGTTAGGAGGAGCCCTTAATCTCATCTATGTTGTCTCTGCTGGGAAGAGGAATGTTGTAGATAGTAGGTATGAATCTGCACATTTATCTGTGCCTGCAGCTGGTGTCAGCCCAGGGAATGTGGATGTGCCTGGCAGGCAGAGATCAAGGACCTTAATCCCTGCCTGTAGTCCACCTTCACTCCCACCACAGCCTGGCTCTTGTGCTGGCTTGTTTGCCCTCAGTGTGCCAGCACGTCCCTGCCCATGCTTCTGGGTTGACCTGAGCAGCTCTGTCCCCAGGTGCAGCACCCTGTCTGCCTCTACTGTTGGCAGCAGAGGCAATGTCACCCCAGCTATGGCAGGAACTGAGTATGGAGTCAGTATGAACTTGTGAAGCAGCATGTCAGCAGCAGGCCATTCATGGTGTTCCCAGAGTTCTGTTTTTGGCAAGCTCAGGTCAAGGGGGCTACACTCTCCCAAAGGAGCAGTGCTTGAAGGCCAGCCTCTTGTGTCTCTTCAAACCTGCCATGACAAAGCATTGAGAAATGCATGGCAGGGTCACACTGTCAGGCAATGCCAGGGGCTCATTTCAGCTAACAAGCTTCAGCAGTTTTTGCCCTAGGAGGGATTTAAAGTCTTTCCAGGCTGCTGAGGGTTGTTTTGAATCTAGTATTTCTCATTCCTCAACTTCCTCTCCCCCTCCATCCCCACCTTCTTGTCCTCACCAGCATCTCCATGGCAACCCTGTTGCTGAAGAATAGAGAAGACATCTAAATATAGCTTCCAAATCTACATGCCTTCAGCAAAAAGTCTAAAACCAAGGGCGACAGCTTGAAGCACTGATCTGCCAGTACCAGCCAATGACAAGTGTCTGTCTCGCAGGTGGAATTCAGGAGCACCGTGATGGGATGGGGTCACTTCCAGATGAATTCCCATTTTATGTTTGCTCAGGACATCTCAAGAGGCTTTGAAGTAGTCGAGCCTACCCTGTCCTGTCCAAGGCACTCCCAGTCCTGCACCCTGTCAAGCTTTGGAGCCATTCTCTAGAGCAAACAAAAGATCTCTAGTACTTTTTTTTTTTTGGCCATTGATACCTGTGATCCATTTTGATATCACGAGCATTTACTGTGGTGCATTAGACTCAGATGGAAGCAGTATTCAAAGACCTTTAGTAAGGAATAGGTGTCCTTACTTCCTGCTCTTCTCTTCTTCTCTTCCTTCTTCCATCCTTCCTTATGTCCATCCCTCCATTCCTCCCTTCCTTCCTCCCCACAGTACGGTTGTGTCGATGTTTTGCTCCTTCTGAAATTCCTTTCTAAGAGAAAAAGGGCACAGAATCTCCTCACTGAAGCTGTTCCACTGGGAATCTTCCCAAGGTATGGAGGGGAGAAATGTCAGTGCCCAGGGCCCTGGCTCTGCTTTGCACCTATACCAGGCTGATACCCACCTCAGTTGTCTGTTTTCATGGGCTGCCAAGTTGAATTATTGCTTGTACAAGGCATGTATTTACTGTACAGACCTCAACAAATAGCTCCACAGGCTGCTGAAATTTTGTCTGCTCTCCTCTGGCCCTGAAGCATTAAGTCTCATAGGGTCAGCAAGAAGAATCTGACTTGGAGCAGGCCAGACAAGGGCCTGCATGTGTCTGTACACAAAGCTTCAATATTCAAACCCAAGTAGCTTCATTAAACTGAATAAAGAAAAGAAAACCTGTGGAGCTGGGCTGTTATGCTTGTACAGCCTAACTTAAATAGCTCAGCTGGTCAGCAGCATGGACTCAGCTGAGAGAAAGGCGGTTTAACAAACTCTGATTTTCCCAACTATGGCATCTTTCCCTTAAGAACATTGTATATTAGAGCATTTTATCACGTTTGAACAAAGTGAAATATAGAGTGCTTCGGATATCTTGTCTGGCAGGGCTGACTGCATTATGGAACCTCATGGAGCATTTTTTGGTGCTTCAGGGCTTCCAAGTTGAGTATGAGACTTGAGAGTGAATTTGCCATTCACTAGCTGCAGTGGTGATTCCCATGGCTGATACATGAATATGCCACACCTCTTGAGTTGCCCTGAATAGCATATTAGACACTTAAGGGGTTTTTTGCATGGCATGGAAGTGCTTCATGGACTCACTTGCAACTTAGCAGCTCTGATTTTTCATTGCTGGTATAGTTATTTGCACTAGTACAAAGCAGGTGTGAAACACTGTCATGTGAATTTGGCAGCATTTCATGTCTCTTGTCAGTCTTGGGTGGCAGTGGGAAGTAAGGGCTGGGCTCCTGTGCACACAACAGGCACAAATTGAAAAATGAAGATGACCAGAAAGAGAAAGAAATCCCTTCAGTGTTGTCATCTGGGATGGAGAAACCGTAACAGGCAATATTTTTTTTTTTTTTTTTTTAAATTTGGATTTATTTTTTTTAACAGCTATCACTATAAATATTTTACTGGTAACACTTAAAAGTTTTCTTATACAAGTAAAGACTAAAAAATACAGCTCATAGTCTTAGCTATGTCCCTTTAATTATCATGTGTCAGCTACTAAAGCATTTTCAATAGTTCTAATTGAAGCATGAGGCAATTTGCTAATTAGCCAAGATTATGTGAGGAATACACAAAGGGTAGATGTCTTTCTGTGTCGATATTTCCTCCTTTATGCCTTAGGGGATCTGGTGTGATGTGAACAAACTACACTGCTAACAGCCAGCCAGGCAGAGCCCCATAGCTCCTGGTGGTCCTGTACACTGTCCCACACAGTCCAGGGGGTGGACATGAAGGGTCACACAACTCTGCTCTTCACTGGGTGGCATCCCCTTGAGTCCTGTGGCAGTTTTGGACACCACAATATAAAAAAGGCATTAAGCAATTAGAGAGTGTCTGAAGGAGGGCCATGAGGATGGTGAAGGGTCTGGAGGGGAGGCTGCCTGAGGAGTGGCTGAGGTCACTCAGTCTGTTCAGCCTGCAGGAGACTGAGGGGAGACCTCTTTGTGGTGTTCAGCATCCTCATGAGGGGAAGAGTCGGGTATTATTTCTTCACTCTTGTGACCAGTGGCAGGACTTGAGGAAAAAAAACATGAAACTGAGTCAGGGGAGGTTTCGGTTGGATATCAGGAAAAAGTTCTTTACCCAGAGGGTGTCTGGGCACTGGAACAGGCTCCCCAGGGAAGTGGTCACAGCACCAAGCCTGACAGAGTTCAAGAAGTATTTGGACAATGCTCTCAGGCACATGGTGTGATTGTTGGGGTATCCTGCCCAGGGCCAGGAATTGGACTCAATGAGCCTGGTGGGTCCCTTCCAATTCAGCATATTCTATAATTCTATGACTGCTCTATGAGGTCTTCTAGCATAGTAGCTGGGCCCTATCTGTAGCTTCACAGTGAAATCCCAACCAGTGCAGAGCTCTGGGGACGAATCAGACGAGTACTACATGCTTTGAACTTCATGCTGTAGGAACCTGCACCCACAGCAAATCAGATGAAGATTTTGGGTATATCAAGATGTGTCAAGAACACAATGGTTTGACCCAAGATGTATGTACTAATGATTCACATAAATGAGTTGCTGAACATCTCCTGGTACATCTCACTGCCCCAGGGTTGTTTACCTTGCTGTCCTGGCTGCTTTTCATTCTGGCTAACAGCGTCTCTAAACTGTGCCCTTACACAGCCCTGCTTGTTTCAGTGGTATACACTATGTGACATCTCCTGACTTGCATTGTTTTTAGAGTTGTTTCAGACTCCAAAGTCACACAGACAGAGAGACACATCCTCTTAACCTTCTCAGCAATAATTCCTGCAAATGAGTGTCCACACCAAGAAATACTCAGTGTTTTCTAGCACATTAATCAAATAACCATTCAGTTGTTGCTTTATGTGTTGGAACTGGACGTGTTGTCAAATAAAATGATTTTATAGATTATCCTCTGTACTTCCCAGATGGGAAATTTAGCAACATCATGTGCACAAAGTCCTTTAGGAGAAGATCGATGTCTATTCATTTCATCTTCTGTTGCTTACTCAGGGAAATCTCATTCTTAATGTTGCTCCCCAGAGGAGCTTTTCCATCCCTGACTTTTAAAACTAGTGATTGTTTTTAAGTGTGTGTTGAAAGCAGAGCCTGGACTGCATTCATCTGAAGGCTATTGGGTGGCAGCTTGCAATGGCCTCAGAGAAAGAGAAGCAAGTAAGCAGCTGTCCTGACTTCTGTATGGTCAAGTGTTCCCTGGGAATGCTGGCTTTTGGCTTGCCCTGCTGTGTCACAGGCCAAATTGAAAGCATTGCTCAGTTTGCTGAAAGCTGCACTGAGCCCTGAATTAAAGAGCCCTTCCCATCACTGTGCTCATGCCTGTGTTGAGATTGGACTATGCTGTGGCTTGGTGTTGGCAGTGGGGCTTTGTGTTTTGCAGAGTGGCTCCTTGCTGCCAGGAGAGGCTTTTGGATGATCTCTGTTGTTCTCTGCTTTTGAGCTGTCTGAGGTGTGTCTTGGCCCCAGTCAAATTGTCAGGGAGAATGGGGAAGGCTGGAAAATGTCCTGCTTTCCCCATGTGAAGTGGCCAGAGGCTGGGGAATGAAAGCTGCTCATCTGAGTAAGGTAGGCTTCAGATCCCTTGCTTCCCATCGTGGTGAGCACGCCCATCAGGGCTGATGCACAGCCTGCCCCTCTCGTGCCTGCCTCTGCCTCCATTAATTTCAAGAAGCTGTCATGATGTTCTTGCAGCAAAATGTTCCCAGGCCTCCTGCTCCCACGCGCTCTCTGCCTCTCGGTGTCCTTCTGTCACATCTCTCACATTAACGTGATGTCTTCCTGGGGCAGTGTTACACTCCAGCCCTTCTCTCCATCCATCTCCTCCACTCTCCATGCCTTCGGAGGAGGCAGCTCTCAGTGTGGCTGTAGGTGAGAGATGAGATTGTGTGGGAGCAATCTGTGTTTTGGCCTCCAGACGATTTATGACAGCTCAGGATGCAGCTGTATTTATGGTTGCTTTCATAGGCCTGGAGATAAGTGAAATGCTCACAGAGGTAGGGAAGCTGCAGAGCAGGGGAAAGGGCAGCCCTCACCAGCCACAGTGGACTGGGAGGGGTGGCCTGATGGGCCACCACAACCCCCCTCCATCAGCACTGACCTTTTTGTGGTGACAGTCACGGGAGCAGCCAGCTGAGAGAAGGGCACTTCCCCTTAAGGGAGCAAACCCAGTGCTGTGCCCCCATCTGTGCAGGCTGCAGAGTGGCCCGGTAGCAGGGATGCTGCTCTTCCCTTTCCTGCAAAATCCCAGGGGAAGGTTAACTGCTCCCCATATGGGGCACTGGGTCTGTGAGCCCTCGCCCACCTCCCTGTGTCACTGCACAGTCCTTGCCAACTTCTGCCCTGTTCCTTTCCTTCTTGCACAGAGAGGTGTGGCAACACACTGTCTCTGGAGCAAGAGCTGGCACTGGCTGCAGTTTGGCTCCCATCATCCCCATCCCACCCCACCTGGGTCCCCAGGCATCACCTCTGGGCTCCTGCTGTGTCCCCAAGGCTTTAATGGGTGTAGGGCCTGCTGCTCAGCAAAGCTGGAGAGGTTGGGCATCACCTCCTTTGGGATTCAGTCAGATGGGGAGGGAGGTGCAAGGCCCAGCCTGGATCCATTTAGGGCACGTGTGGCTTTGGCCTGTTGCTTTGATCTGTCCTTCACCTGTTGTTTCAGGGCCGGGTAAAAGGTTCTTTTCTCCTTAAAAGCTTGTAGCCAAGGAGGAGATGAGGAAGTTACTGGATTGGTCACCAAATTCAGACTCTGTTTTTGGAAGAGCCACCTGATGCTTGAGTGTGTGCTAATAGTCCAGTTTGCAGCAGAGCTGAGTTGGTCTAGGAGCCTAGAAGATTTGTGTTCCTGACTGGAGGGGACCTGCTTTTGCAAAGCCAGCACTTTGCCATGCTGGCCTCTAGGGATCCCCAATAACTCCTCTTTCTCGAACTGATTTTTTTTTTTTTACATTAAAAAAAAGGGCTACCCTAAGGAAGACTCAGCACTGTGGAACTACTTGGTAGGGAATATAGAGCTTCTTGTGCTTGAAGGAAGGAAGGAAGGAAAGGAAGGAAGGAAGGAAGGTCAAATGGTTTGCATGCATAATATTAACTGTACAAAGCCTTAGAATAACTTTGTTGCAGTACATAAGCTGACCCCCAGGAAACAGGGTTTATAGTGTTTTTTCCAAAATTTTGCAGACAAGCAATACTGAGTATTTTGAAGGTCCTAGAATGGAAAAACTGTAAGCAATGGTACTTATGAAAAGGATTTTTAAAAGCAACCCATGTCCAGGAAGCACTGGCTGCTTTTGAAAACCCCACCTTCTGTTTTGTAGTAATGAGCAAGGAAAAGATCAGAGCTATGAATCAGCTGTGATTTAACTCAGCAAATTGAACAAGCTTGGCAAACTATCAGGGGCCCAGATAACATCTGGTTCAAAAGCCAAATTCAACATCTCCAACAAAAATGCTACAAAAAACCATCATGATGAGGTCTTAGCAGAGCAGCAACATTGACACCAGAGATAGACCTTTTAATATTTTTCAGGCTGGATTATCAGAGATTGAAGGAGTCCAGAGAAGGGAAAGGAGGCTTGCTGGCATTGGTGCAGGGTATGGGTAGAGCAAAAATAAAGCTGATTTAGCTCAGAAAGAAGAATTGGAGGTGATGTTTCTTGCATATTCCTGCACCGATGGATAGGCAGACATTGTCCAAACTCTTCTCCTACCCCTGTGCCATCCTTTGAAAGAGAAGAGTTGGGATCAAGATCAAGACCAGAATCAGAATAGGGAACAGGATTTCCACAGCTGGAGTGCTGGAGCAATTATAACTTGAGGGTCAAATTGTAGGATGACCAAATAATTTTGTGATCATTAATAATATCTGTAGGAATGCAAGCTGCAGTGATGATTCTTCTATTCTGTGCTGAAATGGTGATTTTCCAGAGGCTGCAGGCTGTGGCAACATCCCCAGGGTGGGGAATCACAGCATCCCCAGGGTGCAGGGCTGGACTTCTTGTTCTCTAAAGTTCTGTGAGATCAAAGATACAGGGTATATTTAATGCCAAAGGCTACAGGCTGAAGCACATAGAGATTTGAATTTAGGTCTACCTTTCCAGATTGCCAGTGATTGTGATTGTCAGTCCTGCTTTTCTCTTCCCTCCCATTGCCAGTCAAGACTGATTGTGCACAACATGCACCTGGGCCTGATCTGACTGCTGAGAATGGGCAGGAAGAAAGAGGAAGTTGTTGCTACGGGGCCATGTGTGGGTACAGAGCTGTGGGAAGTAGGGGATCTTTTACTGGCAGGAGGGGTAACTTGTGTGGTGGCTCTTGGGGCAATTATTTTGAGGTAAGGGAAACACTTTTTATGTGGAAGCAACTTCTGATTTAAAAATGCAGTTCCAGCGTGGGGTTGAGGTCGACTAGAAGTCCAGGAGCCCCAAGATGGCAAGCAGATGCCCATTCAGAGGAGTTACATGTGCAGACAATGTTGTAGTTAAGAGGGTGTTATACCAGCTTGGAACCAAAGCACCAATCTCTTCAGTCACAAGTGAGGGATGGGACTGCATAAACCTTTGCAGCCACTGGGAGAATGAGGGGAGTGCAGGGGTCATTTTGAGCTTGCAACAGTCAGTGCAACCTGGCTGTCAGGAAGCAGTGGGTTGGCAGAGTCTTTTACTTGTTTCTCTTGTTCTCTTTGGGTGTGAAAATAGTGGGACAGTAACCTCTGCACAAGGCATGTATTTGCTGTGAAGGAAACCATGGCACAGTGAGCTCTTCTTTTCCTACAAAATGGTACAAGAACTTGTAAGAGATTTGCTAAAGAAGAGACAGGATTTGCTGCCCAGCTGCTTCAGCAGCCAGCACTTCTCAGAGCAGGCCAATGAAGCTGAGGCAGCATCCTGGTGCCAGCGGGGTGTGTCTGTTTGTGTGGCTGCTGTTGTACATGTGTGTGTGTGTGCACAGGGGTAACAGGGTGAGGGAAGCCTGCTTCTCTGCTGGCCATCAGCCTCACTGCCCACAGGCTGAGCCCTGAGCCAGTTTGCTGGGGGATCTTTTTTGTCTAACTTCACTTTGTAGTTTGGCCTGCCATTCTGCCTTTGGGTTAAACAGAAAATTGGCCAGCACCACTTGCAGAAGGGGGTCTTTAGGCTTTCTCAAGGGGCCATGTTGAGTTTGTTCAGTGGGTGAGAAAACTTTGACTCTCTAATGTACCCATTTAACTCCGTTCTTCCTTGACTTTTGCTTCTCTGTTCCCCTCTCCCCTTTATGACCCTTATTATTTTTCCGTCCACAGCAAAACAGTTCACATCAAGGTAATTGATGATGAGGAGTATGAAAAAACCAAGAATTTCTTCATTGAGCTGATGAGCCCCCGCATGGTGGATATGAGTTTACAGAAAGGTGTAGTACTGGCCCTGCAGACTAACATTAACGTTCTTTCCTCCTCTCTTCCATCTCCTTCCTCCTCTTATCTTCCTCTTCCTCTAATGTCTCTCTGTCTCCAACTGCTCTGCCCTAAACACTGCTGTGCGCGCACACTGTGTCACATGGTACCCGTGGGGTGGCATGGGGAGAGGTGCTAGGGCTGCTGAGAGGCAAAATGGTGAGGGAAGGAGAGAGAGAAGGATGGAGAGCAGTCCTGCTTGTTCATATTTCTGTGATGACTTGAGAGGAACCTTCTGCTACCCCCACTGGAGGGCCCAAGCAAATTTTGTAGTGTCAGTGGGAAGATGCTGACTAGAACACATCCAACATCTCAGGAGATCCTCACCCAGCCCTGGTCCTATGGGTTGTTTCAGTCAGACCCATCTTAGAAAAAACACAGGAATTGAGGCCTGGCAGAGATGCAGCTCTGTGATTTTGAGAAGTAGTGGGCAAAGGCTGTGCAACCCCTGGTCTGGTTGTCACAGAGCAACTCTGGGAGCAGGAGCTGAGGGCAAAGAAGAGCTGGTGCCTGCTTTGGTTTGCCTGGGGGCTCACAGCAGCTGTGTGCATTGCAGGGGTACTGGAGGGAGCCAGATAAGCTGGCCTCAGGGGGAAAAACCTGCTCCAGTGCCCAGGGAATTTCCTTTTGAGCCTTGGAGATGTTGTCCCATTGTGTCCCCTGTGAGGTCCCAGCAAAGCTGTTCATCCCCTGGGTAGACTGCATCCTCATTTGAGGAACAGGACAGGAGGATGGGAGTTAGAACCATCAGCCTTCTTAGCAGCTGGTGGAGCTGGAGCCACTGGTAGAGACCTACCTCACCCCACTGGGGAATGTGTCTCTCTCTTCTCCTCGGGTTCCCAGCCCAGAGTCCTTGCAGTTTTATTATTAATCGTGAGGGTATTATTACTGCATTTATTATTAATGGTAAGAAGAAATTGGTCTTCCAGCTAAAACACAGTGGGTAGCTCAGGGTGGTGGTCCCTGGTGCTTTTCAGGCAACCGATACCCTTTCCATTACCATCTGACACTGAAAAAAAATGCGCTGCAGGAGTCGCCTTCCACTAACCATCAGCAAGGTCCTCCTCCCACTTTTCCCTCCCTCCTCACTCCTTGCCAGCCCCGTCTGCCCCTCACACCCCTGCTCCCAAGGATGCTCGAGGATGCTGTGTCCGACAGGCAGGCCAACGCACACCGCCCCAGTGGGGATGGGCTGTGTGCCCGGAGCCCGCGCTGCTGCTGCCGCCGCTGCCGCCTCGCCTCCAGCCAGCTGACCCGCTGTACACGGTTGTCTCTCTTGTTGTCCCTACAGGAAGACCATAAGGGTTAAAATAGTAGATGAGGAGGAATACGAAAGGCAGGAGAATTTCTTCATTGCCCTTGGTGAACCGCAATGGATGGAACGTGGAATATCAGGTGTGAGATCTTTTATGAAAAAAAAATGCAAAAAAAGAAAAAAAAAATCAGAATCAAGTATCCAAACCCCAAATCCAGAAAATATCACCTTCTTTCTCCTCCTTACCCTTCCTCCTTTTCTCCTTCTCCTGTAGAGGGATCGACTTTTACTCTTTGCCCTCCTATATTCTTGCTCTTACCCTGTTTCGGTGTCATCTCTGCCTTTAAGAGCCCAGCTTACTTCTGATCCTCCTTTTGTGCAATGCTTGAGTCTCAGAGGCTGTGTTATTTTGATTGGGTTTCCTTGTCTTGATCTGTTTTTTGTTCTGAGCACACCTTTGCTGTTCTCCCTGCTCCTGCTTCTTTGCCAGGACCTTGGGGAATGTGAAAGGCAAGAGAAGGGTGTAATGCATGGCTGCCCCCTTCAGCTCCTCCTGTACTCCCCCTGTCCTTCCCTCTGTTGTTGCTTCCAGTGGCACTGCTTTGGTGCTCTTGGGTCCCTATGAAGTACGGTGAAAAGTCCATAGGAGAAGAGAGAAGATGTGAAGTAACTTGGCTTGCTTTTTTTTTTTTTTAAATGGTTCTTCATGTCTTTCATTTAAAAACCCTTTAATGTGTCACAGACAATCACAGTCTGTCATGCAGAGGGTGTGAAGCTCTACTGAGGTCCTGTTTCATCAGCAGTGAGACCCAGGATCTCCCCAGCAGACCAGGATTCATTTCATAGCTGGAATAAACCCAGACTTACAGTTGTGTCTTGCCTACATCTATCTTTGTCCTTGTCCTATATGTGTTTGACCCCTTTCTCACAGAGTCTTGCCACTGGCTTCACTAGCTTTGGGGTGGCCTGGGAGGGCCAAGATTTAAACAGAGGCACTTTACAAAAGGGAATTCAAATCCACCTTCTGGGTGCTTGTTACAGAGCAGAGCCAGATGTGTGTGCCCACAGGCTTATTTCTGCTCTCAGATGCTGCTGTCAGTGGTGGGACACCTGGCTGCTGCCCGTGCACTCCACAGCACAGTTCTTCCTTGCTGAAATGTCTTCTATTTCTTACCTCACCAGCACAGCAGCTGCCTTCTGGCCAGTCCAAGCTCCCATAGACTGCTCCCTAGGATGTTCAGGATAGACACAGGTTACGTTAGCATTTCAGTATTGTACAGCATCTGTGGACTTGTAAAATGTAAACCCATATTTTAATACTGTCAGACTGCCTCCTGCAGCCCACGGGCAGTGAGAGATATCAGGTTTCACTTTGTCCAGCACAGGCCCTCAATCTTCACTGAATTCTGACTGCCCTTGAGGAGAAGCAGTGATCAACCTTGCCATATCCCATGGGAGTATGTCCCAGCAACCAACTGCCCTTCAGGGTAAAGACGTGAGCATGGCTTCTAGGTAAAAGTGGCCTGGCCTCAGCTTGTAGCCACTAGCTATTTTACTACTTTTTTTCCATCATGTAAAAGAACTGTATGCCACAGCTTCCATGTAGGTGTCTGTTCACTACACCCACAGTATGCTCAGATTTCTTCTTGGGCGTTGTAAAGACCAAATGTGCAGTCCTGGATCGACATCTTCAGTCCTAGAACCACACTGGGGTCTCCTCTCCACAGGTGTCCCTTCCCATCTATGGGTCTCTCACCTTCATTTCAGCAGGTCGAGGAAGAAAATCACAGCCCCTGGCTTTCTCCTGCTTATGCACTTGGCAGCTTGGAGCAACACAGTGAATTTTTTTCTCAGCTGTCTGTTCTCTGCAAATCCTGCATCCTTTTCTAAACAATGAGCAGAATCAAAATACAGAGTCAGAAATGGGCTGTTTTTATGAAGTCCCACATTTCTTATTCCTATACAGGTCACGTTGCACCTGGCTGAATAAGAACAAGTGTTTGAAAAAAATCCAAATGGCCCCTGAAATGGACAGTTGTAAACTGTCCTTTACAGTTGTAAAATGTCCTCATTATTACTAGGACTACAAAGCCAGTTTTCTGTATCCTATGTCTCTTATTTACATCTATATCAGCTCTAGTCAGTGTGATTATCTGATTTGCAACAGGCAGATAAGAGGTCAGAGCTGGACTAAATTGACCTGCAGCACAGAGCCTGCAGGCCAGGAGGTGAGGGCAACCCTTGGACAGACCTTCTTTTGCCTGGAGGAAGTAGAGGACTGTGCCAGGGTGGAGACCCAGGACCCTGGTTGGCCTCATTAGAGAACAGTCAGAGTGAGAGCACCGTGGTTTTAAAATCTAAGAGGCAGGAGATTAAACTGCATTTGTAAATGTTGCTGGCACAAGGTGGCACAGTCGCTACACTAAATCCAGGGCATCTGGAAAGATCCCCAGCTCCGTAGTGCTGCACTTTGCAGCATCTCCAATGAGCCTACCTTGTGCCTGGCATGAAGAGTAAGGAGCTACGTGAGGCTTTCCCACAGAGAGCATTGTGAGCCATCAAGAGCAGATGCTGTGGCCAGCAGCTTCACAGAATTCATGCATGAGCAGCTGGCTCCCGGCAGAGAGGAGGCAGCCTGGGCCGTGCACAGCCTTGCATATACTCGGGCATCGTGTGACTTTGGGAAGGGATGCTCATGCTGACTCCAGCACACGTGTTCCTGCCAGCATTGTGCAGGTGCTGCCATTGCCCCGTGCCCACAGACAGGGAAAATCCCACACCACAGTCACCTAGTTGGGGCTTTGCTGGGTTTCGTTGTGGTGATGGATGTACCCCCATGTGTCTCACATGGCAAGGGCAAAGCACAGCTGTTGCCTCTCCTTGGGGGCCCAGGCCCGGTAGCTTTTGAGGTAGAGTCTCTCTGGGTTTTGACATTTGTTCTCAGTGCTGCAAAAGATGCCGTTTTCTTGACAGTGTGTCCTTGTTTTGTTGTTACTCCTCACTTAGCTGTGTCACTCTGAGCCTGTGCCTCAGTGCTGTAGGAGGATTGATGCTCTCAGCTATTTGCAGCATCTTCAAAACCTCTCCTGGCTCCTCTGGAAGCAGGGTGGTGTTGGGCACTTCAGATGAATGGCAGTCATGTTTGGAAGTAATCTGGAGTCCGGGTCATGCAGAGACAGCCAGTTGTGCCTGCACTACCATAGCTTTCTGCTGAGGGCCCAGGACTTCTCTGTGCAAAGGGCAGCTCCTAGCTTACCTTAGGGATACAAACTAGGTGGCAGTGATGGAATCAGGGGTGAAATGTTCCCTGAAGTGATGGTAGAACTGATGACAGGGAGAAGTAGTATGTACTTTTCAAAGCAGCCTGGGGCAGAGTTTGAGTGGTTTATTTTGGGATGCAGAACTTAGTCCAGAGCCTGGTGCTATTCAGACCCAGTGTGCTGTCCCTGAGGGTACCTACACTACTGCAGGCTGCGGTGGCAGTGGTTCCTGACAGACATGCAGTGGAGGAGGATGACAGGTGGGAGCAGGGCTTGCTGCCACACAGTTGATTTGCATTACTGTCTCTGCTGTCCTGTACACCTGCCAATACAAAGCAGTCACCTCCAGTCAAGGGAGCTTCTCCTTGACCCTGATCAGAGTTGTGGAGTACAGGGGTCTCCAGGAGGGTCTGTGTGAGGGCCAAAACTCAGCATGAAATTCGTCCTATTCCTCTTGCTCTCTGCATCTGCTAGCACCTTACTTGAGGAAAAATCATCTCTACTTAGAAGTGTTCCTTTGGTGGTCCAAACACAAATGCCTGTCTTCAGGTTGACCAGGGCTTGCAAAATGCAGAACAGCCACTGATACAGCCTTTGAACTGGAACATTTTGCATCATCTGCAGATGCTGCTCCTCACTGTTCATCCCCCGTTACATCAGTTCCATCAGTCGTGCTGCTTTGAGCATTGGGATACTCAGTTGTTAACCCTTGCTGTAAAGAGAGCTGACCACTTACTCCTGCTCCATAGATGCTATATCTACTTTGTCTCACAGGACATCTGTTCTTTTTCACCAATCACATTCTCTAGCTGGAGCTTTTCAAAGTCTTTCTGATCATCCAAACAAGTCACATCGAGTAGTTTTACTATAGCAGCTCTTTTTGTTGATGTGTTCCAATAATTCAAAGAGATGAGAACAGATCTAAGATTGGTATCTTGCCAGCCTGGCCTGTGATGACGACCAGTACTGACTCAGTAGCAGCATATCAGATGCACAGAACACTGGCAAAGATGATGCTTGCTGCAAGCTTGTTATATAAAAGTGGATGAATGTGAGTAAAAAGAAATCAAAAAGAGAGACTCACATTCTTCGCTTGGCCAGGATGGTAAATGTTGCTTTTCTCTATCCTCCTGGCCATTTCCCAGATTTCCTGACTTTTTTTGTCCTCTCCATTTCTAAGAAATTAATCGTCAAATCCTGGTCTCACCTTTCCTCCATATGCAAAGTCATGTAAACTGAATCCCTGTTTACTTAGTGTTGCAGGGTTTTGAAACTTCCCTGCACCTTGAACCACATTTCTAGGCATCCTTTTGTCAGCATCTTTTTAAAGGGTTTCTGCAGGGAAATGAGTCTCTTCCTTTATGATGAGACGCTGGCTGTTGGTTTGACTCTTGCTCTCATAGCAGCTCTGCTATCATGTCAGCTCACAACTCAGAATGAGGATTTTGCTGCTATCCCCGCAAGATTTTGGAGTAATACTTTCTTCACACATCAGCTTTCACACTTCTTCCACAGCCCTGGATTACAGGAGAAGAACTTGTTTTGCATTCCCTGGACGAAGTTGCTCTTCTGCTTAAATTGTGGCTAATCTTAGTGTTGATACAGCCTGAATGGCAAGTGAGGCTACTTTGGAAGATGTCACTTGATTGCAGATAATGGTGCAAATGGCATTTGGAAAAATATGTTACATGAGGGCTACTGGGAATCAGCTTGTGAGAATTCAGCTCATGGCACAGTGGTGGAAGAAGATTGAACCTCAGGACTGATGCTTGAAGCCTGAGTCTTGAGGGTCATATTTTGTAAAAAGGACTGCCCAACGTTCATACGAAGTTTTGCTTCAGAGAGCATGTCTCCCGAAAGATACAGCTTTTCTGGAAATGGGAGTACAGATGGCTGGCATTCCCTGGCTTGGGAGGATTTTGTCTGAAGTCTTCTCAGCCCTCCCAGCACAGAGTCAATTGGTGCAGACAAATCTCATAGCACATCTCCTTCTAATCAAGTGTCAGCACCTCTGATGGGAAAGCTTTGTGCCCAGAGGGAGGATTTAACTGGGAGTCACAGAGGAAGGATTAAGCTGCAAAGAAGGAAGGATTCCCAGCTTGGATTGATCCATCAAGTTATCTATATCAAGATATTGATGAAATTATTTGGCTTGGTACAATGATCCATACCTGTTTAAGATAAGCTGTATTGATACATGTGCTGCAGTTTTCTGAAGTGTGGACAGATGCTGAGAAACTCCTTCTTCATCAACTCCATCAGTCGCTGATGAGAATAGCAAAAAAATGTTAGATTGCTGTTACCGCATTCCCTCAAGGTTTAATAATTTGCTCACAGCTCTGTGATTAGGCTGAATGCAGCTGATTCTCCTGATGGAGAGGAGTTTCTTGCAGTCTGCAAGAGCTTTGCTATTGACTTCAATAATAATAGCATTCAGGTTAATCCTGCAAAATCTCTGCCTTGTTTAACCTATAAAACACCCCATGCTTACATCCGTTCACAATCTTATTAGGGAAACAGTTTACTCACCTCAGTGAGCAAATCTGGAGGCAGAGCCTGTGGACAGTTACATCTGGAAGATGGAAAATCATTATCTCTTTGGGGAAGCGGGCCTGTGTTTCATATGGTCACTTCTTAGTTATCTTTGAGTGTGCATGGGGTGGAGGCAACATGTTCTCTTTGCCTTTGGCATCCTGTGACTGCCCTGCTGTGTGACTGAGAGTCTTCTCAAAATTCATCCTCTCCTCCCTCATTTCAACTCTCTCTCTAAATCCCAGGCCTTTAACAAGGATCTTCCTACCTACACAGTGGCTTCTCTGAGTCTTTAGGGATACTGATTAGAAAAGATTTATGTTAATGAAGAATGAGTCCAGAATAAAGCAAGCAGCATAGTCATCTCTCTCAGTAAGGTAAACAGTGGAGCAAAGTATTTCACTGTTTAGAAAAGGGCTGGAACACATATTCAGCACATCAGGTTGCTGTAAACACAAGATTGCTGTATTGCTGGTCTGCTTCAATCCCAAACCTGGTTCCTCTTGCTTTAAGCTTTTTGGAGTTAACACAGGTAATGTAGATAATGAAAATCCTGACCTGTAACCCGCACCAACATGCATGTCCCAGCAGAATTTGACCTCAAAGTATACCAAAAACATGCAGATTACATGGCTTATTTTCAGCAGCTTTTTAAAATTCAGGTGTAAATTTTCAGGGTTGGCAAAGGAAGCAGAGTTCATGCATGCAATTTTGACTTCACCTAGTCAAAACCAACCTTCAGGGCAGAGAAACCCCAGTGGAGGAGGAACAGAGCTAAAGGCTTTGGGTCCTCCTGGGTGACTCAGCGTCACAGCCCCCTTATCTGCAGGCACACGTGGTTGTCCACAATCACACCATGCAAGGGTTAGGTAAGGGATACTTGGGACTGATATTTTGGATTTGGCTGCAGAGCTAATTTTAGCAGTTCCCTGTACAAGTACACATGTTAAGCCTCTGAGACTACCTGAGATGCCAAGAGTAGTGAGGTGGCCTGGCTTGGCCCCATAAGGAGCATGATGTGCAGAGCAGCAGTGCAGGAGACAGAGGGGTGCCCTGGGGAGGACTGGAGGGATGCAGCCCAGGCTGGGGAGAGTGGAGGGAGGCTTGTGGGATGGGAACAGCGTGGAGGCCATCAGTGAAGCTGGTACAGGTACAGCATCCCCAGATGGGCTGTCAGGAAACATTACAGGTCAGGGCTAAGGGCACATTAGCAGATGTGTGTGCAGGAAGAAAGCTTTAGTCCGTGAAATCATTTTCTTGCTTGCATGCACAGCATTCACTCAGAAATATAAAGATAAAATAATCCCTTGGCTTTCTGCATGCTGTATTCTTGATGTTTCATTCATAGCTTTATAGGCTTCTTCAAATATTCATGTATCATATTATAAGTGAAAGGGAGAAAAATTGTTCTTTTTCAGGCTCACAAGCAAATGGGGAAAAAAATAAACTCAAATCCCAGAGCAGTATAATAACAGTTTTAAAAAACATGAGCCAATGGGTTTTTTTAATAGCTGCAGTAGCTTAGGGTCCAAGTAATATGTCATCATATTACATTTGAACACCAGATCGACCCATTGTACTAATGCTTGTAATTGCAAAAGGCAAATTAAATTTCTGCACATTGTCTGGAGAACCAGAAGACCATTAAGGAGGTCACATGACAGCATGAACTGCAGCAGGACAGAGCTGCAAGGAAACTCCAGATTCATTCTACCAGGGGTACTGATGAACCTGTCTTCAGGGAGAGGTGTGCGTGACAGGAGGTGGTGCAGGCAAGAGCAAACATCCCATTGTATCTTGTGGCTCAGTGGCACTGTACTTAATGCAGAATGTACTCACAAATAGTTTCCCCAAAGTTTCTGATTTTCAAAAGGAGTTGACCCTGAAACAGAAGGGATGCTCAGCAAGAAGCCTCTTCATTTCACCTTTCACTGTGTCTCTACCTGCCCACATGGACAAGGGAGATCTCTTGGATTGCCCACAGTCCATCACCTGAGGAGATGGATCAGTGGATGAAGATCTTGACTGGGTCAGTGTCTCTCTGCAGACTGTTGGGAAAGCTGTGCCCATGGTTGCTGCTCAACAGAGCAAGGAACTGTCAGGACTCAGGATTAGTTTCCCTGGCTTTGCCATGGATGTGCTGTGCAACCTTTGATAAATTGCTTAGGAAATCATTTTCAAATGGCACAGATACAATTGGGTGCATCTATATAAAAGTGCCTGCTTTTCAGAGGCCCGAACCAGCAAGTCTGGGAAAATTAGCACTTTTGGACTCCAGCCCACTTCTGAGTTTGCAAAATGTTCCCTTTAGCTTCTTTTTGCTTGCTTCACCATCTGTCAAATAGGGCTGTTAATACTGACTCTGTACAGAGTTTTAAGCTTCTGAGACTAAAAGTGCATGATAATAAGTGTTAGTAATTACAATACTATCATCACATGCAACCAAGTCTTCGGGGATTGGTTTGCTGTTCGAAAAACAAATAGAAGTTAAAGCTAAGGCACAGACTTGGTGCTTGGCCCCTCTCAAAGAGCATTTGAGGTTTTTTGCTATAGGGACTCTGCTGTAGCTGGTTTGATACCTGGATGTAAGCGGTGGCTGTCTGAGTTAGACTTAAGAGGGACACAGCCAGATGTTTCTTTCCCCAGACAGCTCTGGGGAGTGGGGAAATCAAGAGCAGAGAGGGTCAGGGGTCACTGGCCAAGGGGGCTGGGCTGTGTCTGTATGGAAAGCCAGAGTAAGGTCATCCCTTGCTAGGACCTAAGCCCCCTTCTCTTTTCCTCACATCTCAAATCTCAGGGCACCAGGCAGTCACATTTCCTGAGACCACAGTCTCATTTCCTAACAGGCAGTTGCATCCCACAATGGTGACATTTCATGGCCTGTGTCCATGCAGCACTGTCAGGCAGACCAGCAATTTGGAACAAAGAAATCTAGGAGGACTCAAACAGTGCTGCTCTACATGTGCCTATGCTTCTCTAGGCACCCTGACCCTCTGAAAGTGGTACCTGTGGGGTGTGGGATAGGTCTAGGTGAGCCAGGGCATCCTCCTGAGGGATGATGCATGGCTGTGTTACCCTCTGACCCTTTTGACATTGGAGGCCATCTGTTTTATCAATGCCTCCCTCTGCTGCTGCTCTTCTCAATGAGATGCCCATCACCTTTTCTTCTCGATACCTACAAGTTTATTGGGGCTCCTCAGCTGTGCCAAGCCCTGCCACAACCACACATACCTGGCTTAAGTGGGGGCACCTCCCACACCTTTGGGTCAGTTTGGGTTGTGTCAGGCCCCAGTGGCAAGTGTAACTGCCCTCCTTCTCCCCTTCCCCTTTCCCTCCTTGCCACTTCCCCCCAGCTGCATCCCATCCCTTTGCCTTTGTTGAGGGGGAAGGGTGACTTTGGGGAGCCAGTGCCATGGTGCTCACTGGAGCACTGCAGTCTCCTCTCCATCTTGCTGCTGTGGTGTCTGCTCCCCAGCCCGTGCCCAACATGCAGCCCTGGTGAACTCGCATGCTGCCTTGCACCATGTCCATTGTTCACTGACAGCCTTCATCTGCAAAACAGCTTTTTCCTGATGGATATTAACTTTTCCCCTCTTTTTCTTTTCTCTCTCTGTCTTTCTCATGTTCTTCTCTCACCACAGCCCTACTGCTCACGCAAGGTAAGTGCTTTTTCTCCTTTCCTCTGGCTGTTCTGGCTCTGTTTTTGTCCCTTTTGGTGTTTGTTGTGTTGTAGAGAACCCCAGCTCGTGGTGTTTGTGTCTAGCATGAACTAGTTAAGAGCAGTACAATTAAGAAAATAACAGTGATTGATTGACATCTTAGGAGGATTTCCCATATTCCAGATTTTTCCTTGCAGTTTGGGGGAAATGACCGAGACAGAGTTGCAAAGCAACACATGCAGTGTGCTTGGTCTGAAACTCTGACTCAAGCCTCTCTTTAGGCAGCTCTGGTGCTTTGGTTGTGCTGATGCTCTGGAGAAGAGAGAGATTTCTGCCGGGAGGTGGCATTTCTGCAGTGTGGGACAGTGTTGCCTGGGGTGGGCAAGGGTACAAGGTTGTGCAGATGCCCCCTTCCTATGGAGGGTCACATGTCACCCCTCAGTGCTTTCACCCCTCAGTGCCTTCACCCCTGTGCTCTCCACCTCCCATCCTAGGGGGTCCCCAGGGTGTGTCCAGTGCCAGAGCAGTACTGCCACAGTACAATCAGCACCAGCACCATTTCCCTCCTCACCCTCAGCTCTGGTTCTGCGCTCTGCATCTCCTGTCCCTGTGTCAGGAATTCATGTGTATTAATACAGAGCCCCTCTTCCTTGGCTGAAATCCCCATTACACTGGTCTGTCTTTATTCCACTGTGGTGCAATGTATGCCTGCTGTACTCTTGTTATTCCTTCAATTCCAGGTGTGATTACTGTTGAATTTCCACTAAAGAAGCATTTCTTGTAAGATAAGGGTAGGCATGCAGGGTGCAGAGAGGAGCTTGAAATCCCATAGGTTTGTTAGCAGAGCTGAAAACCAAAGCATTCATGGTAGCTGAGCTGTGCTGCAAATCAAAGTAGCAGCATCTGCAACAAAGTCTTCAGTCCAGCCCCTTTTTGGAGGATGCCAAATCTGCTGCACAGGGGATGTCCTGAGCCCATTGGACTAATTAGAAAATTGCTAGTGGCAGGCAGAAATCCCCAGTTCCCCAAATACCAGCTTAGGGTGTTTATGGAAAACTCCTTGGAATGGTTTGGATGGTTTCCTTTGTTACCTCTTCAGATCTGGGAGGAATGGAAATAAGTTGAGCATAGTGTCGTTCCCAGTAATTTCATTGCTTTAATTCAGTAGCTGCCTAATTTGATCAGAACCCCAGGAACCAAATAATTTCTATTAAAATAACGTAACTTTCCTCCCTCTGTTTTGATCCAGCCTGATTGCTTTTGGCAGCTGTTATTGGAGACCTTGGTCATCAGCTATGAAAAGTTACTTTTCGGTTCATAAGGGAGAGGCTCCTCTCTCTCTGGTGAGGGGTCCCTGGGGTCTCCCTTGCCAAGCAGCCTCGGGTGCCCTCTGAGTATGTGACATGTGTTGGGCTGGTGGTGCTTGGCCCCCACACGTGCTTCAATCCAGCAGCAGGCACGTGCTGCAGTGTCACTCAGCAGCAATCATGGCTAATCAGTGGGGAGAGAAGCGACGTCCTCGTTTAGTCCATGTCATGTTAGATTTAGGTTACACAGGCGCACAGGAATCTTTGTTTAAAAACTGCATTGTTGAATGTTTCAGTGGAATCCATCAGTCCTGCACCTCATCCATTGCCTCCTGGAGCAGCTGGCACAGCTCTTCCTGGGCAGCATCCCATTTCTGGGGATGTGTCCATGGGACTGCTGGGTGTTCTGGCTCTCCTCTGCAACCCTGGAGCATTCTCCTTCCCATGGCACCACTTTGGCAGCCCCTGCAGGGCCAGCAGCTGCACAAGAGTGATCCCTTCTCTTCATAGAAAGTGTGGGTGCCCTGATGGATGGGCCCAAGTGACAATGCTTTTCTTGTCCCAGGAGCCCTTACCTGGGGAGAAATGAGGAATCCTGACTTTGGCTCCCTGGCCTTGCAGGGCCCTCCAGGCCCAAACAGGGCAGTGAATTTTACACAAGGTAAAGTAACTGGGCAGGGCGCCAGTTCTGTTCAGCATTTATTTCTTCCAGATTTCTTCTTTCTCTGAGCCAGACTTGCAAGGCCATGCAACACTTGGCCGTGTGTCCAGCACCAACTGTTCAGGCTTCAGAGTAGTATGGGATAGCTGTGGAGAGACTTGGGAGTCTGGGAGATTTTTTAACCTTCTGTTCGGTGCCATACTCTAGTTGAGGTGTTAGGGCTGGACTTGATGATCTTGGAGGTCTCTTCCAACCTAGTCATTCTGTGATTCTGTGATACTGTGACACTGGCAATGATCTTTCTGTATTTTGTTTATACAGGAAATACTTGATACCAAAGTGCAAAGGTACTCCAGTTTTCCCTGCTGCCTTTGCCAGCAGTGGAAGAGCTGCTGCCAAGGTCTTTCCAGCCTTTGCAGAAGTCACTGAAACCTTGAGCACAGCCTTCATTTGACAGTTCTTGGGCTAAAATGATCTAGAACTTTAAAGGGCTGTGGAATTATCTAAATGGTAGATACTTCTATATCATAATTTCTATATATTCATCCAGTTCATAGAAAATACTTCTAAATATATTTCTTTGTTTATGCATTAAAACTGCCATGACCACTTTGCAGTGGGAAAGTCTGAGGAGCAGAGATGCCAGTTGTCTGGCCAGTCGGGGACAGTCATGTCAGCAGCAATCTTAAGGCAGAGCCAGGAGTGGAATAATGCTCAGTTCCCAGCCCTGTGCCTTGGCCTTCCTCAAATGAATGTGCAGCATTTCCCAGTTAGCATTAAGGAACGCTGGGGTATGTGTATGGGATGTATCATGTCTCAAAAATAGCTTTCAGGGCTAAGTAAGCAGATTCCTTACATTTTAGAAGGCAGCCTAGGCTGACAGTGCTTGTATGTCTGCATGTGCTTCCATAAAGGGCATATCTGTATGCTAATCTCTAAAGCCAGGGTGTCTTTTAGCCAGAAGTCTTCCCCACTTGTGACTGACAGCTTGACAGTGCTCTGGGGAGGGGAACTCATTCATGCTCACTATTTACTTTGTTTAGCCAGGATTATATCTTATTAAGCAACAACAAAAAAAAGATCCCATTTTAATTGTTGTTTTAATTTCTTCCTAGCAGCATAGTCCCCAGAAGAGGTGACCTTCATGCAGATACATGCCCTCTCCAGAAATGGATGGAGACAAGATAGGTCAAGGAGTGTGAAATGGCCTTCATAGCAATCTTTCATGAATACATTGCTGGTTTTAATCCAATTTATTCAGCAAGTGTCAGGGAATACAAGCTGGTCCTTGGTTGTTTGGTAGTCTTGCAGCATTGCCTAGGTGATGAGTATCTGCCTCTCTGATAGTGTTACAGGGCCTTCCCATTGCCTGCTTCAGCTCAGAAGATGCAGTGGCCAGATTACACCATGGAAATGGACTTTATCTAACTTTGATTTATAATGTGTCCAGGAGGCCACAGGCAATGTCTAGTTTCCATCTGATCCCCCCCAGTCTGAAGGACGTTGAGTAGGCAAGCAGTGCACAATGTGGGAACACAGCTCAGTGCTCCCCTTTCCCTGGGAGAAATACAAGGAGGACAGGTTATGCTTACAGTATTTTGAGCCTAAGAAATGGCCTGTCATGTGCAGGTCTGAAAGTGCTTTGCAGATCACTGCAGCTCAAGTCCTGGGATGGCCCTTCAGACATGAGGTGAGAGAGACAGACTGAGACAGACGTGGGGTGAAAGCTGAACAGTTGAGCATGGCAGGGACGTGCCCAGGGCTGCAGAGCACAGCAGTGGCAAGACCATAACCAGGAGCTGCTCAGCCCCCTTGTCTGTCATAGCTTTAAGGGTCTGAACAAAGCAGAATTAGGGCATGGAGTGATTTATCCAAGAACCTCACCTTTCTTCCTGCACCATCCAGCACCTAGTGGGGATCAGCTGTGGCTGTTGCTACAGCCCAAGCAAAAGCATAATTCATCCTCATTCCTCCCACTCAGCCTTTGATTTTACCAGACCTGTTGTCTCACCTGCTTGTACCATATTCTAACTCATCCCTGGTACCAGGAACAGGGTACCTTGGTGCAGCAGCTGGCACAGCAGCCCCAGCTTGCCTGGCCTCAGCAGCCTCTGTGTGCTCCTGCAGCATGGAGAGGTTCTTAACACTCCATGGTAGCACATATCTAGGTACCAGAGCAGACAGGGTCTAGGACCCCTTTCTGGCCTTTCTTCTCATTCCCAGGGAGGAGGTGAAGGCAGCCCAGAAGGTCCTGGCAAGCACTGTTCTTGATAGGCACAGCCAGACCTTATCAGGCTTAATTGGAGTTGACAGCAGGGAGTCCAGAGTGCAATCCACATTGAAAAGTAGGTACTGATGCAGATACAAACAGAAATCAGGCTAGTTAATAATTAAGCTGCAGCTTGGCAGCATTCACCTTGACAGACTTGACCTTCCAAATTAAAATCTCTCTCCCAACGCACAACCCCCTCCATCCTCACTCCCCCTTACTTTGTCTTTTATTTATCTCAGCCCTTGGTGGTCTTCTTTTCAGGCTTCCACAGTGGGGTCCTGTGTGACACACCTCACAGATGTCCTGTCTCTGCTTTCTGGAGGAGCCCTCCAAGACCCCAGCCCGACACCAGACTGTGTGGGAGCATGTTCCATGCTTGCTGCAGGGTTAGCAACCTCCTGCAGCTCTACAGGCAGGCTGGTGCACCCTGTGCTGGCTGAAGTACTTCCCTAAAATGCAAGAGCATTGGGATTGTTCTCTGCCACTGGGTTGTTGCAAGAGTTTATTCCCTCTCAGCTGTTGGGTCAGTACACACAGGCTCAGCTCAGCCCTCAGCATCCCATTGAAACAGGCAGACCCACCAGGCCTGGAGCAGGCTTAGGATGGGATCATGTGTCCTAAACAGTAGGTGGGCAGAATTGGTGGAATTATGTAGGTGCTTCATATCGCTCTTTGAAGGTGCTTAGCTGCCCGCCTTAACTTTATGGCAAGTATAGGTTTGGGAAAAAAAATATCAGCTGCGCTCCTAAATTTGTCCTTCCTGCCACTGCCTTAATTTCAGAGGACAGTCAGCAGCCTGGTATTTAGGACCTATGGGTCACTTGCATGAATGCATTGACCAAGAAGATCCAGCACAGTACTGACATGAAAGTCTTGTGGTTTTCTCCTATATTTGGATGAAGCCTCGGTGAAAGTAAATGGCAGCATAAATGTTTTCAAATGCACCCTTGAAATTTATTAGGTTTCTGTGCTTTGTTTTCCTGTTACAAGTTCACAAATGCATCTTAATGAGACATTAAGGAATTACCTCCTTTCTTCCTTATCCAAAAGCTTCCACTATTAGGATTTCTATGAGGTACACATTTGGACATGCTCCCTTTGCCTGTTCTGTGGTTTGCTTACAGCTGGCATTGAAAGTCTCAGCTTTGCAGTCAATCATCTGTCCCCACAGGATGCCCTTGATGTGCCTTCTTGAGTACCCATGTTCTTCTGTCTGCACCCCAGTTCACCATACACACGGCAGAGGAAGTGGCCTCCATTATTCATGTCTCCCTGGATGTGCTGTCAGTAGGCTGAAGGTCTCCAGAGCTGGTCAGCTTGTCTCTTCACTCCAAGTGCCTTACCTAGGGCTTGAAGGTGTCTCTGGTGGCACTTAGTCTGCTGGCAAGGTGCCTTCTGGAATAGCAGAACTCCCACCACCTTCACCTTGTGGGGTGTCTGGTCCCAAGCTGATGCTAGCACCCAGCCTGTAGGCTGGCAAATACTCTTGGACGTGGTTGTATTGCTTGATTTACTCTAAGAGCTGCCTGGCAAGTGATTGCCTTGCTTGTTGTATCAGTTGATGATCCACAGGTGGCTTGCAGAGACAACAAAGCCACATGCTAGAAGGTGCAAGGTTCTGTGAACACAGGCATTCCCATGCAGCCTTCCCAACAGCCCTGCACTGAGAAGAGATGCAGGAGATTTTTCTCCTCAGGGAGGGATTCACATTTTGCACTGTCCTGCCTGGTGTACATAAACCAGCATAAGCAAGATGTCAAGTTCTGGGATGACACTGTGCTGAATACCATTTCCTATGGAGATAAGAAAGTTTGCTGCACTGCATGTGCCTGCAGACCTGCCTGCAGTTCAGCCTTGCCTTGAGGCATAACATTTGTGTGAGGCTCTGTGTTCTCTTACCATGCCAAAGGCTTTTGTTAAATCAGTTAGATTGGGGACTGAAGTTTCATTGCATCCTTTCTCTTGGAGTTAAGCTGAGGAAATTCTGTCTGATATTCCCTATTTTCAGAGTATTTCCTCAGATTCTAGACATTTTCTTTCTACACTCTGCAACTTAGGCAGGAGCCTAAAGGACTACACTGCCAACTGTGACCACAGCTTTTTAGATGTAGTTATTCCAGGGAGAGTTTTAGTGGGTCAGACTGTCACCAAGTCTGGGCTTTGCAACCCTGCTGGGATGGCTGTAGTGCTTTTTCTCAGTTCTATATTATCAGCACATGTCAGCATGTACTCAGCTCATCTGCCAAGTTGGGCTTTGTGGAGTTAAGGGTGCCTTTGCCCCTGACCTTCATGTTATATGGAGCTCAGACAGAAGCAAAGTCACATCATATGTGCTGTGGCAACTGATGTGTGAGCACCTGCATTTTCATTGATGGACACATCTTCACACACTCCCAACTAGAGCAAGAGACTGGACTTTCTTGTTCTGTGTCTTAGAAAAAGAGATGTACATTACATCTGATTCCTTGTTCCAGTGAATATTAGTACCTTGAATCTTGTTCCTGATAATAATCAGTTCATGCCTCCAAGTGTAGTATAAAGCAGAACATTTTCTTATAATCATGGAATTATAGAATCATTAAGGTTGGAAAAGACCTTCAAGATCATTGAGTCTAACCTTTGACCAAACAGCACTATGTCAGTTGAACCACAGCACTAAGTGCCACATCCAGTTGTTTCTTGGTATCTTCCAGGGATGTGACTCCACCACCTTCCTGGGCAGCCCATTCCAATGCTTAACTACCCTTTAACTTAATTACAGTGAAAAGATGTACCCCCTGCATCCTCCAGCATCCTGCATTGCCCTCTTCTTCTCCAGGTGCTGTGCTCCTCTGTCTCTGTAACTTTTTTCTAAACTTATGGGTATTCCTAAATCCAGACAATGCTGCCTTGGAGCTAGGCAGTGATGGTTTTGATGTACATCATTGATTTCAAATGATAGATGCAACTTTTCTGTTTCTGTGATGGGTTATAATAATGTCACCTGCCACAGGAGTTATGTTTTATAAACTCTGAAGGTCTTGCAAGGCTTACAGTCTTTGCAGTCAATCTAGCAAGGCAGATGAAGAGAGAAGTCAGAGTTTATAAATAGATTTCACTGGGACTGCATAATTTCTGTGTGAGTTTTAGTGTGAAGTATGAGATCCACATGGGATTAATCACATCCGAGGCATTACCTGGGCATTTGTAACCTCTGCAGGAAACCTCAGGTAAAATCTGACCCACTGCTTAGCCAGAACAAGATGCTCTGACTTTGTGATACACCCTCCCAGGTTCTAAAGAGCTCTATCTCCCACTCCCAGGCTCAGCTGGGCCCTGTATTGCAGCTTGTACATCCTGACTGGTCAGGCACAGGAAAGCCAAGGGGAACTCAGCCCCTTTCTTGACATGTTGGTTTTACAGAGAGCCCATCAGCATGTCCCTGCACTTAGGCATGTGGGTGGAAGAGGAGACCTAGGACAGGACTAGGGACACTGCCAGGGAACCCTTCCATCTGGTTGGGATGCTCCTTCCCATCTGGGCAACCAGAACCCTCTTGAGACCCCTTGCTGGATTAGCTCAGTCATCAGCGAGATTGAGCCTGACACAGGGTCATCTCAGCATGCTGCTGACCCAGGTCCTGGTTTAGTTTCCTTCAGCAGAAGCTAAATGTAGAATTACAGGATGGAATATGTTGGAAGGAACCTTGGAAATCATCTGGTTTCAACCCCACTCCCATGAGACACCTTTCCCTAGGTTGCTCAAACACCACATCCAACCTGGTTCTGAACTTCCAGGGACAGGGCATTCAGGTCTTCCCTGGACAACATGTTCCAGTGTTTTAGCATCCTCACAGCATTATGAAAGGAAAAAACTACTTGTTTCATTACTTTCTTCTTGTTGATTTTTCCAATTCATGTGTGGTTTACATGTGGTTGTGACTGTGTGTGTCTGAGTGTTACATCAAGCACTGAGAGGCACAAGGAGCCAACCATGATTTCCTACTAAAAGGGAAAATAAAAGGCTCTGCCTCTTGTTCATTCAAATCAGGGAGCACATCAGGGTGTTTGTTAGAAGTGTCTTAAAGGGCACTTCTCCCAAATGGCAGAATGGTTTGGTACCTTGATCTCCCTAGAACTGTGGCAGCTGCAGGGGTGATCGAAGAGTCTGTGTCAACCAAGAGCACCAATGCAGACTGAAGAAACATTAAAGGGGTTTTTTTTTGTTAATAAATTAAAGACATGTTGCCTGTGTTCTTGGTGACTGATATTCAGAAATCTTGGTCCTTTGTTTCTGTGGTCCAACATCCCCCCAAACTGCTGTGTGAACTTAGAAAGCTGTGAGGGGGCTGCAGGAGCCCATGCTCAGGCCCTGCATACAAGCCCCCATGGTGCCCTGGAGGTGCAGGGCTGCTGCCCACAGCTTGGTGTTGGCCTTGCTTTCACAGAGGTGGCTGAGAGGAAGATGACAGTTGAAGAGGAGGAAGCCAAGAGAATTGCAGAGATGGGCAAACCAATACTCGGCGAGCACCCCAAACTGGAAGTCATCATTGAGGAGTCCTATGAGTTCAAGGTCAGTAGGTGTCCCAGGGGTCCTCCAGGAGGGGAAAGCCATGTGGCACTGTCAAGCACCCTTGGAGAGCAGAACTGAGGGGACAGCGTGTGCAGGGAAAGGGCTGTTGAGAGAGGAAAAGAAGTATGTAATGCATACTTCTAGTAAAGGGTGGGTGAAGTCTACAACAAATGTCAAAAGTAGCAGCTGCTGCTGGTTGGGGTGGGGGGAGAAAAGTAAGAAGGTCCTGCTGGAAGCAGAAGAAGCCAGGGGGCAGGAGGATGCAGGAGCAAAGCTGTCTATGATGAGGCAGGGTTGAGGAAAGAAGGAACTTTATCAGGATTAAGATGTGGCAAACAAGCTGGTTCTTGTGAGGTTTGGATCAGCCAGTCCTGGGAGAAGGTAGGCTCAACCCTAGTCATGGTGTAATCTAGCTGGTAGGAGAGTGCTTGTTACACTTCCACAAGTTTAGAAAGGGTCTGTGAGACCACAGTGCACTGCAAGATCATCCTTGCCTACTAGCAGCTGGTTTAATTGCTGTGTATCTTTATTCCCACAACAGAGCACCGTGGACAAGCTGATTAGGAAGACAAACCTGGCTTTGGTTGTAGGGACACATTCCTGGAGGGACCAGTTCATGGAGGCCATTACTGTGAGCGCAGGTGAGGGGGACATCCGAAAATCCATATGAACATCCACAGGATTCATGCAGCCTGGAGTGACAGCATCTCCCTGGTCAATGATGCTCAGCTGTGGTAACCCATCAGCAAAGCCAGTTCAAAGAACTCCTCTGCTCCAAAAATAGTGGGCTTTTGCAGGTACATTAGTGAAGAGCCCAGGAGATCCATCTTCTGGTTCAGAGCCCTCCAGAAGGCCAGTTTTCAAAGGCTGCATCAGCTGGCAGTGCTCCTGCTGCTTCGGTGATCTGATGAGCAGTGTATAGGCAGCAAAATCCCATCCTGGCTGAGATCCTGGCGAGTGCAGGTAGCTCCTACTGGGAGATGTCCTGCCATAGCCAGTAGAGTTCCTGGGAGTAGGGAGGGTTATCACATAAAGACTGGAGATGTTGCCTCCTGAGGCAGCAGCTGGTAAAGGAAAAGGCTCAGAGACCTGCCAGCTGTTGCCTGATGAGAGATCTCACTGCTTTCAGAGCCAGGGAGCTGGGGGGAAGGTATTTTAGGCACATCTATGCTGTTAATGGCAGTTGGCATCTTTCTGAACCTTTCCTTGATGGTTGGTTTGGCTTCTGCCCCAAAGGGGTGTTTTCCACCTTGCTGTAGAGGAGGCAGTGGATAGCTCAGCCTGTGCCCTGAAGCAGGAGGATCAAAAAGATCTCTCCAGATTCCCAATTCTATTACTTTCTGCTATTTTTGGCCCAAAACATCACTTGCTTTTGTAATTTCTTCATGCCACTCAACAGTGATCTCCACAGGCTGACTACCTCTTATGTCACTGCCTATGGATGGGGACAGGGCTTCCCCTCTTGTGGGTACAACACCCCTCTACATCAATCCCCATCCCTGAGGGCTCTGAGGTTGCTGGGAGACATTCTTTTTGACAAGCCTCACCCATCACTGAAGGACCTGGCGTCCCTTGAATTCACTGTCATGGCCAGCACCACACAACCTTGTCCCAGCAGAGCAGAATCCCTGGAGCCTTGGGGTGGAGGAGACAAGCACAAGCTGCCCCAATGGAATGAATGCTGGACCTCTCCTTCCATGTTGTTTGCAGCAGGTGATGAGGACGAGGACGAGTCTGGTGAGGAGCGCCTGCCGTCGTGCTTTGACTACGTGATGCACTTCCTGACAGTGTTCTGGAAGGTGCTGTTTGCCTGTGTGCCCCCCACTGAGTACTGCAATGGCTGGGCCTGCTTCGTGGTCTCCATCCTCATCATTGGCATGCTCACGGCCGTCATCGGGGACCTCGCCTCCCACTTCGGCTGCACCATCGGCCTCAAGGACTCAGTGACCGCCGTCATCTTCGTCGCCTTTGGCACTTCTGTACCAGGTGGGGTGGCCGTGGGGAGGGGACGGGGTGGGAGGTATGGCCTCTGGAGATGCTCCTCATTTCAGGGGAGAAGCTCTGTCATGGCATGGGGTTCAGGCTGGGAAGGTTGTCCTCAAAGCCCTGTCCCCAGGCAAGGTCTGCCACCCTGCTTTGTGGCAGCATGGGATCTCTGAATCTGGGAGGGGATTGTGCACCTCTTGGTCCATGTCCTGACCTGGTTGGGGCCACACCTGAGCCTCCCTTGCCCCCAGACATGAAGGATTGTCTGTTTCTCCTGTTGGACTCCCAGTGATTTCTCCTTCCCTCCTCCCTCAACCCCAGACACCTTCGCCAGCAAAGCCGCAGCCATCCAGGACATGTATGCTGACGCCTCCATCACCAATGTCACAGGCAGCAACGCTGTCAACGTCTTCCTGGGCATCGGGCTGGCATGGTCAGTGGCAGCAATCTACTGGGCGTCACAGGGGCAGGAGTTCCAGGTGTCAGCAGGCACCCTGGCATTCTCCGTCACCCTCTTCACCATCTTCGCCTTCATCTGCATCAGCGTCCTCCTCTACCGCCGGCGACCCCACCTTGGCGGGGAGCTGGGCGGCCCCCGGGGCTGCAAATTGGCCACGACATTGCTCTTCGTCAGCCTCTGGCTGCTCTACATCCTCTTCGCCACCCTGGAGGCCTATTGCTACATCAAGGGGTTTTAGGCGGTGGAGGGACGGTGCTGCCGGGGGAGGAGCCGCCTCCTCTGTTACCTCACCGGACACCAGTCCTGGGATGGCGGATTCACCGGAGGGTACGGCTGTCTGTCAGGGGCTGCCGCTGCCCAGACGGACGGACAGCTGCGTGCCACAAGGGCAAAACCATCACAGAGTGAAAAAAACAAAGAGACAAAACCTATCCAAAAATGGTACGAAAGAAAGCAACAATGACAAATGTCGAAATAAAACACAATAAACCCAGGCACTGACCCTATTCAGTGAAATTATGAAGTTTCAACCATCTCCAAAGGCCACCTCTCCCACAGGGAGTCATCTCCTTTCCTGCCGAGCACCCCTCCACTGTAAGGAGATGTTTCCTTGTTTTTACTAGTTGAGAATTGCAGAAGTCTGGTTCAGGAATTTGTGGGATTTTTTTCTTTTTTTTTTTCTGTTTGCTTGGGTTTTTTTTTGTTCTGGGGAGCACGCTGATTCTTTTTTTTTTCTTTTTTACTCCTTAATCTGAAAAATGTTAAAAAGTTAAACTTAAAGCTTCAAGCTGCCATCAGTGCTGGAATTGAATATGTGTATTTCTGAAGCCACAAAAGACTGTGACACAGTCAAAAAACTTTTTCACTGTTATCCGTTTCCTCCCCTGCCACCTTCCATTTCTTTCTTTTTTAAGAACATCACAAGACTGATATATTTTTAATACAAACACAGACACACAGTCACACATATTTAGTGACAAAAGCTGGAGCATGTAGCATCTCAATCACCTGCCTGGGCTAAGGAAAAAAGAAGGAAAAAAACCCCTGACCCTCTAATACAATATGTGTCATGTATATTTTGACTATGACATTTCTCTTTGTATAATTAACTTTGAGCTCGTGGTACTGCAGGGAGAGAAAATTATGTTAAATTACATCTGTTAAAGAAATAAAACATCCTGCCCTGGGAGGAGCAAGGGGGACAGGGAAAGCAGCACAGGCTCCTTGGGATGGTGGTGGTGGCAGGTTTGCTGCGTGGTCCTCCTGCTCAGAGGTGGAAATGAATTCAGGAAAACCTGGATATCGTGCCCATATGTTCCCAGCACCATCCCACCCAGAGCTGTGGTGTGGCTGCCCTTCCATTCCGTCGCTACCCCATTTTTCACAGCACCCACACCTCGCTGGTGGTCTCCAGGCCATTGACAGGTACGGGCTTAAAAACTGCCACCCACGTCAGGACTCCTACATCATCTCAAGTACCTTTTAGGAACACCAGACAGACAAAAAAAAAGCATCATTTTAATTTGAAATGCATTTCTTTTTAAGGATAAAGAAGAAAAAACCCCACCACTATGAGAGTATGTCATGAGTTACATCAACAGCTGCAAATTGAAATGTTGGGTTGGTAATAAAATAAATAAAAATTATACCTATGTCTATATAAACAGTGCTATCTAGAAATATATTTCTTAATGAGAGCCCTGAAAGAGATTGTTAAAATCCTACTCTTTGTGAAGTGTTTTTGAGATGAAGATAATTTATTTTATCATGAAACAGGTGCTGTAAAAGGGAACCATTTTAATCAAGTTCCCTAAAATAAGCTAAACTTTGGGAGGCAGCAAGTAAGAGAGGGGCTGCCAAAAGTACATTTCTGCTTGCTGTAGTGCTTCTGGCTGCCCCAGGAGGCAGGGAGGAGATGCCCGTGGGTTAGGGAAAAAGCAATGGGAACAAAATTGTCATGGACAAAAAGAAATGTAACATTATAGCAGATGACTAGATGGGGCAAGGATGGTTCTTAAAACACAGATGCAGTATTTATTTTCATACAAAATATTTATCAGATATCTATACATAAATGTGTATACATGAGGCAGAGAAGAGGGATCCTTCTCAGATGAGCAGCCAGAGCTTTGTTGCTGGGGGCCCACAATGAGTGAAAGCCATTGGATTTGAAGCTAAAAAGCATCCAACACCTTGCATCCAAAAGATGGGCAAGAGACCCCAATGCCAGGCTCCCACTGAGCTCACTGGTCCTTCTGGCTCCAGTAGTGCCAGCAGCCACCAAGACCAGCTGCTGCCACTGCTACCCAGCCCATCCACCCAAGAGCTCCTATGTGTGACACAAAAAGAAAAATTACAAGAATCTCCAAATGTTCTTTGTGGGGGTTTAAAGTGCAGCTCTCAAGGGGAGATTGTTGTTGTTGTTGCTGGTTTTAATTGGGACGTACAGAGTCTGTTGAGCTTTTATTTTACCTGTGCCAGCGTAGCCATCCCTGGCTAAAGCCCAGCCTGGGGCGCTGCTGTGCTCTTCTTTTGTGCTTGTGCTGTATCCACCATGTGCTTTTCATCCACTTCCTTCTCCAGCTGACAGCAGGGAAGGGGTATAGGGGTAGGACTGGCTGCCATGAGGGAACTGTATGGGGCCCCTGGTGCCCTCCATGCAGAAGGACGATCTGCACCAGGCTGACATCTGTGGCATGTTCCTTTTAATTATTTTTTTTACTCCATTAAAAAATATGCAAGCTAAAAAAAACCACAACAGGTTTGGTGCCTTTGGGAATTTTTTGTGTGGCTTTTTTTTTTTTTTTTTTAAGCTGTTGTTTTATTTAAGGTCTAGCTATCTGCTTGCTTCTGTTTTCCTTGGGGCAGCTGCCTGCACTTGGTTGCAATGGCTCTGGCTGGTTTGCTCCCCCACCTCACTGCTCCAGCCCTCTGGTTTGGTACTGCTGGGAGGACTTTGCAGCCCTTGCCCCTGTCTAGCTGGCAGAGAGGAGGTTTTGCTGCTGTTTTTGTTGCTGATGATCTTTCCCCTTTGTTTCTCCCATCAACTTCCCATGGCAGCCTGCAATAACAGGTGCTGGCCCCTCCCAGCAGTCCTTGTGCTTTGGGCTGCACATCTTCCCTAGTGAAGGGTGTCCTAGTGATGCTGCACTGCATGGGTGCTGGTCAAAAATCAGCCTTTGGGTGAAGAAGAGTTTTGCTGAGACACTAACCTGTCCCCCAAAAGCTCTCCAGGAACTGTGTCCCAGTTTTGGCCAGTACCATGCTGCCTTCTCACCCAGTATCATCACTGACTAATTTATTCCACTTGTATTTGGACACCTGACCCTCAAAATGACCTTTACACTGGCCCTTGAGCTAGAACTGTTCCTACCTGCCCTCTGAAGCATTAGGGCAGCTGGTATGGCCCATAACCCCAGTCTTCTATCTTTGCCTGACAGCATGGGGCCCACGTATGAGGTTCCAGGGGAGACTGGGGCTTGGGCTCCTCACAGTGCAATGCAAAAGGACCAAGTGGGGTGGAAGAATTCCCGGTTGCGCGCTCGTGCAGTAGAAACGGCAGTCTTGGCAGAACAGACATGGCAAGGCTGCCCTTGACAGCCAGAGCTTGGCAAAGCCACAATGATACCACTGTCCTACTGGGTACTGTACACTCCCACACTCTTCCACAGGCATGTGGGGTCATTTCCCACCTCTTGTCCCGCTGGACAGCTCCTGCCCAAAGAGAGTACACCTGCTTCTGACCTAAGGGGATACACAAGTTCCAGCTCTGGCTCTGGTTCATTTGACTCCAGTGATGGGACCAAGAGAGGTTTTGGGGGAGTGTTGGTGTGGGAACATAGATGGAGATGGTGCTGAAGGCAATCTTGCTTCTGATATATTGCAGCTGTGTTAATTATCCAGGAGTGGGAACAGCCCTGCCCTCCCAGCTATGGGTGTGATAAAGAGTGAATTAGCTGGTAGAGTGTCAGCTGGAGTCTGCTGGCTGTGCTGGTAGGAGGAAGGGACAGGACGGGATGGGACATTGTGTGAGGAACAGGAAGGGTCAGATGCCTCACAAGGGACAGACAGGGTTAGGTGGCCATGCTAGGGACAGGAAGGATTGAGCTGGAACTGCAGAAAGAACAGAGAAGGAGGAGAGAAAGAGTCAGAGCTGTGTGGAGCTGCCCATGGAAGACTACATAGAAAAGGTATGAAAGACTTCTAGATAATAAGGTGCTGATGATTGAAGCCTTCTGAAGTTTTACCAAAGCACTCTGAGTGTCATGGCTGTCCCTACTATGACATGTTGGGGCCCTTTGGGGCTGGATTGCTGCCACTGCTGCACAGAAGTATCCTGCTCCCCACAGGTTCTGAGGCTTAGATCCAGAACCAAAAGGGGCCAAGCCAGAGAAAGCTGGAATGAGTAAGAGGAGTGTGTAAGCATCAGTAATCTGTTGTGGTACAATACAGTGAGAAGTGGAAGTGTTTGTTAGAGACATTGAGCAAAGCTTCTAAGTTAGGAAGGAGGCAATTGCAGCATGTGGATTAGGCTTTGTCACCTTTCTGGCAATTACTGTGGTGTTGGTGTGATCAGGACTCTTATGGACAAGCTCAAACAAACCACAAAAATGTTTTGTGATGCGTTTTTCCTCTGGTTTCTGTGTCTGGGGCTGCTGGACTGGTTTGTGAGTCAGTTGTCCCTGGCATGGAAGCTCCCCTCCACTACTCTCCATCCCCAAGTACCAACAAGATATCTCTTCATAGCACCAGCTGCAAGGAGAAGCCCCCGTTCAGCTCCATGTGGCTCTTCAGGCTTCAGCTGCTTTAGTGGGATGATGCCTACCTGCATGTCTCCACCAGCATAGCCCTTTACTTTGGAAAAACATTTTGGAGGACACCCAGTATTGTTGTACCTGGACACTGGTGCGATAAACTGGAGGAGAACAAAGGTGCCTCTAGTTTACCTCATCCACCTCTTGACAGCACAATAGGACACAGGTATAGATCTAGATGGTAACAGAAGGGCATCCAAGAGATCTGGTCATGCTTGAATATGTCCTCAGTGTAGGAGCCAGCCTGCACAAATGGGAGCTGCAGTTGCTCAGCCCTGGTCACAAGCTGGAAAGCACTTGTCACCAAGAATAACCTTTGGAGTATTAGACGGAAAAAATGTTTTTAATGACGTTGTCACCCGTGTGCATGTGCCAGCAGCAGCCAGCTTGCTAATGATGGAGCTGTGTGTGCCAGTGCCACTTAGCACCCAGCAGAGCACACAGTGCTCCCAATCTGCCTCTGTCCCAGGAGGGGATTAAGTACCTCCTGGTATTTAAATGAGTAATTTAAAATAGATTGATAATTAACACCATGAGTAGATTTATCCCTCCTCCCTGCCTTCCCTTCATGCAGGAGGTTTGGGCTTTGCCCAGAGGTAGGTGGCAGGGACAGACCAGCCCCAAGGCCCCCAGGGCATCCCTGCAGGTGGCTGGTGGGATTTGCTCATACTTTGGCATCACTGCCAACAGCAGATACCCTTGCTGCCTTTTCCACACTGCACTTACCCACATGTAGCCTTGGGTGATAGTTTGAGCTTAGACATGGAGTCTAAAGGCATGATGTGAGGTGGATGAGCTCAGCAGATGCTCCCACTGCATTTAAATGTAAGCACTCACCTATGTCCCAGGTTGTACCATTGCTGTTGCCATGTAAATGGCAAGCTCAGTGGGAGCTGTGGCTAAAAGAATAATCGTGACCCACCTAGTACTCATTCCTGGGCATGCACTCAGAATTTGGCCCAGTTTCAAGAATGCAATAAAAAACTTCACAGGTCTAGGAAGTACTTTGAAAAACGTGTGAAATTTGGGTGAATTAAGGAAATAAACTCTTCAAACAAAGATATATTTTTTTTTAGGGTGAAAGTTGTGATGTTACGAATACCTTCCCAGGAAGATGCCTCTAATGTTGAAAAAAATAAGCTAAATAACCTTCCATTACAGAAACACTGGTCCCATTCCATGGGAATTATGAGTCCAACCTAGGTGCATGAAAAAGCTGTAGGGGGAATAACAACACAAAAGCTCCAAAGGTATTCTCAGAAAGTCCCCGTGGCACATCCTTGGCACTAAGGATGTACATATTGTACAGAGCACCTTTGTATCTCTATTAACACAAGGAGTGCCCAAATAAGCTCTTAAAACTACCAAAAGAGATTTGTCTCCTCTTCTTATGGAGCATCGTGGGCAGAAACTAAAAGCAAAGCCAAGTGTGGAGTTTCCGTTGGCATCGCTAATTTTTTTCCTTCTTGTTTTATTGACAAGGGCATAGAAAACAGCTCATTGCTATCCTTATGGTAAAAGGATTTTGTATGTGGCACAGTCCTTCAGGTTCTCCACTTCCTCTTTTTCCAGCCTCCAAGAAACCATTTCTACAGGACTGCTGCCCAGTGGGTCTCACTTTGTGTTTGCTCATTCTCACAGCTGCCTCATGGCAGATCATCCCATGCCTCTGCTGAAACTCAGCCTGTTGACTGGGATTGGTTCTTCAAATTATCAACCGTTCACGTGCTACCCTCTATAGGTGCTGATAGACACCTTCCCCAGGTCCCCCAGTACCCCACCCCATGTTGGGTATCACCAGGAAAATTTATAGCAAAGCAATTTCCAAAAGTTACTAGTGAAAATACAGAGTAGATCTGGCCTATGGGCCATCACTGGGAAGATTTCCCCAGAAAGCTCTCTGACTTTGACACTGAATTCAATGTATTGTGAATCTAAATAGGCTGTGGTTCCTCGGTTTGCTTTGAGAATGTGTTCTGGGACAGTGCCAGAAGCCTCTCCAAAGTCAAGACATATCACATCCAGCGCTGTTCCCCCCTAGCCACGAGGCAAGTTATCCTGTCAAAGAATGGAATCAAATTACTTTGAAGTGATTTGTCCTTAGTGAAACCTCAACAAACCCATTCCTGCCATTTATTTACAAATTTATAAATCTTTAAAGGATTGGAGGATAACTGGTCAGTAGCTTGCCTCTTTAGGTTTTCACAGAGAGATATCAGACCTGTAATTCTCTAGGTTCTCCTTCATCACCAGTTAGGTGATGCTGCTGTGCTCTCTTTAAGTCCCCTAGCAGCTCACGTGTAGTCTCCAATGCTCCAACACCCATCCCACATTTCATATTTTTTTCTTCTCATGCTTCAGACTGTTGAAGAGCTCTTGATCCATCCACTTTATTGATCTCTACTTACACTCCCTTCATTTCTCTTGCAGCAGGATATTTTCTTATTTGGACTATGACTCCTTTTATTAGTGCCCAGATCTCTTTTATCATTTAGGACATCTCTTCTCAGCTCCTGCCTATGAGTTTTCTGAATTCATTTATATTTGATGTTTTGGTTTTTTGGAGTCTAAGTACTTTGAGATTAACTCATTTTACAAAGGACTGGTACCCAAGTGCATGTTGAGGAGAAAAAGCTTGCAGTAGACATCTCAACTCTTGCATTAGAACCCAGTGCAGAAGGCAAGGGTAATGCAGGTTCTTGCTAATAGATCCCTTGGGGCGAACTGGAGTGAAATGACACTGAATGAGTGGTGTTGGTAAATATACACGTATAGGGTTTATTGTAGAACCATTTGGTTGCACTGTAAAACAGCCATTTTTGTTATTGTTATGTATAATAACATGGCAATACAAAAGGATAAAAATACCACTTAAGAAAATGGGTAAGAAAGACAAGGAAAGGATAAGAGTAGAAAGGTCACCTCACAATGAGCCTTGGTTGTTGCAATTTTCATGTCTCTTGGTCAAAGTGATGGTTTCAGACTGGATCCATCGTGTGGTGGGGAGAAATCCCCAAAACACAACATCTGGTGGGTTTGTATTCACTCTGGTTCAGGTAGGAACAACCAGGTACTTCCCCTGGGGCAGGGAGTTTCAGCTGGATGATGTAATGTTGTGGATCAGTTCAGGAATCTTTGACACCTTCTAAGACAATATAGCTGCTAATAAGACAATACAGCTGCCAGTAACATGAGGGATTTGAGTCTATTATGGCCCATCAGCAGAGATGAAAACCTTCAGGCTATGTCTGAATGTCCTGGTACTTCCCCAGCTGGGGAGTTACCACAGCTGAATTCATTTGAGTAAGGACAAAGAGACAGTACCCTCCTCACAGGGTTTGCCTCTTTCCTTATCAGAAAAGAGCTGACACAGTATCTGGCTGAAGAGAGAGAGCTATTTCTGAAGTGACTTGGATGTTCCCACTCTGAGCTGGCAGGTTGTCTCAGGGGAAGTTGTATGAAGGTGGCTGAGGCTGGACTGCTTAGCTGCAGCTTGACCCATGAATGCTGGAGCCATCAGCATTCCAGTCTCTCTTCCAGTATCACTGGTGAACACAGTTTTCTCCCCAGACCTGGGATGACTGGACAATAGCATCCTTTTTATCTTAAGTTCCTGTCACAGTCCAAATTCCAGTTAGCAGGCATATTTGGAGAGGGGTGAATTTCCGTGGTCACAGAAGGACAATGAGGTTTCTTTGCAGTCTCCTAGAGTGGGCAAAAGTCCTCTGATAATTTTTGCAATCTTAAAGCCATTAACTTGAAACAATTTTAACAGCTCCAGAGATGCAAAAATTAACTTTCATGTTGGGCTGCAGGTGAACAAATCCAACCTCATCCACCTTCATACAGCTTTCTCTGAGACAACCTGCCAGCTCAGAGTGGGAACATCCAAGTCACTTCAAAAATAGCTCTCTCTCTCTCTTCAGCCAGATGCTGTGTCAGCTCTTTTCTGACATGGTGAAGCCAGCAGGAATTACTTCAGTGTTCCTAGCCAAAATCATGACTGAGGGAGATAGCAGTGGCACTTAGTGCTATGCAAGGCCAGACCTGTGCTGCAAAATGGGACACTGGACACTCAAACTGCAGTTTTTAAGTGCTTGAAGCACAGCATAGAGATGCTACAGAAAAACTTGTTTCACCGGAGTCATTTGTTCTCACACCATAAAGCAATGAGTTAAGGATCTGTTTTGTACTGGGACTGAATTTACTTTAATAAGGTGAGCTGAATTAATCTACTTCAGCCTCCTAGATCTTGCACCAAGAAACTACTCTGAAGTCCAAACTAGAGCCACCTAGTTATAAGTTGTATGCAGGAGACTATGCTGGCACCAGAGAGGCAAGGTGTGAAAATCTCAGTCTCCACTGGAGCCACAAAGAGTTGCCCCCCTGTGGCCTGGTGTACACCCTGTGCCTGCAGCACAGTGCAGGTCTAGCTCAGCTGGGGGCAGAGAGCCACCCACCACCACTGCCTGGGCTGTGGGTGTGGGCTGGCTGAGCACACAGTGAGTCTGTGGTTCCTCTTCCTCAGCTGAAGACCTCAGCCTAGTCCCCATGTGCTGAAAGAAAACATAATGTGAAATAAATGCTCATTTATGCTTTTGCAGGAGATGCAGATATAGGTTTGTGCTACAACACATAGCGTAGAGTTTGTGGTGTTTTCTGAAAGAAAGCTAGACAACTTCTGGAGTGCATAGGCAAGGCTCCTTTGAAAAACAAAACTCACCATTAAAATCAGTTAGAAGGCCCTCAGCAGAATTACAGAAAGCATAATTGCTTCCCAAAGTTGCCAGTTTTGGGTTTTCTGGCAAACACTCCATACAAAACACTCACTGTTAAGACTCCTGATTCCTAAGCTGGCTTTTTTAAAACCCATTTCCTATTCAAGGTGTTTTCCAAAGTAAGGAGCATCAACTTCTGCACATCATTCTGTCCAATTTAATACCAGCTTTTGAACAGTTTCCAAGGTATTTTGCCTGAAATGGCTTGTAAGGGCTGGCTGCTGAGAAGTCAGAAGGTCAGCATTCTGCATGTCGATTGTGTTAGTTGTGTTACAGATAAGAGGAAAAAATGGGAGGAGGCAGGGAATGGCAGTATCACTGTTGGAAGCAGAGGCAGAAGCAAGCCCTTTCATGTCCTTTTGACTTGCTTACAGAATGGCAGCACTGCCAGGGAAAGGGTGAAGGTGTCTTGGGGTACATGTCGACTCCAGAACTAGGAGTATGGTCAAGGAATTTGTCTTTTCTTTTTCAAAATACCCTTTTCCTGGTTTTAGTTAAGTTTTGCCAAACCCCAGAGATAACAACTACTGGTCTTCCCTTAACCCAATAACTTGTTACCCTTTGTAATACAAGGAAATTCACTTGGTTTGCTAGTTCATTCTTGACAGATGCACAATGGCTGTCACACCTCTGCATTTCCTTCTTTTATTGTTGAATTTGTACCTAAAGGCTTAGCAAAGCCCTCTCTGACCACCTACAAACGTCCAGCCTGTGACCACCACACAAGCAAGAACCCCTCCCCTGGGACTGCAATTGCCTTGCCTTCCATGTGCAATGAATGAGCTGGCTCCTTATTCATTGCAAGAGATTTACATGTGATCAAGTGAAATTACAGTGATGACAAAGCTGATCAAATGCACTTGAAGGGATCAGTGTGTGGCCACCTCTGCCATGGACCTGGCGTTGCAACTTCTGATGAATGCCACTTCCTTGTAGCCTAGAACAACCTGTTTTACATCAGCAGCAGCTTTCCAGCATGGCTTGTTCCTTAAGATCTTTGAGGATTAAAAGGTTTTGGACAACAGCTAGAAGATACTATTTCAGGCTGCCATGGAGTGAGGCATGACCTGCAAAGTCTGAAGGCTTCCATGTGAAAGGGAGGTGTGAGGACACGCACGGTGCAGTGCCCATCTCCTACCTGTGCTGTGGGGAGATTGTGCTACAAGATCCCATGCCCCACCTTCTACAGTCATTGTACACTCCTGCTGAAGCTTCACAGCCTTTCTAAGCAGGCTGGGCAGATTCAGACAACATCAAACCAGACATGCACTCTGGAGCTTGTCTTAATTCAGCCTGGAGGCTTACACATGGGAGAAACATCACAGACCTCCAAAGCCAACCACAGACTGACACCTGACTCTGCATGGAGGAAAGTCCCAATCCATCTCCTACAGCACTGCAGGAATAACTGGAACTCAAGATTCAGTAAGTAATCACCACAAGACACTGGAGCAAAAGTTATCTATTTTATTACAAAACTGAAACCAAACAGATGCCTTTCAGTTTAACAAATTTGCCACAGGCGGAAATGTGCTGGGGCAGGGTAAGTTCAATATAAACTCAGGCCATGGAAAGCAGTACCTTTACACAAATGAATCCCACTGTAATGCAATTTCCTGCAACACACTATGCCCTTGGAAGATCAGCAAGAAAAGAAAGGTTTTTTTACTTCTGGCAGGACAGATGACTTGCACTGTTGAGTCCTGGTTCTCTTCTCTGTCCCAGCCATTTTCAGCTGTCATTCAAAGTAGAACTGGAGAGGCCCAGGAGGACTTGAAGGACGAGGAGACACATGCCCAAGGTCTGCTTTCAGACACAACACTGTCCCAGCTTCAGAAAGATTCTACTACTGATGCAAGCCACCCCTTGTTTGCCTTCCTTGAAGAACTGACCCAATTTTAGTTGCAAGCTACATGTGAATGCATACCTTTTGGAGGGGAAGGACACAAGGATGAGAAAAAGGAGGTCAGCAGAAGGATTTATGTAAGAAACAGGAGTGGTGGCTGGCTGGTTTATTTCCAGAAGATGCAGTGAGTTTTAGCAGCCCTGCAGTTCCCCCACAATCTTGTGGGGCATTGCCCAGCCCCAGTGCTTGGCTGATAGAATTCCTAGAGGCATCCAATTGTCTGTTTCTGATGGATATAACTATACATTAAAAAAAACCCGACCAAACAAAGAAAAATCCCACCCCTAAATAACCCCACACCACCAAACCCCAACCAACCCAGCAGCCAGAACTTTCAATTCTGAAAACTAAAATATTAAAATGGAGAGGGGTTTTTTTTAATACAGTTGGTTTCATTCTTTACTCCCTACAATAGGATTAGTGAGTGTGACACGGACATTTCTAACTATACACTAAATCAAATTATTTCAACACAAAAAAGATGTGCCCAGGGCATTAAAAAACAACAACAAAACAACCCAAACCAAACACACACACACACACACACACAAAAAAGGCAGTCAAGAAGGTGGGAGCTTGCAGGCCAAAAAAGCACATACATTGTGTGAGAAACCATGAAGATTCAGCACAATCTGCTATTGCTAAGGGATGACTTGTTTATATTATGATGGTATGATGTATATTTCGGCTATTGCCAGAGGTGTTTCCAACCATGCCATATATTTTAATTAGCTTCAATATCCTTCCCAGAAGGAGAGTTATTACTATTCTTAAAAAGTTATTTATAGAAAGGCTTGTTAGTTTTTCTTTTAACTTTCCATTTTGTCAACAAGCACTAACAATGCATCAGGACACTTTTTGGTGATGCATTTATCTCATGCTATTGTCATGATGACATAACGGAGTGAAGATGCTGTATTTATCATCTTTTACCAAAGCAACAGAGCCTTGAGGGATGAGTCCAGTCTCTACAGCAACCTCTTGCTGTTTCAAGTAATTGTTGGTGTGATCTCAAATTAGCATGCCATTTCATCATCTTCACTACAGTTTCTTCAAACAGGTCCAGAGATAAGTGGCAGAAGGATCACCAGGTCTGAAGTGGGAGGCTGCTCAGAAGAGATGAGTGCTGCTAGTGGTTGGAAATACACAAGGCAAAACACTGTGTCCCGTCACACCCTGCTCAAATCTAGGATTCCTATTATGGGCACCCCTGCCAAAGAAACAACTTTGGTAAAACTGCTTGTGGCTGACAGCCCCTGTGGCTTCCAAGAACACCAAACTCCTCACTCCAAGCCTTCACTGTTACTGCTACCCAGTGTCACAGTAGCCAGGAGGTACTGGCAACAGCAAATCAGGCAAGTGGGCAGGCACACCACTCTGCAGGGGGAGAGCTTGGATTCACAACCATCAAGGCTTAGAAAAGTCACTGCTGACAGACCTTCACCAGTGAGCATGGCCCAAGCTGTACTGTTGAAACACAAGTAAAGCAGACTCTTGGGGACTAGCAACACGACTGTGTCTGTCTGCACTGACAAGTATGTCCTTTGCTCTTCAGCAAAGCACAAGGCAGGCTAATGCTGCTTTCAGCAGGCTTCTCAAAATGTTTATTGCTCTACAACATACAGATGAACACTTTGTCAGAGCAGATGATGCAAGACTTCACTCCACTGACTCTGCTAGGCCTATGGCTCCTACATCCTTCCTACAGCTTTAGATTCCAGACGCATGGCACATCTTTGCTAAGCATGTTATCTGAGCATGAATAGCAATGCATGTGTATTTCATTTCTGCCCAACTTGCAACAGGTCCACAAACTACTTCTGTACATCTCTAATACAACCCTTTTCTATCCCTACTTTAAGCAGCTTTGCACCAATACTTACATGAAATCTGTGCTCTCAAAAGCCCAATTGCCTGAGTTGCAGAGAGCTTTATGGTAAGAAAAAGGGGTCCAGCTGCTCTCAAGAAGCATTTGGTATCTGGGGCACTGTGTGCCCATCTGCAAGAAGAATTCATGCTGATACACTGGTTCTTTTCTGCATGGAGTTGCTGTTAAGGCCAGCCACTGAATGATGGTTGGGTGGCAGAAATGAATGCATTACTATAAGCCATTAAATGCAAAGTGTCCCTCTAACCCTAACAGCCTTCAAAAGCAAAGGGAGGAACAGAACAGTGACTCCAACCCCTGTACAAGACAACTGTACAATTTACATATATATTTATATACAGTATATAAAATTCTTTGAGTCCCAGTGAACTCAATTTTACATCATCAGTAGCTGTTCCCATTTTAAAAAGTCATGATACTTCTTCCCTCCACTTCCCAAAGTATTAGATAATGGTGTTGAAAAGCAATTAAAAACAAACCCAAACCAATTTTTTCAAAGTGCAAACGTTCTGGGTGCCACTTCTGCTACACTGGATGTTGCTGATGCTGCATGCTTGCTCACAAGCAGCAAGGTGTCTGTCCGTCTGTCACTGGATCTTTTCTTCCTTTGGGTCAGCTCCTGCCTTCCCTTCTTGTCTTCTGCTGCTACACCAGGCGACCTACTGAGAGAGTAGGGTGGGGTGGGCAAGGAGGGAAAAACAAAACAGAAGTAGAACAAGTAAGGGAAAATGGCAAATTAAAGCAAAAAGAAACCTGACTGATATAGATCCAGCCTCTGCTGAAGCCATGGCCGCAGAAAGCTGAGATCCCAGAGTAAGTGTGAGGCTGAAAACAACCAGAGGCTAATGAAACAGCCTTGCTGGAAAAAGCATTGAATGAGTCACATGGAGCCTTAGGGACTGACATATTTTTAAACACAAAACACCACTTTCCTCCCCCTCCTTGGAAATGGGCATGCAGTCTAGGGAAACAACTGGTCCAACATCCCTTGCTCTGCTCTTCTGCATGGCACAGCTGATGCAGAAACCCGCTGCTGCCATCTCCCCATCACAGCCACAGCCAGCTGCCTCCTTCTCTAGTAGACAAGCAGGTCTTGGAGGAGGGCTTTCTTCAGAAAGCTTTTGTTAAGCCCCTTACCAAAGGTTCTTAAAGAACCAAAGCTGTTATGGGATCAGAACTAGAGCTCTGTGGATTAATTACAGGGGAAAACGTGATGAAGAGAAAGCAAAATAGGGATTTGATTTTCAAAGAGGGGAATGGTTACCTCATTGAGAGGAAAGGCCTCACTGGGATCAGTGCTGATCAACATGCCCTGTCACAGAGGGCAAATATTGTCAAATGCAAAATTATTTCAGGTAGCCATATTTGCAATCAATTGCACAGCTCTGCAAAAGGTGCCCACAGTGCTCAGTGACCAGGACATAAACACAACAGATCATTTTCCATGTCTGTAAGTGCAGTGCAGCGCTGGAGTGCAGATGAGCTGTCCTACACTGAGCGCTCTGAATGACAAGGAAGGGGCCACAGCAATTGTTCAAATGCCTCTGTTCAGCTTCTAGCAGCAGGCAAAAATCAAGTACATACTAGAATGGAGGACACACCAGGAAACATAACATCATCAATGTACAAGGTGTAGTTGATCTTTATCTTCAGCTCTCTGTTCACCCCATGTCACCAGGACCAGCTACATTCCCCAGAAAGATAAGGAAGACAGCAAGAGGTATAGGAAGACTTCTGGCATTAAACAAATACATAGCCCAGGTCTCCTCAACACAAATAGTAGTCTAACCAGACATACATAGGACAGCTATAGAACAAGTGGCGAAAGATATAGGCAGGGGGGACTTCTCACTGCTTCCTACAATCCAAAATGAGAAGTACCAAACAAATCCATGAGGCAGCAAGTCTAAAAGCAAAGCAAATGATGTTGTTCATGCCTGATGAAAGGGTCTGTGTGATTCAATGCCACAAAATACAGGGGAGAGCAGACCTTTACCATGAAAGAGAAGAGTCTTCATGGAAACTTTTCCACAGAGTAATGTAATATAAACACAACAAATCACCTAAATTATTAGATAGAAGCTTGACAGAGGAAGGAAGAGTAGGATAGGAGAGTAGTCATCCCATAGCTGCTTTACCCTATTCCAATTCCTTAGCAACATTTTGTCTATTCCAGCAAAAGACATAGAGCTGGACTTTGAAATGACGCAATGGAGCTGCATGTTGGTTTATTTAAATCTCTTAAGAACAACTTTGGTTTCCAGCTGTTTCTATATTGCTGTTCATGAACATAGGAGAACCAGGGGAGAATGAATTCTGAAATACATGCTTATCACAGGAAAAAAGAAAACATTTTTACAAGATACTCACTGAAAGGGTTAAGGCCTTGTCTTTTTCCATTGGGCAAACTGCTCAGGCTACCTGTAAAATCCAAGAACCACATTAAAGGGAGTAAATTCCATGGCATGACAAAGGAGTCTTAGTCTGTTGCCAGAGTTCAAAGCACCTCCTCTGAGCATGCTCACAGCAAATCCTGCCAACAGGATTCACATGGAAGAGTCTAACCAATGTGAGAGATGAGAGATGTTAAATACCTGGTGTTATAGCAGCTGCGTATCATGAAATCCAGAGGTTTTGCTTGGGTAAGAAACAACACTTACAAGGTTAAACTGAACAGTGGTAGGAGAAATAAGAAAGAAAGGATGCATGTAGTATCATGAAGTTTCCCCAAGCAAGCAAAATAATGCCTTGTAGAAAGGAGGCAGAGAGTAAAGGTACAGGCAATACAGACAGCCCAGGTTTATTAAATCTTTCACTTGAATCAAACAAACGAGTGCCTAAAATCAAAGACCTGAACTTATACCTGGCAGAAGGGCAGAGCTGTGACTGTGTTATGAGGTAACAGGCAGACACCCTACACCAGATGGAGCTCATGGCAAGGGCCTCTGCACTGGGTACAGACAGCTCAGGGATTATAGGAGCTGTCAAAAGCATGTCACACTTCCTGTCAGCTACTTCCTCTGATTTCAGAGGAGGGATTAACTGAAAATGGGAGCTCCTGCTTCCAGCCAGCAGTAGTAAGCCTGTTGTCACCCTCCACTCCAGTCTATGACTTTGATTTGTGCATGCACATGACCTGACTGCACAGCTCACTCTGCACATCAAGTACTTTATTGCACATGCAGGAACAAGACAGGCAGAAGCTCAGAGGGCAGGGGCGAGGTGCAGGAAGCCCCAAGGGCCAGGAGCCTGGGCTGCAAGATGGGAATGGAGCTGATGGGAAGAAAAAGCCAGGGGGAGAAACAGGTGGTAGTGGCAAGGCTGAAATGGGTCACAAAGCACAGCCTATTGGCTTTAGAGAACATTTATAAGAGAAACTGTGAAAGCACAGTAAGTTATTCCAAGACCCCGAACACCAGCCCAGTACCAGCCACGCGCCCTGCTGGGATCAGCAGAACCACGGCCCACTGATGCCCATGTGTCAAACCCAGCTCTGCTGCCATGGGCAGAGGCTCCACTGCCAGGGCCAGAGGATCTGCCCAGGCTGACTGGCATTCACAGCCTGGGCCCTTCATGCGCTACTGACACAACAGGGAGGAAGGAATATGGCAGGCAGTGACTGTGGGTTACTAACATATAGCTGGGAAGTCCTTGGGAATTGTGGGGTAACATCCCATCATTTGGCAGGTTTCATAAAGCAGAGTATTTGCTCATCCTCACACTGTCTTGAATAACAGTTCTAGTCACACTGGATTAGGCCAGGTGTCTTTCAAAAGAAAAAGCCCCAAGGAAACCCCAGAAGCTTTTTATAGGAAATTATTAATTCTCAGACATACTGAGAAAACCTTTCACCCTCTGGGGAGAGAAACAACCTTGTGTTCTCAATACAATACTGATGTCCTGATCCATACTATCACTAACTTTAGTCAAAATTAAAGGCAAATTATAGCACCTCTACAAAGCTCCAAAGGTGAGTATCTGAACAAGACAAACAAAACCAAACACTGAACCAGTGCAGCTCATTTGATTCTAATCTAATAAGAATTCAATTCCTTTTTAGTTCAGTCATTACCTGGTTACAGTTATCTCATGACCACTCAGATTGTTATTTTCTATCATCATTGATCCAGAGGCCTTTCCCTTTGCCACCTTCTCCCACACAGTAGCTTGTCCAGTAATGATATAGAGCAAGTCATTCCCAGCCTCCCAAGCATGCAGTTACTTCTGAAGATAGCAATAAGAAAGATCCAAAACATCACTGAATGAAATCTGCTGTTCAGATTGTCTGTCTGCTTTTCCTTCTTCCTGTAACATTTCCTCAGATTCAGTAGAAAGTGACATTCTGTTTAATTACACACACATACACCTTTTTAATTAAGATATTTCAATCCTGTTTCTGGACTGCACTCTTGGTGGCTGGGTTCCACCTCAGACGTCCTCATGGCCTGTGAAGCACGCCCAACACCTACCATCTGACAAGCTCTTGGATAGCACAGCAATCACAGGATCTGAGCTGGCAGAAGGGAACTTCCCGTCAGCTGGCAGAGGGACATTTCTTTGCTGCTTATTCCCTTAGCTCCTCTTTGGGCAGGCACAAAATGCTGACTTTGTCTTCTAAACTTGGAAGAATATAGAAGTAAAACTCAACTCCAACATTTTGCAGCCAGCACAAGCCTCACTCAGATCTACAGCCCTCCTCTCCAAAATCACTGGACTCCAATTAATCTTGGGTGCAGTAACTTTCCAGCAAAGCTGTACAATGTGTGTCTATCTCCTCTCAAGGATCCTGCCTTTTGACTAAGGCAGAGAGATAAATTTGTTCTTTGATCACAGATGATTCCTCCCTTAACTCAGGCTGTGCAGACTACGCTGAGGAATGCTAACTTTTAACAGGCTGTAAATCAGTCTGTTTTCCTTCCACAATTCCTCAAACAATCCTAGGTCAAGTGATGGCAGACTCTTTCTGGCATACCCCAAGCTAAAAGCCCTGCCTGCCTGTTCTGCACCAATTTAAAAAGCCATTTGCAGGCTTCTGCAAACACTCAAGGGCTGACTCTTATGTGGCTACTCCATTCCGAGATCCAAGAATGGCATTTTTCCATGTAAATGGCCCCTGATAAAAACAAGTCTGGTTTAAGGAGAGGGACAAAAACTGTGCAAAGTGGCCAGCAGACCTGGCAGATTTGCCAGCAGCTTTTTGGGTCACCATAAGAATGGAAAAGAAGAAGGGTTTCTGACAGACTGGGAAGCTATTGTCCTCACTGGAGAACCACTGGTTGGCAGTACCCACATATTGAGTTACCACAGATATGAAGAGACTGCTGAGGAAGGGAAGACAGACAATTATGCATCTCAAACAGATTTAATTCTAAGCTGAAAAGAGCTCAGATTCAGGTTTGTCCTTACAAATATCCCAGCTAAATCCCCACATATAAATCTTATTTGGATTCTCTAGGTCCCAAGAGGCACATAACAGTAGTGTCAGTAGTGTGTTATCTATGCTCTATGCTTTCTTTAAGCTCGATTTCCATATTTGGATGGAACTGCCCACCAAAAAAAAAAAAAAAAAAAAAGGAGAAAAAAAATAAAAACACTGACAAAAATGCACAATGCCCAAATACTACAAAATTTGTATTATGTTTGATTTTCAAAACCATTAGAAGTGTTCAATTGGCCTAGAAATAGGCATACTCATCTAGATTGATGACCCACTTTTAGTCCTTATGCTACTGGACACTCAAACAGGATTTGGAACATCTGAGCTAAGTTCACTTGTAATGAAGTCTAAAAAGGGGAAATTATAACCTTCCTTGCTTCCCTGCAACCCCTCCTCATCCAAGCTAGACTAGAAGAACTTTTCAAACAAAGCTTTTGTTGAAACAGAAACATTTCCATGAAAAGTTTTGTTTTCATCTGACATCATCAGTTTACAACTGAAAGTACATCATCAAAAAGGTTTCCAGCTAGCTCTTGGCTTGAACCCACAGTGACCTCAACCCCAGCAGATCTTCGGAGGCCATGGTACAGAGAAAGACAGCAAAATACAGGGACTGGCTACATGCACCTATGATCAGGATAAAGGAAAGTTAGAGAAGGGGTAAGATCCCAGAATCATAGAATGATTTGGGTTGGGAGGTCTCTAAAAGTTCATTTCGTTCCGACTCCCCTGACATGGGCAAGGACACCTTTCACTAAACCAGGCTACTGAGAGCTCCATCCAACTTGGCCTTGAACAATTCCAGTAATGGGATATCCACAGCTTCTCTGGGCAACCTGTTCCACTGCCTCAGCATGCTCACAATCAAGATTTTTTTTCCTCATATCTAATCTAAACCTACTCTCTTTCAGTTTGAAGTTACTCCCCCCTGTCCTGTCACTCTGTGCTCTTGTAAAAAGTTCCTCTCCCTCTTTCTTATAGGCTCCCTTCAGGTACTGGAAGGCCACAATTACGTGACCCCAAGCTTTCTCTTCCAGGATAAACAATTCCAGTTCCCTCAGCCTTTCCTCACAGCAAAGGTGCTCTATCCCTCTGATCTTCATGGCCCTCCTCTGGACTCACTCCAGCAGGTCCTTGTCCTTCCTGTGCTGGCACCCCAGAGCTGGGTGCAGTGTTCCAGGTGTGGTCTCAGCCGAGCAGAGGGGCAGAATCCCCTCCCTGGCCTTCTGCCCACATTGTTTTGGATACAGCCCAGGACACGTTTGGCTCTCTGGGCTGGAAGTGCCCATGGCTGGGTCATGTCCAACCTCTCACCCTCCAGCACCCCCAAGTCCCTCTGGGAGGGCTGCTCTGATCTGCTCACCCATAGCCTGTGCTGTTATTGGAGATTGCACTGAACCAGGTGCAGGACCTTGCCCTGATTGTTTTAAAACTCATAAGATTCCCTTGGGGCCACTTCTCGAGCTTGCCCAGGTCTCTCTGGATGGCATCTCATCATTTAGGCATGGCAACTGCACCACTCAGCTTGGTGTCATCTGCTAATTTGCTGAGGGTGCACTCAATCCCACTATGTCATTAATGAAGATATTAAATAACACTGGTCCAGTATGAACCCCAAGGGACACCACTTGTCCCTGATGTCCATCAGGACTCTGAGCTCTGGATGTGACCATCCAACCAATTCCTTATCCACCTAATAATCCAACCACCTCTCTCCAGTCTAGAGAGGATTTGTGGGGGACCATGTCAAAGGCAAAGATACTGACTGTTTCTAAATTTAGCAGTTCTTATAAGTAGGAAGCATAGAAAACATGCCATCTACCAACTCACAACTTCACGAATTCTTAAAAAAGATCCATTACAAACTTGCTTACTGCACCTCTGGAGCACTCTCCCTCAGTTCTTCCATGTTCGTACCTGCTCTCTGCACTGCCCCCTGCACTGCTTTTTAGTCCTCAACATCCTTTAACTTATCCCTTAATCTTTCATCCTCAAGGCTTGTCAGGTCTATAGTAGGTATGTGGAGCTGTATGACAGAACAAGATCAGAGCCCCTTTTTGATCACAGTCCTGTCCTCCTCATACAACAGGAGAAACTATGAAAGGTTAGGGCTCTGTTCTCAGCAATCAGTTGGACAATCAGGCACTCACAACAATGTCTTGCTGCCTTCTTTCCCCTTCACATGGGCTCAAAGTTTCACATTTTCTTTCTTCTCTCCCTTTGATTTTTTTCCCCTTCCATAAACTAAATTTTTAACAGTCAGTTGGCCAGGGCAGCAGATTCCAGAGAGTCTTATTCCAGGCCAAATAGCAATAAAATCCATTTGGCATATTCGTCTTATTGGGAAGGTAATAAAATTAAGGATTGCTATTTTGGTATGTCATTCCTCAGTAAGGTACTGATGACTAAAAAAACACCTCCTCAGAGCTAGGAAGCTGAATGCTTCTTACAGCTGACTAGTAATGCTATATGCTTATTATGGTAACTAAGATGCTTGCAAAACACCGAGAAAATGCAACTTCCCAACACCTAATTGTACTGACTCCCTTTCCACTTGTGCTAAACCTGAGAAAAGGACTAAGGAAAGATTATGATGGGAGAAAAAAAAGCCACCCTTCCCAACTACCATGACACTTATAACAACAGCTGTCTGCACAGCCAAAACACCTGCACAGGAAATTAGTCCCCTGGAATCTCCCTGTATGTCTTCTGCCAAGCAAGTCTACCCACTGTCAAGAATGACTGATAATTACTGAATTTGTGTTGAACAGTTTCAATTCCTAAAATTTCCAAAAATATCAATTTGGTTTGGGTCCCAACAGATGATGAAGTGAAGATGAAAGAAGGAAGAAAAGGCAGGAGGGTGGGTTGACTGCTCAGACACTAAACAGAATGGAAAATAGGTTATTCACATGCCTTATTTCTCCCCCAATCTCAAAGTACAATTTAAGTCTGAAAAAGGGCAACAGTACAGCTCTGTGCTTTCTTTCTGAGTTGTTCTCTTTGCATCATCCACTCTCCTGCATGCTGAATTTAGCAATGAAAATAAGTATTATTTCTGTTAGTAAACAGGGTCTCCTGAGAAGGACTGAGTCTGTGCTGGCTCATACATCATCTAACCTGCATGGCTGAGACAACAGAATCTTGTTAGCAGGGTATTACTCAGAGGGGACCTGGTCTTAACTACAGGTTCCAAGGACTTTAACAGTACAAGCAGAGTGCTGGCCAAGAACTCTCATCTGTTTATGTACAGAAACTCTCTCATCTGTCCTGTTCATGTATATTGCTTAACACAGAGGTCTGGGATAAAGCATAGAAGATGGAGCCATAACACAAGTAACAAGCTACATTTGCATGGCAGTGTATGAATCCCACTCATTTGCACACACAAACTGTGACATTTTCAAAACAGCTGAGAGAAAACAAATTTCTGAATTTGCTGTAACTCAGTTTTTATTTGTCATGTTTGTTTGTCAGTTTTTACTGTCATGCCATCAGGAAGAAAAGGCACTCACCTCCTTCCTTGCTGACTCCCAAACACCCTTTCAGCTCCTGAAGCGAGATTGACTTGTCCTTGTTGAGGTCACAGTAGTCAGTGAAACGCCGGGCACATTTCTTGGGCTTGGCTTTCTTCTTCACATAACGTTTGAAAGGCTTTAGCTCCCGCTTGTTGATGTCATTGCTGCTGTTGTTGTCCAGCTGGCTGAAATACCAGTGTACCACTCGCTCCTCTAATGTGTGGCTGGGGTCTGGCTCAGAGAACCTGGAACAGAGGAAGCACAGGCCCCCAACAAGGGGGTGCTCTCACCAACACTGTCAAGCACATGCTGAGGAGCAAGAGCTGCTCATCAAATTGGGCAAGTGCTATGCCATGTTCAAAGTAAGTAAAAACCACAGGTCTTCCAATCTCTTCCTTTTAGCTGGGCTCTTCTGAGACAGATGAACTTTTCCTAAAAATGTCCTTTAGCATTAACAAGTGAATTGCCAAGAGAATCTTGGAGTCTGATAACCCTCAATAGCTCTGGTTCTCCTTACACCTGTTGCTGAAACTCTGCCTAATCCCAGAACAATCATTGTTAGAGGGCAAGAGACAATCTCTCTGGTCCTGTTGACCTTGGGCTCCCATTCAAATTACCAGCAAGAGAGCCATGAGTGTCAGCTGTCATGGTAGTTTCGGTGACAGTAACATCTAGACTTCAGAAAGGTAACAAATCAATTTAATGCAAGACAACAAATTAATTTAATGCAAGACACATGCATTATTTGAAAATGTCCTTAGCCAGACACAATATTCTCTCTGTATCTGTTTATGTAATCTGAGCTCTTCTGCTGTATTTTCAGCATTTTTCATGCTTTTCATATAGCTGATTGACACGTAAGAGTTCCATAGCAGATAAACATCACAAATCCATTAAAAGCAGTACTACAGAATGGCAACTTCAGTTTGTTTCATTTCTTAATAATTATGGTATTACCAATTTGATGCTATTTGACTCACATTTTCTTTCTGTGGACAACAACAATATCAGAGAGGAAGAGGAAAAAAAAAAAGCAGGAACAGCAACAGCTACAGACACTCAAATATGGAACGCTGCCTTTCAACATCATGCCATCACTGAACAGGCACTGTTATGTCATACCATTTAAGCAGTATCTGGTGCTCTGCAGCAGCAGTGGGAAAGGGGGTTCTTCCTCAGGGATACTGAGATCCAAGGAAGAAACTCTTTCTAAGCTAGTCTGTCCTTTCTCCATATGATGAGCATGCCAACAGAGAAAGCTGAAAAGATGCTGAAATGAGGCTAAGACCTGAACCTTTTTTTCCTTCCAAGAATAAAGCATTTTAGTGCATGGAAATTAGTGGATAGGTAGTCAGACATGCTACACTGGCACTGATTGTTCTGACTTATTCCAGGAGACACATCCAGCTGCTGCATAAATTCCTTCCCCAGGAAGGAGAGAGGAACAGTTGCCTGCTGCAGGCAGCCAGATTCTGGTGTGAGTTTGGGGCATTCTAGCTGATGGAGAAATATGAACCCAAGTACCCTATAAAATGCTCTCAAAGACTGCCATTGATCTTGTTTCAGAAACTAGGAGAATCTATACTTATATGGTCCCTGATTTGTTGTTGTTGGGAACTAGGACAGAAGAAATTCTTTTTGACTTTCTGGTGTGATCAGTTTTGCCTTTAAAAATGCAGCTACAGAGCCTGAAAATACCCCCTCACACACACTACCCCTATGGTAAATTAAATAATTTGTGAGAGGGAATCTGCAGCATGCAGGAAACGAGAACTGGAGTTTAGGTGGAGAATTGAGATGCTCGTTAACCTTTTCTGATGGCTTTTACAAATGAGGATAGACATTAGAAAGGTAGCCCCTACCCAGAGATACATGAATCCTTGCAACAAGTAAACACACACAGTACAGAGAGGCAGAGAAACTGCATAACATTTTTCCCAAGGTTTTACTTGAAACTATTTCCTTTATTTAATTTTTAACTGAGAGGCAGGCTGGCATTCAGTCGCAGCATCTGGTCAATGTACAATGGGATAAACGCTGTGCAGGAGGAAGAAGGGGTTAGCAATAAGTCTGGCTTAGTTTGGGGAGCCAAAATACCAGGTAAGCACCTGCAATCACCTATAGACCAGCAAAAATTGCAAAATTCCCCCCAGGAAGTTAAAGGAGTGTTCTGATTTTTTTAAACTGTATGCAATTACCAGGATGGCAGGAGAGAACAGAAACACACCCTGTGTCTTGTTTTTATGACATTTATTAACGTAGCTATTGGCCTCTCACCCTTTTGGAAAGAAGCTGGCTATCATTTGAAGACTAGCATTTTTCCAACAGCCTCAGAGGACTTCTGTATTGCCAGGGACAATACTCTGCCTTTGCTGAGATAGAATAATAAAACCTGAGCTTTTGCATGTGAGATTCCCCTTGTTCACCCTCCTTTACTGAAGGCCCACAGCTAGAGAGACAGAAATGGAGAAAATAGCAGAGCATCTTAGAACCAACATCAGAAAGACAACAGACAAGAGCTTCTCACTACCTACTGAAGAGGCACTCAGAAGCAGGATTTTAAAGTGCCTCTTTTCCAGGGACACAACAAAGAGAAGCTCTTATGAGTTATCAAGAAAGGCAACATGGCTCTCTTCAGCACTTCCACAAAGAGAATGAGGGACATTCACAGGCTAATACAAATACATTGACTCATGAGGTGACAATAAATCATTCTTTGCCATTACAAACATGCTGAGAGCTCATGCTGAAAACTGCAGCATGCTAATAGAGCTAAAAGGAATTACTTTAATGGCTTTGACTTTAGGAAAAAGGAAGATACAGCCATTTCTGAGTTTTTACCACTTTCTGTTGGCTGGCTTAGCAGGACTGCAGTTCCTGAGAAGGTTGGTTGCCTGCCATCTCTGGTTATCATCCAAAATCCCAGGACAGGAAGCATCCCCATCATTTCAGGGCAGCCGTATCTCCCTGGCTCATGAAATTCCATGATACACTACAGAAGGGTGAAGTTACAATACCATATATAACTACCTTGATTTTGACCACTGCCAGTGCAAGGCACTTAGGCACCGCCCATGAAACATGAATTAATGCAACTCCACAGCACTGCTAGGCCACCTAGCTTTGCTGATGTGCCATGACACCAGCCGTGCCTGCTGGGTCAGCTCAGAGGAGTCTGGGGCTCTCATTGCCCTGCCAGCACAGACTTGCAGTATGCCAGGGGATTGTCCCTCCATTTCTGCCCTATATTGTTTCAAGAGAAGTAAATCAGCCCTTAGATATAAACTTCATTTTTTTGGGCCACTTCTCATTCAGACCATAAAGGAATCAGAAAAACCAACACAGAACATGTTCAGCTGTCCTGTACATTCTCAATTTCCAACGTCTCTTGCTCTAACACCAATCACACTAAAATCCACTGAATTCCAGTGCCTCACTTCAGTGCTGTAGCAGCTTTGTAAGACACAGTAAGAACAGACACTACCAAAATGAAGACAGCCTTCTTAGCCTTCTTATGTTGACTGCATTACACTTCTCTTCCTAATTGTTCCTCTTTAGCACTCTGTGGGGAAACAATCAGTCCTAAAGAATGAACAGTAGGGGAGAAAGCAGGTCTGTGCAAGCTGATTTTCCAAATGTAACCTGCTGTTGCTGGACTGCTTTTGTACACAAGCCAGCGAGTTTAGCTCAATTATGTAGCATAAGCCTACCAATATTCCAACAATGAAGAAAAGCATGGTCTGTCATTAACAGCCTAAGACAGCAAACCAGCTCTCAGCTTTCTTAAAAGTTTGTTGGCATCAAGTATAGTCTTCTCCAAGTAGGTTCTTACTCCTCCTTCTGTACAATGCTCTAAGAGCTCCCTCATAGCAGAACATTTATTTCTTAGGTGGTTTATGCTTGGAGATATGTGTTAAGGTACTACAACTTTTAACAATTCTATCTTCCAGATGGAGGCACATTTCCGCAGAATACCTTCACATCATCTGGTGCCACTGAAGAACATAAAAAGAGGCTGTGAAAAACCATGGACATACACTTTTGTAAGCTGCACTAAATGCCGGATCAGAGAATGACTGCCAAAATATCAAATATGCAGCCTGAATATGCACTGCGCATGCAATCTGTAATGTTTTGCATCCCTCGAGGCCCCTTGTGAGAAAGGAACTGTTAGCTCAGTGAGAAGAAGCAGGGAAGAGGGGGAGGAATATAGGCTAAAGTATACAAGACCAGCAAATGTGAGACATGACTCCCATACAGAACTATGAACAGTGTGCAATCACATTATGCTCCATAGAAGTGTGCAGTCAAAGTATAATACATGCCACTAAATTTTACTAAATGAACTAAAGTCCATTCCTACCAAAGTTGGTCCTTTGCTCCCTTAACACTTGCAGCCCCACTGCACAGGCTGCAATGGATCCACAGAAGTGTTGCAGTGACAAAGAATCCTAATACAAACTACTGCTTGGACAGAAAACAAGGCTGCAAGGCTGCAACCTGAAGTACCCATCAGGTTCCCGTTTGAAGGCTTAGAAAATCTATTATTTTGTACTACAAACTTTATGTAGCAACATCAGCAGCTGAGGCAGAAGGATGGAAGGGCACTAAGACAGCCCATCATCTAGCTGGACTGCAGAGCCTATAAACCAGAGGGACCTATTCCAGGATGAAAGAACACTGATGGACAAGCAAATGCTACAGAGTAAAAAAAATAGATAATTCCAGCTTTCATTCCCAACACACACACAAGGTTTTCATTCCCAACACACACACAAAGTATGTTTGTGTTCAGGATGTCTAAAGGAGTTAAAGTTGTAAGTTTCTATGGCCTGTAAATATTTTGCAAGGATATATATACCTTGCTTGGTGCTGTTGCTGAATGAAGAAGAGATGGAGAGTGACTCACTCGTCCAGTCAAGGCCCATGACAGCACTGATGATATCCACCAAAGTGCCAGCACTACACAGTGGAAAGCAATGAGTTTAACAAACTGAAGTAAAATTCAAAATTGTTCTTGCTCTGCTTCCACTTCTTACTCCCATTTTGTTATTCTTTGCAGTTGCCTAAAGTTAAAGTCTGTAACAGTGGAGCATGGTTTGAATCAGAGGGGATTACTATAATGGAATTGCAAAAGGATCCTGTATTTGCTTTATTGTTCCTCCTTTCCTGTAGCCAAGGAATCAAGAAACCAACAAAAAACTAAGCTGTGTTCAGACTAAACAAAAGGGTACTACACAGTCCAAATTCATTATGGGAAATGCATAAAGCTTATGTCCCCTATTACAGGCCAGTTTCTTTCTCTCTTCAGGCTAAGTTGTATATGAAACATTATTCTGACCACATTTTTTTTTTTTTAATTGTAGGATAAATACTTTAGACAGTTAAAAAATCACCTCTCTTCACTCCTCATTAACTGTTCAAAGACCCTCCTCTTACATGAACTCTTCTGTATCTTTAATTAGGCTAGAACTTCCATTAGAGGACAAAGAGAAGTTGGGATCCAACTTCAATTGAAATGCAAAAGGAGTTGAGCATCAACTTCCCTGCACTGTTTAAAAGTGTCAATCTTTATTAAAACGTGGATTGGCTTCAGAACACCCTGGAGATGTGCTGAGCTGTGCTTGCCTGCTTCAAACTGCTCAACTAGAGCATGAAAAGGAACCTCAGGACCATTTTCTGGAGTACTTTTTGGGGATATTACATAGGGAATAATTGGCAACTTTAAATTAAGGGACTGATAGCTGCTGTGTTACGTGATAAAGGCGGCTGTTGTAAATTGCCCATTTACCTTGAATTCCACAGGGCAGTGATATTTTTGCTGATAATGTAGCAAGCCATAATGCACACAATTTGGCAACTAAAACTCATTTCTGAGTTTTAGTGCATTGGCAAGGACCAAAGAGAATTTCTCAGATAAGAGAAACCCAGGCTGGGATTCCCTTTGATCTAGTTTAGTTTAGGCCCTGTGTAATATGACTATATCAGAATTAGAAAAGAGACTCAAATGTAGTAAAGCTAAGTCTAAATTTTTAAGTGTTGTTCCTATTATATATAGTACTTATGAACAATTTCAACAATGATTTTCTTTCAGTAAGGATACCAAGTACTGGCTAATAAACAAATTCCTTACAAATGTTCCCTTAATTACTTTGAAAACAGAGTAACAAGATGTGCCTTGGAGTTATTGCATAAACTTAAAATTAAGAATGCATTTTACTGGAGATTTTTTGTTTCAAAACTCCAAATGAAGTCTATTTGGCTATTATGTTGTAATATAAACCAGGGCCATGATGAAGGGAAGTTCTCATATCATTCACATTACTGTAAAGCAAGAGTAACTCAATTAAAGTCAATAGCTTTGAACTTCCTTAAACAAGACAAGACCTATAAGGGATTACAAGGTTGTTTTAAGCATGCCCAGTTAAAAAAAAAAAAAAAAAAAAAAAAAAAAAAAAAGGTCTGATCAAGCTTTGCTTACATGGCCTGCAACAATCCAAGCTACTGCCTCACTTTGCTGCTACTAGATTGTTTAGATTGTTTTGGGGGGCAACTAAGCACAGATGTATGTAGTATTTCAAGTGCCAGTCTCTAATTCCTCCTCATGCTTCTCCCTCATCACCCTACTTTCTCCTCTCTCCGCCCCCCCCACCAAAAAAAACCCAGCTAAAATGGATATTAATTGCAAAGACACTCAGAAACACAGAAGTTTTCATTCAAATATCCAGATTCAGACTGAAGGCAGTAGGATAATCTAATCTGATTTCCTGTATATCATACCCACAGAATGTGAATCAAATTATTCTTGGGACTATAACTCAGGTTTGACTAAAAGAAGTCTTTCTGAAACACATCAGCCTAAGATGAAAGCCTTAGAGAGAAGGAATCAGTCACATCCCCCATGACTTCACTCTGGCTTAGAACTGCCCTCGCTTTAAAGAAATTTTGATCACAAATTTGTTTATATTGAGTTAATCATGTTCTTCCCTGCTAGACTTAAAAGCCTGCAGAGCCTTTATCCCTGTAGAGATACTCAGATTTTACAAAATCAACTTCTAACCTTTTTTTTTTCTTTCAATGCCCTAAGGAAGTCTGAGCTCCTTAAGACTCTCACTGTTAAGCATTTTTAGTCCTTGACACTTTGGAAAAGGCTCTTCTCTGCCTTTGCTCCTTTATTTTAATATTGATACAAAAGATGCATACTGTATGCCTGTATCATCTCTCTGCTGCCACAGAGAAACAGGAATACTTCATACATGTAGCTCCCCTCTTTGTTTAAAATATATAGAACAATATACAGTTTACATGGGGGTACAGCTGGCTGTTTACCTGGCCTGCCTCCTGCATCAGGCATAAGCTTTGCTGGGGATATGTTAAAAATTTAGCTTGGATAATGGGATGCATTTGCCCAAAATCTAAAAAAGGCCCAGAAGCATGAAATGCTGAACACTGAAAGGAGCAAAAAGAGGAAGGCTACAGTGTGTGTTTGAATACAGAACCTGTTCTGCCATCACGATGGCATCAAGATGAAGAAGAGTCTGCAAAAGTGACACTTGCCTCACAAACAAGAAAACTGACATTAAAACTGACATGACTGACATTAAGAAATATCAGATAGCCAGATATCTAGCTTTTCTTTACAACATGAGCTTCTCAGCAGATCTGGGCCAGAGAGATACAGGATAAACACTGTTATAAATACAGTTATTTTGTTAGTTGTTAAGGCTGAAAATTAATTAAGCATTTAACTAACCCAATAGCTAAAATATTCCTTCATCTTGGAAAAGAGGTTTCATTGACAGTGCCAAAGTCAACTTAGACCACCTAGACAATTTCAGATATACATAGAATCATAAAATCATTAATTGGAAGAGACTTCCCATAGAATTGGAAAAGACCTCCAAGATTATCAAGCCTACCTGTCAACCCACCATGTTCACCACTAAACCAGGTCTTCGAGTTCCACATCTGCATGTTTTTTGAACACTTCCAAGGATGGTGATTCTACCACTTCTCTGGGCAGTCTGTTACTATGCCTGATAACCATTTCTGTGGAAAAGTTTTCCCTAATATCTAACCTAAATCTACCTTGGCACAACTTGAGGCCATTTCCTTTCATCCTGTCACTTGTTACCTGGGAGAAGAGACCAACTTCCACCTCACTAGAGCCTTCTTTCAGGTGGTTGTAGGGAGAAATAAGGTCTCCCCTGAGCTTCCTTTTTTCCCAGGCTAAATACCCCCAGCTCCTTCAGGTGCTCCTCATAGGACTTACTCTCCAGACCCTTCATCTGCTCCACCTGCCCCTCTCTAGACCCACTCCAGCCCTCAGTGTCTTCCTTGTACAGATGGGCCCAGACAGAACACAGGATTTGAGGTGTGCCCTCATCAGTGCTGAGTGCAGGGGGACAATCACTGCCCTGGTTCTGCTGGCCACACCATTGCTGATACAGGCCAGGATGCCATTGGCCTTCTTGGCCACCTGGGCACACACTGGATCATGTTCAGCTGCTGTAGACTAGCACCCCCAGGTCCTTTCCTGCGGGGCAGCCACTCATTCCCCAGCCTGTAGCACTGCATGGGGCTGTTGTGACTCAAGTGTGGGATCTGGCACTTCACTCTACTGAACCTCATACAATGGCCTTGGCCCATTGATCCAGCCTGTCCAGATCCCTCTTGCCCTTCCACAGGTCAAGGCTCTCACACAACATGGTGTCATTTGCAAACTTGATAAAGGACACTCAATCCCCTGTCCAGGTTGTTGAAGATGATATTAATTAAACAGGGCTGGCTCCAGTACTGAGCCCTGGGGAACACCACTTGTGACTAGCAGCCAGCCACTGTCTGAGTCTCAAGAATACACCTGTTCACACCAGCAGAACTCAGGATATTCCTCACCCTGGGATTCTTGGAAAGCAGGATTCACTGCACAGAGACACCTTCCCAAGTGCACAAACCCATATGAAATATGTATTGATAAAATTTTGATATAAATATCAAAAATTCTCTGAAATGACTTTTTAAAAAACATGGTCCCATCATGGCCTGTTGGGTTGGAAAAGCTTGACACATGTTCTTTGGGGTACACACTTAGTCTAGCTGAGGCTTATGGAAAATTAAGCTAGAGCAGTTATCTGAATTTAATCATGGCTCTGGGCAAGCAGAGTATTTGGGTGGTAGCAGTCTTTTGCCTTACCAAGGACAGCTTGCTAAAAGATTTAATTTTCCCCTCGCAATTGGGCTGCTGACATTGGAGTGAAAAATAAATCAATGTGACGACTGTGTGAAGAGCTGGGCAGTGAAAAATTCCACCAGAAAGGCCTCTATTGAAAGCTGAGAAATACACAAAGCTTGGGGAACATTAAGAAGCAAGCCTGCTGGTTTATAGAAGTGCAGTGGGGGCATACATCTCTGGTCTCTACAACATTGGTTTATATTAAGCTTTATTTTAAGAGTGATGATTACATTGGCTGTGTTTCAGTCTCAGTGCCAAAGATGCCAAATAAATATCAAATACTCTCCAGGGCTTCCCACCACTCCTACCCACTGCATTTGAACCATGCAAATTAGACAGAATTGACATTGGAATGCTTAAGTCTGGGAGAGAACTATGTATTTCCCATCCTTGGGGCATTTTTCATCCTGTTTATATGAATACAGACATGCCAGGCATATAGTGCTAATTCAAAGGGTTACAGAATATTCAGCATGCAGGCACACATACAAGTCACTGGCCTGATTTGTAAGGTCTACATGAGAAGTTAAAACTGTAGGAATTCACAAGTAGTCCATACTGAAGCCAAGGGACACAGCCATGCCACTCAGGACCTTGAATAGTCTTGAATAGTTAAAAGATGGCACTGATTCCTTCTCCATCATGGAAGAGGAAAGCAGGGGATCAACATTACTGTCAACACAGTGGAGGAATACCCATAGAAGTAACGTATGTGCACAGGCATTTCCATCTCCAGACCCCTGTGAACACGAGCACATCAGTCATTGTGCCATCCCTGCAAGCTGCCCCAGCACTGACTCCTTTTATAGTCAGGCAAATCCAGAACCACAGAAGCCTTGCTTAGCTGAGGCACTGTAGCACTTTTTTAATCCATCGCGGTTCATTTGCAATGGCCTGTCCCGAGGTAGTGCAGCAGGGATCTGCTGTTATCAAGCAGGAGGGGGAGACACAACCTCAGCTTTCCTCCAGTTCCCCAGGAACACAGACTTCAGCCCACCTCTTGCAACAGGCCTGACCTGTTGCTCCTTCCAAAAGGGGTGAACACATAGCTGGTCAGAAGGGAGGGCCATGAAAAACAGCTCCTCTCCTCATCAGCAGGCTGGCTGCAGCTTCACAGCAAAGCCACAGTGCCGGTCCTGCCAAGAATTTGGTTCACATTCTTCACTCCCTGTGGTAGCCACTAGGCCACACGGTCTCCTTCAATCCATTTGCATTTTATTAGGTCTTTTCATGCATCAAGGGACAAAAGAACAAGCCACTTCCTCCCACTGAGCTCTCATTTCACACTTCAAATGGGCTATACTAACCTTTATGGTGGAGCAGCTGCCAGGGAGGAGGGGTGGGAGGAGGCAAGCAGCACTAGGATGACAGGACAAAGCAGCCTCAGATCCTCTCCCAGCAACCCAGAGGAACCCAAATCAGTCAGAGCAACACCTTTCCCGCCTGTCCCCACCTCAGGGGCACCCAGAGCTCTGCAGCCACCTGGGTGGCATTCAGCTGTGCTTTCTGGACTCACCTCCCACCCCCAGTAGGTGCTGCTGAGTTAATAGCCTGTACCATGTCCGTAGTCAGAGCATCAAGTAAGCTGGTAATAAATTCAACTTTCTTCCCTTCTGGGCAGCCTGCAGAAAGAAAAGAGGAGGTTTAATGCAAGAACACACAGGCTTAGTCTCCTACCCCAATTCAGCAAGGATCAGTCAGAACCTCCTTTGTTTTTAAGACAGCAACAACCATCAACACAGCCCCTAAGGAAAGGCAGAAGAATCCCTCAGTGGGTTTCTCTGCATGGCAATTTGTCCTGCAGCTTCTGTCCAGGCACATGCAGGGTCATCAACAATATCTGGCAGGAAGACTGTGTGGTTAGCTTTATGGTCTCACCCAGTTCTCTACCAGCAAAACCGCAGGGATGCGCTGGAAGTGCCTGGCAGGCAAGAGTTCCCATGGTGACACTTGCAGAGAAGTTTACAAAACAATTCATTACCTCCTGGATCATCTTCTGAGGGAAATGTGGCTGATCTGAGGCCTTAATTGACAGATTAAAGTATCCCAGAGCACAAGGCAAGGTCTGCTGCTTGCACTCTCCTCTTCAGGCACAGAAAGCATTGTCTGCCAGCACCTACCACAATAATTCATTGTTCGCAGATCGCTCTACGCAGGAAATACGTCAAACTGAGTTGGTATGTGGTAGTCATCCCCAGCCACTGCTGGCTTAAGCAGGACAAAGTGGGTTGAAGATGAGCTTGGTAACCATTTCCATTACTTAGTGCTGAGGCCATCTAGTTCCCCACTATCATAACCACAGACTGACAGAGCCTCCTATCCTAAACATTGGCAGACTGTTACAATGAAACTCTCCATCTTCTCACCTTTAAAAGGCAATCTATACAGTTTCCTTGTTGTCTAAAGTAAGCTTCATTTACTACCCCATTAACATTGTGACAACTGTTCTAGCCTGGAACAAGCTAAGGAACAAGGAACCAAGAACAGGTGTGCTTAACTTCAAAACACTACCATCAAAACTGTTGTCCAAAACCCATCACCTCCCATCCAATTGTGTTCTCTTGAAGTGACAGAGAGCCATCACCACATCCCTCACCTCCTTCGCCAAACCACCATGCACAACCAATTATTCAGCTGATTAGGGCAGCATATGTCAGCAAACAGCATCCCACAGCAACACAGAGCAATGTCAACACTTTCTGCTTTTCTTAAACAAGCAAAGAAGAATACATACCACAAACAGAGCACCGGAAACTTACTGTAATCCCTTGACAGCTGAAAGCAGCTTGCAAATTGATCTGACAAAAGTCCCTCCTTTGCAGTATTACAGGCTCTGTCCTCTGCAATTGCTAACCAACACTCCCTAGTCTGTCTCCATATAATGCACACTACACACATGAACACTCCTCAGCACTCATTTGGCATATGGTCCAGAAAATGTCAGCATTGTAATGGGTAAGCTGCTACTGCAGCCAGAGTAGACCACTTGTAGTGGTGTGTTTTAGTTTTATCAGTTCTTTGTATGTATTTGTTCCTTGTTTTATACTGTATTATGTAAGTTGTAATGGTTTGTTCTTTGTAGCCCCCTGAGTCTCCCCCATGGTTTACCCCAGTGACCATTACCCGTCAATCATTTGTTTTGTAACCCCTGGGTCCTGTCTGTCACTTCGAGGCCTCACCCTGGGTCTAGAAAGTTCCAGTGAGGCCGTCAAGTGATTGGACAGGAACCCAACTGTTCCTTCCTTCCTTCCCCCTCCTTGATTTGTCCCTCAGTTTGTCTATCTCATGCAGAGTCACTCCTTATCCTCACCTGACTGGTTCCTCGCTGTACCCTTCCCCTTACTCCTCCCCCAGTTAAAAGTTGCTGTATCGGGGTGATGTGTGCTCTGCCAGGCAGATCACTCAGGAGCTAAGGTGTGCTCTTGCGAGGCACCAATAAACTTCTGCAGCTGACCCCTTGACATAGTCCTTCCTTATCTCCTCATCATTGCTCATGCTGCACAGGAAAGAACCCACAGGGTTGGCTGGGTATCTCAGCGGACTGAACCGCTGATAAGTTCCCGTGGACACCACGACCACTGAAACCACTCACTTAAAGGAGCTTTTTGTTGAGGTAATGAAAAGGCTGAAAAACTATTTGCTAGAAGTCATCTCCCTGGGCTCTCGGCATCTCACCATCTGCAGGAATCAGCAGTTTGACATTTGCTATGTACAAGCAACATTTTCCTTCCTTCTTTTTTACTTTTGGCCACAGTCATGACAGGTTGTGAAGAGAGTATGTGTAGGTGTGCAAGGATTTGAACTTATGTCTTTTCCACCTGGGCCTCTGCAGGGTCTCTTCACACAGGCCAAGAAGCACACTGCCTGCAGCACTGAGAGTCTAAAGAATGGGCAAACCTCTACAGGAGGAATAAAGTAAGGGGTCCTCCTGACAGAACTGAGTGCAAATGATGCAATCAGTCTTAAATTAAAGCAGAAACCTTTCTTGACATTCAGTTCTGCTAAGAAATGAGAGCAGGAAGAAAAAAAATTAAAAAGAAACATTCTCTCTCACCCCCTGCAGTTCTGGCTCATTAGTACATTTTTGCATACAAGAGCAGCTAATCAAACAAACCTCAAGACTGCATAAGTTCATGTAGCACAGAATTTCTCAAGTAAGACAAACCAGGACCAGATCCTCTGTCTCCCCATCGCTCCATGGACAGGGGTATTTTCAGTGATAGGAGTCATAGAATCATAGAATGTGGCTAGGGTTGAAAGGGACCTTAAAGATCATCCAGTTCCAGCCCTCTTGCTAGGAGAAGGATGCCATTCACTAGGATCAGGCTGCTCAGGATCCCATCCAAACTGGCCTTGAGCACTTCCAGGGATGGGGCATTCAAAACCTTTCTGAGCAACAATCATACCAACCAATGCAGCCAAACACAGAGCTTGAAGTTTATACAGGCACAGAAAACTGGCTTGAGCTGAGAGGGCAACTCTCTTGGAGTTTGATATTGGGACCAGACCTCTAAGCTACAGAACATCCTGTGTCCTCTTCTGCATCAAGTAGTTCCTGTCCCCTTGTCTGGCTTCAGTGGAGAAGGGAAGGGAGAAGGGAAACAAAACCAGTCTGTCTTCTTGAGATCAGAAATAGAATCTCAAAGAAAAAGGCAAAGAGCAAAGGATTTTCAAAGAGGATTTCTGGAGAGATAGGGGAGAAGTGCAAAGATAGGTGGTAAAGGAATGGGAAAGGGGGATAGGGAATCAAGGAAGTAAGGTTATTCTGTTTTAGTGTGATTTCCTAAGGAAATGAGCCTTAATGTAATCCATTTAGCAGGCTTCCCTCCCCTTACCCCACAATGTAACATTTGACCCAACTATTCAAATTTCCTTTGAATGTGAAAGGGAGGCAATAGAAAAATTTTATATGACTCATAAAAATGAGGAGCTGCATGGAAGAGAGCCCTGCTGAGGGCAGAGCTGCTATGCAGAAAGGTCTGGGGTCTGAAGTCAGGAGCCAGCAGGATAAAAATTAGGAGACACACAAGGCAGATCTGGAACAAATCTCATTTCCTTTGCTAACCTGCTCAGGAACAACTCACTCCATGCTACTCACAGAATGTTAAGCTGATGCAGAGTCACCAGCTATTTCTGCAGAATTAATGGTGTCCACCACTCCCTCATGGTGCAGAGGGACCCATTGTAGCTTGTGTTTTCAAGCAGTCCTCACCCAGAGGAGCAATGGTTGACCTGTCAGTGAAGGCCCCTCACTCTGCTCCTTAGAAGGGAGCCAGAAGGTTAAAACAGAGCATAGGCTGGTGGGATAGCATTTTTAAGAGCTGCACCAACACCAATGCCCAGCACGTGTTCCTAGCAGAAAAAAAGGTAGGCAAACAGCAAATTATGCTTGTCACTCTGTTAAGAGGGAAAAGCAGAATATAAAGCAAAGAGCAGTGGGAAATAAAACGTATCCCAAGGAGAAAATAAGGAATAAAGTCCAGCTAAGTGAGAAGCCACCATTAGGTAAGAGACCTTAGTACACTGTGAGTGCTGTCCTGTCTGGTCCATGCAGTCAGTGTAAAGGAGCAAATCAGTCCACTGACAATTGGCAATTGTGTCTCCTTTTGTGACTCAGGGAACACCAAGCTGCTGAAAAGCCCCACTAAACACAAAGAATCTTGTCTTGGTCAGGCTTTAAGGAATATTTAATGTTGAGACCATTCTTCCCCCAGGGTATCTCCAGGCATCCCTGTGTCTCTCCTGAAAATTCTAATCCCAGAAATGTTTTCAAAGGGCAGACAGGCAATAAACACACCCAGAACACACCCAGCCTTTTCCAGTTCACTGCTGAAACTGGAGGTGATCTTAAAAAAACCCACAGAATAAACCACATAGTAAAGCATGCAATGTGAGGAAAATGCCCAAACTCCTCAACAATATTCTTGGCTTCTTAAGAGGCCCAAGGTGAGACAAGTTAAGAAGGCAGAGACAGGATCTTGTTCCTCTAACCTGGAAGTTCTCTGTCCTTGAAGGGATCATCAATCTCTGTGCTCTTTGATCTGGCATCGCTTTCACACACTGGGGTCTCATACCTGAAAAAGGAGAACAGCAGAAGCTAAACTATGTAACACAGGTTTAGTGTCATCACATGGTCACTAATCACATTCTATTCTGAGCTGGAAGGAACCAGCAAGGATCATTGAGTCCAACTTTTAAGTGAGTGGCCCATATAGGGACCAAATCCACAACCAGGGCATTATTAGCACTATGCTTTGACCAGCTGAGCTAATCTCGGGGTCAATGGGTTGTGCCTTGTGTGCTTACTGCAGGGGAAACCAATAAACCTCCAGAAGAAATAGCACTCTCAAGCATCTGTTTATGGACAGTCAGCAACAGCAGCACAAGTAGAAAGAGAAGGAAGAATGTACTTTGAAGTCTAGTACCAGCTATCAACTGAAACCCACAAACAACACAGGGCCTTCTTCCACTTAAAAGATTCCTCAGGTAGTTTCAAGATAGAAAGTAACTGGGAAAAAAAAATTGATCTCTGGTTTAAAATCTACCCATGTACAACAAGCAGTCTTCTAACTCCCTACAGGTCAAGATTCAAGCGGCTGCAAGATGGAAGTATAAAGCAGATAAAGCAACAAAGACACTTACCTTTTCACTGCTCATGCCCATGATCTATATTCTTAAGCAAAGCCCCCATTCCTCTGACCTCACGAAAGCAAGCCAGAGGAGAAAAAGGCTGCTTTGCATGAATACTTATCACAGAGAAAAATATGGCCCGTAATGTCCACCAACTCCTATAGAAAGGGAGTTGCATAGTAACACTCAACAGGAAACATAACATACAGCATTGCTTGCTCTAGGGAAAGCAGTGTAGAGCTGACTGCTCTAGAGTGAGGACCTGAGTTCATATTGCAGTAGTATTTTTACATCTCATCTTCTCCAGCCAGGCACCTTCCCAGGCCTGCCTATAGCTCTCACCGAGTGGAAGTACCAGGCAGGGGACGTCCCGTGTCCACCAGGACACACCAGCAGTACCCAGTGGACTGGTGGCATTGCACTGGTTTGTAGAGTCCTCCAGGAGCACACTCAGGGATGACGATTCCCTCCCGGGGGTTCTGCCTGGCCTCCTCCAAGGCGCTCTGCCTCTCCTGGTCACAGGAGTGAACTTTTTCTGGAAGACAGAAGGGAGGATGGAGGGGGTAGAAAAAGAATCACATCGATATCACTCTCCTCAGGTCAGCAGGATATGGGTATCCTTCACACCAAAAGTCCTTTGTTTCTGTTTCCTTCTCATCAAACGTCAGTGCACCTACATCCTCAGGGGCTGAGGGACTTCTGGGTTGAGAGCTTTCTCCTACATTTAGCTGTGACACAAGATTATGGACTATAGACATTGACTGCCAGGTGCTCAGGATGCCAGAAACAGCAGGGAAAACTCTTCTTCATCACTTGGGTTTTGGAAATGAACTACCAGGTAAAAATAATTCACTATTAATGCAGCCATGAGGTAAGCATTTCCCAGATTATGTTTTTGCAAGCTGAGAGATCCTAAACTGTGAGTTGTATTTTCCAGTTAAACAAAGGAGGCAAACACCCTGCCCTGCCCCTCTGTCTCTTTCTCCAGACTGCAAAACACTCTGCTTTCTCAACAGCACCTCTCCAACATGATCTCAAGAGGAGCAGGCTATGTTTTAACACAGCCTTACCCAGTGCGGACAGCAACTGCACACACCTCAGCAGGGAACAGAACAGGATATCCCATTCGACCCCCACTGCCATCACCTCTCCAGCACTCTCCACTGCTGCCCTCACCTGGAAAACAACTTTCTACTGAGCAGCAGGTAAGGCCCTGTCCCTTAAAAACCTATTACACAGGAAAGGCTATTTCCAAAGGTATTGTCAAAGAGAACAGTAGTGGCCTGCACCAAAGAACAGGAAGAAGCCCAGAAGTGGTTCCTGCAGCCAGCCTGGCACACAGAGCCCAAGCACTGCCCACAAAGGAGTGCTGGGTGCATGGACAGTGCCAGGCCGCTGCCTCTCACATGGACCAGCCATCTAGGGGGGAGGAGAAGCACAGAGTACCTGCAAGATGGTAAGACTTATTTGTCTCAATGGCCAGAAATTCTCAATTATAACTCCTCAAGTATTCTGGCCCTTTGACAAGTAGAAAAATTATTTCAACTTTGTAAACTATTGAAAGTATCACAGTGAGGAAAAGAAAGCAGTCAAGACAGCTGAAAACCCATCTAAGTCTAGGGTAACAAAATACAACAATCTAACTCCTAACTTTTATCCTTAGGAGAGTGATGAAAAACAGAAGCAGGAAAACCAGCTGTCTTTCCATAGCCTTTCTCTCCCCTGAAGTTTACTGTGTTTTTAATTTTATTTTTATAAATAGGCCAGAATACCTGTAATTCCTTGCCACAGCCAAGAGCCACCTCAAGCCTTCAATACATAAAATGCTTCCACTGACCAGAAATGACACCATAGGTTCCCCTCCAAATCTGTAGATGTTTACATCAACAGCCAGAAGACACAGCAAAACCTCAGCATCCTGCTCCTGGGACTGGCTCAGCACACAACTAACACATGCCCAGGTTCCTTGTATTTTGCCTACCTGTTGGTACACTATTAGTTATATCTTGTATTTTGGTGATAAATTATGTTGTAGAGAGTAAGTTTTGTTCCATATTTGGGGAACAGAAGGGGTGCTGATTCACAGCTTGGGAACAGCAGATGCATCAAGAAACTCCAGCAGGTCTGCAAAGCATCACCTGAGTACAGCATGCCTGGGTACCACAAGCATTTTAACTGGTTTCCAGTTGAACTGTAGCAGCTGAAAGAGTCTCAGAGACCCCAAAACTCTTACTCTCCTCAGCATTTCAGATCACTGAAAGGCACCTGAACTTTGCCACAGACAAACCTACACAATAGAAACACAGAATAAAAACTTTTAAGTGTTGATAAGTCTGACTCAAGCAGAGAGAAACTTGACCGTGAAGGAGCAGGAGGGGATAAAGTCAACAAAACTGAAAGGGAACTCAAACCTCAGCTGATATTCAAGCTGGCTTCACTTTGCTGACAGATTTCACATCTGAAAAAGGAAAAGGAGAAGGAAAAAAAAAAGAAAAAAAAAAAAGAGGAAAAAAAAAAAAAAAAAAGAAAAAAAGTAGAAAGGAAAAAAACTTCTGTTCCCAAGATGTACATGGATAGAAAAGTCATCAAGCCAGGGCTCCCTAACAAACCACTTACATCAAAGGGCTCCACTTACCCAGTCTGCTGAAGGCAATTCACCTCTTGGCCATCAGGTGAGGCAAATCACTCAGGCAGTTTGAGGGAAGCAAAAGAGCAGGGGCAAACTTCTCTATCATCATTATATTATAAGCAAAAGGAATAAAAGCTTCTGCTAAAGAGAACTACATTCCAGGAATTTTTCAATCTAAATCCCAAAAGCTTCCTGAGTGCACAAAGTCAAACCAAGATTTCTCAAGTCCTCTGAGTCTTGCAAAACTCTCAGTAAAATTACTCTGAAAAAAAGTAAAGTGTGTTTTCTTTGTGTGTTAAAACGAAGAAATATGCCACTTTTATTGAAATCAAGAGAAAAAAAAGAATTAATTTCTTTAATGAATTAGTATCTTATTTTACATACATTTGAAGTTAGGTATGCAAATTACAGAATAAATCTACATATTTACACATTTATGCTATGCCATAAAGAAATGGAAAAAATTCTCTGCACATATTAACAGAAATTTGTGGGAATTGAATAGTCATATTTACTACCAGAATAAGTAAGTAATTGGTAATTGTTTCTGTTAGAAGGCTGTTTAAAGGCTGAGCAAAACAAATTTTACAGGCTTTGTTCAGATATCAGATAGATGTAACAATGCAAACTCTGCCTTTGTCACCGGCATTCAACAGCCCATCATTAGCAATGACAGCAGTACAACCGAAACCACAGGGAGATCACACTTTACTCAGTTCTAACGTACATCGAGACGTAGCTGCTATGGAAGTTCCTCCCTGCTTTACAGATTCCTACTTTGTCTCATTTACATGCTGAAGAGTTCTCATTTACATGGCACAGTTCTTTTCTGAACCCCTTCCAGATCCACCATGCCTTCTCTGAGCTGAAGGAGATCAGAACAGCAAACACATTGACTCTGACAACAGCCTTGTGGAAATTTCCTTCAGTGACATCTGTCTACTAAGCAGAATGTATTAACTAGCACTAGTCCCTGAAGAGACTCTTTCCTCCAGGCTACCATTCTAACAGCTCTTAATTCCCTTAAAAAAAATAAACATCGATATTAACAGTTGGGTATTCAAAAGCCAGCAAAATCAGCTGGGAAATCCATACCATAAGCTTCCCTAGTTGGGGACTTGGCATGAACTGTATGCAGTGTCACCATAAAAGATTGTCTCATGGGTAACAAAAGGACCATCAAATGTTATCCCAGCTCCAGGACACTGAAGCCCTCCTGTTCCAGTCAAACTGCTTACTGGAAACTTTGCTGTTGTTGCCAAGGCCAGGTTAATGGAGAATAGTGAAAGCCTATGGCAAAGCTAGAAAGTTTAATGCCAGGTATGAAATTAAGCTGTCATCTTAGAAACCAGCATACATTTATTATACATGCAGGGTACTTAAAAGCCTATTCCCTGTTAATGGGAGTTGCAGGCACAGAAAGAAAGGTTTTCCTTCTTTTCCTAAACTAAACTTTTCTTAGAGAAAAAACATTTAAGACAGCAAGTCATGGGACACAGTCTTCCCAGAACAAACAACAAGCAATAACATTATACCCATTTATTTATTTATTTTAATAGTCTACTGTTTTCTGCCATCTCTGCTTTGACTTGACCATCAGCAAAGAAACCAAGTAACATTTGCCAGCTTGCTGCTGCTGGGGAGTGAAACCTTTGTGAGACAGCAAATCTAGATTACAGAAAACCAAATTACAGAAAAAAAACCCCAGGGAATGCATACAGACACAACGAGAAGAGTCATTGGCAGATATATCCATTTTACCTCAACTGCTCATCTCTAAAATGCTGTTTGTTCCTTCTTACTCTTGACTGCTTCTACCACTCATTAAAACATATTTTTAAACTAGTGTCTCTGAAGCCATGAGCTAAGGTAGGAAAACAGGGCTTGGACATCTGCAGTTGCACATTATTTATGCAACAATTTTCCCCTAGTAATGGCCTTCTGAGGAATACATGGTCAGATTCATATAAAGGCCTCTCCTCTCTGGTCCCTTAAGTACACACATGCAAACATACCTGTGTGCTTGCACAATAAAAATAAAAATGATGGATGAAGTAAAGGACTCGTCTGACTGTCTAATAAACTACATGGTTATTAAAGAGATGGGGAGCTTGTTCACCCCACAAAGCTGAGAAGAGAGGGCGTCTAGTAGCATCTAGCCAAAGGTTTGTGCTTAACAGTTCTCATGTTCATCTTGCAGGGCTATGTGTAGCCACTGGGGATGAGGCAGCCTCCCCCAGCTGCTCTCCTGACACAGAACAACTCTCATTGCCACCAGAGCCAAAGCACCAAGCATTATTCACCGTGGCTGTAAAAATGCTGTGGATGATTATGGTGAGACATAGGAAACATATGCCATCCAACCACAGCAGATTATTTTTTGATCTTTGCTCTTCTGCACCCAAACCTTTTCTTATTAAAAGAAGAGGGATACTGTGGCATCAAAACCAACCACCTTGGAGAGATTCCTACACTCTCAAGAGACAGGATTCTTTCTTCCAAATCAGGCAGAAGAGAGGGTCTAACCTCCATCTATGTTTCTGCCCAGCCTCAATGAACCCATGAGAACAGACTAACCCCAGAGCTACAGGCTGTACCAGGCAGGGCAGATTTCCTTCTCTTTCTCTCTCTCTCCCTCATTTCTTTTGACCAGAAATTCTGTCTGGACCAGCAAAACTTTTCCCATGGAATTCCCACAAAAAGCTTCAGTTTCAATGAACAAGCATTCATCACAAGGGGAGGAAAAGGTCTTTTACCAAAGAATTCTTGACCAATCCCCATTGTTAGTGCTGCAACAGGGACCTAATTTCAAAAAAACATTAAAAAAAAACCAAAAACAAACACATCTCCCCCAAAGTTTTTTTGTTCAACTTTCCTCTCAGTGAGACATTAGTGCAGACAGAACAAAGGGGGAGCAGCATGGATATCTAGTGCCAAGTTCCTACTGATCTCCTGTGCCAACTCAAACATGAGGACTATCTTTGTGCCTCAGTTTTCCTTTCAGTGAGGAAAAGTGTTTGCCTGTATCCCAAGGGAGCTTAATTCAGACAGAATCAATTTCTCTGTGTCTTTACACTGCTGTGGCAGAGAACAAGAGCTTTAAACTGGTTATTTTACCATAGCATGTACATCAGCTTAAAGCTGCTTTTACATTGCATAAGGAAGCCCTAATGTGAACAGAACCCAGGTCCACCCCAGGAGAACAGGTACCTCATCCTAGGACAGAGTTTACAAAAGCTGTGGGCAGAAGGCAAGTTCAGCACAGGTTACATCAGTAGCCTAAATCTGCATCCTTTCCTCCTCAGACGGGAAAGAGCATTTGAAAAGTCTTAAGTATGCACATGCACACTTAAGTGCTGGCAGACTAGAAAAGCACAGAGTAAATAGGCCCTTACTGCCTGTCCCCTGAGCAGGGCTGTGGGTGGAGGGAGAGAAACAACCCCTTCTGTGTTTACTGGGAGCACAATAACAGCTGAGCAAATACGGCTCATGGGGATAGCATAAATCTCTCCACACCTCTGTTAGTCATCAGTACTGATACCCACTCCACCCTGTTCTGTCTGGGATCGTGGTCCCTCCAGAGTTTTCTGGCTAACATGAAGGTAAAAAGAAAAACAAACGCTGCAGGTGTTCCCATACTATACCAGTTGAACAGTCTTTGCTTTACCTTGGTACTCACTCAATTTCATTTCTCAAGGCATAGGCTACAGAGGAAGCAGATGTTACTACATGTTCCAGTGCTGAACAAGTACAATGCAAAGGTTTAACAGGTGGGTTATAATTTTCAAAAATGCATTATTCCAAGCGGCTCATTAAACTTCAGCTATCCAGGAACACATGCTTCCCCTGCCATTTTCCTTCTGCTCTAAGAGATAAGGCTGCACTGCATTCCCACCAGTGTTATACGATGAGAAGCCTATTCAATATCTACCCTCTAGCTTGAAATAAGGAGGACTAGCTGAAGGAAGCACCATCTCATGGATTAGACCAAACTTAGTGAGGGACTTTCTGATACAAAACTTATGCTCATTTTGCAGAACCTGTGGGCATTGTGTCCTGCCCAGCTAAGAATAGAGTGTGCTCCACAGGGTTCCCAACCCACACAGGAATAAAGATCCACACCTGCACATCTTGAAACCTGTCAGTTGAAAGCTACCTGTCCTTGCAATTCTAACTGAACTGCCTTTCAGGCAGGCCTTGGACTCTTTGTACCATCCCATCTCACAAGCAGTCAGTCACATAGTCCTTAGCCTTCCTACAGCTATAGCCAGACTAGCTAAAACATAGCAGAAAAAGAAAAATGCCTTTTTTATGGCTGTGGTACATCAACCTGGAAAAAACTCTGCAAATATTTTCACATTAACATACAATGCATTAGAGCTCTGAATAAAGTCTGGTTCATTAGAGGATATTTTAAGTTGTGTCATTCTTGTAACCAAATGAGGAAAATGCAAGCTACATACAATTACTATGAGATAATTACCTAACACAGCAGGTTAAGAAAAAAGATGCTCTCCAAGACAGCAGATCTTAAAAGTTCTCTATTTTGAAAGTGACCGTGAGACTTGTACCAAATTAAATGACCACTCTGGCCAATGGAACAGAGCATCCAATTTACAGACTGAACTTCAGGAAAGATTTCAAAGTCACATTGATAAATGCTTTTAAATCAGTGTAATCACAACTTACAAGTATAAACCATAACAACCAGGAAGGAGAAACCCAGCACATGGGGAGGAAATACTGACGAGACAGCGAGACTTGGAAAAAACAGTCAGCAGCTTAGGCAGATCACAAAAAAAGTCTGCAACTTCATGGTATTGCAAACAACAACAAAAAATCAAAACAGGTAAATCCAGCTGTGGAATGTAATGATGTGGGCTTCACATAAGGAATGGGCACTAAGTACTGATGATCCTTTAAATCAGCCCTGTGTACAAGCACTGGGCACTGCACTTTGAGGGACAGAAGGACTGTTTGGCAAGAGGGTATGAGAGAGCAAGGGGAACAGGCAAAGGTCTATGAAACTTGACCTATGAGAAACAGCTAAAAGAATTCAATTTGTTTAGTCTAGGGATGATATTCAGTCTTCTGAGACATAAAAGCTGTCCTATTAAAAAAAAAAAAAAAAAAAAAAAAAAGATAGCCATAGATTTTTTTTTCCTTTCCCATGTGTTGTTCAAGTAGCAGACAGCTTACTTGGAGAAAGGAGATTTAGATTTGGTATAAAAAAGCCCTGGTGATTAACATGTTCACTAACTGGAAGAGGCAGTGGGATCTCTGTCGTGACATTAGGAACAGGTTACGTGTGTCAGAGCTGCTATTGATTTGATATGATCCTGGCTTAAAACAGGGAGGAAAAAACATGTGAATGTCTTTAGGTCTTTTTTGCTCTCCACACACAGGCTGAGAAGCTCCAGCAGATCCTCAATGATTGAGGCAACCTCTTTGCTAACACAGACTAAAATCTTGAAGATATTTTATCTGGTGTAAGTTTCCAGATTCTGGGGTCTGATCACCTCTAATGCACCTGGCCTCCATATCCTTTATGACAGCTGCACCTGTGCAGTACCTTCACAATGACAACAGCTTCCATAGTCTGAGCAGAGAAAGTTTGGCATCAAAATGCAGCCTCTTCGCTTCTTGACATCAGGATGGCTCCTCAGCAGTAGAAAAATCTTTCAACCTTAGACACTGCCTTTGTCATTTTGAGACAAAGCTACACAGTCTATGTTTTTTCTTCACTTATGCCTCTTTTCCATTTCACATAGTTTCTAAGCGCTGTGAGCTTGTGGCATACCCAACTTTGACATAAGCCACCTGTCTCTGAACACATTCATTTTCCCTATACTCCTTTTTCACTGCACTCTTTCCACACTGGGGAATTCTGTTCAATAAAACAAAAAACAATAGGTCTCCACTGGAGCCTTAGCACTATTGGGAAACTTTTCACTTCCACACCTGTTTTTAATAGTCCTTGGAACAACTAGTACAGCAATTATTGGAGAACTTGCCTACCTCTTCTAGCTAGAGTATACAAGGACACTATTTTTACAGTATTGTTACTCTGCAATTATAGGACACCAAACCAAGTCTTTGAAAGCTGTCACATGCAGGTAAAACGTGGTTCAGACTGGTCTTCCTACCTACAGCAACATTATATTTAATGCTACTACTGGTGAGGCACAGAAGGCAAGAGAGACAGGTTTATAGTGTGATGCACCTTTTCATGTAGTGACAGATGAGCTTTTTCCTGTAATATTTCACACTTTACAAGGAGGCAGAGGGAATTACCTCTGACAGGAAGCTAGCATTCATTTTCGGATATTTACCTAGACTCAGCTGTCTCTGCATAGAATATCTGGGCTTTGGACGTTCAATGGCATAACATGGGATTCAGACATCAGCCATGGGACAGAGAAACTGCTCCCACTTTGTCAGTGTCATGAGATGGATGTACAACAGACACCCCCATGCAGGGGCAGGGTTTTCCAAAGCTCTGGAATACAGCTTTTCTTCTTCACAGCTTTATGCTGTACTCGGCAATATTCATGGCCTTCTTGGACAGCTCTGTGAGCAGCAGATGCTCATAGGGAGACACCGACCTGCGTTTTGAACACTTTTTTTTCTTCACTTGTCTTTTGCAAATTACTTGCAAGCCCCAGGGCTTTTGATTTCAGGAGAAGCCTACTAGGTCTAAAATTTTCCTAGAGGTTACCTAGGAGCTAGTAATGACAGTTGCTTTGAAACAGCTCCTCCTTAATTGTGGTAGCTCAGAAATGTGATGAATTTGACAGGAACATTTCAAGAGAAGTGGGAAGGTGAGTCAATATGTGCAGCCTTTCTGCAGGCATCAACATACATTCAAATGGATGTTTGAAGTGCAGATCCACAAATGAGCCTGTGCCGAACGCTGCTACTACAAACAGCAAGGAGCACTGTGCTGCCAAGGAACTACTTCAGCAAATCAATGCAGTTCCTTCAATCTGAACCAGCTTCTGATAAAAAGCAAAACAAACTCCACAAAATCGACCACTCTCAGTTTTGTCCTGTATGTCCAGGTAATGCCTGGTGCTGGAGCTTATTTCCTTTCCCTACCTCACCAAATCTCCCTTGGTTTTAAATGCGGGGTTGTTTTCTATTTCCCCTTTTACCCCAGCTTCTTATATCTTTGCTCCTTTCTTCTACTGCTCCTTTTCCACTTGCTTTAACTGGCAGCTGCAGAGTAGTAGTTATGACTCCACATCTAAAGTAATTTGTTTTCTTTCTTTGGGGGATAAGGAGGGGGGAGTGACTGAATTCTTTGGGAATGATTTACCGCACAGCTCTCAGGGGGAGGTTCATTTATTTGCCTAGCTGCATATGGTTTAACACCTATGGTTGCATGCTGATTATTATACAATGTTATTTTTCCCACTTGTATACTTTGCACCTTTTCATAGAGCAGATTAACTGGTCTCCAATGGCATGTTATTTATGACTTTGTTTGCTGGCTGTCTGGAAGGGTCCTGGTCCTAGATGCTTCCATTCCCCCTGCTTCTGCTCTCTCCTCCATACTCCCTTCTTCACCACACACACCTGTCAGACTGAGACCGTGGGAGAATCACCCTTGGGCATCACACATATCATCCTTCTCAGAACTTCCAGGAGGGAAGAAGAGACAGAGGCCTCCCAAGCAGCAGCCAAGACAGGAAAGAATGCCTGCACCACAGATGGAGCCAGAGGGAAGGGAGGGATAATAAGTAAAGAAGAAACATCACATTTTGGCTTGCAAGGAAGCAGGAACTCAGCAAATAAGAGCATATATACTTGTTGTGAAAATGTAATGAAATTAGTAAGTTTTCATTTCATACTCAACAGGAGCTTCTCTTGAAATTTCATTATTTGATATCGAGCCAGAATCTAAACTAAAATTAATTCAAAACAAAACCAAAACGAATCCTCACAAAAAGAAGGGTTGGGAGGACTAATACAAAGGCCTAAAGATAAATAGTTGTGCCAGATGGAACAATAGTCACAGACTTTTAGCCCAATAGTTCTGACAGGTTAGAGGAGCACTTTGCTGGGAGGTACTGGCTCAAGATGCAGGAAAAGAACCAAGGAGGATACATTAATAGAGGACAGTAGAAAAGACAAAAAATTTCTGACACACTGGTTCCCTCCCATGAACTCTTGTTCTTGACAGCATCAATGACACTTTTTTTTTCTCTTCAGCTAGGGAGAAATTCAAAAGCCTTTAACTAATCCCAGGTGTTTTGCCCAGAGGAGACAGAAGCACAAAGTATCTACCAAGGAGGATTGTAGTCAGTATTAGAATGTCATCCATAGGCACCAAAATTTTCCAATTCAAATGCCACCATAACATCTTATTCAGACATCCCTAAAGCACAATTATTCCTGACAGCCCCATTAAAACCAACCTACTTTCCTGACAAAGTGATAGCTATCTCCTTTTCTCAGTATCCTGACACTGATCAGTCACAAATCTTGGAGAAGAGGCTACAATCCTGTATTAGACATTTGGACAGCAACGTTAACAGAACTGGCATTGAGAGAGAGACAGTTTCAAACTAACACAAATAGTTTAGTAACAGTGGAAAATAGGAAAAAAACAGCAGAAGAAGCAGAAGTCCATAGTCTCATTTCTTTAAATTACAAGGTCAAAAGTGTTGTGCCCCAAGAGTAGGACAAGACACCTAAGGAATAAGGCTGAGAAGACAGGATAGAGACAGGTGTGGAATTAACCCTGTTAATAACATTGTTTTGCTTTTCAAGAACTTCATCTGAATCTACCTATGGCTCCCTGTTCTCTGCAGCATTCCACATTTCCAAGGCATGAAGAAATTTCCTCCAATTCCACATAACTGTACATTCAACACATAGATGCAAGGTCTCCTCACTCTGGAAAATAATATAAGCATTCAAGCTCTTTGTGTTTATCCTCACTCCTGAAAAGGAAACTCCTAATAAAGAATTAAACTCTCATCTAACCTTGGCTATTTCTAGGGTATCCCACTAAAACCTGAAAAGATCTTCCTTCTCAAGCTCTGTCTCATTACATGTTCATCTCACCTGATCAAGAGAAAACTACACTGATTCTCAATATAGTCTCAAGAAGACTCATTTTTAATGTACATGATCACAAAAAGTGAAAGCCATAAGAAGGAAAGAAACTGTCCATATGGATATGGTGCAGAAAGCCATATCCATATGGATAGGGCAACATACCCGTGAGTACATTAACCCTTGCAGCAATTACTACCCCTGATCAATAAGAAAGGCATGCATGAATATGGTGCAACTTGCTAACTGAGTACGAGAGAGAATGTTTTTGGGGGTGCCATGGGTGTTTTCTTATCTTTTTTCCCTGCAAGTGGGAAAAAAGACCCCTTAAGGAACACAGAAAAACCAAGGAACCCAGGCCCTGGTAATAACACTTCATATAATCACATGCCACGTCACTGTGCAGATCTCTGGATACAAACTGCACTGAAGAATTAAGATACTCCCTTTCAGGTGGATGGGGGAATATGCAGATACAAAGTTTTCAAGTTGTTTCCCTCTTTGAAAAGCCCTAAAGTTTGGGCTCCAAGTTGACTCAATTAAGAAAAATAAATGTGAATTCCACCATTCTTGTTTTCAAGGTTCATTCAGTTATACTCTGTCCACTAAGAACTCCTGACAGGAGAAAAGCCTATCACTGGAATGCCATCATGAGATGCCAGCACGATCTCTGGGTGCCAGAGCTGAACAGAACAGGCCACATGGAATTGGTTCCCATTCACCAAGCAAGATTTTGAAACAAACAGCTATAGGTTTTCTCTCTTTTTTTTTCTAAACTAGGCACAGCACACACAAACCTGTCTTCAGCTGCTAACCTTAATATATTACTCATTCTTTCTTTCAAATAACGTCATTTTCAAAACCCCAGTGACTGAAGAATATTTACTTGAGGCTGCTACTGCTGGTTTCTCCAGAGCTGTTTATTTTTCCATGCAGGGGCTCATTACATCATTCTGTGGTTTTCTTAAAGGTTGTCACGGTAAGCTGGATACAGGCTGGAAACTCTTGCTAACTAAAACCAAATCACTAAGTAGCACAAATGAATTTGGAGATAACCCAACTCTGGAAGTGAGGAAAATCCCTGGATTCCTCAGTGGAGATGGGGTGCTCCTAACAAGCAGCCATTAGATTTCTTGGAAGTGGAAAACATTATCAAATGCTTCCCTAGATTAAGAGCTTAAGAAAAAATAATCACTCGTATTGTTGCAGGCTGAAATAGGTTGGGCATGAGGAGAGGAGGCTGAAACAGTAAAAGTAGAATGAAAAGACAGTTGCCAACCATGCTGATTAGAGAACAGCCATTGCAAGAACCCCACCTTAATCACCTCCTGCTCAGGCATTGTTAAAAACAACACATCACAGAGAGCAGCGCTAGGTAACCGTCTTAGTCAGCTTAAGGTATCCATGTGCGTGCACATGTGGATGTGCATGTTTGGGAAAGGAGAGAAAGAGAAAAAAACATTTTTGTCATCTTGCCATAACAATATTGTGTTGATCTAGACCTTTTACCTGCCCCAAAAAGAAAAATTTGGAACTTGCAGGATACAGACAAACAGAAAATGTAGTTTTTAAGTGTAGAAAAACAACTTTTCTGCTGTGCAACAGTTCAGATGCTCGTATTTTGGTTTCTGCCTCTGGCTGAGAAGGTTTGAACCTGCATCTCACTCTACTGAGGAAAGGGTGCCATTTAATTCTTTAAGATGGGCTGGGGTAACAGCACTAGCAATCCCTCCTAGCAATGTTTTTTTCCTGAGCATAGAAAACTCACTGGCAAAATGCCTGGAGACATATAGATTCTCAGTCAAGTACTCTAATCACTAGGCTGGAGTCATTCTGCTTTTCCTGATCCTTAGCTTAATTAGGATTTACACATGCCAAACAAAATGTAAGTGCTCCAAAAAAAAAGGAGATCAGTTTCAGAAGAACCTCTTCTGTTTGTCAACACTAAACAGAAGACAGAATACTCAGATTTCAAATGCAGCTCTTACAGGATACAGGCAGCATATATTACATGGAGTGTCACCAGCTCTGCAACACTCAGTTGCCTGGTGCGTGGCTCACCTAACATTGACCAGAGACAATGACAGGGAATTAAAGAGTCTATTTCACTCCATACAGAAATTCTGAAATTCTCCTCATGGCTGACATAGTGATGGTGCTTGCTTTCCAAGATGTCCAGTGTCAGTGCTGATTAGAGAACAACACATGTCCTCTGACAGCAGTATCTGGACCACTCTTCTCTGGAAAGGACAGGGCCTTATAATCATCACAGGGAGAAAAGATATCAGAGCTAAGTGTTTCACTATACAAACTCCAAGGAATAGGAAGTAAAAGAAGAGTTAGGCTGGGTATTACAGAAAGAAAAAAAAATCTGAGATTGAATTCAGAGAGCAGAGCAGCTTCCTTTGGGAAGAAATAAAATCTTTATTATCTAAGGCATTTATGATACAGTAGAAAATGCTGCTCTCTGTACAGTATAAACTTTCACTAGCCCTAAGGCAGTAGATTAGATGACCTACTAGGTCTTTGCTCTTTTCCCACTTTCAATTTCAGCGAACCCATTAAGCTGCTGCAAAAGTATACAAGGTTGTATCTGTTCCAAGGCTGCAAAGTGTAAGCTTGGATAGACAACACAGCTGAGGCAACAACAAACTGAAGAATCCAAATCTTGTGCTAGCAAAACTTATCTTAATGCTTTAAAAATAAATTTTAAAAATGGAAATGCTAATGCTTAGCACATTTCAATTTGGGCCAAAGGCAATTAAAAACATCCCCCAGTTTTGCATGCCCATCTCATGACAGCTGTTTCATCATCTACAGCCAAGACAGACTCAAAGACACTTGAAGAAACATGATTCTAAATGATAATTATCACCCCCAGTTTTCTGCAGTTTGATCCCACCTACTGTACATTGCCTTTAACATATATTACAAGGGATGAAAAGAATGAAAGATACCAAACAAGGTGACTGGCTTCACTATTTGTAAGAAAAAAGCTGAAGGAACCCACACTTTGTAACACCTAAACCACAGCTCTTAGCAGCATTTCTTAATAATTTGTGAGAAACTGAAATGGCTGTGTATTTGTATGACCCAGTGGGGAAATTTGGGGATAAAAGTTGGCAACCCAGTCTTTTAACAAGACCCTACAGCAAGTGAGCATCAGAGCAATCAGTAAGGTTGAGTCAGATTAACCATATGTCTCCTTTTAGCTTGCTGTACAAACCACCTCTTACACAGCTCTTGAATTTCCCTCAAGATAATTTCTTTTTCATTTGTAGCATGCATTCACAACAATTTTGTTTGAGTATAAGAATTGACATCAGAAACAATTGAAAAAAGTGGACAAAAGTAAACTCACACAAGGAACGCTTCTGCGGACAAAATTCCAGTTCACATCAGGCAGCCTCCTGACTAAATAATCAAAGTGATTGCCTTTACAACATGAAAGCCAGCCTACTTTGGCTCTGTCAGCCCAAGAAAGGGTGGAAGACAGACCCTCCTGCTCCCAAGACCCTTTGCAACCTCTTAGCATTCACTCTTCTTTCTACTACAGCTATGAGGTTTGCTGTATAAGAAGGAAAGTCGGACTCCAAGATAGGTAGGACCCATTACAAAGGATTTTAATATTGCACTGTCACGTTCAGTTGTACTGCCAGTTGCTGCCAAGTCCCAGAAGCTGACAAAAAAGAGAAGCTGTGTTAGCTCTCCCCTGAAAGACATCCTTAAAGAAGGATGCTGATACTCACACATCATCTGAAGCTTCTGGATGACTCCCACTGGCAGATCCTACACAGACCACCCTGCTACAAAAACAGCCAAGAGGTGAAGCTCAAGAGACTTGTTAAAACTGTGGTCTGGGCAATGCTGGCCATCCTCCTGCAAAGAGGTCTTCATTCTGCAGCAAGAGAGTTTCACCCAACCTAGCACTGATTTCACCCTGCAGCTTGGAAGTGGCAGAGGAAGGTAAAGGAACTGTCATGAATACTCTCTAGCTAATCCACAAATACCAGATGATGAGGACTTCAAGATACCACAATTTATCTGTTTAGGTGACTGGAATTATTCCAACAGCCATTCTAGGCATATATGTTTCGTAAAATATATGTTGTAGTAGCATCTATTAAAATCTTAAAGTATACCTATTGCTTTTTAAAACAATTTTGTTCTCTTATATTTCCTTTAATTTCTTCATTTCTCCCACCTGAGTAAAAATATTAGACAGAAACCATTCTTACTAGGAATCCCTAACCTTCCTCTTCAGATTCTCCAGATTCTTCTCATTTCAATGATTCCACTCCACCATTTCACTCGCATCTCCAATCTCAAGTTTTACACCCTAACTTCATATCTTCCTGCTTCCCCTTTTTCCACTCATGTTCATGATCTCCTCTTTGCTGTTTTTTAGGCTTGGGTTTTCCCCCATCCACTCCACTACCCACAAAACAATCTCAGCATTTTCTTAGGCCCACAGATAATTAAACCACTTTTAGTTATGAAATAATCCACTCATTTCTCCACCAAAAAAATCTCCTGCAGAGAAGAATCTTGAATTCACTAGAAAAGACGCCCCTTTTTGTATTTTTTGCAACTGCTTAGACCAAAACCACAGCACAGAGCTTTCAGCCAAATGCTGAAATCAGTTCATATATCCATGCTGAACACCAAACAGAACAAAGATGACAGATGAATTAAGAGATTAAGAAATTAAGAGATTCCCTAGTTACGGTTTGTGGAAACAAACATCCTTCATCACACACTGATTATGGCCCTTTGGGCACAAAAAAGGACCTTATGGGAAATTACTTTATAGCCTGGGCTGCAAGTGTCCCTAGCAGCTTGATAGCTACAATGAAGAATGAACAAGAATAGATGATGAGGAGCTACAGACTAGTTAAAATAATTTTTTTTTAAGATGGAACATTACCTGAATTCCTTATATTGGAGCTGTTCATTTTGGAATCTTTGATGACCAAGTGTTTAATCCAAAGGGTGGGTGCTGTGATTTCTGAAAGAATAAAAATAACAGCCTTCAACAAACTGCAGTAACTAGTAAAAATACACTTGATAGTAACTCAGAATCATAGAATGGTTTGGGTTGGAAGGGACCTTAAAAAGCATCTTATTCCCATTTTCCTGCCATGGGCAGGGACACCTTCCACTAGACCAGGCTGCTCCAAGCCCAATCCAACCTGGTCTTGAACACTTCCAATGATGGGGCAGTCACAGCTTCTCTGGGCAACCTGTTCCACTGCCTGACCACCCTCACAGTAAAGAATTTTTTCCTCATACCTAATCCAAACCTACTCTCAGTTTGAAGCTGTTACCCCTTGTCCTGTCACTACATGCTCAAGTCCCTCTCCAGCTCTCTTGTAGGCTGGCTTCAGGGACTGGAAGGTGCTAGGTGTCTTCTGAAAAACCTCAACTCTATCAGTCTCTCTTCACAGAAAACAAGATGTTGGTTACATTCGTGCCTTAACTGATCCATCATCTTTGTACAGACAGATTCACCCCCTGCTGAGGTCTTCCAACTCTTATGAACCACCATTTGTAAATCTTCCACAAGGTTCTCTCATTATCTTCCTGTTCCAGAAAGTGTATCTCTGCTGGCAAACATTTTTTTCCTCTCTCTAACCCCTACTTCCTAAATTCTCAAAAAGCCTTTTCCTCAAGACTCAGAGATCATAAACATTGCATTGGGTGCTATAGGATATGCTGTTTCCCCCAAAAGTACATATGAAATCCAGATTTTAAACAGTCAATCCAGATCTTAAATATTGCTTTCCCAGCCCAAGAAGGTCTGGCCACAGTCAGTTCCCTAAAACAAGCAACAACAAAATCCGAAATAAATAGGCAGAGACATGAAGATATTTCTGGAAAGACTTGAAAGGAAGTCTGTTAAAGAAATAGGTTCTGGTTAGAAAAGCATGTCTGATGCACTAAGCAAGACATGCAAACATAAATTTGTGGAAAAAAGGGGCTTAGAGCACCTCCTCTGAGGTGTTATAATCAACTTGAAAACATATCTGAACCTGCCCTAAGCCACAGAAATGACATAACCTCAGCATTTGATTAGAACTGAGCAAAGCAGTACTTGCTACCATGGGCTAGAGCACCTCGGGTGATGTTTTTAGGACTGATATTTTCTGAAAAAAATCTGTTTCCACAAGGGCACAACTTAAATAGTACATCCTGAGGTTTGTCTTAAGTTCCTCTAAGAGCTTTTCACATGAGTTTTATGCTTTCTTGTTGACATTTACATGGATCTGCTCAGCAGAGGGAGAAGCTGGCTGAGTAAAGAGAAACTGATTATAAATTATAAGAACATGGAAAAAAAAAAGAAAATTAAATTCTCCTTCCTAATTATTTTCAGCCACATTGAGTGGAGGCATTATAGTTATCGTGTTCAGGACAATTTTTCACAAGGAAGTATAGGTTGAACACTGTTAAACAACCTTTTACTCCTGCTGGAATATCAAAATTTATCTTATATGCCAGTTTCACTACACTATTTTATCAATATTCAGACATCATCTATAAATACAGATATCTACATGCTTTGGTTTATGGGCTATTTCTACTTTTGTGCTTGTCCTCTTCCCAGCTCTTACCCAATGTTTAATTTGAGGTAGTTCTACCAAAAGAGGCTTAAAATCCTAAATCTGGGATGGAATTTAGATCGGAATCTGCACCATAAGAACCAGGTATGTCTACAGCTGAAAACTGAGGGACAATCAAAGTCAATGCATGCTGAAGAATGGATAAAGGCCTTTAGAAACTCAATACTGTAAATCTTTCAGTGAGGTTGAAAAATGCACAAAAATGAGTTTTCTGAAAAAAGAGAAAGAAAAGAAAAGAAAATTAATTCCTTGGAATCTACCATAAAAATGTACTTTCAATCCAGGTAGCCTGGACATCTTTTTGGATTACAGATGCCTCTGAACAACAGATCTGTGGAAAGAGTAGATGCCCACTGAATTAAGAGGTGAAGTTTACCAAAAAGAAGAGATGTTTAAAGAAGATATCTTTAGGAAATTATTACACCTTGCACATGGGAACTAAATAGATGGTGAAAACAAAATAACACAGCCTAGAAGTGTAGGAGTGAATATAACTTTATAAAACCATAGCAAGGACATTAATAAAATACTTTTTGTCCTAAAAAAAGATTCACTATAAACATCTCTAAGATTGGCATTATAATAATATGAAATAATTTTTAGAGAGATGGCTGTGTTATGATTCAAACCTTGGATGGAAGAGTTTAAGTTATCTGATTTACATTATCTCTGGCACCACTCTGTTATGCCCTCAGGAAAGATGGTAGGGAGTGGGAGGGGAACTTATACATGAAATGTGAATTTTCATTATTTTCTAATGTCGATGAAAACATAAGAAAGGTGAACTTTCATCTTAGAGATGTTGAAGTCCAAGAGGTGCTACACATTTCAAGGGCAGCTGAGTGTATGTAATGCCCTCTGAAAAAAGTCAGCCCCTTGTGTATGGAAGGTAGGCAACCAAAGGCAAAACATGAAAAAAAAAAAATTCTACATTGTTATTGTCCATTTATGTTGTTACCAGCTTCACCATGGCCACCTGACTTCGAATATACTGGTTTACAGGAACCCATCAGTTCTCCAATTCAGTGAAGTGGAATGGGATCTGAACATTAATGCCTTTGAACATCTATGAAGATTTCAGACCTGACAGGTGAATGTTTTGCTCTTTTCTGTCATTTGTGTCAGACATCAAGTACAAGTCATTACTCAGGAAGACCTACCCAAGACACTGGGAGAATCTTCTAGTGAAGTATCACAACATGTTTGCTCAGATAGGATCAAGGGATTCAGGATGACATCCTGGGGTGCCTAGTCCAGCCTTCTGCTCGAGACAGGGTCAGCTTCAAGAACAGACCAGGCTGCTCAGGATTTTAGAATCACAGAATACCCTGAGCTGGAAGGAACTGCAAGAATCATTGAAGTCCAACTCCTGGTGCTGCACAGGACATCATATTTTTTTATTGTTACAGCCACCACTGAAATCTACTTAGTCCTATTTTACTAATAGAGATGACAAAATATAGAGTAACAAATTTAGAACTATCCATCAATGCATAGCCTGATTAGCCTGCCTGTCTGTTCTCCAGAGTCATAAGGGACACTGCTAATACAACAGAAGGCCATTGCACTAGTCATTTTCTCTCGAAGTCTAAGAGATAAGGTCTTGAATAATATATTGCAATGTTTTTGAGAGCCAATCTTTTATCATTCAGTCCAAGCCCATTTATCAGACTGGCGTTTACCTACAAATCAATGTGAAGGTTTTTGATTGAAAATGTTTTTCATAGAAGGTAGAATAACAGTTTTGTTCAGATTCTGCCCATCACCAGAAGAACCAGAAAAAGAGTGTTCACTACACCACTTCAAGAATTTTGTCCAGTTCTATTTGAATGACAAATATTGAAACTCTTCTAGAAGGAGTTTCTGAGCAGGCTGTATTAACCACATCAACTCACTCCTGCATTCTACGAGTACATTCTTTCCTTTAAGTATCTATGGGTACCCTCTCAGGGGAAAACTTAAAGGTCAGAAGTTTGTGATTGTCAACAGTAATTTAATACAGTACCAGCTTGCTGCCACGAGGAACCTTCTTTTGATATAAACAAGGGAGAGCCAGCATGGCTTCAGTCTCCTTTGTTTATCCGAGAGTGTTTTTTCTCTGAGAGCTTTGCTGTTTCTTAAAGCTCACAAGAAGATCGTTACAAATCTACGATCACTAAATATAAAGTGATAGGACTACAGCATCTTGCCATTAAATATGTTTATTTTAGCAACAATAAAACCCTACCACAGCACCCATTCCTACAAGAAGGCAGGAACTATCAACAGAAAAGTACCTCCTACTCTTGCTCAGTAGTCTCCATTTCTGCCTTTGATCCAGTTTAAAAAATGCATGAAGTACAGCAGTCCCCTATGAAAATGCATAGGTTTTCCCTCACTGCCTTTATGCTCTGCAGTTTCAGATGGGTCACAGAGTGGTTCATACTTCTACCCATAGCTTCACTATAATGTTTGTGGGTTTAAACCTGTAGAAAACAGGCAGTACTTCCAAGCAACATGCAAGATATAAGCAGCTGCTATTAGGTCCATTAACTACCGAAGAAGAACTATTCCCACTGGTATTTATGTTTGTATGTATAAGAAGCTTGAACCCTCTGTGATGACAGCCATTTTATCCTTGTTTAAAGGCTTCCAATAGACTAAGGTCCAATATTCTCTCTCCAAGATAATGCAATTGCAAGATTGCCTGTTTGAGAAGGAAACTGCCTGGGTGGGCCATGAATTAAGTGGGCCCAAGACAATGACTTCACTTGCTTAAATAGTATGTGCGTCAATGAAAGCATTTGCTAAATAAAGAAACCTCCCAGCAATTTTCTTCCAAGTCAACATTCACAAGCTGTGGTTTAGCATTACCCTTCCTTTTGTGAAGCTGTAACACACTGCAGAGGTTATGAAATTCCCAGTATTAGTATCACAAGAGTGGAGATAGTAAGGGAGTAAGGACAGTCTAAAGGAAGTAGCCACTTCTGATTTGATGCACTTTTTACTTGCTGGGACACGGTTTTTCCTCCAAGATTCCACCAGGAGTCTGATCAACTGGTGTTATTGTTGGATTCCAGAAAAGTGGGGAGGATGTAAAAAGATTAGGGAAAATGCCTGAGGTCCCAAGGGCACTCTAAAATTTGGATAACTTAGGAGATTCACTGGCTTGTCTGCTTTGCAGGATAAAGAAAGCATTTGAACCATAAATCCTAGAGAAAAGGGAGAAGGAAGTAGCTTTTTTGTGGTTAAGAGATGTTCTTACCTTCTCCATCGAAAATAGGCTGGGTTTCCATGGTAGGCGTTGGCTTCGAACCATCATCTGAATTGAGGGTTAGAAAAAATCGAAAAGAAACTACCATTATTGAGGTAAATACTATCTACTCTCCAGTACTGTTGAATGATTGGGATTTGTACATGGCCCGGCCAAGTCCGGAAGAGAGAGAAGACAGACAGAACAAAATTGTTTTATGCTAAAAGCAATAACATTTTACATAAAATATGCATCAAGTCTTTTTGGTACACTTAAAAAGCCTCCCCCCTCAAACCACTGGTGTTTATCACCTGGTAGCCTCCCCAGAAGGCAATTAATTGCCTTTTAGTTTCAGGTCAGTTTAGTTTTACACAGGCTATTTCCCAAGGCAGCAAAGCTTCTGGATATTGCTGTCCTATTGGGCCTTCCTTCTCATTCCTTTTGTTCAAAAGAAAAATTATTCTTCTGAAACTTACCTGTGTAGAATTGGCACTAGCATTTACTGCAGAGCTGTTAGAAAGGGACGGTCAATAGCAAATCTTTTTTGCACAATGACTGCATCAAGGTGTTCTCTAATTGCAATGTAGTGGCAATGTCCTCCAATGGCAAAATTGTGGAAAAATATTTTTTCTTACATTAGGTTTAGGTTTAGTCAAGTCTGTTTTGCCCATGACAGTATTTGGCGAGTGATCTCTCCTGGACCTTATCTCAACCCACAAACCTTCGATACATATTCTCCCCTATCCAGTTCCAGAGCAGAGTGATAGAGCAGCTTTGGTGGGTGCCTAGCATCTAGCCAGGATCAGCCTACTTCACCTAGAATTGGCCTTTTTTTTTTTTCTTCTGTTTGAAATATAGTGACTCAAACCCTTCAATTTCTAGTAACTACTCTTTGCATGAGGTATTGGCAAGAATGACACTAGGCAGCAAAGTGAGTAGTAACCTAAAATGTCAAGTTGCACAATGAAAATCTGTTGGAGGAAGGAGTCCATGCCAGACAAGCCAGGCTTGCCTCTATCTCCATGACCATCAGATGCACAGGGCAAACATGCTTTAGAGGAAACACACATGGGGGAGTCCTTCCTAGAGGAAGAAATAACTGCCCTTAGCCTTCTCTTCTATCAGCTCCACTTACAAAAGAAAAAGACCACTGGAAGGAGAGGGGAACGGTAGTGTTATAAATGCAAAGGCAAATTTCAGGTTAATAAATGACAATTTATTAATAACAGAATATCGAGCACCTGAAAAAGAGAAAAACCACAATAATAGGAAATTGTCAGCGCGCGCTGGGTGGATAGAGGTCCGCACCGATGTGCCAGACGCCCTAGTCCACGCCAGTGCAGCTCTCAGTCCACCGTTTTATAGGAATTTTCTGCCCTTAGGCAGTCCAGGTGTCCAAGGTGGGTTGAATAGTCCGGATTTCTTTTCGATGGTCCTCCCGGACCTCATTAAGTCTAGTTGTCTCATTCCGGGAAGGCTCCTTTCTTATGTCAATTCCAAAAGTCCGTCTTATGTTGATTTCATTCCGCTTGTGGCACCAGAAGGTTGGTGAAATTGGCATCGACGTCAGGAAGGAATTTCTCCTTGCCTTGGCGAGGAAGCGATTCTTATCAGGGTTGGCCAGTGTCTTTTGTCTAAGTTGATGACCTTCGTCCTGTCTTTTCAACTGAGATTAGCAGGCTGAGAGAGAACAGTTACCCTTCTATTGGATTTTACAATTTTACTTTAGCTTTGTTTCATTATACATCGAATTATTATTTTATACACGAATTTTTACCCTATTTTTATCACAGTAGAGATGGAAAACAAAAGCTTGTAGACTTTTTCCACCCATACCTGTATTGGCAGTTTTTTAAAGTGAGGAAAAGCTTGAACACCTCTTCCACAGTTCATTTATTTTATGCATTTCCACACAAAGTAATCTAGTACACAGAAAGCAAAGAAATGCTGATAATTCCATTTTGACCTCAGAAATTCACTGAAGTAAAGGACATTGACAGAAATGCCCTGTTGTCTTTTTCCTCTTCATCACTGTATCTGGTTTTATGCTAAACTACAAGTGTAACAAAAATTACTTGGAAGAAAAAATACTTACCATTCTTCAGTCAGCTCTTGTTTTGAGCTTTCCTCTTATTAGGCATTACCAGTAACCTGGATAAGCAGTATTTATTATTTTTTTAAATAACTAACTTGGAAAAAATTCCTGAATATTGCCTGAATTACAAGGAGGGAGGTTTTGCCCTTTAAAGGCTCTTTGGATTAAAGTAAATAGCTGATCTTCTCTTTTTATGTTAGAATAGGTTTCTCTGCTTCTGCAAGACTCCAAGAGCCACAGCTATGCCTTGTTATTTATTTAGGATGGCACTTTACACTGTAACAAAGCAGTGAACAGAATGAAATTAGCATGACTGGCTTTCCATATTGAGAAACCAACCCAAAACTGCTGAAGACACTCACAGAACAACTAGAAATGTAAATAATTCTCAAGTTACACAAAATAGGAAGAGACTTGGTGTTAAAAAAGACCAGTGCAACAACAAGTTTCTTGTCATTGCTCTCATGAATGCTTCTGCACCGAGTAATTACAGAACTGCTTTTCAGACTTAAAGCAGCAACCTGGAAGCCAACAATGGGGGAAAATGAGAAGTGGATCTGAGTCACAGCACTTGATCCAAATCATTATTTGAAATTTGGCAGAACACAGGATGTTTCAGGTTCAGGGGTATTCTTTTACATTCATGTATGTGCAAGGAACATAGCATCAATTACAATTTGTCAAATACATTCTTCTTAAAGAAAGAGAATTTTGCAGCAGCTTTTGTATGAAGTTAGCCATTAAACTATCGGACAGTATTAAACAAACCCCTCAGTTCAAAGCTACTGTTTAAGATAATCTCAGTAAAATGGCTCAATGAATTATACGATCATTTCCTTACTGGATTACTAATGCCAAATTGTCCCTAAGTCCACATTGTAGCAGCACCCAGAACAGTATTAAGGGTTTTGCAAATAGAAGTATAATTACTCCCCTGTTGTTCAAGCAAGTACAGTTCTTTCATCACACATACAAGAAAAAATGCAACAGACAAGAGGCCTGTAATTACATTCACCATATTTCAAAAATCAAAAGCCAGGGATATTTCTGATTATTTCTTAAAGGTCATGAAATAATCACATAAAAGACAAAAATTACACTTCATTAAAAACACCATGCTCACTTCCCAGCTGCCAGCTTCTTACTCTGTAACTACCAAATTTTTTTCTTAAACTGGAGAATTCTCAGTAAGTCTCAGTGTTCCAAATTAGCTTACATCAAGTTTCACTGCTGTTCCCTTTCAGCAGAAAAACCACCCTAGTACTTGCCTGCTCTTATTTGATTTTTCCTCTCACTCAATACTCCATTTGTTACACTGAACATTTGTTCCACTGGCCTGTTTGCTCCTCACAAACAAGGCATTAGTTTTATTTTACATACCTGAAAGTTTTGAAAAAACATTTTGTATTCCTTAAATAAATATTTCAACAGAGAACAAAACCCTGAACTATTCCAGAGGCCTAAGGTCTGCTGTGATATTACATCAGAAGTACAGAATATTGTTACTTTGGGTACAAAGGCAATGAAGTACATTCACTGAGTACAGTCTCTTCCTTTATTCAAAGAGCTGTTAAATTCCACACTTTCAAAAGAGGCATGCTGCTGCAATAGTTCCTTATACACAGCATGTCACAGAGATTAAAGAGATCAAGTGTTACTTCCTAATCCCTCTAGATAGCAATGCTTCCACCAGATCAGGAACTCATGTAATTCAGAACCACATGCCTTGGTTGCAGAGTATTTTCAGAGCCTTGAGGAGTTGTTCACTGACATACTTCCCTTCTAAGTTTTACAACCCAGCATGAATACCCACTTTCTTTTTCCAAGACCACTGACTACAGACAGTATCACTCAGCAGAATACCTCTTCATGGGACATTTTAAAGCTATAAAACTCCTCCACCAGTAAGAGTCCTTTACCTGGAGTACACTTGGAAAAGTTAAGCAGCTTTTTCTGGCTCAACTGCTGTCAACTTTTAAATGGTATTTTTTTTATCTTGCCACAGGATAAGAGTGAAACAGGCAGGTCTAATTGAGACTACCTAAGCCATTTTCACATTCAGATACCTTGGATATAAACCAGAATTCTACTTGCTCTACTACTGTCAGAAACTTATAAGCAAGAATGTTTTTTATTGCATTTGACTGACAATGACTCAAAACAGGGACAATTACTTGCACATCCTGATCTACTGCTAGTGCTAGGGAAGAACTCTTTATGCTCTCACTAGAATACCACTCCCCCTGTCTTATCCTTGCAACACATCTAGCAAGCATCCACATCTGCAATGACTGTAGTGTACACTGGGGTTGAGGGAGGAGATCCAGTTCATGCAAAGGACACCTGTTAAAGTGATCATTTTACTCTGAATGACAAGCACTAAGGCCATGAGCAACTTAAATTACATCAGGAGAAAAGTAAGTTCCTTGACATAAAAATGCATTAATTACTATGGAAAAATGTGAAGTAACTGCCTGCTGCTGTGAACTAACATTCTAGCTCAAGCCACCTAATGGAAGCTGTAGAAAGAAGAAAAGTTTGGAGATCGAAGTGATGTCCTGAAGGCTGATGTTGCTGGGGAAGCACATATGTCTTAGTCTGCTAATGTGATGATGCAAGTATTCAGATGACTTGTGCAGTGAGTATATTTTTCCTGGTAGGAGATGTGATGTGGGAGGCTAATATTGTGCTCTGACTGGAATCCATGAGGCAGTTGGTCAACATTTCTTCCATTTTGAAGAGCACAGGTGTTTATAGAGTCAATCATCCAGGCTTTATACAAAATCTACTCTCTTTTGCACGTCTATAGCTTGAAAAATCAATGGTTCCAAGACTTGAGTCAGACTGATAGAATAAGCAGATACAAATTTAAGTGCATAGCTCTGCTCTGGGAAGAGGCAGCCTTCTACCAGTGTCAAGTGGTTCCTTCACTTACCATCATCTGGTTTTGGCTGAGTCATTAGAGAGCACAGCTGAAGCTAAACAGGCAACTTAGAGCAAAGAGAGCCAGAACAATGAGTGAACTCTCAGCAGGTCCCGTTCCAAGCAGCAAAGTCCACCTTTAGCAAATCTGTGAAGCCAACAGCAAGGGAGAAGAGCTTTCCTAGGCTCCAGTACCCCTGAGGGACTTAAGTCACACACACTCGTTTCTGAGGCTTTAGTAACTCTGATCAGACGAACAAAGACCTACCAGGTCAATTAGGCTCCTTTATATCCACGTACTTCTTGAATCTTGAAGATGCAGTTTTGACTTGGACATTTCTATGTATTACCCCCAGATCCAGAGTTATTTTAAGTATTAAGGAAAAAAAAAAGAAAATAAAAAAGACAACAAAACTTGTGTTCTATGTTTGCATTACATGGGGTCTTAGACAAAAATACATGTCCTTTCTAGTATTGAAGGGGAGGACCAAATTGTTGCCTTAACCACAATCTTTCCCTATGTTAAATAAAAACTATTTCAGTAAGTCATAATTAATTTAATAGTCTATACAACTTTTATGTACAGACATATATTGCCAATATAAATGCAGAGTGTTAGCATTCATGCAAAAAAAAAAAAAAAAATCCTGCAATTTGGCCAATCAAGGTAAATTTTTGCAAGCAGCTGAAATGGAAACACAACAGTGCAGATAGACTTCCCTGCCAAGTTTTCACACTCCTGTCCATAGAACCATTCTAGTTGAAAAAGACCTCTAAGATCATGAAGTCCAACCACTTCTATGCATGGAGATCCCAGAGCTGTTAAGCAAAAAACCCCCAACTTTTTAAACCAAATCAGCAAAAGCCATGTTCTCACTCTTTATTGCTTTAATTTTAAGAAACAGCAGCAATGTGCTGCCTTTGGATATAACAATCCCCAAACACTTAGACATGGACAAGTGAAGTAAAGTTTTGCTTAAAAGGGGGAAATATGCCTAAGTGCTAAACATGCAAGAGTTCTGTGGGGCTTAATGAGCTCCTAACTGCAAAGATTGACTTGCACTGTCACTGCAGTAATTGTTCTTTTTCTATATCAACTATTCTGTATGCCATATGGATGCAGGCAGCCTTAACTTCAGCACTGCATTCCAGATACCAACCAGATAGGATAAGGAGCCTTTCCCCGTGCCTTCTGGAAGGCATTAGTTCCCCCTACTTCCTTCTCACATCTCCCTTGCAGGTGCATCAACATGAAAAAAAGCCACTCAAGCCCCAAGGACTTTGTGGTCCAATGTACTCAGTGTTTGTTTGGCAGCACAATTCTTTGCCCTGCAAGAAAGCCTATCCCATGCACAGACAGCTGGAAGTAACTCTGACCCCTGTGACACAATTCAAAGCCTCTTCTGTTTGGCTTTTTGATTCCTGATTGACACACTCACTGCCAGGCGGAGATAAATGCTGCTGGGAGGACAATGTTGATCTGCTCCGACTATTCTTGTGAAGGACTTTTTCAGAATAATAAACAAAAAACACTGGTGTGCTTAAGTGTATGAATAGAACTGGAGGTAGACAGAGAGGGGAGTGGAGTGCTTTACAGAGGCTGGCAAGTCGATTGAAGAGTTAATTGTCTGGGTGTACAATGAGTTTATTCTGACCACAAACAAAGAGCTCCCTCTTCCTGGGCCTGGTCCTTCAAAAGCAAACGTGTCAAAAGCAGTCTGGAGCAGCACTCATTAATAGCAATGCTCTAGTCTCTGGGGTTCAGTGGCTTTAAAACTATTGAATCTTGAGATTCAGACAAAATCTCTCTAAAATCCAAAGTCCTTATTTACTGCCTATGTTCTAAAGGCATTTCTTCAGTAATTAGCCAAAAGAAACCTCCCATCTAACCTCTCATTCTTTGCAGCCTCTAAACAGCTTCTTTTGAAAAATAAAGACATAGCAAGGTACTATCCTTCAAACATAATGCTGTAGACACCTTCCCCAGAGGTGATCCAGTTTTATCTTATTTCAATTATGCGTCAGGTAAAAGTGACTCTTAATTTCTCATACTTGAGAAGATACAAAAATCCCAGCCCACATCTGGACCTGCATTTTAGAGCTTGCACTATAATAGGTCAAACCAACACAATGTCCAAAACTACCCCCTGCCTCTGGGAAAGTTCAGATCCAGATTCAGATTTGAACTTCGCAGGTTGAACCAAGCCCTTATGGTAATTACCACTTAAAATACCTGACTCCCTTCAGTAAGTTGTGCAAACCTTTCTGGGGAGAAAAAACATCTTCCTAGTATTCCTGCATGGAACACAAGGCAGTTGAAAACTGAGCCATTATACTTTACCACTTTGACGGCAAAACCCCCAGGGATTTTAGTGTCAGCGCAGAAACACTACATGCAATTTGAACAAGAGACAGCTATAAAGATCAGAGAATTAAGCTGAACTGTTACTGAACTTTCTCATCATGTAAATTTGCTTCACTACTTGTGAAAAGTCATTGTTTTAACACACTTACAGAAATGTAGCATTCCAAAGAACATTTTTCTCAACTCTATCGGCATGCTTCCAAGCAGAAGACAAGCTACCTTAAGATTATTAAAGCCATTATTTAAGAGCACTCACCTAATTCAAACTTGAGACTCACCCTTTGCTCTCCCCTTTCTCAAGCTAAAATCCCCAATATAGTGCAATCAACTAATTTAGGAGGGCAGCAGGGAGCCACAAGTTCATGTAATCTCTCTTTTGTTCTAGTGAGTAATAAGTGAGGGATTCAAAACCTCAAAACCTGTGAAATAAGACTTCTTAGTTTACAGCCAGTTTCTCTCCAAATTGTAAACAGTAAACCACAGTCTTAACCAATTTTGCAAGCTTGGAGTTTTGGACAAGAAGCAGCAGTATCCCACAGGTAGCCTGAGTACAGATGTAACTCAGAATAAAGAACCTGTACACAGTCTTGTTGTTTAGAACTAGAATTCTCAGTTCATTTTTGGGCCAAACTCCAACACAGAGATGATCTTCTCCATAAAAGCAATTTGTACATAAGATATGGGTTAAAGAAGCATACGATCAGATTTTAATTTGGTTATCAGGGCATTTCTGAGGTCAAATGCAAAGAAGCTTAAATGGAGAAGACCTGTCACTGCACACAGATTTACCTTATTGCAGTTTTACAGTTTTCAGACTTCACAGCCAAACTCCTTCCCAAAAGGCAAAACAGGTCTCTTCAAAGATTTGGAAGTAATAGGAAAAAAATAAATGCCCAAGGCCAGATTTGAACCTTAGCTGTTAAGAAGGTGAAGCAGGTAATAAAGGTCAGGTTACTTTTGAGACCATCTTCAGATTCGCACAAAAAGCTTTATTTTTGATCAATGTGGAATCACTGTCAAGCTGTAAAGACATTGTCCCCACGGTTCCCTCCCCCACCTTCAGAGACTTAATATTCTCACCCTCCTGTAACAATCCCAGCAGCAGTTTTATTCCTTAAGCTAGACAGAAATCATTCTGTGACTTAGAAATACATGCTCTTGTCATTAGCTCTGACCTACAGAGATAATTGTTTTTGGTTTTGGGGGGTTTGTTTGTTTGGTTTGTTGGGGGTTTTTTGTTTCGGTTGGTTTGTTTGTTTGTTCTTGATGACTGTGTAAGTTATACAATACTTTTACCTTGAAAGATGACCATATTCTCAATCCCATGGTTTTGGAATTCATTCTTTTACTTTGTTAATATATCTCCTGAAATAAGCTAAGCAGCAGCAGGGACCACACTAAAATCCCTCTTTGGACTAGAGTCCATCAGCCCCACTGAACACCTTGCCTAGAAATGCTACATGTAAGTGTCATATATTGACTTGTATGCTTATTTCACAATAATAATGACTAATTAAGATAATTTCAGAGCATAGCATCTAGCAGCAGACAAGCTATGAGCTCATCCTCACCAGCAATGTAAGAATGTTTAAAACAGTCTATTTCAACTACTTGTTGAGAAAGGAGAAGGAGAACAAAGCTCAGAGTCCCGGCTCAGCTTCCAGGCTCTGCTTCCGTCATCTGGTAAGTTTTCAGACAGGACCTCAGCCTGCCTGTCATTGCAGACTGATGTTTCACAGCTGCTAGCAGGCTAAAGAAATGAATATCGACCACCATGGAGAGTGGCTCTTCTCCTCATGCACCAATAACAATTTCAGTGTGTAAAAAATCAGCTATGACAACACCTGGGAAGGCTATTGGAATGCCTTCAAAACTAAAAAACACATACAGACTGCAGAAAGAGGCTCCCAATGGGAGCAAAGAATATTTTTTCATTCAGCTGTGTACTTAAGCTGTTCTTCAAGAGTCTAATGTCATCTCCCTGCTGAGACACATACCTGAGGGAAAATGGAGACACAGCTAAAAGAATCAGGGACTAAATGGTTTTTGGTCTGGTCAGAATACACAGCACCAAAAACTACCTGCTACAAAAAAATCATGACTACTTCCCATATTTGCTGAAGAATGATGACATATTTACTAAATACCAATGGCAGCTGGTGGTAGGGATGGCGTTCAGTTTCAAAACAGAGTCTCCAATGCTCATTTTAACCAGCAGACACCTTCACAGGTCAAATGGCATAGAAAAGCTTTGCTGTGGTAAATACAACCCAGCAATTATACAGCTGTAAATCCAGCACTTCCTCTTTTTTTCCCCACAGAAAAGGACCAAGGTAATGAAGACGAGATGAAGAATTGAAATAACCTTATTCTTCAGGGAAATTAACAATTGAAAGGAAATAAGCCGTAATAAACACCGAATAAAGAAGAATTAGGCTCTTTATCTGTGTAATAAAAACTGTATCCAAGTGCATACCAATATAGGCTACAACCAAGTTATTTGGAAAAACTATTGCCAATCCATAGAATGGATGTTAGGCCATCTTCTTATAAGGAGTACTGTCTGTAGTAATAAACTGGGCAAAGGGAGGTGAGTTAGAAAAGGCAATGTCATACATGGCTGCTCCAGACTGTCCTGGCACTAAGCTTCACAGGGAAACTGGAGAGAAGAGACACAACACAAAAAAAACAGAGTAGCAATATTATACAGGCTGGGTAAATCAGAGTCAGAAAAAGCTGGAATATAGACTGTTAGGAATGTTTGTTGGTGGCTTTTTTTTTTTTTTATCCAAAGCAGAAGCACCTCCAAAGTGTCAGCATTACTTACACTGCAGAGTGAGTGATGAGATCAAGAAATCAGCAATAGCTAGCACCGAGAATGTTTAAAAACAGATTGAAAGAGGGGAAGTAGAGGAAGAGATGCTTAACTTTTTAATAGCTTTGTACTTGGTAGAAGAACTCATTTTTATCTCACCCTGTAAACACTACAAGTATAGATACTGCAGAATTTTAAGCTACAGTATCTTGTAGCTTAAAATTTTGAACCATCTTCCATTTGGCTCACTGCCTTGAGTGACATTTGAAACAAAACAGGGAGCAAGAAAGTTTCCACACAATGAAATATTTTGCTTAAGGCACCATATGTCATAGCAAGATTTTCAGCACTTGACATTGCCCCAGTCTTTGAGCAAAGTTTGCAAAAAGCTCTATAGCACTGTCAACAGCTGCCTGATCACTGCTGGCAAAAGCAACAACCACCTTATGATTGTTTAGTTTAGCCTCTCTGGTTTTATTCTACCTACAATATATAACTTTTTTTTCAGGAGCCTCTACTTTGATGTGAAGTATTCTCTGTTTCCACACAGCCCAATAGACACCCCCCCTCAACTATCTCTCCTGAAATGGTGCTCAAAGTCCACCACCTTGTCACTTCTAGGCTGTGCAAGGGCCAGGATATCTGCAGCTGTGGAAAACGGAGCATATCTGAAATGCCCACAAGAACACTGTGATTCTGATCTTGGATTGCTTTGCTGAACAAGGAAAAAAAATTAAATTTTTTTATGCAAGCTTTATATAGTAATAACAAGATCCTTAGCTTTGGAAACACTTCAGAAGCTACGTGATAATATATGGTGAGCTGGGGCAAGGGGCATAGAAGAGTGTGATTACAATACCACTCTTTCTTCCTTCTCCCCAATATCACTCACATTCCCTTTCACTCCTCTCCTTCCAGCTCTGGTCTCTTCAAGCTAAAGACTCTATAAATTCTCCCACATCTTCAAGGCCTCTAAGTGGGGGGTTGGAGACGGCAGCAAATTTGCCAGATCAATGGCCATTTGAAATTCAGACATATGGCTGAAGCCCTACAGCTGCATGTGTTAATTACCACACGTGTCCCCTGTAAAGCAGTCTGTTAAACACAAAAAGAAAACAGAAGAGAAAAAAGCCTTTCCAAGGGATTAAGTAAATAGCCTAAATTTTTGACCCTGCTCCCCCAGACACATGCCTGTGTACAAGCTGCCTTCCTTTCTCCCAACACCTGCATACTTAGGAAGCACAAGACCCCTTCCACCTCTGGCCATGTGCAGTCAACCTATCTCAGAGTGTATTTTCCCCCTTCTGGCTCCTCATTTCCAGCGTCTTCTCTCGCCAGCCCCTCTCCCTTTCTCCTTTAGAGAAGTAATTCCTGGCTGACAACCAGACTAGCCTTGGGCTTACAATACGCCTTTTCATTTCCTTGCAGGCAAAGAGAATGGATACCTCACTGTTATATCTGTATTGCATGTGTGAAAATGAAGAAAAAGGGGAAGGGGCTGGGAAATACATGTTTTTCCATTGCTTGATTCCACAGATTTTTTTCCTCCCTGGATCATTAAAGAGGAGTGTCAGAGCTTTAGTGAGTGAGCACAGCTTTCCTCTCTAACTACATAGCCCTAGTTTTTCACCCCAGGATCTAAATTTTGTCTAAAGGACATTTTCTTTTTGATTATGAAGCTAAAGGAACAGTTATTCTCTATGAGGGAAGGAATGGAGAACAGAGGGAATTAGATACAATAACAGTACTGCTGGAAGTACCTCCAAAGGATTTAATGTGTTTCATAAGGAAGTGTGTATTTACAGAAAAAAGCACTGCAGTGTACACAGGGTATAAGTGACAACACATTCTCAACATTAAAATATTTTTATTTTAAGGTGAAGGTCAACCCTCAAGTTACAGACTGCCAGACACCTACAGATGCATTATTCAAAATGAACCAGAGACAACTGATTTTAAGAATCATCTCATTTAATGGCATATTTGTGAGAAGCTGAACAGTCAAAATGAAACCTGTCAAGTCCTTACACAAATTGCTTTGCTGCAGCACCTAAAGGTCCCATCGGAAACTGAGCACCAAGCTGAGCACAGGAACATGTAATAAAAGACACAGACACCACCCAGAAAACTTCAGTCTGTGGGGAAGAAATCTCCTATCTTTAGCCTTTATCAAAGCATTTTGCAGTACAGCTCCCTTGCTGTCAACATAGAACAAAAGTCCAGATGAGCACACAGAGAAAAGCTATTATTCCAGATAGATCTGTTGTAAAGAAGCTTTAATTCCCCCAGGTGCCATCTCAGGAACTTGGAACAAACACTGGGGCTGTCTGTCCAGCTCCTCCCTGCCTTATTTAAGGGCACACATGGTTTGCATGCATTCAAGCTTTCTCATCACAATTTCATAGTTTATCTCTCTTATAGAGGAACTTTGACAGAGCTCATGGGGCAAAGGAGTTGAAAGGAAAGCACTTCCAACCCCTTGACCAAACACCTGCACCACGACAAAACACATTTCCTGGTGCATTACTCTGATTTGACAGAAAACAACACTAACATTCATATCCCCTAGATTCTGTAGAGCAGGAGAAGAATAATGTCAACAACTCTTTAAAAGAGAAAAGGTTTTGAGCCTACATAAAATATTTTAACAACAAAACCAACTGTCAGACCCCAAATTTATTCCATTTCTCTACAAGCTGTAATGATCAGACACCAGAAATCCATGTATAGCATATAAACAGTTAATAATACCTTAACAGATGTTGTTTAATCAATTGTTAGTCTACTTATTAGATCTACTCACTAGGTTGCTCAATACTATGACTAAATAATTTAAAAGCTTTTACAGCTGTTCTTAAGACATTACAGAGAGGAGTTGTCTGTAGATTGCTATAATAACACTTGTAAACTACAATTTTATTAAGTCATATTATATAGACTAAGCTACCGATTGGAACTGCTACTTTATAGATGAAAGCAGAATTCTTGCATTGCATCAAACAAAATGCACGTTAAAACAGAATTTGCCTTCTTTTTATACTTGCCAATGAAACTTTCTTCAGTCTCAAATTTGATACATATGTTCTGAGGCCCACAAAAAAGTCTTGATGAAAACTAAACAATTACAGACAAGGCAGTGATGTGGGGAACCAAAAGGATTGTTTTTAGTTCTACTGTTTATGTAACAAATTTGAGGTTTTACTTCTAGACTTCAATATTTCAAAAATCTGTTTACTTCATGTGATATATCTATGTGTTTTTTAGAACATGCTCTGCTTCGAAAAAGTGATCCAATAAACACAGTATTGTAAAATTACATTCCTCTGTTCTCAAAAAATTGATCACAATTCCCATTTAAAATCTGACTTCTTGCTATCTAATAAAATCTGTCATGTAGACAAACTACCATACCTGTGACATTGACTTGCCTGCTACAGTTACCTTTAACTGGAACTTATTAAATAATTTTGTAGACGATACACAGTACAGAGATAGCAATAGGAACCAGAGAGAATTCAGACTATTTACAAGCTGACAAACCTACTGATTAACTTAATAGTATTTTTTACAGAACTATTCTTATAATAGGGAAGCAAACTTCCATTCCACTGCTAAGTTTGCTTGGAAATACAAATATCTTATGTGCTACAAATTCCACCTACAGAAATTTTGCCCAAAGCCCACTTGAGCTATTGCAGGACAGGTTTTGTTACACTAATCTCACTGAATTGAGTTTTTATCCTAGTTTCATAAAAAGCAGCACATATTCATGTTCTTCCCATAGACTGTTTCCTAACTCCATCGGGTTTTAACAGGATAGACTGAGAAACTGTCACCGTCAGTGTATGGTAGTACAAATCAGTCTGAATTTCCACATAGCTACGCTACACACCCAGCTCCATCCATAAGCATCAAGTTGTTTGTGCACATTTTCAGCACACAGTGTACATTTTACCCATAAAAGACCTGACAAACATCAGTCCTGGTCTAGGAACATTACATGATGAAGTCAATGAGTTCATAAAATGATACTTGCATGAAAATTCTCATTCATCTGGATTTCTGAATTAGTATATATTCTTTTATTTAAATATATACACTTAACATAAGAGATCCAGATGAATTGTCTGTGTAACACTGCAGACTTGCTACCTGCTAATGTTCTGCAAAAAACCAAATATAAGATGGTGTTCACCAACTAGAACTATCACTTGACTTCATACTGCCTCAGTAAACTTGTATTTACTTCATCTTACGGATGAAGGCCCCACAATATTTCTCTTTCTTTCCTGTATTCTCCACAAACTGCTAAAGACAAAGCATTTTCTCAGTGTTTATGAGGCTGGAGACACAGTTGAAGCTCGATTTGTGTAACAACACAGTTGTGTTTCAACTGTGATTTGATCAGTACCTAGCTGAATCCAGAAAGAGCTGGAGGAGGTGAAGAAGCAGGTCCCAGTCTGACATTTTAGTCACATTTCAACTTGTTGGCTTTTGTTAAGGTGTTTATCTGTCTTCTGTGAGACACTGGAGCCCCTATGGAGGCTATGTGCTCCTCTCCCTGCCAGCTGAGGGCAGGTGAATTAGGGGCCAGCTGCACCTGACTTCTCACCACCAGCAGACAAAGCTTCCAGGTCCCCAGGTACAAGCGGCTTCATTTATTTTCATCAGCACAAGCCTCCTTCACTTGGGTTTGCCTGAGGAGAGTGTTCGCCCTTTACCACTCAGACTAATTACTGACTCACACTAATGGCTCATTACTGATTCAAATTGCTCAGTCTGTTGGCTGCATAACTGGGCCATTAGCATTTTCTAGAGGTAAGACTCTTGAAAACAGCACAAAAAAAGCCACAGAATGGGCCACAACTGCAGCCCAGAATTTTCCTGCCAACAAAGTCTGCCTTTAAACTCATTTCTGACTGTTAAACCCACAAAAAGGAACCCAATTCTACATGTTTAATTGTCAGGAATTTCAAATTGCTCATCTTAGGTTTCTCAAACTGCTTCAATGTTTTCTTGTAGGCTGCAAAACTTATTGAGGAAAGCTTTTTGCAGCTCCATACAAGAGTCATGTCTACACATAAGATAGTAAGTGTACAACAAGCTCAGCTTCGGCTTTGCTTTCTGCAGGGCCATCAGAGCTTACATTTCACCAACAACTATTCAGGGAATTGCAGATGCTATTGTCAGCTTTTGCAATAGGGAAACAAGACAAGTCAAAACAGGCCTGGAACTTCTTGCACTGCTAAAGACTTTATAAAAGAAAAAGGGAGTTCAAACACTCAAGACTCTTCATGACTGACACTGAAATTTACCAAAATTTACCAGCCCAAATTTACCCTGCAGTTGCATCATGTTTAAATCCCAGATTACTGAGCCAACCATCCTGTTCCACTTCCTTCATTCAGCTGGTTCAAACTGGTATCAATACAGAGTCCAGAACAGTAAACAACCACTAATGAACCAGTATCCCCACTTCAATATATTTCCTCTTCACTCACTTTTAATTCACTCTGTTTCTAGTTTTAAGAAGGAAACCAAGTGACTTTACAGAGATAAGCAGTTACATGGCTGTTTTTTACATCCCTCTGATTCCTAACCAGAATACTTTTAAAACCTTCTTGTGACTGTAAAAGACATTACTTCTGATTGCAATATGCTAAATCTGAGCTAAAGCCGCAACACTTCCCAGATAAAGGAAATAAAACTTTATTTTGTTCCATGTTTACTTCTTTTGTCTCAAAGTATGGCACAATTTCCCTTTGGCTTGAAAGGAATGTTCTGCATTCTTTAGGCAGGGAAGAAATCCAGTACTGTTGGCTCCAAGGATGCCTTTCACTGCTTCTTAAAACATTAACAACATCCTAGTGGGAGAGACCAGGGAGATCCAGACCTCTAGAGGATAGTATGCATTTTCCAAGTGTCTCAGGACCTTCAAACTAAGCAGCAACTGGAGCAAATTACTGCAAGAAGCTCCTTATAAGAAAGGACTGTACAAAGGGCAACAGAAATCTGCAGGTTCTGAATATCCTAATCTCACAAAAGAGTAATTACATTCCTTGGCAAAGTTCTTGGAAACTTGTTCTTCACTTGTGGGACAAATTCAGCATAAAAAGAACAGCATAAGTGTCTGAGCTGCAAAGTCACAAAGCAAGCATGCCCTGGAGGGCCTGGGTTTCCCATTCCACCTCATGCAAACATGCCTCCATCTCCCCAGGCCCAGGTCTGCTCTGCCTTCCAGCAACTGAATGCTTCTCAAACACAGAATAAATCAATATGGCCTATTTTAAAGTTTTAAGTTTGATGCCAATTTAATTTGATTTAAATTACCTTATGGGGCAAATTGTATGACTAGCTGGCATTGCATCATACAGCAATAGCAGCAATGTAAATATAGATAACCAGAGCATGGAATTTAAAAATAAGAAGTATCTCTTGCCAGCATGCTTGCTTGTTCTCCGCAGAAAGCTCTACAGAACCACTTCTGCAACTACATGCCAAGCCACATGAACATACCACCATTTTGTTTTCTTCTCATCAGCAGTGAGAGAGCCTGTGAGTGGCATCATATGTTACCTTACATCTTCTGGTACCTCAACATACCTACTGAGCCCCAGAAATTAGAGCTAAACAGGAAGGTAAAGAGGGCAAAAGATCTGGAGAAGGAGTTATTACCAATAACCAGCCTTTTTCTCCTTCCAACATTAATTTACCTCTTCTAAAGGAGAGCTAATATGCTAATAAAGTCTTCATTTATTCCCCAGCAGTGTAAGCCTACCCATCCACACTGTTTCTAAGGCAGAGCAGCCTCCACCCTTTTGCCCTGAAGACTTGAAAGGCACAAAGTTTATTAGCTCATATTTTACATTCCTGTATGAATGAGAAAAAAGAAATCACTTTTGAGAGTCTTAGCTATTCTTTGTCTTCCTCAGAGTACCTATTCTGTGCCAGATATGCTCTTCAACTATACGACCCTCACTCAGGGATGGAGAGAGGGAGGAGTCTGCTGTGCAATGGGAAAATTCCAAAAGCTCCCAAATCAGATGGTAGTTGCCCAAAGAGATATCAGAAGCTTCCAGGCTGTGCCTCTACAACAGAAAAGTCATCACTGACCCAAGTTCCTGCTGGACTTCTCCTCATCCTGTCTATTTTGTCACCTTGCAAAGGACAATCTTTGCAACAGGTGTCTGAATACTTGGCTAGAATAAATGGTTTTGTGCATGCTGGCTTGCCATGAGTCTTCAGAGAAGTCAGACCAGCAGCAACCACCTTGCTTCAAGAAAGCCAGGCTGTTCTTGATTCCAGCTTCCTTCCAACAGGACCTGATACTGAAATTTTGAATCAACGTAACTTAAAGCAAGAAAAAAACATTGATAAGAAGGACGAATTCATTTTTAGATTAGTCATTTTCATTCATAGATGAAAAAGTAATGCTATGTCCATCAAATTTTAAAGCAAATTATTACAGCTTCTAAAAGCCCTCTTGACTTTAAAAGGCCCATTAAATAGCTGCTCATTAGTATTTTTCTAACATGATGGAATAGGGCCAGACTTGCTTCTGTGTGGGTTTCTAGCAGATAGGAACAGATTCAGAACTGCAGGAGACAAAGTTTACATGACTGCTTGAAGCTTGCTGGCCCAAAGGGAAACGTTTCCCCTTGGACACCTACTGCACAAGACGATCCCACAGCCACATGACCAAGCATACCATCCTTGAGACAGGATGCCACAGGCAGCACCAAGGAGAATCAATTTATATTACAAATTTTAAATTAACTCACACCATTTACAGTTTTCTTTTTGCACGTTCCAACCTCTGAGTTAATAAAGGGAGTGAAGAAGAAAAAATAAGTTCAGATGTTTTCCCTTTTTGCTCCTGTTTCTCATGAAATCCAATGTCAGCTGCTTTCAATTCTAGAACAGACCAGGACTACCCAGGTAAAAAGCCTACAAATAACTCAAAAATAATGCAGATTTCAAGAGCTATTTGATTTGCTTGTACTTCAGGCTAGACTGGCAATGACTGCATTAACAGAATTATAACCATGTGTTCAGGTGCCAATTACACATTAATGCATAATTACAGGTTTAAAGAGACATATCCTTATCTAAAATAAGAAACAGGCTTCAGCATTCAGTCTCAACAAAGTAATTTTCCTTGCATATTTCTTTTCCTTACCTTTTCTTAAGCTATTATATACAAGCAACAGGCTGGAGAGCAGACATGATCAAAATTCATCTCTGCTCTGAACAGAGCAATCAAATCCCTATCAAGTGCTTTCAGGACCTGATTGACATTCCCAGCATGGAAGATGTCCCTCAAAGTACTGGCATCAAAGTCAGTGTTTTCCTTGGTTTCAAAGTGTCAGGAATAACTGGTTTAGAGAGTTAGCACTAAAAATCGTGCTTCAGTTATCAAAACAGGAACTTCTCCCAGGGAAGAGCAATTAACCCTCACCAGCAGAAGGGAGGATTCATTCAGCACAGTTTTCCTGGAGTACGGAGGCAAACTCAAAAGTTGGCTCTCAACTGGGGCTAGAGGGGAAAAAGGCTGAAAATTAGGGTGTGGAGAAGGCCTAAAGACATACTTGACTTCTTCTCAATGTATACCTCAGTAGTCAACCCTCCCAAAACCATTTCAGTGAATGCAAACCAGAGGACATGGGAAGAGCTATGAATACTCACAGGAGAAGAACAATGATCCATTTAATGCTTTGCTCAGGAAAGGCAAGGACTGAAGACACGAGTGTAAAGAAGAAGAATCTGTGCCTGTGAGGTTTCCAAGCACTGCTAAGGTTTAATCCAGCACTGCTCCAGCTGGCTAGAGGGTTTCAAGCACTATTAAAAAAGCCCACCTTTCAATGCATACAAAGCCACAACCATGACATTGGCACTCCTGTTTCCTGGAGTACAAATCATACTGACAGCCTTCCTAATCTCTAGGGATTTTACTGAGAAATGCTCAATACGTTACTTCAAGGTGAACAAGCAGAGGTTGTTCTGGATCAGCCACTCCTTTGGGAAGCTCAGCTTTCTTGTTCTTCAACTCAGCTGAGAAGCACTGAGCAGAGCACACCCTTTTCTACTCCACAGGGAGCAGAACAGGCATCTTATTCCTCCTCCTGAAGCCGAGCTCTAGTGGCACATCCACCCCTGCACCCCGGGAGCTGGTTAGGAACCCATATTCTGAGCTATCTTAAGAGACTTGGCTGGGCAGCTGCTATTACAAAACAAGCTGGTAAAGCACAGGACTCCACTCACCTTTCCTTCCCGAATTACCCTGGCTTGATGGCTTATCAGTTACAGAACCTAAGGGGAGAAAAAAAAAAAAAAAAAAGAAGAAAAAGAGACTTCCATTTAGATGCTGCATGATCACACAGAGCATATAATGTCACATTAATGCAGTCAATATCTCAACCCATAAAGCATCTGTTTTACTTGTCAACAGCTGCAGAGAGCCTGTGGCTTCAACCAGTGTGAAAAGTGTAAGGAAGTTTTATGCATTAAGGCATTAAATTGGGATAAGGGTAAACAAGAAATCTTTAGTAGCTGGATCTGGTGATTTGAAAGACCTCAATAGAGCATCATGCTAGTAAGAAACCTGGAATAAATCCAAAGGCAAGAAAGAAAGATCAATAAGAGTCACTTCTTTCATTTGCAAATGTCAGGAAGAGCAAATCAAAAGCAGATGGGGAGAGTGTGCAGGGAATGCATGCACAGTATTCTAGAGGAAAGGGATTAAGTGAGACAATTTGCAGAAAATGGATTTCAACCAACCCCTGAACATCCCCAGCTGTTTGAAATGGGACACTGAATAAGATCCAGCATGTACTTGAACAGAACATATCTTGAGTTATTTACTATAATTTAGATCTTCACATAGTATGTATGATTCTACACTTGCTTCTGCACTCTGCTTTAGTGCTTCATCACAGTTTTCTACTAAAACTTGAACAGGCAATAAAAGCTTTTCAAATAAATCCATTACCAAAGTATAAAAATCTATGACAAGCTTTCTTTTTTTCTGTTTTTGTTGAAGTTTTTTGTTTGTTTGTTTGTTTTGGAGTTTTGTTTTTATTTTTGGCTTGGTTTTGTTTTGTTGCAATAGCTTTATTCACAGGAAACTGATTCTTCCATGCACCATTACTAAACAATTCCAGTGATTACTGAATGTTCAGGAAACATGGATCAAAAGTCAGCTTTAAAGAAGGCAGCTCTGACAGGCCCAAGGATCTGATCAAGACAAACTCTGAAGATAAACTATTGCCTGGACACTTTCACTTGCAGATTAGTTCATCACAGATCTACTGCTGAATTACAAGTAGTAAGCACAAACTCAGCATTTGTCATCATATGTCTAACATCTGTGTCCCACAGTACAACATGACTTTACTTTTCTGCAACACAATTTTATTAACAGCACAAGAGTAACTGAATAGATCAGTAAAAGTCTAAAACATCCCCTAACAAAATTATATACTGGAAATGGTGTCAAAGTTATATTCTAAAGCATTATGCCAAATTCCTGTAGGATTGCACCTTACACTACAATAGGATATTAATATTTTTTTTTCTTTCCATATGCCTGTGAAAAACCAAGCATCTCCTCAGGGTACTTTGGCTCACTGGTTCTCAGACAGCTCTCCCACTCAACTCAAACCCTTATGCAAGTCACTTATATTTGCTTATTATCACAGAACACCCTACAGCCAAGAGAACACTGGATAAGGTGAGAAAAATTCAAAATCCCAAAGGTTTGACTGCTGTCATGCTCCCACCTAAAGGGCAAACACTGCAAGGTATGAGAGGAGAACTATACTAAAAACCCCTGAGATGCAGATTGTAGAACATGAAGCCAGACACAGCAGCAGTGCTTATGTGGCATCACTGAACATGTTAGAAACACACTCCTATGCTTACTGCCTTTTCCTCCTCCTTTAATTTTTTTGGGGGGAGAGAGGAAAGTGAGAAGGGCAGCACAATTCTAGTGTTGCCCTTCAATTTTCCCCAAAAAGTACAGAACAGCTTCCCAACCCTGCCTGTGTTTACTGTGGTGTTGTCACAGTAGCACTGTTCCCCACAGCTCACAAAGCTAGACTACTATGGATCACAGTCATATGAAAATCTAGAGCCCAATCTCATTCCATTTGAGCCACGGACTACCATATTGAATGGTATGGAGAAGAAAGAAAAACATTACTCTGTTTTAAAGAAACTTGTGGATTTGGTCTCAATAAACTGCTGAGTGACAAAATAATGTCAGGCTGAGTGCTCAGAAACATATCACTTAATAAACATGAGTAACAGCCTGGGTCTGGACCTCCCTCTTGTGAGCTGTGGTGCAAGCCCAGTGCTGCCCACTCCATGACATAAACACAGGGATCCTAAACTAAGCAACGTGGTCAAAAGACCTAAATTCACTATAACAGGAGGACCCCAGAAACTGACAGTTTTGCAGAGAACCACCTTTGTGAATTAACTGAAATCACTCTGTACAAAAAAAATTACTCCATGTCCCGCAAAATACAGCCCAAGAACCATTTCTTTAAAATACAGCTCATGGAAAAAAGTTATCCCATCTGTTCAGCAAATCTTTGGTATTGATGTACACAGCAACACTGACTTTTGCCTTGGCTGCCACAGGTTGTCACCCTAGTGGTTTTTCTTACTGAGCCTTGCAGAAGTGTCTGTATCCTAATTGCAGGTGGACGTGCCAGAGTCCAAAGTGCTGTGTTGAGTGGGGTAAACTGGCCAAGTCACCTGAAAAGGTTAGGCTCTCTCAAAAGGATGCATTCACCCCAACCCTCTTTTATAAAGTTAGTAATTGTTGAAGCCACCCCTACAGTACCTGAACATACAGGAGTTTTGTTCTGTACAGAAGAGCCGCTAATAGGCTTGCCATCAGGTGTCACACACCAGCAGTATCCAGTGTAGGTATGGCACTGCACCTGTTTAATAAAACAAAGAGCAGGCATTTCATTTCTCACTCTATCACCAACCACTTATTATAATTCAGCATCTTATTGGAAGTCCCAACCCAGAGGTATCACAAACACATGCTTCAGAGTGAGGAGGTTTTACAGAAGACTACCTTTGATATCATTATCTTTTTTCCCCCTCACCTCCCCTCCACCTAAAGAAAGGTTATTTCTCCTACTCCAACTCTTGTAGCTGAAATTCAGGAGGCAAAAGAAGTTACAAGTAATCATCTGAGAGCACTTTAGTTGAAGGATGCAGCAGTTGTGTCTCAGCTCATTCCACCCTCTGCTACATCCCACTTACTGTTTACTATCAAAAACTTGTTCCACTGCATCCCAGCTGGGTTATGGAAAGGCCACCCTATCCCAAATTCCATAGCCACTGCTTGAGAGCAGCCTCTGTAGGCATTTCAAAAGCATTTTGTTCAGTAACATGGCTGAAAAAATGCAATACTGACTTGGTTAAGAAACCTTCTCCAGATAGATTTAAGCCCTATTCTGTTACTGTGTCAAACTACACAGCAGGAGCAAGATCCAACATGCTTTTTCCTCATACATTGACATGGACTTAAGAACATTTGATGAAGGTTCTAGTGAGTCAAAAGGCACACAGCGTAGGATTCATTTTGATTGACTTTGAAGTTCTACTTCTGAACTGAACATCTAGAGCTGCCCAGTTCCTGCCTTCACCACAGAAAGATACCAGAATAACTAATTCAGATACAGAACCTTTCAAGTAAGAATAGATAAGCCTGATGTAGCAGACTGAGCTTAGTAACATCTATAGAAATATTAATTCAGCAGCACTAAAATTTCATTTAGCCTAACAAATCTAATGACAGCCTTTGCATCAGCTTTCAGAGTAGCCAGCAACTGGATGAAATTCAGCATGCCTTTGACATCTTTGAGATAAAAGTAAACTATCATTGTACAGGTATCTGTATAAATACTAACAGGTCCTAAAATTCTTTCTAAGAAGCATACTTTCAGCTGTATTTAAATGTGCACATCAGTACCTTGAAATGGTATAGAAGTGCATCCTGTTACTATAAACTAGAGATGGCTCCTTCAATATATTTCTGAAAAAAGCCATTAAATGAGGCCATTTCAGAAACTGCCTTTTTATTTTACTTCTAAAATTAATTCTGTCCATTCTCTCTTTTTCCAAACAAGTTCATTGAAACCAATTTCCAATTCCAGTCCTCTTCACACAGAAGAGAAGTGCAATGGGGTATTTGTGCTGGTCCCCTCATTAGGGATCCCTCACAGCAAAACCAGTCATTCCCCCTCGCTGACAGCTGGCTTCAATGCCCTAAGGTAGCAAAGTTTGTTCAGAGACTTAATAACAGGTTTTTTAAAAGGCTTTGAATATCACATAAAACATGATCTAAGAGCAATTATAACACAGTACGTCGTGTTTATCTTGGGTTTTACTTGTTTATCTTGGGTTTTACTAAAGTGCAAATCAATCATTTTGCCTCAAGCATCTACTTTTAGTAGCCAAAATCAACAGTAATCTCATGTACCCACGTTACTGCAGTCACTGTCACTGCTATTTGCAGTTTCATTTTTCTTCTCTCAATATATTACAATATTGATTGCAAATTACTCAAAAGTACTATGACAAGCAATATTCAAGTTAGAAAATATTTGTTATTGCTCAATGTAATCAATTAAACACTCAAAACAAATGTGATGGAACTGCTCAGGTTTGTGTTTAGAGTTTATCTTTGCTATCACACACACACAAGACTGCACTCTCAACAGCACAAGAACCTGTCTTTACATCTGAGCATTAATTGTAAAAATCCTACCAAGGGATAGAGCTAAATGCCAGGATAGGGTCTTGAATTTGTAGAGCAAGACCATTCCATGTTAGGTTACATAAAAAAATGCAGTGTGCCCATCATTTAAAAACTCAAGTATTAGTCACTTTATAGTCCTTTAGCCAAGCCTTCAGAAAAATAACAAAGTACATGGCAGAGGAATCCAAAAAAAAGTATTGACACAAATTGAGCATAGATGCATTAACTAAGAGTATGTTGTGTAACTCACCTCAGTGGAGAACTACAAATTACATACACTCATTTATGCAAGCTAAGTACATTACATCCATAAAAAAGTGAAATAATTTTGTAAATAATTAGGCTAAGAAATGCTAGTCTTCCTTGGATTGGTATCCCATGACCTTTTCTTCCCCCACATTGCCATTAAAAAAAGGAAGGAATTGCCATTAAAAAAAGTAAGAAAAAAATCTGAGACTGACAGCACTCAGCACTTTCACAACAACCACAACCACATGTTTTACTGCAGTACCAAAGGACTTCCCTGCTACAGATAACAACTGCAAATAAATCTCAGCCATTATCCTAAAGGGCAGACAGCTACCCATGAAGAATGGGCACTTCAGAAACCTCAAGAATGAGTGCAGCTGTTTTTCCCTGAATATCTTTACAGTGAGACATGCTACCTTTCACCATGATACCTGACCAGGTCTCAGTACAATTTAGTCATAATAACAATGGCCTACAGCCTAGAGTTTGCAGCTTGAAGGCTAGGAGGGAAGGTATACTCTTCATCACCCACACAGGACTGGTACAACACCGAAAGAAGTGTCATACCAGTAAAGGCAATAGCTGATCCAGTACCCTTTTTAGCACTGTGTGTTAACAAACATAAAATGTCGACTATTTCAGAGCACTTATGGTAATGAATATCCAAAATGTGAGGGTTAACTTTAAAAAATTCCATTTATCTTACATTTGAGCTTTTATTTCTAAATAAAATTTCAATTGTCAACCTAAAATTAAACCTCATTCTCATCCTACTCCCAAAGTAGTGAAATTTTTAAACACTTGTCATCAGAAGAGTAAATATGCAAGCATGATAGATGTTTACTGCACAGATCTAATCTTCAGTTATTGAGTTAATTTTGATTCTATCAAAACCCATGTCAGGAAAAGTGTGTTTGACTTTTTTGGCTCTCGGTCTTCTAAAGCTAAGCATCGAGGCAGAGGAAATACAATCTAATATACTTAATAGGCTTGACTGTTAACCAAGTTGCAGCTACAGAATGCTTGTTACTGCTGGAAAGGCATATGACAGAATTTGGTATCTCAGATTAACATACACCTGTCCAGCAGGTGAACATTTTAAGTTACATAATAGGAAATCAGACAAATAAAACCTGTAAATCATTTGAGGTCTTCAACAGATTACCCAATAACACCTACATTTAAAAAAAAAATCCAATTGCATTTTGAAGCACTGAAAGCAGCCAAATCCCTGCTCATGCAGAAGGACACTGTCCCTATTTTTCATGCAGAGATAAGGTATCTTACCTGTGTCTCAGCTGACAGATGAAAAGCATGAGGGACAAACCCAAGAAAAATTTCTTCATATCACTACCCCCAAAATTAAAAGTGTAGCAGCAGCTTCTCTATTCCAACTTGCTGTTACAATGTGTGAAATCAAACAGTAGCCAATATACTAGCCACATGATTAAATACCTGCTTTCATAAAATTCCTTACAATATGTAAACATTAAAAGAGTAGTCACTGGGCGATGACTCTGCCCCTTACATTCCTCAGGGGAAAAAAGAAGACATTCTTTGGGTTTCTTCAGTATCTCACTGGCAAGGCCAGAATGGGATTCCCAAGTAAAGTTTCTAAAAAGCAAGCTTCCAAAGTAAAAGCTTCTAAACAAGCAAGCAGCTCTTTATAAGTATTTGACAAATGAAGATCAAGAAGATGTTGCTCAAATAGAAACTGGAAGTGAGAAAGAAATTGTATACATATATGACAGAGAACAGAGGCAGAGCAGCAATTCTGTGATGGCTGAAACCAGTTTCCATGCGGTTACAGAAAGAGGTACTTTGCTACAAGAGGCTTGAAAGCACCTTGGACAAGCACTGGGCTAACCACAGAACAGAACACTCAGACTAGCCTCTCGCTGCTGTTCAGGTGAAAAGTTTAGCAACCCATTCCTATCCCGTCACAGATCAAGCAAACATTTCTTGGCTCTTTCCACAACAGAGGGTAGAGATGAGAAGGGAAGAACATTTGTTCTGTATTAAAAGCTATACTTCTATGAGAAAAGAAAAAAACACATCCAGTTTTTAAATGGTACTGCTGAGACTAAGGGCAGGCAGCAGAGCTACTGATTGCACTCACAGCACCAGGCAAAGCTCCAAATCCTGGTTGCATCCAGGTGCTCCTTGTAAACGCTGTAAAAGCAGCTAAATAAATAGCTCCAAGCCAGCAGGTCATCTAATCTGACCCAGGGAGCAGAAGCCAGTGTGACTCAGCAATTCTTTAATCAAGTCTTTCCTTTGTTCAAGACACTGAGGCTCAGCTAGAAAGTCCCCTGAACCCAAGTTAGTGGGTACACAACTGGCACACTGGCCTGATGGCTATTTATCTAACTCTACATGGTGATGCCTCTGTTCTGGTTCACGTCTTGCTGCAATGCTTAGACCCTGCATCTCGTCATACTTTTTGCTACATTAAGAGTCAGCTGATTATTGTCAGAAGCCTGCCTTACCTTTATAGGCAATTTTAGGGGAGCTATGAACCAGTCTGCATCTTGTCTTTAAGCCTCTTTGGGACTGCAGCCCCTTAAACAACTTTTGTGACTTTTTCTGTTCTTCACTCACATTTAATTCTTCACAAATGGTGTTGTGCAAATATTCCCACCAGGGCTTTATGCAGCACTCCCCTCCCTCAAGTCTACACACTACTCAAGAAATGCTTGCTCCACAGGAATTTCACTCTTCATATAACCAGGGAAAGAAATGATCTGAAGTAAAAGAATCTTAATCATGATCAAGGGCATTCCCATCACACACACTGACACATATTATTTTTAGTTCAGGAAAAGGGTTCCCAAGAGAGGCTTTCTGCTTCTTACACAGAATGTGACACTTTGAAGCTAAGAATGACCTTACATTGTCACTTTCTTTAAGTATGTTCACTCCCACTTTAGGAACCTGTTCTTTGCTATCTCAACTGGTGTTTCTTTGAAGAAATGCCACAGATAACCAAAGTTCTTACCTCCTTTCCCACTCACAGTTTATCTTTAGCACAACATACAAATGAGAAACACAATGAAAGCCACAGAAAGAAAGAAAGTATTTAAGTAGCAAGCCTGCAGAGCAGTACTCACAGAAAGCTACAGCTACCATCTTTCATAGAAGAGATGTCTTTTAACTTAAAAAAAAAAAAAAAAAAAAAAAAAAAAAAGCCAGAACTAACTTCAATTTAAAAACCTGATTCTTTATAAAGACTTTTTTCAACCTAGCAAGATAGACTGTGTTCTTCTGAAAGGAGAAGTGAATTCATTGAAAGCTTAGTGTTGCTGGAATCGGAGCACTGAATAATGGAGTAACAGACAGCATCCAGGGAATGAAAGACATGTCTATACAGTACCTTGCTGCATTAAGGAGTGAGTTTGTAATTCTGCCTAGCATCATGCTATACTAGACAATACAAAGGAACAGATTTGGATCATGAAGTCACACTGAAGGCTGAAAGAGCTGTTGGGGGAACCTGGGAGAAAACAGAACTTTATATGTGCATTAGCATAGTGTGGAGTGAAACTACTGGTATGGACCATAATACAGATCACTCTTTCCAGGCAGACTTTTATGACAAAATGTGGGAATGCTCTGGAAGCTATCTGATAATGCAGAACTGCTCTGACAGTCAGCCCCTCACTGATCCTGTCATAAGACCACAGGTTTGACCGATGCACTCACTTTAGGAGAAATCGCAGTGCTGCATCGTAACTGCACCAGGAACCATATTTTAAGAACCCTAAACTCAAACTCTCCAAGGAGACTTGCCCTCAGACACTTGTATGCAGACTTGTGAGGAAAAGAAACCACAACTAGACAGTGGAAGGTGGCAGCAAATAGCAAGACATACCACAAAGTTCCACAAAACTACACCCCCAAGGCAGGATTAACATTATTCATGTTCATATTAATCTGTCTGAAACAGATCCCATTTACAATCTCAGCAACCTTTTCTGAAAAACTGCTTGGGGGAAAACTATGAAGAATGTAGGTCTCCCTCAGCCCATGGCAACAAGCCCAATGGCACTAGGCAGCAAAAGAAAGTGTGCAGATTACTCACTAGTGCCTGTTGTTTATGAAGAACAGATCACAGCAGGTTAAGTGCCCCATAGAAAAGGAATGGTATTTATGGAAAATTCAGCATAACACCAAAAAGGCAAAAGTCTTGGGAACAGAAACTGGTTTTAGTCATGTTCAATTCTGCACAACAGTACGTGACCTTGGTTTTCTACAATTAATCAAATTAGTCATATCTAACAAACATTCTAAATGTTGTGAATAATTCAAGTTTTATCTGCCTGCTTATATTCCTGTGGACTAAGTGTAGAGAGATTTTGTTATAGGAAGTAATATTTCCCACAGAGACTGAAATATAAAGACAGCAATTCCAGAGGAATTAATCAGGTCTGCTACCCCATTTACAGTCATCCCATCATGCCTGCAGTGGCACCGCTTTTTCATGCTGCAAATCCATGTCACATTTTTAAGTGCTTAAGTAGCACTGAAAGGGAATTTGATAAGATCATTGCAAAACACATATTCAGCAATAATGGCAGCAGCACACATGTTGCATAGAAACAGTTGTGACAACCAGTGAATTGACAAGTGCCAGCTCCTCTTGATGCAGTGCACAAACCCCATTGCACCTAGTCATGGAAGGAAAACTGTAAAACTGATCAGCTGAGCAACAGAATTGGTGGCAACACTGGTTTTGGTCTAAATTTTATAGGCAATGAAAACCAGAAAGATCATACAAATTTTAAGACATGCGTGATGTCTCTCTATGAAAGGATTTAAATGCAAGCCAAACTAAAGCCTTTGCGTTTAGGCCCTTCTCCCTTTCACCCTTGCTGCTGTTGTAGTAGATCCAACCCTGCAGGGAAGCAGGGGGAAGGTAGGTGAATGTGGTCTTCCTCCTGCAGTGGCTGCCCATGCGGCACATGCTCCCACTCACACAGCAGCAGAGGAGCTGCGTTCTCATCACCACCTTACAGCCCCATCCAATCTGCAGAGGACCCAGCCTCAAATTCAGTATTGAACTGGGTACAACTACAGCAAACTTGAGCTGCTTTCAGAGGAACAGCCCCACTTTCAGTGTTTACCCAGACTGATTGCAATTTAGTTTCTAATAAAGATAATTACGATGAGCTACAAGAGCAACAGTTCAAGCTAGTTAAGGCCAAGCAGGTTCTCTGAACATAGTTAGTACTGCCAAATTCCCCCACATCTGTACTGCTCTTGTTTTTCAGTCCTACAAAAATTCCAAGAATTTCCAATGATTAATTAATTAGTTAAATTAAAAATGAGACTCTTTCGAAGTCTGATGGCAAGGATAACAATGTGGGCCTGAACATCTATCTACTGTGTTCAATAGGCTCGACAAGATGACCTGAAAGCAAGTTATCTACCTCTTGAATGAGTGCTGTAACAATTCAGACATTTGATATTCTAAATATATGCATGCATCTTTGTTTCCTCTCTGATCAGAATTTTTCTTCTACATAAAACTCTCTTTCAATAACGATTACACAGAAAGGGGGAAGTTGTTGAAAAAGTCTCCCTAGCCGACTTTACATACAGACTATATACCCTGAAACATGTGCATCTGCTTAGACTCTCGTTGGGATGGGGATTCCATGTTGAAGAGCACAGTGGGTATTTTTCCTAGAAACTTCACTGAGAGATGCTGCTCTGTTGTAGACTTCCCAACTGAGATTTTGGAGTCCAGAAGGAGCAACACTCTAGGTACAGAACCAGAATAAACTACAACAGTCCAGAGCTGACTTCAGCAAGGCCTCAGGGACTTCACAAGAACACAGCCTCCCTCTAGAGTAGAACCCAGAAGCATCAATTCTCTACACAACAGATGCAGTATCAAAAATACCTCCACCAGATGGGATCTATTCATGAGTTGCTGGAAGCAAAACTGTTTAGGTTGTTCACCAAAATTCTAGTTTTTATACAACTTCTTAAAAATCAAAATTTAATTCATTTTTACCAGAAGCTAAAGGAAATATTTGTCTCAAATGCAGGTTGAAACTAGTTAGCTTTCCTGGACATTATTTTCCACTTAAATCTTATGCAGGGACAATTCCTTAAATGCTACAATATAACTGATGAAGCTGGTTCATGAGGTTTGTGGAACACAGGGTATTTTTATGAACCAAGGAATTATATGAATTTCAGTGTATTCCAGATACAAAGAGATCAGAGGCTTCTTTCATCATGCCAGGTAAAACAAAAGCACTTTAGTGTTCACAGATAGAACTGAACGGAGGAAGAATGTGGAATATCACTTGGCTGCCAACTGACACCACACAATTTTTGTAAGCAGTTTCATGCTGCCCCTCAACTGGCAACCAACACTGGCTGAGGAATGTGCCAAAGAAAAGTCCAGCAACTTCTCCACAATGCAGACACTGGTACCTACCTTCAAAATAAACCTGTCTGAAACAAAGCTTTATCAACTATACTATCAGTCCAGCTCATAAGGATAAAAATTTCGCCTACTTTCCTCTCCAAGAGGTTGATGGACAGGTGATAAACATTTCAAAGTTTGCTTTCCTTACCCTTTTCTTTCTTGAACTGTGAAGTTTAACATGGAACACTTTGGCCCATGTTGGCCCACTGTGCCAGCTTTTATAAGCATTAGCCTCCAGTGCCAACACAATCTGAGAGGCTCTACACAAATCAAATTTCAACAACTGAAAGTGCAGTTAAACTGCAAGAAATTGCAGCCATCTTCTCTCATCCCAACCTTCAAATGATGGTCCACACAGTACAGAAATATAATGATGCTCTAAAGAAGTATGCAAAGTTTGCAAGATTTTTCCACTTCGCCATCAAAAAACAGAAACAAAACAAAAATCCTCCCACACAGCAGATAATGGGAGGGTAAGGCTGAGGATGGGAATAAAATTTTTGGTGGGTTATCACAGAAAAAAAATCTTTCCTTTCCTATTCCCCCAGGCACCACAAAATGCTTGAACCAAATCCAAAGTGCTCTGCCTTTCTCATCTTTTTTAAACCAATATTGATTCTGCTTTGGAGTTTCTTTTACCTTCAGATGACCTTGCAAACAACCAATGTTACCCTAAAATTTCTCCGAGGAAGAAGGTATCTAGAGCAGTATTAGATGTATGGAAGGTTAGGCAAAAACATACTGTGATTCACCTAAATCCACAAAGGTCACATGGTTCCAGGGTTTGGGCTTTTTAGATGTATGCAAAACTGAGCAGAGAGCATGCAACTGTGTCAGGAAACTGTGCATGAGCCATTTTTAACAGCCAGTTCAGTCAGCACTAGGACATTACTCAATATGCTAGTGGTAACAGAACCAGGTATCATTCTTCATTTCTACTCTGCTTTGGCAAACTTCAACAACTCAACAGTGAAGAATCAAAACCACAAACAAAGCAGTCTCATCTCCTCTCTGCCAGTTCTCCAAATCACTACAGGACAGAGTACAAGAAGTACCTTGCAGAAGGAACAGGATGAATAGATTGCTTTTTTCAGATGAAGCAGAGGTAATCCACCCTGCTCTGTACAAGCCACAGCTCTCTTCACAGCTCCTCTTCAGGGAAAAACTGACCTCCCATGAAACTGTTTTTCTTTCTATGCAATGCTGAAGATAAATGCCATTTTTTTCTGTACTACACTGGTACTAATGCTATTGCATATATGTATGTCTTTTAAGGTATTGTGACTGAATCAAAATTTCATTTGGTTAAAGAAGTTCCCAGCTTTCAAAATTTTACCCAAGTAACTGAGTCAGAGTGTGCACCCACTCTGCTATCATCACTTGGCTCATGCCTTAACACAATCTCCCACAGACACCTGAAGCCTGGCTGAATGAAGCAAATAGAAATTTTACCTGCATGAATGATCCATCCTCATTGCATTCTGGGATGAAGACTGCTTCCTGGGGCTTCTTTGCCTGTTCCAGTGCTTGAGCCCTCTCTAATCGACACTTGCTTTGGCCAGCATCTACAAAGAGAAAAGCAAAACTCACTTACATTGCAATTTGGCCTCTCCAAAAGCTACCAGATGACCCATGCATCTGCAAGGGAAAAACCCCCAAAACAAATAAATATAAAGCAGAAAACTCCCACACATTCATACAGTAGATATGGAGTTACCACTCATGAGCTTAAAGACGAATATGAACCTAGATAATCAAACTACAAGCCAGTTAATTAAGAGCTGTCTAATTTCCTAGTCAATAGTTTTTATGGTCATCTAAAGATTCTGGAAGCTTCTTTCAACCAGCACTGGAGCACAATGTCCACACAATGAAAGGCCATTAATACTAACAGCCTGAAACTGGATGGCTGAGTATAAACCAAATAATTCAGGCTGAGCAGTGAGCTATGCGGAAAAGAAGTGGTGACCCCCTCTTCTCTGAGCAACTCTCCCAGGAAAATATTAAAATAGCCAGTCATCCATATGAACTTCCACCTTTGTGTGGTTCAGATGAGGCAGGTATGCCACTTCCTGTGCTTTCCTGAAACTCAGCTTTTACCTCTAGTCCCAGAGCTTACAGCCAGGTGTGCATTACAACTTTCTCATACCAGTTACTCACTTTGGAGACAAGAAAAAAACTTGCTGTGCAAGCAGAGTTTGAAGGGGTTAAGATCTCAGTTCTTATTTCAGATGATGGCAAAGTGTAGCATGACCTTAACCCCCTCTAGGCTGAGCTCACTGCTACAGAGTATACCCAGATATGTCTAAGTCTAATTAATGACTGATGAGTCAAAAGAGGAAAGTTCTGCTCTTCAGAGATCCAGACTGACTTGGTGTTTACATTTAAAAACATCAGGTCTAACAATACTGCTGTTCAGTCTAGAAAGAAAATGAAAACAGTGAACACCTGTTTCCATGGCACTCTGACACCAGAACTAGCACCTTCTTTCTTCTCCCATGAATCCACTCACTGAAGATTTTCAGTACAGAAAACTTCAAGCAGCACCATACAGAGTGAACAAGTTTCAATCTCCATTGTACCAGGCATGCAAATCATATTGGTTAACAAAAAATTACACTGGATCCCTGAAGATCACATTCTGTTTCATACATCACATGAACTTTGACAACAGAATCACTAATACCAACATTAAATTACAAAGTCAGTCTGGATTCTTAGAGCAAATGAATTCACATTCTGTGGCAATAGAAGTAACTTCCATCTAGGCATCTCTAGACACAGAAATCAATGACAATGTTGTAAATAGTTTTGATAAAGACAGACCAAAGCTTTCAGGCTGAGTATTTTATTTATACAACTGATGACTCAAGAGATTAAGTTTCCAGTTTGCCAACACAGTTTCATTTTAAACATATCACATTACTTCCCAGGAAGGATTTCACAAGGCTTCTGAAAGTATGAAAATCAAACCACTCTCTGGAAAAAGAATGATTCATAGCAATAGTATACAGTACAGATGCCAGCTGCTTAGGCACTGGGTTAGAAAGCAACAGTACTTGTTTCAATTCTGCCAATGACCACTAAGTGATTACAAGTTGGTCACCTCACCCCTCTGTGACCTCGTGTCACTTCTGATCCTCTGTCTCTTATCCTTAGACTAATTTGTTTGTTGGGTGTTTGCACAATACCAAAGCACATGGAGCTTTGATCTCAGGTGGGCCCATTATGCACCTGTATAAAGAATGAAATTGTTACAGAATAAAAAAGATTTGAATAAAATTTACATTGTTGGGGTTTTTTCCTAGTTATCAATAAGCTTTGACATGGAATTTCCTTTTCACCTGCTTGCCAGCATGACCAGACGATCAGACTTGTTTGCATATCTCCAGTGGAGGACAGTCCTCCCAACTGATCCTTCCAAACATGTGCTCACTCCTTCAGCTGAAAAGGAAGCACTGGCAATGCTTTTAACTGGAACACCTATAATCTGCATATCTCCTGTTCAAGCTTAAGAGTCTAATCCTGCTTGGCATGACAGAGGACATTACTACAAAAACAGATGGCTTGCCTGCACTTTGTTTCATAGCCGCTTGACTGAAAACACTTTTAACTTCGGCATCACAGGAGACAACTAAGTAGGAAAAAAAAATCAGCATAGATAAGGGAGATGTGCACTTGCAAGGAAAAAAAAACAGGTGTGAATTTCTTATGTGACAATCAAAGCACAAGTTCCCAAATGAAAGTGTTTTCTAGTCCCTATATATGAGGACACAAGACTGCAGACAGTAATTTCTGGTTCCTCTCCTGAACATAAAACAGAAGCATAAAGCACTTCAACATAGCATCTGCTTTAGTGCTGGCACACTCACACCCACACAATTGAAACTGGATGCCTCAGCACAGAGCTGGTAGAAACAAACATTTTACAATATCCCCTGCAGAACAAATACATGAGAAGCCCAGGCAGAAGGGAAAGTAACCCAGATCTTTGTCCAGTTTGTCTAATGAACAAAGAAACATGCACAAGATCAAGCCCTCACTTTAAGAAGATAATATAAACACTGCTAAGGCTACCACGTCCCTCCCGGCAATTTTAACTGGCCGTTATAGATTGAACTCTCTACTCCCACCCAGCAGAGCACACCACTACACCACGGTGTTCGAGAGCTCATCCTTGTTGCAGCATCTTTTGCACTTCATTTATTGGCTCAAGTGGTGACTCTTCAGAAATTGCTGCTGAAGTACAGAGAAGATAGAGTTTTTCTCCTGTTCATGAACACTCAGGACTGATTACTTCTCCCATCCTTCCTCATTGATTTCCAAAGGTCATACCAGTCCTTTTACAGCCTTGATTTGGAACAAACACCTACATACCATGCTGGGTGGAAAGGTCCATGCATATTGCTATCTTTTTTGTCAGTCTTCCACAGATCAGTTCCAGTAAAAACAGTGCCTTTAAGATCAACATTTACCAGATTGTTTTTAAAAGGACTGTCAATCCTTCTCTTCCTCACTCCACAGGCTGGTATTTTTATAATGTTTGCATCAACATGTGATTTCAGTGGGATGACTTCACCTTGCTATTTTTGCTTTGTTAATTAGAAAATGTAAGGTATTACATAAGTGCCAAGTGTTTAAAAAGTAGCTGTCAAATAGCTCACCCCAAATAAGATGCATTACAAATTTTACTAAAGCCTGATCTTATGATTGCAGGTTCATATACACTATTCTGCATTTTGATTGCTTACCCAAATGTTTCAGCACTTTCTTCCCTGTTTTTAGAAATGTTCTCTGGAATATCAAACACCATGTTTATAAACCAGAATGGCATTAATGCATTCCAGTTTCATGGTTCAAGCAGCCTAAATTGGACACTTTTCCCTCCATCACATTAGGTGAAAAATTAAAACAGCGTAACTTCTTTTGAAAGTAGATCTGCTTTATTTTACTTTAAATATCTTCAAACTTGGGACAGATTTACTGTAGCTCAGAAAGCTGCCTTTTAAAGAAAACTAATTCTCAAGCTGGCAGCTGGCAACCAGAAGATTGTTAACTACAAGTGATGTTTTTGACATCCCTGGCCTAATCAGCACAATGCAGGTGCACATAATTTTGGATTTTGCAATGAAATTGGCTACCATGGCTGATCTTATCCATGAATAGTTTATTCAAACAAGACCACCGTGTCCCTCATAATATACACACTGCACTCCTGAACAGGCTCCAAGAATTCCAGCATCCTCCCTTCAACAGGCAGAGGCAGTATTGTCACCACACAACATCATAGTATAAAGACCCAAGCTTTCCTAATACACAAAGTAAAACATCTCCAGGATTCACATAACACTAGCAGCAAATCAATAGAATGCAACCACCAAAATCTATTAAAGCTACTTAATTTTAATTATCCTATGTTTGTATCCAAAGTTTAAATAGCAAAAATTGATCCAAGCAGCTTTTTAACTATTTCAGTTCCATTAGGTACTCACATACAGGCCAGATCTCCACCAGACATGAAGCAGTTCAGCTGCACTAAAATCAGCAGATTCATACCTATTTACTCAATTATCTGTGCATTTGCATACAGGCAAAAATAGATCCCAGCAAACTACAAAAACATGCCTATCTATTGTACAGGATATCAATCATTATTCACTCTCCTCATGGTTTTCCTCTTCATTTGGGTACAGGAGGTTACTCCTTCTCAGATGCAGGACCCAATACTCTGTTGAATTTCAGTAAGGTTCCATTCTCCTCATCCCTCCAACCCTCAGATCTTTCTGAAGAGTTCCGCAGCCCTCCCAGCTTTGAATTATCAACAAACTTGCTGAAGAGGAATCTGTCCCTTCATCCAAGTCACCGATGAACAAGTTAAATGATAATGGACCCGATATTGAACCTTGTAGGACACCACTAGTGACAGGCCTCCAACCACACCTGTCCCACTGTCCCACCTGTCCCCAATGCCCTGAGACCTGTCATTCACACAACTCTCAAACCACTTCACTGTCCACATGTCCAGTCTGCACTCCCTGAGCTTTCCTGTGAGCAGATCATGGGAGAGAGTGTCAAAAGGCTTCCTGAAGTCCAGGTGAAAACACCCACTACTCTTCCCTCATCTATCCAGCCAGTTGTCCCACCATAGAAGGCAATCTGGTTGATTAAGCATGACTTCCCCATCCACACAGACTGCTTCTGATCACCTACTTGTCTTCTTTTCACATCAATATACTTTGTTCCTTTTTTGATATCTACATTGCATTTTTACTCCAGAGCTCCCTAATTTATTCAGAACATGCTTAGATTTGCAAAGTGATTGAAAGCGACATTTTAGGTTTTACTAACTGCTGCCAAGGAAGGACATTCTTATTCACAGTCAAGGGAGAATAAAGCAAGTTTGAAGACAAAACATGGATCTAGTGAGCAGACAAAGTGGTTTCAAAATATCATCTCCTGTCCAGCAAAAATAGTAGGTAGAGAAGATTATCTTCAAATAACCCATCAGTCAGAAGACCTGCCTTTCTAGCACATTAGCCAAAAGCTGTGTTCATTTCCTGTGTCCCAGGAGAAAGGCTGAAGGTCCTGTTACAATCTACACCAGAAACTTACAGATAGGTACACCCTACACAGCGACGTGTGATCTAAGAACAAAATCTGTGCCAGCAGACTTATTAATCTAATTAATAAATCTAACGAGAACTTTTAGAACACTCCCACATTGTAATTAAATAAGCCAAAGAAGTTCCTAGAAATCAACTAGTTAACACAGAACTTAAATGTGTTCTAAGGCACAGATAGATACCAATAAGACAATCTTATTGTCTTACATACCAGTAAGACACTGCATAAATGACTCTTGGCAAGCTGTCAAGATTAATAAGTATTTGTCCTCCACCCCTGTGAAGTTTTGAGGTATAACTCTGATTTAACATCAGATATTATGATGCCTCCTGAGAAAAGACCCAGGTAGCATTGCTTGGCTGTGTATTTTAGACACAGCTATAGCATCTGGATCTATTCCCTAGAATCTCATCAGTGACGCTCCATTTGTCAGGGATGCCATAATTTGATCATTTTAAGCTACTCCTGACTTTTAACCCTTTGTGATGTGTGGGGGTTTGGAGGGAATTCAGATAATTTAGCACTGAAGGAATTTCATTGAAAAGCACATGAGGAAGCTAGTAACAAACAAGAGCTGAATAAGGGTTATAGCTTCCAAAGGGCTGGCAAGATTTCATCTTTAAAGGTCCTTAGTTTCTTGAGAGAGAACAGAGCATTAAGTTGAATCAAAAAGGTTCTGTTCTCACTATGGAAACCATTCTGTTTTCCTTGGCACAAGCACAGTTCAAGTCATCAGCATATACACTGGAAGCCTATGGTAATCTGGGCTGCAGAACTATGCCTTGCTGTCCACAATATACTTTCTCTTTTACTTATTTTAGTCGCCTGTTTTTTTCCCCCCTTCAGAGAGTGAAGTGCAAGTTAAAACTTCTCATTCCAAAAGGATAAGTTCTTGGGTACAGCATCTGTCACAACTGCATATGTGACTGAGCTCAATGGCCCAAGGGATGCCAGTTTCATGTGAGGTCTTCTGCAGAGCATCTGTCATGCAGGAGAAGTGAAGGCTGTTCAGGGCATACCCAGTGTCCTGCTGCAGTACAAGGTGCTCAGACACTGTCAGCAATACCTTCCTTTTTTGCAAGTACCCAATACAGACCTGGCCAACAGCCTGTAGCTCAGCACAGCTGTCTCACAACTGCCCGGATTTGCCAACAACTGTGATCTTTATGCACTAAAGGTCACATTCCTTATGCAGCTAGAAAAACAAAGTACCCTTCAAGAGCAGCATGTATGGAAATCACCAGCTAGGTTAAATTTGCATGTGATAGTTGAAAGAATATTCCTACCTCACAGGGATTGGCAGGAGTGTCAGTGGGTTAAAAGCAAGACTTGCAGTTTACAAACACTCTTAGGTTGTTAGGTACTGTATAGTACCACAGGGTAAGAGGAAAAAGGAAAGGAGAGTGTAATTTAGCTTCAACTAAGCATTTCAGTTGCATCAGAGAGCAGAAAAAGTGTACTTTACCTGTGCCCAAGACAAAAAAGTTTCAGCTACTTCTTTGGGACTCTGGAATCACAACATGCAGTAGAGACCATGTAGTTTGGGAAGCAAATTTTGTCAACTTCCAGAAACAGACAGTTTAGTATATGGATGTACTGCATTTCAGATCTCATGTTTTAAGCAACTGAACAGTGCCAGTTAATATGCCAAAATCAGCGGCTTGAGCTGCTATCTAAGACACCCTGCTCAAGGGATGAAAGCAAACACAGGACTCTCGCCATACTGCTTATTATTATGATACTCAAAAATGCATCACTTGCACGAACAATCCAAGTGCTTCTTAAGATCTGCAAAGAAATATTCTGGGTTTCCAGTTTTTAGAAAGAAGCCTGATTCAAAGGCATCTTCTATGCTATGGGAGAAGCTGCCATAAATCAACCCAGCAGCAGTGAAAAACAAACAAACAAACAAAAATCATAGAAGTAAATTTTTTCCATTGAGAAACCGTTTAAAAGAGATCAATATTTGAAGTCAGGCTCATAATTCACCTAAACCATAAAGTCTGTTAATACACTGAAAAGGGATTCCCATTTTATATCAAGTAATTCTAACAAAGGTAATTTTTTACTGTAGTAAAAAAGGCTTTATAAACAAATGCCAGGCTTAAATGAATTATTTTTATTCTGTCACATGGATTTTAATGAGTTTCTTCTGTCACTTTAATCCACTGCCAAAAACACCTGTGCCATCTGCCCTCTGAGCTAATTGTGCTCTCAGAAAATGGACTCCACTTAATTTTTCACTTCATTGCAAATGCAAACCATTTGTGTGACAAGATACCCATAGTACTTTAACAAATTTCAACTTCATCTTTAGACTATGCCAAAGAGCTGAATTGAGAGACAGTATTTACACTTCTAAGTATATAGGTAACAGCAAACGGGAAAAAAGAGCATGTAAAGCCTTGCTTGCACTGTCTTCTTAATTAGCTCAGCACAGAAAGGCTGTGTATGTCTGAAAAGAGACTAGACATCTAGTGTGCATCATATTCTTCCCCACTCCAAATTCCTGTCAGTCAAAGGGTCAAAGGTGTCTTGATTCCTCATCAGCACAGGTAGCAAGGAAGAAGTCTGCTATCAGGATTTGGTTTTGTACTTCCACAGGGCCAGTAGTTTCTCTCTGCAGACATATATTTCAGCCCTTTTTCAGGGGCTGTGGCTGTGATGTCTGTGGCTCCTTTGCCTTCTTTCATTGATAATTCAGTCAGCTCATACTCTACTGCCTAAACTGAGACTCAGACACCCACGCTTGCAGGAATGCACAATTCCAAATCAGATGACTCTCAGAGCATGGTACTAAACTCAAAGGTCTAAGGATTCTGTCTCTGACAAGGTAGGCCTCCCGTTCCTCCTCTCAGAGGCATGTGAAACCCACCTACCTTTGCAGCGGCCGCGGTGTGTGACGCTCAGGCTCGGCTCGCGACACTTGGCTCTCTGGTAGTCGCACATGGATTCGTAGGTTCTGCCGTCAGAGGCACACAGCGGCTTGGACTGGGACCTGGAGCAATGCAGGTTACACTGCGGGTCTCTGTCACGGTCGCTGATTAAAAACTGAAGGAAGTGAGAAAAGGAGGGAGGAAAAAAACAGTGGTTTTGTTGTGTTTCCCAAAACAACTGAGCATGGTGTATTTTTTTCTTTATGACAATAACAATATGACTATAATGCATTTTAAGCTGCCTAACAAAGCTGACTTTGCCTGAAGGGAACTTTAAATGAAACACGTACATCTTTAAAAAAATTAAACAGTCTTTGCCATTCCATTCTCTTTAATAAAATGGAAACATTACTCACTCTGCCTCACCGCTAAAAAAGTAAGATGTGCAAAGCCAAACACAACCCACACGGGAAGGGCAATACTGAGTCACGACAGCCTAGCTTGCCCAGTGCTGTGCCACAAACAGTATCTGGTACTAGACAATTTTAGTCAGAGACACAAAAAATTTATTACCAAAGACAGAGGAATACAAATAAACTATCAAGATTGGCCTTGGTAGTTGAATCATGCATGTGACCAGTTTTATATCACCAGTGATGTTTTTGAAAGCACTGTTTATATCATCTGTAAATACCACCTGCAAGAGCATAGCTGCACACTCCTAAAGTCACCTTTTGTTCCATCCTGATGGCACCCAGCACAGCTGGCAACTGCATTCCATGCATCCCACAGTCTAATTGCACACTAAGTGAAAATCTATTTCCTTTCAGAAGTTTGAATTTATATCATCTTTCTGCATACTTCTTCTTCCTGAGCATTCCATTATGATCAAGCCCATTTTGTACAAATATGGCATTCCTTATCAGCCTTCTGTAGTTCTAATAATCTCAATCTTCAAATTTCTCACCCAGACCACTTCTCTCCATATCATGATCACTACTGTTTCCCTTGGTATTCTGCCTTATTTTTGGTGATGGGGAAACCCATAATGCACATGAGTCCCCATCTTCTATTTGTTCCCTGCAAATCCCAACATCTGGGAGTAGTTTATTGCTGTACCCTCAACTCTACTCTAGGCTGCCTATAGGGACACCCAGGTCTCTTTCCCAAGTTCATATTGTTTTCCTGAGGATCCAAACTGACGGTCATCTTTCCATAACTACTTGCAGAAATTTTTGGCAAGTCATGATAGTAGCAGTCTTTTTCTCTTCCCGTACTACTCCACTTAGTGGTTTGTCAGACTTTTAATTATTACCCAAACCCAATCACCTGCTCACAGGAAGATTTCAGAGGACTTTTCAAACAAGTTCCATGAGGATTAAGCAAAGAAAAGGCAAGTCAAACCTGCCTTGCACTTCCATCGCTACCTCCCATTTCTACAGCCTCTTGCAAGCCTGGGGGCACCAGAGCTGCTCTCTAACACAGTGATATCCCAGCTCGCTGTCAAAGCAGTTCTGAGCTCAGCAGTTCAGAGCTGGCTGGCAAATGGGTACTGACTGACACCCTGTCTGTATGCACAAAGCCACAGCTCTCCAAGTGTGTTGATAGCTGGATGCCTTACAGGGAAGTGTGAGTCACTGCCATAATCACCTTGGTGTTACAGTTTCCTACAAAGCTGTCTACTCTATGCTTTGAGGTTAAAGCTGTTGAAAAAACATTGCCTGAAGCCTAGTTTAGGTTGGTTTTTAACCACTCACAGAACATGCATCTCTGAAATTTGGTTGTTGGTGGGTTTTTTCATTACAAAAAAATCTTTTCTCCCCAGTTAAATAAAAAACAATTAAGAACTTTCATATTTTCATACTGTACTGCTGGATCTTCTGAAGACTAATGCCTTACTAAACCCCCTATTAAAAATGACAGCTGGGAAAAGCAAGCAAATTTTACTTTTGGTAGGGCAAACTTTTTTTAAAATCTCATCTGTCACAGACTTGACATATTTGTTACAGCACAGTGTTTTTGAAATGTTTTTGTTCCTTTTCTGCAACACATTCTATAACCTGGCAACACCTGCTCCAAATGGGAAATTGGAAAATTTAAACCTGAAGGCAATTTTAAATTGTTTATAGAGACTTGGACTAGACTATAAAAACACTGTAAAACTGGACCAGATTTTTTTTCTTTTCAGTGGTTGGACTATCACAGCTTAACTTGGAATTGCTCTGGCTACAGTAATGTCTTTCTGTCACCCCCAAAATGCAAAGATCAGTAGTGACTCTAAGCATACAGCCAAAAGCAACAGACTGAAGATGCTGAAGCCTCCTCCCAGCATGTGATGTCAGACACTGACAGACTTGCAAGGCTTTTCAGGTTTCCGTATGTATAAACAAACTTTCAAAGCAGAGCTACCTGACAGCATGGTGTACATGCAGCAATTAAATATTCAGTTCAACACAGGAGCCATTCTGGTTTAGAAGGAACACACAGATCTCTCCTATTTATCACGACTGGAGACTTGAGCTACTAGCATGAAACTTTTTGCAAATTCTTTGTCAGAAGCTGAGTTCCACAGGTATGAGCTATCCAGAGGTTTGACAAAAACTCTAGAATACTGGTTCTCAGCATCAAATCATATTACCAACTTACTGAAAGTCATCTTGTATCATGACAACTCACTTAAGCCTTCTGCAGCCTGTACCAAAATACTTAGTATAGAGGGGGCTTATACATCAAGAACATCCCTTCTTTATTCTAAAGAATAAAAAGTTGTTTTCAAGGCTGACAAACCTAAGGCTGTAGAAGAGTTTTCCTCAGGTGCCTCCTTGCAGACAGAGAAACAACTTGACATTGATTAATTATGGGGGCCTGAGGAAACATGCAGAGCACCCCAATGCAGTCTGTGAAGTTCTTGCCTACCCAAATTAAGCCAAGAACCATGTTATTAGAAAAAAAAAATAATTTAAAAAAAAAAAATCAAAAGCCTTTTTAGCATATGTAATTTGGATTACAGTAGGGCGCCCACACAGCATGTTCGGTGCTTTCCAGACACTAAAGATGCCACACCTGCCTTGCCAAAAAGTTTATGGTTTACGTAGTTGCACAAGATGGTGCTTGTTTTGTTCAGGTAGATTTTAACTGTGTAAGTCTGCATTAAATTCAAGAAAGATTCAGGATCCCACCTGTCTGATCAGAACTCTTCTCACGCAAGCAAACTGTGCTGCCAGAAAGGCCAGCAGTATCTCCAGGAGATCCAAAGAGCTTCAAAAACTCCCCCCCCCTAAGAGCAAGGTGCCTGCTCCACTGTAGCTCACAGCCCATATCTTTGCTCAGCAGCCCTGACACCCATCAGGTATAAAATGGTCATTCTTTGTCCCTTTTCTAGCCGGTAAGCATTCATGCTACAGAAGTGATGGTCAATACAGAGCACTCACAGACATTTAATATACTAAATGTTTTGAGAGTACATCCCCTCCCACCCAGCACAAAAAGTCTTCCTTTAGCATTTTGCCAGTCTCAGAGCATGACCTCCTCTGTAAGCAACCTCAGCTGCACGAAGAAAAAGAATGGATGAATGCTAAAGCGTGTCTACCATGGTTGTCATGCCCTTGGCTCTGTAATTTTAACAGCTAGGACCACAATCCATATGTAGTCAGTTTTATTTTATAATTCCTACTTTGAGGAAGCAGGCACTGCTTTCCCAAGGGCACAGCTCTGCTCCGGAAGAGTGCCTTGGTTACTGCTGGAGATACTGCTGATCTAGGCTGAGGGCTGTGAGCAATGTGCCCTAATATCTGGTACCCACCCTCCCCAGACACAGCCAAGACAGGAATGTGATTGTCTGGTCCTTCCAGAGGAAGAGCAGCAAGGTAAATATTCTGCCTTTAATGCCAAATGTCCTGTGATGACCTTCAAAGCTCAAATCAAAGCTTGATGTCCCAATAGCTCCAGGATGCATACACAAACAGACTTTGCAAACAACAGAATCACTACTCACAGAGCAGCGCTTGGTGCTCTACACACAGACACACAATGCAAGCAAACCTGGACTCAGGGAAAAAGCAGACCTGCAAACATGTGCAGCACCAGCAGGTTTCCAAGCTTCATCTAGAAAGAAGAGGAAAATAATTATCTTAGCTCTGAAATTTCTCAAAGCATCTTTTTGATTTCTGTGCTCCCATTTGTTTCAGAACAGGCTTCATCCAAAGCAAACGTGATTGGAGACGGCTTATCAGTTCTTTATCTCCTCTCTTCTCCTTCACAAAAAGAAAGCTATTAAAAGTAGAACTAAAAGGAAAACAAACAAATCACCACAAACACAAAACCCCAGCTAAAAAAGAAAAACAAAAAACAAACAAAAAATCCCCAAACAAACTCCCTTCCAAAACTAGAAGGAATAATCTATTTTACAGGAAAAAGTTAAAATTGACCAGATTGCAAATGGGATCTGTTGAATATAGACTCAATACTAAGATAAGTAACACTCGTATTAAGCAATAGTATCTGTATTTATGTAACATTTATTTACACTAAGAGAGTCTGCAAAGTGCCTATTCCAGCCAGTTTGAGTCCCTGCCCTAAAGAGTTTCCAGCTCAATGCAGCTCTCAGAGCATCTTTTTATGTCAAATGTTCTGTCTGTGTAAGGACACAAACCTCCTCCTTTAGCAAATACATTTACACAGGTGCTTGCAGAAACCACTTCCCAAACTGCTTTCTGCTTCTTCAGACTTGAAAAGAAAAAGGAAAGATAAGAGGTCAGAATGAAGTTAACTTTGCCAACAAAGCATATCTGTTCTTTTTCTCCACACCTCAACACCACTGCTGACAAACAACAAACACTGATTAAAGGGTTTTTAATGCCTGTGAAGGAAAGCAGACTCCCTGCAGCTGCACAGCAGCTGGGAACACTTGTGTTATTTAGCAGAAAAAGGTCTGACCCCACAAGTGAAAATGAGCTTGGTGGTCACTCATTCTATTCACCATCTGGGTACATTATAAGCCCAAACAGAACAGCACAGCCTTTTGTGATGGAGGTAACGAGAAATGGCCAAGGCATTGTAGTACCACAGTAACATGCCTTAGCAAGGCTTCAGGGAAAAGAGGGAGCAAGGGACGCAAATGACATGAACGTGAGAAAGTGGAAATCTATTGAGAAACAAATCTAGAGTTCCCTACAGATCAAAACAGAGGTGCCTCTGCTACTTAGCAGCTTCACTTCAGATTAGTACCGCAGAGTGCTGCCGCCAAACAGAACTGAGATAGACAAAACAGCACTTGCAATATTTTACTCCTGTTTTGACAGATTTCAAGTTTGAAGACCCTTAGAACACATCTTGGGAAAGTGTGATTCATCTAGGTACATTCACATGGCACAGATCATCCACTCATTAGTTAACGTACTCAGACTGGCCTGACTTAAGTACAAATGAGCAAGTCCTTCCCAGAGAGAATTCCTCAGGAAAACCATACCATTTTACACATTAAGGGAGACTATAAACTTCTCGACATTTTTGTTGCTGTTGGAAAGACTCATTTCACATTTTTATGCCTTGATTTCAGCTCCAAACTGGTGCAACCAGCCATTCTGAAGGCACAACTGGAGCCAAGTTCCAGTTTTAATCATGGCTAGACTCTCAGCCCCATGGCAGGTTGCCTACAGGGCACAAGCACTTCAATTTCAACCACTGGTTTTGGACTTCAGCCAAGCTTCTTGCCACGGAACCATAAGCCTAGCAGGTTTCACAGGGGTCAGAGATCCTGTTCTGAGCCAGAGACCCAAAATGCCTCGCTTCTAGGAATACAAAGAGGAAAATTTGAAGTCTTAAAAACTGTCTCAGGGTTTGCAGTCCTACACATGCAGAAAGATATCAACCAGCCAGAACCACCAAACTCCCAACAGCTGACTAGGCTGTCCAGCCTCTGTCCTGAAAGTGCCCACACAGCCTCAGAAACTGGCAAGTGAAAAAAGGCTTTTAAAGTGAGCTTCCTGGGAAGTCACTCCTGTGTTTTGGGGCAGGGGAAGGAAGACATTGATTTAAATATATCCTTTTTGGAAATGCTCACAAATTTGTACTTTGCTGGCACCTGGATAACTTTTTTTAAGACAAAGGTTCTCAAAATCCTGCATCTAAAGATGTTCCAGTCCTTGGGTGGATTTTTTTAGCATCCTACAGTTTTATACCAAGACTTAAGGCTTTCCCAACAAATTTCAGAAGGGCACTTCCCCCAGGCAGAAGGTACTTACAAGAAAGATATTGTAATATTTTTATTCCTTCAGTCACCCCTCCTGCAAAGTGAAAAGTCTAGCCTAACTTAAAGCACCACTTACATTTCAACCCCAAGCCTCCAGCTGTGCAAATAAGAATGGGTTCAAAGCACAGAGCCCGTGCTTGAGGATGGTAAAGGCTGAGCAAATGTATGGGATCACACTGCAAAGCTAGCAAACTCTAGATTTATTTGCATGAGTTGAATTCAAGACAGTTTTTTGCCTCTTACAAGCTATAAACCTCATTCTTCTACAGTGATTTTTCCTTCCCTCATACTAACCTCCCTCAATCCTTGTTTTTTGTAAGCCACTGAAATGAAGGGCAGCACTTAAGTATTATGCTTCATCTGTTAGATGACTTTTAGCTAAGAAATAATATTTTCATTTTCTTCGCAAACTGATCCCCAAATATAATACAGCAGCCGCATTCTATTTTTAGAAGATGAGGTACCAGATCCAGAGAAACTGCCTAATAGAGTATTTGAAGAACCCACCAAAAGTTTGGGAAAAAAAGCCCACCAAGGGTTTAGGAGAAACCCTTAGAATTGCACTTCATCTCAGAGCAGCTCTCTAGGTTTTTACTTGTTGTGATTTTGTTGTTCATAGGAAAAAAAAAGACTTGCGGTCAAGGAGTGAACTTCTAAAATTTTCTCTTTTTGCTTTGACATACAGGCTAATGAAAGTGCTTAACTACATTTACTTGTCAGAAAGAAAATGCCAGAGACACCAGGGACAAGAAATTCATTTCATGTTTTAAAATAATTCCTTCTCCCACACAATTTTAATATCAACATGCCTGTATCATATTAAGAAAATCCAACTTCAGTTTTATAAGTCACAAGTTTAAGCACTCATAAGTTCAGTACACCAATCATTCGAACAGAGGAAGAAACCAAAACTTAAATAGAAACTTCATCTTAAGTCTACAACTTCTAAATCTTTCTAGTGAGTCTGGCAGTATTAAGGTAGACTGATTCAATTTATTTGAAGTAATCACTTCAATTTCTGTCAAAACTCACTCCCCTACTCAGAGTATTCTTGCTGCCAAGGTAACATGTAAGCCTAGAATAAATTTAAGATTAAATTTAATTTGTCAAACACATTGACAAGAAAAGGTATGTTTAAGTTGGACTATTTATTCTCTTTACCTTTGCAACGATACATGTTGAACCAAATAGAAAATCCAAATGTTTGAACAGTCAGGCTATGAATTTCTTGTTCCAAGACAATAACAGCAAAACTTCCATTAACATAAGATGTGGAATCTTCTCTTCACTAAATTGTATTGTTTAATAATATGATCCAGTCTTTTGAGTTTAAGGAGTCCTGTGCTTATTCAGCATAACTCAGAAAACAAACTCAAAACATCCTACTATATACCGTACGTATGTAGCAGGATTACAACTTTGTGCTGTCACTAGGTGAGAAGTCAGCTATTCCATTGTAATGGGATATGTTTTTCTCAAAAGAAGCTCTCAGAAAAGCAGAAGGGTTGAAGTAATACCAGGTGTATACTTCAACAAAGGACAGTAACTCAAGCAAGATTTCCATGAAGAGTGATCCCCACGCTTACCCAAACATTAGAATACTGAATGCTTCAAACCATTGCATAGACTCTTCCCTCTTGGACCCAGTTCTCTCGAATCATGGAGACTTAAGTATGTACTTTCTTACCCTCCGCTGTACAAACCACTAAAAGTCAGTTCCGGGACTTGTAGAGTTCTGTGTACTGGCATGGGAAGTCTAGCCACTTACAGAAAGTGGCTGTGAAATAATAGTTTCTTGAGTCTATTTTCCCTCTTGTATTACTTTTAGAAGGACTGGCTATGCAGTCAGCCTAGGAATCCTTCTTCCCCATTTGCAAGAGCTTGGAGTACTGAAACAGCCTTTATATAGGCTTTTCACATGCATCTTTGGTACGTTCTGTGGAGTTACACATACATTGCAAGCATGTCTGATGACAACTAAGTTTTGCTGAAGCATTTTAAATGTATAATCTGTTTGATGAAGTACAAATTCTCTGCTGATTTTCCATCAGTAGCCTGATAGGTATAAAGGGCTTCCTTTTAAATCCCTTTTAAAGCCCTTAAAATTTGTCTTCCTCACCTGACATCAATTCATCCGGACCCCATTCTCTTAAGCACCTTCTCATGCTGTCTTTCTCTCAACAACTCAAAGTACTTTGCCCTTTACTTGCACAGTGCTATTGCTGAAGAGTGGGCACCTACTCTAAGTGGAGTCTCCAAGTTAGTTGATAAGCTTTCTAAATACCCCAAACTAGCAAGATAAAAATGACATTCTCCTCTCATAAGAATATTCTCCTCCCAGTCCTTCCTCTCAATAAGACAAAAGTTTCTAGCCACATCAGAGACTGTGCACTGCAAAAAGCAGATATCAAGTCTTACCAAAGATGGCTCATAACCTCCCGAACACTGCCTACTACATAAGTACCACTCCCTCTAGCATGCACACAAGGCACATTATATAAGTACACACAGCAAGGCAGATACAACTGAGTTTACCTCAAGCCAGATACCCTTTTCCCACTTTCTAGGCTACACCATAACCATTGTCACCCGTCAGCCATATGTATTAGACACTATTACTGTAGACAAAGCAGGTGTATGAAGACCACCACCACCTCTGGAACTGCTCTGTTCTGCTAGAAGATAATCTCCTAAGGAGACAAAATGACTGAATATAGTTTACAGAGTTTGGCAGCCATATCTTCAGGGTTGAGCTCCAATGGAAATAAAACTATACAAAGGCATTTCTTCCATCACAAATTATTTGTCCTTGTAGATCTTCCAGGATGGAGAATGCCACCCATTATAACTCAATAGCTCTACAAACTTTGGTCCCTAAATCAATTCCTCAAAAATGCTGCAAGAGGCATTCAAATTGAAGCTGGCATCCAGCCTTCATTATGTTTGGTGTAACTGCTGCCAACAGCAGAACCAAGAAGTAGATATTAGAAAGAGCTGATCTCATTAGTTCAAAACCGATCAAGGGCTGGCTGCCCATCAGGAGACGCATACTAAACAAATGCCAAGTCTGAAATTCCATTGCACAGAAGGGATATTAAAAAAGGAGGTACTGAGAACACTCAAGGTTTCACCTTCCTTAACTATATTCTTACCCCTTTATGATCCAAAGATAATGCTTAACCGAAGATGATTGCATCAGGAGCTTCTCCCCATTTCATGCAGCTTTACATGTACTATTGTCCTAGGGTGACTGCGATGCCTGTATCCCCAGTTGTCTGTTCTGTACCTTTAAGACTGGTTCTGAGAGTGAGCAAGGAAAGAAGAAGCGCACAGTTTGTTTTGAAAACTGTTCACTCCTCTGCATCTTCTTCTTCCTTGGGACGGTGTGTTCATCGGATGCACAGACAGCGGCCAGAGAGGTTTTTTTTCCTTTTAGTTAGTCTACCTAGCTGAGGCAAAAAAGCTTCCTGGACTGTTTTTTTTTTTTTTCCTTTTTCTTGGGACTGTTTAAGTCTGCTCTGGACTGAAAAACCCAGAGGAGCACCAGGAGCTGCCCCTGTGGCCCACCAGGGCCTGGACCTTGGCATTTTCTAGCTCTGAAGGGACTGGGACTGATAAGAGACTGAGAGACACAAGCTACTCATGGCAAGGGCTTCTCTCAGTTCTGCCATCTCTCTTCGGAGCAGCGAGAGGTTTTATTGTTTCATATTATTCATTTCTTATGCTTGTAGGCAGTTTGTTAAATAAATCGTTTTTTCCACTTTTCTCTGAGAAAGTTGTTTTCCCAGACCAGCTGGGGGAGAGGGGCCATTTGGGTTTGCTTTCCAGAGGAACCCCATTTGGAGGTTTCCTCCCAAATTTGCCCTAAACAAGGACAACTATCATCAGCACTCCAGTGCCAAAGCTTCTGAAGAACTGTCTGAGGATAGAAGTGATATGTCTCCTTCTACAGGCCTACCTTGCCATCTCCAGAGAGATGGTCAGAGTTGGGTTCTGGCCTAGTCAGCTATACAGAGTAATGGCCTTCACAGCCCCCATAGGCCTCAAAGCTATAGAGAGGAATAAAGGAAGTTGTCCCTATTGCTCTATTACTCCTCTGAAGTGTCAGAGACAGCAAAACTGAAGAGAAGACTGGAATTTCACCTTGTTCATACATAATATCATGTACTCTTATTAAATACAGAGTAGCTTGCGAAAGCAGCCAGCAGCTCTCTTACATTTATTACTAATGCTATTCCAGTACTGTTAAAAAGAAAGGGTTTTCCTAACATCATAGAGGATGTGTTACCCCTGGACTCCTAGTCTATAGATTAACAGGCAACAATAAAGACATATTCTCCTTACCAGAAGAGAATTGTTCAGTTAATAGATAAATTAACTATTCAGTTAATTGCCATGAGGTACTATTCACTCCCCCTACAAATCATTGCAGTAGTGATGCACACCTACCGATACATGTACTTATTTGACATTAAGTTTGTATGCATCTGATCTACAGACAAATAGCTTCAGAGACCCAGCTTTATACAAGTCAGATGATAACTTTTAAAAACACCATTTAGAAATCTGAACTCTTGCTTCAGCAGGCCAGCAGAGAGTCTTCTGAATAGCCCTTCAGTAGGATGCTATTGACATCATAAGGATCTCAGGCCTGGCTTAATACTCACTGCTTCAAGTGCCAAACCCACCTTGGTGTATTCCACAGACACAGACAGACACATTAAATGCAAGGCAAGTTCTAAACTCAGTGAAATAACCCAATCCTGCTAACCAAGAAAAAAGTGTGCCAGCCAGGAATTTAGACCAAGAGGGAAAGAATCAGGAAAAGAACTACAAAACAGAAATGAAACTCCTGTCAAAAGTCAGAAAAAACAAACTTTTCCTCCCAACTCCCTAATGGAAAGATTAATTGTTTCATTACATTGTTCTGTAGTTCTGTTTGCATTGTATTTTACAGTGTTTAACAGTCATTCTCATATTTTTACTTACATTTAAACTAAATGCTTCCCTCAGTTTTGTAGGCATAACCATCCAGAGTTTGATCCTGTGAAGAAAGTGCTGGACAATGTTTTCTTGGACCGTCAGGCAGTTATAGCCTTTTGGGACAGCACAGGCAGTAGTAGAGTTTTCCTTGCTACCAAAATCTTTCTGGATCACAAATTGAAGAAGCTGCTGTGCACAAAAGCTTCAGGACAGGAACTTCCGTTCTGCTGGTATGAAAGTAATTCTCTGCTCTCCTACTCTTGCCTCAAAAAAATAATCAGTTAATATGACAGTCTAAATATATGATTAAAACCTTTCCATAACAAGATGCAAGAACTGGTTGCTTCAGGAGTTGGAACTGCTACAGAGAAACACTTCTAAGATAAAATGCTTGTGTGAGGAAAGAAGGAAGGACCCTTGTTAGTGGCACCATGGTTAGCTCTAATGCTATCATCTTCTGTCACTGACAGACAACATTCAGAAGAGTAAATATACTTTCCAATTTCTGCAGACAGGATTTGTTTACAGTAATTACTTGTGCCTTTCTTAAAAATTGAAGCAGTAACCTAGATGCTGACTGCTGAACTTTGAGAGGAAGGAAAAACATGTCAAGCATCTCTACAGATCTGCCATTCACCAAAGAGCCAAACTAGGCAACACCACTTCAAACTAGTAAGTTGTTAGTGTGCAAGGTTTTCCAGACTGTTCAAGTACAGTTCACATGCCTTCCAATAGCTTGGGAGTAGAATCATTACTGCTGAACTACCCAGCAATATTACTACATACTAGCATGAAAACCTGCTTTTGCATGAAAATCTGTTTACACAGGTCTGGCATATTTTCCATACTGAAGTGACAGATGTGGTCTGTATGATGTTCCCAGCAGAACCTCTCCTGCTGAGCTCTACAAGGATTCATAGAATAGAATAATTTTTTTTGGAAAAGACCTCTATAATCAAGTCCAACCATTAATCCAGCACTGCCAACTTCTCCACTAAACCATGTCCCTAAACACCATATCTACCTATCTTTAAAATGCCTCCAGGAATGGTGACTCAACCACTTTCCTGGGCAGCCTGTTACAATACTTGGCAACAATTTCAGTGAAAAAAAATTTCCTAATATCCAATCTAAGCCTCCCCTGGTGCAACTTTAGACCATTTCCTTCTTTTGCTGTCACTTGTTACCTGAAAGAAGAGACCAACCACCACCTGGCTACAACCTCCTTTCAGGGAGTTGTAGAGAGCAATAAGGTCACCCCGAGCCTCCTTTTCTCCAGACTGAAAAACCCCAGTTCCCTCAGCTTCTCCTCAGACTTGTGCTCAAGACCCTTCACCAGCTTCATTGCCCTTCTCTGGACACACTTCAGGTTGCTGCTATGAGGTCTGCATTTTTATTATGCAGAATGGGAAGCAAGGACAGTGGTATCTTCAAAAGAAGAAATATTTACAGGTATCTTAATTCTGCCCCAGACTGTTGATATGAGTTTCCCCAGCAAGATACAAAATCTCTTTTCCACCGAAGCACTTCCCTTCCTCCCCACAGTGTTATACATATATTTAACCCCCATACCCAAGAAGAAAGATGTTAGTGACTGATCTTCATACAGGCTGCTCAGTCTCAGGTTGACACCTTTTTCACAACATTTTGTACTATAGAACTGTTTATTTTAGTGTGTTTACTTTCAAGCTGCAGAAAGGGAGATTCTAGCTACACTGAACTATTTTTCACACTTTTGTGAGGGGCTGCAGAATACTCACACTGCTTCCTTCTTGCAAAAAGCAGATATGCTTTCCTTGTTTTCTCCAGAAATAAGTTTTGAGTATTTCCAGTTCTACAGTATTTCACTTTAAACACAAGTGAAGTTAACTCTCACTGTCACCAAGCCCCTTGCAGTTAAAAGCTATCCAAGCCAGTGGGCTTGGATATCTTCGGTTATCTTGGGTATCTTTTTTGATATTTTCAAACATGAAACATGTTCTGTCTAGGAATGACAGTATTCCAGACAAGTAGCCATCTCTAGTCCAAATTCATACAGCATTCACCAGGTTAACTTCCCTCCAGTTGCACTTCACTGGGGTTCTGGAAGTGCCCAGCCAACTTTGTGCTGCAATTTGTGCATCTCTCTAGTGGAAACTAAAAAAATTTCGAATATACATATCAGTCTATTTTTGCTGTCTCCTCCCTGACGGGAGCAGGATATCAGTCTTAATATAAGCAAATATGAGACCTTTGCACAATAAATCTTTGACACAGATAATTGGCAAGATTATTGCAGTCTCTCATCTTCCTTTTCAGGGCATGTTATTGAAAAAGCTATGGGAAAACATCTGCGGTTTTATCTGGATTCCTCAGATTTTCTGGATCTCTTTCTGTCTGGTCTAAGATCTGGCCTCAGTACAAACACATATTCGGGCTTACTGGTCAGACTTCTCATAGCGGACAAAGAACAAACGGACATTCTTAGTTGACAGACTTGAAGCAGGCTGTGATAGCAACTTCCACATACAGCTTTGTGACTGCTTCAAACTATGAAGAGTAAGTAGTTACTCACACTATCACCACATCTAGGAGAGTACATCGAGCTTCTGTAAAGGGTTAAGCAGTTTTATTTCTTCATGCGTTCTATAGCATAAGATGCTACTGGGTCAATTTCATCTGAAGATATTTGCTTTTCTGACCCAAATAATTGAGGTTCCTCTTCTCACTGGAGGATATTGACCACCATCACAGCAGCCTGGACTGTGGCCAATAAGAAGATGATCATAGGAAGAAGTAACACCAGCAGAAAGGATCAGGAGAAGGACTTGCTTTATCACTGAATACCACAACTGATCAGTAGACTGCTTATTGCTCATGCAATACTATACTGACTGCTTGAGAGGATAGCAGGCAAGCATTGGCATAGAACAAGGGAGATGAAGTATTCGTAATCACTTCTCCCCATTCACCTGCAGCTATCCATGCAAGAATTACACCATATACTTTTCCTCGTGCAAATAAGACAACAACAGCAAATTACATGCCCTCACTATGCTCAAATGTAAGCCTCAGGACAGCCCTAGTTACTATAGCTATAAAGTGCTGCATGCCCCAGTTGAGGTTTCTTTAAAAATAGGTAGGTAGATGGCAATAATAAAGGCCTAGATTGTGATGATTGGCATGCACTGCCCAAAAAGCAGCTCAGAACTGACTGTTTTCAGCAGTCTGTTCTGGCTGAGGAGGAGCCTGTTCAGGTGTAAAGGGCCTCTCTTCTCTTCTCCCCTGAGTTTGGGAACCTCTTTAACCTGAAGAGTTATCCCAGGCACTAGTTGTCTTAGCAAACATTGCTAAATCCTAGTTTCACCTGAAAAAAATCTTGACACGCTGAATCAGATATCATTCCACTTTTTACAAGCTTTTTGGTCTATACCAGAAGGAGAGTAATCAACTTAAAGAAATTTAAGGAAATCCAGCTGTACAAACAGGAAGGGAAGAGTTAAGAAAAAATGATTTTATGTTGTTTGATAGGACTCCAGGCAGATACTAGGTCAGTTTAGGTCAACTCTGACCCAAGAAAAAAATAACTAGGTTTAAGAACTTGAAGTGACAGTTTCATTAAAATTGGTTTAATGGGTGCATGAGAAATGGCTGTGTGTCTGGCCCTGCTATAAGGTTTCCCAGACCTTAAAGATGCAGGCACCAGTAAAGATTCCAGACTGAATCAAGTTGCTTATCCTTGCCAATCCTGATTTTGCCATGACTGCTTGCTCCTCACGTTTCTCCACTCAAATCTTCTTGTAACTAGACACTCCCCTTTTCTCTCTCTTACTTGTTCATGCTTTGCCTTTGCTTCTTTTTAATTCCAATCCTTTTAAGATTCAGATAGGTCTTATACCTTTTATCTGCTCTCTTTCAGTGCCTAATTGGAAAACACTGAAATCTTTGAGGAAACTATTAAAATAAAGAGTCATCTCTGATCCTTACAGCTGAAGTCTGCCGCTTTCACACAGAAAGACCACTCTGTACCTGAGTCTGGAAAGACATTTTCCCCTTAGCAGTTACATTAACATCCTACATATACAAATGTTGTTACCAGCTCCTGCACCAAGCATCTTCTCCCCAGGGTTATTTGCATGCCAGGCTGCCAGTTGACTTCTATCCCTCATCACTGTTCTAGGTCCTCCATGTTCATCTGAACTACTCAGGTTCCCTAGGCCTTTCTCTCCTCCTAGGTACAGTTACAAACCCAAACAATTTCACTGGCCAGCTTCTCATTTAGAGTTCAAGTAGAATGAGGATGTTATTAACCAGTCCCTCAAAAACCCTAATTACACTCAATAATTCAGCTCTGTCACTGGATACTATTTTGATCCCCAACTCTCTGTTACTGGTTACAGCTGAAGTACCATCATATTCCTTTGTTTTCCAGCAATTCTGACTCCAGGCTACAGAGAAATAAGTCAGTTCAATGCTGGTGTGGTTTTGATCAATCAAGCCAGATGACAAATTTTACATCTTGAAATTTGTGGTTTTATTCCTGTTTAATAATCTGAGTTTTAATAATCTAATTTAAATTCCTATTTAACTAATCTGAATTTTCAGTGAGAGAGAAAGGTAAGTGTAGCCTAGTTTCCTATTACTAACAAGCCTCTGGATGACACAGAGTTGTTTGCCACAGGGCAGTGAATCAGCAGCTGCGTTTCTTGCAAAGATATTTAGAAGCACCCCACTACAGTTACACCTGGATATCAAGACAGTGTCAAGAAAGCATGAGAATTACCCAAAATAAAAGCAGAATGGAAAAAGAACATGAAAAAACCTTGCAAACTTGAATTATCCTTGAGAAAATACAAACCATTGGAAAACAATATTAAGCTACCTGCAGAGACTCCACTCTCTGGATTCAGTTGGCTTCATCCTGTGTCACCAGAGCCTGCTAAGAGCACAAGTACGTTAGGGCTCACACAGGACTAGGATTTATTGCAATTTCCATGTTTGTCTGAATGCTCGGCCAAGGAGCTTCCTTCTTCCCTCTCCCTCTCTCACTGGAATTCCCTCATTAGTAATCAGAGCCCAACACAAACTTCTTAGAAAAAAGTTTGCAAGAAAATTTAGTCATCATTAACCCCTAGGTAAAAGGGAGGGAAGACTTTAGGAGGTAAAACCAGAGCCAGATTTTGAACATTTGTGAGCAAGGTGTAAGGGAGGAAAGTCTGAAGTTTGCACGCAAGGAGGTTGACAGCAGCTTTTGGCTACAATATAGATTTATACCCCTTGCTTTTTTCACCATGCTCCATGCTCATACTCAGAAGTAGATTCCATTACAGACTGTGAGGACTGCATCAGAGAGGTACCTTCATCTGAGAATTTTTCTTAAAACTGAATCACTTAAAGTTCTCTAAATTAGATAAACCCCAGGTTTGCACACAACAAATGGACTATTTCTGTGAATTAACCTTCATGAGAAAGCCTGAAGAAGAACCTGCATATATTCTTGAGCATAGAAAGAAGCTTTTACAGAAGTGCCAGAAGGGAAGTATGAATACTTAAAAGCCTGTTACTGAATGAATTGCTAAAGAGCACAAAGCAAAGCTGGAGTGCCTGGTCACCCCAAAACACAGTCACATTGTGATAACACTTGCTCCAAACATTTTTCTTCAAGTCAGCTCTCTGAACAGGCATGCTCTGAAGATGTGTAATGCTTCAGGTGACTAACTACTAATAAAAAGAGGCTTAGCTTGAACTGGGAAGAGATCAAACGAAGGAATGAAAACAGCATTCTCACAGAAACTCAGTATAATGTGAATTTAGAGATGCGATTTTTGTTAGAAGATGATTACTGTTGCTTTCCCAGGAAAGTTCAAAGACCTGACAATTCTGTGAAATGGCAGCAGCTCTTATTTTAATATTTCTATATAGAAAAGAGCTCTTATCCAGCATTTATGTCAACTCAAAGAAGCAGAAATAGTGTACATTCACCAAAACAGCACTCTGCAAGGAAAATGAGCCAAAAGAATCCTTTTCAGCTCAAAACCAGGAGATTGCTCTTATAGGAGGATGCATAAATTACCTGGCCTTGGCAAAATTTTAAAATTAGCATAATTTGGGTAGCAATTAACCCGAATTATTGGTCAAATTTATTAGACACATAGTAAGTATGTATGAAAGACAACCCCATCCTATTCTTTACTCATCTTTTTTCTACAAGGATAAGTCATCTTCTTTAGCAGCAGAGGCAGCCCGCAACAAACATTATTTTCAGTCAAAATTCTTCCCACTAGTATTAAATAGTCCAGGCAGAAAGAGATTCTTACTGGTTTGGAGTAGCACTATTCCTCATAGCAGTGCCACATGATAGATTCATAACTAGATACTGGAACTGCTCATCTTCTCAGTACTTAGCCAGGATTCCTCAAAAAACGGGAGTGAACATCCATAGCAAATGTCCAAATGGACTTGTGCCATAATGGATTAATGCAGGCAATCTATAATTAGGGACCTGCCTGGCAGGTTTACTCTAGCTAGTTTGTTGACTTAAGACTTGTGACCTTGTCCCTGAGCATCTCACATCATTATCTACTTAAAATCATTTCCCCAGCATAACAGTATTTTCTGATAAAGTTTACCTCTTTCAGGCTTACACCAATCACTCTTCTCACCATGAGCACCAAAAATCAGATATTCTTCCACCTCTTTGATCAGTAACAGCCCAACAAAAGCAGCAACACCACAATCCTGAACACACTGCTTTTCGCATTCACACAGTTTCACTAACTGGAACACAGGATGCTAGAGCCACAGAAAACTGTCTCCCACAAATATATACCACACTTCCACTGCAGAAATATCACTTAAGGTCTGTTTTGAGGTACCTAATAAGCACTTGATATGCTCCTACAATAACTTTTTTCACAGATGTCCTGACTACTCAGCTACTTATTTCTATTACCTTTATGCAATGTCTATGGATGCAAAGGATATTTCTCCAAGTGCAGAAGTCACTTTCATTTTTGTAGAGTCAGATATCAAAGAATTAAACTAGCAGTCAGAAGACAGTAGGTAGTTGAATGGGACAATTCCCTAGGCTTCTTGTTGCTGTGTGCCTTTTTAATAAAGACATCAGCTTGAGGTTTTTTCAACAGCCTGCTTGTGATAGAACTTATTTTTACAGTCGTCATGAGCAGAACCATTCACTAACCTCTAGAATTCCTCCCACCATCTAAACTGTCTGCAATGGGTTCAGAAGAATATCTGTGTCCTAATCCCACGGGATTCTCAAATCCACGGACCTCTTCAGCTTGCTAAGTTTAAGTTCTCCTTCCCAAGAAGAATGGAGAAATGTTATCTGAGAAAGATAAGTTATTTATTCTTAGTGAAATTAAACTGTTAATAAATCAGAAACACCAAAGAAATCCTTTTTACTCTCTTAAGAACTGTTTTACATGATGATAATATGTGGCCCCAACTTGGTAACCAAGCCAAAAATGGCAAGGATCTTCAATTCAGCATTTAAGGAAAAAGTATCATACCTGCAAAAAGAACTTGCAGCAAAAACAAACTGAACATCCAGAAAGATACTGGGAGAGATTTAAAGGACAGCAAGCAAAATGGCAAAGGAAGGGGTCAAACGAAACCTCAGTAAAAGAGTCTCAGAATTCAACTAGGAAGATCTTTACAAAGACTGTATGAGGTTTTCCAAACAATGCCCACTGCAAAGGGTTTTTTAACAACTCATCTCTAGCCAACCCAAATATGGTTTATCAGCAGTGATCTCTATCTACTTGAGCCTCAGTCCAAGGCCTTGTCCACAATCTTTTAAGATTTAGCCTCCTGCATTTTACAATAAAGAGAAAACAAGGCCAAAAATAAGCCTTTTTCCTTCTGAGATGTTTTAGAAGCCGTGAGGACAGCACATGTAGTGCCAAGGCAGCTCACAGATAGTATCTCTCTTCTAGCTCTTAACTTCTTCCTTTCTGTAGTAATTCTTACAAAGCAAGCATGTCCTTCTGCAGCAAATCAATACATCAATTAGCATGAACTCTGTTTCAGACGCTTAATGTCTATAAATAGATAGCCCAAAATAACTGAGGATTACAGAAAACAGTGAGAGACCACTGCCATCCTAGGGATACTAACTTGTCAGGACTCTTCAGCTGGTAGTCCACAAGCTGCATCATCCAGACAAGATGGCCAAGTCATCTCCTGCCACTCAGCAAGCCTACTCCTTGCCCTGGTGCTCTGTGGCATGGAGGGAAGGGCAAGCTCTACAATATGAGCTTGCCCCTTGACTAACCAGCACCTCTGAGTGAATGAGCATTGCTGTATACTCATGCAATGGAAACTGTGTTTCCAGTAACATCCTCCAGAAGAAACAGGGAGGGACAGACATCTGTGATTCCACTCCAAGGCAATGCTATTTCAGAGGAAATACCAGTCTCAAGACACCAGTGTGGGATTGCCTGTTAGGCAATCAAAGCTTTATGCACCAGATATGCTCTCCTCATTCTTCTCACCCTCAGCCTGTCTCCCTTTCCCAATAGCCAGTGGCTTCAGTAGATACTAATCCTCCAGTTCTCTCAGACACCAGCCTTCACCCCCAACATACATTTCTAGCCTGTCTGAGCAAAAATCCTTGTTTTCTCTCTAAATTACAAAGGACCATGCTTACTTACATCAGCACCTTTATCAAGTTCAGATTTATCAGAAAGCATGAGATGCTTTTGTGATTATGGGGAGGAGCAGTTTTTCCTACTGAGAACATTCCCACTCCTAAATTTGAAGTGAGGACAAACCAGACTCCCTAGTATTTCTCATTCCAACTTTTACCAGACAGCAGGAATAAGACTGGAAGAGTTTCTCCTCTATAGTTCCCAAGCCAACACAGACACAAAAACACCCTAAACATTTTTGGCTCGTTTGAGCTTCCAGGCAGGATTTCTCTTAGGTACTGTGCATCACTTGAACCAGAATAATTTGAAGTCCTACTTAGGAACAGGAATGACTAGGATCCCATCAAATGCAACACGATACATACTTGGCTGCCTCTTATGAAATAAAGACGACTTGTAAAAAAACAGTTTAAAACATCCCTCATTAACTGGAAATTGCATTAGGCATTGCCAAACAGCTGTTTAATGGGGATATATTATATGCATGCTGTGCAGCTTCAGAGGTTTTGCACTTCTAAGACTTCTTTTATCTGTGGACTACAGCACACTTACTAGGAAAAGGGCTCTGACACATACCTGTAAGGCAGGCATTATCCCACTCTAGGTGAAAAGCTTTAGAGATGGTAACGCACTCAAATTCACAAAACAAGCTAGTAGAAAAGATAAAAGAGCACAATCTACTACCATTCTTCAGGCATTTAATGCTTGGAAAGCTATTCTCCTTCAGCCTCCAGTCATGTTCATAGTTACTCCCCAAAAGCACATCCAAGAAAAGAGTAGATAATGCAGCACTGTGGTCAGGTGTAGCATGTTGTTAACTCCTTACACCTCAGCCCTCTTTTCTCCTACCTCTGAGCAATTACAGCTGTGGCTTCATTTAGTGTAGTGTTTGAACTATAGGGAAACACTTGCTAATTCAGCCTGAGTGTCAAACACAGGAAATAAGAGGATAACACTGGACAGCAGGGAATGAGGCAGTGCTATTGCTTTAACTTAACCAGTACAGCCAACAGTCTTCAAGAGGGAGGGTTAACCAAAAACATACCACTGTTCTCTTCTACTCCCACACGAGTATTGCACTGTGAACAAGACAGATTACCACTGTGTGCTGTCCTCAATTTTTTATCTGTCAAGGAAAGGTTAGATAGAAATATGCTAAAAAGAACCAAAGGTACCAAAGCTAGAGTCAGTCCAGTTGAGTGACTATGTGGCACGCTTATTGTGGACTTGTCTGGGCTTTTAAAGAGGTTACATATGTAATAATCTAAATACAAGTGTAATAATCTAAATACAAGAATTAAGCTGCATGGATCCAAGTCTCAAATTTGACTTAAGAGTAACATGCCACTTATTGTTATAAAACTTATAATTTCATTAGTAGCTTACCCAAAAACCATAAAATACTGACTCTAGTTAGCAGAGGTAAGTTATTCCTTTACTGAGCTGCAACAGCCTGCTTGCCCTTCCAACAATAGTTGGTACCTTCCCCATCAAAGAGACTGCTCAAAACTAGAAATTCAACACTATCCTGATGCTCTGATTTTAACAAAAAGACTTAGAGCGCCCTTGTAACACTTTGGAGCTTTCCATCACATTTGACATGTTTACTCATTGTTTGAAAGACTTGGAAATCCTCTTAAGTTACCTAATCACATCCTCTGGCAAGTTGAAGATACTCGACATTCCTGCCTTCTCCTTCCTACCTTTGGGGCAAACTAAGTGTAAATAGGACACCAACACAACTACAGCAGAGCCAAGTACCATTTAGGATCTCAAAGGAGTACCCTTTGAGCTTAGCACAACACGGAAGGATCCAGCTGCTGTCCTTTCCTATCATCTAACTAACCTGTGGGATAGAGAGCATTGGGAGAGACAGTGAAGAATGAGTTTGGTTTTGGTTCCAGTGATGGCACTTCCACTCAGCTCTAAGCCTAGAAACACATGGTAACTCCTCTGCAAAAGAAAAAATAAACACTTATCCACTTAACTAGTAACAGAAATAGAGTAAGGCACCCCAAAACAAGCAACGAGGAAGCACATTCAAAAAGGCAAAGACCTCCTTCAAATTCTCAGTCTAAAAGGGGCAGACGAGAACAAAAAAATACCCAGTCTGATGTGGCATTTAATTCTCAAGACAGCACACAGCTTGCATAGGTTCTTCCTGAAAACTTTCAGGGCAATTCCATTGGATTGCTCCCATTGTACAAATCTGTGGCACAATATACACACTGTTGACAATCCAGCTTAGTATACTTATGCAGGAAGAGAAGATCAAGTAGGAGTACTGTTGACATCATTCCCTTTCACAAAGAAATCAACTCAGCTGCTGACAAGCCCAGAGTTAAAAATATCACATCAGGCATGTACCTTCGTGGGAGACCAGCAGTTATAGGCTTTAGCAGATGCACCCAAGCCAACTGTTCAAAGAGGCTACAGAAGCTAGACACCTGCTTTAGGAACTGTTTTGCCATCTCAGTATTGCTCTTCCCCATCCAGCCACAGGAATGTCCACCAAGTTCAGTATCAAACAAGGTTGGCTGGATAAATGCAGCTACACAACCCTAATCAAGTGTAGTATCCATGATAAAACCAGAAGCTGAACAGTTCCAATTCAACACTTAATTACTGGAGCAAAGATCTGCTGAAAGAGTGATTGAGAGCCTTAAAGGATTTCCTCACCTGCTAAATTCAGTTACTAGACTTGAGCAGAAGTCTGACTAATTTCTATCTTCACCTATTTCTTATTTGGACAAGCCCACATGGTACAGATTGATGCAGTAGTCAGCATTTGCTTTAACTCTCAGTCATCCAGCCCCATTGGTGCAGAAGTACTACATAGCAAGTTAATTTCAGATACTTTGTAACTGGGAAATGCAAAGCTGCAGTAAAAAAGATGCCACACTGAGTTTGTCCAACTTTATTCTCTTACTACTTAAGTAAACAAATCACTGAACAGAAAAAATAAGCATCAGGTGTGTATTTTGGCAATTAGACGCCTACTGTACTAGTATAGGACAAGGTACCCTTAAAACAATGTTCTTACTAAGCCTGTGATTTACTTTGTTGAAGAGTAAAGATCCTAGTGAATTTAAATCCTTCAGTTCTTGGTACAAAGCCTTAACACACTGGGGGAGCACCATTTCAAAGGACACAATCTAAAGAGGAAATACAAGTCTTACTGCATTTTAAGCTCAGTTTTTTACCATGTTGAAGCTATTTAGGAATTGTCCAACTTAAAACAACCTGAGCAAATCACCAGAACAGAGATCCTCCAATCCAAAAGCACACTCAGATGGGACTTGAGGCTGTCTTGAAAAGCCAGATGCATAACACAATCTTTGTTCATTCAATACTATCATCCAGCTACAACTTCCACTTGCCTTTTTTAGTTGCTTCCAGAGGTAATTGCTCAATTTCCAGTTCAGAGCACTTTATAACTAAGCATGCAAGAAGGCCATCTCTGAGATACCTTATCAGTCTGCTGCACACCAACGCCTACACCTCTAAATGGCACAAATGATCAATTAATTACATTATTGGTCAGGCAGCTTATTCACGTGGAATTGAAGCATCTAATTAACTTTCACCAACAGTATGCTGAGTGAAAGTTGAACTAATACATCAGTACTAGAAGTCACAGAAAATTTAAAGATTAGATTTAAAGGCAGAGTCTTGCAAGCAGTTTTGATCTTGGAAAGTCAAGGCACATACCAGTTTCCCTTCTTAGTAGTAAGCAAGTACAGACAGCCAATTATGCAACCAAACACCTTTTAACCTTCTATAGCCACACAAACACTGAACATCCTAAGTTTTATTCTTCAAAAGAACAAGAAAGTGTTAAAGAGCACACAGGCAACAGCACTCAAAGCTAAGCAGTTCCTTTAGGGGATTAACCTAAAGGTTAGGAAAGCACACCTGTAGCTAACTTGCACATACAGACCTCCAACTGCTCCAAGTTCCCAAGCCCATACAGTGTTCCATGGCAGTGTAAATAAAGTGATGTGTGTTTTATCTATACGTTTTGAGGTAAAACAGGTTTTACCACACTGCTGCACTGTGCGATTCTGAAATTCTGTCTTGGCTAGCCTTCCATTTTACCATCAAAGTATCTGATTCTCTGCTCAAACCTCCAGGCTCTTAGAGAAGGGAATACTGCCACTCTTCCACAGTGGGCTCCTCTCAGAAAGGGTTTATTCTCGGATTAAAAAGGTGTGAGTACCCCTAGATCTTGCTTCTGGATAGCATCCCATAATATTTAATAATTCAGCTTGGGAAGTGTTTCCTGAATGATTTCCATTGTTCCTGCTCACATCTCTCTCCCACTGCACATCACACAGCTGTGTGCTCAGCTCCCCAGCCCTGCCGAGCAGCACGCCCGAGGCTGGGGCTCCAGGTCACAAGGCAGCCACTCCCTGCACAGCCAGGGCCACGAGAGGGCAGGATTCCGGGGACACACCTGGCCCTCTGCCTTATAGGGAACTCTCACTTCCCTATCAGCTCCCTCTACACCAAGTTCCCTCTCCACAGGGATCACATCACCATTGGATGCTCCTTGCCCAGAATCACATGAAAAACATCCTATGGTTATCACTGCCTCCATGCAAGATTTCAGCCTTTAGCTTACATCAGCCAATTCACCTAATCAAGCCAGAAATCAACCCATATACTCCCGCCCTGACACATCGCTGTATGTATTGGTCAAGTTTTCACCATCTCATTTCAAGTTCTTTGGTAATTAAAACAGCAGAAAGGATTTCTGAGCATTCTCTGCCTCATATGCAGACAGCAACAATACCTTCTTTCTTTCCAGGCTAAATTCAACATTGCTACAAATTCCAGATCTACTTCCTTCATTTCCATCAAGGGCCTTGTTCACGTTTGCAGACAGTATTTTAACATACTGTGTTTACAGACACCCAGGACAGATTTCCACTTTCCCATGCTGCAAACGTAAACAAGAAGAACTGAAAGCAACTGACAATCCTCTATTCACATTTAACAAGCAACAGATGAACAGAGAAGCCCTGCACTCACCAGAATCATCTCACTATTCTATTTCGAGGAAGTACTTAAATATTGGACAATGGAAAATAAAAAGCAGCAGTCAAGAGCTTTGCACAAGTTGACCATAGGACTCAATAATAGCAGAGGGAATGTAGATGTTAAGGGCCTAAATTAATAGCATGCACTAGCTAGGCTAGATGTAGTTCATCACACCTGAGGGCTTGGTTTCCTTTTCCTGTTCAGACAGACTTTTCAGGATACATATGGGGCCAAAGTCATCCACCAACATCTCTTGAAAATTCAGTTCCTAGTGCACTGTGGATAACCCTTCCATGTTCTGAGGAGCCGCATCATCCCCTGAAGTGCTGCTCCACATTCAGTTTGAAACCTGCTTGCCCAGGGCAGCACACAGCAGTGTCATAACCAGTGTGATATAATCCCACCGTGCAGCTCAGTAAGTGGAACAACCAGGTATGCCAGTTCAAAGCATCTCCAGGTCATAACTCATCTTCATGAAGTCCAGGCAATACCCTTATCAGATCACAGATATGTCTTCTACAGTTGCTGGCAAAGGTGGGCATCCTTGCAGAGTTCAAAAGTACATATAAACGATCTGGATCACCCATCAACCACTATATTAGGTTTGCAGGGAAAGCTTCCAAACAAGTGACAGGATAAAACTAATTATAATGCCAAGGCTGGGACATACAAGTCACCCAAGACATCTTTAACTAGTCTCACATTGCACTGGTCTTCATCATTGCACATTAGCAAAGAAATCTGCTCTTGCTTTGAGACATAGACCCTATTCATGGGGGAGGAGGGGATAAATCCTCTCTATTCAACAAGTTCCATATAGAGACTTAGCCTACTCCAAAAGGCTAAAGAAATAGGTCTTACACTTCGCTGGAAGTAAAGCTACTTCTCACACATTTAACACTTGGCTGGAACATCGTAACAGAACACTGCAACTTTTAACACAAATCTGGGTCCATGAGGGGTCTACTGAGATTTTAGTAGATATTAACATTTGTTACTATTCTCAGCCATCAACTCATGGTGAGTATATACAAATTCTTTTTTCTCTGAGGAGCCAGATGAAGAACTTTTTATTACAAACAGGAAAAAAAAATGGAACTCATTACTCTAAATAGAGGGAAAGAAGCATAGTTACATCAGTATAGCTCCTAAGAGTATAGGAAAGGAAAGCAGTGTTTTATCTTTCACTTGTAGCAGAACCTCAGAGCTCTAAATCCTTTTTCCACAGGAGTTATATAATAGGGCAGCATTAAAGTTCATAACTAGCACTTCCAGACTTCAGCTGGTGCACTTAACTGTTCCTAAGTCACACCATCACCTCTTGCTTAGAGCCAAATACCAGGTACCATCACTGAACCAACATCTCTAATCCAGTGATGCACAAGCATATGGATGATGAATTAATACACTATCCTTTGAAATAAAAAAAGAAGCCGGCTTTCTGAAACAGGAGAAATGCACCTACTGTCACTAAGTTGAGTGTCCAGTCTCCCAAAGATAACAGCTACAAGCAGCCATGGATTTTTTAATTACTGTGCTTTTAGAAGCTATTTCAAATGTTAACTTTAGTTAATTCACTAGTATGTGACACAGAAGGAACACCTGAAGCACTTCCAAGTGTTTTAAATTGCCTGATAACTAGAGGTGCTAAGCCAGTAGAAACAAAGAGCGCTTTTTCAGCGTGGTCCATCCCTACTGCCAGCACAGGCTGGCTGTCAGCGACTGCAGTATCATAAGAGCTCTACACTCTAAAAGCTCCTCCACTTCCATAATACATGTCAGCACTTCCACCAGGAGGCTACAGCTGTCTAGACCATCTTCAGTAGCTGTTCTTCATCCAGACTTGACCACCAAGACAAGTGACTAAATCCAACTTCAGCCATACAACCGGCAGACAAAATTGGTCAGTCCAGTCACAGCACTTGTCTGGCTGTAAGTCACAGCAGGCCAAAGCAACATATTCAACAAAGCAACATAACCAGAGATCAGAAAACATGCCTGGACATGAGCTTGGAAACACAGACCACAGAATAGATGCAGCATAAATGACTGTTTATAGACATAAAAACGACCTGGAAACAGGAGGCTGTTACAGCTTGAGAGTACACAACTAAACTTGTTGCCTGTTGCACTTAAATGCCAACAATCTTAACTCAAGCAGTGGTACTTGCACAGCTGAGATAATTTATTTTTTTTTAATTACTACATTTTACTTGAAGTTTGTACTTTCCACTATATCCTGCCAAAAGAATGCACACAATGCAAGTAAAGTAAAAGAGTTTCATTAGTGCTTTAAAGTATAAGGTCAGTAAGTCTTTGTGAATTACTACAGTGGCTTAGTCTTCATAGGGCTTTGAGAAACTATTTGGTAAACGCTTAGACCCTCAGATTAAAATGCTAGGAATTGTCAGATTCTGGAAACTTAAAAAAAAAATTCCTATCCTGTTTGGAAATTGTTGGTGACCAAAATTACTAGCTTCTATAAGTTTCCCAGGTCAAAGTTTGTCAGGAGATACAATATTTGGCAGAACTTTTTCAGAATTTTTCAGTACCAGGACCAGTCATAGAACTTACCATTAACTGTGTGGTCTCTTCCCCTTCCAAATTGGGAAGGGGAAAAGCCAGTCCCTACGTTTGGATGTGACAGTCCTGCCATATCAAAATTTTCAGAGGCTCTTCATGAAACCAGAAATTAATAGCATGTAGGTGCTTGAACTCGTGTGGGATGTAGCACTCAACACACTGCCAGAGAATCTGCATCTATATCCATGATCTGAAACACCTGTAGTGTGTAGAAGTTAGAACCCCAAAGAACTTCTAAGTGATCAGGCTCTTCCCTTCCTTACTATGAAAGTCACCCCCCATAAGTCACACACATGCCTGCAAAGCAGCTGTTTGCAAACTGTACAGAACTGCAGTCCTTTGGAGGTAAAGGCATTCATATGGAAAAAACAGAGGAACACAATCAACCTGAAATCTACATTCATATGGGAACAAAACTTGAAAGTACTTAGAGAATTGAGGCTACATCTTAAAAAATTAAAAGCACAGAGTAGAACTTAGGCTAGACTACATCTTCTCTGATATTGCTTAGGTGTACTGTCACTTTTCACAGCAAAACCACACGGAGCCTCTCCTAGACATCCACACTGCCTTGACAAGGATAGAAATAGGTAACTTCAGGGCACAACCAGTTTGACTGACATGTGAACTCCATGTTGGTGGTACTTTCAGAAGCATGGCAAAACCATTGCTAACTCTGCTGGGAGCTTTGCAATCCAAGGCAGCATTGCAGAAAGCAGCAATGCTGACTCACAGTGTAGAAGAACCTTGTCTGACCAGTTTTATTGGGTTTACATGATAAAGTTTTGGTAGCAGCTGCAGAAGTGGTCTCTGTGAGAAGTCAGAAGCCCATGCTGTTTGGTCCTGTGGATAACTCGGTGCTTGCTCATCATTAACGGTACTGTAGCATCAGTGAGGCATAAGAAATACAGGGATGGTCTGAAATCTAAAAAGGCTACTGTCCCCAGCATAAGTTAATAAACCAGTAAATAAATCAACCAAGGGAAGGAATTGGGAATTAAGTGAAGGCAAGTGATTAATTACAGTTCTGTTTAATTTTGTCATTGTCTGACACCAACTCAGATTTTGAGCTATCCTGTCTTTCCTGAACTGTTGACCTTTTCTAGCCCAAGAGCTTATATTGCAATAACTGATGTGGATTACAAGCTTCAACTGAGACAGATATTACCAGGTATTCATTCAGCCCTTCACAATTGTCTCTTTAGTATCTTGTAGTGTTAGCTGAATCACTGCCATTTGAGCTTTAAAGTGGGATGACTTTATAATCTTACTCAATTTCCACAAAAACTTTCCCCAAACAGAAATTACATTTGAAGGAAAGCCTCCTACAAAGTCAAGCTCACTGTCTGAAAGCAGTAGGTCCAACTAAAACTGTTCACACAGACTCTGCATACAGCACTAGATATAACATAGATGTTGCCCTATAATACATCTAGAAAGATTTCCCAAGGGTCAGCTGTACATTCTAATAATCCCCAACTGAGAACAAGATGTCACTGGGTACCATCAACTTCCTCCCCAGACAATACCTAGGATAGAGGCATGTCACTCCCTAAAGTAAGGGGAAACTTCCTGGCGCTTTTCCTTCATTTCAGGGATCTGAAGCTCTAAGCCAAATGCTCAAGTTAAATGAGAAGCCAGGGCAGCAGCTTGATGTTTCAGTTAAAGAGCTGATACTGCAGCAGCTGCTTCATCAGAAAAAGATAAGGTCAGAGCTGGGGAAGTTAAAAGAAAATACTCCCTGCTCTTTGGGTAAGAAACGCTTCCTCAAACTCTGCCCCTTAAGAGGTTTTCTCTATTCAAATCCATCAAATCCTGATTGCAATTTCGTATAGGTCATCAACTAAACAAGCTTCATCAGTGTCACCATTTACAAATGCTGTCTTCACTTAGGATCTCGTTGAATCCAGTTGTGACTACATTCAGCTGTTTTGTGTAAACAACGCCTAGCACTAGTGTCAATCACCTCACAATAAAACAGATGCCAAGAGAGCCTTGTATTTTTACATCAACATCTGCTAATGAAACAAAAGCCACTAGCAAGTCCCACTAAAGCAATTTTAGATAAGTACAGTTCTACCCATCTGAACACTGGCATGAGATTTAACAAGATTATCTCTTCTTATTTGATCCTAATTGGTTGCCTTAGGAAATGCATGGATATGCATGAACATCAGTCTACCATACACTGAAGAACTGACATGCTTGGCTTAGGCTGTTTGTGGTAATCCCTAGGTTTGCTTTCTAATAAATACTAACCAGAGACAAGCCAAAGATAACACCCTATTTTGTCCTCTTAATCTGAGGTGACCTCATCAAGTCTCTAATCAGCCTTCTGGCACTTCCTGAATACAAGTACTTATATTGTCCACAGTTTCATGCAAGGTAAAGACAAGGGAAAAAGTGAAAGTCATTTTTAGTTTTTGCTCTGACATGCAACACTTAATCATTGCCCAGAAAGGCTGTTACACCTTCACAAGAGAGTTTATCAATGCTGAACAAACTGAAGAAAAACATGTCAAGTGGAACATATATGTCGTTTAACTTGATTTACTTGCCCCAGTGATTCCAAAGAAAAGCATGAATTCCTGAAATTGGACACACCTTTACCAGGAGGAAGGCTTCAGGCAGAGTTCAACAAAAACTACCAAGTTCAGAATTGTTCTCCCACTCCCGTTGTCCTGTCTGAACAGAGGCACACCCAGAGAGTATATATCTTACAGGGAATGAAGCAGATTTGACAGCAGTCTAGACAAAGGAAAAGCCAGTCAGAAGCTATTCTGTAGGGTGACACTATTAATGGCTAACTTGGAAGTAGTTATAGTAGAGGCTTTCCACTTAAGGTCAGATGTGGAAATTTCCTTACCAAAAGCAATAAAGAGCTAAGAGTTGCATGGGATACCTGAGAAAGTTTGAAGTTAAAAAACCAGTTACTATGGTAAGATATCTACCTTCTTGAAACATGGGGGGAAAAGAGCTATGCCTCTGTAGCTCACTATTCTTTGCCACAGAGAAAAACTAGACTAGAGCTAAAGTTAAACTTTTTATTTGGGACTATCATTCACAAGTACACTGTTGCATGATTTTTTTTTTTATTTTTTTTTAATCAAACCTTTCTCTTCATATTGCATGAGGTTCTACTACTGAACTCTTCCTAATTCTGAGACTTCAGCAGGAGCCAGGGAAAAAGTACTTCAATTATGTGAAGTAACTGTGGAAATATTTTTGGTTTTGTATGCCAGTAGAACTAGAAGTAAAACTTGAAGATTTTTAGGTAAATTCTTAGAATTCCAGCAGGAAACTTAAAATCTTAGTTTGCTTATGGCACCAGCTATTCAAGCCAGATCCAATTCTCAAATCTTTGGGCTCAAAATGTACTTTTCATACAATTGGGCCAAATCCAGAAATGTTGAGGGACCGACAGGTTTTAGGAATGCTAAAATTTATTCAAGTGTGGTAATTTTTTTCCTCCCACTCAGTTCCAGTTTCAGCACCAAAAAAACCCCTAGTGTTCTAGAAGATATACTGTGTTTCTCTTAAGTAAATTATAAAGGCAAAACTCAATTTGGAAGTTGGGACTGACTTTATTTTTTTTAATTACTTTCATGCAAGAACCACACACACATGAACCAGAATAGCTTCATCCTCCTAGGATAAAAGATAACAGCTACACATCATGCCTGTTTACACACCAACAGATTTTACAAAACAGTACAGATGAGTTAGGATGCTTCATCCTATGTGTGTGTTCAAATCCAGATTAGAAAACTGCAAAACATACACTGCAGTATGCTAATAAGCAACAGCTAGTTTCAGCTCCAATTCTGCTGCCAAAGTGCTTCAGGTGAAGAAGCACTTTTGTGGTAAAGAAAAGCTGAACTGCTCTTCACAACCCAGCTAGTTTGGAACTCCTTTAGGTATCTATTGTTCACAATAAAAATCCTAAAATTTATCTAGTCTCACTGACTCACAACTGAAGATGAAGACAAGAAAAGTCGAATTTTCACACTGATTGCTTTCCACTCCCTGTCCTATTCACCCTTAAGAGACACCCTATTTTAGTAACAAAATGGCAAATGTTTACCTTGTTCAGTTATTTAAAGCTCTATCAGCCACCTTAAATTTAATCCTGATTTTTCAGGGTATACATAACTAATAAGTGAGCTGGGAAGTTCAGGAGGGCAGAGCACAATTTTTTTCTCCTAATACTTTTGTTACTTCAGGGCAACTGAGAAGAGGTCAAAACCTGACAGCCTTGAAAAACTTAAGTACTCAACAGCTACAACTGGTAACATCCAGATTACTTGAGAGTCAACTAGACTACATCAATGTAAGTGTACTTAATTTAGAAAAAGAAAATCACCACCAAGTTGGAGTACAAAGTACTTTCTTAGTTCACTCAGCTCCCTGGAAACTCTTGAAGACAAGCACCCAAAACAAAAAATTTGGGCTGACATACTTCCCTGTACTTCTAGACAATGGATTTAATCATTAATACGCTACCACCAGCAAATTATGTCCATTTTGTAGAAGTCTGTAGAACTCCTTCTACAGTTCAAGCTTAAACTGGGAAAGTAAAGGGAGTCCAAGAGCAGTTATTGCCACTGTGAGAACATCCTGACTACAAAGCAGAGCATCCCTGGCTCTATAGAGCACCTAACAGGATAAAGCCCACCGAAGACAGCTTTGACTTTCAAACCCAGACCTCAGGGTATGATTCCTGCTCATAAAAATACCCTCTGCACCTATGCAATAATAAAGAAGCAAAGACAGCACACAGACACCAACAAAGTCAGGGGAATGCTAGTGTAGCAACCCTCATAAAAAATGATAGCAAAATTCTTCAGTGTTCACCCCCTTTATGGAAAGCATGAGACATGTCAGGTAGCACAGCTACCACTGAAATACCTTATTCCACCATGATGTATTACCTGTCTAGATAAGCAGTGTCACTTGGCCATCACTTCAGATTTTTACCTACAAAGCTGCAGGATAGCACCTCTAGAATAATCTGAGGCCTTCCGGTAGAGCAGCCAGAAGCACCATTCTCTTACAGTCAAAAACAAAACCCCTGGACTTCTACACATTTCTTCTACACATGCAGTCCATTTAAGAAATCTTATCCCATGGCAAGCACTTTCAGAAGTGCTTGTTTATGTTAAAGCTCTAGTCAGACAGATTTCTGCATCTAGCTTTATTTCCAGAAATACTTCAGATGCATTGCAGCTAATTGAGGGCAAATAACACCCCCAGCAGAAGCAGTGAGGATCCAGTTGGCTGTCTTTCACTACAACAGCAGGAAGATATGGCAGCACTCACACCCAATCCCTTACCTGACAGAACTCTAAAGCTTTGGCTGTAGATACTGGTATTGTTTTTAATTTGAAAAGGTGGATCAAGTTCTAGATTTACATATTTTGAGATTAAGATACAGAAAGGGAAATAAGTCAAGCTAATCTCTAGAACTGTGAAGCAAAAAAATTATTGCATTAACACCCCCATTCACATTGTACACATACCAGTCTCCCAGATTTTTATGTTAAAAGTAATTTTCTTCCACTAAGCCTGAGATGCACACATTAAAACTCACATTTCCATACAAGTTTGGATCCTCCAGCATTCCAGATGCATACATATTTTTAAAAGCTAATTTTGCACACAGCTTATCTACTTTTGCAACACTTGTCTGCTTACTTTTAAGGGCAAAGGAATAAGCCAAATGCAAAACTCCAGGCAGAAGCCAACAACAGTTACCACCATTCTGTATGGTAACTAGACCCAAATCAGAAGCAGCTTCTTGGCTCAGACAGAAACCCCTTTATCTGGCTGGTATCCACAAACTCCAACTTATTTAATATCCTCCACTTGGAAATTACACCCAAGAGCTTCTGGGTTTTTAGTTCTTAACTTGCATCTAGTTCTACCACGTATTTGTTTAAGCCCAAGTGCAGAATGCATATAAATCTGCTTCAAAGAAATGGGAAGGGAAGTGGTTTGATGTACTAGCTAGAGTAGGTTCTTTAATCTTCATGCTACTCAAGGGAGTCAATGCTGCAACAAAAGATTACCATACTACATGTTTCTGACTAGAATGTATATGGTACACACAGAAGCAAGATCTAGAGATAGTGTACATCTGGACATTAAAGGATACCACTACCTCTACCAGGTGTTTTCACCTAAGGATGCTTCCTTATCTATTTGATTCACTCCCCCTCCATACCAAGTATGGTCACACTGCTTCTTGTGCAACCCACAACAGCCATAGAATCTGAGACAGTTACCTTTACATTAAGGCTGTACTGTTTTAATTTGTTGGAGCATCAAACCCTAAAGTATTAGAATTACAACTGAAGGACCATATGATCCTATATTTTGGGTTCTCTATATAACCAAAGAAAATGTTGTTAATCAACTATTCATCTATTCTATGAAATTATAGAACAAGCAGTATTTCATGCATCATAAGCCTGCATACAGCAGCTAAGTTAGTGGACTTTGTTCATCAGAAGGCAGAATATGGCATCCCTGTGCAATTCAAGTGATAATTCTCAGTCATGGAACATGGAAGAGAACAGGGATGGACAACATTTTCCACATTCCTTCTAGTCTGTGACCCAAGTAATGGTAACAGAGAACTGGTGGCCAAGAGAAACTCTGAAACAGAATCTGCCCACTAAGTGTTTGGAACCTCTCCTCCCTATTTGAGGATCAGCACTTCCCTCTGGATATGATTCCAACTACCATTAACTGGACCAGTGGCCAAGAAAAACCTTAGAAAAACAAGTTATTTTATCTGTCCTACTTCCCCACCTTTCTTATCCCTACCCACCTTCCCTTCCACTTACTATAATTCTTTCTATCAGAGGCTCTCCCATAAGAAAGCCCTCACTTTTGTCAGCTCCTCAACACCAGCTTTAATCAGCATCTCAGTGGCACAGAAAGAGCACGCTTCTTCCACTCTGAATAGGGTAAAATTACATTATTTCAGTTTGTCATGAGACCCAGAATAGAGAAAAATTATATTAGGCCAATGCTCTTATAGCAGTGAATCAAATTTAACTTCAGACTGACAAGGGCTGCCATGTAGCCCACAGAGCCAATCTCAACACAATCTCAATAGTCTATGCCTTGTACAGAAGGAATGTTGCACACAAACAGTCTGCCTCCTTCCCCTTAGCCACTTCAAGTCAAAGTGCATGGGACAAGGTGACCCAGTTTACAGAACCCTGGCACATGTTTTGGCTCTGTACTCAAGCAGTGAGCAATATGGTCCTCTGTGGCAGTTACTCAGGTACAATCCTCTGCTCACATTCATTCATTTACTTCATCCAGAGGCAACAGAACTCCAGCTCCAGCCCGAGAGGGGAGTCTAGGTGTCCATGGCAGAGCAAGTTATCTGCCTACACACACCAGTTTCTGTATAACTTCCTCCACCTGCATGAAGAGTCTGCCAGCAGCACTGGTGGGTTGCTTGTCTAGGCTTTGCTGCCAGACTCTACTTGCCAAAACCCTGAGCCAACCTTTAATGATGCAGCCTCTGTTACTATAGTAACTAGTGTTATTTTCCTATCTCTAGGCACAGACCTTGAGGGAAGTACTTAAGTTAGTTCTCATTTCACACCTACCACTCACTTGCCCACTGCATAGCTACGTGCCACTCCAAATGAAAAACCTCTGTCAGTGGGCCCTCAAAAGCAGCTGGCCCAGCCACAACCCTGTGGGAGGCAAAAATGCACAAACCCAACATGCAGGCATATCCTTCTGAGCAGGCTACAGCTGGGAGACCACCAGCAAAGAGTCTGACAGCCCAGGCAGCTGGAGGTTTGTGGGGCCTTATAGACCACTGCTCTCAGGACAGAGGCACAACAGAAACATCTGACAGTTCCAGAGTGGGTCAGGTGGAAAGGGACCACCGTGGGTCATCTGGTCTCACCTCCCTGCTCAAGCAGGGTCATCCTAGAGCACATGGCACAGCATTGCATCCAGATGGCTCTTGAATATCTCCAGTGAGGTAGACAGGACAGCCTTCCACCAAGGGTGTTAGTCCAGGCTGCTGCTGATGCCTTGGCATCATCCAGCCAGGCTCAGGCCAGTCTTCAGAGTACCCTGAAAGTGCCACACAGATAGAGTGAATCCCTTCATAAACCAAAGCCAGTTTGCTCCATCATCACCTGTGACACTGAAGGGGCTGCACTTTCACCATGAAGGCCTTTTACTGAGATAGCACAGGCTTCCTTGGAGCAGTTCTTGTAGAAAACCGTAACAACCATATTTGTCACCTCAAAGAAATAGCACTGGTCAAAGGGTAGGCCCATTATATGAGGCAATGCTTTTCTTACCAAAAAAGCAGATTACTCTTTCCTAAAACCCACGTATATTAGTTAGCATGCTAATATTGTTACTGCAGCATCCCACAGGAACCTAAGTTGCATCAGAACCTACTTTAATAAAGAGAAAAAACATCCAGGATAGGAAGCATGAGGCTGGTTTCAAGGTAAGGCCTTATCCTGGGGAAGCTGCTGTCAGCCTGAAGAGCTGCTGATAGCCTGCATGAGGCCGTACACAAAGAACTCTTTTGTATGGTGGGTGGTTTTCACCGTCCTGAATAAAACTTTACACCCTGGTGTGACTAGCTATGCTTTCCTGTTGTTATTCTCTTAAAGCTGCAATGCCCTCTCCCCTCAAAACAAAACAAAACAAAGAAAAAAAAAGAAAAATAAAAAGAAATAAATGTTATTTAAAAAAAGGTGCAGAGTTGCATTCTCGGTCAGGGTTTTGGTGCCAGAATATTCCTTCCTCGTACCTATAAGCAGTAAAGTCATCACACACAGAAGGCTTCACATGGTTCACATATAAGCTGCTAAACACAAGTTGTAACTGCTCATGTGAGCCAGTCAGAAGAGACAGCCAGTTACATACCACTTCCATCACATACTGGTAGTTTATCTGCATAAGCAAACATCTCACACTGACCTCACAGCTTATCCAGAAAGCTCTAGCATGGAATGGATTCACCCACATCAATGGCAGCCTTGCTGACTTCACAAACAAGAGCTTCTCAGAAATAAGCATAGAAAACTTAGAGTCCTACCAATGTAATGACAGCACTTAAGCTTGTACATTTCATAGTTCAAGTCACAACAGCTGCTACCCTGCCAGAGTGTCCCTTGAGGACCAAAGCAGTAAACTACTCCCACTACACACCAAGCTTGGCTTTGCTGTGCCATGAACTCCCTGGATGGTACATCAGTACCAGAGACTCCGTGGCAGCTGCCAGGGGACTCTGACAGGAAGCCACCACACTGTCACACAGGATGCTTCAGTATGACAGTCAGCACAGCAGCCTTCAGGGATCAGCTTTAGTTCCACCTGTATTGTTTCCATGTTTAGCTTTTAATGTTAGCATAAAGCTTATTGTGTAACACTTAACTGCACTGACAGATGTGCCAGCACCAGAAGAACTGGAATTCACCAGCCAAGTAAGAGACAAATGGGGTTCTGTTTGTTTGGGGTTTTTTTGACATAGTAATGTCGCAATTAGTTTGAGATGGCAGGATAAGAACATCTAAGATATTTAAATAGCAGTATTAATATTTCAGAGCTACTACACTACTGAAATGAGTTTACAGTCATTTTACCAATTGCTTCAGGCCATCTGGAAATGAAAGAAGCCAAGAGAGCATCTGCTTTGCACTGTGAAGATTACCTTAGCACACTAGAGCTAGAAACTAGAAAACTAGTCCAAGAGGTTATCATTGTAGGTGTTCCACCAGCTACAGAGCTTGCTGCCACCACCAGCAAAAATACATGAGCAGTTTCTTTTTCTGTACCTAATCTTTTGCTGGCCAGAAATCTTTCATTAACAGCACAGCTCATTAACATGAGTAGAAATATTCTCCTAGCCAACTCTGAAGCTCAGACAGTTAAAACACCAACTCTAAGACTACACAGAGCAAGTGAGATCCTACAACACTTTTCTGCTTAGAAGAGGGCCTGCTGTTCCAATAGGAACATAATGTTTTAATACTTCTCTACACAAGAATTAATCCTGTTCTTCAACACAGTTGCATACTGTTTAAAAAACACAAGTCAGAGCAGTTCCTTTAGGACACATAAATGAATTCAGCTAACATTAAAGGTCTAAATAGAAGCAAGGAGAAGGAGAAATAAGCAATATAGCTCCATATATAATTAGAGTTTCCACTCAGGTAAAAAAACATCCCTCACCCAACCAAAACATGGTATCTGTTTGCCTTAGAGTAACAAATCTGTCCTATCTCTTTTCTAAAGACTTGTCCTTGGGTGCTTGTTTCTTCATTAAATCAATCTCTCCAATAGTAAAGAAATCTAAAAGAATTAAAGTGCTTCAGTCACTAGTTACCAGTGTAGACCTTTGCAATGCAGAGTGGTGATTAAGCTCAAGCAAGAAACGAAATTCAGTAACTGAAAACCTATCCTAACGTTCATTCTTCTGTTCTAGACCTCCTGTGTATGAAGCCCTCTGCCTTATATTCTTACTACACATACACGCTTTTGTATTTTCTTCCCACCATAAAGAACACAGACTCTCTAATTTTGGTTTGCATAAAGACACCTGCTTTGTGGAGCCCTTCCTGTGGGGCTGCAGTGAACACAGAGCAGTACACACTCCTTGTGCCACCCCTGCATAAGTTGCAACGCTGCTTCCTCCTCCCAGAGGGGACAACAAAGCTGCAGGAGCCTTTTCAGCACTTTTTAGCAGGATTCTTATCTGGTGTTCTAGATAGCAGCCAAATGCAGGAGGAAATTTCCAATGCTCCAATTTAGGCACTGGAATCTGTTGGTAGCTTCACAATTTTACTATCTACTATCTTCCCTTGCAACAGCACTGAACTGTAAGGTCCTCCTCCATCTCCAACCAGCATGCCTTTCAAGGAAGGATATGGCACATTTCCATGCATTAAACTAGGAAGAATGTTACAATGACTACCCTGTCCTCTCCTCTTATCATATTTTAGTGCTCTGAAGGTAGGGGTGCAGATTGTCAATCTTCCAGAAATCCAAGCCCATTCATAGGACAGCTTTTGACTGCTGCAGTCACATTGTGTGCCTTTTGCAAGCATCCACCATTTCTCTGTGCTAGTATTTGTCATTAATGTCACCAACAGTTCTCTGCCATAAAGTTCATAATGGTCAGGAGTTATACTCAGAAAGCAGAGGGCCAACACAGATCTCTCCCTGAACTAGAAAAAACAAAGGCCACACTTAACTGTCCAGATGGAGGAAAATGAAACTTAGTGGCACAATTTAATCTGCTATGAAAGAATACTGCTTGGATGCACCACACTGTAGGAGATGCAAGAGACAGCCTGGTAAAGCTCCCATCTATCATTTTGGGTTCAGGAAGGGGAGAAAGAGTAAGACCTGGCTTGTCACACACCCCAGATCTCATGCCAGCAGAGAGAAAGAGGTACACAGGAAGATAATATGACTAGAAAAGAAAGACTGATTATCTTTTTCCAGAAGGTAGCATCCTTCAAACAGGCCTTTTTCAAGTATAATCCCACAATGCTCTTTTGAGCTACAAAAGTTGAAGTGACCAGGTGATTGTGTAACACAGCAGAAGCTTTACTAGAGTCTGTCAAGTGAGGAAAAAAGTCACATAGCAGCCTTGGGCTTCCAAGTTATTTCTAGGACAAGATATTAGACTTCCTATGGGGCTTCACTTTGTACAGTTGTTATTAACTGTCATTGGGCAATAGCATATTTGCAAGAGCCAGATGTTTCCAACAAGTCACTGACACCAAGCCTAAGGAATTCATATCACTGCTCATAGTTTCACTGTAACAAGAAACAGCAAGCTTCGTACATCTTTTGAGAGCCAGAAGTTCCTCAACAGACCTGTAGGTACTAGCTGCACTTTTAATTTACCTTGGTATTCAAGTAATTATCCTGCACTCACTTCATCTGAAAGTTTCATTCCTTATTGGCACAAGGGATGTAGATACACCTATTTCTATTCAATATCTCTAGTTTTTCAACATTTTCAGCAAACAGTAGCAAGTCATTCTCTTCTGCTTATGTATTTAGTAACACTATTGGCTGCCTATCTTAGAACACTACAGTAGCAAGAGAAATGCAAGGAGGAAGATCTAGAATTTGATTCAAGCATTACTGCTGGCCATTTGAATTCTCTGAGTAGGACTAAAAACTGTTGTTCACTTTTAAAAAGAATTTCAGCTTGCAAATACTGTTGATCTAGCGCTTGCTGTACAGAAAGGATGCCAAAGAGCAGGTAGCACACTTAGCAATTGAACACCTACAAGATCAGATCCCCAGAACTGCAACACTGACACCTGGCCAGGGAGACTTCCTGACAGGAATACTCTTGATCACAAGTCCGCATGAGAAATACATACTCGTGTAACCTGCTACTCATTATTCAAGAAATTAATAATAAAGTGTTTTTATTGGAAACTAAAGTATGCCATATTTATGCTAATGGCAACTTTACTGGCAATGTCTAATCGGTGCAAGAGATGAAGCTCAGGGGCTTGTATCAATTGACCTGGTTGCAATCAAGCAAGCCAAATGTCTCATCTTCACATGCACTTAATCATGACACTTTGAGGGGGGAAAATGACAGATTTCATGAGTAAGACATCCTGGAAATATACAGCCTTCCATTTAAGAACTCATAAGATAAAACACTAAGTTCAAACTTTAAGGCACATCTTCCAACAGAACTGCAGTTATTAGTGTTCACAGCCGATATTCTCTCCAGTCATGAAGGAAGAAATGGCAAAGTCAGTTTACTTACTTCAAGCAAAAAGTAAATCAGTAGTCCTTTGTATTTGGTTTTCCACTCTCCTGAAGTAGCTCCCACTCCAAGACAACACAGCATAGGGAGCAATTAAACTGCCTTGTAAAGTACAGTATAAAAAATGGTATATATGAAAACTGTTTGGTATACAGGCTCATTGCATAGTCATGCACTACCATCAGGATTTTTTAATTTTGTTGTTTCAATTGTCCTCATTAAAGCAGCTAGATGCTGGTGCTGACGAAGACACTAGTCATCCTGCCAGACTCTTAAAGTTCCTCTCTATTGGAATCACTCTGATTTTGAGGTTTATGGTTGATATCAGATAATAAAGATATATGCATAACCCCCCCTGTGTTTCCTGATCTTTTAAAGCAGGTCTCAGTAATTTATGGCACAAACCAGTTCTGACTTAGAACTAGTGAGACCAGAACTAACAGTTGCTGCTACACATCTGGCAATAAAAGAGGCTACACAGCACAGCTGAACACAACAACATCAGTGCAGCCAATAGTACACTTTCCACAGCTCTGAGAAGCATTTAATAGCCATCATGCTCAAACAACACTTCCATTAGAAAAAATAAAAAAGAACATTTCACTGAAGTCCCTTCTTGTTATACTTTGGCCAAGTAGGGATTTTAAAGACTCCTGGTCTTGCCTAGCTATAGTCTAAGTTAATTAGGTACTACACTTCTAGCATTTTAGATGGCTGGGTCAAGACTGCATGTGGCCAATGCATCCAACATGCCTGCAAAGAGATAAGCTTTTTCCACTTACCCAGAGCTGTGCTTGCATTGCAGCATTGCCTGAAGAACAGCTACTGTTCTGCAGCTTTATAATTGAAAACTCTCATGCTACTCCACAGTGGTGCTGCAGTGGTAACACTCACTCACTGGGAGAACCATATTTAGAAAAATGTTGGGTTCTCCCCCAGAGCAATGTAATAGTTTGGTAAGTGAAATGAACAGCCCCACTACGAGTCAAACATTGTCAGATTAAAAAAAAACAGAACTAGGCTCCTACAGGGAGAAGTCTGGGCTGAAGGCATCTAGCTTTATTGCAAAGATTCATTTAACCCCTGCTCGGGAACATAAAAAAAAGAAAACTCCTAAAGCTATATGCTGGGAACGAGAGGCTACATTAAACGCAAGTCAAGCAATATAAAAACACAGCCTGCCGACCTCCCCCCTCCCGTGTTTTTCTGCAATAAATACCATCAAGTTAATATGGGTGTATGAACTTCTCGCAGGCAGGCGATACCCGGCTTTTAACAAGCGGGCGGGGAGGCCCTGGCTGGGTCTGCGCCGGGGGAGCGGGGCCGGGCCCGGGGCTCCACCTGCGGCGCTGACAGGGCGCGGGGGCGGCGGGCCGGGCCGGGCCGGGGCAGGGCAGGGCAGGGCAGGGCAGGGCAGGGTGCCGCAGCTCACTTACCCGGGGCCCCGTGGCCCGGTGGCCGCGACCCGGCGGCAGATGCACCAGCAGCAGCGCCAGCAGGAACGGGCGAGCCCCCGCGCTGCGCCAGGCCCGCGGCATCATCGTCCCTCTGCGGCCACCGGAGGCGGCTCTCCCGGGCGGTGCGGAGGCGCCGGTGCCGCGGCAGCAGCAGGTTCCCCGCCTCGGCCATGGGGATGCCCGTTATAAAGCCGCGGCGGGGCGGGGCCGGCCGGCACTGACCGCGCCGTGCGCCTATCGCCGGGCGGCCGCCGCTCCGCTGCCAATGGCGGGGCCGCGCCGCCCCTCGCCCGGCCCCCGCCACCGGGCGGCGCAGGTTGGCCGCGGGCGGAGGGCGCGGGGAGGCGGCGGCACCTGGAGCCCTCGGTGGCACCCGGAGCCCTCGGTGGCACCTGGAGGCCCCGGCGGGGCGGCGGGGTACGGCCGGCGCTCTCCTCTCCTGCACCGCCCCCCTCAGAGCCGGGGGGGGCAGTGACAGCTGGGCCGCGCCGGCGGGACGGGTTAGCGAGCAAGTGAAATGGGCATAGGAGATCACCGCAGGGTCCGCAGACCGCGTTCATTTGGTCCTGCGCTCTGGGGACAAGGCTTCTATAGAGGGGCAAGCTCTCGTCACAAGGAATGCAGGTCCTGGTGTCACCGCCTTGGCGAGGCTCGGGACATGGCTGACCCTCTGCCTCTCCCTGAAGATCTTCCTCTGCGCCCCCAGCTGCACAAGTAGCCCCAAAGCCCATCGCTTTGTATTGCCCAGCAGATCCTGCAGAACTCGTGCAGGTGATGTGTTCAGGGTCTTTTGTAATACGTGCTTTACACCTGGGAAAACAGCCAAAGTCCAAGTTTGGTACCTGTTGGGATGACAAGCTCTTAGAGACTGCATGTGGGTCCCAGCTCGTCCAAGCACCAGACATTCAGTAATGGAAGTTTGGGTAGAAAGTGACCATCATCATACAACAGGTGAGTTAGTGCAGCTGTGAGGCAGAAGCAGGAGAAGAGGGGAAAATGGAGATATCTCTACCAGCAAGGCCCAGTCTCTACAGGTATGTCTAAAGAGGGATCAGTACCATGGCATTGTAATGGCAGCAGGCTGTAGACCCTGAGCATTGGAGGCAGTGAGTAACACCAGGCCCTCTACCTAGCAGAGGGACTGAACAATGGAGATATCTTGTGTAAAGGCTTGCATTTACATCAAGTCCTTAATTTTTAAATTACTGGCTTGAGTTTGATGGAGGGCAGGGCAGAGGCCCAACATATTGCAGTGTAATATGCATGGGATTGCTGTGCATGCAATAGTGATAATAACCTTTAGGTAGGAACTGTTTTGTGATGCTTTTATGGAAACACACAAAACATGACTTTTTTCACACAATGTATTAACTTTCTTTACTCAGTGACCTTACAAGAGGCAATACTGGCACTTGCAAAAATTCCCTAGAGTGTATCCGCTAGGTATGGGGAGGGGCTGCTACGCCCACACAAAGAACCTTGTTACACAGTAGAAGTCATGTAATTCTGGCATCTTATCAGAGCAAAGCAGAGTGGTTAGGTATAGCGGTTGCTTTAATCTTTCTTTTCCTAAAAAAAAAAAAAAAAATTAAAAAAATTTAAAATATGCCAATATGTAACATTTTGTCATTAGCCTAGACAGGATAAGCCGTTTGTTACTCATATGGAGCTCTGCCAGTATTCATTATTCTTGGCTTACAGATTTCTCTGGGACTCCAAACACGGCACCCCATACAGGCATACCTTAGTCCTAACCCTCACCACTCTGCCAGCCTGGTTCTAAGCTTTGCCAGCTCTTCTCCAGTATGGCCTGTGGTATCCTCTGATTTTCCATTTCAAAGTCTCTCTGATCCACCTGAACATACACTATTCCACATGACACAAGCAAAGAGACCTTGAAGGGAAAAGGAGGGGAAGAGCTGGGAAATCTGAATATGAGTGTCCTTGTAAATATCAGGATCAACTTGGTTGAGGTTGGGCAAGTTATACCAGTGCACACCTGAATCTGTGAAAAGACAGGCAGATTCTAGTACAGTTTTGTTGAGGCAGCGATCCCACCACTGAAGTACCACATCACCTCATACTTGAGTCTTGATTAAATTCCAGTCCAGATAAGAATATTACACTTGCCTACATTCTCCTCTCCAATTTCATAGGGGGATTTTTGCGTCTGACCTATTTTGTGTTTTGCCTTCATGTATTCTTTATCACTTGTACTTTAAACATGAATGCCTTTCTTTGCTGTATTTTTCACACACAAACATAAGGATATGAGGATCTCTATGCTAGATAAATGTTTGTTACCACCATGAAAAAGTAATTGTTTTCTTAATCCCTAATAAAGAGTACCAGCTACACCAGATACCTACCCACCAATGCCTATGAGGCTCTGACACCAGCAGCGTCTGAACACCAAGCAGAAGTTCCAGAGAGGGTCAGAAATTCCCAGTAACAGAAACCTTTGACCCTTTCTTGGTGAAAGCATTCATAACCTTGCCACGAATACTCCCAGGTACGGCCAGGTATTTCTCTGCAGGGAGAAATATTTTCCCCTGTGGATGGTTACTGCCTTAGTGCAGAAGAGACTTCACAGCCTGGCCTATGTATCACCACTAAATTTTACTGAGCTGTTCCGAGCCCAAAAATCTCAGCAAGTTACCATTCAGGAGGCTGGAGGGACATCCAAGCTTCTGTTTAAAGACACTATTAAGAGAGAAAATACATGGATCTTTTCCAGTGGTCACTTTCACCTCTGAAAATGTGTGCCTAACTCTTTGGCACACTGGGCCTGGTGCTCTACTTGGTATAGGCACACTTTACTGGTGTGTCATCATCAAAGAAAAATCTAGGTGAATAGAATAAACTGCAGAAACAGAAAGCTTTAGGCCATCAAATTGACTTGTTTCTCTCAGGTTTCTGGCACGTAGAAAGTGCCTGCACTGGGCATCAGTGGCATTGCAAAGATGTTGATGAGCCAAGAGAAGACTATTGACCAAACATAAGAGGAATTGGGTACCTAATCTTCTCACTTGAACTCTTCTGACAAACCTTGCCATCAGTCAGAGTGCCAAATGCTGCTGGCACAGTACTTAACTCAGTGATGTCTCACTAGCAAAGAACTTGCCCAGAGTCTGTAACTGCAAACCACAAAGAGAGAGAGAGAGAGAGAGAGAGACACAGAACTGGAAGAGAAGTTATTCTTCAGATCCAGGCATTTGTATACCAGGCCCAACAGATGGATCCTTCAGAGGAAGAAGTAAGCCCAGCCATAATGAATTCAACTATGCAACACTGGTAAGGGAGCGCTGAAACTGGCACCGTTGGGGCTTGTTGTGTGCCTGAGATACAGCCTACGACTTGCACCTCTGAAGACTTACCCCAACCTGTGCCCATCTGTGCTGATGATTAATATCTTGTTGCTATGGTGCTTGCATATCATGTGCATCACCACAGACTCATGGCACAGGACGTGTATATTGGTGGTCTTGACAACTCTTCAGGGAGAACTATTTGATTGCTTTGATTATTTGACTCTGCTTCTACTTGTCTTGTCCTCAAACAAGTCTCAGAAGATCACTGTCCTCTTTTAAACAGCATTGGCACACGGAACCATCATGGGATTTGTCTGCCACAGCTTCCATCAGGGCACAAATCCTCTCTTGCACATGTTTAGTAGAAATGATTATTCAGCTTTCAATGGAGAATTATCTGCTGCCTCCAAATATTGTTTTATTACTTTTAGGGACTAATTTACTGTTAGAGGCTCTTTTTTAAGTCAGTAGATGCTACAATCACTCCTGCAAGAGGTTTAAATGTCACTTGTCACAATTTTAAAAAGAGATAATGAAGAACATGGGAAATTTGCTGTAAGATTTGGGTTTTGTGGGTTGTGACAAGGCAGAATTTAGAGCTTTTTTGATGGTGTTTCTTTGGTTGTGGTTGTGGGGTTTTGGGGGTTTTTTATGGTTTTTGGGTTGGTTTTTTTTGTAACTTTGTGCCCATTGAATCATTTGGACCATTTTAATCAGAGAATTATCCATTGCTGCCAGGTCTAAATAGCTGAGAACCTGCAGTAGCAGAAGAATCTTTTCTACTATGCTGACACGTGCAAATCTCCATCTAGAGGCAGGTTTGGGGCAGTCCAGAGTAAAAACTGAAAAGCCATAGCTGAGCACATTCATGACCCTATGAAGTTAAGAATAGCAAGCACAGGAAGAGAGAGACTGTTCAGTCACCTAAAATGACATGGAATACAATTTCCTGAGCTTCCTAGACATAGCTAGAGTAAGGGAAGTGTGGGGAGGAGTAAGTTTGACTCATTGATTATGAGGGTGGAAATCAGACATCATTGGGTTCAAAAAGATTCAAATCACAGCATACAGCAATTTTACAGTGTCATCCCACTGTCAACACAGCTTTTTACTACATCTTGCACTTCACTGCATTCCTTTCTTTTTTTTTGTTTTCATAATAATACTGGTGTATGGCAAACAACCTCTTCCCATGATGGAATAACAGTCAGTTGCTGCTAAGTACTAAGTATTCACACTTGTTAAGAAGCAGAAACACATTGCTTTGGGGTGTTCAGCATGTTTTGGGGCGTATTTGCTGGATTATGTCAAAAAAGAGTGTCTCAGCTTCTTATGGAAGCTAATTATATGTATGTATTTATATGCTTGAATGAAACAGAAATGCTGTTAGTAAAAAATAAGTGTCCTATTGGCCTTTTCTTCCTGAAGTTCTTTGCAGAATATTCACTTATACTTGAACTAAAAGCTTTGAGAAAAACATTACAGGATTTCAAGCCTTTTCCTATGCAATCCATTTAGAGTCTGCCATTTCATTCATTATACTTCATACAGAAATTCTGTTCAGACTTTTTCTCTATAAAGTATATTAAATTGTGTTGGTCCTGGCTGCACTACTTTGGTTTCCCAAAGAGTTGCTAGTGGTCCTGATTAGTTCCCACTACTGCCAGACCCTCACCCTTCACTAGTGCTCATCCATCTGATCTTAATACCCAGTCATACCTTCGTGGACCTATGTTGGTCCATCATGAGAAGGCACTGTTGGCAATACACCAGTATTATTATGAAAAAAGAACAAAATTAAACCAAAAAAGAAAGGAATGCAGTAAGTGCAAGATGTAGTAAAGAAGCAGTAATGTTCATTTGATCTTCAGTATATTTTTTCATGGTACTTCAGCACATACCTATTTTTAAGGGTGGAACCACTACAATGATATGACTGATGTTAGTCTGTAATCTGCCAGCTCTTTGAAAACAAGGATATTCTCATTTTTTGGCCTTTTTACTCTTACTTACGTTTTGAAAATTATGGGGTATAATACTAAAAATCAATATGAGGCCCATTGCAGTGGTGGTAAATGATGGGTATATATGTGGCACTGGAAAACTGAATGACTCTTCCAAATATCTATCTAATAGATTTCTAATGTTAATTGTGCACTCCTTTGAATTCTGTAAAGCAAATATAACATCACTCCAGGCTCTAAACAGAATGCCAATCGACCATATCTTTAACCTATAGAATCTTTTAAATCTTTAAAAGTACTTAGGGACTTGCCAAATTTTTTTTATTTTGTCAGCTCTGAGTTTGAAGTTAAGTTAGACTCCATATGGACTCCAGAAAAGAGGAGATCTGTTCCAACCTCATTTATCAATCTTATCAAGGCAAGGATTCTTTCTGCTCATCCTGTCTACCTGGGTGGGATAGATGGAAAGTGGGTGGGGAAAAAACTACCTCTGCACTGAAATTTTGAGGACTTGGTACTCTGGGCTGCAAATGCGAAGGAGAGCAACTGGTGAATCCCCCATACATGAGAACTCTCTGCCCATGCAGAATGGGCTCACCATGGAAAGTGCAAAAGAGGAGTGTGTGTGGGAATCAAGCCAAGGCTCATGGAAGGCAGGGTCTCTTGCCTGGCTTCCCCTCCATGTGATCCTCCACCAGCACAGAAAACAAGAAAAAGAAAGCAACTGAGGACCAGGCCCTGTGAGCTCAACAAATTGTGATATTGGAACTATATTTTGTTGCTTGAATACACTTACCTTGCTTCCCAGAAATGCTCGGATAAATGAAACAAAGTATTTTTGTCTCATGGGTTGGCACCCCCCGTTATCTGCCTCACTCCATTAGCAGTCCATATCTTCAGGAAAGTCAGAATCAGATTTGTGTTCTAAATGGCATGAAACAGCTTGGAAATAAACTTCAGCAAAGAAACACTGACATCAAATTAGACGCTCTTTGTCTTCTTAGTTGTGGAGGCAAAATGGTGACAAAACAGCAGAATACATTCTAAGATGCCTTGATCCCACAATTTTTCATCAGGGCCAAGAGTAACATTCCTTATCAGACGGGCAAAGTTTGTTTTTTCTTCCCAACCAGTTTCTTAGCACTGATTTAAGTTTCACACTGACACCAGCAAAACGGCACTTAAATCACAGCCCTGAGAACCAGCTACACGTATCCAAAGCTGAGCAGAGTTCAAACCTCAGCCCTGTGCTGATACAGAGTCTTTTCTGTTTTAAATTGCCCACCCACTCACTATTCCCAGCTGCCGAGCCACATAACGTTCAAAGACCACACACAAGGTGCAAGAGCAATAGGGGCCTGTTGAAAATTAAAGTGCAACAGCTTAGTCAAGAGGATAGACTCCAGCACTGCTGCCGAGAAAATGGGGGCAAGGAATGAGACGGAAGGGCAGACAGGGCCGTGGGAGATCCGTACAGAAAGCAATGGGAATCTACACTGGAGTGTATTTTGCAGAAATCCCCTACTCTCAGCTCAACAGATAACAGAGACACACAGAGCTTCCTATATGAAGACAGGCAAGAATCAGCTCAGAAGAAGAGCTGCTGCTTTCCAGAAGCTAGGCAAGATACTAGGGTCCTAGGCTTTGTTCTCAGCTTGGCTGAAAGCACCTAGAGCTGGTGAAAAATCCTCTCTGTACCTTATTTTCCCTTCTTGAGCAAGTGTAAAGAAATATAAGATATGTTTTGCTATGTCTCATTGCCCCCAACAGACAAAACTGTCAAAGACCTTTCGTTTCTTCTCTCCAGTGCTGCTGATGAAGGGACCTTGCTCTGAAATGCACTCATTTGAATGCCAAATAGTAGTGTCACCAATACCTCTGCATCCCATTGAAAGAGCACATTGCTATTGAGCACTATAGCATGTTGCATTACCACTTGGTGGCACAAAGGCAGAAGTGGTTCAACACCATCACACATCACAGTGCAACACATCTATTTTTTAGAAAAGAGTGTGATCCTCCTGCTGACTCCTGGCTAGTACTTACAGGGTCATAGGCAAACTGGTGAAAATAGACTGTATCCTGAACCTATCTGCTCATATGGCCAAGTTTGCAAAGAGTTTTCCACAAGAAAAGACTGCTCTCCTCGAACTGTTTTAAAAACATTCTTAGGTTTTGCCCTGTTGCTTCTATACATAAAGAATGTGTCTTTATACATCAAGATTTTGTGCTTTGTCAGTAGCCAATGCTGAATACTTAAAGATTGAGTCAAGCTGTACTCTAAGTATGGGCTATTTTATCCATCACTAAATGAAACGGCCTCACTGCTGAGACAAGGAAATGTTGTAACACCACACAGCACAGCCCAGCAGTCAGAACAAGAAACAACGAAGGTGGTTTCTAACAGAAAGTGCTCAGCGTGTTTGAAGAGGCAGACTGCCAGCACTCTATGGTGTCATCCTACTCCCTGCTTCTCAGCTGGGACAGCAGCTGAGAAGAAAGGAGGAAAGATGAAACACACACAACATGCCATGAACTTGCTCACTGCAAGTCTGGTTACTACTAGCAAAAGAAAGCAAGTCAAGGCGGTGCAGGAAGGAAAGACTCAGTGAAGTACCCCATACCAGATACTCTGAGATGTGTTCCTGTAATGATCTAAAATAGAAGCACAGATACAAAAGTGCTTGCAGCATTGTCAGGCTCTTACACTTGATCCCAGGTTTGGGCTTCAGAACATCCACAACAGTAATCAGAACAAAAGATACTGAGACTGGATTTTGGTATTTAACTCTATTGCTCTATTAATTTCACTACCTTCTTTTAAAAAGTGGGAAACATAAAATAAAATATAGGTATACATGCACACCATTTTGATCTTTTGATTCCTGTCAGAAACTCAGTACAGAATAAAACCTTCCAGCACACAATTGCTTGCATCCAGCTTTTTGAAATATCCCACTGTGGTACATATCAACCTTTTCCTTTTGATTGATAGACTCTGCTAGGGAAACACAGCAGAACAGATGTGTGTGCATGGATGCCATCAAATTAATGCTCTTTTTTTCCTGCTCCCCCCTCCTACCCACAGGCTTATAAAGTTATTCTGAAAGACATGAGAACTCTAAATAATGGGGAGAGGGAGAGTGGGGATTAAAGCACATCGGAAGAAAGTAGTATAAAATTGCACTGAAAGCAAAAAATCCTCCCACCATAACCTACCCTTGTCCACCCCTGTGTCAACAAATATGCAACCAATTAATGTAATTACAGAGTTATTTATGGTGCACAGGAAAGTGTAGTCAGGGACCCTGAGAAACAAGGTTGTAGGGATAGGAACGCCTGGGTTTCCCCCTCTCCCCCTCCTTTACAGATGTTTAAGTTGACTTGTGGTGTCCATGTGTCTCATAACCAACAGCCTGTCTACTTTGCAGGTGTTGCTTGCTGTATGGGGGTGGGTAAAGTGGATGAAAGGAAACCTGGAAAAAAGTTGGCGTCTTCTGATTTCAAACTGTGACTAAAATATATTGGTTGGGTTTAGATGTTCCCCCTCCTACTCCCACCAACTTTGCAGGCTACAAAAGCCTCATACTTAATCCCTTCAGATGGCCCTTCTGACAGCAGCAACAACATTTGAACAACAGGGGGAAAAAAATTCTTAGCTCCATGATTTGATTGTTCAGGGTGACAGTTTTGTTACTGTTCAGTGCCCTGCACAAGAGAGGTTTTAATTAGAGCTATTGAGTGGTTTGAATTGGCACAATTAGGGTCAGCATTAATGATTGCTGCATGTGTTCTTTTGAACAGTAAGGGCTTTTTTTTGCCCGTGGACAGGAGGGGGTAGCAGCTAATGAACTAGGAGAGTGCAAATTATCTCTGCAAAGCTGGGGCAAGTGTAATACACACTGGGGATAAAGTGGAGAGCAGGAAGAGAGAACACAGCTTATGGGGCTGATCAAGAAGACTTCCCAGGTGTGTGCTGAGTACCATCAGTCTCCAGTTCTTGCCGTTTGCTTCCTCAGGTGTTAGGGCTACATAAAGCACTGACAAAGATGTGTTTCTTGTATCGGAAAGAACACCTCAGAGAGATAAAGTATATGCAGTGTTTTCATACCGGAAAATACAAAAGGAGAAAGGGAAAAAGCTGAAGTTTGCTGAGAACAGTAGTCTGCTTCAAAACAAGGACATGCTCATGCACATTGGTATTCCCATGAGCAGACTTGTAGTCTTTACCCACCTCCCAATCACTTCAGTGTGATACTGGAGCAGTTCATAGGAACACAGCCACATAAGAGACAGATATATACATTTGTGTACAAGCACCCTCCTGTGTGTGTATAGAAATGCCTCCCAAATACACACACCTGTTTTAGCAGCACAGCAGGGGGATACCAGAGCTCCATGCATATGGCGCCTCTGCCAAAAAAACAGAAACAAGAAAACAAGAGTCCTCACAGAATGTCCCACTTGACTTAAAGAATATACCTCTTGGGGGGCATACCGATGGTCTCCTCAGAACTTGCAGATCTCTGAAATGTGTTCATTAGAGAGTCTCTTCCTAATCCACACAGTCTGTGAAGCTCTTCAGAAATGGTCCTGGGTTGCAGGAGGAATGCACTCCCATCTCATTCCAGCATAGCCAAAGAGACTTCTTTTCCACAAAACTACTTGTTAGGGAAGAGGTATGTAGGTGATAGTGACGTAGGTGCAGGGACTCACTGGCAGCACAGGACCTGCCCCACTCTCATGAAGAACCTCCATTGCTTCTGGACTGTGCATGTCCTCCCCAAAACATGTGCTTTTTTTGCCTCAGGCCTACAACAAAGCTTTCAGAGTATTCTATGTTTACTAAAACAAGCTTTTGGTCAGGCATTATATTAGAACCACAGGCCTTGCTTCACCTTTGAGGTACAGAAAGAGTTTGTTCATGTGCCAGCTACCAAGTGGTGGAGCTGCCCTCCCCCAGAGAGACAGCCATTCCCCACTTATATGTGCAACATATCCGTTTTTACTTATGGTGGGTTGACCCTCTGATACCAGAATCAGCCTAGAAGTCCCTTCTGGGCTCCAAAAAGCCCAGATTGGACTTCACTGCTAGGGGCACCCGTGGGACTGTCTCAGGTGTGGCAGTAACAGCTGAGCCGAATACTGGCACTGACCTCTGGTCTGGCCCTGAATACCTCTGTAAGCCATCAGGCCTGCTTTTAAATGTCCTTTCTCATTGCCTGAAGTAATAATGTCTCCTGAATGTGACCCAAAGATGGAGATATATTTCCAGGAACCATGCATCAAAGAAAAGGTTCATTCTTCAGTAAGTTAAGATTAGTTAGTAGAGCAAAAATGTATATGCTGTCAGAGGACTGATCCTTGTACATTTTTCAGAAAACATTTTCAGCCAAACTTTCTGCAGCCATCCTAGAGTGTGGCCACCAACACCTAACCACTCAAATTTTTGAGGCTGAGCATTGGCACCAGCCAAGGCTGCACAGCCCACCAGTTCCTTCATTGGCAAAACAGGTAAAACTGTGTGCATGACTGGAGTGGAAAAGCTGGGTGGAATCCTGGGTGTGCAGTCTTGGCTGGGAACTAGCCAAATACTTCAGCTTTTATATATGCAAAGGAAGACAAAGGTGCTCAAAATATGGAGAGAATGAGGCTCTTTGGTGTGGTTAAAAAGAGCTTTCAGTGTCTCTCTATTACAAGATATCTTCAGATCTTTCAGCATCTCACTCTCTCTCTAAACATTACCTTCTCTTAAAAAAAAAAAAAAAAAAACAAAAAAAAAAAAATTTCTCTGGCTTTTAAAAGTAGGTAATATAAATTATGTTATTATTACCTAGGATACACAGTAACCCAATGTATTTGGGAAATAATTACAGGCCAAAATCTTGCCATGCAAACAGAGGTCAAACAGACTGTTTGTGAATAAAGGGCTCATATTGTCTAATAGGTTTAATCCAGTAGGAATTTAGTTTGCAACATGAAGATTTAAGCAGTGATGCTGCTGCAATCCATTTGAAGCTTATGAATGCCTATCTAATGGGCACTCACAGCTAGGATAATCTCACTTAGTTTTCAACGAAGAAAACTAAGGTAGGCCCATTCCCCTTAGGTGTGGGTTACCTACTCATTTGTGGGCCTCACAACAAGTTCATTACCTTATTATAAATTTTGTGGTGCTCATGTCCAAGATGCATGAGAGTCCATCTCATAAAGGATCTTTCACCAGGTGTGAAGGGCATAAAGAGTCCAGCAGTTCCCAGTCTATGGCTGCCAGCAGCAGCTGGAGGTGAGCAGCTGGATAGCAGGAGGGTGAGAGCAGAGCTGCAGCAGTTGTCTCTCTTGGGAGCAAGCAGCATGGCTGCAGGTGCCTCAGCTCACCCAGCACCCCTGAATGGAGAACACTTCTCCTTGCCCTTGTCTGGGCAGGAGGAACTGGTTCCACTGGGGCACAGCAGAGGTGCAAAATTGGAGTGCTGAGGGAAGGGCAGACACAGGCAGAGATCTCATGGGTGCTTTTGCCATTGGCTGCTTTCGCATCCTCTCCCCCAGGCCTCTCTCATAAGGACTTCAACTGTTCCCATGGCCAGTAATTTTGTTTGGGCAGGCATCCAGCATTGCCTAGCAGATCCAAAATGACACCTCACACATTCTTGAAGGTGAGAAAGAAACAACCAAGCTGAATCGTTTCACCACCCTCAGGGTACTAGAGGTGATACCATAGACCTGCCAAGGAACACGCAAGGACATCCACAAACATTTCACGACCACCTTCTTTGAGTCTGCTTTGTTATTAAACAGTCCTGGCTTTTGGCATTAGCTGGAAAGCAGAACATGCAACTGCTCAGACAGGACCTCTGCCTTGGCTTTCTTGTCATATATCCTCAAAAAGGCAAGATGCTTCAGTAACAAGTTGATTTATGTCATCCATTAAATATATTATAGTCTTTGTATGGATCATTTACAAGCAAATAATAACTCTGCAGGCAGGAGGATGGGGCTAACACCATAGGCACAAAGCTGCCAGCTGGGCCATGGCCTGAGGTCGAGCTGCTACCTAAAAAAGAGTCTGGAAGCTAATGGGCAAGAAAGTGGATGTGACGTGGAAAGCTGAATGTGAGAGGGAATATTGTGAGAAGCTGGCAAAAGGTACAGGTGGTGCTGTGAGGGCTGGCTGGATCCCTCATGTGGTTATGGGAAACATGTGTGAGCAACAGCCGAACCACAAGATAGCTGGAGTGGAGCACTGGGGACCTTCTGGGAAATGGGGCCTTGCCAGGCCAGCATGCCTGGTAACTATGCCTGTAATAGCACAGAAGCCTGAGATAACCTGGTTAGCAGTATCAGAAATAGCAAACTCAGAAATGGATATATGGCAAAACCAGGACTACGAGGAAAAACTAGTTAGGTGCAGGTTGTCTCTCTCTTGGGACACTGGGAAATGGAAATGGAGATGCAAGGGTGATAAAGAAAGAGTTCAAGGAATACAGAAATGGATAATCAGATGCATGATTCATGTGTCTGGGAGCATTTGTCAAGCAGCCCTATTTGGGCTGGGAGCATTTGTCAAGCAGTTGACCACTGCAGCTAGAGCCAGCAATGAACCCTGTGTTTCTGACCATGCCACCAGAGTCAGACCTGCTTCCACCCCAGACAGAGGACTGGGCTTGGAAGTGCAGGGGATTAGCTTGCACTAGCTGGACACACAGACTGAGCATCCCAGCATAACCAATTTGGTGCCTGTTCCAGAGTGGATGGCGTTAGCAACCCTCCACCACTGCGTAACAGCTAGGATTAAGTGGTTTTTTGGTTTTCAGCTCAATTAATACAGATAAACTATTGGAACTACAGAAGGTGCCTTGTTTACCTTCAAACTCATGGTCTACACCCAAGAAAAATATTTTCCAGGTAAACCATTTGCACTGAGAAATCAGTATTGCATGTCCTCTGCCTTAGTGTAGGCACTGATGAGGAAATAGAAAATATACAACGAGCCTGTCTATGAAGTGATGCTTAGAAGTTCCGCAAGCACTCCCAGAAGCTATAGAATGCAGAAGCTATAAATGCAGACTTCAAAAACTTGTCAGAAAAAAATAAGATACTCAGAATGTACTTCGTCTGAGCATTGGCTGAAGGCTTGATACAGACTTATTTTACTGAAATTAGTCAACCCATCTCCAGCTTGAGAGAAATATATCTTGTGTTTAAGCTCTACAACATTTAATTGTACCTCAGAACACCCATAAATCAGCAGAGGCTGCGCTTTTCATAATTTCTCTGTATCGGTGTTTCCATACCACTCCATTTCTGTGCTGCAGCCAGACCAGCACTTACTTGCAAGCAGACCAGCTAAGAAAAGGTAATGAACAACCCCCACAGAGACTAAGCTGTGAGATATCTCTCATTGGCCTGAATATGGAGCAGTGAATTCACCCTCACAGCCTTTTCTCGATGTTCCCAGGTCTTCTTCCCCTGGCAGATGCAGGGTTTGTCCTATCCTGGTGCCAGTAGCCCTATGCACCCAGAGCTTCAGGTCGTTGTTCCCAGGACAGACTGCTCCATCTCCCTTTAGAGCTCCTGATCCCTTACTCCCTGCTGTAACCTCTTCTAAAGACACCTTTTGCTCCAGCCTCACTACAAGGAAAGTAAGTTACTTAGATCCTGTATCTAAGAGCACTTTGGAAAACTCCAGTGTTGCCAAGGCACTGGCAGGAGGCTGAAAGCAGCCAAGTTTTTTGCTGAATGCTCTCTCGCAGGACAGAAATATGTGCAAAGCTGGACTCAGTATATCATCAAATTCATCAGATATGATAACCAATATCAACTGTAGAAGTGTTTGTGAGAAAGCAAGAGAAAGCTGGGAACATTTAGCAGAGCTGGGCAAATGAGCCATCATTAAGAATTCTACACCATTTGAAGTATTTATCCATTTGACTCTTTAATTTTAAGCAATATCCCTTTTGCTGCCTCAGAGACTCTTTTACCATGGTTATTGGGATTTTTCAGTATTATTGCCTTGATTTGGGAGAAGGGTATGTTTTTCCTTTTGTCACATCAGGCTACATTCTCACAGTAAAAAGAAAAGTCAGGCCACCAAGATCATTTTCAGCTATATCTGCTTTTAGATCAAAGGTCTTCCCCTGGTTAAGAAGTGGGATGGATCAGAAGTCATGGCTCAGGATGCTTGGGGGTCTAGGCATAATCAATAAGCTGATAGGCCCGAAAAAGGGCACATGATGTGAGGGAAAAGCACTAAGAAAAAAACCCAACCTGAACTGCACAATAACTTGGGAATAGCATCAGGAATTTTAACGTAAACAGTTCAAATTTTTGTGGGTAATTCCATCACTCAACTCACAGTCACAACTCTTGTATTCAAGAGTTTCTGCAGCCTAGAAGGGCAGCAGATCCTCCCACCTGCACCACAGCTCAAACAGCACCTTTGCAAAGATCACAGTGCCCAGGAGCCCAGCACCTCCATCATCACCCTGGCCAGGCCCAGCCCCTATGCTTGGTACCACAGACAATAGGACTGCCTTCAGAAGGGGTACATCCCTGTAAGACTTCTAAACTTCCCTCCTGGCTCTGATTTATCATGAAGCCTGAGAACTTCTGCTCTCCTTGTACATCCTTACAAGAAAAGGCAATTTGTTACCACAGGAGCATATTTCACATGCAGCACCATGTTCAACACCAGGTGTGAGGATCCTGTAAAATTTCAAGCTAGAGCTATGGTCTTAAGTTTCACACAACTGATTGGGGACACACATCTTCACTTTCTTCAGCTGTCCCATTTTCAATCCTTGCAAATTACTGACCTTCCATTCACCCCATGTCCTCCACACCTGAACTAACACAACTCAACATGGCCTTTCTGTAGGCTTGTACTGCATAAAGCCTGTGCCAGTATTTCTTATTAATATAGATATCACTGGGCTTAATGGCAATCAAGTTTTGCCCTTTTGCCAACAGTTTAACTGAGAATACAAGCATTGCCAGGCTACTTTAGTGCTTAAGGAGTACCTTTCCCACACAGCCATTGGTATTTTCCAGGGATTTACCACAGAAATCTTCTCCAATTGCCACAATCAGGACTATAGACATGACTTCCACTGCCCAAGCACAGAAGTTCTGCGTTCCCTCAGCCCCACAATATGCCTTGGAGGCAGCAATAGCCACCAACAGCCTTATCTAAAAAGGATCCTGAGCTAGTCTCATATAATTGTGAGCTACTAAGCAAAATAAATAGGTAATTTTCCAACAGCAACTAAGTGCAATTCTGAATTTGAGGTGGGATTTCTACACTTGCCTTCATGGTTTCTGTGATGATATTTCATGTCCCCTCCCTCACCACCTATTCCATCTGTCCAAGCCAAAACAGCCTAGGAAGGGGCTGGTCCACTTTGCTGCCCACACAGATGTCTGCACTGTCAAACGAGCACCAATGGCTATGCCCTTTTTCATCACTAGGCCAGCAAGAATCCAACCTCACCTTCACATCCACAAGTATGTTTGCAATTAGAGTAAGTTTTATTTTTGTTATATTATGTGAGACCCGAGTCTTTGGGCTGCAGCGGTCTAAGGAGCACAAAGCTCTGAATCTCAGCAGGCACCTACTACACAGCACTCCTGCCATGCTGCCCAAGTCATAAGACAGGCAGGAAAGGATTTCCAGCAAGGAGGAAAGAGCATAATAGAATCCAGCAGAGGCACTGGTATTTGTGGTAGTACTCATCAAGTTCCATCCTTCCCCCTGCATCATTCTTATGAGTGTGAAAACATATCAGTAATTTTGTCTACTCTCTGCATACACCTCCCCTGCTTGGATGCAAAAGGCCAGGCTGGCACAAGGAACATAACTGAAGAGCAACTGACCTCAAGCTTGGTAAATTGGGCCCATTGTACAACCCCGTCTGTATCCCTGTACATATAGAGTACATAATTATGACGCAGCGTTTTTGCCTTCTGAACAACCTCCATATGATACCCAGGAGATATTTCCCATTCTCAGCACTGCTGTGACATTAACTTTCCTACTTCTTTTGACTGTTTGTCTCTCAAGCTGAAGTGTCTAGAACTGGGAAAGCCAAGAAAAGTCATTAATGCAAACATCACTAACATTTATGACAGTCAAAGAAAAGTATTCCATAATGCATTATCTTGTTTTCTACATAGCTCAGTAAGGGCTAGAGTGCCTAGCAGCTCTATTCTGCTTCGGCTCCTTTCCATTTTTCCTCCAAGCAGCAAGGGCACCTTAGAGCAATGAGGATTTTCTGGCCCTTTAACAATCCCCTTGTCCGCCAGACTTCCTCCTTTCATAGCCCCCATGTGCTCCCTCCCCTCTTCCCCAGGGCTAGTTAATATGTGCCAAATCCTGACACCCTGAATGGTTTCCCAACGCCGACACTAATCACGTTTTCAGGAGCAGGTCAGCAGTGAAGGAGCTGAAATTCGTGTGAAAAAGTCCCTGGGATGGCCCCGATGCCTCACACCTGCATGCCCTATTCATCTGCACTGTTTACACATTGTCATCCACAATTAATTCTTTCCAGGGACGCTCCACTGCCTGCCCTCCCGTTGCACAGGGACCCCATTCTGAGCTGTTGTGTCTGTTAAATTGAGCATGGGGTGCTGCGATTAAATTAAGTTTTGTGGCACTCTCTCTCTTTCTCTCCCTCCCTTCCCTTCTCTTTTCTCTCCATTAATAACGATGCCTGATGGAAGATTGCTGGCACTGGAGTAAAGAAGTAATTACAGGCACTAAAAGTAGGGAAAGACAAGGTTCTGTGTGGAAATGTGAATGGGGACATCTTTTCTGGCTAGCCGACATTTCTCTCAGCGCGAGGTGGGAACCACAGCCGCATGCAATTCCAGGGTACAAGCGGGAGAAAGGAGAGGAGGGCATGGGGCACACATGATGATCTCCCATAGAGCAAACTGCCAAAATTTGGATCTGTGAGAGTCTTTAGCCACTGGCCTGAATATAGATTTTCTTTGGCAATTGACACTTTCACCTTCTACTACAGCCTCGTTTGTGCATATACATGGCATACACCAGCCTGGCTGCTCTTCTCACAAAGTAACATACCCAAAGGCACATGGAGAAATTCCCTGGCTAACAAGCAAAAAAGTCACCTCCTCACACTGGCACACTCCTGCACTGTTGCGTAAAACATGGAATAAGAATTGCTCACTGGAGATGAGAAGGAAAACAAGAGGGCAGGAATTTGACCAGCTTCTGCAAAACCTCAAGGCAGCAGCTTTTTTTGCCAAGTATTTTGCTCATGCATGAAGTGGACAACTGGTTTTTATTACTGGGACCTCTTCAAAGTTGAAGGGCCATTTTTGCTGAAAACAGAAATGTGCAGCTTTCCAAGCAAGTGGGGCTGTGTGGATTTGGCTTTTCATCTTTGTTCAGCTACTTGCAGGACTCAACACCACAATAGACTGCAGTCCCATAGCATAGCACATGAAGTGTCCCCTGGTAAGAAGGGCAGAGCTCAGACTCTTCCAGCCAGCAGCCTGGATTAGAGCTACAGCCAAACTAAAGAGCAGCCTCTGTTTGCTCATGTCAGCCATATACAAAAAAAAAAAAAAAAAAAAAAAAACCAAACAAACCACCACCAAAAAAACCAACCACCTGAAAATCGCCTGAAGTTCTGAGGCCCCAATATCCAAGATACACATGAAACATAACAAAATTAATTGACTACAAGCACAGTCTTTTAAGGCTTGGCAAATAGCAGCCTCTCCGATTTTTATCCTATACAAGAAAATTGCCCCTGCCAGACAAAAATCTTTATGTTGGTAATTAAAGAAACAGCCTCCTCATAAACACCACTGTAAAATATTGTTGCATGCACATAGGAAACCTGCTGGATGCAAAGCACGTGCTATATCCCCCTCTAGTGCTGAACTAGTACAGAATAACAACCTAAAACTGCTACTGCTTTCTTCAGGTGGAGCAGAGACTTGTGCAACAATCCATAATTAAACTCCATAAAAAACCCTGAAGGATGGCTGCCACATGTGAAGGCACCTTTATGGAATGATTGCTCTACAGAAGATGGATTCACAGGGGCTGAGAAATCCAAGAGTATTTACCATTAAAAAGATTTTGATACTTCCTAAATACCAATGTGAATCCAGGACAAATTTGTTTCATTTAGCAAGTCTCATTCATTTTGTACTTCCTCTTAAAAACTAAGAGCTGTGCACATCACACACCTAATCAACCCATGATCCCATGGCATCACAGGTCTTCAGTGCTTCGTACCAAGAACCTGGGCAAAACAGCCCCTCCAAGAGCATCAGCTAGAATTATACCCTCCCAATCATCCTCCACCACAGCAGCCATGTCTTGCAGGCCTGATTCAGGTAAGAAACCTGGCTGAGTCAGGCAGGGAGCACCAGCTTTCATCAGCTGCCTGTATTCTGTCTCACCTCCTGCCTCATCTCCAAGGACCAAGGGTGTACCAGCCCTACAAGTCTCCAAGATGCACAACAGCTCACACCAAAACCATGCTGACTGCAAGTGTTAGTTCTCAAGCATGCATGGCAGTGTGTGTTGCATGTCCCAGACTCTGCCATGCTTACTGACACAGAGCTCTTCAGGTGCCCAGTCTACATTTACTTGGCATCCCTCTGTGCAAGAGTCGCAGCTTGTTATCCGGAGAGGGAAGAAGTCAGAGAGCACCAGGGAGGCACCAGGGAAAGTCAGACCTGAAGAAGGCCCTGAGGGCTGGAGAAAGCAGAGGCAGGCTGGCTTCAGCAGGTTACCTGGGTCAGGCTGGGTAGAGCTCAGGATTTACAACCAGCACGGGCAACAGATACTGATCTAGCTGGCATCCCCAGCTGGATGTGGGAACACGGCTGTACACCACAACACCAGCACCATGCTCCTCATCCCATCCTTCCTCATCAGCTGACAGAGCCTGCCTACACAGTCTTTCCAACCTGTTACTACAGGCACAGAGCACACAAATTTTAGCAAAAGGCCTCCACCGCCTTCTGGCAAAAATACCATCACTCGGCAGAGTGGTGCAGCTGAAGTACCTGTACCAGCCAACCATGTTTCACCACCAGCTGCAAACACTTTCCACCTCCTCTTCTTATTCAGCCTTTAGAATTAAGCTCAATCCTTCTTTCCAGGTGGGTGAAACTTGCCAAAGAGCAGCTGAACATAGGTCTTTATAATGGAGGTGTTTGAGTAACCTTAGTGGCAGGTGTTGAGAGCAGCCCTGCCTACAAAAACTTGAGGTGAAGGCTCGTAATTTAAATTATTCTCCTAAAGCAGAACTACTAGTACTCTTAGTAATATAACAGTTACAAAACCTGCAAGCTGCATACCGCCCTTTCCTCCCATTGAAACAATGGGAGTGGAGGACATTCAGCCAATTATACCACTTGCCCAGTTAATAAACAATTCACAAAATTATGCGCTGTTTTGAAGTGCTCTATAAACATATATTAATCAATCATTAAATAATTAAGATAACTCTCTGTTCTTTTTCTCTGGCACTCCCAAGTTGATGGATGTTCCTATAGCAACGGAGGAGCAGGACTGAGGGCAGGGGGAAGGCAGGGCTGGGGAGGCGCTGCTAGCACAGGACCTTTGCTCTCCAGCCCTCCAAAAGTCACGCAGGGCAAGCGGAAGGGGGCTGCGAGAGGTGACATGCAGGAAGGAGGCTTTCAATTTTAATGGAAATTCTAACGATGACAGTCTATGCAAATAGGTACATGAAAGAGGAGAGGAAACAGATGGGGGGGGGGGGGGGGGAAGGGGGAGAGAAATTAACCGTGGTTCAGATTTCAAAGCAAAGCCAGGAATAATTTTTGGAGCAAGAATAGTTGCAGTGCACCTTGTTCTCACTGGACTTGAGCCTTGCATAATCTTTAGATTCGGGGTCTGAAATTACAGCTGGGAGGGGGAGGGAAGCCAGCCTGCATAGTCCAGGAAACATGGCTGTCCAGTCTGCAGCTCCATCACCTTTATGATTCCTTTGTGTCACCAAAAGGCACTATTTAACAAAGGAGCTGTCCTTCTGCTTTTGCAGAGCCCTTGCAGTTGTTTTGCAAATGAGATTGCTTGATTGGTGAGCAAAATCAGAGATCTTTTGAAGCTGTTGCCCAGGAAAGGGGGAGGGCAAGGAGCTCAATTATCCCTCACAGTCAGTAGTTTTAAAGACCCTAAAAACCCCACTTGCCTGCTTCATCCCATAAAGAGCTGTTGAAAATGAACCAAAGCAACTTCTGAACTGACTTTTACGTAAATTACATCAGAAATCCCAGGAAGACCTCAGAGCCACCTGCAGAAAAGAGCCGAGTCTGCTGAATTCTCAGGAAACACTCCTGTCCCTATTGCAGCCCCCTCACTTCTCTTGGGGAGAACCCCAGCCCCAGCTGGCCCCCAAGCAGGGTTTTTAGAGTCTTTAGCTTGTTGGGAAATCTGCTCAACCAACACCAAAGGACAGCTCCTCCATTACATTCAAGGGTCTGGCCTGCAGACCTTCTGGAGCTTGTTGGTGTAGATCACATCAACACCTAGAGGGCACTCATTAGGAGATCTTTTTTAATTGGAAAACAGTTTCTGTAACACAAAAAGTGCCTTTGGGAAGACAGGGGTGCTGCTGACAAGAAATGATGTTTTGTCACAGTGAACTGGAACTGAACACTTTGCTCCAACTGCCATGAATTTTTTCATTTCAGTTGAGTTCAGCATGGAAAAGAACTTTCCCGAAAAGGCCTTTTTTTTTTTTTTTTTTTTTTTTTTTTTCCCTGTACAGGGGGCTTGTGGCTGAGTATTCACTGAGAACAACATGGACCTTGCTCAAACTTTATGGGAGCCGGGCAGAGCTCCCAGGGAGCACAGCCCAGAGGACAGAATGGGACCCAAACCCAAGGAAAGGCACTGCCTAGTTTAATGTTAAGCAGACTTGAAATGAAACATTTCATGTCAGTTCAACAAATTGAAACAAAACATTCCTACCTCAGAAATGTCAAAATGCTTCACTTTGATCCAAAAAAAAGTCAAAACAGAACACAGAAACATTTGTGAACATGACTGTTATAATTCCAGGAAACAATTTTTCCTATTTTCTGCCCCAGTTTGTTCTGTTCTGAAAAACAGAAATTCAAAATTTCACAAAGCTGTACTTAGAGTCATTTATCACAGGAGGGTCCAATACTGCCTATACATGCATGTGTGTGTGAGCACTCTCACTCCCACACACAGCACATCCACCATGCCTTTCAGTGGCACCCCCAGGTCTCTCTCAGAGCTGGTTTCACCACCAAAGAGCTGCCAGGCCTCCAGCCCCATGACCAGAGAATGCCCTTCAGTTTGTAGGAGGTCCCATGTGCCTGGGATATCCAGTACAAGTGCACTGTCAAACACAGATGGTGGCTGTCTGCAAGATACCTTAAAAACAGGGGTTTTAGGGCTGGCACAGCCATCACTACCATCACCACAGGGTTCACGCACAACCCAGTTTAGAGTCCTGCTCTCCTTCAGGGCTGACCCAGGGTTTGGTCTGACTAATTTCAGACCTCATGGTTTGGTGCTGATATGAATAACAAGAAACTGGTTTGAATAATCTTCTGTTTTGGGAACAAGTGTTAAAAGCAGCACATACTTAAAGAAAAGAGGGAAGGGTATAGGAATTTCAGAGATTCAGTATAATTTGACCTGTGATGTTAATTTATATTGCTGAGGATCCTCTCCCCTGAGCATAGTTAAGAACATGCTGATATGGAGAAAGATGACATGCTCCTAATCTTGCACTGCATGCCCAAGTTGGATCCACGTATCTACTTTCACCTCAGTAAGTGTAATCCTAATGCTGCATTCAGTAACAGTTTGGTGACTTTGTATGGACACTCCTACAGTGTTCTTGTTGTCCAGCTGAGGGCTACAAATATGGCTGGCTGTGTCACTGGCCCCTTAGAGAAAGTGCTCCCAGGAGTTCTCTGTGCCAAGTAACAGCTAAACCAGGGAATAAAACCTTCCCTATGCTTTCTGCCCCCTCCCCCTTCCTCTCTGCCCGCCAAAGCTTTTTAGCTGTTCTGTTTCCCATTTTCTTAGGATAGCCTTCTTCTTTCAAAAAGCTAAAAGACATTCTAAAATATCTTTGTACATTTATTGTTCACAGTCTTTCAGTGTTGACATCCAATCCATGACTTATCTTCTGAGTCCCCTGGTGCCAGGTCCTGTCTTGTTCCTATGAGGTGAGGACACTGTGAGGGGTCCCCTGTAGCTCTCTTGCACTGGGGGGAAGCTGACATGACCAGATTAGCCACATACACCTTAGCCCTCTGAACCAAACTGGCCAGGACTGAGACTCCATGCTCCTCTCCTGCCAGACTGTCAGCACCCATTGTCTCGGTTTCCCTGCTATAGACCAGTCTTTCCCTGGTACCTTCACCTGGGGGAATTCTCTGTATCTTGGTATCTTCCTAACTGAGGGAAAAAACCTTCTTTTAAATATCTCCCACCTGGCATTTCTGCAAAAGCAGCACCTGTCATCATCCCTGGACATACAGTGTTACACCAGGAGATATATTTCTCTCATGTATAAATAAAGCATAATAATAATTCATTCTGCTAATTCTCTGGTTCTCTCCAACACTTCCAATCTCTTTCATCTCTAAGCGTGTAAAAATAAACTGCAGGGACAATTCATATTGCATCTACAGCTCAACACTCTCTTGCATTCCACTGTTGCCCAAACAGTACCCTCTAGACTCATTCCCTGTGGGTTGGCAGTAGCTCAGGGCGTACAGGCTTATATCTGATGCAAAATCAGTTTCTTGCTGTGACCTTGAAGTTTCTTCACAAGGCTTCTGCAAAAGCCTAAAAGAACATGCAGAAGACTTTATCCATCCTATCCAATAGGGCTGTCTCAGGCTGCAAGAGGAGAGTGGATCTGAGATGGGCTGCCTTCCAGGTGATGATTGTTGCCACCTCCTAGAAACAGCTTGCAGCAGCCTTGCCAATTGCTGAGTTTCATCCCTAAATATAGGAAGGTTTTGGGCTTTATAATGTGATGAAGATGAGTAAGACATCTTCCTTGTAGAGACAAAAGTGTACTGACACTTTGTGGAAGCAGTATATCACCTTTGAGAACCAAGGTATTCATTGTTTCAAAAATAGAAGATAATAAGATAAAGAATAACCACAGGATCAGAGAAAATTGGTGTGTAGGTTATGTTCCAAAACTCTCCCCAGTGAAGCTTCAGATGTTGCCATCATCCCCCTTGAAGATTATTTCAAGACTGTACTAATATATGGATCTTGAGTTGGCTGTTGCCATGGGCACATATCTAATCAAATGGGCCCTAATTATGTATATTACCCAATTTGGCATTTGGGAGCACTTCAGTGATGATACTTCTGCTTGTCTGACAAATAACATGATTATTCAGTAAGCTGCATATGTTTTAATGCTGGATTTTTGTTCTTTGATAAGAAATTGTCTAGCTAACCAAAAGTGCTTTTCACTTGCAAAGTCATAGCCATTAGCAACCAAGTTCAATTAATTACATTTGATAAGCTAATAAATATATTTAGGACTCTTTGTGCTATGTTCAGTCACCTTTAGAAAACACTTCATCATTAGTCACCAAAAAATGAAGTGTTCTCTTTTTTCCAAGGGTGAGAGCACTTGGAGAACTTTAGTTTAACATTACAAATTACAATGCTATTTGCTTTAAAAATAGATTTTAAAATTGATGCTTGCCTTCAGCTTCAAGACTAAAAACAGATTCTTTATATATGTCTTGCATTTAGAGAAAAGCAAGAAATGTTTCAGAATCATGTCAGAAAAGAGTTGGTGATGCTCCTTCTAATGGCCTCACTATTTTAAAAATGTGTTCTCCCACCCTGCTACAATGCCCCCAGACACAAGCAGAAGGGAAGATTTTTTCCTGTGACACCCACAGAGAGGAGATTGCCAGCAGAAGGACAGTGGGAGGGATAGTGACACAGGCTGCAGAGCTGGGCCATGTTTTAAATAATTTGTGACAATGAGCTGGGAGACAAGACGGGAGCCTGACAGACTTGGTCAAGGTCTTGGGGAGAGGAACAATCCTAGATGTGCATCCAGCAATGCACTTTCCTTCTCTGTCTTTCTGCTAACTTTACTCAACTATTTTTTTTTATAACTATATTTAGGAAAAGGACAGAGAAAGATCCCTCTGGAATTGTGTTGTTTTACCTTCAATCCCCATCATACCGACATAGCTGCCAGAAGGACACGTGGTTGGGAGAACCTGCCAGTTAGAGCAGCCTCTTGCTTCCTCTTTTCCATGCACTGAAATGATAATGAGAGAAGAAAGAGACCTTGTAAATCACCAGGTGACCGAAGCATATCACCCTCTGTGCTTTTCTTCCCATGACAAGGATTCCTCAAGTCTGCAAGAGAGAAATATGCAGAGTTGAATACAGGAATGAAACAAACTCCTGAGCTGCAGAAGGAACTGGTAGAATAGAACAGAAAACCACCCATACTGGAGGTGTCTAGTCAAGACTAGCAGTAAAAAAGTGTCTGTACCAGAGTCAATGATGGGTAGGTCAGACCATGACAAGACAGAGGAAATACTTGGCAGGATGAGCCATGTGGTGTCCAGATGGGAGATCACTGATACCAGCACAAGTTGCGGCAGGTTGGCTTTGGCACAATTCTTTTAGAAACCCACTGGTGAACACAGCTGCTGATCAGAAAGAAGAAAAGGACCCTCTTTTGCAGCCCCAGTGTGGACATATGAAAGATCCCTGGTTGCCCTCTATCCTCAGCACAAGGATTCCTGCCCCAACCCCTAGGCAGGTGATCTGCAAAGGCATGACTTACCTGGTGCTGTGTTGAGTGCTCCTGCTACACCTGCTCAATTAGCTTTTGAGTGAGCTGGTACAGTTGGAGTTTGTCTGGCTGCCAGTGTAACACTTAGGTTAGAGGCCATTTATGTGAAATTGAAGCATTAATAATAAACCACAAAATAGCACTTGGAATATGGGTATCCTAGCTAAAGATGGGAGTGTATCATTCAATTCTGGTTGTAATCTGATTCAGCCAGCAGACTCTGTGCAAATCCATTTTGAAGTTACCCAGTTGCTCTGTGGCACCAGGCACCACACAATCTCTTCTCCCTCCCACAACACCCCACATCATTAAGAGTAATTAAACTCTTGTGCTGTGGTGTCCAGGTGTCACAAGACACCTGGTAAGTCTCACCTCTAACTGCCCACTTGGCTGTGCTGAAATAGCAGCACTGCAGATGCTGCCTGTGGGGCTCTGTCTGCTCCCACCAGAGTGCTGAGTGAGCTGCAGGCAGAGCACCCCCAGCTCTGCCTGGCTTTCCAGGCCACAGTAGGGAACTGCAAGTTAATCAGCAGTGCCCCACTGCAGGTCAGCACACCCAGCTATCTGTGTTTTCCCTTGTTTGTCATTTTCCATCAGCCTCCATTTTCCTCCAAATCCCTTTGGTGTACCAATTAATCCAGAGGGTTTTCATTTACTCGGGCCATCCAAATCAGCAACACACGAATACCCCCCACAATCACTGCCAACAGCTCATAATACATTTTAACTGCTCCTTGGCCTTTGATGTGTTAGCCTTCTGGGCAACATTATCATTACCCTTTATATACCTCTGTAGATGAATGCAGTGCTGCACGTGCTAAGTGCAACGGGTTTGCTTGTGCCTGAAATAAAGCACATTGTCCCAAGAACCTGCAAGAATTATGCCCTCTTTGCTGGCAAACCCCCAAACATGAATAATATCCTGGGTTATGGAGCACTTATTTTCAAAGTGAATGAGCAAATACAGGGAGGAATAGGACAAACTAAAGGAAGCATTTGCCAAGGGAGAAGCCTTAGTGGAAGTAAGAAGTCCTGCTATAGTCTGGAAGTATGGGCATCATGTCAGGGGAAGCAGATAGTGTGCCATGCAGATGTACACATGCTGGAAATACATATGGAATGGAATACATAATTCCAGCTGAAGTATCAGATGCAGGAAAATTCAGGAAAATATAATAGGAAAAATTTAGGGAGGCAGGATTATTGTGGTCCCAGACTGGGGCATTGTTCACAACTTTGGAGACATTTATGGTTTTGAGGTGTCTTGTAATTGAAATAGTTACAATTGTATTTCTCAGGGAATATAAATCAGTGTGGGTGGCATCAGGCTGACAATTTGGAAGGGCACTCAGTCCAGCTGGGAAAATGTGTAAACAGTCAGAGCCCTGAAAGATTAGTTAGAGATAGCATGGTTTAGCTAAGGTTGGTTTCATAGGACCCACATGACCCACAGATGCTTAAAATAGAGGGGTAGAGAAACAAGCTCTCTGTAATAAGATATTTTTGTGGGAAATTATGGAAATAAAATGTTAATACGGGTGCACCATATTAACATACAGAATCCCCAAGCCCGGCCAGTGAGGGAGGGCAGCCAGACTTTGCCTAGCCAGACCGTAGCCTCTGAAGTTTTCTACTTGTCTTGCCAATTCTCTTACCAAAGGCAATAAATGGCTCCCCCAGTCTCCATGGTCACCCTCTAGCTGTAAGACAAAGCACTACCGCTCATTGTTGCCCTCCTTTATCCAGATGGCTGATATTTTATTTTTTATAAATTCAGATCATAGCTTCCCTATTTGCAGGGATCATTCTGTAAAGGATGGGCACAGACCTTGGTATAGTGAGCATGGGCTCCAGATCTCCCAGCTCTGCAATGGGCTCATGCTAGATTAAATTAGGACTACCTCAGAAAGCTGGGAGGCAGAGAAAGGGGCTGCTTACAGCATGTGGATGCATTGGTCCCTGAAATAGGAATGAGCCCTTCCCCACTCCTCCTGAAAGCACATGGGGATAGACAGATCAGAGAGAAGAGCTATTGAAACGTGTCTGGAGGAGGCCTGATTTCAAGCAGGGCATGGGACACTGAACAATAGCTGCCATTTTGAAGCAACTGGAGTCCAGAGCACTCTCGAGGAGGTGACAGAAAATGCTGTCGCAGGGTACGACCCTTGCTTGTGAAATAAACGGCCCCTGAGAGCTCATTGTGCAATGGCTGCTGACATGCAAAGCCAGCGCTGAAAAACATCAGCTGTGCTTTCTAAAAATATGAAAGAGCAGTGCCCAAGGGAGGTGGCTCAGGAAGGGAGAAGCAGAGGGAAGAGCCCAGCAGTGTCGCTGTATCCCTGCAGGATTTCCAGGAAGGCACCGTGCCTTTCTGTGCCCTGCTGAGAACAGGGACACACTGGGGCCCTGCTCACAGGAGTCACCAGCCGTGCAAACAAGCCCCTGGAGGAAAGAGCCCCTGCCCTTCATGAGTCCTCAAGGAAGAGCACATCCTTACAGCAAGCTTTGCAGGTGGGAGACAATCCTCCAGGCTAAGCTGTTCATGCACCCTGAGAGGAGGACAAGGAACCAAGGGCTGCTGCCCCTGGGGAGTTCCCTGGACCTTGGAGAGGCTTTGCTGCCTGGCAGATCTGAAGGACATGGCCAGACACAACCAGGCAGGGCAGCCCAGCCTCTGCCACTGGGGCAATTTTGGCCATTGTGACCACCTCTGGCTGCCCTTCCAAGCCCCCAGGGATGGGGGAGGCTCCTCAGCTGCAGGAGAGGCTGGCCGAGAAAAAGGTGCAGAAACAGTTAAGGCTGGTAATTAGAATTCCTGGCAAAACATTATCTGGGGAGAGAAAAGCATCCTTTCCAGCACTGCCAACCCCACATACTCAAAAATTATCAGATGCAGGCAATTTTGTCAGGCTCCGGAGAATCACAGCTTTAAAACTGCGAGGCATTTTGTTCTGGTGGGTTTTTTTTTTTGTTTGTTTTGGTGGGGTTTTTTTTTGTTTGTTTGTTTTGTTTTTTAAAGAAAATTATAAACATTTGAGCTTTGCCGACTTGCACTCTGGTTTCCTGAAGTTTAGATCACATTTTCAAACTTTTCTGTGAGTCACGGAGGGCTACAAACTTGTTTTTATATAAAATAAAATTGAGTATCTCACCTAATACCCACATCTTTGCACCAAACAGCAAAGATCAAAAGACTTACACTAAAATGAGGAGTATAGAAAACACTGGAGGTCTCAAGAATGAACATCCTGCAGTATACATCCCATCATTTTTTTCTAGGGTTGCAAAAAAAAAAAAAAAAGTTAAGGTGTTTTAACCAACATCACATTGCCTAGGTATTTTATTTGTCAGCATGAAGAACAGGTCTTCAGTGTAATTTTGCTTGTAATAATAATGTTGCTTGCAGCCAAGCACTGCAGGAAAGTTAAAACTGAGGCTGCAGTCCCTGCCTTAGGGGCCAGAGGAGCACACAGTTTCTAGGACCCTGTGCTGTGCTCAGCCATGGTTGCTGCTGCTGGTGGAGCAGAGAAGGCTGTGAAACATTATACAGTGTCAGCCCAGACCTGGGCTTCCATCTTCAGCCTAATCCATACAGAAATGTCTTGGCCAGAAGGGGCAGGTGGGTGCCATTAACTTATTTTCTTTGTGTCCAAGGCGCTGAAAGAACTGCCACATGTCTTACAGGGAGACCCTGTGTTACAGAGCAGGTAGACTGTGGGAAATATATCAGCCAGTAAAGAGGTCAGTGATCCTCCAAGATTAAAGGCTGATCTGAGTGTGAACTCGTTAGTGTGCCTCTTGAAAGGATTTGGCATGTAACAGCCTGATTATCGATTGCTGTCCTTAAGAGAATGTGATCCTCTCCTTTGCACTGATCTTGTTAGCTTTATTTACCATAACACTTGCTGAAACATCCTCTTGCAGAGATAATGGCTTCCTTTGGTTGCTGTCAGAATGAACAAATGGAAACAAAAACATGCTGCTAATAATTGTGTCCTACTCTAATTAATTAAAGCAAGACAAAAGCACTGCACTGCTGGGTTTGGCTCACCATTGCCTGGGTGCCTGGACAAGCCCCAGTCACAGGGGCTGACCACAGGAATACCAATAACACAGCAGTGCCTAATACACGAGATTTCCACCAGCCCAGAAGCTCAGCAAAACATTCATGAGGAATAGGAATATGTTTGGCACCCAAACTGGGATCCAGCCACCCAGAGGCTGCTGTTCTAGGCAGACCTCAGCCTACATGGGCCTAGGAGCTGCCAAAGATGGCAGATGGGTAAAGTACACAAGTAAGCAAAGGGTTTTCAACAGCCCTTTTGCAATTTTTGTGGCACATCTGCACCATGCAGAAAGGCCAATAGCTCAGTCCAGGCAGGCAGTAACAGAGCTTTAGCAGGATGGTGGAAGTGGCAGAAATTGGCATGCCTGTGTCTTACAGCAGGATGCTAAGCAAGGAAATGAGTCCAGCTCTCTTCTCCTGCAAGTGAAGAACGTTAACTCCGCCCATCCTTTGGGACGCGGTGACTTTGGGGCGCGGTGACCGGGCACAGGCGGCGTGAGCAGGCCAGCACTGCCCCCCAGCGGCGGCGGCCGGGCAGCGCAGCAGGAGCGAGCAGAGGGAAATTCACCGTCCAGGAACTGAGCCCTTCCAGCAAGTGGCTGAAGGAAGGAAAAGGCACGCTTTGCCCGGGGATGGAACAGACAGCTTCTGCAAGGCAAACGCATCCTCTGAGCCAAGGCTGCAACGCCCTGGCCCCACTGCATTCTGCAATGGGAGCTCCTTCCTCCACCATCCATCCCTGCAGCAATCCCACCTCCCAGGTCCTGCCGCAGGGTGCAGGAGCTTTAGGGCTGAGATACAGCTCTTTGGCCACACTTAATTGCGAACTCCTCCAGCTCTGGTGCCCATGTTAAATAACAATGTCCAAGAATGAACCAGGGTGGAATAATGATCCTAATTTATTCTACTTTCTTCAACTAGTCTTTTCCTTGGCTTCTGTGGTGTTTCCTCCATTAGCTACTGGGAAGCAGCAGTAGTGCTTGAACAATGGACAACTAGCAGGAAAGTGCAAGTGGGGAGGAACACAGAGAACTGCTCTGACATTCCTGCCTGCCTCCAGCAATGTTTCCAGAGCAATAGGGCTGCAGAGGCTGAGCCTGCTGAGCTCCCAGATAAATAGAAGCAATGGACATGCAACTGCAGCATCATAATACCCTTCAGCAAAGGAATTAGAGCTCAGCCACACTGCAGCAAATCTCCCTGGTTAAAATCCCTTCTCCAGTCCTATTAGTACAACTATCAAATAACAACTTCCCTGTCTGCAAGGCTCTTTTAGACCCAAGCTTTATATCCTGCAAGCAGAGGACAGGATTTTACCAAGGGGGATTTTCTTGAAGCAGGAGGACTGAAGGGTACCATTGCTCACCAAGCTCAGCCAGGAGAGGACGGAGCAGAGAGTCATCTGCCGAACTCCCTCCAGCCACATCCACTGGTGCTAACTGCATCCATTTTGCTCTAGCTTAACATGCTCAGCTCTGTCTGTTTCTGGTGTCCCTGCCTTGGCCTAGGGGATGGCTCAGGTCAATCTGAAGGCAGTAAATGCCTTAAATGGAGGCAAAACCTGCTGAGGGATCAGGAAATATGGCACTTGAGGGCAAGGCAGGTAACATGCCATTCCCCAGCATGGCAGGTGCACATCCCCTGTTACCCCCAGGGACAGGGGGCATATACAACTGAAAAAATTCTAGACAGTGTCAGACTTAACACATCACAAAAAGAGACATGAAAGTGCCCAAGAGTTTACCAGATAAATTACTCATCCACATAATAATGTCTTCCTAGACCTTGCTATCAAAAGCTTTATCTATGGCCAGAAGTATTTTATAATGTCATTAAAAACAAAGTACCCCTGATGCATTGTGTTTTCAAGTACTGGTCTCAGCAGTATCTTGTGAATGGGAGGAACTCTGGTTCATCTTCCTTTGTATGAAGTGCTCATCTTTACCTGTCTTCTCTGCCCACCTTAAGCTGTCTCCCTCTTGCTCTCACCAGCTGTCTCATTGTGAGGGTGGATGCTGGAAGAAGTGGAGGATCAGAGCAGAAGATACACAAACTGCACAGGATATTTTCAAAGTGAATGGGGTTCACAGCTGATTGCTCCAAATGCAGATTTCTGTTTCAACAGCTGCTGAAGTCATTGAGACACCTATCCAACAGAAGCCACTGTATCACCAAGTGCCCACTTATGCCTGGAACCATGTCCCTGTCTCCTTTATACATCAGGCATTTAAACAGCAAAACAGACATCTAGACAACCACATACACCATTGAACTCCACTAGGCTCTACCTGTGAGTAAAGTTATTTCCTCAGCACATGCCTGGGGTGGACTAGAGCCACAAAGGGACCTGGACCAAGCAGCTTGTGCAGCAAGACCAGGCATTTTGCATACAGACTAGAAAGTATTGGTATTTGGTTATTTAAGGTCTCTCTCGGTAATAGCCCTGAATGGTCTCTTGTTGATTACAGATAACATTTATGTCCATGAAAGGCACTTACATCCTCAGTGTACTTCACATGATGGACAGAGAACTGGGTACAGCTGCTTCTGACACAGCTGAGGCGCATTTTGACAGGGATCTCTCTCTTGTCCACATCTCAATCACTTTTATTTTAGGCAGAAATGATTATGCTTGTACGGTCATCTGCTGCTATAATTGTTCCATCCGTGGCCAATATGGGAAGCTGTATCATGGTTGTCTTTTCACCATCTCTCCTGGGAAGTTCTGGCTTAATGCCCCTTACTGGATTCCTGCTGGGCTATGCTGTCTCTGCAGCCTTCAAGCTTGATGGCCAGTATGCTCTCCCACATCTCCCTCCCCTCTCCCTCTCATCAGAAACAGAGAGGAATGGCAGCTCTGCTTTGCAAAGCAATAGTGACAACATGGATTTTAGAAACATACCTCTAGAACACTGACCTCATTCACCCAAAATAGGACCTAGGAATACAACCAGACACAATACAAGCTGGTCCTAAGCCAGTGACTCCCATACCTTGAGTGGGAAGGGAAATTACTTTAACCCCTGCTTGGCTTAGCTGAGAAGGGAGGAATAGCTAAGCAGGGTTTTTTTGACACAGACACTTCATCACCATGGAAGCTTCACTCAAAAACATGGATGGTTTTGGCTTAAGGTCACTAGTGACCTGCTAAATATATTACCAACCTCTGCTCTTGGTGATGAAGCTGGGGGAAAAGAATTATTAGCACAAAAGAAAAAAACAACCCAAGCCTAAAAAACTGAGAAATAGCAACAGAGCTCAAACCCCAGGTGACACAATTATTTTCCAGCCAATTACTACCCCAAACCAGTCAGTGCATTGTCAGCTGCAGCCCCAGGAATTTAGAATGAAAACCTGGCGTATAAAACCTGCTCCTCCTTTTTTCCCTCATCCTACCTAAACCAGGTAGGAATCCTGCTAGTCCTATTTTATACCTTCATATGTTGGGCTCTTACCACCTCAGATTACTTCCCTGCAAGAAGCTGCAGAGTCCAGACCAGGACACAAGGCCTCCAATACCATTATGAACGAAGTTCACATTTGTAACATGATCTGTCTCTGCCCATTGCAAAGGGAGCAGGAGGCAAAACCTTCTAGGGATTGCAGTATTGTTCCTAACAGAGCAGCTGTTAGCAACAGGCAAGGTGGGCAGGGTTCTGTTTTAGCTGTTTGAAAGCAATTTAAATCTGTGATAAATCTGTTTAACTTTTAAATCTATTTAACTTTTTCTCCTTCAGGTGCAGGCGGACAGTGTATATGGAAACTGGCTGCCAGAATATACAGCTTTGTTCAGCTATCCTCAAGGTCACCTTCACCCCAGAGATCATTGGCCCCCTGTACTTCTTCCCACTACTCTACCTGCTGTTCCAGCTTGGAGAAGGATTTTTGCTCATCCTGGTCTTTTGGATCCACGACAGAGTAAAGCAGCAAGCCAATGGCAAGTATAGCTTGGCTCCTTTATTTCTTGTATTTTCCACGCTAAGCCATACATGCTTACAATGTAACTACCGATGAATCGCTGCTTTATAAAGGCAGAATCCAGTTGCTCTTTAACTAGAGATTACATACCCAACACGTTAAATTCAAATCAGAGTCAAAAATTCAGAGCTAACTGAAGACCTTAGAAAGTCAACGGACTTCTTGCATCAGCAGGATGTTTCATACAGCTACATACTATCAAAACTAGCAGTGCTCAGGTTTTCACAGTGTAGTGCTTTAAGCCACAGTGGACACCCTGCCAAAGCCATGACTTGCACTAAGTACTTTCAAAGAACAGGGGTGCTTGCATGTGGCTAAAACTACACAAAAACATTACGTATGCTTTAATGCTTCAAGGTGTTAAATGATTTCCTGAGAGGACAGAACTGCCAAATACTGCAGCCAAACAAAGGAAACATTTGGATCTTTTGCTAGAAAAGTACATAAAGAGATTGAAATTTCATTTTAAAGTATATAAAATACTGGTATAGATGTGAAATAGACTCTTCTCCGACTCCAGCAGGTCTCTAATTCCAAAGCTCAGCTGACTGCACAGATGGCCAAAGGATGCACTGCTGAATGAGATCCTCTACCCATCACCCCTCTGATGCTGCCAGTCCAGCTTTTCTCCACTGTCTGGAGAGACATGCAGCAGAGTAACTGCTTCAGGATCACTTTACCACCACATTTTACAGCTATGCTGGAGGGTAACTTGATGGGGGAAAAAAACCCCACTCATTTGGATCCTTGGAAGCATGTTCAGAGCAAAGCAGTTGATACTGGAAACAGACATGCAGGTGCTGGCAGGATTACTCTAACAAAAGGGCTGTATTCCAGCCTCCAGGTCACAGATGACTGGAAACAAAATGGCTTCAGACTTTTGGCAGAAATCCCAAGTTCTTTCCTCCTGTTTTAAATGACTCAGTAATTCTGGTTGTAGCTGTCACAATCTTCCCCTAACCTGGTTTCAGAATTACCTAGTCTCACATTTTTCTCGTTCTTCAGATGCAGCAAAAATTATCTCTGCAGGTGTGAACACATTTAGCACTCAAGAAATTAAATCAGTGTCAAGACATTGCAGAAATAGTGGAAAACCAGGAAAATATATGGATTCTGCAGCAGTTCCTAGCACAACTCTCCAAGCTCTACCTTCTGCAGACAGCTCATAGGTCTCCAGCTGTTCTGTCAAACTCCTCATTTCACAGCAGCCACAGAGCCATCAGCACCCAGAGTTATTCCCCAAAGACCTTGCTGCAGACTGTGCCTCACTCTGTCAGCCCAGAAAGAAGACTTTCAGTGACTTCAAAGTCATTGTGACAAACCTTTGGGACAGCTGAAGCACATGCCAAGTGACGGTCCCAGTTCTACCTGTAAGAAAATCACTGCCTACATCAGTTCCCTTTCTTAATTTCACTTACCTGTAACTGTCCTGCTGGCACATAATGGAAGCAGATCCTGACGACATCACTGCAGATTAACGTAAATTCTCTAAGAGACCCAGAATGAGCTGCATGAAGTTTCTCCATGCAGAAGCCAGTGAGATCCAATGCACAGCCAAGCAGCCCATGGGCTGTTGGTTCCTTCCATCCTCCAACGGGGACCATGGGGTACCACTGATCCCCCGCAGCACAGGCCACACAAACCATCATCATGGCTACACAAACTGCCCTTGTATGCTGAGTGTAGGCCCAGCAAGCTCTACCTCCAAAACCAGATAAACCTTAAATGTGCCTTCTTTTGTAGCAGTCAGTGAACTCAACACCACACCTGTTCTAGACACCACCTAGGTATGGTCACACTAGACACACAGTACCAGGAAAGACTAGCACCAACATCTCCAATGTCCAGACTATGCCTTGTAACCCTAAGTAGTTCATCTTAATTAAGAATAAACAGGTTCGTACCCAGAAACTACACTTAATAATTTTAGGCCAGAAATCAAGATAAGCCTCCATACTGCAAAGCCTGGGAGTTTAACAGGAAGGTCATCACTGCAATAGCCAGTTACCCTGGGAAAAGGCAGACACCTGCTCCTGCTGCTTGCAAGGCAAGTAAGTGGTGTGGTCTAGAAACAGAATTCAGAACCACTCTTCATAGAGCAGGTATTTCACATTCAGCTTGAGAGAAGCCTATGATCCCTTTCATCACATTAAGTGCCTTCAGCCACCTGGGTTCCAGTAGAAGCCAAGTCCCACTTGGACAGAGATGCCCATCATTATCCAAGTTAGGAAGATCAAGTGACTCCAGATCTCAACACAGCTGACCTTCCACCCTGTTGAGTCTGAGTGCTGCCTTTACCCCTGCAAGTCAGAGGCCCTTTGCTCCACACCTCCTGGGGTGATCCAGCATCTGCAAGACTAAGGCTCTGGAAATGAAGCCTCCCATTCCTCAAAGCTGACTGGTAATAATCCAGGTAACTGCATCCTACCCCCTCTCTCAATGCCTGCTCTCAGGAGAGCCTGGCAGCCCAAAACACTGCCACCTCAACAGACAGACCCACAGAGTTCAAGAGCTCCTCCTCCCGCCTTAGCTTGGCACCCAAGAACTGTGCAGCAGGGACAAAGGGCAGCAGAGGCCAAACCCCTGACCTCCTACAAGGTCAGACCTTTCTCCAAGAGGAACTGCCTTGCCCTTCCTACAATCTATCCAAAGCCCAGCCTAGGCTACAGAGATCTTTTTAAAGGTCTTGACAGATTACTACAATAGCTCTGTAAAGCACTTTATAAAAAACACATTATTTTAAAAATAAATTCCTTAATTCTCTTGTGGTGCGGGCTTGAGAAATACAGGGATTGTAGAGGACTGCTGCCACTGGAAGGCACAAACACCGGAACACAAAATTTCACTGTACTATTGCTGCATTACCCCCATGTACCGACTTAAAAATCACTCTTCCCCTAGAATGAGAACTAACGCTTACAAAAATGGTTTATCTACACCTCAGTGTTCTCATATGAACATGCACAAATACACTAATGAAGTATGCTGACTACATCTGTCTTTAACATTCCACACTTATTATTCTAAGTGATTAAAAGCTAAATGACTCATCCACTCCACTTTTTGCTATGAACTGTGACAGCCCGATTATCCATGTTCTTATTTCAGAACATAGACATCCAAGGACATCACAACATATATTTAAAAGGATGCTAATTCTCACCCCTGCCCAGAAGAGTTACCACTGTGCCACAGCTCCATCTTTAAGAAACATTTTAACACAACCACTTTATTAACACCAAGAAACAAACTAGAAGCAGAAATGTTTCTTTATACTTTATTTGAGCAATTTCAGTCTTAGGTATCAAGAAATAAGAGTGCTTTATAGAATATTATTACCACAGGGCAGTGAAATGGGCATTTTCTTAGTGTAGTGCAAGTTATATCAAATGAAAATATTTTAAAATAAAGTTTTTATTACCAGTACCGACCAGCACTTCATCTGCTGACCTATAGCTGAAACAATGTCTCGAAAGCACAAAAAAATACCCTCTGAAATAAAGCTTTATGTACAGCACATATAGAGCTCTTAGATGCCTACAGCTGTTAGTCTGAGATATTAAACTAATGTTTTTGAGCTGCTATTCACAGTTGAATATACTGAGAATTAAGTGTTCAGATGACTTTAGAGTACAAAAAAATTTGTCTGCTTTAGTTATAAAGAGCTCTGCCGATATACACAAACTATACACTTCAGACATTCACAAAAATGTGAGCAAGAAAAGGGTTATCAAAAAACATTTAATACAATTAGTCAATAACCCTTCCCACCATGGTCCACATCTACAAAGTTCCCTTTCCTCCCCCCTCCCCATCCAAACCCTTCCCCACAGAAAGTCACATACTTACCACAAATTTTAGCAAGTATGGTTTAAAAAAGGGCCCCCAGGGCAAGTTATTTATAGTTCAGTTGCCACTGTCAACAGATCTGGACCTCGATCTAGACCTCTGCCGATCTACGGATGACGGGGATTTGGATCTGCTGGAAGAACCACGTTTCTGGCTCTTGTTTGGCAGTGGAGATCTGCTAACTGATCGTGACTTGCTGTGGCTCCTACTCCTTGAGCGGCTGTAGGATTTGCGGCTGCGGGACCGAGAGCGGCTGCGAGACCCGGAGGAGCTCCTGCTGCGCGACCGGGACCTGCTCCGGGACCTACTGGGGAGGGAACCGAGAGGAGAGCGCTCATCAGTGTCAGTGTCGGCCACGGAACTGCGCGGGCTCGGCTGGAACCAGGCAACCCACGGCTCCCCAGCTCGGCTGCCTCCTCACTGACTGCAAAGCTGCTCAGTCAATGTTTGAGTGTTATTTAGGAGAGTAGAAATCCATACCTGTGCCTTTTGCTGCCTTCAATTAGTTTGATTTTCCTTCCATTAATTTCTTTACCAGAAAGCTTTTCGATAGCATTCTTTAAATCACTGTAAGAGGCAAATTCAACCACCCTATAGGGGGGAAAAAAACCAACATAAAGCTCACTATTAGAAGTTGCAGTTACCAATACAAGCAAAATTTACACTAGGAAAAAAACAAGCAAAACTCCAAAACCTACACTGCTCAGTGTAATTATCCCTTGTCACCACTGAAGCATGAAAAATTCCCCTCCTCAAATATTTCCCACATGCATTTTTTAAAGGGTAGCTAAATAAAGCCATCAACAGCTGCTGACACTGAAAGTGGTCAGCTTCCCTCCCCAAATATTACATATACCAGTTACTCTACAGGTCACTTGATAGGCTTACCCTTCATTTAACTTAGGTCTGTGTGCGTCTGCAAAGGTTACTTCCCCGGCTTGTCTCATGAAGTCTTTGAGATCCTAACACAAGACCATTTATGTTATGCAAAGAAGTGAAATTAACGCTTACCTATATAAAAGTAGTTTAAAGCAAACAAAAGAAACTTATGACTACTGAAAGAGAAGCTGTTAGACAAATCACAAACATGGCAACTGCCATACTTATATTCTATCAAAATTGCATTATCTGTAGCACAATCTGTATCAGGGCACGAAATAAATGAGAAAAGCATATTGCTTTAAGCAAAATGCTAATAAAGGGTCTTAACATTAAGGTAAATATTAGTCTAAAGTGATTTTATAGATTAAATAACAAAGAGAAAGAAAGAGAGAGAGAAAAAGAAATAAAAAAGCACATTTTTATATATACTGGATCGACTTTGAAATACAACCCATATATTTTTTTGGACTATTTCAGTCTCCATTTACATTACAAGTCTTATACGAATAGAGAATTACATTTACATAACACCAATTATTTTGTGCCCCATATGTCATTAAAAATATAGTTTACTTTACCTTTATTAACATTTCCCTAGGCTAGCCAAGCAGCAAACTGCATTAAGCGACCGGAGATACCGTCATGACATATGCCCGACTGGCTCTTCGCCACCCACTTGCCGAACACTACCCAGTCGATGGAAGCCATTAATCGCACTGCCCTCCCTATCAGGAGACTATGGATGGATCCAGACATTCTCTATGCTTGATGTCACCAAGGACCACTTTACTGCGATCAGGATTCCAACGACCACCTAATTTCCAATCTTTCAACTCTTTTCGACCAGGACCTCGTTATTCGGAAGCGTTACAGGAGGAACAGCTCTCAACTTAGGAATCAGATCTCGTTAACGCTCTGGGACCGCTGCAATGTGGCACTTTAAGGAGTGCATCGATTACGTCTAGACCGGCAAACACAGATCTAGAGGTGGCCAAGTGACATTGTAGGAGCTGACTGGAAAGTCAACCAGGCCCGACCAAGAGTGACCAAGACAGAACGATTAGGATAACCCACAGGCACTCCTCGTCATAAGGCCAACGACACAGATAGGCTGGCAAATAAAGGGTTTAATATGTGGTTAAAATGGATTTTAAAAACAAGAAAAAAAATAAATATATATCCTCAAACATATAAATGTATTATTATTATGAATTAACGTTAACTAGCTTTCATTCAAAATATTTAAGTTACGTTACTAAAAATCGTATTAATTACATAAACATTTTAATAAATCAGGCTTTAATTTAATTAATTATTTAACAAAACAATTACATTACATAACATACCCATTAAATGAAGTCAAAAAAGTTAATCATGTTTCAACAAACCTGCCAGCTGACTCGGGAAGACAAATTTTCCACTATGAGGCGATTTTCTGTTCTTAGAGGTGGGGCATTTCTGTTTTGAAATAAGTAATTCAGACTTCTGTTAGTAAATAAAATATAACCATCTTGATATTAACAAAGGCTGTACCAGGAACAGGTATCAGCATATCATTATTAGTACTGCAACCTGAGCTACACAACGGCCTGAGCAACCTAGGGCAGGCATTAAGTACTTAGGGGAGGGAGCGCTAAGGATGACAGGCATATCTGAGAAGTTCTGTAATCTTCACTATCCTGCTGCCACACCAAACGACTTAAAAGGCAAACAACACGTTTTAATAGCTCATTCCAGCTCAGCTCTGGGATGAGGCCACTGCACTGGCTGAGAGCAGCACGTACCTCCTGTCACTGCGCGGGCGGCGGCTACTGAACCGGTCAGAGTACCTCCCTCTGCCTCTGCCCCTGGAGCGTGCTCGGGCATGCTCAATGGTCACCCTGGAACAGGAAAAAACATAGCAAAACACGTCTTTAGCTATTTCTTTTTTTATGTACAGTTACAGTTCTCAAGACAAAAATAAATAGTTTGACCAGTACTGATAACATAATTCAAATTAATATTGACTTTTATTTTAGAGCGTCAAGCTTGTATAGCCATGGAACAGGATACCTCACCTTTCACTGCAAAGCTCTTTTCCATCCAATTCATAGACAGCATCATCTGCATCCCTCGGATCCTCAAACTCCTGCCAAACCAAGACAACAAAATCGAGCAATTACATTCCAACGAACAAGCAAATGCTTCTTTGTCAAGTGCTGTGCCTCGATGGGCGCGTTAATGGATTTTCTTTCTAAGAAGTTTCGTAAACCTCAAACGCGGGTGAGCACTAAGGGGGTGGGGAAGGGAGAAGGGGCACACTCACCACGAATCCGAAGCCCCGCTTCAGGTCGATGTCGCGGATGCGGCCGTAGCCCTTGAAGAACCTCTCCACATCCTTCTCCCTGGCGGCCGGGTTCAGCCTCCCGATGAAGACGCGGCAGCCGCTCATGGCTGTGTGTGGGGGGCACTGCAAGGACAGGGACAGGCGCGTCAGGCCCCGCCGGGTGACTCAGCACCGCCCGCCGCTGCCGCAGTGCGCCACCGACCCCACCCCCGCCACGGGCCAATGGGAAGGCGCCGGGCGGACACCGCCTCAGCCCCCGCCAATAGGAGCCCAGCTCTCAGCCCTCGGCCCCGCCCATCTGCCTCCCCGCCCAGCTAGCCCCGCCCCCGCCGAGCCGAGGAAGAAAAGCAAACGCCATCGCTCTGGCACAAAATGGCGGCCGCGCCGCACCCGCCTGCGACACCGACCCCGCCGCGGCCCGCACGGAGCGGAACCGAGCGGCGACAACGCCGGCCGGGCGCCCGCGGGCCGGCTGGGCACACAGCAGAAGCGCCCCGCCCCGCACACGCTATGCTGCGCTTCGCCCCGCTCGCTGTGCGGGGAAGCCCCCAGAGGTTTTACGAACCTGAGCTGTGGGTCTCGGTGCAGGTCGAGCCGAACGGTTTCTCGCTGCGGTGCGGCAGACGGAGACGGTCGGAGGCCGGGCGGACACGTCCTACTCGGGCGACAGACGGGTCCGACTACTGCGCAACACGGGCGGTGCACCGCGAAATGGAGGCGGCCCCGCGCGTCAGCGCCGCCCCGCGCGGCGATTGGCGGAGGCGGCGGCCACGCCCCTCCCCAGGGATTCCCGGCCGGGGCCGGGGCCGCGCCGGCGCCCCGCGGCTGGCAGCCATGATGGGGCGGCCCGCGGGTAAACAAGGCCGGGAAAGCTGTGCTGAGGGGTGAACACAACACAACCATCGCGGCTCTTCTGCTCCTCCACTGCACAACAGGCTAAAACCTGTGCTGCTCGGGCAAAGGCTTGCGTCAGGCGTTTCTGGCTCCTGATGAGCAAAGAATGAGAGGAGGAAAATATATAAGGAGGTCTTGATCTGCTTAAATCCCTCATTTGAAACCAAATGTGTAACGACAAGATAGAGAGATGAGCTTTGCCTCCGTTTTACATATCTCTGCAGAATTTAGAAGCTTGGCTTCTAAAAGGTGGTTGCAGTAAAGGCCAGAGGTTATCCCAAGGGGTATTTGAAATGAAGAAGACATCTGGAAGTTGAAGATACACCCACTAGTTTTGCAGTACAGAGGCTGCAGCCCTGTGACCCTCCTTGCCACATTCGTGCACTGCTGGGTCAGTTGACTTTACACAAAAAGCCAGCAGGTACAGCTGCACCAGGCTGCCTCTTTTGATGCATTTTGATAATTACTGTATGATCCTTTTAATAGTATTTTCGTGACTTGTCACCCGAGTTCCACCCCCTACCCCTTCCTTTTGTGGGCCATCTTTGTGATACCCAGGGTCTGTTATCAATGATCTCTCTGGGATAAATTTCTCTATTTATGCTTAGTCACTGACACGTATTTCCCTGGAACAATGCAGCACGGGATGGTGCTGATGACATCATAGCTTTATATGACTGCCCACACACACACTCCTCAAACTGCAACAGCAAGAAGAGTCCCAAAAATGGGAAAGCTATTTCTGCTGCACGCAGTAAAGAGAAAGGCTGCCATGTAGCTAAAGGTTTGGCAAGGGCACTGTCAGCTTCTCTCCTGGGTTCCAAAGACGCACATTTCCGTTCTGCAGTGTCTGTGAGAAAAGCCAGGATGGTGCACAGACAGGAAAATCTGCAGTACAGGGAGGACTTTGAGCAAGGAATGACAATGCTTGTGATTATCCCTGTGGATCATAACCTTTGCCTGCTGAGGAAGAAACATTCAGATGTGCCGTTTAACATTTAACAGCGCTAATTTCATGATGAGTTACAGCGCTTTAACAGGTGCCATGGGAACAAGCAGTTCTGTTCCTGTCAACACCAGGACTCTCCTGTCTGCAGACTGAGCTGGTACACAAAGCTAAACTGAAAAAGGCAGCAAGCAGACTTCTGAAGGTTTAACTCCATGAAAACCAGCTTGTAGTGGGATAAAAACAAGGGTTAGCACTGAACAGAGAAGAGAGGAAGGGGCAGGAGCATCCCTTTAAGGAAGAGCTGCTCATTTTAGCAGTGTGAAACTGCAGTTTAAAAAGCCTTGTCCTTGTAACTGCCAAGCAGTAATCTCCCTGCCTCTGAACATTAGGTGAAAAGCATCAAAAGTCAGGAGGAGAACCAGGAGACAACAATCACTCTTTAGAACGTTCCTGTGTTACTTAAGTCTCTTACCAAGGTAAAGGTCACACACTCTTTTACTCATGGACTTCTCACATGAGGGTCAGGAGCAAGCACGACTGTTTCTTACCCAGTTTCTCCAAGTTTTATGTAAACAGGGAGTACGGTTCCTCCCTTTGGCTTGAGGTTATCTGAAGACCACCAAGGACTTGTTAATATTACTGCTGCTGGCTGGCCCAGCAGTGTCCACACTCCTACATTCCTGCAGTTCTGGTTGTTGAGAGCCGCACAAGCCTCCTAAAATCCTGGTATTTTATTCATCAAGGTAACTAAGTAAATACAGTTACTATTTGGAAGTGAAAAGGTCCTGAGGCAGCAGAAGATGAAACTTGAAACGAAGTCTCAGCCAGATACCATTAATGTCTGCTTGTGGAAAACATTTGATAGGGAATAACTCTTTGCTGTCTCTTCCAGGAAAAAAAAAAAAAGAAAAAAAAAAAAAAAGAAAAAAGAAAAAAGAAAAAAGAAAAAAAAAAAAAAGTAATGAAATGAAGCTAATGAAGTCCAAGTCAAAATGTGCAAAAAGAGGTGGTTCCTCACCAACAGATAGTAGACCTCTGGCATAACTTGCTGCAGGATGCTCTGGAAACAAGAAGTTTATATGGCCTCAGCCTACAGACAGTTTTAAACCAGGAAGGAGGAGGAAACAGAAAAAAAAGGAGCAAGAGAGGAAAAAAGACTCCAGTTCAGAGACTCTGCCTAGCATTGCTGAAGACCCTCTACAAAAAGACTCTCTACTCTCTTTGCTGTCCTACAGCTCCACAGTGGAGCTGCTGTATAAGCCATGTGGCCAGAGACTCAGCACTTGGCCCAGTTCTACAAGACTTCTTGAATGGAAGCAGAAATGTAGCTTGCATCCTCTCCTGCTGCTGGTGAATATATTTGTTACTTCTTCCACTCTGGTTATCTATATTAATCTCCTCTACTGTTCTTTGTTTTCTCCTTTCCCTAGGCATTCTCTGTTCTGTTTCTTTCCAAAGCTCCATGACTAATTAAACTAACATATTTCTGTTATTGATACTTAAGTGTAGCTCGCTTAGAAGTAGTAGCAGTGAGGGTTCAAGAGCACCTTTACAAAAAGCTCAAGTAGGTGGCAAGCACTGAAGAGAGAATTTAATCATTGAGCACCAATTTCTCTTCTTCAAAATTTTTGGAGAAAAAAAAATGGCAATTAACCTAAAAATAACAGCATAATGCATTCAAAAATATGTTGGTCAGAGGGGTTTTTTTTCTGTTTTTCCACTTTTTGGGAAAGCTAAGCTGTAATAATTAACATCCCATTAATTAGAGCTCAGCAGCAGTATTAAGCTAGTCCTGGAGGTACTTTAGGTACAGGGGTAGCTCAACAGTGAAATTGCAGACTTTACCTTTTAGTTCAGGTATGTGTCTTCTGTGGCTGTGGCTCAGGAAAAAGGAGCTGAGACAGGAACTCATCATCCCCTCTGCTCTAGGACACAGAGCAGGCACTGCCTATGTCACTGCAGTTTGCCACTGTGTGAAAAACACTCTGGGGAGGAGACATGAGGAAAAACAGTGTGATTGAAAAAAAATGAGAAGATCTGCAATGGCAGCGATTGTGAGCCAATGGACTCGGGTGAAACGAGGGGCAGTGAAAAGGAGCAAGACTTACCAAAATGACTGCAAGTTATATGCTGAAATCAAGGAAGAAATGGAAATAAAGAGAGCAAGTATTCTAAAAAACGAAATCTTAAAAAAAATAAAAAAATAAAAAAAAAGGGAAAATTTTGAACCCATGTGAAAACCATAAAAGTCAATGGGATGCCAAGAAGTGCAGGGAGAGGGCCCCAGGCTTGCCCAATTAATCTTTATTGAAATTGCAAGATTTCATTCCCTTTCCCAAAAAGAAGGCTTTCCTTTCGGGAAAGGGAACGAAATCTTGAAATCAGAGAACAATAAGAAGCAGTCAAGGCAGATCAACAACAGAATAGTGCACCATCACATCAGATCATATCTCAATAGAAATTTAATAATGGCAAGGCATTATGTACATCACATTTTTACAACTATGAATAAATGCAACAAGGTTTAGGTTAGCTTTTATGCAAATTTATGCCAGCTTCAAATGGGCAGCTGGAATCTAGTCCAGCATGAAGATTACAGGTAAAAAATGGAAAGGATTTGTTTTTCCCTTGGGTTAATATTTGAGTGGTCAGAACAAGTTTACACCAGCTCATTGTGTTTACTTTTAGACGCTGAATGCAAACATGTAAGGAAATCTCACAACACTGTGAGAGTGAGCTGTAGACTGCTGCAAAAACAAAAACATCTTATGTGTCAAAGCTATTTATAAACCTTCAGAGGGTAACAGGTCATTTGCAGGATCCTGTGTCCTTTCTAGTCTGGCCCTTTCAGACCTTTCCTGAAAGCCATGTAAGCCCCTTTCTGATTTAACTTCATCTTAGAGCTTCCCCCAAATACAACTGCAGTCATGGCCGTGGTCTGCCATTACATTTATCATACTGTATCTTTGTTTTGACAAACCACCTTCTTTAGACCCAGGAACTAACACTGGCAACAGCTTTTGTTTTCAGCAGAGCAGATTGCAAACACTGAGCATGTTGTCTTCAACTTTTGTTTGAGAGACAGTACTCACTTTAAACAGAGTATGAAGAACATAGGTCATAATAGGGGAAGAATAGAATGAAGAAAGTTCACCTTTTCTCAAGAAAACAGCACTTTTAATCCTTAAACCCTGTGAAGTAACTACATTCCTGAGAAATCTCTAGCACCATGCCAAATGCCTAATTTCCTAGTGGTGCAGTGATTTTTCGATTGGCACACTTCAAAGGTCAGAAAGGCAGTGGAACAAAAGATTAAATCATCAATTTTTATGCATTTTCATTCAGTAAATTGGTCAGCTGCTCATGCCAACAAGGCAGGCAGTCAAGATCAAGATGTTTCAAATGAATACAACACTTCTTACTGCAATAACTAAGTTACCAGGCAAGGGGGCAAAATAGAGATGTGTTAACCCTAACCATAATAAATCTTCTAGTCCATTTTTTAAGCAAATAGGAAAATGCTGAAGCAAAATTCATTGTAAGCTGAAAGTACAACTTTTTCAGAGTTTGCACTCAAAATAGCTCCTTGACAAGCTTAGGAACAATTCCATTGAGGAATCAGGGGTCTCTTCTTAGCATGGAATCATTCAACACCTGCATTAATAATTTGTTAAACAGATTTGAGCATGCAGTGTTAAAACATGGAGATGAATCAGGCTGGGAAGAGTTTCAAACACTTTGAAGATAAGAAAAGTGGGTGTGATATTTAAGGGCCAAGTTATGAAATGAAGGACAGAATGACAGGCAAGATTTAACAATAACTTCAGTTTCCTCACCACAGAATGCCACACCATTCATAAAGAGCAGTACCTATGGTTTTCTGCTATATTTAATGAATAGAGGTCAAATTTTCCTGTAAGGCTGGAGTGTTATCAATGCTCTAAGTCCTTCTGTTCATCTCACCTTATTTTCATATGCAGTTCAGGTCTGGGGAGGATAGTACAAGCCTGATCAATACTGTGTTTATTTCTTATTGTTAGGACACAGTTAGACGGAGGAAAAACAACATTAAAACATTCTATCACATACTTGCCAAGTCCAGGAAAACATCAATAGGCTGTAATTACAAGAGACTGTTTAAAACAGAGGTCGCATAACATACATTAAAACAAAAACAAGAAAGGAAAAATCTTACACAAAAATATATATTGTACCATTCAGAAAAGGGAACAAAGATTTGAAATTAGAGAGCTAAGTGTAAAAAAGGCTCTAGAAAGGAGATATGATCAAATAAAATGTAATTAAAAAAAACTGAGAAAATTTGCACATTGAGTTACCAGCTCTTGAAGTAGGATAAAGATTCCTTTTTCCGCCCTGGGGACTGTTCCTCTTGGATATTAATAACAATCCTCCTTGGTTGTCCCTGCACATTTGAGATACACATATTTATCCCTTTTCATCTTTTCTTGTAAGTCTTTCCAGCCTATGATAATTTCATTGGTCTTGTGTGAACCTTTGCTTTCTTTTTCCATGACTTAGACTCAGCTGCAAGACCGCTGATAAAATTGTTAAACACCATGAGCCTTAAATATGTTCCTGCTCCCACAGGTGCCTCCCCACCCCTCATGTGTTGGTGGAAGGGCATCTCCTAGAAGCTCAGAGGCCTTTTCTTCAGGCTAGGCTGAACTCATGTTACAAGGCTGGCCTGATGAACCTTTGCTGCTCTGGGCTGTGCTGCTGAGAGGAAGAAAAATGAACTCCCTGTCTGGTGAAAAATGCTCTCCATGGCAGCTCCACTGTCCAACTGAGATGGAAATGTGGACATAAAGCACTGGCTCTGGCAGGCAGCTTCATGGCAGAGGAGAAGAGTGACTCAGGGGAAATATTGACAGGCTCTGCACTCAAAATGTAACACACTATAATGAAACTGTATACACGGAGAAACATGAAGCGTTCCTGACAGCTGCCCTCGGGCTTCAGTCCTATTTTGGGTTGGGTTTTTATTGGTTTGGTTTTTTTCCCCCAATGCTAGAACAAAAAAGGAAATAAAGAACATTAAAAAAAAATCATTCACTATTTAAAGAAAAGACAATTTTAAAGGGTTTGTTGTTGTTGTTGTTTTACCAAATCCTTTTCACTTTCAAGGAAGAAAAGAATGGTTTTATGCTTAAACTGACATCCCTAATTTCAAAGGCAAAAGTAGCCATGGCTATGTAATAGCTGAGTGCTTCATAATCTAGGCTCCACACTCTAGTAAACAGGTAGGTACACAGATGAAAATTCAGGCAAGATCTGCCTTGGGTGACTATGACACAAGACAAGACAATATCACGTAAGGTTCTGAAAGAGGAAATAAAGACCCTCACCAAATGATTATGCTCTCTTTTTGTTAAGCACGATTTTAACTTCAACAGCTAAATAACATACTGGCTCACAGCTGCTTTATTTAAAGTTTCATTGATCTTACTCTGTTGGGAGCTTATAATGAATACCAGATCCCATATCCCTTATATTTTCTACAGAGACAGGCAGAAGGAAAACACTTAAAACAAGGCAAGCTTTCTTTGAGAAACAGGGGAAGGCGAGAATCCCCCTCAAGCAGTAATATTCCCCTGCTCCCTCACCAGACTAAAAAGGAAGCACATAAAAGCTATAAATAACTTCTTTTTCTTGGTTATGGAACCAAATAAAATAAGAAAGATGTTTTGGACTTTAAAAAGCAAAAAAAAAAATACCAATCTTTCTTTGTGTTTTTGAAAATTTCAAAGGAAACTTCATCAATTGCCCAGAAGAGAAGTGTTTGAAGAATTTATTAACTCAGTCATTAACCTGGGTGGCGAAGCATCTCCCCTATGCCCCAACAGATCACATTTGGGTTGCACTGTCACCCCTGGCACTCCCTGAGAGAGACTGGAAAGAGTGCTTTCTCTTCCCCCATTTACACCCCTTCCTTACCCCCTTGGCTTCAGGTGCTGGTAGGTTTGTGCTCCTGGGGCAAGGGTAAGAATGCAACGGTGTTGGGCATCCTCAGAAACTACAAAAAGTAATTCCAGGTGTAAAGGGAAGATGACTTCATACAAATACGGAACAGAGGGATAAGCGAAGAAAGAAAAACATTTAATCATCCTGAATCTCTTGTATTTGTCTTTGTTAATTGCATGAAGAAGCTACAAGGCATTAATCCTTGCTTCTCAACTCACTGGGACCAGGACCAGCCCATTAAGTGATAAACCAACCAAAACAGCAACACACTTTGTTCCCTATTGCACTAGTAAGCAAGAAAACCTTATTCCAGTGCCTCGGAGACACAGCACCACATGCCCCTGCACCCAGACCCCTCCCCCCTCCCTTTGCATTTTTACCACCTTGTAATGAAATTCCTAATTTTGCTGCCAAAATTCAGCAAAGAAGAAAGGCAACCTCCCTGCACGACTACCAGAGTCTCCAGTGATCTTTCTTAGGCCGGGAACAGCAGGGCCTCCATTTGATACCCAGGGGCAGGGCCCTGACTGGTTTATCTCAACCCCATTAGCCACAGGGCAGAGTAAGAACAAAGTGATTATGAAGCAAGTGCTGCCCTTGGCATTAGGCTCCACCATGAGGACACTCAACATCTCTGAATTACCATTTCAGTCATTCCCTTCGGGCACCGCCTGGCTGGAATAAAGGGGCCATCCCTGGGTCACCACTTACAGAACAAACAGGAGCTCACAGCTAAAGCAGAGGTCTGGGCACGGGGAAGATGTCATTAGAAGCATTTGTTTCCCTGCCTGCAACACAGCCTCTGGTATGACCTGGAGAAGGTTACTTCAGGTGTCTGTGCTTTCTTTTTTCCCCTCTCCATCAACAAGGGCAGTGTGGGCCTTCCCATTCCCAGAGATGCCACAAAGATAAAATTCCCAGTTATTTATAAAACTGTTGAAAAAAGCACAGGGAGGCAACTGAAGAGTTTCACTAACAAATCAACTATTTTAAAGCTTCCTGGAAGAAGCAATTATTTGGAGCCAGGTTACATTTATGAGGGGAAACACAAATTGTAGGATGGTGGCAACTCTATCTTGCAGAGCTGAACTCAGGCTAGTAAATCTCCAGGAAACAGCTGTTACAGGGACATTTCTGCCATCCTGTGCAGGCGGCTCATGGAGATGGAGAAAAGTTGTTTGTGCAAGTTTGGAGTCCTGTCACTCACAGGAAGCCCTACACTGCCCTGTAGCACCCAGGGAGAAAAGCATGAAATGGAAAACCCAGCATATCTGCACCCTTGGGTATACCAGACTTCTACTTCTAGCTCCCATCCAGGAGCTGGCTCCCTAGGAAAACTGCTACTCCCAAATCTGGCCCCTGATCTTCTCAGCATGAGAAGACTTTAAATGTGGGTTTAAAGATGAACATTATATACCTTCTAATTATGGATAACACGTTAGCCCTTCTTAGTGGAGGATCTGCCTGATGGGCAGAGCCGGGGCAGAAGCAAATCTAGCAAAGCAGCCAGCAGCACCCCCAGCTGCCACTGACCTGTCAGGAAGGTCGTGCAGTGCCACTGCCAGCTCTCGTGCCTGTCCTCTCACTCCCAACTGCCACTGAACCCCATGAATAGGACAGGTTTCCCTGGTATCCAGAGGATGCTCCAGCCCTCAACAGCTTCCCCCTCCTTCCCCGAGAGCATCAGCTCTGTGCCCAGTGATTGAGCCTGAGCTGCTGGGTGCTGTGGTTTGACAAGGGAGAGCATGTCTGTCCCATGAAGTGGGTCCCCCAGCCTCACTGGGATACATGAGCCTGGAAGATAAACCCTGCATGCCACACAGAGCTGCTAAACTCAGCGTGATCTCAAACATCAGCCGCTAAAAGAGTTACCAGATCAGAGGGACATGTCCGGGACAAGGAGTCAAGGGTGTTTGTGCCTTGAATACTGGAACTAGTCTGTGCCCTCTTGGCCCAAATTCTGTTTTTTTCCTCATTGATGTAACATGAAAAGCCTGAGCTATGTTCCACAGATGCACCATGGGCTCAGCGTGGGCCACAGGACAAAGAGCTGTCAAAGAACAATCACCTTATGCCAATGTACCCTCAGAGTTGCTCAGCTCTGCCTGCGTGTGTCACACAGAAGGTTCAGGTGATGAGTTTACTGGTAAACTGCAAAAGGTAACAGAGAGAATTGGGAACTCCATTGTGTGCGCTTTCCTATCCCTTCCCCTGCACCTCTGCGTGGTGCCAAGAGGGGTTTTGCCAAGTGCCACAAAGCGATGGGGAATGGGAGCTGACAGTGTGTCCTGGCCAGACAAGGCACGTAGCCTGCTGGCGTTCTGCTTTCGGGAGGGGGAATCTCATTTTCACCACACCCTTAACAACAAGTCAGCGGCTGGGGGAGCTCTTAGTGCAGGGGAGGGTCCGGCAGGGGCAGAGCTACAGTACCTGAAGGACAAAGCTTGGCGATGGTGGCGCTGCGGCACTCGGCGCTCCGTCCTGGTACCGGGTTAAAAGGGCTTTGTGGCGGGGCCAGTCTTTGTAGCGAGGCTGTTTTTCTGGAGGCAGAGATGTTCCTGTGTGCCCTGGCCTTTTTGCCCATCCGTCAAAGGGCCAACTGTCAAAGAAGATTGCCCAGACCACCCACCTCAGGCTGGCTTCCCTCAGGCTTGTCTCCCACAGTCATTTCTTATTCCCAGTACAAACCAGAGGTGACAAAGAATTTCCAGTGTGTCAAGAAGGGCACATTCCTGGCTGCCAGAACTGCTGTGGCAGGAGATCATCGCCCAGTGAAAAACAATAATTAAAAACAATTCCTGGAGGCCAATGACTCCCACGTGTCAACTCTCTGGTACAGGAAGGTAAGCACAGACCAGGGAGCTCCAGTTTTGCAGTACTAAAATTACAGTAAGATCTGCTTGCGGTGTGGGAATAATTTTTGGAACAAATGGAAATAAGAGGAAGGTAGATGTTACCCCTACTGTTCTTTAACCTGGCTGTTCATTCCCAAAGAATAAAAGTCATGTCTATAATGACACAAAAATCTTAACATCTTTGAGGAGTGCTTTGAACAAGCTGGACAAAAGGATCTCCTCCCTCCTTCCTTTCCCTATTACATTACTGATAGATTCTGTTAAAAGAAAGGAACACTCATTAGTACACTTGCCTGAAAAGGCAGTTACCTCTAGTTTTTGAAGCAAACAAACAATAAAAATAGTAATGGACTATATATTGCACTGAAAGAACAATGAGTGTCTGCTCCTCTGCAGTTTCTGCTTCCCCCATCCTCCCAATGCAACACAAATACAGATGCACTAACCCACGGATCTGTAGATCTCTCTAATGTCTCCTATATTGTCCTGCTACCACTTGGGATTATTATTTCACTAATGAAAGCTATCTCCTCTCTAAAAATAGCACTCTCTTCCTATACATACTGTTCCTATACAGACTCAAAGATTAATAAGTCATTTATTATATTTACCCTGTCTTCCTCTCTGAAATCCACTCATATCATACATAATCTCTTTAAACCTTTCCCCCCTGCCCAGCCTGGCCTCATTCCTCAAGGAATTCTATGCAAGCACACCGAGGGCAGCCTTTGCTTCTGAACTTGGGAACATGATCCTTCTAAGGCTGTGCCAACTCCGAACCTCCCTCCCCCCCAAGCCATATGAGCTTCCTAGGTTTAGCTTCATCCTGGTTTTCACAACTGAAACATATTCATTAATGATCTGCTAGATTTCCAGGCTACACGGCCTAAGCAGTTAAAAAAACCCCAACAAACCAAAACCAAACACAAGAAATTACAGCTTCACTTCAAAAGAATTTTTTTTTTAATTTAGAAATGCAGTTATATACATAGAACAATTAAATTAAACTTTGTACAAATATTAAAATACTATCTTCACACCCACTGCAATGTACAGGATACCAGAAAATACATATAAAATAAAGCAAAATAAAACCAATAGAGTGACATCCTGCACAGCATTAGTTATGGTTTTAAATCCCACATATATATATGGAGTACCATTCTGCAAATAATTCCATAGTGGTGCAATTCAGATAAAAAGAAAACACATATAGCAAAGAAAAGATTAATGCAGAAAGGCAATCAAGCTCCTCTTGCACTTGCATCAGCAACTACCAGCAGTCTACCCACCACATCATAGGACTTCTGCTTCACAGACAACTTCACTGTTCTCTTTTGGAAGGAAGCAGCTTTGAGAATCTGAACTAAAACATTTTCCAGCACAACTCAGTTGCCTCTGTCTGTTCTCTCTCAAGGACAGAAGCAAAAGCATAGCTTATGGAAAGCATATGCAGAGCATCAATACAACATGTTCTGGTGGGTACATAGATCTGAACATCACCTGCAGAGGGTTGAGTTTGAAAGCGGTGCTGAACACACAGCCCTGAAGTGTGGGAAGTGGCGTGTTCTGTCCTGGTGGGCTAGGACTGGAAAAAGGCTTACTTATTGTATAAAAATACACCTTAAAATGCTCTAGGAAAACTCTTTGCACTTTCAAAGCCTATAATAGAGAAAAACTGTTTTCTAATTAAGTTCTTCTGCAAGCAAAGGTTTTCACATAGAGCAAATTCAATCTGCTGTTCCCTGGTAAGGACTGAAGGGTGAGGATGGGGTGAGGCAGGATGTGCAAAATAAATGGGATTTATTGCATTTATATACAAAAAATCAAAGTGAAATTTATTTAAATAGTTATCTGGATAGAGTAACAAGGCAGTTTTTTGTTTAAACTGCTCTCAGAACAGTAAAACCACATTTTTTGCAAGTATGTTCTAAAAAGGTCAGCAAGGACAGCTCAATGTGTCCAAACAGTTGTACATTAATTATTTCTTTATACAGCAAACCTGCTGGTGTATGCTAAATCATCTAACAAAGCACAAGCTTCCTTACAACCTGGTCATTATTGCATTAGCTCATTAGCCTGCAGTAAACCTCTGTCTTCAGCTCTTCCTTAGACAACTCCTTGTGTTCCCTTTTCTGTGCTGCAAATGACTTAACCATCCCAGATTATTTCCAATGGCTGAGTCAGTTGCTCTCTTAGCCCCACTTCTCAATATTGACCCATCATCTACCTCTGGGAGCATCTTAGAATGTTTCTTCCCAAAGCATGTGGAACAGATTTCTTCCTTCCTGAGTTCTCCACACACTGAAAGGCCAAATTAAGACTCCAGATGCAGTAAACAATTCACCACACTGGAGCTGAAAAGCCAAGGAGAAACCTCAGCAAAGATGTCCAAGGGGCGAAAAGCACTCTGCTTGCTGAGTACACATTCTGCTACCCAGCAACTTCCCTGGTGGTTAAGGATAAAAATGCCTTAAGCTCTTCTCCCTCCCTCCCTCCCTCATAAGGTTTTATCTCAGTGACAATTCCAGAGGCTCACATGCTTCAGCGCATCTCTCCACACTTAATTTTTACACATTCTGCAAGTTAATGATGTGGAGGCACAAGCTATTTCAAACCAGAACACAGAAACCCCTCTCTCACCAGCACTGCTGACACCCTTCAAAGCTGTAGGAGGCTCTGACACAGTCCAAGCTGGCTCATAATTTGAGGTGAGCTTCATGATGCAGACCCTGATGGGAGACTGGCCCACTTCCCCAAGGGCCACTGCCAACTTCATGTCCTGGTTCTCTCAGGCTGGTCCAGTTCTACAATGCTTGGGCTGTAAACACTGCAATGAGTTGCATGTATTTTTTAAAATAGCTATGGAACTGGAAAGGAGCAAGGAAGTTTTTCTATTGCACATAATATCCTGAATTTCTGAAATGCCCTTTCCCCCCCGCCAACTATCAGACTCCAAAAATAATGGAAAGCTTTAAAATAAGTGCTATTTTATTTTTTCTCAATGTAATTAAATAATTTTAATGATCTTGAATATCACAGGATATATGTATGACAGAGCATAAAATGATTATGTTGGGAGTGTTAAATGAGAAAAAATGCCACCCTTTGACATCTTTTGCCAGACATTGGTGGGTGAAGAAAACATTTGAAGACTGTGGCCCCATCATGGGGAAAAAAAAAATTAAAAAAAAACATTTACTGTATTACATCTTGCAAGGCTGAGCCTCTCTGCTTCCCATCCACAACACTGAGATCCAGGCTGCATCTACTTATGGCAAAATCCAGAGAGAACACACTCAGCTCAGAGATAATGAGCACTCCTGAGGCAGAATGCACCTCACATCTGAGCAATCTTTAGGCTTTAGGCCTTGCTTCCCTAAGTAAAGAGAGAACTGTGCAAAGTAGGTTTTCCTATATCTCTACCCAAAGACTTCTCAGTCATTCAGCCTCTTCAGAATGAAAACAAACATGAATGAATAATAATCACTTGCTAACCAGTAAAGTGAGGCCTTGCTCTCCCTTGAAAAAGTTGTCAGACATCCTTTGGATTCCTTCTTTGCTGTTTTACCTCATTTTATATGAAAATTAACTCTAAAGCTGAGTATGTAGACAAGCAATGTGATGCCTCCAAAATGTTTTCCATATTGTGGCTCACACAGATCCTTGGGGCCTGTTCCCACAAGATTTGCTGCAGGGAATGGAGCTTTTCAGGATCTGGAATCATCAGATGGGATTACCAGCCACCATGGAGACTGGCCTGGAAGCTGCTGGCTTACCCTCAACAAGCCAACAGAAGCTGCCTGTTTATGCTTGATCACATTAGCTACACTTGCATATTTCTCTGCTCCACGTCCTCATTTTCTCCACTCGTTAGTAAAGTCATTTCCAACAATTTTTATAGAATCCAAAGTGCCAGGTCTTGCACTTTGGCCACAACAACCCCCTGCAGTGCTACAGGTTGGGGGAAGTGTTGCTGGACAGAGGCCAGGCAGAAAAAGACCTGGGGTTTACTGACTGATGGCAGACTGAACACAAGCCAGCTGTGCCCAGGTGGCCAAGGCAGCCAAAGGCATCCTGGCCTGTATCAGCAATGGAGTGGCCAGCAGGACCAGGGCAGTGACTGTCCCCCTGTACTGGGCAATGGTGAAGCCCCACTTTGAGTGCTGTGTCCTCTTCTGGAACTCTCAATTTAGGAAGGACACCGAGATGTCTGGATGAATCCAGACAAGGACAACAAGGCTGGTGAAGGGTCTGGAGCACAAATCCTATGAGGAGGCTGAGGGAGCTGGGGTTGTGCAGCCTGGAGGAGGTTCAGGGGAAACCTTATCACTCTCCACAACTCCCTGAAGGGAGGGTGTAGCCAGGTGGGGATTGGTCTCTTCTCCCAGGTAACCAGCGCCAGTTTAAGCTGTGCCAGGGGAAGTTTAGGCTTGACATCAGTAAGAAATTCTTCACATAAAGGGTGATTGGGCATTGGAATGGGCTGCCCAGGGAGGTAGTGGAGTCACCATCCCTGAAGGTGGCACTCAGTGCCATGGTCTAATTGACAAGGTGGTGTTCGGTCATAGGTTGGACTTGATAGTCATAAAGATCTTTTCCAACCTAATTAATTCTGTGTGATTCTGTGAAATTAAAGCACTCCCTCTTTGTAGAGTTTGCTTCCTTTTCTTCCCCACCCAAATTCGATTTTCTCTCCCAAGCTGGCAGTTGCTTGTTTTACATCAGCAGAGAGGAAGCCAGGGCACAAAGGATGTGTTTTCTGCTGGTGGTGCAGGTGCTCATCCAGAGCAAGGTCAGGCCTTGGGATCAGCTTCCAGCTTCTCCCACCAACCCAGCACTAGCACTGTCCCTTTCAGGAAGGCAACACATTCCCAACTTCTATACCTCGAATTGCTGAGGGTCAGTTTGAGCAGACAGGACCTTAAATGCATAAAAAGCAACTCCTGCTCTAAGCTGGTTAGGCAGCAGGAAAGTCACACAGACTTTCCTCCACACTTCCTTACTATACTTGCTCAACCCCCTCCAATAAACCAATGAAGGAGAATTTACTCAAGCTTAGACCATTTCCAACAGTCAAAATGCTAAATACAATTGCCTCCATGCTTATCTTTAAAAATTCCCATGGCAGATGTGTAAACATTTGTCCTCTACAGCACTTGAAACTGAGACATCACAGCCCACTGTAAAATGACACAGGATTTTCACCATCCAAGTTGAACAAAAATACCTAAACCACCTAAATCAGATTTATCAAATTCTTGTGTTAATGCAAGGTAACATGAGCAACAGGAAAGGATGTTTAAAACACTGCAGTTTTAAATTAACATCCCTCTATAACAAGGATAGAGAAAAAAGTATTCTTCCATCCACAGGCACACACTGTTCCATGTGTCCTGGCATTTAACAGCTATTCAGGAAAAAGAATAGCAAATACACAGCTGGACACTAAGGCCAATCCCCATGTCAGAGAACTGGAGCTAAGCCACAGTGATTTTATACGTAAAGATGTTGTATCATTTTTGTCAAATGCTGTAATTTTTTTTACTGTAGCAATGAGGATGAAGATGGTGAGGATTGTAAACCAAAAGCAAAGCAGCAAAGACAGCATCCATGTTTACCTGTACATTACCACATGATGTGTAAGGCCATGACATTTTGCTCCTTCAACTCAAAAATGTAGCAGCTTCTCACAGGGCAAACACTTCTCTGGTTACTTCAAGACAGTTATGACAAGGTACATGCAGCATCTAAGAAGCCAACTCATCTTGCTGAAACCATCAATCCCATGGAACAGTGTCCAGACCTCAGTGAGGAACCTTACAACCACCACAGCACTTGGACTGGACCATCTACCCCAGACAGGTGTGGCTTCCTGCAGTTATAGAGTCCCAACACGGACAGTCTGACCTGCTGTAGATAACTGTGGCAGGCAGAGGTACATATATTTCCGAATTTTCTCTTCCCTTCTACCAAACTTGAAACAATCTTTAAAACCTCAAGACTGAGCTGTGGTGTCTTCTAGCACTGCTGTCAGTGTACTTGACTTTCCCTCACAGTAACAAGCTGGCATTGTGCTTAGGAGAAGCTTTACAAACGCTGCTTACCCTCAGTCACAAGGGAGGAGCCCTTCTCTATGGGCCCACTGGAGCCCACCAGGCTAAAACAGCAGACCCTTTGCTGTATGCAGCTAGGAAGACACACTAGCCTATGAGATGGCAGTTACCCAGGATTCAAGTACCTACTGTGGCTGGAAAAGGAATGACACTAGGAATTCACTACCTACAGGCATTTTTTTGTCTTGGTATTTTCAAACACCTGAATTTCTTCCAGTGGGCTGCACTGGTAGAGGAAGAAGGAGGAGACAAAAGTGATTTTCAGGAATGGACTCCCGCAGAGATGGGACAAAGGGCATTCCTATATGTTGGACTTCTCAGCTTCCAGTGCTGAAGCAATTCTCAGTGAACTGTCCCTGCACGGCTAAGCTGTCACACAGCCCATCTCATCTGAGGTGCTTCTAGATATCACAAGCTGCCCCTTAACTGCAATCCCTCCCAAGCCCACTTTCAGTCCCAGTGAGGTGTTTTATCCTGCCCTATCACAAAGAGGATGCTGGAAGAAGAGCCTATATAACATATATATGTATATTTAAACTGTGTCTGCACCCAGCGAGCAAGCGGGTTTAGCCCCTGTTCTCTGGGCAGCAGAAGGGCTAGAAAGGCTGAAAAGCTGCAACAAGCCGGTGTGAGGAGGAGAAAGGCACAAGAAAAGAGCAGCTCTTCAGAGTCTGCTGTCAAACATCTGGCTGGGGAAGAGGAGAGGAGAGCTCAAATCCACTCTGTTCCTTGAGCCCCTGATGCTGATGGAATGGGGAAGCCAGCACTGCACCAACTCCACTGGTGCATCCAGGAGGCAACCTGGCGACATCCTTTGGATCTTCAGCTGAGGGCATCTCTTCTTGGAGGTATCCAGGGTACAGCTTGCGAGGATGGGGAAGACTGCACAGAGTGCTTCTGTCCCAAAGGCAGGGAGAGGGGAGGAGGAAGAAATCCAAGATGGAGAAGACTAGACAAACACAGCAGACCTCATGCTTCCTTCAATAAGGGAATATCTGAACAGGGGGGAGAGAGAAAAAAAAAAAAGAAAAAGCAGTCAAATTCAGTTCAACACACACCAGAAAAAATACTATTGAAAGCAGGATAGGCTCCCACTTTCATAACATGACAATGTTATGTGGTCTCCCTCTCATCACATCACAGCAGAAAGGAACTCTGGAGGACTCTGCTCCAACCTGCCCCTGAGACTGGGACTATCAACAGCTCTAGCCTCAAAAAACTCCAAGGACAGAGATTCCATCACCACACTGGGTGTCTATCTGGTCCTGTATTACCCTCCTAGCACTAAGTATTTCTTAAAACCATGGAAAAAGGGAGTTCTGCCCTGAGCTATCTACAAGCAAGTTACATTTCTTGCCTAAGACAGAGCAGTCCCTGCAGAAGCAACCTTAAGCTACACCTTCACATCTGCTCTGGCATTGCAAAGCCATTCCTTCAGGGCAGCACAGAAGTGAGGAATAAAAGATGTTTTGACTGTTCAACAGACTTGCCCCTCTGCCCTCTACAGTAAGTTCAAGCACATCCGTCAGGTCTTGCAGGCTAAGGCTGCAGCACTGACTGCTTTGTGGCAGAAAGCTGCTTACTAAAAGTCTAAAAATTAGGCAACCCAAACATCACAAAGGGTTTGTATTCCAAGCATGTCCTCCCACTCCCACCAAGTTAATTTCCACAAACACAGTTATTTTACTGCTTTTGCACTGTGATGCTGGAGGCTAGATTTCTCTTAAAATCCTTTGCTAAAACAAGAGTTAGCAGTAGACAATCTTGCTCAGACTGCCCTAGGCTCCCAGTCTGAGAACACTGAACTCTTCAGAAGACGATATTAAATACTGCTTATGTGCTTAAGAGGTGAAATGTGCTATAGAGACTGGATTTTTTCAAAAGCTGCTCTAGTGGCAGACACACATAGGGGCATCCCTTGTTGTTTTTCACCCTAGTCAACTGCAGAACCTACTCTTAAAAGGGTCTCATGTAGTGCTCCTTGCACAAGTCACTTACCATCTGTGTATTCCTCAGAGGAAGTGAGTGATAAAAGGCTCTGTATGTCACTGCTTTCTGAATCTTGGACCTCTTTTTGTACAGGTCTACTGTTAGCCATGCCAGCTACCCAGGAAGAGGTAGCAGCCTGATGCACAAGAACAGTTTCAGAGCGCTGAGAGCCACTGGCTTCACACAGCCCAGAATGTCCAGGAGCTTCATCTTCTCTTTCAAAGGTATTGTGAGCCCCTTGGTCCAGCTGCTGCATCTCTCTGGGTCCATTCTGTCCAGCTCCCTCTGAGAGCACGATCTGCACTCGGGAGTCTGAGGGTGGAATGCAATTCCCTGTGCTGCCATATACTGCTTCTTCATAGGACGGCAAGGCCACTTGGACACCATCCACCATAATAGAGACCTGATCTCCAGACACACCTTGGTCTCGCCTCAAAAAGAAAAAAAGGAACAAAGACAGGGGAGGAGGAGAAGAAAAAAAAAAAAAAAAAAAAAGTTGAGTATTTATTTTACTATATATATTTTACCAAGAATTCCAGTAACCTCCCATAGCAGAACTTTAACCATTTAGGGGAGGACAGAAACTTGAATGGTGGTTTAACAAAGTCAAGCAAGCACAGTCTTGGAGCCCTACTGCGAATTACCATTAAACATGAGCAGAGGCTGTAATTCACAGCACCCAATGGATTTAACAGCAAGAGCTGAAAAGGTTACAATGCTTCCCCCCCCTCACTTACCTTCATAGCTAAATTTGATAAAGGTCACGACTCAGCTCTTTTGGCAAAGAACACTGTTGATTCCAGCCTGGTGCACTGCTACATTCCACAACACCCAGCACTGTCTGTTCCACTGCCTCTGCTGCCAGCCAGATAACCTCTGGCTGGACGGGGAAGACAACTCTGGCACAGCATGAATCACCTGGCCTCATAACGCCTGAGAGAAAATTTTTCTTTCCTAGCAGTTTGGGCCTTTTCAGAAGAGGGCAGACTCCAGGGCCCCACCTCCCCACTGAGTGTCTGCCTCAACTGGCAGCAGTGTTAGGGCTGGGTCCCTCCTCTCACCCACAAACCCAGGCCAGGAGGGTTCTCCTGCAGCAGAGAAGGATGGCAGACTTGCACATGTATCCAAAGAGCAGTACTGCCTAATTTTGGGTCCACAGGACCTCAAGCAGTCTGGGAAAGATGCACATATATACACCCAGACAGACTTCAGTAGCTATCCAAGGCTCGAAGAGGTAGGAAATTTATCTATAGCCAGGCTACTAAGTATCATAACTTTTTCCATTCAAAACCAAGGCAAAAAGCACAAGGAAGTCACTCCTTGAGTGGCACATAAGAATGGGGACTGCAGGTGGGTATCACAGACCACCATTTCAGAAAAGCACTGGATCAGAAGTATGGGGCAGAGATGTCACTGAAGCGATGAAAACAGGAACAGAGAAGTGAGGAGCTAAGATGCTCCAAAATGACAGTCTAACCCAACTGTCTGAATGAGTTTATACTGCAAAGAAACAGGGTGCCTCTGAGCCTCTCCAAACCCCAGCTGCACTTACCTGCTGTGATGGAACGACTTCAGCTTTGGCTGCAGCAAAACAAACAGCACAACTAACAGTAGAATCAGGGCGACGGAGCTCGCTGTGGAGGCCACTATGGACAGCGTGGGCACTCCAATTGTTGGAGGAGAGTCCTTTTCTACAAAACCAAGGGGAATACAAGGTAAAATAATAACTGCCATAGTGAAGGAAAAACATTTACACTGTTACTCAGGACTTACTCCTGGGTGCGTGTGTAAGGAGCCCAAGTTTCCCATACAGGCAAGACACACCACCTATCTCAGTCTGCAGTTCAATCTGCCACCTCTCCATCAGCTGTAAAGGGAACCCAAAATAAAATGGGTACATACAAGGGTCCTTTGGAAAAACACAGAACAAACAGAAAAGCAGTGCAAGCAGGCCATGGGCACTGACAGATGGTGGTAAGAGTTGTGTTATATATATAGATCTGCCTGAGCAAAAGCTAGAGAATGTCATGATGTCACCAGCAAGGCCAATAATTGTCTAGCACAATAAGCAACATATTTTAGGCCAAACAATAGAAGAAGTTCCAAAATCATTTTTTCTCAACTAATGTAACAGCCTTGCAAAGAGGGATGAAAGTCAACTGGCTGGGTATCATTATGCACATATTATAACTAAGACACAGAAAATATCAAGTTTTTCTGTCACACAAACATATGCCAGAGACAGAGAAGGAAGGTGGATGTTGTTTAAGAGTGCTGAGTTTTCAGTGTTAGATACATTAGATGTGCCCTGTTCACATCACTCTTTCCTCCCCTTCTGCAGCTATGCTGTGTGACTGTATGGAAACTGATTTGGCTTTTAAAGGACCTGTGCAGGAATAAACTGGCGGTGAAGAGAGAATGGCTTGGAAGTGGTATTGCTGAGCACTGTGTACCATGCCTAGAAGGCTACACTAGTCCTTTTGCTTCTCTAGAGGAAATAATTGTCTGTATTTGTTGTTTCTGTCCCTAGTTTATGTTTTTGGTAGAGATCCAAAAAGCGTCCCCTACCCATCAGCAAATACTACTGTGAATTGTACATTTGATTTATGCAATTCCTCATTTCCTCTTTCTACATCCACCACATTCTTCAGGAGCACAGGGCTCAAATTGAAGAGGGAATTCAGGACACATGCAATGAGAGATGAGAAGACGAGCAACAGGCAAACAGATAAAAAAGAGCTGGAGGATTTTTTAAGCCTACAGCCTGAAATCTATGCCCAAAACAGGCATTTAAAATGGAAATCTAGTTTGCAATTTTCTGCATCATCTCTTGGGGTCAAACATACTTGATTTAGTTGTTTTGAACTTTTCTTTGAAATCTTTTAGAATTAACTTGACCTCTCCCCAGGAAAAAAACAGTGACTAGCACATTTTTCCCTATGGCAAATAGGGTTGAGTAAGGATTTTAACTTCCAGCATTTCTCAGAGAACTAACAGGAACAAGGATAGGCAAATAGAAATGCTCCATTTTCAGCACCAGTACATCATACTGTCAAACCACTCCCAATACAAGGTGCACTCCAGAACATTTACCATCTCATATGCCAAAAAATGTCACTAACTCATACAAAAAATGACCAAAAGACTACAGGGCTGACAGACTCAGAGCTGCACAAAACACATGGTAACTGCCAGAAACATGCTAGGGACTTAAATTTTATAGAGCATCTTACCCTTACCAATCATTTCAAGACCTACTGCCTTTCTAGAGTTTCCCACTTCCTTCCCCTCCTTTAAGCCTTTTGAAAGAGACCCACTAGTAAAGAGTCTGCTATCTCTGACCCTGAACAGTTGATTCAAAGCTTGTGTTGTGAAAGCAATAGCTTTTTCACTGGGTCAGACTTTTCAGGCACCATATTTTTGATAATGCCACTGACCCTTCAAGATGCTAAAGAAGTCTGAGGGGTTTCTGCACATCACAACACAATCCTTCAGCTAGACAAAGTGCCACCATGCAGGAATGCCTCTCAGGGAACACTATGTGCAATAGCACAGCTTTGTTCTCCAGCCTGGGTGCAGCAAGGGGAAAGGGGGAACACTGTGGAAAGGAAGTTTAAACTGAATTTGAAAAAACCTCTTCAGGATCTTTTTGCTGCCAGGTAAACTCCCAGACCCTTCCTTATAACTCATAGGAAAGGGCTATTGGAGTGGAAGAGACACTGAAAAGACAGTGTCTTTGGGACAGGACAGGATGTTCCAGAGATCACAGGTATGCAGTGAGCTCCATAAAGAGCTTGATGAAGGTGTTTTTGTTTGTTTGTTTGTTTTTTGTTTTGTTTTTTTGTTTTCCTGTTTCTTTCCAATTAAGCTGACACATTTTGCTTTATGTATTATGAGACTTCATTCTAAAGTGTACATCCTGCCAGCTCAGGATGACTGAGTAGTAATGTCCTATCAACAAGCCCACCTAGAAGAGGGAAAGGTGTTCTCCCTTTATCCAAGATACCCACTGTCAAAACCAGAAGAGTAGTAGGCAAATTGAGAGCTGTATGATGAACATTTTCCTGCAAATCTTTTTACTTTGCTGCTTTGATGGAAGCATTCCTCTTCAGATGGGAGAGACAAAACAAAAGCTGCCCACTTCTATTTGAAGAGAAAGCAGAAATCATTCGTCAGCAATGTCCTTTCCTGCCAGTACAGTGAAAAGCAGCACCATCAAACTCTTTGACACAGGAAACCAACAGTTACTTAACCTGTTTGCAAGGAAGATGGACTCTACACAGACACACACACGTGTACAGACTCACCAGGGGAGATGTACTGTCAAACCCATCAAGGAAAACTGGACAGCATGGAAAATGCTACTGTTAGGGCTTCCAGCATTCCTGGGATGAGAGCCTCAAGATAAGAGGCTCCACATAAGTAACAAATTGCCTACTTTATACTCCTATCCATGGCTTTTCTCCTTGTGTTAGGGACTCTAATTCTGCATCTGATGGGGTGCTACTGAAGAGATGTTTTTTAAAAAGAGCCATGATTGTGAGCTGCATTTATGAAACTGCTGGAGCAATGAGAGACAGCCATATAGACTTCCTCACTAAGTGTTAAAGGATAATCTGAAAAGTCAATGCAAGGGCAACTCCAGAGTGGGGGAGCACTCACCTGGGCTGAGCCTACAGCTGACTTCCATGGCTGGGTTCCACTCTCCATTCTTGCAGGTCAAGTATTTATAATCTCCTTTCAGCATGTAGCCTTCAACACACAGATACTCTATGACACTGCCTGAAGTTAGAGGGTTGTTGCAGGGGCTAGGGTGGCATTTATAACCTCCATTCTCAGGTTGTGGTGGCTGGGGACAATCTGGAAAAAAAAGAAAGTATCGTGAAGGACATCTTAGAGGAAGACACCTATTATACATTATATATGAAACAGAGGCAGACTTCCACCTACAAACGGCCACTAAATTAGGAAACTACTAAAACTGAAAAGAAAGGCTGTTACACAATGGCAGAGAACATCCCTGATAAAGTTTCTGTGATTGTTAAATACTGCTTGTTATCCCAGTAGTACAGTCCAACTGGCAGGCACCAAACTGGTGATATTTTTGAGCAGTGACACAACACAGATTCCACATGAGAGAGGCCCAGAAAATCCTTACTGCTATCTTTTCCCCACAGCTGTTTCCCTAGAGACTGGGGTGAACCTAAGAACCAGGCCTTCCTATTAGTGTGGCAGAGGAAAGTGAATGAAACCCACTGAAAGCAATGAGGAGTGCAAAAATTCCTCTGTACTATGGGTACACAGTGTCAAGGTGCAGACCTGCACCCTAAAAGCCTGTCAAAGTACACAGACTTTGACTATTTTATGTAGATATGCCACCAACAACATTGGCAACAGAGTTTTATTGCAGTAGGACAAACTGCTTCACTGAAGAGGTGGTCAGATGTTGAAATAGGTTACACAGAGGATGGTGAAGTCACCATTCCTGGACTTTTCCTAGGACCAAATATTCTAGTCTACTTTTAAAAAAAAAAAAAAAAATCAGTGCATTATGAAAACATTTCTGAAAAAAACCCCTCTGTTTCCCTATGTGAACTCTGGAGTGTTGAAGGCGCTTCACATTCCTTTTTGCACCTCTGTTACCCTGACTACTGGGAATAGGCACATGTAGTATCAGGCACATGCCAGAACTTTTCTTGCAGAATTTTCAATAGCCATTTAAAAGAAAACAACAAACCAAAATTGAGGAAACTGTACTGAAAACAGGATATTTGTCTTGCTCAGAGCTTCCTCCTGTCTGGCAGGTCACAATGACCCTGCAGAACAGCCCCAATAACTTCCACTGACAACATGTATCTGCCCAGCTGAAAGATGGAGAAATCCAAGTGATTTTTCACCTAAAATTCACATCAGCTTCCCAGACCTCATAAAAGAAAATACATCATAGACCCCTCTTGAGACATTTTGGGGCATGGAAAATCAGTTAACCCACCCAGGGTGTTCCATCAGAGCATGGTGACTCAGGCCTGTCCTTAAACCCCAGAGCACATCTTCTCATGTTCTATCTCTAAGTGACCCAGTTACTGTGGGACAAACAGCAACAAACAGCTGGGCAAAGTTCAAGTAACTGGATTTTGAGCAAGATTTAAGAAGCAAAAGAAAACTTGAGATTCATTCACTGTGGAAAAACTTGCCACATTGCCTTAGTGCAAACGACTCTTGAACCTAAACACGTGAGAATGCAGCACAGGTAGTGCTTGTAAATGCCAATAAACCCTGAGATGACGTGCTGATTGAAGCCAAAAATACTCTGGTATGAGTTCTGCCAGCTTTACAACTGCAATTCAATTTACTTCTCCAGAAAAGGTTAACAGAGGTCTAAGCAGCAGCTTTTCAAGATTACTTTGTTCTTGAGGAGATCTATTCTTAAATAAACTTCAGAGAAACCACTCTCTGTGCCTCATGAGTTTTAACTCTTACCTCTTCTGTGCTTGTTATCTTTTCTTTCTGCAATAATTTTATAACCAGTGTTTTAATCCTGCACCTTATGAGGCTGAACTTCCTTTCACTGTGAGCCTATGCATCATCTCAGGGCAGCTGGGATCAGCCAAAGCAACAGATTAATGGCACATTTTAACCACATAGAAAAATGCAGTCCAGGAGAAGATTTTTGCTAAATTGCAAAACCATTTGAGCACCAGAGGTATTTTTAGCAGTTTAACACGTACCTCTCCTGTCACTGGTGGAGAGCTGTGGGTAAAAGCCAGTGTCACCACAGTAGTTGCCAAAACTCAAGAGCAGACAGGACAACTTCCCTAAACCTTTTTATACCATAGCAAGTACTTGGAAATGCTTGGGAGTGATGTACAGCATCTTTCCGCTCATTGCAGCAAAGAGGTCAGACCCATGGTTCCCTTTTCTCCTGAGCTATGCCCATGTGAAAGCCTGGCCATTGCACACAGAAGCAGCTCAGTGTTGGTTCCCCTTCTATCATAAAGTGCCACCTACACTGATGAGATTTCTCAGTTACATACAAACACCAGCCAGCCAACAAGAAACATGCATTCATTTACACTGCAATAGCACTCTCGAAGGCTTGGAACACTATCACATTAGGCCCCTGCAGAACCATGATTTGGCTTTCTCAGGTAAGATCTTCAGGAGATGCACAGTTATGCAACTGCAAACTGGTTTCCACTGCACCTCCACAGACCACTTGGACAGGAAAGGAGAGAAGCAGCTGATAAGTGTGTTCAGGGAGTTATGCCTGACTTGTCCTATTCATGGGGAAGGCGTTGCAGAATTACCCACCTCCCCTTCCTTCTACCCCCAGCCTTCATTTGTCATCACAGCATCCAGGAGGGCACAAGTATTTTAAAATGTCACCTTCACTGTGATGGAAGAACACTGCCTGTGTGCTGGGAAATAGATAAAAAAGGTCTGGATTAGGCAGCCAGAACATCAACACCCTCCACCCTCAACATGATTGAGGTGATCCTGGACTGCCCTTAGCAAGGCAGCCTCAGGGGAACAAAGCTTCTCAGAGCCTGCAGCTTTGGGCTGCAGTTGATGGCATTGAAAATTGCTGAAGGCAAGGCTTGGGTGGGTAAGATGATGGACTGGTGGTACCTGAAAAACTGACAAAGTCAAATACATCTGCTCCCTAATTGACCAGCTCTCTTTCCCTGCCATCTCTGACGGAATGCAGCAAACCAGGTCCCAGTCCAGCAGAAGAGAGGCATCCAGAATGCCTGGGACAGACAATGCAGCAACCTCTTTCCTAAGCTTTCACTGCCCTCAGCTTTCACACTCTCCATAGTGGGTTTCTTCAATTGCCTCCAGATTTGTACTCCAAACTGGGGCTAATAGAAGAAAAATACAAGTCTGATTCTACACAACATGTCCCCAGCAGCAAAGTTTACACCCCAAGTTTGCAGCACTGGCATGTTCACAGCAAATACAGAACCAGGCAGAGCATCCCATTTATTGCTGTCCACAGAATAAAGCACTGACACTTCAGGAGTGAAAAAAGCTGGGTACCAACTGCTGCCAGAAAGACACCCAGAGCAGCCTGCTCCTGGCTATGGTTAGTGGCCAGAAGGTGCAGGTGAATGGGAAGAGCTGCCTGTGTGAACTGTTTATTACCACTCTGGAGCATGGCTGTGTCAGGATGGCTCAGTACAGGGAACAGAAAGATAAATGCAGGAATTTCATCAACTCCCTCCCTGAAACCTGTTTTTGGAAGCATCCCAGGGCTTGTAAGACATCTTAAGATGAATGTTCATGCCAGGAAGGGAAGAAAAGAGAGCTAATTTACAGAAGTTACCAACTTCCTAGGGGGTTACTGACATTCTAGGCTTGCAAAGCTATTACCAGGATCTTGATTCATCAAACTTTCAGCATGCACAGAAATAGTTTTAAGCATTTCTCCACTTTGTGCAAAGGGAGCAAATACTCCCAAAGGCCCTGTTTCTAGGAGGCACTGAAGCTTATGACATCTCCTGAGAGAGCTGGTTCTCTGCAAGCATACACTGCTGGAAAACAGGAAGGAAACAGAAGTCCAAAGACTTAGAACATCATTGAACTCCGTTCAGAGGAAAAGAAATTGTCATTTCCAGATTGACAGGCAGGAATTAAATTATGCACTGGAGCTTCTGCAAATGCCATGCCAAACCACTAGATATTTAATATATAGATAATTTTTAAATATGCAAATGAAAAAATACTAAGCCAGTATGTACTTCTACCCAGCATCCCACCAAATCACCTATAAGCACCTTATTTTTCTGTTTTGGTCACATGAAAAAATACTGTCCTCCTTCAAGGAGGGTTAACTGCTCTGATGTTTTGAATAGGTGTTATCAGCTTGACAATAACCACCACAACATTCAGGAACTTCTTTTTTGTTGCAGTAGCAGCAACATCACATTGTACCATCGTCACCCGTTCCCTTTCCCATGGCTCTCCATGTAGCAAGCCTCATTTCCTTCCCCTTCCACCAGATGCACAGAGAGCTGTGAGGAGCTGGAATGCAGCTGCTTTTAGAGACAATAAGAAATGTCAGTTGGCCAAATTGTTTAACTTAATCACCACAGGATAAAATGGTTCTTTCATGTCCTAGCTGAGCCAAAGCTGAGCAGTGGTCCTGAATGACAACCTGATGCAGAACTAAAAGCATTTCTTGCATAATGTAACAAAAACACAAACCTGAGCCACAGTTATATATAACAGCACAGATGGAAGCATGTGGTCTGTTGTGTGCTGACACAGAAGTGAAGGGTTTAAGTGCTCAGAACATAAACCACAGGAGCACAGTTGAGCCTTGATCACAGAGTGAAATTCACAGATAAGCAGAAGATTTACAAAGCTCAAACAGGATGAGCCTGTTGTGGCAAGGACGAAGAACAATACACTCCACTCACACATACAAAGAAAGATTAAATCATACTTCAATCTGACTGGATAATTGTCACAGAATTATAAAAGCTCCCCAGCATTAACCTTCTTTGCACAGGCACAACACCACACAGAAGTCTAAGACCTCTCTACAGTCTTATTTGCTTGGCACTGTCTCTATTTTTTTCAATCAGTATACTTCATGGACTCTACAGGGAGTCTTACACTCCTCTTTTCTGCACCAAGCACATGAATTGTTTTTCAGTCACTAACCTGTTTTACTGGGCAGTCTCACTACACAGAGATGAAAACCCAATTCTCCTTAAAAAAATGCATTCTTACGAGAAAAAACCAAAACAAAACCCAAACAAACAACTAAACAAAAACAAAACAAAAAAACCAACCAACCAATCAACAAAACAAAAAACCAACCAATCAACAAAACAAAAAACCTCTTCTAATCACGATCTGCCAAAGTGCATAACTGTAAGTTTGTAACTGAGGGAGAAGAAGCCACAGCATTGCTCACCTTACATGGGCAGACATTGCTTAACAATAGAAGTTTTGCACTAAACATCCAGTAATAGCTCTTTATCTCCAGAGTAGGGGACAAAGGTCACTTAAACAAGGACAGGAACAGTTCTGACAAAATGAAGTGGCTCTTTACAGGAGTCAGGCCCAAATCCCAGCAACTTCAAGAGGAAGCTGGACTCAGCCTCAGGTAACTCCCTCACTGACTACACAAGTCAGTGTACTACACTTGCTCTAGCAGGCTTGACTATCCTCAGAGCAGTGGCAGAGGAGACTTACAGGTCTCTGCTGAAACACTTTGGAAGCCATTTGTATTGACAACTGCTCTGCTGGATGCCCTGAGCATGTACCCTGCTTGGATACTGTTAACATCCCCTGGCCTTTTAGACATATTACAATTTTTGTGTGATGTGGAAACTAGAAATGGAAGATGATAAGCTCAGTACTTCTCTTTCTTCATCTACTCCATTTAACAGATACTATTCAAGACTCACAGAAGGAAAACTATCTACAAACAAAAAACATCCTCCTAACCAAGATAAATATTCCCCTGACCAGTCCGGTTAAACTTGTCATGATGTCTCATGTCAGCAGGTCTTACCTGGCGAGCAAACATCTCTGTGAAGCAGAACACCCAATTAAATTGTTCCAGTGCTGGAGGCCCTGCCATTTCTTTCATGCTGTTTCTCCTGAAGCTTCATCCTAACTTTCTTGTACTACTTTGACTGCCCTACAGTAGGATTTCTGTGGAATAGCTCAGAAAAGGTCGGCTTGCCTCAAGGCCTGCCACCTTTTCATCCCTTCTCTTATCTCCTATCGCACAGGAAGGTTTCCTTCTGGTCACGGGAATTTCCTGTTTGCTCTTACAAGTTGTGCTTCAGCACATTTCACAGTGGCAAGGAGAACTTCTCTGTCCAAGTCTCCAGTTCTCTAAAACATTGTCACCTTTATTCTTTCAGACAGGACTTGCTACCAGCCTTAGAAACAGCGTATCTAGAGAAGCACCCCAAACAAACACAAGATATCCCCATCTTCCAGTTACTTGTCCCTGCTACAGACACTTCTATTTACAGCTTGGATAATTCATGTGTGCATCACCTCAGTATAGCTGAGGGAACTGCAAAAGCTATTATTAATTTCTGGCAGGCACCTTCCAAACAGCCCCAAACTCTAAGGGAGTAACCCTTCCTCTCTACTCCCACCTTCAATCTGGGTCTTGCCACAGCTAAATGGGTGGTCTGAAATACTAATTCCATCTAAAGCCTTCTGCAGAGACTGTGCATTTTCAGCATCTCAGACCTGAGGCCCAGGTTTAACACCATGCTGAAAACAACAGAGCCAGATTCACAGTTCTTTTCCAGTTAGTGCCCTGAACAGGCTTGCAGCAATAGTGGAGTTTTTATCAATTGCTATTTGCGTGCAAATTCACGTACAGGGATTCTTCTTTTGTTTACACAATGCTTTTTCACAATAAAAACGTGACAGCCTGATGCAGTCAGCAGGCTAGAAGTGCAAGCCAGGGGGCAGCAAGAACGCTCACTTCAGCTTCTATAGGGTCTGGCAATTCTAATGGAGTGCTACCCACAGATCTCACTCAGGGATGACACTGAATGTTGGTTTGGCCTTAGCAAATGCATTCAGTTGCTTCGTAACAAGAGCTCTGGCCATATTTACTAACAGGAAAAGAGACATTCTTTCTCTCCTTGCAGAGTTTCAGTTCCTGCCGGCAGGGTGCTACCTGACCTCTCTGCTAATCTCCTGGTTGTTTAGTAAGCCAATAAGGAAAGAATTTACTCCTCCCTTTGCCCAGCTCTTGGATATACTCCCAACTTCTGTCACTCAAAGAAGAACAAATGTGATCCAATCAGATGATAGTGTCAGTGCTGTCCTTGGCCACACAGCAGGGTAGTCAGCCACAGCACCAAGCTGATTTAGCAGCTTCCTGAGCAACAACAGAGGAACACATCAGCCTCCCAGTGCTGCAGACAGACTCCAGTACCTCAGGTTACACCTAACAGAACACACTGCAAGTAACTTTGTTTGGTTTGGGTCTTTTTTTGGTATGTTTGTTGGGGTCAGGTTTTTTGTTGTTGTTGTTGTTTTCCAGTGTTGCTTTTCCTCCCAGAGAAGACATTGACTCAAACACTTCCACATTTACTAAGGCAGGACAGATCCTTACCTAGCATATGATGAACTCAAACCCCACTAGGCACCTACTGAGAGAAAAAAAACCCATGAAAAGTAGCACCAAAACTAAAGGCAACATGCAGTTGGCATATGTGCCATTTTCAACAACAAGTACCTATTTTATAACCCCTTTGAAATTATTGGACAGGAAATTCACTGTTCAAGTTAGCTGCTTTTCTTGTGACAGCTTTATCCCCTATGCTCTGCAGAGTCTAGGCTAAAGGTGGTTTCCTGCCTTGAGAAGAAAAAGAGATTAAAAAGTATATATACATCTATTTTATTCAAATAACATACAGCTACTTGTCACGTCCCTCTAACCCAAATCTCCTGCTGTATCATTCTCTAGGGGAACAGGGGAAAAACACGGTGACTGCTAAGCAAAAAAAAAAAAAAATCTACAAGCTTCCTTTTCAGTAAGGATTTTTTCTTCTTAAACCAGGGCCTTCTGCCTAAGACAGGACTGGTGTTTGGCTCCAGGAGCTTTCTGCAGAGAGGGAGATGATGGAAGAAGATGACTAGCCAGCTTCGCTTTCAGTGTCAAATCCAGAGAGGCAGCAACATCCTTGTTTTCCTCTCTTCCCTTGTACACACAAACCAGCCTGTAAACAGCAGAAGGTACTTTTGGCAGCCCCTCCCTCAGCAGCAGTTCGGTTTTAGTAAGAAGCAAGTCTGTTACCATTTCATACCCCTTTTAGACTAGCTATGTCAACTAAACACCATCTTTTACCAAAGAAAAAAAACCACTTCCTAGGCAGCTGGTCTGGAGAGAAAAAGCACCTTGATAGGCTTTGATCAACAGCACTGTGACTCCCCACCCACACCTTCCTTCCTGTTGAGAAAGCAATGACAAGGGGATGTGCTTTAGTGGTAAGATAGAAAAGCAGTCACCCTCACCCACATTTTCCAGCAAGAGTGCCAACTCCATTTCTGAGTGCTAAATACCTTCAAGTTTCCAACTAACCATGCTTGCCTGGATGCACTCAAAATCTTTCAGCACAGCAGCTTCCCATTATGCACCCTCTGCACTGTCCTTCCCAGGCAGAGAGCTTGGATTAATATTAGGCTAGGAAATGCCTCATCAAGTATTTCAGGGACAAACGTCACTACTTGTAACAGCAGGTTTGTGCTGAACACAAAGAGCCGCATGCTTTAGACCGGGGTTTCTCTTGGCAGGCAGGCTGCAAGAAGCACAATGACCTGATCTGGGAATATTATTTGAGATTTTTATCCTCTCCCAGCATCTTCAGAGCATTTTTTAGCCCGCACAATGAAGTTCCAACACCAATGTATGCTGCAGTGATTAGAAAGCCTTTTCCCTAGAGGACAAGTGGGCCTCTCCTGGTGGAGGTGAAGCATGCTTTGCTCCCCCTTTCAGGTAGCTCAAGGTATTAGTGGGGTTTTTTTGTTCACTGCCCACCAGTGTACTCACCTGTGTGTTTTAGCTACACAAATACAGTAGCTGCAGACAGAACATGTGAAAAGGGACCCAGACTGAACCCATCCTCTGCCAGCTGGCAGCAGTCGACAACTTGGTGTGTTTCTAGCCAGAGACAGAATTCACTCTGTAAAACACTGAGTACCAGATGCCCAGGTTTTCCACTGGTCTGTAATTTCTGGGGAGGAGATGGGCATTGGAAGCAGGAGAACAGATTTTGAATCTTCTCCTTTTCAGCACTCTGGCTTTCTCTAGCACATGAGCAGATGGGTCATTTCCCAAAGGGGCAAACCTGATACAGCAGCTGCTGCTGGGGCTGTAGTCACAACAGCTGAGGCTAAAGGACTTCTTTATATTTAACTTACAGGAGGCAGAAGTCAATAAAAGGCCTCCATTGTGAGTGCACACACTTCTCACTGACCCTGCCCCTGAAATATTTTAAGCCTTCCTAAAAACACACTGCAAAACATAACCCTCTTTTGGGTTCTGTGTATTAAGCAGAGGCCAAAGTCCACTGAAAAATAAGCTCTCTGTCTTTACTGGCTCCAGATGCTGCTTATTCTGAAGTCAAAGACAGAAGACCAAACTGAGCAGGACTGGAGTCTTCACAGGGAAATTACAGTTTCCCCAGCAAGGGCATACTCTGAAGAGGAGGCCTATTTTTTTTAATGTCATAATGTGGGTAAATGAGAAGAACCAAAGCAAAGAGATTTGTATATATAATCATATAGCTGTGCAGTTATGTAATTAGACACAAGCACTTAAAATGTGTACAGTAACAGGCACCCCTTACAGCCATCCCATACACAGTAAAACTGCCTTTTTTTTTTTTTTTTTTTTTTCTTCTCCTTTTCCCTTCTTTTTTTTCCCCCTTAGGGCAGGGGAAGAAAAAGCAAGAAAGAAAAGACTTTAATTGCAGCCTTCCACCAATGCAGTCGCCATCTGGTAACTCAAGAGACACATGGAGACGAATTATCTTAATTAACATGTTACAACAGTATTTAAAAAAACTCTATGCTTATTAACACTCAGCTGTGATTAGCCAACCATGGAGGAAGCCTGCTAGTGCAACATTAATTATGGGTCTTGTCTGTCTTTCTATTAGAAATATGATTTTTTTACCCCCAGTAGTTTATTTATCTCCTAAAAAGAAAACCATTAGTATCGAAGCTTACTCTAAAATGCAAATTATATTTACATTCTACAAGAGTCAAAATGCTTAGGCTATATGAAGCTGCCACTGGTGCTTCTACAGTGCTACAGATTGTCTGTATATAAAACACTTATCTCTGCCCCTTAGAAAGCCTTGTTTCAGTTAAAGAACTCTCAGTGTCACTGATATTTTGGCAGAAAAATAAATGTTATAACTTTCAAGTTCCTTTCCCCCTCCAAAACAGGACAGACTTTGCTGTATGCTAGGCAGGAAAACCAAGATACAAATTCCACGTCTAATAAAAAACACATCTGTGAAAGGAAGATTTCTGTGATGGAAAGCAGCAACCAAACACAACTGTGCTCCAGCAGCACATCTGCCTCCTTAGAAGAGTGCTACTCACTGTGACAACTGTATTATTTTCCCTGTAATAAGCCCACCTGTAATGTGGTCTCCACAGATACATTCCTGAGTGATTCAGCCTGACAGGCTCCAAGATTAACACTGCCAAGTTTTTCAGAGTTGGCTCTGTGTTATGTTTGCACAGGGCTGGCTGCAGCAGGGCTCTCAACCATGCCAGGCATTCTGGACATCAGGATAACACCAAATCATAATACAAAAATCTGATGCTTCTAAACAAAGCCAGGATGATAAATTAATTCTGGAAACATTAATAAGGAGAAGGAAGCAAACCAGGAACAACTGCAGAAGTACTTTTAAGATCTTCTGATAAACTAATCTTATTGCTGCACACACATGCAAATAAATTAAAGTTATTAGTGATGTATGTGGAAGCTCAGGAAGCTTATTTATGTCCTGTAAAGATGAAGAACAGCTGACTAGTACTTTACAACATTCCACACTGCCAGGACAGTATAAACGATTTGCATCTGGGCTGCAGTTGGAGTCAGCACTAGAGTGGCTGCAAAAAAGCCAATTTAATACAGAAACCTGCTCTCACCCATGGGCACAGTGCAGCTTTCCAAGTGGCCCCGTTTCATTTGCTTTTTTTTTTCAAAGGCTGCTTCCAGCCTCCCTGTGCCTTCTTCCAACCACCCTCTAATTATTTTCGCATGTCCCAAGAAGGAAATTAAGCAATGCTGTAACAACATTTTGTATAATCAAAGGATTGCAGAATTCTTCTTTTGAACCCAAAACCCAGTAGCCTTGTGGGCTCATAAGCGTGGGCATTTCCAGTTCTAAATTTTATTTTATGTTGCAACAAAGAGGAGATTATTTAAAAATAATAAGAATTGTCAAAATAATTTGATGGTCTTACACAAAAGAAACAGCTGTGCAGAAACTTACTTCATACAGCTTTGATTTGTCATCTTGTCCCTACGTACCTGTTTCTCAAAACTTACAAAACTAAAAATTGGTCTCAGTTCAGGGGTAATCTGCACATATACCCCACTGTTTCCTTGTCTGTTCCTAAGTGGGTTTTCATTTTGGATATAGCAATACTCTAAGGTGTTTTTTTTCAGGATAAAATCCTGACACACTATAGGGCTCTGGTGTAAGGAAAAACATCTCATGCTTCAGCAAGAATAATGAGCCAGTATAGTATTGGAGTCCAAGGCATAGGGAAAACCCCTCAAATTGCCCTGGGGGACTCCGAGACCCCTGCTGGGACCCCAGGAAAGCATTGCCTTTGACCTTAGTCCATGGGAAAAACTGCCAACACTTATGGATGAAATGAGAACAACAAAAATTTAAATTAGATAGTAGTTTAGTTTGTCACAGGGTGAAAATTTGTGGTTTTGGGTTTTTAGAATGGAAGTAGATAGAAGCAAGATGGGAGAATTTTGGGTGGTGTCTTAAGTTCTTCTTCTACTCCATCTTCTGCTGTGATGGTGGCACAAAGACATTGGTAGGATGTATGTGATGTAGAAAATTGCATGTCTAGAATTAGTAGCAATTATTGGTACAAAATTGTAAATATAGTACATTTTAAGAGTTAATTGGATTAGAAACCTTTAAGAGACCTTGAACACCAGCTCTTGTGTTCTTGGCAGTGACGTCTTTCAGTGCATTCAGCCTGGTGTAGGGCGGCATGCAAGATTTTGAGATAAAAATTTAATAAACACCTTTTAAGACCGAGCTGCAAGTTCTGCTTTTCTTTCAAACCCTGGCACAGGACTTTGAAAAGGAAAAAAAAATCCTAATTAGGAGGATCTTGGACTCGAAATACAAGAGCATAGGAAAAAGCATAACTATGCTGTTCAGCATAACACGATATTCATGCTGATTTAGGACACCAGGTTTTGATAGGACACAGGTGACTGAAATGAATACACTCCCTCTATTGACACTAGGTGAGGACACCAGGGAAATATACCTTAAAGACACAGCAGAGCAAAACTTGTCTCTACCAGCCAGTGACACAAGGCCTTCAATTCAGCAGTGCCTCAGGAAACTTGACTTGCTTGTGGATTTCCACATGACTACAAAACTTGCACTCCTGAAACTTCAGTCTAGTAAAGCAATCAGGTTCCTTTTTCTAATAGGTCCTTAGAAGTTCTTGCTATGAGAATTTCCCAAAGTGTGTCCCTGTTGTGGACTCCAGCATGGCCACTCAAGCTCAGGATGACACGTATCACTTGGCTGGTAACACCAACAGCAATAGGTGTCCACTGCTCACCATCCACCTTGAGGTGGAACTCAGGCAGACACCATCAGCCACCACCACAACTGGCTTCCCCTCACCCCAGAGGCCAGTTCATGCCCACCTTCTAACCTCAGTTCTGTTACTTTGAGCCTTGACAAAGATCTCTGCACAGTCATTAGTCTGCTCATGAGGCAGCCCTAAAGTTCAAGGGGACATGGGAATCTCTGACGAAATAATTTTTGAGTTGAGATACACCAGCCAAGTCCTTAAAGCTCTGACCTCGTAGGCCTCCTTCATTCACTAATGAACCTTTTGCAACTGATTCATTTTTCATCCTTTCATCAGCAGCAGCTGTTGCCTCTGACTCAGCCTATCCAAAATGTACTGATTTGGAAGTTTGGCCAAGGCCAATCTAGTAATGGCTTGCATACAGGACAGTGCTGTGTGCTAAATGTTGTTCCACCTTCATCTGTGTGGAAATTGAACTGGGAAGCTCAGAGTCCTGGGTTACTGAAGTTTTCCTCTGCAATTCATTTACTGACAGATTTGCTAGGGAAAGGTGGGTAAGGACAGTGATCTCGAAACCCCAATTCGATACGCCAACACACAGAGAAAAGTACTTTTTCCTTCTCTACCATGCTCTGCTATTTCTCTTCTGGCTTTTGGCTCTGCTCAGGACCACTGAACAGAACAGAATCTAATATCTGGGCAGATCTGTTTATCCTTTAAGAATGACTCATCTGTATCACGGGACTTGTCAAAACAAGCACTCAGATAATTTACCACTGACTGGGCAGAATTGCAAAGAATTATTATCCTTGTCTCACTGCAAAGCTCTCTTAAGCACAGTCATATTTTCACTCTAGACGTGGTTAGTTTAGCCATAAGTATTAAGTCATCTTTCCTGCCAGCTTTAGAGAAGCTCAGCATCACAAACAACTTCTCTACAGAGTCCAGCATGACAGAAAAAAGAACACTCCTCAAGTCCTCCTGTTTGAAGTGGGAGGCATGTCAGACTATGCAGTGACAGAAGTACTGCACATGGCAAATGTACCTTTCCCAGAGACTCCAGTCCTACAGACCCCCACTTAGGCAAGGTCACTCCGTCTGAACTTCACTTTCTTGAACAGATCAGCTGATACAGACTCAATCCAAACTCTGATAATTCAAAAGCTCTAAGAGTGCAGCTGAAGAACTCAGCTTCAAAGAAAAGTAAAAAGTTTCTTCTACTGAGATGAGCTAGCTGTGACACACCTCTCTAAATTGCCTAATACTTGAACAGTGTTGGGGCAATTTAAGAGCTAGGGAGGTGATAGTAGGAAAGGTGGTGTCAGACCCTGTATAACCTGAAACTTAACACCTACTCAGGATGTAATCTCTATTTACTGGCAACACAAGTAATTAGAGAGTATTTTTTAGTAAAAAGGGAGGCAATCCAGTGAAGTTACCAGTAAGCTTGCTTTGTGACTGGAGCATGACTAGCAAGAGGCATCAAGGTCTGCTGGGATGCTGCTGCTACTTTGATTTACCAGTCACAGAAGACATGATCAGGTCTGGCAGAAAAGGCAAAGTCACACACATTCCACCAACTCAGAGTCTGCTGGGGTTCACATGGTACATGGAAAGAAAATGGAAACTTAGTATTATGTATACAAATGCAGAGTATAGAAAATTGAGATTATCAGCCACCTTCTTTGAGAAGACTGTCTTGCTATACAGATGTACTTTTTTCAAAGTGTTTGTTTTTTTCACCTCCGTTTTCCCAGTCTCTACTAACAGCTCTAAGCAAATCAATGGATATGAAATAGAAATTGTCAAAAGCATACCTAGCAGCAAACTTGAATTCTTCCTTTCTGTCTTTGTAGCTTCTCATCCCAAACACCCACAGGGTAAACATAGTTGAACTCAAACAAGCCAGGATTGGGAAACTGTTCAAAAAACAAGTTCCTTGTTCCACAGCTGGCAAGAAAAGCGTTCATAGACGTGTAAAAGTTCTCACCCTTTGAAATATTATTTTTCCTTTGACACTTTCACTATAGCCACTGAAATCAAAGCACAGGCATGGCAAAATATCCAGCTGAAAACGCATGTAACAAACAACAACAACAAAAAAAGGTCAGAAATAGCAACTGCTAAGACAGAACTCATTTGTAGCCCTTGATGCCTGATAAAAATGTAGGAAAAGATTAAATTCTATTCCATCCATTTGACATAAAAAGAAATTATAAAACACACAACCCCAAACCCTACAGTGTAACCATTTTCAAAATAAAATCTTCAGAAAAGCAATCAGGTATCCTCAAGGACTACTAAACTTCAATTTTGTTTCTCTGCAATTTACTGCTTTTAAGCAGTAAGAAATACAAGACTGTGCATATTCATTGCTTCTTGCTTATATTCCCTGGTAACCTAGAGAGGTTCTTTGTTCTATAAGAATTAAAAAAGCCAAGTTAAAGTCACAAAACAAAGATTCTCTCAATGCTTTATTATGGGGTTGCTTTTCATAGGAAGGTTTGGGTTGAAAGGGACCCTGAAGATCACCTAGTTCCAAACCCCCTGCCATGGACAGGGAGACTTTGCACTAATCTTGCAGTGCTACCCTCTCTTCTTTTGCTTCTTGCATGCCACCTGGTTTTGTTTTATATTATTTGTGACATTTCATTAAGTTTCATTTATTGTTCTGAGGCACTTATTTGCTCAGCATTCTCAAGTGGCTTCCTTCAGCTACATCTTATCTATACAGTATCACTAGTTCTCTAGTTCATGCTAAACCAGCAGGAGTATTTCACAGGGCAATGTACATTTAACAGGATAACAACAGTGCAAAAATGTTCAATTGCATTTTGGTTCCATAAAGCAGCAAGAATCACACCCTACTGACTGCATTTTACCTGGACCATTCTTGACTTCAACAGGCAAGTTTGATTGATACTATTACAATTTCCTGCCAACCAGACCTTGAGGTCTAGGACAGTACCTTATTGAAAAGGAGAGACTGTTGCAGGCCAGGTTCTTCCAGACAATTCAGCTGATTTTCAGATTCTGTTCCAAATCCTGTTTCCTTGGCTACCACAGGAACCAAAACAACATGAGACCATTTTGTTTGTTGTCCTATATAATTCCAGATAGCATTTACAGCATCAAGTTGGAGAAATTTCAACTTGAGTTTCTTACTTTCTAAAATCTTACTGTTCCTCCTCACAGCCATCTTCCACTGCAAACATGCACGAGAAAATTCCTGCTCAGCTCCAGCATTCCCTCACATCAGACAATAGTTTTAACTCCTGTTTCAACTACTTAGCTCCATAAAAGAGATAGCGTGTTTAGCTGGGGTTTGCAATGTGTGTTTTGTTTTTCTTTGGGTTGAGTACTTTAAATTGTAGACTTTGGGGGTTTTTTTTAAGCATTTAACTGCAAAGAGAGTTTTTGCATGTTCCTGCAATGTTTAATGTTATTATTACATCTACTATGTTAGTAGATAGTAACAGTATCCACTACATTGCTACTTGCACCATTTTTGTCTAAATTGTCAAATACAGCAGGACATTTCAAACTTGATTTCAAGAGCTACAAAACCATCTGATCACAGAGAGACCTATCAGAATGAAATGCTGATTTTATGCAGCAATATGTCATTATAATAGCTTAATTCTGTAATCCACTGAAAAAGACGATGAGGTGGGAGAGCTAGATTATTCAAAAAAACCCACAAAATAATTACTTAAAGGATTTATTTATTTATAGGTTCATAATTCCCTAGAGCATGAAGTCCGTTCCACTACCTAGGTCAACACAGCACATATATGTACAGACATTGATCTAGCAGACAGATTTCACAACCACCACCTGACTCAGGCTTTGAAGGGAAACAGTAAGCAAGAGCAACCAAGACAGTGGGAGAAGTTATAGCCTGTCAGCTAAAAGCAACGTAATCTTTCCCAAATCATGCAAGAACAAAGCAGTTTCAAGTTCCTACACAGAAAAAAAAAAGCAAAAAAAAAAAAGCGTATTTCAGATGGTCCCCAGGGAAGAATGCAGTAGAGGAAGCTGTTGCAGCACGCCTGAATGCCGCAGGAAGTGCTCTGCTGAGCCACAAAAGAGAAAAATTCATGAGCGGTTCCCATCTTCCTCAGAGCTGGGGCCAGAGCTCAGAGGAATGCTGAGAACACCCTGGAGAGTTCTCATCCTCACACAGCTGGACCCAGATCTGCCTCCCACATAATCACATGGACATACGTGGTAGGAAGCAAGTATCCAAATCCCAGCTCTTCCCCAGTATCGGTGCTCCCATCTAATACTCCCTTAACCTAGGAAAAAAGAAAACCTCGAACCCACAAGAGGGGAGAGCAGAGGTTATGTTCACTCTAAGAAGTGAACTTCTTGAACTAAGAAGTCTTTCTTCCTCATTTAAATATTCACTGGTTAATGCAGTTTTTCCTTCTCCTTGCAGCAGATGTTTTAATTTCTCTCATCACATCTTCTGGACTGTAATTCAGTAAAGAGGCAATAAAGCACCAAGAGTTATGGCCAGATGAATTTCGCCAGCAGATGAAAATGAAGACCTTAGGCACAATGAAAATAATCAGTGTCCCAACAACAGCTGTTCTGAGCTGCAGAACTTCTGTGTTAGGCTACACTCTAATGTCTCTGCAGCTGCTCAGAATAGCTCAGCCTACCAGAGGGTTTGGCCAAAATGCCCACACAGTGCTGATAGGTTTCTTGGTAGTGGAGTGAAAACTTCCCATGCGTATTTGAGATCCATTTACTAGATGATTCAATCTCTTTACAATTAGTAAAGTTTCTCACACAAAGGAAATGGAAGATTTGAAGAAATCATGCTAAAAATAGCAAAAATGCTGCCCTCCAGAGAAAGACACACGTGGGAACTCTCCCAACTGTGTATGCAGACTCCTTGAGAATGCTTAAATAACATCTTGTGCCTGAGAACTAGTGGGAAAAACAGCATGGAGGGAAGTTATTTGATGCTGATAAATTAACATCCAGAGTGTAAAATACAGTTCCAGAGAAAAAACAGGAGTCCGTTTACTAAATCAATCAGTTACTTTTCTGTAACTGATTTCTTTTTCATATCAAGATAGAAGATTTCGCAGAACAGCACATGCTTTTAATCAGGAAGAGTAAGTATTAAAGGGAAACAATGTAAACAGAAATCTGAGAGCCCCAAACCCAAACCTGAACACTTGGGCCAAGTTTGCTAGGAACACATGGGAAGTACCATCTAGGAAGCCTAACAGACCAACAGCGGGCATTACAAAGTTATTCTGATACTAAAGACAGAATTCCTTTACCCAGACCTTTCCTGGGTTTGTTCATTTGTTTCCCCGTCTCCTCCATAAGATTGGGGAAAATTATATTTGAAGTTCTTAGGGGAAGGAAATAAGACAAAACACACTGTCTTAGTAGTAAGGTAACAGGCACTGCAGAACCATGTTTAGCAGGCAGCAGGGAGCTACCAGGACAAAAGGCAGTATGAAAATGCTACAGCCCCTTCTTCCAAACTTCTGGTAATTTTCTTTTCTTCCAATATCCTCCACCTCCATACAATTTGCTCAGCACACATGAGCTACTCTTTCTTACCAGATACATCCCACAGACACTGTCAGAACTTTCTTCCTCTTGCCAATTATAGTTGAAGACTGTTGTGCTCAGTTTCACAGCATTCATCATGTTAGACAGCCTGCAGCACCATCCTTTATTCTGCCCCTTGTGCACCCCTGCCTCTTCTATCAACTTTTTAGCCACATTTAGTATTGAGGATGCTGCTCACAAAAACACTACATTCTGGCAGCTGACGTGGAGAGCAGATTACAATGCTTGTAAGAGACAGCTCAGCCTCTGTTGAAAGCAGCTCCAGTTTGGGAAAGAAGGGAGAAGTGTTAAAAGTGTTCCCAAATGGACTTCCTTATAAATAATCTGTATCTTTCATCAGGGTATTAATGAAATACTTAATAGTCCCATCTAAACTTATGAATTCTTGTGTTCTCCCAAATCACTACTTCCTGATTGGAACACTCAACTGGAGTTTGACAACACATCCTCCAGCTAATACTACCTTCCTTCCGTGCATACACACAAGAGCCTTCTAAAATCTCACAAGGAATATATTAGTTCTGATGTAGGAAAAGCCCTTTTCCAAAACCTCTGCATTACATAGATCACTTTGTCCAGGATCCAGGCATTTCCAAGTCACTATTTCTAAAATACAGGTTCAAGAATTAACACTGTCAAGATATACATTTTCCTTCTCTGATAGTCACCCAGCAACAAATCTTAAAATAGATTCTCAGTTCTTAACCTAATGCTGCAATTGTGTAAAGGCTGTTTTGTGGCTAAACACCATTACACTGCGTCAACTCCCACCAGAAGTCAAAGTGATTTCCCAAGAAACAGAATATTTAATGTCTGGAAAACTAAACTGTTCCTCAAAAGATAGAGTGACTTCTCAATGCTTTTTTTGGTATCTTGACTGAGGACAAAGAAAGCAGGTCTCCTAAGCACTGGGAAGAGTCCTGGATTATGACACTGGACTTTTTCTCCCCCACTTTTCCTCCCAGTCTGTATGGCTTTATCGGAAAGTAGGGTGGAGGTGTTTGTTTATATCAAATTCCATGTTCTACTTTCATAGCCCTGCCCCCACAAGCATCCAAACGTAAAACCCTAAACATAAATCACAGCAACCTAGTTATTGCACATCAAAGCTGTCATTTTCACTCATTCTCAGGGGAGAAGAGACAACCAGACAGTTGACATTTACTCTTTAGCTCACAGCATAAACAGAAACCAAATCACAATTTCTCTTCTGCTGCTCTGGTAAGGCATTGATCCTACACTACCCTGCAACAACCACACTACTAGGCCTAGATTTCAACTGCACCTGTGTTTTCCTCTTAATAGCTGTACTTTTTGAAGTTACCTCTTACTGGTCTTTTTAAATGCCTTATCACAATGAAAGTCAGTGTGTAGAACACACTCCAACAAGAGCATTCCTCTGTTACAGAGGCAGATTGTGACCACATACCTTCTTATTCAAGGGCGCATACCTCTGCCAATTACAGAAATTGCTTGCACTTGAAAGCAAAGAAACATTCAAAGCTTTATTGTAACACAATTAGAGCAGTTTGAAAGTAAGAAGCTGTCATCGTGTCGCAGGCAAAACTACATGGATTAATGTTACGTGTTCCAAAGACCACTGCTTGGAAACTTCTAATCCCAGTCTAGCACATCTACTGGCAACAGATTTCCAGTCTAGACTCTGCAAAAAGCCCCTAGAAAAGGAGTTTTTCCATAACAGTCCATTCTGAGAGGACATCATGTGGCTGCAGATAGAAAATTTAGACATATCAAGTGACTTGCTCTTCTTGGGAAAAATGGTCAAAAGCAAGTTTCATGGCAATGGGAACTTGCCATGGAAAACCTCTTGAAAGACCACTTCTGCCTAGAAATGCCAAATGCCTGCATGGATGGGCCATACTGCAGTAAAGGAAATCTCCAGGGCTGCAGTGGCCAAGAGAAACAGCAAGGATGGTTTTGCAATATGTGCAGATAATATTGTCTGTGGATACATAGGCACCAAGAAGAAAAGGCATACAGTACTAAACTGCCTTCCTGAAACAACAGAACAGACTGCCATCACTGCAAATTTTAAGTTTAAGGAAATGGATTTAAGTCTGCTTTTAAATGCTTCCTCAGTTTGCTTATGGTCAAGCAACCTTTGGAGAAAGCCATCTTCAGTGTCTGCTCATGGATTTCCAAATGTTACTCAGTTGCTCTGTTAGAGTAATCTCATGTTACTCAGTTGTCATGGGAATTTTGCAGCCCTCCTTCAGTAATATACTGCCTATAAATTTAAGCAGTAGAATACTAAATCACTCTTTCAGATTGTTAAACACACTGGGCAAAATTTTCAGCAGCATTTGCATGATTTGAGACATCTTCTCCCAACTGATTACCAGTGGGACACAAGCACTTTGAAAAATTTCATTTGATGGTAACGTACCTGACATCAGAGCCAGCCCACCAGGTATCTTCGTAATTTAAAGAAGATGCAATGTTGTTTTTCTTTGCTATTTACTTGCTTAGTTGCTATGTCACTTTATAAAGACCCATTCAAGCTGACAAAAAACCGAACATTTTAGTGGAATCTAAACTATACCATCAGGAAGCCAGAAATTTCTGACACATGCTTTATTTATTGTACTAAGACCCTTTCCTGGCACTCTGCCCCATCTCCTTTCTTCCACCTCATGCACTCTTGCTGCTTGTAACACAGAATCCCATTACTTCATGGCATTCATTCATAGCCATTTCCTTTCCATATTTGCCTCTGTTTTTTTGCTGACAGGAACAAAAGAAAGAACAACTTCATTACTATAAGGATCTATTTGAAAATCAGTATCTCCCTTGGTTCCCTGCATTTAGAATTGCATTGTATATTGCCCTGGTTTCTCCCCTCTCAATACATCAGAGGCAAATTAATTCAGTTCCCAACATCTGACACAAAGCACTTGCAATGAGGGATATAGCGGTTAAGGTCTTATGTCTTCAATTATTTTTACTGAATAGCCTCCTCTTTTAAAATCTGCAGTCTTGTAAGAAATACATTTGAAAAAAGCCACAAGTTTGCTACTAGCTATTTCCAAGTAATTAAATTCATTAATCCAAACAGGGAGCAAGGGAAATAAAACTACTTTCTTCTTCGTGCTTTTCCCCCTCCTCTTACTCCATAATAATTATAAATGCTGTTAACTCACAAAATATTATGACCAGTGCTTATTCATTCTGAGTTTTGCTCTCCTTATCTTTCTTTTGCAAGCCTTAAAACAGTAATTGCCCTGGAATTGAAAAGAATAAGAGGGTTTTCCCCACAGTAAACCTAAAACTTCATCAGCCCCTTAGAAACAAGGCTGTTTGTTACTTCTCGCGTTCTTTAATTCTTAGGTTTTTAGTTCACAGTATTCAGATCCACAGTTTTACTTTTCCTGCAGCCTGCTTCCACCATGATATAGAATATTTCATTTCTATCATCACTACCCCAAAAGGAGTTTTGGAAAGAGGATGCAGAAACACACACATACCAAGACCGGACACACGTAGATGCACAGGAGCTAAACTGAACTGTAAATTCAAAAGCCTGTACAATTAGAGCTGGTTGCACAGCAACTCAGTGACTAACTTCCCAAGGAGACAGATGGCTAGTTTGCATAGCTGTGTGTGCCAGTGCATCTGCAGAAACAGGAAAAAGGAGAGGACAAGACAGAATGACCGCAGCTTTCTGTCCAGCACAGGGCATCCAGAAGCTCCACTTTTCCTCTGTGCAAGTTCAGTTGAACACCTAACGTTTAAGAAACTCCACCCTTATTGAAGTGTCATTCATGGAAATAAGTAGATTAGAACGTGCCTGGAGATGGGCAGAGCTCAAAATACACTGAATAAGCACACATTGTCAGCAGCCACCAGACTACTGGAGGGCTTTCCACAGTTCCTGTTTTCACACAGATAAGTTAAATGACTCATTTTCTCAGCACAGCAAATACCCTGTAGTGTGTTTACAGAGGAAACTACTGCTCCTCCCTGGTGCCCAGAGGGACAGCTTATCTATGGGTCAGGCCTGCCATGTCCCTCAGGAAGAGCCACAGCTGTGCAGGAGCCATGAGTCATCGGAGAAGGCCCCACTCCCAGTGGCACTCAGAGCAAGGGACACCCAGGACACATCAGCACAGCTCTGCAGAGCCACTTGGTGAACTACATCCTATATGGACAGGCAAGAGAAGTCCTTATGGACACACACAAAAAATTAAGGCCTGTGAACACTTCAGCCTACATATATAATAATGTCTCCTCATTACACACCTTTCCCTGCCTATCCAACAGTACAATACACACAGCACTAGCAGTACTCCAGTGCTAGCAGTGCTCCAGACAAGGCTCCAGGCAACCACCAGCATTTCCGGCTGCACACCCTCCAACTGTGCTCAGTCAAGATATGGGGTTTCTGTTTTGGACACTGAAGGCCAGCTAATAATTTTAGAGCTCACATGTTTGGAGAGGTTGTACAAAGTAGTCCTGCCTCACTGGAAGGCAAAGAAGGCAATTCCCTTTGTTCTCTTCCCCAGCCGACCAATCTGTCTGGCCTGACCTGTCATTTCTATAGCTAAGGGAACTGGAAAGGAACACATGGATTTTCCACCAGAGCCCAGCATATTTAGAGCCTTAATGCAAGTTTCCAGTAACATCACAAAGGGGAAGTAAACTTAGTAAAAATGATCAGCTGAATATTGATCAGAGGTGAAAGTAATGCAACAGAATTGCAAGAGTCAGGAGTCAAGTTTCACAAAATAATTTTTGTTGCTAAAGCAAGACCTTATAAAAATACAATCACTTCGCAAGGAATCACCCTGAAATCCTGTGCCTGGGCACAGAAAGGGTTTTTTCATACCACAAGATGAGTGGAAGGTGGACAATGAATAGGATGCATGTGCTGCCCATTTCCTTTGGCTGAAATACACAAGACAAACTAGTATAAAGTAACTTCTTCCTGTAAGCATGATTACAGAATAGCTCTCTAGCATACAGCTATGATCACAACACAGATCCTTTAACTTTTTCAATCAGGAAATTCTCAGGCAGTCACTCCAAATCAGTAAGAAAGAATGCTATCAGAAACAACTTCATATCTGCCAGCTCACGTTTAGCATAATAAACAACCAGCTTCCTTGCAACAACAACCCACTTTTAACATGGCATGTAGACCTTCTCAACCCTTCAGGATCTACGGGGAAGGAGGGGGGAAAATTGACAGAGGTAACCAGAAAGCAGCTTTTCAAGTAACAGTCAAAATACTCTCCCCTCAGAACCCGGGGGTTGTGGTAATCCCCTTTTTGAAATGCTAATGTCATTACAACCATAGCACCAGAAGACAAGCATGGGGCCTGAGTGACAGAGCCTCTGCTGTGCCCTTACACAGATGATTTAAACCGAGCCTTTTGTAACTCCCCTCCCCAAAGCTGCCCACCCGGCATCATGCTTGACAGGAGCTGCAGCTGCCATCCGACCCTCCCGAGGAGCAGGGGGGCAAAGATCAAGCTGATGAATTCACGCATGCAGGCCGGGGGCACAGCAGCCGTGTGCTGCAGCCTTGTGGTCTCTGAACACACATGCCAGGACAAGATGGGCTCGGGGAAGACTTGAAACAAGACAAAGCAAAAGGTCCCCGACTGCTCTCTTGCTAATGCTAAACAACTGTACAATAGTAAAAATCATTACAGCTGGTCATTAAACTGGGCACACCACATACCATGAGGAGAGCACGGCTCAAAGAAATTAATCAACATAAATACATCTATACTTCCACCTGGGGAACAGCTCAGCCTTGGGAAGAAATTCCTCCCATGGAAAAAGCTACTCCAAAGGGACAGAACAGTCAACTTCCCCAGCAAAAGCAAGTGGAACTATTTGCTGTGATGAGATTAGAGACCACACCAAGCACCGCAAGTTTCATCTTACCATCACATGATATTTAAGAATTGACAGATTGTTACCAGAGGGCTTTCTAGTTTTGTTTTCAATTCAGTTTTCGTTATCTCTGGTGCCAGTCAGGGCAGGGCAAATCAACTTATAGTGATGATTCTGTTGTAAATACTACAGGATTTACTGCAAAAGTGTTTCCTGTAACTTACCACTTCCTACCATCTTCCACTATATGAAAAAAGAGATCATGACCACAATGCCTGAGAAGTATATCAATCTAAGTTTCACACCAAGTGGAATATAGGTTAACTGGAAAAGCAAACTACAGACTGAAACATTCGCCATTCACAAACACTGCTGCATTTACAGCAATTCCCACTTCACCATGACCGTGGGTGAAGCTACCCTAACCCCACAGCCAAAGCTGGTCAAAGCAGGCAATTGTGCTGCTCTGCTCTGCACTGCTGTGGCCTCACCTTGAGTGCTGGGAACAATTTTGGGCACCACAATATGAAAAAGATATTAAGCTATTAGAGGATGTCCAAAGAAGGGCCACAAGGATAGTGAAGGGTCTGGAGGATCAGCTGAGGTCACTGAGTCTGCTCAGCCTGCAGGAGACTGAGGGGAGACCTCTTTGTGGTGTTCAGCATCCTCATGAGAGGAAATGGAGGTGCAGACACCAATCTTGTCACTCTCATGACCAGTGACAGGATTTGAGAAAATGAAGTTGTGAGAGGGGAGGTTTAGGTTGGATATCAGGAAAAGGTTTTTCAAGAGGATGTTTGGGCACTGGAACAGGCTCCCCAGTGAGGTGGTCACAGCACCAAGCCTGACAGAGTTCAAGAAGTATCCAGACAATGCTCTCAGGCACATGGTGGGATTCTTGAGGTGTTCTGTGCAGGGCCAGGAGTTGGACTTAATGCTCTTTATGAATCCTTTCCAACTCAGCATATCCTACAAGTCTATGAAATAATATGTAATAGCCCCTCAAACCACTCCAGCTTAAGTGTTTTAACTCTTACCTATAGAGAAGTATCTGCATTTAATGAGGAGGCCAGCCTCTACTGCCACAGAAAGAAGAAAGGTGACAGACCATTGTGTTTGGTTTCATTTGTGCACAGTGAATGCTAGCAAGCAGCTTTGAAACCCTGGGTTCAGTGGCAGCTTTTTGGAAATAAAACCACAAAAGCTCAGATTCTGCAGGCACCCTCCCTTGGTGCTACTAAAAGTCAGGAGAAAAAATTTCTCCATCTGAAGCAACTAATTAAGTCAAGAGTTGAGTGGATGGAAACAGACTTAACGATAAGATGCTTTCCTGCTGTCAGAGGAGGTAGAACAGACATTAATTTTCATCCTCTCAAATCCCTCCATGGCATCCAATGCAGCCAAGCATGAAATACTCCTGACCTGCCTCAGATAACTGGCCAGAGGTATGCAGTAAAATAGCTATGAATTTGCTCACCTTGACTGTAGTCAGAGAATGCATCTCTTCATAACACTCCTAGTTAGCAGCTTATACCAATCCCTTTTTGTTTTACTAACAGCAAGAATCAAGGATGCTAAAATCAACCCTACCTGTGTCTCAGATGACAGGCTGCAATGCTCCTTTTCCCCCATGCAGTGATACCACTGCCTGCCTAAGGACTCAACTCATACATAGGATCAGGTCATGACTGGAAAGACATGGTTAAAGTGGGACCAAACATGACCAAGGCAATACTGACAAGAAAAATATACAACAAAAAACCAAACAAATCAGCCCAAAAAACCCCAAACCAAAACCCGACAAAACAAACAAACAAAAAATAATCCAGTTCTCTGAAAAGGTGCTCCAGCCCTGAGGAGTCTCCACAGCCAGAGGCATGTGCCAAAAGGCAGTCAGTTCTCCAGGTTGCTAAGAGGAGGCAGGGAGGCAGAACTTCTCACAGGAGCTAACCTCTTTCAGCACAGCCCCCACACTGCACTTTCAGTGTGTTTGCCCACCAGAGGCATGGCTTTACACCAGCAGTCAGTGATCTGGCCTCCTCTCCCACACAGCACAAGTGCACTAACAGGGCCTGGCTGCCAGTCTTGGCATCTGCCTCTGGGTGTTTCACTACTGCTCCAGTGACAAAAATGTACGTAGATCTTGTACCAACAGATTGTTCAGCTCTCCCAGCACTGCACATATCCCCTCAACTGTTCCAAAAGTGGAGTCCAGTTTACTAAATGCCATGGAGGAAACAATCACCATCAAAGCACAAACTGTCAACTTAAAGAAAACATTTAAATATTTGAGAAGTAAATGCAAATAAAGAGATTCAAAGTGAGAAGGCTCAAAGGTCAAGCCTGCTTTGGGATAATGGCAGTAACCTTTGCAGCAAGACTAGTTTGCTGAGAAAGGCAAAGAACTGGAGGTCTAAAACACTAAAAGTGTAAAAAACAAACTTGTCACCTTCGTGGGTTTCACTAAGACTTGCTCTTAAAGGCATACTCATTGCAGCTTGTGATTATACTCAAATTTCTCAGCTTACATATGAAAAATTAGTCATTTCCTTTGAGAGAAAAGTGACAGCTGAACCCAAACAGGCAAATGATAAAGCTTTTATCTTTTCTTAGTATCTTACAACCTAAGTCATTTACATCAAATAAAATGTTTACAGTGAAACCTGAAGGTTGTTCTCCAGGTGCATTCAATTGTTAGTTTTGCTAGGGAAAGCAAAACCAGTGACAGAAGGGAAGTACTAGCTTTAGGACACTACAGAGCATTACAGATACTTTACACACTTTTCCTGTGCAAAAGAGAAGATGTGCTACAGCACAAAGCATGGCTTAGCACAACTTGTACAGCATGGGTCCTTTTAAAAAAGCACACCTGCAGGCCCAAAACTTGAACTACTGGAGACAGGTTACACAGCAGGAGCATCCCCAGGGCTCTGAGTTTCAAAGATAGCTGCTCTGAAGTTACAAGAGGGATGGGTACAAGGAAACTGTTAGAAATCCACATTTCTCTCCTCCATGATAGAAATATATCAATAGCTGTGAGTTTTGTGTGACACACCAGAAGCACATTACTAAAGGCCTCTGCAGTATCACCTAAGTCTCCTGGAGGTTAAGTCTCCAGAATATTGGTGGTCCAGAATAAAGACAGCACTAGAAGTCATTTATCCACTCTAATATAATTTCATTCCACGCTTACAGTGATATACAGATCCCACCTGGAAGGGATCACCATTGACAAGGAGTGTTGACAGGGATCTAGGGTTAGGCAGCTTTAATAGGTTTATCTTTACAAAAACAGTTTCTCTACACTCTTACTCTCTATCAGTGTCTCACAAGTCTTGTTGCCTGCAGAAAAGCTTCAAAACACTGATGTTTAAAATGTATCCTCCTGCATTAAGACACTCTTACCTAACCCTTAAAAAATAAACACATATATTTTTGTACTAGAGTTCTCGCTCCAAAGGCCATACTATTCTCAACTGTTCTAATCTACCTGCATAAGTAAAACACAACCCTCTTTTAGGACTTGCACTATTTAACCACCAAAGCCATTAATTTGCTTTATAAACCACTAGGATCTTTTTCACAACTCTACCTCTAGAAACAGGCACCCTGCTGTTCTGCTGCACTCCTGTCCCCCTCCTCTCCTTCCTAGAATCTTATTCTCTACTGATCCTTATTCACGTTCAATCTCTTCTACCACTTTCCTACAAATCTCCATTTGCCTTCCAACATTGGTAAGAGCACAAAAAAGTTTTGTTCTCTTTCTGGACAGTTTTATGAGTGTCTAAGGATATGTTTGACACAAAATTCCTTCCACACCATATTGGTCTTTTTCTCGGGACACAGAAAATGTTATTTCTAGCCTGAAATGCAGCAGCATTTGACTTTTTAATTATGACTCTGCATGTGTCAAAGTGTACCATGTTTCTTCCCTGTCTGTGGGCTGAAAACTCAAGACAACATCCACCAGAGGTGCTTATCTCACTCTACAGCAAGGCAACATTTTTCAAGTAGGACATATTTTTCCCTTTACTGACAAAGAAAAATATATATCTCAAAAGCAGCAGCAATAGTGTTTTTTTGCTCTCCAACAATAAATATTTTCCCAGTTGAATTAAGATGACTGGCTAGACTTAAAATGCTGAGCCCACAGGATTTCAAGATGCTCTTTTGTTACCCTACTGTTCAATTCTTTGGCTTTTGCTCCCACTGAAATGCTTCTTACTATGCCAGATGGAGAAACACACCAATTTTTGCATTCACAGCATTGGACCCATAGAGAAGGAACACAGGAGGTATCTCCATCCAGCACCAGCCATACCAAGGTACACAAGCAATGAAGGAGCATCCCCACAACCTCTTGAGATTAGGAAGTTTTCTCAGTACAAGAAATCCAGAAGGTCCCCTCCCCTTTCCATAATTAAAGGATCACTGTACTAGGCTGGGCCAAAAGCTCATTTTACTCTTCAACAGTTTAGCAACATGCCCACTCCAGCCCAATCCACCTAGCACATCTGGTAACTCATCTATGCAATCCCACACCTAAGAGGTTACTTCAAATCCCTTTAACATCTGGAAGCAGTCCTCCAACTCCAATGCAACACTTTGCAGAAGCAGAGCCTCGGGAACTCCTGTTTGCAGGGGAAGATGAACATTCCCCAGAGGTTTCAGTTCATTAAAAGGAAAATGTGTTTTTACACGCAGACCGTTTTCACACCCAGATAAGCAGGTACAACCTCTTGTGACAATGCCATAATCCTGTCCCAATTACTTTCACAAAGGTATGAACATTTCTGAGCTTGCTGTTCAAGGGCCTTTAGTACTATCTTCACTTCTGACTATTGGCAGCTTGTTATCAGCAGTGTTTTAGCAGTCCTCATCTAGACACAGATTCCCAGGTTTAGCAGAGCCTTGACAGATTCAGCCACAAAAGCTGAAGACTCCGCAATCTACAGGCCTTGCCCTATCACTTGTTTCTTCCTTATTACACCCACGTCAGCATGCTGAGATCATATCCACAGCTTTACACACCAGCTATTCCAGCAGTTCTTGCAGTACTAGCCCAGACTGAAGTTTGCCATAGTTCCACAGCAAATGTACTTCCTGCTCTGCCATCCCCACAGCAGAATCACTATCGGCTGGCAGCATGAACAGGAAGTGGTAACTACTTGTGGTACTTCGGTTAAACATAAGGGCTGGAGAAGCAATGGCAGACACAGGTTGCGCAGATGAAAAATATTCCACATATTCTAAAAAAATAGTTCCTCAGCTGCACTGGGAACCAGTTTAGGATTCAAAAGGGACAGAAGCAAGAAAGGAATTGGGACAAGGCAATAAACAAGAAAGTTTTCTTCTATTCCACGGTCAGGACTTTTCCTGTAATACTAGGGAAAAACTCAAATTCTTCCCAAATGATTGACTCTAACAAATAAAAAGGAAAGGACTGAGTGAAAATAAGAAGGGACAGAGAAATCTGTATCTTCAGCCTAGCAGGCAGCAGTCTCAAGAACACCAGGAAGGTGATGAGTCAGAACCTGGATTGTAGTTCACAACTAGTTTCTCCTGAAGAACAAATGACACTTTGCACCTCTCCTGCTTCCCTCTACAATGAAACTCCTACCAGTTTCCATTTTTTGCATTCTAATCCAAGAAGCTACAATGAATTGGACCAGACAACTCTTGAAGTTTTTCCTAAAACAGCTGATTTTCCTGCTAGCAACCATAGCCAAGAATTTAAAGCCCCTTAATACTGTGTGTATGATATCACTCTTCTTGCCAGGAGCAATATTCAGGCATTAAATAAAAATACAGGAGTCAGATGATCCCAACAAGACTTCTCTTCACCCCCACTTTCTGAAGACCAAAATTTGGTAGGTGGTAAAATTCCCCTCCCACACCTTTAAATTGTTCAATAACCCATTCCTCTCAGATTTTGCTCCTGTGGGGTGTTTTTGTTTTTCTCAGAGGAGGGAGAAAGATCAGACTAAACAAAACATATTTCAGAGTTTAACAAAAAAGTACAGAAAATTTTATTCTGTATATTTAGAAGAGATGAGGAAACCAAATATGCCTCCCAACTCCTTCCAAAGTTGCATGCATCCATAACACGGCCACTGGAAAGACTTTTGACTTTTTCTAAGCACATGAAATGAAAAACAGGAGTATCCAATGGAATATATAATCATGTTAAGATGTTCACTTCTCTTGATTAAAGGAACTGAAAGATTTTTTTTTACCTCAGCCTGTTCTCCCTGTCCTCTTAATTCTCTGTCAGCCTTGCAAAACTCTCACAAGCAGTGTGTCTCTGCATTTAATGAAATATTCTGATTTGTTGTTTTCTTGAGTCATTTAAAGTTAAATTCTGTAGAAGGCACAAGGATCTCTTCCAAGCACAGTGAAAGGGATCTCACACTCTCAAACTGAGGGCAATTGTCATTCCCAAATCCAAGGGTCAAAAATGAAAATAGAGATGAATCTCAAGCCTATCCAACACAACAAAAAGTATAATGGGAATCCTAGCTCAGGGACACTTATATGAACCAGTAAAATATCACACCCATTTCTCATAGCACAGCAGTCAATGTAAATTTACTCACATGCAGGTCCTTTGGATTTGCTTAGCCAACCTAGGACAGACAAAAGGAAAATTCAGGATTATTATTATTATGCTATCATGGTTTAATCCAGCAGTTAGCTAAACATCACAAAGCTTTAATTCATTCTTCGCCCACCGGAACTCATTAAAATTAAACAAGTTATGTGGCTTCTTGAGATCCTTGTTACTTCCTTCAAGGCATTTACTTAAGTTACACTGCCTGGGTCAGTGTGTGTAGCAGTGTGAATATTATTATTATTATATGAATAGTCTAATTCTGAGCCTATCTGCATCTGCTTCTTAGCCACCTTTGCAGCCTGCCCATTATTCTGCAGCTTCTCACCATGCTCTTCCATACCACTCTGCTCTTATTAAGTTCTACAAAAGGACTGGAAAGAAGAATTGCTCCTGAAAATGCTCCCCCCTTTTCTCCAAGAAGAAGGCGATACTGCTTTGGGGCTGACACTAATTTCTCCAAACCCACACTTACATGAAGCATAAAGGTTAGAATCAAGATCATCTGTTCACGCATATTTCCATATTTCTGTCTGGCCATCCAGTGCTATAGTGTCCTTGTTTTCATGGCCATTGAATTCATCCCTAGCTGTATAAACCCCTTCCTTTCAGCTGCATAACCAGAGACAAAGGAAACCTCTGCTCCACAGAAATTCCCAAAGAATAGGAACAAGTCTGAATCTGCTCAATGAGTGGAGTGTGCTCTAACAAGCTGCTCTGTGCATTGCAAACAAATGCCAGTGGTATCCAAGAGCTTCTGTGCAGAATAACCTTGGCACTGAAAAGACCTTAGAGCAGCAAGCAGCAGATTGGCTGCATTTGCGTCAGAAACAACACACAAGAATGAAGTCATTTGAGTTTATTCAAGCTCAATTTATCACTTTAATGGCAATCCTAAAAATTAAAGAGCTAACTTTATAGCATTTTGCACGTGCAGTCAACAAAAATCAGATTGCGTCTAAATCTAAATGGACTTGCACTCACCGAGCCTGCATTACTATTAATTTTTAAAGATTAAATATTTAAACTCCCTCCTTTATGGACATTGGTATTTGCTTAATTCAGGATGTTTAATACTTTTACCAAGACATTTACTTGCATTTCCCGGGATCAGGTGATGATATTACCAATAATGAAAGGCCCAACCTGTTTTGATAGGTTTCTGACAGTGCCAGTCATGAATCCAAGAGAGATTACACATTTGGAACATAAATCATAGGAAGCTTTCCTAATATTTTACAGACTAAATGTTAAAATTTAATGAACAACTTAATCTTATCCACTGTCATTCTTCCAAAAATAGCCTGGCCAGGCAAGAGGACCATTGTGAATGAGATATAAATACAGGGCCTTAAGGGACAGAGATGGGAGGGAGAGGAGGAAAAATTACAAAAATCGCAGCAACAAAGAAAAAATGGAGAAGCAATTTTCTGTGGAAATGCAGATAAAAAGGTTGTCATTGCTCCTCTCCAATGCTTCAAAAATTCCCCACCTCTATCTACTAACCATCCTGGCTCTGAGCAACATTCCAGTTGAACCCTCAAAAAACCAGAAAAGAGAGATGAAGAACAGTATTACAGAGGAGCTTTTCAAATCTCCTTGCCTGCTCATTCCTTCATTATTTCCTGCAACTAATCTTGGAGAACTTGCCAGACAAGGAAAAATGCTACAACAGTGATAAAGCTCAAAAAATATTTCTGAGCAGCACTCAAGTTTCTGTAAATCCTCCTCTTATGACACAGCTTCACTGCTTGCCCATTACCAAGCACTGCATTTGTTTCGTATTTAAATATGTGCAGCGGTTAGGGAACAGTTTCCCCAAATTCTGCAGTATGCTTAGTGACTAAGCAACTTATATTCATCTCATGGCACTCGAGGATATTTAGATAGATTGCTTGAGACAAAGTGCTGAGGATTTTTCTTAAAAATCCATGCATAAATAAAATCGATTTATTACCAGAAGACAGAGCAGATGCTTGCTGACTGAAAATGAGTCTGCTCTCTGCATTAACCACATGGCAAAGAGAACATCTTCCTGCCCAGATCATGAATATATCTCTAAGCTTCCTGGAACTTAAGCAATAGAATTTCTAAGCAGTAAAATGATTGCCATACAATATACCTCATATGGTTTTATACATATGAATCACAAGTTCTGCTTTTTCACTCAGGGCTGAGCCAGGCATTGTCCCCATGCTTGTCTTTTTATGAGAACATTCTTCAGCTTTTGTAACAGTTTTGAGTTTGTTACACTGGCTCCACATTCAAGATAAGCATTACCACCATGAGATTTAATACAGCCTCTTGCTTGATGTTAACATCGCTTTGCTCTGCTTGCTCTGAATGACTTTGCTATGCAAAGTAATAAAGTGAGGATGGTGAGGTGGTTGGGGGACAAAGATGAGGGAAAGATGATTTTCCACGTGCCTCACCAGTACTCTTTGTTTCTCCATCTGGCTCTCTGCTCCTCAGCTGACTTGCTCATTAATGTTGCTCATGGCTGGCACACTGCTGCAGGTGCAGCTCCCTGGGCCCATGACGCATCACTGAGCAGCCCCATCCCTCCCAGCAATTGGCTTTTGGGTTGCTACATCCCAGTCTCAGGAAAAGCCTTATGTGGAAGCGCTCCTCAGTGAGACCTTCCCCAGGACTTCCCCTGCACGTCTTGCCCTCTGCTATGATCCTGGCTCCCCTCTGTTTTCTCACTTCCCCTGCAGGAAATGGCTCCTGCCAAGCCACTATAATCCTGTTTAGCTGATGATCTGCCTTGATCAGTTCACCACAACTGGTTTCAGATCTTGAAGCAAAAAGAACACAGAAAGGGAAACACAATGCAGATTCACTCTCGGGTCTTCTGGCATGCCTAACTAGTGCTTTTGTAATGTGATTGGATGTTTCATAAAATAATATTAAAAAGGATTGCCAGTATTGTGGCAGCTTTTCCCTATCCAGCAGCCCAGCCAGTGCAGCACAAGGCATTTGCATACTGATTGCAGTCTCATTTGAAGGTGCTGCAATGCTGAGTTTCAGATGGCAATGGTGCCCCAGGCTGGGAAGCATATTTGACAGGCCTATCTGAAATGAGGCAGTGACAACTATCACCAACAACAGCAAGGCTGGAAAAAAAACATGGACAGCCCAGATCCAAAAACATCTTGTCCCTTTTCCCACTGTCACTAACTATTCATGACAATCTGTCATGCTCTAAAGGGTGTCTTCCCCACTCCCTCATTACCTACAAGGCCAAAATCAGGTCAGGAAGACATATAAGCCTGAGATATCTGATTTCAGCAGTCTCCTCCTTCCAACTCAAAGAGCCAGGAATAGTAAGAGGAAATCAACTCCTTCTCCAGGAGTTTTCAGCACCAGCAGACTTTTTCATACAGGATCACCTCAACTCTGAGTGCATCTGGCAGCTAATGTTTATTCTGCTCTACCACACTGATGCTGAGGAATGTTGGCCACATGACATTCTCAGGTGCCATGATATGTCAAATAAATAGGACTTTTTAGAATTATGTCAAGAACTGAGATTTTCTTTACATAGGCAAGCTAATGCTCTACATTACAACAGCTGCTCAAGTCAAATCTGTCTATTTAGGATTAACTCCTTCAAAGTTCTTCCAAGAGCAAACAAAGTTCCTCCTTCCATCTCCTGCCTCCTATGACCAGACATCTCTCTACAGACAAAACTAGATCATGACTGGTCTAAGAAAAAAAAGACATATTTCAGGGTATAGTGGGTAATCAGGCACATAATTCACATCACGTACTACCTTCTGAGTATCCAGTACATTTCCTTCTTCCACTCATTTCTAAAAAGCAGATCTCCCACCTCTGATGATATTTTTCATATCATCCCATTCCACTGGTATTTACACTACTCACAACACTCATCCATCTGAGAAACATCAGGAGATGAGGGAGAGGGAAAACTTAAGCTGAAAAGATGATCCAATAGAGGAGTACAGGTAGCAGGTGTTAAGGTGTCAGAACATAATATACAAGGAAACACTGGACAGATTCATCAGCTGTACAGAACAGTTGGACACAATCTCTGCTTCTACCCCTTCACATGAGCAGTTGCTACAGGGCACACAGATAACACTGTCTACATGAGACTCTCAACAAAAACATGCTCTCGAGTTGACCCAAGTGTCCCCAGCTGCAGTGAAGAATGGAGGGGGAAAAAACTCATGGGAATCAAAACTAGAAGATGAAGGACAAGCACTTATTTACTAATATGCAAGACTCATTCAGTTCACACACTTCACACTCTGCTCAACAAATAGTGATGGAATTTTTCCTCTGAGTACTGGGAGATGTGCACAAATACATCAACCATCACCAGCTTTCACCTAAAAATATACAGCCACTTCAAAACTTATAAACCTCCCCCTCCCTGTAGCATATATAAAGGTTTCACTTACCTGTGGACTGTGCTTCCAAGATAAAGGAACCAAAGATAACTAGCAGACGAAATAACCCATGGCCAGTCAAGGCAAGAGATGATCCTGTGTTGCTCTTTGATGCTACCATTCCATGGCACATCTTTTACCCACCAAGGTTTCTTTTTAAAAAATTTCTGAAAGATCTGGTTGATCAGGAGCACCTTGATCTAAAAAAAAAAAAAACCAGACAAAGCAAGAAAAAGTGTTGAGTCGAACACCTACAACACCTGGAGAGGGAGGAGGGAAAGTTAGAAACAAAGAAACCTTTTACATGTTCTAGCATTTATAAGTATCCACGGTTCTCAAGGTAACAGGAGCAGAAAAAGCAATCTTCTACACAGGAAGAGAGACCATAACTTTTCACTCACTGTCTGATGTTTCAAATGTGAAGACTACCTAACTTACAATTAATTTTAGCTTTTCCTTTCAAGACAGCCTCAGAGGACATAGCATCTGGAGGCTTCGTTTCAAAAATTCTCCAAGAGAGCCAGTCCTCCTACACCCCCACTACTTTTCAGAAGGTCAAAAGACACAGTAGACTGTACTAGACAGCTAGCATAAGTCACTCAAATGCTTCTTCAGCCACCTGGAGAGGCACAACAATCCTGACAGTCAGCCGGCAGGCAAATGCACACTTACGAGCAGGAATGTAAAACAACCTGCAAACCTCAGGTAGAATGATCTGACAGGACACAGCACAGCAATTAAAATTGCAGGATGTGACACTGCTCATACCTGAGGACTGAGGGATTCACCCACAGCCTATGAGGCACTGTCACAGCGAAAACAGCCTTGTACACAAACACACAAAGCACAGCTGGGAAACAGAAAGCACAAAGCTGAACCCTGACTTTTAATGAAGACTCAGCAGAACACATATTTCACCAACCTACTATAGTTTTAATCTGCAATGCCTCCAATGGTAAACACACCAACAAACAAAAAAAACAACCAACCAAAAAACATCCTGGAAAAACAAATCAACCAATAAAATAAAAACAACCAAAAAAACCCCACATGGAAAGACATTTCAATACTCATATCCTGCTATTCATTGCACATCTGAAGCCCTAGGGTGAAAAGAAATTTGCCAAAAATTAATGGCTTTTTACACCTGACAACAGGAATACATTTAATTCTGAGGAAACCCCCATTCAGCCACAGCTTCTTCAGCTAAATGAATATGGAGACTGAAGGGGGATTATTAGATTTTTTTTATTTGGCCAAGTTTCCCAAGGAAATTCAAAACTGCTGGATAATCTCAAAGAGATCTGAGAGGTGCAGAGGCAGATATTGTACTCTTTTGTACCTCGTGAGGACAAAGAGGACATCCAGGTTAGCACTCCTTACTACTGGGGAAGGCAGAACCTTCAGATCCTTAAGTACTTCCGAGATTAAAGCAATACACCAGCACGGACTAGAGAAACAAATGACTCAAACAGCCTCAACTCAAATTTCCAATTACTCAGGCAAAACAGTAGATGCATGATGAGAGGGAATATGCAGATTTATCAATAAACCTGGTAGCCATTCTAGTGAAAAGAGAGGTTTTCCTTAGTTCCATGTCACTACTATGCTCATACATAGTTCACACAAGTGCTATCCTTAAAAATCTGGATTTTTCTTTTTAGTCTCTCTCAAAGAAAAACTCTTTGTCAGCATACACTCTGCCTTGAAATGTCAATTTAAGATGACATTTAATGTGTCATGTGTATTGGAGCTGCTGCTACAATAAACTCTGTGTCTACCCCCTTTGTTTGTTGCTTCATTTGGAAGGGGAGGGAGAGGAGTGAATCTATCCTACTATGCCTGCAGGACATCCTATAGATTTCTCACGTATTCCACTGATAAGGAGCCAATGCTTTGTTCAGCAAACTTCCACCATGCAGAATGGAATAAGGATACTTTCACTCACCTGCTAGAATACCTTCAGCAACAATTAGACCATGGAATGAAGAAAATACTCCATGTGAAGAAAGCCAAGCCAGTTAATCTGCACATCTGCCCTGTTCTCTCAAGTCAGACCTCCTGCATGGCATCTAAGTTCATATTCAATCAGAAGAAGCCAGCCTATGCTCCAGGCCAACAGACAGATGCTCTCCAAGAGTCACTGCTCTACACAGAATTATAGCTCTGAAAAGCAATGCACCATCTTCAACAAGCACCCTTCTGATTAGACCAAGAAAGCTCTGTCCTCCCTATTCCAATTTAATGAAGCCTCATTAGTATAAGAGCCTCTGAATGTATTGCCAAGGTTATCTTTTAAAGGTGGCCCTTCCTGCTCTTGCAACAATGCATGTCAGGAGCAGCAGCCAGGAGAGGTAGGAAGAGGGCATGCAATTATCACAAAATTTGCTGAGCCACATGAGATGTGCTACCTTTCCCCAGAGGCATTTTCCTCCCCCAAAGACAGCACCTAGAAGTCAGCAGTCCAGTTCTGGTCACTGAACAGCAAACAAGTTAGAAACACTTAAAAGAAGAATATTTTCAGGGGGAATCAATAATTGCTTATTCTTGATTCACTAGCAGATTGCTCCAAAGCACAGCACTGTTTCTTCTCCTTTCTTTTAAAATTGGACATGGTTTCCCACACCTCTTTTTAGCTACCAAGTCATTTGAATTCAAGGTTACCAGGCATCCTGTCTAGCACAGGCCCAGGGCTGCCACTCCAGGAATGCTGCTATATGTACAGCAACATCCCACTAAGCTGATTTAGTTTGGTGTGGATTTGAAGGAGACACAGGGGTAGCTGGCCCGTTCAGGGGGTGACAGCAGAGATAAACCCTTCAGGATTGTTAGGAGACACGGGTTACAGGTACCATTTGCAAGGATCCTCCCTTTGGCCTTCAACCAAGCTACAAAACTTGTTCCCAGCCTTGACTGTTCCCTGGCAAAATTAGAAGAGAGGGATTCTGACTAGATAAGAAACTATCCCTTTTTCCCAGAGCAGAGCTGATTTGGAGGTTATTTAGACAGACATTCAATTCTCTGAAAACTGACTGTTGTTTTAGCACACTCCTTATACCTACAGCTCAGGGGGAAGCAGCTTTCATAACAACTCCTCAGGCCTCCACTGCCTGAAGTTAGCTGGAGTGCAGTGTAGATCACACACATTTGTCAGAGACATACTCCCAGGAGCACAGCTTAACAATTCAGGGGGTTGGGAGAATCAAAGTGTACACAAAGCACTAAGGAATGGGCTGGTTTCTTTAATGAATACTAAGAACAATAAGGCAGCAGCTGACAGTAGCACAAGTATGAAGAGCAAGGACATTTCAGACCCATTTCACATGCCACAGCCCAGGCTGAAGGATTATGTAAGGATTAAGTTTAAACAAAGATGTTTTCAAAGATAATATTTAGTACAGGCAGCAGTGCCCATAAATACAGTAAGGAGTGGAGGAGATTTTTCTCTGTTAAAAGTATATCATTCAATAAAGGTGGAGGGGTTTTTGCTTTCTTTATAATGTGAACCTTGAAAAACACCTACTAAATAAAGATAAGAAAATAAACCATTCTCTATAGCCAAAGTCAATAGCCACATACCCTCTTAGGGAGGCTATGAGCAAGTGAAAAAGTATCCATTGCTCACAGCTTACAGACATCTTCAGGTCTTTCTTCAAGTCTTGGCATCAAGCAAGTTTCCCAGTGACGCTTCAGCCAAGAGTCCTCCTGGTTGCATGGCCAGCCCAGTTTGTGTCTACACGAAGTACTCAGGCAGACATCAGCTTCCACTGAAACCATGCAGGCCAGACTTCCTGCTTGCTCCTACACCAGCAGCAGCCCTTTTCAAAGATGACCCACTTATATACAGCAGGAGCTCTCTTTAAGATAAGCTCTTTGGGGACCTTTGCCATTTATCTTCCAGACCTTCAGAAGCTGCCAACTCCTATCCCTTGATCCAAGATCCTTTTATCAGCATGTGTAAATTTTCACAGGATTATGACTTAATTTTCTTATTTTGTCACAGAAGGACTCCTAGGTCCACATGGAAAAGCATTCTTTGGAAGGCCATATGCTGAAGACATGCTCTAGACAAGCAGAGACTGGACAATCTGAAGCTCTCTAGTTGTTCAAAATGCGTGGCACAGTTACATCCTGTGTCGCCGTTGTTGGAAAACAGGTCTTCAACCTGAATTCTTCAAAGTTTATTTAGGGAAGTGTTCAGAATGTTTGGAATGCTACTGGCTTGCTTTTAAATACCATACTAGAAACTTAACAAAAGAAAATTAGAAAATCCTCATGCACCTAAGAAATCTCTATTTTATCCACATGATTTCCCCCTCATACAATAATACTCAGACATTGTTTGCTAACTCTTGAATGCACACAGCAAAGATCTTAGCAGTGGCATGAGTGATGGGTGTGCACAGCATAGCTTTTGAAAAGCTAAGCACAAGTATTGTTCTTGCCTCATGGTCATGCTGCAAGTGGAATCTAATGTAAGCAGTGTGGTTCAGAGGATTTAACCTTCACCCTTAGTTGCTGGTTTTGTTGTATCCTTATTTTGCCTGCTTTCAAAGAGCAGTTAAGCTTTAAAGCAAAAAAACCATGCTCTTGGTTGCTAAATTAAAAAAAAAAAATACAGAAAAATCAAGTCCAAGTGACAGCAGAGGAAAGAAATCCTACATTCCACTTACTTTCTGTGGTTAAACCAGTTTAGTTGAGAACTTTTAAAAACAGAATTGTATTTTTAACATTTAGGGTTAGCATCACAATTCAATTACACTCTTCAGTTTAAGTTAGGAACAAAGGAAAAAATCAAAGCCTTTGAAGTTACCTGCAGGCAGTTCAGAAAAATCTTAATCATCTGACTTTTCAGTACAGCCAACTCTCAGTTATTCAGGATAATGGGAAAAGGTGAAAGAGGAAAGGAGGAAATATGAAAAGCCAAACAACATCTAACACTCCTCCTGCCCAGTACCCACATGATGTGCTTGGTGGCTTCATTTTACACTTTTATATTTGAATTATAAAAAGGCAGGTTTCTGCATTGCACAGTCACAGCATAAAGCAGATGGGCAAATTGTACATATTCCCTGCTACAAAGAAGAATCACTAGGATAGACCAAGCTGCTTATTCTGGACATTGGAATCAGCACACACCCTACTGCAAACAACCCTATTGCTGAAGTGGAATCGGAATAGTTGGATTTCCTTCCTCATTCCCCAGCTGTGCCAAGGGCTTGGCCTATGACCTTCAAATTTGGCTGTTTCTTTCATATAATTGTTTTGATTTAGCTTTTACCTGTTCTTTCCCATGAAGGTTTCTAGAACACTTCCTTTAAATTTTAAAATGTTAAATTAAAAAAAAAAATCCCAACACACTAAAGCAACAATTGTTGATGCACAACTTTCATTTTTAAGAGGGAGCATTAGAGTTTGCACATAAAGAAGGCTGCTGGACAGGTTAAACTCTGAAATTCCATTTTAATCTCTGATAAATGGCATGTACCTAACTCTCCACAGACTCACTGAGGCACACCCAAGCTTTAAGCCAGGGAACTGGATTTTTCACTACTGAATAACTAGTACCTTACAACTGGTAAAGTCATACCAGTTGTAAGGTATATTCCTACCTCAAGTGAATAAACCTGCAAGATTCACCAATTTGCACAGCTTATCCCCCAGCTTCCTCCTCTCTGGCCTTCCTATCACAGTGAAGTCCTTTTGGTATCTACATCATGCTTTTGCACCTCTCCCTTGTTTGCCTCCTTTTCTCACCTGATGCTCCTCTAACCATCCTGAGATTAGCCAAGCATGTTTTTCTGTGGGCTGACTGCAGGGAGCACTTCCTCCAGCTATTCCTCCTTCCATGCTGGGTGCAAGCCTTTGTATATGAGCTTCTTCCCTACTGCAGCCCAGAGAAATGGACAGCAGGTTCAAGGATACTCCTGAGGGGACCAAACCAGCTTCAACTCCAACATTCCTTTTAAAGGTAAGTAACAAGGAAAGAACAGACTTTCCAAGGTGTACAAAGAAGAGGTGCAAGGTTGCCAAGGGGAAAAGAGGTGGTATTCAGTACCTTTCACTGTCCATTGCATGATGGAAATGCCCCGGTCAGTGTGGATTAACAACTGCCAAGCAGGGCTCAGTTTTCACTCTTGCAAATAGCACTCATACTTTCAGAAACAGAATTAGAGACAAACCATTAGAAACAGTCTCAGTATTTTGATAATCCTTCCCCATTTCCATGTACTGTGGTTGTCATGCCAGGTCTGATACATTCACGGAAGATTTGAATTGTATTACTTAAAAAAAAAAAAAAAAAAAAAAAACAAAAAACAAAACAAAACAAAACAAACAAACAAAAACAAAACAAAAAAAAACAAAAAAAAAAAAAAAAAAAAAAAAAAAAAAAAAAAAAAAAAAAACAAAAAAAAAACAAAAAAACCCACCAATTTTCCTTGCTTTGGTAAGCTCAAGAGAAAGCCCTAAATACCATTAGCTGCCCAGATTTTAAGATGTTTTCTTTTAAGTCAGAATTTCACTGGAAACTTTCTGTTTTACTTGGTAAGAGGAAGATAAGAGATCAAAATCCAATTATCCTTCCAAATAAGGAAGAAGTTAGTTATAGGCAGGCTGTGAACTTCCAGGAACCAGTAAGAAGATAAAAAGAGCTGCAGAGGAGCAGTGGGAAGAGTTAGATTAATGCACACAACTCCAATGCACTGCAGATTTCTGCACTATTACAAAAATGCTTATAGCAGTGGGATCATGTCAACAGTGACTGAAAAGAAAACAGTTTGGGGTTTTTTTTAAGTGCTGGGTCTGCTTTAAAGGATTTTTTTTTAACATACTGTCATCTATGCAACCTATGGGAGGAACTAGAAACTGGGGGATTGTGGAAAACACATCTCTTGCTCTTTTTCAGTTTTGTTTTTGGTTTTTTTTTTTTGTTTTTTTTTTTTTTTTTTTTTTTTGTTGTTTGTGGGTTTTCTGATAACGCCTTTATTTGGAAAAGTATTCCCTTTAGAAACTATTATTTCAGCATTTTTCCCCTGCTGCACTGCAACAGAAAAGCTAGGTTTCATACTTTCAGCTTTAATCAGTACAACAGCACTTTTACAGAGGACCATATGCACAAAATGTTCCAGAATGCCTTCCAAAAATAATAAGTCCTAAAAAAGAAAACTCACAGTAAACTGGAATGGCTTCAGGGAAGGAGAATAAAGAAAAGCCGTGCAAAGGCAGAACTTCTTGTAACCACATCCAAGCTTGAAATGTTACTTTCAGTAACAGGGTTGACAAAGAAGCACTGGATTGGTAAAGTTAAAGTCACTTGTCTATATCCAGGATGCTATTCTCACTTATGCAGCTATGTTATTCTGTTTCAGAGAATGAACCACAAAGCCTGTGTACAGATTTTATAATCCCTCACTACTAGAATGTGCTTGTCCCTATCCTTATCATTTCTTGTGCTTTCATTTCAACTAACGTGGCTAAAAGCATCAGTCTGCTACACATGCAGCTGCAATACCACCAGGCTGCACAGCCACTTCAGAGGATATCCATTTGGAAGTCTTTTTCCTCTCAAAGCCCTCTAAATATAAACTTCAATGAAGCAGTCTGACATTTAAGTAAGGAACTATACTAGAAGATGAAGGAACTAGTATTTATTCCTAAAAGCTGTGAGACAGAACTCCAGTTTAAAATTATTACATTTCCCAGATATAAAAAATGTACCATACAGAAGTATCACCCATTTTCAAGGAATGATGACAAATATTGTACAGTGCTTGTTATTTGTATCCCACCTTATAAAGAAGGTTCTCAGCAAGAGATGTATTGTTTTATCAGAACATTCCAGGCTAACAAATCCTTGATGTTTGAGTGTCTGTCAGCACACAGATCTTTTCAGAGATAAAGAAAAACTCTGAAAAATAAGACTTCCTTAAGTTCTCTGAAAACTTAATCTTCCAACGAGATAGATCATCGACCAAAAGAAGAAAGTTTTAAATTCTGGTTTTGGCCTTAAGACTGCATTTGGGATTCTAACACAGAAGAGAATGACTGCAGTAGATCTCAGTAAGGCAGGCCTTCAAAAGGTCTCAGCACTATGACTCGATTTTGCATCCATTAGCTCACTGTTTCCCTTTACTTTTCTTTTTTAGCAGCTGCAAAGTTGCTAGATGTTTCTTAGTGCTTTTCCTCCTTGGGATGCACTGTGCTAACAGCACAGATGCACATGTATTGCCACAAACCCCTTACTACAGCAGATATCCATCACAGTGGCATCGGGACATTTTATTCCACTCAGCCATATCACTCTTGCCTGTGTACAGCTAAGAAAGAAAAAAATCTGCATCCCCATTCAACCCCCTGGCAATTAAGACCACAGGACAATTAGCACACTGCCTGCAGGCAGACCTGTTCCCATGGAGCTTGTGGTGGGGGCAGCTGCCAGTGTCCCCAGCAGGTCCCCCAGCACAGCATCCTCACCAGCAGGAGGCCCACCAGCCTCCACACCAACACTCAACCTGAAGATTTCAGACTTCAGGCAAGTTGGCATAAACTAATTTCAAAAGGTAATAGGACCAAGAGAAGAGGAGGTGGGGAACAGGAGCCCAAACAGCTTAGTTTCTTTTAAATCACTCTCACAATTACCAGATTTACTCACAAAGAAGACACATCACTATGCAGAAGACCCTCACAGCCTCTTTTTTTCCTCTAACTAGTTTCCCTCAATGGGCTATGCTTAATTTGATTTTCTTACAAGCAATCAGTTGCAATTACATTCTGATTTAAGCAGCACAAGCTAGAAGAATCAAGTCAGAGAGACACACCAAGGAGGATAGTGGCTTATTACATGTCACAAGGGGACATGCACACACCATGATAAGACCAAGTGCTCCAAGCAGAATCCTCAGGATAGATCCCTTACCAGCAGAGTAGCAAACCATCATCTGAGACCTACAACCATCATCCAAAGATTGTGTGTTAAAGATTTTGTGTTAAACATTTCCACCATTAAATTGAGGTGGGAGAGAAGCATGCCAGAAAAAAAGTGTAGGGAAGTAAGAGTGTGCAGAAAAAAACTTTTCATAAATAAAACCGTTTGCTGTATCTCAATAGGTCAGTTTAAACTTCAGCTTCTTCCTCACCTGACTCAGTGACATTTTGACTTTACAAAGCATAGCTAGTAGAGGAAAAAAATAATTAAAATAAATCACTGTTAGCTGGAGCTAGGGTAGCCCAGAGGTGGCACACAGGATGCTCTGACTTGCAGCAGGAGACAATCAATCTTCTGCACTACCCTGCAAGTATCAGAGGGATCCCCATTCCCCCACTCCCAAGGGAGGGACCTCTGTTTAGTTGTTATCAAACTCAAACAAAATGTTAAGCACAGGATCCTGAGGCAGCCAAGGAGCACTGCCTCATTGTAACTGCTCATTTAGCAGCTCTCAGCACCTTGCTTATATAGCAGCAATGGCTCCTCACCCTTTACTGACCTGCAGTCTAATCCATCTCTTGTACATCAGCATCTCCCCTTTGCAGAGCCAGCTGGGGTTGTCCCTCCACCATCTAAGCACTTACAGGCTACCTGGGCTAAAGGATGACCCCTTGCTCTTGGGTGACTAGACACCCCCATGCTCCCACACCCACCTTGCAGCTAAACATCCCCTACATAAGAATAATGAAACTTTCAGGAACTTCTGGGAGATACAGGGCCCTTGCACAAGGACAGCTCTGGGGCCACTGGAAGCAGCAGCTGGGGAAACGCTCCCACCTCAGATTTGCTGCCAAGGTCTGAAGTGCCTGAAACCACTCTCTGACTTAAGCAAGCAGCCCAAAATGCTGGGCCAAGAAATTGTACAGCCTTCTTGCTCCTAAAACCATCTCCATTTTCAATCCACATTAAAATAATTTACTATGCATAAAGATGCTCTATATTGAAATCATTCCCCTAAATCATGGCTCCAGCATCATGGTTTCCATGCAGATTAAAAGCCAGAAGGCTGGATGAGAGTGTTCCAAAATAGTCAAAGGTAACACAGGCTTGTTAGAGTTAGAGGAAGGCAAATGAAATCAAAGCCAAAAAAGAGGGGAAAGTTACGTGCCAAAAAAGAGGGGAAAGTTACACAAAGCAGAACAGCAAGAGTCAGCAAAAAGCTCAGCAGTAAATCTTACACACAAGCAAGAATAACACACATGCCTGTGCTAGGTCAGAAGGAGATACACCCAGAAGTCAGGGCACATAGGTTATTTAATCTTCTACCTCACACTTTGGCTGTTTTGCTAGACCATCTAGGTCTGCAAAAGCACAGCTAGACTTTGTCCAATCTACCTCAAAACTCTAGGGAAAACCCTTCCAAAGATCATATTCCCTCCCAACACTCAAAATGTGCAAAGACAAACTCTGGATAAAGCCACAGGCAACGCCTCTTCACCACTGGGACCAGAATGCAGAGGTAAAGCATCCTGCTATTGACCTGAGGAGTTGCCTCCCTGCCTGCTGTCCCTCAGCCAAGCACCACTCCCAGGTACTACCTGCCTCCAGTCATAGTCCTCCACCCCTGAATGGGCCAGAGACCAGGCAACCATCCACGAAACACAAGCAAGACAGATTATGAGTCTTTTGGATTTCTACTTTTTTTTTTCCACTTGCCCAGCCTACTTGTATTCAAATGTCAACAGTCTGGGCACATGAACAGGAAGGATACCACACATGCTCTCCCAGACACCTCTACGCCTTGCTCCTCTTGCACCCACAGAGCTGAAAAGTGGAAGATCCTTCCCCATTCCCTCTAAAAAGTGCATTTTAGAGCAGGCATATTTAACTCTCTGCTATCTGAAGGTAAGGAATAAGTCACTTACCTTAGCCACTAACAGCTAAGGGAAAAGTACATCCACTTGGGAAACAGGTCACTCCCTGCTTTGCTTGAGGTTTTGAGTTGTCTCCTAGCACCCTGCATGAGTACACTGGAGCCATGAAACTATTTGTCAAGAAAAAACATTCTAGCACAAAATTCCAAGTGACCTCTACCCAGCCTCACGGGAAAAGCACAGCAACTCCAGTTTCAACTGCCTTTAAAGGAAGACTGATTCTATTATTATTTTTTTCCAGACATTTTGCAAATAAATATGGAGGTCCTGCGACAGCCACTAATCCTCAAGCAATTTCCTGTCTCTGGAAACAAGGTTCCCCTCAGACTGAATTGATTAAATAAAGTTTATTAGAATTAGTATAGAGCAAGCTTGTTTAAAAGTCCTGCTCTTCATATTTTTACCTGTAACACAGTGCTCCAAGCACTGAGGAGGAGATTGAAACAGGGAATATGCACATTACTGCCTTAATGTCATCAATCTTGGGAGGGTCTGGTTCATGAAATTACCTAATGTTGAGAGTTGAAACTATTTTTTAGATATCAAGATTAACTCAAGGTCCACAAACTCCTTCATTTCAAGATGCAAAAAGGAATCCTTGAAGAAAATTATTAAATCCCCATTTCTGAGACAGATTTTTTTTTCCCTCCACTATTTTAAGTCAAGAAAAAGTATGAAGGGGGAACAGGTATCAGGAATGAAAGTCTTAACTTCAGAGAGGTGATTAACATAATCAACACTTCTTTTTAAAACCACACCTGAAGCGTAGGTGGCTCTGTATAGGTGTCTTGCATTAGAAATCGTTTACCAAGAGTCAAACCAGAGCTCTAGAAACCCTCTGGAAAGGTGTTGGCTTACCATCAGTTGAATAACCCAACTATGTTGGCTTGCAAAATGTCAGGCCTATCCCCAGCAATGTCTGGCTAAATCCTCTCACAAGTAGTCAGTAGACCTTAGGCAAGCCTGTTATTTCACCAGAATCAAGCTGGAGAAGACTAGTCTTTAAATAGCATAAACGTGGGCAACAGAGGCTGCAGCTACCACAGGTCTCTTTGGTCTGATTTTCTACAGCTGAATGCTGAGACACATTTTCTGAAATAAATGACAGCCACATGCTTCCTTACAGCAGGCTCTCCTTGCCTTACATGGAAAACATTTCTTGTAAGACACACAGGAAGCAAAGGTTAGATCAGATTCTAGTCGTGGGATCTTTTCATGCTGTGCAATAAAAAGCCCACTGATCTCATGCTGCTTCCCCCTCTGCTGCATGCTCCTCCCGCTCATACAATGAAAGCCTCTTGGCTGAAACGTCATTTCTCATCCTTTCTCTTTAGCACACACTTTTTAACATCCTTTTTCCTACAAAACAGCTAGTTGTTGTGACTAGCTGCAGAAGACCCTGCAAAGGAAGAGATGCAGACAGAAGCCTGGGGCACATGCCAAAGGATAAACTTTTGCTTTCAGACAGGTATGTGACTAGGCAAAAAACCCCTTCACAAGCACTTCTTGCCTCATTAACACTTGCAAGTCAAAGAAAGGCAGAAATCAGAGCCTGCAAACCAGATCATGCTGTGGTAGGTGCTGTATAAACACTTAGCAGAAAAAAAGACCACTGCTACATGGGTATCATAAGCTACTATCACATGGACAGAAACCACCTCTTTATTCTGAGCGATCACTAGTCCCAGAGATCTTACTCTCACAGCAGGTTCTTGCTATATCACACCCAAAGAAATACAGAGCTCTTCGGTCTACTGCAAACATGCAATAAAAACTGCACCACGCCTGTTCTTAATGCTTTCTTTGTTCACTGCAGCTCATTACTCACTACAGTTTAGAAGATTGAAAAGGAAATTAAAAGGTCACTCAGATACATGAGCTATTTCTGTCCCAAATATGCCAACAATTTGACTCAGTAGCAAGAATCAAAGAGCAAAAGTACTTGAAAACAAGTTTTCCCTCAAATTCTTATCAGTAAATATTTAACCCCTTTATATTTTTATAGCTACAGTCACTGATATGAGCTTGATACCTACTGATTTATAAAATCAGATTTATGAGAGAACTAAAAACTAAGACTTTCTTTCCCAATGTCTACCCTCTCCAGTTTTCAGCTCTTTCCCTTTGTATTCAAGTCTTAACACTGCCTTACCTCTGTTTCATTTCTCTTTCATTCCTCTGTAAGATTTTTTTACCACACCTCTTTGCACACGTTCTAGTTCATGCTTTGCACGCAAGAGCAAGCCTTCCCTCTCCCACAGTTCCTTGTGTGATTTCCTCAGCTGAACTCATTAACAATGTCTCCAGGACTTCCCATGACTGGAAAAAAAAAAAAAATCGCCCCTGGGCAGAGAGGAATGAGTTTGCAGGGTTTTGAGGGCAGTTACTTTGTGCATTTCACCAAGGCCCTGTGCGGCTGCAGCAGCAATCCAGGGAGGCTTGTGCGGGCACAGCACCCCTCAGTAAGGCTGGGCAGGCCCTGCTTTGCCAAGCTCAGTGCACAGGTGAGCTGCAGACAGATAGATAGTGGAGGCTGTGCTCCTTCATGCAAGGAATTATCACCACCCTGGAGATACCTGCAAAAGGCTTCCCTAAGCAACCGCAAACGGGAACACAGGGATCTCCTGCTCCAGGAAAAAGAGCTAACTGTCTCCTCTCCCATGCCAGATGGGCTTTCAGAAAGTGTGCAGGTTTTTTGGTAGGCAGAGCTGTTGGGGAGTGGGGAGGGAGAGGGTGGATGAGAGATGGGAATGGGGTGAGGGGGTTTTATTTTGTAATTTTTTTTTTTGTTTTAACTGTTCCCAGTTTAGCCATGTGTCCTTAACAGACAGAACCTACACAAGCATACACCCCCTCCTTGGCTGAGATCATGAGGTGCTACTGAACATATCTTTCAGAGCTTGATATTAAGCCAAAGCATTCCTGCAGAATGGAACACGGGGTGCTACAATGGCATTGCAGGGCAAATTACTGAGACCAGCGGGACACAGAAACACAGATTTGCTATAAAGCATCTCCAGCCATTTTGAACACTGATTTTTTTCCATCAGAGTTTAAACCACCTTTTGTTTTGTTTTTTTGCTTAAACTGTGTACATTGTAGCAGCACCTCAAAGACTATAGTAACTTTGTAAACACCAATGAGACTATAACAAAGAAATCTGTCTCTTTTCAATGTCTTAGAATTTATCTGGCCTTTCCTTGCATTTTATCACCCCTAGAGCAGCTGTTCCTCTTTCGATTATGGACAAAGATGAAAACACTGCTTTGTTGCACTCTTGTAACTGGGCCCAACGCGATTCTCAGGGACATGAGTCTGCTCCCAAACACAGTTATCAGCAGGCTTCACTCTTGTGGTTTTCTAGTAAGAGCAGTATTAAAATTTTAGAGCCATCTATCATAACTGAACAACTCTACCATTAATCCCACTGTCATCAAACAGACTCTTCCCTCCTTAGACAAAGCACTCCAGGTTTCAGTCTCCTTCACAAACATGCTTAGAAGAGTTTGGTCTTTTGACTGGCTCTGCTAAGGGCCACACTAAGTTTGGAAGTACCTGCGAGTGGCAGCATTTTGCAGTTAAAGCTGCCCACCAGACCACCTTGTCTCACTGAATGTGAGAACTACAAGCCCTCACATGCTAAGCAGAGTGCACAAACCATCAAAGGTAACTTACAGCATCAAACAGAAAACAACAGGTCCAAGAGCATCCAGACACAAGTCTTCCAGAAAGGACTAATGATTTCTGAACACAGACAGGAAGGGCAGTTCCTCACTACAGGCTTGTTCAGAGCATGATCTGAGGCAAACCCCTCCTCCACTTCTATTTTTCATCAGAAAGACAGAATGTGTCCTCTAGAGACTTATGTTTTCCCCACAGGGGATCATCCTATGTTGATAAAGTATCAACAGACTGGTCACAGGACCTGTGCTAGTGCCTCTTCTCAGTATTACATTAACTAGAGAGCACAATCAACCACACCACACATTTTGAATTGTTTCACATTTGGTACCTGCATTCTTGCAAAAAAGAAAGACAAAGATGACAATTGCTTCACATTAACCAATCTCATCATCATATCCCTTACTGAATTAGGGACAAATTTTTCTTGTTAAATCATGGCAGCTTCCTTGATATTAACAGCAAATCCTCCTTCTTAATCTAAAAAAATCTTTTAAAAATCTACCACCACATTCTCCTTTGTTTGACACCCTTCTTAGTATATATCTATACTGATGTGCTTATCTTTACAAAGAAAACCAGCAGGCAGGTTTCCTGAACAAGGAGTAGAAATAAATTTTGATCACAGCTAGATTTGCAGAGAAAAGGGAAGCAAGGAGCTGCCTTCAACTATGTCCAGACAAGCAGCCTACAGAAGGGCTCAGTCCATAACTATGCCTGTTCCAGCTGCATGAGTGAAAGATTTCACACAGGTCAGCACAGCAGTGCATGCTCAGCACTGCTTGAGGGCAACAGAACTCCCATGTGCCCCTTTCCACATGAGCATTCCTAAGAATACATGAAATAGGAAGATCTGAGTTATCTTCACCATGAAGTACTAAAGTTTGAGTGTTGTGTCAAGTACTTCATACCCCATGCAAACAAAGACACAACAAAGAACAACTCTTTATGGGTGCAGTCCTCAAGCTCCTGCATCTAGACTGCCAAATGCCACAGTCTGTCCGTCACTCAGACTGCAGTTCACCTCCCTGTGCCTACTCTTCCATAGTAAAGAGGAATAGAGGCCCATGAGTACATAAGAAGACAGACTACACTGGCAGGGGAACATAGAAAACAACCACTTACATGCAGAAATGTCCTCATTCTCTCACTAGAGAAACAATGCACTGGGATACAAAGTGATGCAGATTTGCAAAGAAACTGCTTTCACTAGCAAAACCAAAACAAAATGCCATAAAGAAGGTGGGGTGGAGCACATTCTTATGTTGAAGAACAAAGTGCAAAGGTCGTATAATAAAACAGAAAGAGAAGCTCTTGACCTGAGCACACTGAACCAGGGTTTCTACCACCTGCACACACACATCAGATCCACTACCCAAGCAACATCTCATGCACCCCCGTCTTAACTCTAAATTAACATTTAGAAAATCAGGGCAATAACCTGATACACTCAAGATAAGCAATATCACAACCCAGTGCAGACAGGACAGAAAGAAAACAGAGAATTTGTGTACCAAAGCAATACACGGCAGAAGAACATCTGCTACTTTTACTAGGAATACCATATGGCAAATATCTGAGGTAAGGAGAATGAGTTCATTCATATTTAAAAGCAAAAGTAATAGGTTATTCCTTCCAAGTTTAGAGGAAAAATGCCTTTTCCCCTTTCCCTGTTACAGACTCAGCATTCCCACCCCAGCTGTGGCCTTCCAAGGAACTGGTACTGTCAGTATTCTGCCCCAGACAGTCAAGCTCAAGGCACTCTCTATGTCAAGATGCCAGAAAGAAGAGGATGAGAATGTTCATGTAGGAGTTTTGCTTAGTCCTAACATAAGCCTGGTTTATCCACAGCCAAGTCAGAGCTGCAACACTGAAATACCAGTTTTGTCACCAGCAGATTACAGTTAACACTCTGGAGCTCTGCAGCATTTGGCAGCAGCAAGCACGGTTAGCACAGTACATCTCAACCTCTTTGGTGAAACAATCTTCAGTTCCTGAAAGAACTGTTCAGAATTGCAACCAACACTGTTTGTTCCAATCAGAGCACCCAGAAACACAACTTTCTTCAACAAATGTGAGGACAGGAGCATGGCAGCAACATTTCTAACATCTTGCAGAACACTTGCCTGCCAGCTGAGAAACTTCTACTTACTACATATGGATCTGCCATGTAGCAAAGTTACAAGGTAAGAGGGACAATCTTAATGCATCGTCATTGTCTCTTCAAAAAAACCAAACCAGATCAATAAGGTCCTTTTCTATTTGAACACCTGTTGGTGGGTACCATTTAGCTTTTAAAGCAGATAAGACCCCTGACACTAGCAATACACTGGCCCTCAATAGCTGCCAGGATAGAGCACACAAGTTAATTCACCTCTGTAAGAGCCCCTCCTTCGCAACAAGGTCTTGCCATATTTGCTGGTTCTTCACTCTTCCCAAGCCTGAACCCACACTTGCTCTCTGGAATTCAAGTATTCGGTCTGTCAATTGAGTTTTCGTTGCAAGAGACAGATAGCAAAAAGGATTAGAAGGAATTTGCAGCAGTGGTGAGCAGTCTAAGCCACAAAGAGAACACAGTATAAAAGTCTGGTCTGACAATCAAGTGCCAGGAGTAAATAAAATGAAAAATGACAGGCCAGATTAACTAGTGCCAGTATTACTTCCCAGATTCATTCACATCACCTGTCCCAGCCTCCCCTCTCTACTCCTTTAAAACACTCCAGTGTGAATCCAAGTATATTATTGCCCTGACCCATACATCTCACTCTGTATTTGCTCTCTGTCTACAGCAGGGAAGTCAGGAAGAAAGCCAGAGATGAATATTCTTACATGTAGAGTAATCCCTAAGTGTCTCCAGCAGACCCAAGCATTTGCTTAGAGGAAGACAAAAAGGCAGTGTCCCAGGTACCTGGTGTATAATTCTTGTGTGGGGCTCAAGTCCATTGCTGAGACAGCAAGGCTTCTTCAGCCCCCTCACAGGCAAGAGGTGGAAAAAGCAATGCAGCACAGAAGAGACACAAACAGCAAGTGTCTGTCTTAACAGCCCCACAGCCACAAAGTGCCAGAGGCAAAACGAGATGCTGTATCAGAATTTTAGCTACTGCTAGGCTAAGTATTACTGAGAGAGTTGTCTAGAAGTCTCATCTTAGGACCAGGAGTTTTATCTTTTATGCTTATGAAAGCCAGCTTTTGATGATGAGTTTGTAAAACAAAGTGTGATTTTCTTATATGTTTTCCCTTCATAATTTACTGATGATCCTACTATAAAAGAATACATTTCAAACCAAAGTGCAGCAGAAACAGTGCACTTGTGTAGAAACCTATGGAAGCTGAAAGCTGGATGCAGGTTTCTGAATCTAAGGCCTTCTGCAACCCAGGCTTCTGCATACAGTTTATGTTATTATTATGTAAGTTTCTCCATGTCACCAGAAGTTACTAACAATCAATTTGTAGTAAGATCTGTAGTCTCTGTTTCTTCCACGTGAGAAGGAAGACCAATTGCCTATAAAAGCAACACATAATTAAATGCATTTTCAGACACAGGGCAATCAATAGTCTGGGTAAATCAGAAAGGCTGTAGCACAGTTTTAAGCAAGCCAAAGGCTACAGGGAGAGATTAAATATGGACTTCCATAACAAATACTCCTCAGCTTTTTTTTTTTGTCTAGTATCATTCACTCTGCTTGTGGCTAACAGCAGTCAAACCATAGTAGACTTGTTACAGTTTCCATAAAAGGCAGATTTTTTGGAGACAACTAAAATCCATTGTTTTCCTGTGTGAAACTTGGGATAACCTTTCTATTTAGGAGCTGAAACCAGAGCTGGACAGTGATCCCTTTGCATGTGGAAGCCCAAGAAGAAACAGCCAGAGCAGATCAGCAGTTGTGTGTGTCACCTCAACAGAAGCACACAGGACTGCAGAAAATGACAGTGGCTGAAGTTATTCTTCATGTGGCACCTGCCCTCTGCCAAGGATAAGGAGGTCAAGGGGACAAGGCCAATATATCACAGGACAGACAAAAGACTTTCACATTATCTTTTCCCAAGTCTGTCCTCAGTTCTGCAGTGCCAACATTAAACTTCATCACAAGATCCATGATTACTTCTACCTTATAAGCCAAGCTGTGCCTCAAAAGTCTCACTTTGATCTGTGCATTTGTCACCTATCCAATAAATAAAGGATTTTTTATCCCTGCAAATTAAAAAAAAGCTTCAGGTATAAGCAATGCCACCCAGCTGCTCTGCCAAGGTCTGAACTTTAGATACAGGACAGCTCATCACCTCACATAGCACAGAGAAGAAAAGCAGCAGCATAGCCAAGTCTCCAAATTTGGAAGGACCAGATGTATTCTGTGGGATATCAAAATAACCACACCTACGTCAATGAGCACACTATGATCCAAAAGTAAAGGTAACATTTCACCCTCCAAACCTTTTCATACCCTTACACGAACAAATATAGAGAAACTTCTGCAACAATAGTAATTTCCAATTAACCAAGTCCCTTTACCTAGTCTGCTCATGAGACATTAAGAAACCCCAGAGCAACAGGGCTTTTGTTTTCGGAACACCAAATGTTTCAGCTTTCCTGCGCAGTGAAGTCTGCTGAGGAAGCACTCCTGTTTGATGCAAAAGGAGGTAAGGTCTAGCTCAGAGCTACTGCAGAAAGAAATCAGGAGCAGCACCTAAATGCCTTTCCTCCCCACAGCTGCCCATGCCCTGCACACCAACCAGGTCACCTCCTCCCCGTGTGCCAGGTGTGGCTGGCACAACCCTACACCAGCAGCTGAAAGCTTGGCAACCTTACAGCCTTACACATTGGGAAAACCACAACATAATGAAGTCACACAGGCATGCAGCAGTTCAAGGCATGCAGCAGCCACACGTTACACCCTATTACACTAGAAACAGCCATGTGGAACCATATAATTTTTACTCAATGAGCTTTTTGCTTATGTACTTCAGCTATTTTAGCTCTTATTCCGGAAGAATCAAATAAGCTCATCCTTTGCTACAGAGTTACCTACAGAACACAGACAAGTTATCCAAGGGCTCACCTGAGAAACATCTTCATCACAGAAAGGCCAAGGAGAATGAATGGGACTTAAGCTTTTAATACCAATAAAAAGTTTTAAATTTACCTAAAATTAATTTTGCCAAACACAGCCTAAAGGCAAAAACCTACGGCCAAATGATAATTCCTCCTCACAGGAAGCTAATGAACATGATTGCATTCCAAGAACTAGCTGCTGGGCACAAGGAGACTGGTAGATTTTTTTCAAGGGTTGTCTTCCTAAATGTACTCATATCACCAACATCTTAAGAGTAATGTCACATAAAAGAAACAGGCTATTTCAATTTTAGTTAGTTACTTTTTTACATGCCTTTTCTTCCCCCTTACCTTCCTCCATCGTATGTTACTGGCCTTTGACTTGGATTTGTGTCCTCACCTGGGAGCACTGCCTAGCACACTGTAGACTACACCTTGATTACAGAGGTGATATACTGAGGAAACTGATCCACCATCAAAAATTGCACACATATAGGTGTGCAAAAATCCACAAGTGATCAAAACAAGCTCATCTAATTTACTGTGCCATTTCCTGCAGATGCCTTGAAAGGCAAGAAACTCGCAGAGGAGCCAGGCAGCAGCTACACAACATTCATGGCACTATACAAAGTTTGCATTAATACTGCCTACACTAATCAACTTTCCTAACCTCATGGGTATTTTTCCTAAGAAACCAACAGAGCCTCAGCCTCCAGAGCTATCAGTCTCTGTTCTCACAGGCAGTGGAAGTCAAATAGTTTTGTCAGTATCCAATTCCCAGCTAGCAGGCATAGCATCACACTCCTCAAGGCATTCTACACGCTCTGGGCGTAACATTCTTGTTTTACTTCCCTTGGCCAAAACAGGAGAGGATTTCTGCAACAGACTTTCCAACATCGGGTGTAACAGCAATCACCTTCATGGTGCAACTCTGAAGTAACTCCACTGAACTCATGGGATAATCCCAGTATACTAAAGTATTAAGCCAGCTTCAAAAAGCCTTCTTCAAATAGCTCACTGTCCTCCTAAACCTCAATTGCATGCAAAATAACTTTTTTTTCAATTTGATAAACAGGTTACCTTCTACACTTAGAGGGAATTCTACCGTTACCACATATAACATTTTTGGCTCCATAACCAAGATGAAGAAGTCAAAGATAAGAAAGACTAAAGTAATTGTAAGTCCTAGAGGAAAAAACATGCAAATAAAATTTACTGATTTTACATTTTATATTGATCTTTGTGGCATGGAAGAAAAAAAAAAAAACAAAAAAAAACCAACAACCCTCTGTTAGTGTATCCATCCTATAAAATTCACCAGGTATGGGGATTAAACAAATTGAACAGTCCATGTGAGCTGCTGAAAGGGAAGAAAGTGTTGCCTTTAACTTCTCTGAGCACTTTGACATTGCCTGGCTGTATCTTCACAGAATTTAGGACATACACAAGCCCGTGTTAAGACACAGCACTGTGTTTTCTAAGGTGAAGAATACATCTCAACAGTTCAAACTACTACTTTAAGTAGAAAGAGGGTACAAAATTTCCTTGTGTATTGGGAGCCTGTTAAACAAATATAAAAACCCCCAAAATCAGTTTATGCTTGACACAGAAGGAATCAGTTATGCAGCAATTAAATGCACAGTGCAAGAGGACTATAAAATACCAGCTTGCTTTAGCAAGTATGGTTGCTTAACACCAAGTATATCAGACAATAAAAATAAATCTTACCACATATCTCAAATTCAGCAAGGCTTGCCTGGAACAATGCCTGGAAAGCCTGCAGTATATGCATCACGCTGTAAGATACCCAGCTGGAAATGGTAGAAAACACTGGGCACAGGTACCAATGTCAACCAAGCTAACAGAGATCAACTTACTTTGTTTCAAATCACAAAAGATGAGCAGGTTATTGAAAAGTGATAGAATGTGAATAACTAAGTACAGAGCACCAATTTGCAGGAAATGCTCTGCATACTCAAATCAAGGGTAAAGAAAAGACAAAACCAAACACCACATACATCTTCCAGGTTTTATTTCCAGGTTGTAAAAGCAATCATTCTGAAAATGAGCATTTCCTGGGATTTAACAATTGTTGGGTTAATAGCACTAGGCAAAGGCAGTTACACCTAGCCTATAATTTTACCCCCAAAGTGTATCAGGTAGTGATGTCTCTTCAGGATATTGTCAACAGAATCAACCTTAAAAAAAAACAAAAAAAAACCCAAAAAAACCAAAAAAACCCAATGCTGTTTAGAAGTGCTGATAACCTCCTTCCCACAGCTAATGTTTCCATGCAGGTTTGCATCAAGGAGCCAGGATGGATTACTTTGGAACATACACCCTGCATCTGTGCATAGTCACTGACAGAAAGCACTTCAAGTCAGTCTCCTCAGTTGAGCATCTTCTGATGGATCATTTCTCCCTCTGTCCCATTACCTCTTCACACACGTTTTTGGGCTCAGCTTATCTAGATATTGTATGTCTACACAGGCAAAAATTGTGCAGTTTGCAAAGAAATCAGATTTTTACATCATCACTGCAGGACTCCTCTAGTTTTGCATTAAGGAGAAACACTCCATCAAAATAAAACATGAGAGCATTGCACCAATATGCTCCTGCTAGCTGTGCTCACATACACAGCCTCTGTCTTCTAGGGAAGATCTTTAACTTGTCTAAATCCTTCCCATCCCTCTGTTCTGTACTGATACCCAAAAGGGTCTCAAACCATCCTGCAGAGGGAACAGCCCCTAGTGAGAGACAACAAACTCCCTTACAAACTCACCAGGAGGCCAGCCCAGCCAGACCCAGGACAGATTATCCATGGAGGATTGCCACCACTGATCCTCAGAGAGCCCACTATCATTAACAGCACTGCTATATTAGCAGACCTGCTTTTTTTGGAGCACAAGGATGAGCTTCTCATCAGCTTCTTACTGCCAAGGAAAGGCTAAAGAGGCTAACTCCAAACACTTCTTCCCTCCTCTTCTTGATCTGCATGCCATTTTTTAACAGCTCTGTCTGATGTAAGCATTTCACATGAGACATAACCATGTTTTCACCACCATCCTTTCCCCATTTGTCAAATCATCTGATTTGTCACAAATCAGATGGGGTGAAGAGGCGCTATTTTTTGTTCATATTTCACTATATACTTAGGTTTCAAGCTTATGTCAGATGCTGTGCAGATTATGTTTAGGCTGAGAGCAGATTACTGGCATAAACCAGAACATTATCTAGGTTGCACACACATTCACTACAGAAAACTTACAGAGCTCTTTGGACTAGGGATCAGAAGTTAGTCTCTTAAGGAATCCCTAAAAGCTTCTGAGAAACAATGTTTGTTTGCTTTGGCCAAGAAGAGACAGAATGAAAAATACCTTCTAAATTTCAGTTACATGTCCCAACATGTATCAGCAGATGCCACTGCATTCAATGCAATGTGTCTCACATCAACAAAGAGCTGGATTTTTTAACTTAATGATTCAAAAAATAAATACACACACACACAGCCACCAAGATATCTATTAAACTGAAATGTATAAGTACCACCCAGGAGCACCCAAAAAAATCTCATAATATTTAAGTAAACATTCCTAATGAGGCCTTCCTAAAACTTGAAACTTTGCACTCAAGGTAGCAATTACAGAAAACAAGGACATTAGGCAGGCACAGCAAAAAGAGAGGTAGCAAAGGAGCTTAATGCCTTATCAATGCTAGAGGGTTCTGAGGGGAAGAGGACCTAGTCAGAAGAATTATCCCTATCTTGATTAGCATCAGAACAAAGGCTCACATTAGTTTGTCTGCACTAGGACTCCCCTAGAGCACTGGATAATAACCTTGTTGAAAGCATTAAAGGGATTTCCTCCCTGCTTCACCCCCCTGCAATCTACACCCCTTCTCTACAGGGGGATAAAAGGATGAGGTCCAAATAACAGCTTTATGTTTAATTCCCTGCAAGACATATCTGGGCAGCTTTTTACAACTAAAACATCGAATATACAATATATATATATATATATATAAGTAAGATCCTTCTGTGATAGGTTTTCAAAGATAACATTTGGGAGCAGGTAGGGGAAAAATCAAATCAAAACAAAACCTATCTTTTGTTCAAGAGAAAAGGTCAGATAGCACAAGTGACTTATAATGCATGCTTAACTCTGGAAGGGAAGAAGGACTTCACTAGTTTCTACAGCAAAATCAGGGAGTGGTAAGGGAATAGGGTAAGGGTGAAGAATAAAGGAAAAAAAACACAGCTTGTGGTATCTGAACACCACAAAAACCAGGTTAACAGAGGTACCAAAAAGAATGTTAAGGCACAGCTACAAAGGAGTCAGAACCTAAGAACATTTTAGAATACGTCCTGTTTCAAAAGCTAGAGATGCTAACAGCAGTGGCTGTCTCAGTGCAGGATGAGAACATGGAGGGCAGCACATTCATGGCATTTGGACACAATGCAAGTTTTAAAAGCAAAAACTCAGGAGAAACAAAGTAACACCATCAGCTTTCATCTTACCTGGTATTGACACAGACTGGCATACAACACTTGTCAAGTTAGCAAGATTAAACTGAAGATTCAGTGACCATAGGTTGATTCACACACCTAGAACTGCACAAAAAAAAGTAGATATTAGCCCTGTAAGTACTAAGAATGGCACTCTGTCACATAAAAGAGCAGGAGGCTCGAGGGGCAGAAGTAGCTCCATGTTTTTAGGACACAGGCACAAAGCTATGCTTCAGGTACAGACGTTACTCACAAAATTCAGATCTGGATCTGAGACATACTGCGCAAGCTACTCAAAAGAATATGTAAACTATCCTCACACATTCCATTTAAAAATCTCAAGGATAAGAAGAGAACAGTTTCAAGTGTAGCAGGGTGTTACCAAAAACATCTTTCAGCAGCACTCAAGCTTGCTTGATGTTTTTTTTTTTTCCAGCAGAACAGAAATTTCCCAAAAGTTACCCAAAATACAGATAATAAAACTGCATCAAGTCCAACCATCAGATACACACATGCACTTTCAATGTTTGCAAATATGGCATACTTCCCAGACAAGCATAGGAGAAATTTATTTCTACAATGCCTAAATTCAGAGGTATGTTTTACTGTCTCATCACCATATACACCTTTTTTATTCAGCATTACTACTAAAAATTCCAATATTTAAAAAGATGGTTATTAATAAGGCAACCTTCTTCACTTTGGAAAGTACAACAACAAACTGAGAACTGGGAAAACTGGTCATCCAAGTGAGAGCAAAAGCCATGCAGCTGAAAGGAATTTTTGTCTAGCCTGCTTAAAGATCTCCTTTGTTGCTAAACATTTCATTGTTGCATTTAAATGTCAGCTTTTTAAGTCACAGAAGTGTGCAAGCTCTGCAAGACAGGAAACCACAGACTTGAGATGAAGGTTCTCACAGCTAATGAAATGAAAAAAAAAAAAAAAAAAAAACCTAATGAAATGAAAAGTAAATCTATCAAACTGCTCTTCACACCCCCGATATGCTTACAAAAAGACACAAACCCTGATCTTACAACCTTGCTCCCTGTACCCATGAAATTATTTTTAATTAATCTCTTCTTAATCTTTCAGTACGTTTGTATGGTTTTGTAGTCTCCTTGTATACCAGGGCAAAGCTTGCAATGAGTCTCCAGCACACTTTTGTTGCACATCACAGAACGAGTCTGCAGCATTTCAGGATCACACAGCTCTTTGCAATAGTGCTTTAGCTTATAAAGACATACTACTCGATTTTCCTAAGGGGAAAACAGGACCCTCCCATTCCTGAGGCAGCAGCATGCCCTTTTCGGACTTTGAAAAGGAGTGAGGGGCCCTCAGAGAGAAGCTGGCTTTAAAGCTTTCAGGATGATCGCACATATGGCCACTGGCTCGCCAATGGCATATGCGGCAGCAGATGGAGAAGTGAAGCTTTCATACCCTCTGAGCAATGCTCTGCAATTTTGACACTTCTCTTGAAAAGCAGATATGTCAATCACCCTCCCAGGCTGGTGTTTTGGCACAGAAGAGATTCTCCTCAGTCTGCGTACCAAAACTAAGGGCTAACCTATACAGGCGGTTTCTGTCTTAGATTTCAGATATAATGAATCCATACACAGCAGAGAATGATAAATTATTGTTGTCTTCACTGCACATCAGCTGGCTTTCGGCCCATTAGAGAGCAACACATACCCAATATGCATTCTTTCCTTTAAAGGAGGGGTGGGGGGAGGTGTTTTAATTAACATTAGAGCACCTTACTAAATCTAACAAATAAAATGCCTTTTGAGAGTAGTCAGCACAAATGGGCTCAAATACCCAAAGGGGATTCTGGCACATCCCCCAGTTAACCTGTATTAGTGTGAGCTGCTCTAATATATTGTCCTTGAAGACTTTTAAGAAGTTATTTACAGAGAAAAGAAAACCCAAAGAGCCTAAATAGGTCAAAGACATTCAAACATTTCACTAATCTATAGGTTTAACACTACACATACAAACAGCTCCTTTCAAAGCAAGCAGCCTTTAAGAGCTACTGTTAGAAATCACAATACAAGCCAAACTATTTAAAGATCTGCATTTTTATATAAAGTAAGAATATAATTCTCAAGCTCACTTACAGAAATTGGGGATTGGGAAGGGTGTTGCTTGGTTTTGGTTTGCTTGGTCATTTTTAAAAGACTGATTTATCAGAAGAGTTTCCCTCTTAAAACTTATGTACCCCTAGAAGTCCTGCAAAAAGAGATCCAATACACCTACCAAAATAACTTATTTTCTATCTTTAGTCCCAAAAAAGCTGCAAACTTGGTTTTGATCAGAAATTCTTGCAGTTCCCATTCATTTTATTACAAAATCCCATTAAATCAATGCAAGGGAAAAACAGGAATGGCAGTGAAGCACAGCAATATTATAAACTGTGAGGAAAATTAGTTGAGGAAAAATTTAAATGACTTTGAAGTTTTCCAAATGGTCCTGGCACTTTTGAAGCGTAAGCTAAGGGAGCTATGAACAGAGACAGTATTGAAGCTGGTTCTCTTCTGAGCATGAGGTTAAAATGGTGCACATTTCAGTCCTGCAAAGTTCAATTGCCTACAAGGAAGTTACTCCTATGGCAAGTGTGCACTGTGAGAATGAAAGCCATTCTATTGTATAGCACAAATATGATGCAGTGTTTTATTTACCACATAAAAAGTGATTCCAGTGGCCAATTTCCCTTGACTCTGCTGAACCAGCTCCAAAAGCTGTACTTTGCCTTGTTACAAGGTTACCGCAGCAGTGATGACCAACCCATTCCACTCAACACTCACTTACACCAGGAAGCCAATTTACTGCTGGTGGGCTGGTTGCCAGAATAGCAGTTCCCCTCAGGGAATCACCAGAGTGACAGAGAGACACATAGATCCTTTGTGCTGCAGAGAAAGTTCTCCATGTACCTTCCATTTTTGGAGCCTGCCCACTGTCCAACACACAGGGAAAGACAGAAGGTGGGGGGACAACTAAGACAGTGGGAAAGAAGTAGGAGTTTTACACCTCTAACTACTGGTCCTGCAGCTCTTCAATGTGAGTTTCCTCAAAAAACTGTCTTGAATTGCTACACACAAATATGTCAAATAAATAAATTAATAAGCAAGCAAACGACAGGTCAGGCTTTCACTAGTCTCTTATTAGCATCACTATGCTTAGTTTGAAAACAGACTTTGCAGACTGCATCATGTAGTAAGCCATGTGAGAGCACTAAGCTTCCTGTGAGAGGGTAGTAGCTGCCACTGCTCAGTAACAGAACAGCCAGCATACAAATGGCAGATGAAAACTTTTTCTGGTACATACAAAAGCTCACTTCCTGACATTTATAGGAAGTATTTCTACTGATTAAACTTAAAATCAGTTTTTGCAGCTGCATAAGCAAGACTTCTAGCAGAGTCAGGAAAAATAAGTCTATGTAACTACAGACCAGCAAAGCCAGATGAATTACACAGATGGATTTAAAAAGACAGAGTGCTTCACTGAAGTCATCTACCTGTTCCCAACTACTACACTCTGCGCTGGAGGTTAAATTGTTACATCTGAAATAATTCAATTTGTACCCAGAGATTAAACACATAAGATGGCATTTCTAAGGACATGACACTTGTCATGACAACTAGATAAACATAATTACAGACTACTGTATTTTGGCAAAAGAAACCTACTGTAAGTAATAACCACAATACCTTTGCTATATAGGGGTTAATTTTTCTGTTTCCCTGTTCTAGGAAATGCCTTCATGTTTCTATTTAGATATTCCTAAAGCAGAATTCAATCCCTGCTGCCTCTCCTCCCTCCTTCTCAGTCTTTCAGGCAAACAGGTTTTGAGACCAACCATGACAGTGAAAGATGCCTCTCCCAGCTAAGCCTGATCAGCTGGGATCAGCTGGTTACAGCAGCCAGAGGAGCTGCAGGGAGTCCCTGTGCCAAGCAGAGTGCACAAAAGGACACAGTCCAGGAAACTCTGGAGGAAGGCTTCCAAGCTACTGTCCTTTCATGCAGTTATACATATGTAATGGGCTTCTCTGGAAGTGTCTCAGGAAAGCAAAAAGAGATGCAACTTTCGAAAGGGGGAAAAAAAATACAACAGCAGTGGCCTGACACAGACCCGGAGTGCAGCGTCCAACCTTTCTGGACTGACAGAGGCCAGCAACTTACAAAAGCAGTCAAGCAAGTTTGTTCACAAAAGCAGAAGAGGCATATTTAGGTGGTACAGCAGCAGATGGCTGTGGTATGAGCAAGTACACAGATAAAAAGCAGAAGTGACCCAACAGGAACAGTCACAGAAACCCAAATCTATGGTTACAATGTTGCACAGCTGAGGTTAAGACCATGGCAGGCTGCTCTTACTGAGACTTATAACAATTCCCAAGGCAGGAGCAAAATAGTAGAAAACAACCAGGACCCCAAGAAAGAATTAATTCCACTAAAACCACTACACTCCAGACAGGACACATACTTAGTGACTTCAGCTACCATGACTTGAAGACTGCCCAGGCAGCTGTGCTCAAGCAGCCATTTCAGTCCACCTTCACACTCTGCACTAAATATAAACTGCTGATAACTGTGTGGAAACTGTTTCAGCAGAGACACTGAGCACTGCACAACTCAAGGACGTTGGGTCCTCCCCAGAGTCTACAGGTGGTCAATTTGCATGACAAGCAGAAAGAGAAGGGGACAGAGCCAAAGTCTCTGCGACACTTGTGGTTGGGAAATTTCTGCCCCGAGATCAGTACTTTCCCAGACCCAGACTTCAGAGAGTCATCTGCTTTTAAAGAGGATGTGGGGGCACCTGGGTTTTGACAATGACTTGTCTAAGAGGAAGTTATGGCTTCATTATCATGTGCTACTTTGCTCTACGACCTTCAATTTTAACATCTAGTTAGATTAAGATGCCAATCTTTTAAGCACGTTCTTCACCCAGTGGCCCTTAAAAAACAGACTTTCCTACTTTCGGATGGTACCGTCTTTTCTAGTGGTTCATAAAACACTCATTTAAATAACAGGACAAGTCAATGTAAGAGGGAAGATGAAACTGCAAACAAGAAAAGTAGTTTTTCTCAAAGTTTTGCTTAGAGAATTACTACCAGAAACAACATGAAAGTTATGAAGACACAAGTATGATCTGTAAAGCTGCCAGTGTCACAACTGGCCACCACACTACACTACTAGAAAGAATTATTCTCTCTGCATCAAAATATGCCCCCAATAATTGCATGTCATGAAAAGAAGAAAAGGAGGCAGGCTTGCAAAGAGATTTATGGCAGACACCTGAAGAGGAGGTGGATGAAATCAGTGATAAACTACAGACATCATAGAGAGTACTGATCCTTAGAGCACTGGCACTTAATATGGAAATTCCTTCTCTGCTTAGGTGTTTTGCCTCCCTTTGATGTATGCAGACAAGTTCAAACTAGAGATGAGAACTCTGAGAGTTCCCTTTCTCCATTATCTCAAGATTTTTTCCTTGTCTAAGCAACAGTTAAGTGCTCTAACTATCACTTTTGCATCTGTTCAGAGGAGAAAAGAAAAAAACCCACTACAATGAGAAGTATAACAAACATTATTAAAGGAGAGAGTCACTGTTTTCCCAGCTCTGATGCAGATGTAAGCAGCAAGCTGGTGCCCGACAGCTACAGTGCAGGCTGGGAGAAGAGAAAGACAAGCTGAACAATAGAGGACGGTAAAGACACTCTGGAAAAAATCCAGATGTCTTGAGCTTAGTCCTACTGCAGGAAAAATTAAAGAGGTTAAAACCTCCTTTTAAGAACTTCTCTTCCCATTGTTCTGACCACAACTCTACTGAACAAGCTGCATTGCTCCAGAAACCTCAGGAATTACGGTGACAATAGATTCCTGCCAAGAGAAGCACCATTACATAATAGCTTTTATGGGAACACGCACAAAAAGCCACTAGGAAGTGCAGACAAGTGCAAGATCCTCTCTGCCCATCGGCTCAGTTTAGCTCTCGACTACTTCAGGATATATTTAATTTATACATTTACTTCCTCTTATCCTCTTCCACTCAACAAAAATCTATGTTACTGTAACTATACTGAGATCACGTCCATTCCCCACAATAATGTATCCCCCCTGAGAATACACCCACTTGAAACTACTGTATTTGCATTAATCTTTTTAAAAGAACGCTACAAAGATGAAAAACCGCGTCACTATTTCCATTAGTATATTAGAAATAAGAACAATTTATTACGGTATTTTTTCATCCTTTACCCGATTTTAGGGATACTTACATCAGTCATTGCTTGTCAGTTCTGAGAAGCCTAGCATAGCTATTTTTGAGTTCCAGGTCTTCCGCAGGGGATTTACCATAGATTTGTTACACAGACACACACGTAGAGGCTCAGCCTAAGCACTGCACACGTGTAAAGGCAGCTGCTGGGAAGCTCCGACCTCTGGGCAGTGTTAAGGCACCATAAAGAGGAAAGCAAAGATGAAAACCTAACAAAGTTTCTCACGTTGAATTGCCCGCAGCAGTCCCCCCACTACCACCTTCACCTCAGACACCACTTTCCCTGTGTCTCCTCAGGCACTCAAAAGCTCTAAGGAAGGAAAAAGAGACGACAGCGGTGAACGCTTATCCGCTGTTCTTCAGGGGTGTTAAATCCTAGAGGTTCATCCCGCACCGAGCAAATCCTGACGCCCAAACACACACACACAGACAGGCTTTCAGACCGCTGACCTCAGAGAAAGCCCAGCCCTGCCGCCACCCCCGACCACCCGCCGCTGTGACACGGGGGAGCCGCAGGTACCACAGGTGACATTATGTAAGGGAGGAGGCGGCCGGGCGGGGAAGGGCTCCCGCCGCAGCCCCCAGCACCGCCACCTCCGTGCGGGGCCGCGGCCGGGCACGGCTCCCCTGGCTCCCCGCGGGGCCCACCCGGGGGAGCGCCGCCGGCACCTTCCGGCTCTGGGCCGCGCCGCCCGGCCCCCGCTCCCTCCTTCCCCGGCGGCGGGCCCGCAACCAGCCCGCTGCCCCCGCCCCGCGCCCCGGCGGCCCCACGGCTGCGCGCCCTCTCTCCCTCCCCGCGGGTGCTCACCGGGCGGGCTGGGCGGGCGGGCTGGGCTGGGGGCGGCGGTGCCGCTGGCGCTGCAGGTCGGCGGCCGCGCGCCCCGGCCGCCCCGGCGTCTCCCCCGCCCAACGCCCCGGCCGCCGCCGCCGCGCGCCAGGCCCCGCCCCGCCCCGCGAGCTGGGCCCGGGGAGAGGAGGGGCGGGGCGGCCCTTAAAGGAGCCGCGCGAAGGGGCGCGGCCGGAGGGGGGCGCTGCGGCGGGGCCGCTGAGGGACGGGACGGGACGGGGCGGAGCGGAACACAGCACAGCACCGCCTCCCCCCGCCGCATCCAGCGACGGCCGCTGTTGGAAGCCGGCAGGAGCGCTGAGAGTCTCCTGGCCCCTCCGCGGAGCAGCGTCCAGCTCGCTGTCGGCCCGGTACCGGGGCACAGCGGAGCTGAAACCCTCTCCGGCCTCCTGCCGGTCTGTGCCGGAGCGGACGCGGCCCCCAGCACTAGGGGAGAGCGGTATTGCACAGCCCCGGCCTGTAGTGGTGTGGAATGAAGTTTTTTAATTTGGTATAATTTTTATTAAGGTTTTGTAAGGTTTCATTCCTGCAGTCTCCACACCCCTTAAGGACAGTCGTTAAGTAACACGATAAGCCTGGCCTTTCCTATTGTATGAAGCCTGGCCTTTCCTATGATGTCTATGATAGGCCCGGCTTCAGTCGTTAAGGATCTATTGTATCTTATCTCGGGTACACCCAGGTACTTGGTGGCTCTGGCCAGACCAGATGGCCAGAGAGGCCTCAGGTAACATCCCACCCCCTTCAAACCCTAAGTGGTAATGTCACATCCCCTCCTGTGGGTCACTCCCCTCATTTGTATGCAGTTCCACCCCTCTTGATAAGAGCGGGAGAGAGCGAGAATCGCTCCCTTGGATCCCTCACTCTCGGAACCACACACTCGAGCCTCAAGAACTTGGGCTTCTGCCCTGAATAAACACCTTCTCTACTACCGATTGTGAGTTCGCTCCTTCTCTGATTTACGCACGCTTCTGCCGGGGTCTGGACCTGCCTAAAGTTCACGATATCACGACGAGCCCAGGAAGCCTGAGGGCAGTTTGGGAACAGTGATAGCGGCCGTCTCCTTGCGCTGCTAGCCCTTCCCGGGGCCTTTGCCTTGGCCGCGGGCTCGGGCAGTGCCGAGACAGCCGGGGGACAAGGCGAACCCGCCCCAGCGGCACAGAGGCCGTGCCAGTGCTCCTGCGGCAGGCACACACACTGCTGCCAGCCCGTTCCGTGCCCTGTCCCACCCGCTCACCTGCTGGCACACCCTTTCACTCCCCTGGTGAACAAGCCACGGCTGGGTCCGTCCTGCTGTGCAGCACCAGCAGGGCCAGACTGATGGCTGGAAAGTCCCAGGCTGGGCTGTCGCAGGAGGTGACACTCGTGCTCACAGGGGTTTGGTGCATACAGGTGTAGGGAAATGCTTACACCTTCTTGCCACCTCCTCTCTCTTCATCTGCTTTTTACAGCCTCTCCATAAAAAGATGAAGATAACGCTCCTGTATCCAAAAGCGCCTTCCGGGAATCAAGGAAGGATTCTTTGCTTTGCTTTCCTTTCTATTGCTTGAATTAACACCTGCCTCCTATGGATCTGCTACATTATTCATATTTTGCTGTGGAGACTGAGCTGTTCTCCCTCTTATATGGGGAAGGAACCAGCTGTAGCTCTACTGGAAAGGTGAAGGGAAGTTCACCTATTTTTCTGCAATAGTACAGTAATCATTCATAGTAAAAGCTTAGGTTATAGCTTACCAATGGCTTACCATCATTTAATCAAGTATAGGAGATGAATATGATACATCACAAAACATTCCCTATAAATACTACCCTTGTAAGCATTTCAACACCAAAAAGCAGGAAAAAACTACATCATCATCCAGGCAGGCAGGAAGGAAGAGTGGTAGCTAGAGCTGCACACAAACCTGCTGATTCACACAGCTGTTCTTTTTGTGAAATCTCAGATGCAAAGGTGGAAGGCACGGAGTGAAAATATTGGCCTGTGTTTTGCTGTGCTTTGATCAATTAGTGCATATGTCCTGGGCCTGAAGGAAAAGTTCAGAAACCCTTGTACCTCTGAAATAAAAGAGCTGTGAGGAGGCTGCCACAGTACTCTCTCTACTTATGGCATTAATGCACAGAGAAAGGTGCAGTTCCTGGCAAATTCTCACTAAAATGACTGTTATAAATGTATATTATAAAATTGTCTTTAATTTTTTTATTAATTTTATTTCTTAAAATTTACCGAAAAAGTGAACTTCATTTTTCACAATGACCACTCACTAGGGGATGGTTAATCAGAGTTTTAGCTTCAACCAGTTTAACTTTTTTAAACATTTAGAGATCCTTTTATTTCTGTGCCATATTTGTTTCCATAATTTTCATTCATACATATTTTTCTTTATAACTGTATCAAGCCATAATAAAAACCACTATATTCTTCCTTTGAGGCCTCAAATACACTAAATTGGCTGCACTTTTTTTTGTTTGTTTGTTTATTGTGGAATCACAGAAATCAGCATTTAGAGACCATCTTAAATGTCCAAAGTATCACAGACATTAACTAATGCCATTTACATTGGATTTGCCACACTGCATCAGACCACCAGCCAGTCTAATCCTGCATCCTGTTATCAGCAATAGCCAACTGCCAACACTTCAGAGGAAGTAAATGCCACCAACTGCCCCCAAAAACAGTTACAACCCTCTTCCAGGCAAATGCCTGTGACTGACTGGTTCCAACCTTTTCAAGCTCCAGGTTCTGAAGAAGGAGGTGAAACATTTTCTCCTTATTACATGTATCAATAAAGGAAGGTCAGGAGCTGCCACCATCAGAGCACCTCTCCCCAAGGCACAAAAGGTTATGGACTCAACCCAGGTATTTTGGCACAATTTTCCTAATGTTTGCTTTCAGGTTGCTTGAATGGAGATGAAAATAAATAATTCATTGAAACATTTCATTTTCAGTAATAGAAATTTTAAAGCATAAAAGCTGCCAAACTCCACCAGAAGGTCAAAGCATGTGTATTTTGTGTGGCCCCATCTGATTAAACAATTTCTTATCCAATGGTTATGGATGTTGCTTTTAATCCACAGAAGGAGCTTTACTATCATGTAAGTCCTGGTCCATCAATGTACTTCTTCTTGGCACAAACATCAATGGGATTTGTTCTGACTCACTAACACAGGGCTGAGGAAAAGGGCAGCCAATACATGGGAGCAGTGAGACACCCCACACCTTACCCTGGTTTTTTTTGCAAACCTGCAGCAGTGGGACAGCAGTGGAAGCTGGGGTGGAGAGAACATGTTTTACAGCAATATAAAACATCTCTCATAGTGATGCAAATGCATACTGTTCTGCATGCCTTGATAGGGACACTTGCTGCCCTCTGGATCCAGATCTAACACTGAATTAATCAGATAAAAGAAACATATTTTTAATTCCAGACTTGACATTTGTATCCTGCCATTCAAACTGCCAAAAGTCTTTCACAAACGTGTGAAAACAAATGCTACTTCTTACCCTCCTGCACACATCTGCCCATTCCTTCCCTCCCATGGTGGACTTCTATAGTAGGTTCACCCCGGCTGGAATCCAGGCATCCACCAAAGCTCCTTTATCACTCCCCTCTGCAGCTGGACAGGAGAGAGAAAATATAACAAAGGGTTCATGAGTTGCGATACGGACCAGGAGAGATCACTCATCAAATACCATCATGGACAAAACCAAGATAGAATTAGAGACATTAATTGAATTTATTAGTTAAAAAATTAGAGCAGGATACTAAGAAGTAAAATAAAACCTTTGAAATACTTTCCCTCCACCCCTCCCTCCTTCCTGAGCCCTACTTCCTTCCTCAGCAGCGCAGGAAGACAGGGAATGGGGGTTATGGTCGGTTCATCACCCATGGCCTCTCACACTGCTCAGGGAGAAGAATCCTTCTGTTCCACTGTGGGTCTCTCCCACAGGAGACAGTTCTCCATGAACTTCTCCAACCTGAGTCCATCTCACAAGCAACAGCTCTCTGCAAACTGCCACAACCTGAGTCCATCCCACGGACAACAATCCTGCTCAAACTGCTGCAGTGTGGGTCACTCTTCCATGGAGTGCAGTCCTCCAAGGACAGGCATTACCACCACTTCTAACTGGTGGTTATCCTTGATGAGAGGCACATCCATCTGTGGAGCCACCAGGGACTGGCTCTGCTGGACATGGAGGAAGCTTCTAGCAGCATCTCACAGAAGCCACCCCTGTACCCCTCCCCACTGCTACCAAAGCTTGGCCATGCAAACCCAATACAACTTCAAAAGTTATTGATTCTTTTCAGGTGCCACATATCTAACAGGACTACAATTTCAAGGTACCTTCGCTTCTAAGAGAAGGAACTGATAAAATATGATTTCTGGTGGTAGTGCTCTGCTAGGAAAGGTCTCATGACAGTCTAAGCACTATCAGAAGAGAAAAAACATAGTCTAAGAGATAATGTTACTTCAGGCTGTCACACAATCTATCCTTGGCCAAGAGCCTTGGTAATGTTACCATGCTATGTTACCTCCTTCTCGCCAGCACTCTGTGCCCCTGCAGACAAAGAGGGAGCGCTGTACCTGCTCCATACTGCTTGTTCTCTCCTCCACATTGCTGCCCAGCCACCAAACCAAAAGACTAAGACAACTTCACCCTAAGGACAGGCTGCTACAGACACCCTGCGCTCCCAGCTCAGTCATCAAAGACTTTTTAGCTTCAGAAGACTCTCTCACAAATCCTTTTTTCTCAGAGAGAGCTCTTACTGCTAAGATGCAGGAGAGCTACTCACATTTTTCTCTTTCCATCAAGCTCCCACATCCAGATTCCAGTGGGAAAGCAGGTAGCTGGCATCACACCAGAGATGCCTTTTTTTTCTTAGAGCTGCCAGCATGCCAGGCCTCATTCTAGCAAACAGCATCTCCCACCTGGGCATACATGACAGCCACACACTTTTGTTCCTTTGCCTCCTTGCTGGTAACACCTCTGTGACCTATTCATTCAACTTGTTTGAAATGGGATTTGTGCAGGAGTAAATCAGTTTTTAAGTGCTTTTGAAATCCTCACAGCCCATTAGCCTCCTGTCAATTATACCTCTCTTGTTTTGCTTTTGTTTTTTCCTCACTTTCTTCTGCACACAATTCCTGGTCTGCTAGCCCTCAGTTACACTTCTAGTATCATACACTGGAAACCAAGCACATTTTTTGTATTTAGCAGGGTATTATTCATTCTTAATATTCAGAGTAGATGTAAATAAAGCAGCTCATCTCCAAAAGACTATTAAAGCAACATGGGAAAAACAAGAATAAAAGAGAAATCTTGGCACACCGTCCATCCTTTCGCCTTGCTAGGGCACTTGATTCACAGTCTGCTGATGAAGAACAGGTAAGGCTAAACCTGGCAATGAGCATCGTTCTTGCCATGACATTTCCCTTCTTGTAGCACCATGAACATGCACTGCATTAAGAGATTTTTTTCTTTCTGTGACTTGAAAAGCAGCATAAAGCTGTGCAGCAGTCACCAGGGCTGTCATGGGAGCCAGAAGACTCAGTTCACAACCTGGAGTTTACTGGGATTTGGGTCTTGAAGCTGCACTACATTTGTTCTATACATATAGGCCTGGACCAGAGAAGCTTAAAAAAAATCATCTCCTGGAAACTACCCAGAGCTTTTCTCTCTGAAGGAAACAAATGAGGCCTTAATTAATTTTCTTTCAAATACAGCAAATTGACTTCTGCTCCAGTTGTGCTAGTTTCAAGCCACACAGCACAGTGGTATTAATTCCACTTCACTTAAGGGCTAAATGTTCAGAGTAAGGAAAAGGGAGTTTCCTGTAGGTCTTGCTATGGTTGAAGTCAACAAACCACCCTGGTTTTCGCAGCAGTTTCTTCAGAGTCTGCATTTTTGAGGGTGACTGTGACATGTCCCTGAGTCAGCACAACAAAATGCAGGATACATGAAAGGCACTGGCTGAGCAAATTGCCTGGTCTTTTGCATATTTTTAAAGGCCTGCCACATCCTGCCTCAAATTTAATTTTACAGGCTCAAAGATAGAAGCACTTTTAGTGCCCTCTCCTAAGGCTAGCTTACTGGTTCACTGATCATCCTAACTAGCCCTGCTGTCTCAAACTAATTTAATCTTTTTTTAACACCAGAGTCTTGCCTGCAGGATTTCCCAACACAGGAATAACACACAGTGTTCTGCACAGGGTCTCTCCAGTACCTTGCAAACCAGTGGTGCACTCCCTTTCTATCAGAGACACTTTGCCCAATAAACCAGAAGATCACATTTGCCTTCTTAGCATTTGCTTCATTTGGGTACAATCAGCACCTAACCCATGTCCTAGAAATGGCACTCAAATCCCAGCAAAACAATTTGCCTGGACACAGTACCACTCTACAGCAGCCATCCTAGACTATTTCCTTGTTCTTCAGTGCCATGAACCTGTAGTAGCACCATCTCATGAATCTCATCCCTACACTGTGCTAAAAAGCATGGGAGTTGGAAGAAAAAAATTGTACACCAAACCCGAAATCACTGAGTACAGTGAGCCTGTTAGTTCAAGGAGAGAAACTGCAGGATCTGACCTATATACACATGTATAGGAAGCACCAATTCTACAAAACTGTTATGGTAAACTACCCATCCCACCCCCTTTAGTATGTTCAATGATACAGTAGCTGCATCACTGCTTATGTGTTACAGTAAAGAGGTAAAGGGGATCAAAGAGGATGAAGGACAAGACCTCCTTCACCATAAAATCCTGTAACCAATTTAAGTTACCTTCCATCTTAAAATCCTCCCACTGCCAAGTTTATCTAATATATTTAATATACGGCTTTATTATCATATTAACTATGCACTGCTTAGGGAAGGTGCTATAATTCCTCTTCACAGATGGAAGAGGGTGGTACAGATCCCATAGATACCAACTCATACCATTTGCTTAGTAAAAAAGTGACAAGCAAAGAACTGAACCTGTTCCTGTCTAACACTCATTGTTCTCAACCCTTCCTTCTTTCCAACAACTTCATGTTCCACGATTTCCCAATAAGCAGCCCAATTTACTCTCAGCTTCTTCTCTACCAACTCTGAAAATTAAATTAAGAAAGTCAGGTGTCTCTTGACTAATTCTTCAAAATTAAGGGTAGCTGTAGAAGTCCTTCTATTACACAGCAGGTTTTTGTTAAAAGGACATTTGTTAACTTCTTGGATTCCCACCTGTTCTTTCCACATGATTTTGCATTGTTTGGCTACATACAGACTCTGTACACCTCAAGAAAGCAGCAAATCTTTTCTTTATATAAAAATCTGCCCTTTTCAAGCTGCATACTAGAACTACTGTCTGCTTTCATATTTTCTGAGGCAACATCTGGCATAAAAATTGATTGCAAATATGATCAGTTAGATCAGGAAGATTTTCTTCTAGCAGTCTTCCAGTTTGGCTTTATTCCCAGAAATCAGCCCAATGGAAAAGAAAAATCTATTTGGCACTGTCTCCAGTTGCAATTACTTATTCTTCAGGTAGAACAGTTTTCCCCCTTGGGGAGGTTTTGCTGACGTGATTCAGATGATGGGTTCTGAACTGCCCTGGAACTGGTATGGCCTCTGGGGTTCTGCACAGATGCTCTCTGATACCTAAGGAATTCAGAATCCCAGCCCGTGCGGTAAAAGAATAATAGAAGTTATCCTGTCCAAAGTCTAAGCATATAACTATAGGTATAACTTGAGGAATTTAAATGTAATCCTATTATTATGTGTAGTAGGCTTCAGCTGCAGACATGCACCCATAATTAAGCAGAATTATTCATAAGGGGCTTTGGCCAAAGTCATGGCAATGTTGGTAGCTCAGGTCTTTGTTAAACAGTGTTAAAACAGCAGGGGGAACTCAGGCTTGGGCTGCCTCCTGTGGACCTAATGGGAGAGTGATGCAACCCTGCCCACGTGTGTTCACTCTGTCTCCATGTGTGGGATATTTGGCTTCCAGTTCTCCTGAATTCAAGAGCAGGCATCATGGGTTTAACACCTCTCTGCCTTTCTCCTCAGGCCATAATAGACACCAATGCAGGCTGAGTGCACTGGCCCCATATACATCCTTTACACTCCATAAGCATGGGTGTATGGACAGCAAAACAAGGAAAGGTCCAGCTTACAGCTCCTGACCCCTCATGCTCTCTGCTGTGCATCACTCCCAGATGAGAGCAAAAGCAAACAGCAAATCTTCTCCTTCTGGATGTCGGCTCCTTGGCACAGTACCATCAGGCAAGACCAAGTACAATCTAGGAATGGAAAAGTAGCTCATATTTAAATTGGAACATTAAATACTATATCCTAGAATAGTATGTTCTGATGTAGCTTCTGATAGGCAAAGGAGGAGTGATGTGAAATTTTTGCAGTTCTAAAAATACCTAACTGATAAAATTCAAGCAGTGGTGAAGGTAAAGTCACACAAAAAGAGAAACAATCCTACTATTCAGCTAATAAACACCTCAGATTAATTAAAATGAAAAAAATTTAAAATCTCCAGCCTTAATCTGACAGTTTGTTCTGTTTGATTACACGTTGCATTTTACTTCCCTGGAAGAGCATCACCAGCAATGTCGCATTTCCCACCGTTCTTCAATAGCTTCATGTTGTGATTTCCAGGCTGTGCTAGAATAAAGAGCACAGCTTGGAAACTGAAGCAGCCTGCAAGACTGATCATTTGCTCAAAACCAACAGTTTCCAAGTAAATGAAAGGCATGTTAATTGCACGTCAGCTTCGGCTTGAAAATGTAACCATTAGGATGTAGCCTTCTTATTGAGTTTACACTCAGTGGCACTTACTTATTAGAGACTATTCTGGGTCACTGCACTATTTGTATATGGAGAGTAGCTCATGCACATGTAGCTTGTAGGCCTGCATGGATCACTCCAGCGGTGTACTCTGACCTCTCATATCAAAGACATCCTCATACTCATTTCAGGTATTTGTTTACCTCACCTGAAGTTTCCTCTATGACATTGGGGTCAAATCCTCCATGATTCCCCATGTGCAAGGGCTCCATAACTCCCTCATGACCCATGAGTTCTCTAAAGAGGCCAAGCCTGACAAGAAGAACTGCGTGCATTAGGTTCAACAGCCACATCTCAGGTTTGGTTTCTGCCAATACGTGCCAACATTCTAATTGCTCCAGAAATAACCGCTGACAACAGAATATCTCAAAAACCAAAGAAAATCTACCCTCATATCTATATTTGTTTCCATGGAAATATGCAGTGGCAAGGCTTTTTCCCCTCATTTTCTCTGCCAGCTTACCATATATTTATTCAAATAGCCCTGGTAACTGACTAATTACCCAAACTGACTAGGTTTACCCAAATACAAAACTACTGCATATGTGCCAAACTTGTACAAATCCAAACAGAGAGCTGTTCACCATGACCCCAAGAAAGCATCCATGCAGCAACACTGCTGCCAGTCCTCAATATAGAGAGACACAACTCTCCACAGATCCTTTCAGCCAGGGACCAAACCAACAAAATCTTTCCATTACTGAGAACTAACTGGTTTCAGTGAGACAGCAAACAACACACACCATGGTTGCTTCCCAGCAAGATGAACACAAGTAACAACTCACCATCAGCACACTGGCCTTAGACTCCAGCTTTATACTAGAGTGAATGATATAGTATTTGCAATGCAAGTCTGTCCCCAGCAGCTCCAAACATTTTGCTTCTGGCAGTAGCCCTGTGCATCACCCCCCACCATATGTCACCATTCCCAGCTACCTCCTCAGACCCCATCTCTTCTCTGCTTCCCTGCTCTGTGCATCTGCCCCAGCCAGAAGCTCCATTTCCCTAGAGACTCTGATGAGGGTCAGCCACAGATGACAACATGAGCGGTGGGGACAGTGCCTCAGCTTTGAAGTTACTTTGAAGCCTCTCAAGATGCTGTGCACTCACCACACCAGAACAGCCTGGCAGGGGGGCACAGAGGAGGAAGGCCTTGCCATGTTTCCCCAGCAGGCAGTCCGTGGCAGCAGGAGGAGAGCAAATGCCCATCCTGCCACCCATGGAGGAAGGGAAAGGCAAGCTGTGCTAGGACAGCAGGCAGAGCAGAAGCACAGAGTGAGAAAAACCAAAGGCAAAGCAAGGGAAATGTGAAAAACGAACCAACACTGGAATCTCACAGAGGACTTTGGCTTTTGTCAGGTTGTTACACTGACATTGTGGCATGCTGGGCTTTGGACCTTGGCTATCAGGCAAGCCCAATGTATAAAGTCAAAAAGGACTTTATGTTTAGCATTATCACATAGCAGGCTGTAAAATCACTCAGGTGGATGGGCTGCAGGACTGTAAACAAAGGATTATGGTATGTGACAAGTGGCTGTTCAGAGAGAAGGAACCAAGGATACCATGGCAATGGGGATCAGTAAAACATTAGATTGAGTGCCTCATTAAAGTTTGAAATTAGTGCTTGAACCATCCAACTGATAGAAGAAGGTTGTGCTGGAGAGGCTCTGGTGTGTCTTGGGAGAGGGGCAAGAGCTGCATCTGAGGCAGGGAAGGAACATATTTGGGCAGATGCTTGGTGTTTGTATCCCAGCAGCAACTAGGAAGATAAGGGCAATATGCCTGGGAGATACCAGCAAAAACTGTGTCAGAGGGCTCCTTACTCTCATCTCCCCAAGGCTGTTACTTTCCCCTTATCCACAGGGCTCAGGAAGGTGCAGGAATATTCTAGTGCAAAACCAGGAAGAGTCTAAGAGGGAATAAGCTGAGAGCTGAAGTAACTACACAATAGGTCAGGGTCATCCCAACAACGGTATGAAAAGCCTGAGACAGAGAGCAGAAATTGCAAACTAGATGAAGACAGGGTTCAACCTGGAAAACAAAGGCTATTTAGCAAGGAGAAAATAATTCACCAACCAACATTCCTCTTGGCAGAGGAGGGAAGAGGTCTGGAAAGCCAAACTATATTGATCTAGTCTTAGGAGAGCAAGAAAATTAGAGAAAGGGACACAAAAAAATTAGCTAGAGAGGAGGAAGGCAACACAGCAGCACCAGGAATGTGCATACAGCTACCCTGCCAGGCAATACAGAGCTGAGTGCTGGGCAGGAACCCACTGCTCGGCTCAGGGCTGTGGCTACCATGAGAGTCTGACACACTGGGAGGAGACAGAAGGTGATAGCTCCTTGTGCAACTATGGGGGATTGATTTGTGATGACAGTTTGTGTTCCCTGTCTCTGAAGGGACATAGAAACAGTTTACAAACTGTTGTAAGGCATACAGCCAAGCAAGAGGGAGTGCAAATTACTTAGAGAAGACAAAACAAAGAGAGGGAAAACCGAAGCTGAAAGTAACACAAAAGCTTTTACCAATGAGCTGTAATAGGTTGTGAAATAGCTCTCATGAAGAGAGCAAAGAAGCCAGGTATGGGTAGTTTTAAAGTTGGATGGGAAGAAAGTAAATAACGCATCAGCAATGGAAGGCATACGGAAGAATTTGTTGAAGCAATACAAAAATCTCCACCCACTCTATCTGTACTTCCAGTTTTCCACTGCCCTGCATCTCTTGCTGTCATCAGTAGTGATGCAAAACTGAAAAATGTTTATTAAAGTGTAACCTTGTAGCAGTGCTCCACCTGAGCACATAGATTTCTAGACATATCTAGCCAACAGAGAATTAGGCTTTATAATTATATCTGGGAAAATGACTCACTAGCAGCTATCCACTTAAACTCCTCCAATGATCTCCTCCTTCCCCATCCCAAATCTCCTTTAGTCTTGATGAGGTAGGGATATGACTCCGTGTTTGGATAGTGTTAATGTCTCCTAAAGTCACATCCAACTGCTTCTAAAGATCTCCTGATAAACCCCTTTTTAATTGCATTGGGAGACTACTTACAGGGCTCCCAAAGATCCACACAGAAACCTGAAAAGATCAAGGCCCAAATACAGTCCCAATGAAGGCTGAAATGGCAACATGCCTAGAGCTTGAAGTAGCCTACACCTTACCTAGCATATACACTTACCAGCTTAATACTTCCCATGAGGAGGAAACAGGGCTATAGCTTGATAGCTCAGGTGCTATAGCAAGTATTAATGGTTAGCCCCATCAGCCAGAAGGCTGAGCTCTTCATATAGCAGACCTGTTCCCTGACCTGAGGGTTTTTCACATGACTAATAACCAAGCTTTATAACTGTCCCCTGCAGACTATCATGATGATGAACGAATGAGATCAGACTAGTCAATATGGCTTATTTGGTGGAGTTTGCTCACTTGCTATGGATGCATCATTACCCTGTGTATTCATCAGTACAGCCTGCCTGTACAATATGAAATGACAACCAACCTGCAGCTCCTCAGCTTTCTGCTAAGAATTCTCAAGCCTTTTTGGGTCCTTCTTTTGCTCTGTATCCTTGTCCTGGGTCATCCTGAAAAGTTGTTTGGTGGGTACCATATCCCTCTTTATTAAAGCAAAGCACATTAAGGTGTACCTGTAGAAGTAAAATGAGAAATTGCTGAAAAACATCAACTTCATAACACAGTGACTAATGGTGCATTTCCTACTCCTGTCCTCTGCCTGAAAAAATCAGAGTTGCTCCACTAAGTGGCACAGATGCTCTGCAGCTCCACAAGCAGCAGTGATCCTCTTTTGGCTGAATGGTATTTCTAGAGCAGAGGATTTCTCAACTCCACTGAGGCCGTTGAGCCCAGGATTCCTGTAGAAACCAGGGATATTTCAGAGTAACTGCAAGCACCGCATTCAAAGCAGGTACGCAAAAAGGTGTACTGTATCGTCTGACGCATCTCTGCATCAAGCAACAGCTCGCTTACACTAGCACAAAAGGGAATAAGGTTTCATGGTTGGAAACTGCCCTGAAATGAAATCTGAGACCTTTGCCATTCCTTTCCAACTCTGGCGTGAATTCCCTAGGTGGCCCAAGGCAGGCACCTTAATCTCCCTGGGGCGCAGTTTGCCATCTGTAAAACTGGGTTAGCATCTCCTGTGCCTTCTTACACCCCTTTTATCCTTGTCTGTATTAACGGTAAATACAGACGGGCTTGTTTGTGTGCAGGAACAGCAGAAAACAGGGGGCACGACCGTGAAAGTGCCGCTCATTTAGGAATGCTCTGCAGGGAAGATCTCGGAGGGGCAGGTCGCAGGGATGGAGGGATGCGCACACAAGGAGCGGGGATGCCCGCAGGGAAGGACACTCTCCTGGCGGGCCGGGCGCTTAGCAGCCACCCGAGGCAGCGGCGGGGCGGGCCCCTGGCGGCGGGGAGGCGGGGGCGGGTCCCCAGCGCGGCCGCAGCGCTGCCCCCGGCCCGGCGCGGCCCGGCGGGGCTGCAGGGCGGGCTCCCCCCGCGCCCGCCTCCGCCCGCCCGCCCCCCGCGCGGGGCTGCAGCGGGCAGCGCGGGGCGCCGCAGCCTAAGGGCGGCCGCCGTGCCCCGCGGGGCCCGGGCTGCCATGGAGGAGCCGCCGCTCACCTGATCGCCGAGCCCGCCGGCACCGAGACAAAGAGCGGGGCTGCGGCCGCGCCCGCCCGGTGAGTGCCGCGGGGGACCGGGCCGGGCGGGGGGTCCGTCTTGCGCCGCGGGCGGGAGTAGGTCTCGGTCCCTCCGCCTGCCCTGCCTGACACCCCCGAGCACCCCTTTTTCCCTTCCCCTATTTACGCGCGGGCACCCTCGTCCGCCGCTCCTCCGTGCCCAGCGCACCTTAAAGCATCCTCGTCCATAGCCCGGCACCTCAGCCAGACAGACACCCCTCCCGGCCCAGACACCCCTCCCGGCCCAGACACACGCCGTGCACCCCCAGCATCCCCGCTCCTTGCCGAACGATTCCGCGCCCACTGCCCAAACCTGCCGGAGGGCTCTGAACGCCCCCCTGGTCACCCCGAACGACCCCGTCACCCCGAACGCCCCCGCGGGCACCAGAGGGCACAGCCCGCGGTGCTAAAGGCTCCCCCAGCACGGCCCTGTCTGTGCCCCACCGCCCAAACACGGCCCCCCGCCCCGGACCGGCCCCTCCGCGCCCACACCTGCCGCAGCCTGGCCCCTTCCCGCCCAAACACAGCTCGGCCCGGCACCCCCTGTGCACACCCCCGGTGCCGCCCCCTCCCAGCCGCTCCTGGCCCTGCCCGGGGACACCGAGGGCTCTGCCCGCCCGCCCGCTCACCCGCCGCCGCTCTCTGCCCGCAGGCCGAGCCATGGTGGAGCCGCCGGCCGAGCCTCCCCCGCAGCCCTGCCCGGCGCCCGGGGGGGCAGCGGGGGGAGAGCCGGCCCGTCCCGGAGAGCAGTCGCCGCTGCTGCACCTGGACCTGTACAACTTCGACTGCGCGGCGGCGGAGGGCAGCCGGTACGTGCTGACCAGCCCGCGGTCGCTGGAGGCCTGCGCCCGCTGCGCCGTGCGGCCCGTGGAGCTGCTGCCGCGGGCGCTGGGGGACCTGCTGAGGGAGGCGCCCGGGCGCTCCATGAGGGTGGCCGCCGGCCTCTACGAGGCCTACGAGCGGGAGCGCCGCCGCAAGCTGCAGCAGTGCCGGGAGGAGCGGGAGAGGATTATCCGGGAGGAGAAGAGGCGGATCCTCGCGCCCCTGGGCAGCCTGCCGCCCTCGCCCGCCGCCCGCGTCCCCTCCCGGGCTGCGGCCGCCGGCGGGCCCCGGGCCCAGGGCGGCGGGAAGGGCAGGGCGTCGAGGGGCGCCAAGGGCAAGAGCCACTCCCTGGACTCGCTGCAGAAGCGCCGCGAGGGTAGCTGGGGCAAGACCTCCTCCGAGTCGGGCGCTTCGTCGTCCTACAGCGGGGAGAGCCTGCGGGAGCGCGGGGGCAAGGTGTGCGGCCGGGGCCGGGGGTTGGCCGCCGCCAACGGGGCTCTGCTGGGGCGCAGCTTCAGCCTGGGCGACCTCAGCCACTCGCCACAGACCGCCCAGAGAGTCGAGAGGATCGTCAGGGAGGTAAAGAGGAAGAAGGGTCTCTCGGAGGTGCCGGAGAGAGACAAGAAGATCGCGGCTCTGATGATCGCCAAGCACCAGGAGGCCAACCTCCTGCGAGAGCAGCGGCAGGCCGCCCATCTGCAGTGGGACAGCCAGCGGCGCCTGGCCGAGCAGCGGAAGGAGCGGGAGGAGAAGGAGAAGCAGAGGGCCCTCCTGCAGGGTCAGCGGATGTGGGAGAGCCAGGTGGAGAAGCGGCGAGGGAGACTGAACCAGGAGCAGGAGGAAGCTGCCCTGGTGAAGCAGAGGCAGCTCATGGTGTGTGAGGAGAGGTGGCGGGAGCAAGCGGAGAAGCAGGAGCGGCTGCGGAGGGAGAGGCTGGAGAGGGCCATCAAGGAGGACAAGCAGAAAAAGCTCCATCAAGAGCTCAACCTGAAGGCGAAGGAAGAGGTCAAGAAGGAGCACCAGGAGCGAGAAGAGCAGCTCCTGCAGGAGAAGCTGTCCACAGCTGCACAGAAGAGGCTGAAGAAGGAGGTGCAGCTGCAGAAGGAAAAGAGACTGTTCAACCAAGCAGAGAAGCTGAAGCATGAGGCCTTGCTCAAGGAACTGGCCAAGCAAGAGGCAGAAGAGAAGGAAATGCTGAAGGCATCCCTGAAGATGAGTTTGACAAAAGCTCAGGAGAACTACGAGCAGCTTGTGGAGAAGAGGAACCAGGAGCTGAGGGAGAAGGCCAGACGTGAGGACATGCAGATCCAGAGAGCTAAACTGGCAGCAGAGAAGAAGGAAAGAGAGCAGAGGGAGCACTTGGAAGCACTGGCTAGAGAGAGAGAGAGAAGGCTCCAGCATGCTGCACAGGTGGCTGAAGAGGCTGTCCAAGAAAAAGCCCGCAAAGTGGTCTTGAGCCGTCTGGAAAAGGAAAAAGTGCAGAAGATGAACAAGCAAAAGGTGGAGCAGTATGAGGACTTACGGCGTAGGGAAATTCTCCTCTCTATAGAGAGGAAACTGGAGAGAAGCGAGCAGATCTTCAAGGAGAAGAAGACTGTGTTAGAAAATGCCAGGTCTGTTGCTCGAGCATCCTTCCATGTCCGGGAAAAAGTGCGGGAGGAGACAAATGTGCGCACCTTTGACAAGATGGCCTTCGAAGCAGAACTGCATGCTCACCTTAGTAAGAAATGAAAGATCTTGTCATGGATGAGTGAGGATGTACCACTGGTTGTCCATCATGATGTGACAGAAAGCTCCTCGGCATGAGCATTTAAAAAACAACGAAAAACAACATCCACCCTAATTTCGTATTTTGGGGGAGCAGGGTACCGCACAAAAATGTGGCAGCTATTTCACATACTATTTTAAATACATTTTTCGTCATGGGTGTGTTTTAAAGACTGACCTCAGTCATCTTTACAGAGAGGAAGCAAGTTTTTGTGTCCTCCACCCCACAAAGCACATGCATTTTTTTCAGAGAGGGCTGCAAAATCTGCTTGAAGCCTCTAAGTTACTGATTGATTGTTTACACCAGAGATGACTACAGCTGCACTCTCCAGCTGGAAGTGCAGACAGAGGTTGCTGAATACTAGAGCTGCTGAATAAGAACTGAAACCACCCAAGCTGATTCTGCCTGGAGTGACAGGCAGTTTAGTTTAATTTATGGGATTGTATTTTCAAAGCTGATGCACTCCCATGCTGAAGGTGAAGGAAGGCTGGAGTACAAAATGCCATATGCCCTGGGTGCCCCTTTGCTGCTAATACCAAGCTAGGGAAAGCACAGATCAAGGCCATGTAAGTAGACATCATGATCAGAGCTGGGCAGAAGCTGTCTGAAAGTGCTCACAAACACAACTTCATTTTTGCTGTTTGTAACTATTACCTCTCCCAGGTATCCTCACCTCTTCTTCTTTCCAGGTTTCTCTTATAAAAATCTGTAGAATTCCTCCTTTTCTTTTAGAGGAGGGAGAAAAGGAGAGAAATTTGTGGACAGTCCACAAACTGATGAGCACACACACAAGCCACTTGTTCATTAAGATATAAAAATGAACGAACCTGTGGAATCTGGGCTTTGGGGGAAATACAGAGGTCACTTGTAGATGGAAATCACTACCCTTAGGAATTCTCAAAACTCAAGAAGACCCTCAGCCATCTTATCCAATTTGCCCTATCTTGAGCATGAGGTTGGACCAGATGTTCTCCAGAGTTCCCTTCCAACCTTATAGTTCTCATGAGCTGCATACAATGAGACGTTCACCCAGCTCTTATCATTGTCTACTGAGCAGGGCAGCTCTTCTCTGCCACTGGTGCTAAGGGTTGTATTCTTATATAGAGCACAAGAAAGAGTAGATGCACAAAATAAGGTACATTACAGATTCTCTTAGATGAGGATCATGTCTTTTTTATAGGAGTTAGCTCAGTGCTGTTTAGAGGGAACTGAGCCCTTCTGCAATTAAATACACCAGAAATGTGAAAAACCTACCTGTGCCCTGTGCACAGCATTCAAGTACAACAGTGTTCTGCTCCAGGTTTCCACGTTTACTCTTTGTTGAGTTGGAGTTGCAAGCACACATCCACAGCAGGCACTTTGGTTTGGTTTTTTCCTGGCTCTGGGCAGCATCAGCTCTCTCTTTCACCATCCATGACGCCGTATTGCTCTGGTGATAGCAGTCAGACCTGGAGCCTGGAGGAGAAGCAGCAAGAAAAGACAGGATCTTGTTTCTTTGCGGATGTCTCTGACGTACAACAGAGTAGAAGAGACAACCAGAAGAGGGTTGACATACGGCACAGACGTGCAGTCTCGCATCCATAGGTTGCTTACCAGAATTTCCCAGAAGGTAACAGCAAGTCAGAAACCTCCTACAAGGCTTTAAAGACGTTGTTAAATGAACAGTAACAATAGACCAAATAGACCTTGGTGCCCTGCAAGGCTTTATGTGAAGAGTGTTGAAAATGAAGAAGTAGGTATTTTTTTTTATTATTTTTGTAGAACTTGCTCTTCTTTGAACATGGTACAAATGGTGGTGGTATGGGCAGGCAGCATGAAGGTAGGAATTAGGACACCTGAACAATGTTTGCTCTGTCAGTCACTGTGTAATGTCAGGCAAGTCCTCAGAGCCTGGACTTGCTCATCTTGATGTAAACAGAAGCAGAGTTGGGCTCTTGGTGTTGCTGGGACTCACAGGAAATAGTAAGACTCAGCTTGGCAAAGCACTTCAAAGACTTTGAACAAATGTTGCTTAAAAAGCACAAAGTATTATTTATTTATTTATTTATTTATTTATTTATTTGGTTATTAAAGGAAAACATCCCTTGGTGAAAAGCATTAACACCCAAATCTGATAGTTGTGGAAAGGACAACTGCATTACTGTTTCCAGCAGGGAGGCTGTCCCACCACCCTCGTCCTCAAAGCAGCAATTAGAACAGTGAAACAAATCCTGCTCTAACAGACAAGGTCTTCGAAAAAACAGACTTCTCCACGTGTTGTCCATGCTGCAGTGATCTATGTGTGTGCCCTTGTAGCTGTAGAAACCTAGAAAAGAGATGGCCAGTGGCTCAAATCCAGCCAATGCAAAACTGACCTTGCTCCCTGACTAGAGCTGGGGTAAAACTGCAGTGACTCCAGCATAGCCCCAGGTTCACCTGGTTTGCAGCCTTTGGGGCTGCAGAGAAAGCCTGCATGGATATGAGGGCTTTTGCTTCCTGTGTCCTTGCACTGTGGTTTAAATTGGTTCATTTAGCAGAGGGACAATGGGAAGAGCTGGGAAACAGTGGAAAGAAGGCAAATGATGGTGGGTGAATGAGCAGGCAGCCTCTAACTAGAGCAGCATGTTTTCCCTAAAGCTCTACTGCAATCTACCTGAAGACTGTCCAAACCTCCCTCTGACAAGGGCATTTCCAGACGGAGAACATTCTGCAGCCCAGGAGACATGTCTTGGCCACTGACTGTAATTACACCTGGAGTCCATCTCTTGCTGCTGACTGAGTTTGACACCTCGGGGCTACAGCTGAACTAATCAACACAAACCTACATGATGGTAATTGGATTGGCAAACTACTATTCCTATACTGTGCAGTGTACAGCTCAAGTTTTGAATGTGCAGTCTGAGAAAAAATATTTTTTTTCAAAAGACATTAATCTGTGTATGGATATTTTTTATTTCTGTAGTGTTTTAAGTCCAAAGTCTGTGAAATTCAGTGGAATGAGTTTATGAGTTTAAAATTGCAGCATGGAAAATTTGAGTAAGCAGTCTGGGTGGAGGCATGAGAGGTATTTCTTGGGTCTGCTTATGCTTCTGTTTATTTGAGAAGGAATTCTACTGCTGGATTTCTGTAGGAACAGAAATTAAACCTTGGTCACATGTAAAAAGTATGGCCCTTTTAGATGGGGCTTATTTGGTGTTTTTGCTACTGAGCTGCAGGTTAGGGAGAACTAAAAAAGCAATCCAGATGGAACAGAAGCACTGACTAAGGAGCAGTTTCTTTTGGCTGAGCTCTGGAGGAATTTTGGAACCTAGTGGAACATATTTTGTATATTCAGAAACTCTCGTTTATGTGGATTGTCTATTTTTAATGGCATCTGTGCTGAAACTGGAGCCCTTCAGTGCCAGAGAGAGTGCCAACAATCTTACCTGTGTGCTTCCTCTTAACCCAAAATTCATCTCTAAAACACATTCACTCTGTCAAGATTGAATTTGGCAGATACGTCTAAAAGCTATTAGGAGAAGCAGCTGCACCACCACTAGTTAATATTTTACAAGGTAAATTTTAAGCCAGTTTATACTAAGTTGTTTCACCACATGAATAAGAGGGATGTGAGGATTAGATTTCTCACTTCCGTTACCTATTATTTTCCACTTAGGATGCTTGTGGAGCTCCAGAATCATTCTGTGTTAAAATTTCTCCCAATGCCAGAGGAATTCTGTTCACTAAACAAATGCTGAATATGCAGTGCTCACAGGTTTGAGAGGGGACTTAGTTTGATTTACATCTTTATTAAGCCAAGGCTGGACAGGGAGGCATGGGAAATAGAATTTGCCATCCACAGCCAAACTTATCATATCCTACCTGAGGACGGCTTCTCATTGCTGCAGTTGTTGCATCAAAGAAAGACTTGCTTTCAGCTGTGGGTGTTCTTCTGCTGGTAAAGACAAAAATGTAGTAGTTGAAATGCCATTTGGAACATGCATTTTTTGGTTTGGGCTTTTTTTGGTTTTGTTGGGGTTTTGTTTTAAAGAAGATGCAGGGAGATACAAGGATGAGATACAAAGCTAGTTAGATACGGCACATTATGGATGATAACTGTGTCTTCACACATAGTTCTGCTCTGTGGACCTGGGACTGTGCTGTTGTTTAGTAGAGCAGCCACTACATCCAGGAGAGCAGAGGTACTCTGGGAGGTGCTCTGTGATCTGTTCTCAGATCACACAGGCTCCTTTTAAAGCAATCAAATGTAAGCTCTAATGCTTTGCTGAGTCAAAGGAATATGGTTTGTTATGATTGGACTTAGCCTGCATAGGTGTAAAAGAAGGCTATCATAGGCAAAGAAGAGGAAGACACTGGCTTAGCCCAGTCCTTCAGGAAATCAGCCCTCAGACACCAACTTTGCAGCACAGTACAGAGATGTTGTGGTGGGAGCTGATGGAGCCCTAATACAACTATTTGAGGTAGTGCAGCCCCACAAGTCCTTGGCAAGCAAGTAGCACCCACTCTAAAGAGCCGGTACAGAGGCACGATAAATACATAATGCTTCTGGCTTCTAGGCAGGCAGCAGCTCTGCCCTCCTTTTTGGTGAGATATTATTGGGTGGTGATTTGAAGAGAAAACTCTGGGAACAAGAGAAAAAAATGAAAAACTTTTTGAACACAAGATATCTGGAAACAGATTCTTCATTTATGGAGAGCATCCTGCTCTGGGGAGGCCAGTCTTCAGAGCCTTCATAATGGAATATGCCCCACACCCCACATGCCTCTTAACACTAGGACATGAAAAAACACTGTTCTGGGTCTGACTTCTTTTGAGCATGCATCTTCACTGTGAAACATTACCTTGTTATTGGTTTGAGCATGCATCTTCACTGTGAAACATTACCTTGTTATTGGTAGATTTTAGTCTGAAAGGACCCGTCTTTCTCTGGTAATTTTGCACATATCTACACCGCTGCCATTCAGCAAGGAACCCTCTGCATTACAAAACCACTCTGGCAGTAAGAATCATCCTGTATTACAAAACCAAACTGCCAGTGCTATTTTGTTCTTTGGTGCTTTACACAGCTCCCTGCATCTCATCTCAGGACCTGGCAGTGAGGTAAACTAGTTATCGCCCCCAGTCTAAGTACAAGCAAACCAAAGCAGAAAGAACTGATGTGATTTGCCCCAGGCCATGTTGGCCTTCCTGATGTAGCTGGAGCTCTCACTCACATCCTCCCTAATCCCCATGCAGTCCTCTAATTAACCTCTCCCGGTTGCAGTGGAGGGATATTCCCTGTGCCCCTGCTGTGGCAGCTCCCCTGACTCCTGATCTGCACCTGATGCCTCTTGGAGGATAAAGGTCTTAAGCCACCAGCCACTATTTCTGAGCATTCCCCCCAAACCCTGAAACACTTTTAAATGGGGAGGGGTGGGGGGGGGTGGGGGGGGCTGAAGTTTACATAAGGCTGCACTGGGAGCCCAGGACAGGAGCAGGGTGAGAGGAAGATGCATTAGCAGAATTGGGCAGGAGCTACAGATGGAAATGTTAAATGAATGAGTAAACATGGACTGGGTATCCTTAAACCATCCTGGCTAGCTAGAATCACTTAGATCTCTATATATGACAGCATACAATAACACTTTCTTTCAGCATATTAAACTTACAGGGCCCAGTTCATCCCATTAGTTACCTCTCTAGGGCCAGCAGAGTTATTCCAGGAGTGAATACAGCCTAGTTATTTTAAACTTTTCATTATTTATGTAAATCACAGTGGCTTGGCAGAGCTTATGCTTTCAAGAGCTCAGTGGAAATTTCCTCCTGCCTGAGCAGTACCCAGGCAATGGGGATTGGAGGGTCACATATCAGTTGATATTTTTAGACTGGGTGACAAATTTGTCAATACCCTGGTGCTGGACACTGTGTTCCTGGGTGTTTACAAAGCAATGTCTGCTTAAGCCTCTCAGTGCAGCTGAGGGGAAGAGCAGCTGGCACAGAAGTACCTTGTCAGACAGTAAGATAAACAGTGGGGAGTAAGAGATTTGGCTCTTTGTCTATTGGGTGCTACTGGGAATGTTTTGGTTTGTAGGAGAGTGATGCGATAATTTTGTCCCTTTTTTAATCACCTCCAAAGTAAGCTGTGCTATTTTCGACAATTATTTAATGATTTATAAGAGACAGGAAAATAAATGAGGAAGGGAGCACAAAACACAGATGTGTAGGTAAAGCTGAAAGCCATTTTTTCTTTCCCTCCTGAAAAAAGCCGTATTTGCCAGCAGGTGAAAATTTTATTAAGTGCCGCATTGTGTGCAATTTCTTAGACCCTAGGAGGGGACCACTCTGTTCACAAGCTTTGCTACTTATACACCTGTCTGTTGTACATGCTGACAAGACAGGCTTCATGTTTACCTTCCAGCAGTAGCTATTTCTTCAGATTTCAAGGAAAAGGTGAGATCCATGAAGAGGCACTATTTTCACTGTAGAGGGACCACTGCACAGCCATCCTGGGTGGACTCAGTCCACATCTGACATGAACCTTGATGGAAGAGTGGTACTTTGTTCTCATCAGGGAATTTCAGCAGCCCTCATCCAGACATTCTAGAAGCCTCTGCACCCTTTTCAGCTTCCACCTGAAGCAGTCAAGCTGTCCTTGTTTCCTAGTTTGATCCTGAGGCTCCTGCACCCATTGCCTGCAGCTAGATAGCTGGGGAGCTGACCATAGGGTACAGCCAAGTCTCCACTTGTCTGCAGAAGTTCAAGAAAACTAATTTGCCCTGCTCCCCCTTAAACTGGGGCTCGTCTGTGCACAAGCAACTACAGAAACTGCCTGAATCTGGGCTTTGGGTGGCATAGATTGAAAACCTACAGAAAAACTGGGGTGTTGTGGCACAGCAAAGGAATACTACTGTTTTATTTTTAATTATCAAACACCACTGCTTTGCTTGGTGTCCCCTGCATTGCTTTCCCAAACAGTTCCATGAATGGGGCAAGCATTAACAACCTCAGAGGAAGTGCTTAGCTGTTGCCCTCCCCACTTAGACCAGGGCTTGGCATAGGAAGCAATGTCCCTCCTTGCCTGAGAGGGAACTTTCCTTTCTGCAGTCATCACTGCATCATGCACAGCTGCTCTGAGGACAGGCTGGCATCCTAAGATACATCTGTACCATCACCAGCTTCTCCTTATGACCTGAACTCTATCAGTAAATTCACATCTAGCTCATGTAGGTCTGCATGACCTGTCCTGACAGGAATTTTAAATATGTTGTAACAGCTATAAGTCATGATGTTGCTTTTTCTGTTATCAGTTTCACCTACTGCTGCTCAGGAGGAAGTAAAGCCAGGGAGGATTGTTTCAGTAAACCAGAGGTGACCTGCCTGGTGTCAGAAAATGGTGGACAGGTAGGCAAGCTGAGAGCTTCAGGGCTTTATGCAACACTAGAACACCTGACATCCTAGGTTAGCTGTAGATATAATCCATATCCCTTTTCATGGTAGCTGTCGCTCCAACTTACATCTCTTGGGTACCGTGAGTCCTACTATTTTTCTGAGAGAAGGTACTCTTTCTTGTAACAGAAGTTTTCTGTGATTCCTACAATTTTTCAAAAAACTTGCACAATCTTTTTGCAGAATCAGGTATTTCAGTGCATTTTACTTATGGTTCCATCAAAAAAATTGTAGAAGTAGAGATTCCTGAAGGCAATTACGTTCACACCCAGAGCTACTGTTAAGTGTCTTGGATCAGACTGTACTGTGCTACTCCAGAGATTTCTTGCAGCTCCTGTCGTCTCTGGGAACCTGCAGATCCCTCCCTGCAGACACTGTACCATAATGTAGATGCCACGTGAGTCAGTCACAGCCTGCAAGTCCCCAAATGCACAGGAAATTTGCTGTAAGCTCCCAGGGGAATTTCTGCAGAGTCTCCTGGAACCTGCAGGGCCCTTTCCATCCATCCTGACACCAGTGCTGTATAAACTCCCGTGCTGTACAGTACCTGCTGACCCAGTAATGCTGTCTGAGTCCTCTCCATGGCAACGCTCTGCAGTGTCCTCAGGTACAGGGAGGAAGCAGGCAAGGCTGGCCAGGGAATCAATGGATCAGACGTATCGAGAATAATTTTAGCCTAGGTTTTTCCATGGGGAAATTGGAGGCACAAAATGGCTCCCCAGAGGAAATGAAAGAATGTCTGAAGAAGAAATAATAAAATGAGTTATTTAAATATCCTTAAAATCATAGGAGACATTGCTTATCTGTCTCATGCAACAGATGTACATGGCCAATCAGCTTCACACATTTAGGTACCCTCAGGGAATGAAGAATGGTGGAAAGTACTTAGGACCTCGGGCAAGAAAGGAATGATGTTTTCCAACAAGGGTTAGGAATGGAAAATTGTAGAAAAACTGTTCTAGATGTCCCCAACTATGATGGCTCTCATACCATTACAGCAAAGAAATATGTCTTGAATGCATGGTGGGAAGTAAGAATGGAAAAGAGAAGCCTGGGATAAGCACATACAGGACTTAAACAAAGTTTAATATAATGAAAATAAGATTGGGACCCTACACGAAAGTCATGATGGATTGTGAATTTTTTTAGGTCTCCTTCCTGTTGAAGGCTCCTCCATTACAGCAGCAGACAAATGCTTTCTGGAGCACCCCAGCCCAGTGGCTTCCTCTGCCCCATGCCTGCATGGGTGCTGCTTCAGGCATCTGTCAGACAGCACCCCAAATATTAAGAAGGAGCCTGAGCTAAACCACTGCCCTTTGGGCTCCAGGGCAGCAGCCAAGTGTGCCCAGGGTTCTCCTGTGAAGCAGAGGGTGATAAGGAGTACCTCTTTTAGTATTTGAATCTGGGCTGGCAGAGAAAAGATTTTACCTTGTGTCAGTGCTAGGATCAGGAGGATGAGCTAAGAAGAGGTATGTATCTCAAGAACACAAGATGAAGAAGCACTTTTCTACTAAAGACTGTTTTAATTTTTTATTTTTTTTGGGGGGGGGGTGGGGCAGAAGGGCTTGGTTGGGTTTTTGAGGGGGTTGTTTGCTTAGGGTTTTGGGGGATTTTTTGTGTTTTGTGGGGTTTTGTTTGTTTGTTTCCATTGGTTGATTGGTTTGGGGATTTTTGTTTCATTTTATTTTATTTTTCTTTTTAAGTTGTTTGGTTTTCTCTTCCTTAAAGACCAAATTTAATATCAAACTGCCAGGGTTTGGTAGAGACCCACAGCATTCCCACAGTGCAGTTCTCATTAGGGAGCTGGAGTGCTGGCTGACAGCGTTCCACAATGACCAGACCCATACCCGCCTGTATTTGTAAGCAACCATTTCGATTCAGCCACCAGACCCGGGATTGGTTCCTCCTGCTAAGGTCAATCACCCAAGGGCAAGTGCATGGTGACAGCCAGCACATTCCTATGTCCAACAGAGGCGGCACCACAGCCAGAGGTAATCTGAGGCTGGGGCTGTTTCCAAAGAGAGCAGGGATCTCGTGAAAGGGAAAAGCCAGATTAAAGGGGGATCATAATCCTTAACTGTGCAGTGACAGCCTGGGAAGAGAGGATTGCTCAAAAAACCCAAGGGTCTTCCCTCCAGAATGACAGTGCCTCACTGCTGGCAAACTGTGTGTAGGCTCATGTCTCCATCTTCTCCTTCTCTGGCAGGGGCAAGAAACAGAATTACAGCAAAAAGCACGGGACAGAAGTCTGGCTGTGGGGATGAAAGCTCCTAGGTGAGGAGACCCTGTCAGTCCAGGCTCTCCCTGATTTCACTTGCAGACAGAACCTTAAATAGCACTGGAAGAGCTGGCTTCGACCTTCAGTTTGTACAGCCTGAAACCTGGTCATGCACCCATGCTCTGATGCATTTGCTGCACTTGCTTGGAATAAGGCAGGCTTGTGGGGCTTTCCAGCATGTCAGCTGCATGCTTCACAGCCATATCCCAGCCACAGCTTTGAAAGGTTGTATCTCATTCTTTCCCAGTTCAAATCAGCAGGATTAGTTGTTTATTCAGGATTCCCTTCCCCCACTGGCAGGGAAAAATAATTATAAACCTTCTTTTTATATATGCCAGCTAGCAGACGGAATCAGTACGCAAAGGGACTCTCTGATTTCTGACATGCCTAAGTCCTCAGACAACTGTGGGGTTTTTGCACCATATGGCTCTATCACTTGAAAAAATAGTGCCCTAGATAGATTGTTTGTTTTCCAGTCTGCCACCAAATTAACTTAGGAGGATGGGCACATACAGCCTCAGTTTCTGCATTGTTGCCACCGTTTCTGAGGTCTCCAGACCTATTGCAAGCCACTGTATTTTTGCAGCCCTTCCTGCCCCCCTCCAGGACCAGCTACCAAAGGGATTAAACACAGCATGTTATCTACTGCAGTGGCTTAATCACTAAGCAAAGCACTCATCCCCTGACCACAAGGTCAAGGAATTATCTTCCTGATAGATAACGCAGTCAGAGCTTGGATCAAAATGAGGAGCTGAACTGTCATTGCAAGCCCACAGGCCACAGTTTTATTGCTGTTTCTGGGTAAGAAATGCTGCTAAGATGCTATGGAAGTGCAGCATGACTCTTCTCACCTGCTCCAAAATGTCTTTTGGTGTCAGGGGGATGATAAACACAGCAAAAACGGTATTCAGTTTTGGGTACATACATCTCCCTCTCTTAAACACCTCTTATTCCAAACTTGTCCCTCTGAGAGCAAGAGGTTTTGATGGGTGGATGTTTTTGGCACCATGTACTAAAGGGACTGAAGAACTAACTGAGCAGTATGACTGGGCCAAAAGAGAAATTACCTTGGGGGAAACATACATATCTAGAAATACAGTTTCAGAGGACATAGTTTATACACATCAGTTTCAGCAGAAGGTGGGAAGTTGTTATTCCCATGTGAACTGCCTGTTAGGGCAGAGCTGCGGGGCTACTCACACCAATGGGGGGAAAAAATCTTCATTTGAGATTTAAATATAGAGAGCCCAGTCTGCTGCCACCATAAAAGAGTGAGGAAAACTCCTGACAGAGAGCCATATAGTGAGGTTCTTACTAGGCACTAGCACAGGGCATCAGCTCCCCCAGCACTGGTGTGAGTGCCTCAGGTCCCTGTGCACAGAATCAGCCAGGATAAGCCATGGTCTCCTGCCTGGGGGCTGCCAAGAGCAGCACCTTTTCAAAGAAGGGGAAGGTGTAAACTGAGATTACAGAAAAAGCCTGAGAGAATGAAGTTCTACCTGAAGCTGGGTAATACAAATAGCTTGCAGCTTTCCGGGTGACTTCCTCACATACATGACAAGAACTCCAGAGGAGAAATCCTCATCTCTACAACAGTCTAGGTCCTGAAGACTGGTTGAAATGACACATGTGCTAAATCTTCCTTGTTGTGCCTTTCAAAAGCAGCTAAGCAGTCAAATGACATCTTCTCACCTCCCTCAGCACATCTTGCCTTTTGCAGTCCAGCTGCTCCCTAAAGGGCCTGGTTGTTAGCATTTGTCTGTGAAACATTCACACCCTGCCAAGTCTGTGTGCCTTACCTGTGAACAGCAAGGGTCACACTGCAGCCAGGGGACTGCTCTTCTCCATCATCCTACCAGGAGATGCTTCCTGCAGCACTGGTGTGGAATGTGAGAGAAGCAGCTCCCACCTTAAAGCACAAGATTAACACAGTTTAGCAAATTTCACTGTTCTTCAGCTATAAATCAAAAATAAACGTGTTTTTTATTACTTTACCTCAGAACATGAAGGGTCTGACTGTCTCTGAGATGTCTGTCTCTGTTAAGCTTGGTGGATCCTACAAAAGCTGAGGTTATGTGCATGCTATTCATCCTCCTGGGACACGGCACAGATATCAGAGCCCTTTCCATACACCCACCTCTGCTGAGGCACAGCAGAGACACAGGCAGGACTGGCAGGCAGGGTAAGTAACCTGTCCTGCAAGGGGCCTGGATGAGTTAGCAGCAAATAAAGGTCCTTTTTCCCTCTCTCTTATCTCAGGCAAAGGAGACAACACCCCACAGTGCTCTGCGGGGAAAACAGAGCATTGATGAAGCTTTAAATTTACCACTCAAGTGCTGCTCCTCAACTGCTTCCCTCACTTGCCCACCTGCATTTCTCTGTGCTTTTGAGGAAATCTGACAATATGTATTTTCTACATTGTTCTTAATTAGGAAGAAAAAAATCTCCTTGTATTAAGTGACTCTCAAGAGTAGAGACAGGGGGACATGCACTGAGAGCCATCTGCTTTACAGTCTGCCAGGGCCCCTCTCCTCAGTGTCTCTCTCAAGGCCACCGTCCCTGCAGCCCCAGGACCTGCAGAAAGCACAATCCAAGCCTCAATATCACTTTGTCCATAGCAGAAAGCTGCTGCACAACCCCTTCAGAAAAACCACATCTCTCTCCTACAGCATGTGAAGGAAAGGAATCCTTTTAACCACATGGAAATCAAGCCCTGCCCTGCCTGTCTTGTGTTCCCAACTTTCCACAGTGATGCAGCTGTGAAATGCAGCTGGGTACACAACCCAGAGCTTGTTCTGACCAAGCTACAAGGTGCTCCCCAGAAAGGGAAATGGCTGCACAGGTTCACCAGGTCAGCTGGGGAATGGCATGAGCTGCTTTCTCCTCCCATGGAGCTCTAGCCTGGCACCTCTACTCACTAGTTTTTCCATTTCATTTTCATCTCCTCCCTACAAGTAGACTTTAGTCATGACTTCTCTACATTTCTATCATGCTCCAGATGACAGCATGGCCACCAAAAACAGGACCATCTCTTCCAGAGGATTCACCAACCTTCGGCCTCCAAAGATTACAGTACCTGGTGTGGATAACAATTCATCTTCTCCCAGAAATGATCCATATATGTTTAGATACAAATAGCTCTTGAAAACGTTTGTAATTAAATATAGCCCCTCCAGTAGTAAGTCTAAGAGCCTGGGACAGCAACTGCTTTCCTTCTTCTCCCCATCAGTGGTACCAGATCCTGCCTGCTGTGTGAGATGGGCTCCCTCCCACCAATCCCCCCTGATTCCTCTCCTTCCCCTTGCTCAAGCACTGCCAGCTGGGTTTGCCAGGTTTCCTTTGGGAACTCCTTTGCCTTCTGGCTCTCCGTGTGCAGCCAAGCCTGCTAGCCCACAGGCTCCCCAGCCAGCTGCTGCTCCTGAATACCTCCTGGAGGGTCTGTGCTGGATGTGTGTAGGAATGTGTTGGTCCAGGCAGCAGTTATTGCAGGTGGGGAAATCCTCAATGTATGCCAGAGATGACATGCCACAGATCCCGTTCCCGAGTCTTTTTTGCCATAGATTAAGAATGGCACTAAGATTCACCCTGTGATAAGTAGGTGAAACATACTTGTCTCTGGCAAGCAGAAGAGATTAGAGGCTGTTTTCAATAAATCTCTGAAGATTAAGGAGAAAGAAGATTCCATAAAGTAAAATCTGATTTGTGTTTGGCACAGCTATCTATCTAAAGATGAGTACCCACATCCCACTTCTGTACAATTCACATTTCTCCACACGCAGCCTCCAGAAAGTGAGCTGAAATCATGGCTTTACTGCTGTAACTAGCATCCATAGCATGACAGGCTGTGGTATCAGGGCTGTGGCAAATACTGACCCATTTCTCCTTAGAAAGGAGACAGGATTAATTTCACGTTACCTTGGGAACTCACACCCTGCCGTGGCAAACATCACACAGACAGGCAAGAGAAAAAGCTGAATATAGTCCTGCCTGTCCTACTGTCTTCTGACCTTATACAGCACAGCCTCCTTCTTCCATAATTGATGTCTCCTGCTGCAGAGGCAGCCACAGCTTCTGATTCTCTGGCTATCCCATTACAACAGTAGTGAGTGCAAGCCCATTATTCTGCAAAACAATTCAAATTAATTCAGAGCCTTAAACCAGCAAGTCTTTCTTTATAACACCACCTCTCCCTTGCTGCACTGCAGCTACAAGAAGTCAGCAGCTCCATCCCTCCATTTTCCCCATGAACCCATTGTCTAGAACACACACACCATCTCCTCCAAGGAAAGAGTTTCTTGGTTTTTTTCAGGGACATTCAGAGATACTTAAAACATCCCTGGTGCATGTAAGAAGGATGTCTTTCCAGGGCTCTTAGGATATAGCTGCAGTCTGTTAAATCATGCAGATAGGAAAATGTTGAGGAAATTTCTGGCACACCAGCTGTCTGACCTGACTTATTTACATGGTGCTAGAGCTAGGAAATGCACTACTTTTATAGCCCTTGTGATTTGAGACTGTTTTTCCAGGGAATAGCAGCAGCAAGGAAAAGGGCACATCAGGCTTTCTATGTGCTTAGCTTCAGAAACCACATTATCCCTGAGCCTCATGCCCCCACCTCTGCTCTGGGATAGGCAGAGCCCCCTTCCCCAGCACAGGAGCTGCGTGCCCAGCTGTGATCACAGAGAGCTGCCACCACCGACCCTCTTCCAGGGCAGCTGGGAAGGTGCTCAGTCTTCAGCAGGTTGCTGGAAATCTTGGAAAAGCTGAGGCCACCATTGACCTGGCAGCTGTGGAGTGGAGGCACAGACGTGTCTAATGCAGGATTAACAGGCTGCTGTCCTTGCCAGGGCTCTTTGCCCATGCACAGCTTTCTCTGTGGGTCTGGCAGTGCAGCTACAGCAGAGACACAGCCTCCAGGGCCACTTTCAGTTACAAAGCACACCAAGCTTCATCTGAAAGTAAAACTCTCGTCTGCTCTCTGCCTCTGAGGAAAAACTGGAAATTACTTTTGGACAAATTGTTTTCAGGGAAAACAATAAAAATAATTTAAAAATAAACTGATTATGAAATATTTCTTTGAATAGATGACAAACTCCTTTGATTGAAAATCCAGTGGAGAGGACTGGTTCCTCTGCCTGTCCCTCACCCCTGTGAAACACACTGGGAAAGGACCTGGCACAAGGACTCAGAAATGGCTCCTGCTGCATGTCCGAGGTGAGGGGACACCCAGCACTGCCCTGCCCAGCTCTGTACCCACATGTGGCACACAGCCATGTGTGAGGTGGACTGTGAAGCAGGGAGGGAAGGTGCCTGGTTAAGAGCCCGGGGTGTTCACTGCCCATCGCTGTGCATTTTCTGCATGAAATGCTCAAGTCATAAAGACTTTGGAGCAGGATGAATTATATTTCTAGACAGGAAGCCAGTGTTATGAAAAAAGCATGAGCAGCTATGAGGGCATGTCTCACCTCCTTTGCACTCCAAGGAGAGCAGCCACCCCATCTCCACCATGGCAGAACTGTCCTCCCACTGTTCCTGTTGCTGCAAACCCTATCAGGGTGAGGCTAATTCCCACCTTGGGGAGACAGCCCCAGCTAGCCAAAGAAGAATAAACAGAAAGCTGAGGGAGCAGCCGGGAGGGGAAGGTGAGGAACAGCCAGCTTGTAATCCTGTTCAAAGCTAGGGAGAGCTGGATAGACAGGAAAGGGTGTAAGGTCACTGTGTAAAGCAGTATTTGTTTGCTAGCTTTGTGATCCTCTTCAAGTACAGACAGGATAGAAACTCCAGCTATGGGCAGTGCACCAGAACCAAGGTCCAGAAGCTTATTTCAGGTCTGCTCCCTCCTGTCTTCACTCCTTCATGGACATTTCATTCCTTTGCAGGGTTCTACCCACAACAGTTTTTTTTTGCTTCTCTGCTAGGACTGTTCTTTCCCATTCACCTGGAAAGCGACTGTTCTCTCTTGCTCTTCTCTGCTTCCTTGGTCTGTGAATGAAGCAGAGCCCACATGCAGCCTCCCTGAGAGCCAGGCTGCACATAGGAGCTGAACCAGGAGCTTATAGCAGGGCACTATGGGGGCCAGGATCAGATGCTCTTCTCCTTTCACCCCTGTTCCCAGTAGCCTTTCCTAAGGCTAGCTTACTGAGTTGCTTCCTTCCGTTCTGCTGCTGAAACCTTGGTGGCAAGGTCGGCCTCAGCCTGCTGGAATGCAAGAGGCCTGAGGTGGCAGGAGCAGGTCAAGCTGTGGGCATGGGGCTCTCTGCTCCTGGGTGGCAGCAGAGCTGCAAGCTGAGCTCATGCCCACTCACAAGGGGAAGCCAAAGGCTCTCATGACATGGAGACGTTATGAGTGTGTCATGAGGGGTATCATGCACATCCTTTGGGGCATCTGAGGGTTCTCTGGGGATCCACAACCACCACCACTGCTTCTGAACAGGCTACAACTCAGCAGCAGTTGGGCACAGCTGGAGGGATTTTCTGTGTAGCGAGCAGCCATCAAGACTAATTCTATGCTAGCACCAGGAGCCAGCCACATGCTGAAAGTGGACTAATTGTGCACATTCTCTTCTAGTTCCTTCAGCATCAATCAGGGCAAGGGACTAAAACATTTCCTTCTCCAGAGAAGTTAATTTTCCCTTACTGCAAGCCTTCAAGCTTCAATTACAGTGTATCCCACTACTCCCTCTTATCCAAGCTTGATATATGTGATAAGCACAGTTATTTTACCCATCTGTGATACCTTTGAATGGCTGAGAATTTTCTGTCGTCATTTTGGAGCCCACGTTCCCCCTACACAGGCAGGAAATATAGCTCTGCCTGCACATTCTTTCTCTTTAATCTAAAATAAGTTCCACATTAAACTACACTTGATCTGTATTTGTGTAAGGGAGGAAACCACTGCAAGAGAAATTTAGGAGAAGAAGCAGAATGAAAAACAGCCTTCACTGCCATTCTTCACATCCCTTCCTGGGTTGCAGCATCTCTCTGAAGTATCACACACTTGATCAGAGAAGGATCTAGAGGTTAGAGGAGTTTCTGAATGTACAAATCCCTTGAGAGTTACAGGAATTTCCAATCTCTTCCAGTCCGTGTTTAGATACCCAAAAACTTTCCAGCACCTTTTCATCTCCCCTGAGCAGCCTTTGTGTAAAAAAAGCTACCCACAAAGAATAACTGTAAGAGTATTCCTGAATCACAGGGATCATATTCCTGCATCACAGGGCATGCCTCATGTAAACTGTGGAGAGGGAAAAAGGGCCTTAGCTGCAGACTCCTTTTCTCCAAGCACCTGGGGCTGGACCCCTTGGTTGGATTCAGTAAGCTTTTTGCTTACTGGGAAATCAAATAGCTGTTTTCAGGTTATTGTAATGCACTTGCCACAGCACACACTTTGTTTTTTGAAGCACACTGACTATCAGCAGTGCTCCAGCTTTTTGTCACATCTGCTGCACTCCTACCTTTCAGTCTCCTTCCTCTTGAAGCCTCCTCACCTTCCCCTCACCTGCAACAAGCATGTGGTGTGCCTTTGGCAGAATCAGGAAAGGAAAGGAGAAATTAAAACAGTGGCTACTCCCAAGCAAGTTACAAACCAATCAATCTTTGGCAATCTTTGCATTAAAAGTCTGCACCTTTCCTTTGCTACAAAAGCCACAGCATTCTCACATTCTTGCTGTGTCATTTTTATTGCTGGTAAGATTAGTGCACCTAAAAGCACATCCTATCTCTGCCACCCAAGGACCTTGAGTGCTTGGTGAACTGTCCCAAAGACAGAGATCTGCCAAACATGCTATCAGCCTGGTCATGGCTGTGCTTTCAGCAGTGACTGACACAGGCCTCCAGCTTAATCCATCAAGGCTGAGAGCCAGAACCTCTTTTGAACAGGGCCTAATTCCATTGCAAGGAGTCAGTTTTCTTACACCCACCACAAACAGCTTGTTCTCAAGCCTCCTTATTGACACAGAGACGTCAAAAATAATAATTCATGTTTTTCAGAACTTAGATAAAACTCCCCCCAACAAAAAACAGAACCTGTTTTCCTCATGTTGGAGAGGCAGGGGCTGCATCTCCCGTGGGCAACCACTGATGTGTGGAGGAACAGGGAGCTCTCTCCCACCCCAGAATTAATGATGAAGAAACTAGTGAGAAGAGCAGATCTAGGAGAGGACATATTCTGCCACTCTTGGGTGGTTTCCACAGAGAGGTCTGAGGCAGTGGTGCAGTCAAGAAGAACTCAAGGGTAAGTAGAGTTCACTTAGTATTTTAAGCAATGCAAAGTTTGCACTTTTCAGGACACAGCAAAATAAGAGCACACGACCCTGCCGAGTTATTTATTGCAACACCTCTGAGTTAGCAAAAGGTGCCTTTGTTACCCCCACAAAATGGCCTTTATAATTTTTGTTCCTCTGAAGTGCCAGATCTGCTCACACTGAAAAATCCCCAAATCTGTATGTTGGTTCAAGCACTACAGTGTATCCTGCAAAAAGCAGGAAGGACCCACAGACCTGACTGAGTACTCAGTTGGATCTTTCTGCATTTTGGCTTTGGAGTTAAGCTTGCAGTAAGAAGTGTTACTTAATATAGAAAAAGGGATGCTATCTCAGAGCACAGAAACACACTGCAGGTTGTTCAACAAACCACACATAGTGGCTGAACTCATGGTGACTGTCACCCCAACAGGCCACCTCAGACCCGGCTCTCAGGTGACTCACTACAACAATTCCTCTGGCTTGGTCTTTTCACCCATTCAAAGCCATGCTCAGATTAGATGGGTAAAAAATTGTACACAGACTAGGTAAAAAACTGCAGAGTTGTCCTTGTGGATGAGAAAGATGCCAGAATTAATGCATCCTTCACAAGCACACCAAAACCAAGGAGCACCAAGTGTCCAGGCAAGCTCCTGCCTTGGACAAGACTTTCAGAGCATGGGCCACTTTCCTGGGAGCAAACATCTCCTTGCTAGATACAACATGAGCCAGCTTCTGTCCCTCTAACAACCACAAAATGTGACTGCACTGGAAAGATTCAAACCAGACTATTCCTATGGAAATCTATCATCTTATTTCCATAGAGATACACTAATATTACACTAAGTCCTAAGCAGAAAGCTTGCCTACTATCTGGAGCTTAAAAAACCCCCATACTTTGTCACTGAAAACTGCTACCAGCCTATGTCACTTGTGTGCCATGCACAGCAATGCACAACACGCACCAGCAACCATTTATCCTTTATATTGACTTCTGACCCTGAGGGCAATTTCCATTTCTTACCCACTTTCTCTGCTTCAGAAGCAGCACAGGTTGGGGACAGCAGGGCTAGAGCTGCCTTCCTTTCTGCGACATTTACTTCTGTGCAAGAGCAAAGCCTTGGGGCAGTGGGCACTTCATCAGGAACCACTCTTCTTCGCTAGGGACTGAAACAGCCTGTGCATCTTACAAGAAGGATGATAACCTTTAAATCGGTTAACTGAACCTTTAACAGGAGCCATCCTTTGCACTAGGAAAGGTAGCCTAGACAATGCAGAGGAGAATCAGCAGGCTTCACACTTGGCAGTGTCTCTGACAGGAACAACAGGGAATGTCTTCAGAGGGAAAAGAAGTTCCCAGGTATTACCCAGAAGGTGGAGGTAGTGAATAATGGTCATAGGCTTTTCAGAGCCAGTCTAGCTGTTCTGCAACTCCTGAAGTGAAATCTTAAAGGTGGAAACCATCCTGTATTTTCTTCTATCCTCAGACACAAGAGAACAAGTTAAAGAGCTCTTCTCATTGGAGAAAGTTATTACCTCATTCCCAGTTTTCCCAGCAGAAGAAAGCAATGTGGGATTGATTACTAGTGGAGGTTATTTGAACAGAGGTGAATTGCTCCCTAAGCCATTTTCCTGTTACTGCATTGCGTTAAAAATACGCAGAGAACATTGAAATCAGTAATTTCTGTGTCCTTTGAAAGGAGACAGTCACTTAATTAAGATGCTGTGGTGCAGCTCCGTGCTGACTCTGCCAGGGAGATCGCAGGGTAGATTCCTGTGCAGCAGGGAATGACTGATGGGAAGCATCTCCTCATAGGCAGCTCAGGGCACGTCTTGCCGGTTACACACAGAGTTGTTTACTGACGTCAAGTAAGCAAGCAGGAGCTTTCTACTTCAGATGTGATACATTCTGCTTTAACTTCATACACAAATTAAAAGTGGAAGTGGGTAGTGAGGGTGAAAGCTTTTTACATACAGCCAATCCTTCTGAGAGGTGATGTTAAGCACGTAACACAACAACTCAGTGAAGCAGAGGAACTGTGCGGGCAGTAAATGAGAGTGTCACAATGATTTGTTTGAACTCCTGCAGAGACAATTTAACAACATTTTGGTGACAGTGCATCAAGAACACACAGGAATTCATTCTAGTGTCAGCGTAACTTTTATTTACTTATTGCTGTCAATATGCACAGTAAAGGAAGACTTGATGTGGCTACCTCCTGCATACAATACTTCAGAAGAGTCAGATATTGTGGCTTTGGTGGCAATAGAACAAAAATGCTGTATCCACAGGCCACAGGGTGATTTTCCTAACTGCCTGAATTATAGATGCATTCCCTAGATATCCTTTATTTTTTCCCTTCCAGCATCACCTAATATAGACCTTGTAACTGGAAAATAGCTAGAGATGATTTGGGAACAGCATAAAGGAAAAAAACTATTTCTGTATTGCTTTATCACAGCCCTTCAGCCTTGTAGAAGCAAGAATTTATTTGTGGCTTTCTAGCATATAAACACAAGTAGATAAACCACAGAAGGATCAGGTATGCTAAGGAAGGATGGAAACAATCTTGTTCTACCATAGGACCTATTATCACAAAAACATCATCCTTCTGAGCTGGATCCTCTGACTGGATGAAACCTCCCAATGCCAGCAGAAGGATACTAGTCAGTAACTGACTGAAATGAGAAGTACAGGCTGTGCTTCCAAAGGTTTTCCTCTGGTCACACTAGAGAGATTCCATCCAGGAGCATTACACTGTCACAAGATGCTCCTCTACCCAGCATTAACCCTTCTCCTCCGGCTGGTAAGCCAAGGCTTGTTTCCCAGCCTCATCCTTGACTTTTCCCTAGGAACAACACTAAACTGGTAGGGAATTATGTAGGTGGCCAGAAGCCAAAGGCTGTGGTTGGACACTGTCACAGTCTGAATGGGACAGTAGCAAGCAACTACCTGTGTATCACTGGACATACATAATACCAAGGGGTCCTGATGCCATGAAAGGTACAGTAAATCTGCACTTTACCACCCCCTAACCCCTAACTGTACTTCTGATGCTAACTTTATTCACCTGTGTATTGTCTATTTCTTTATTTCCCAATTAATATGCAGGAGAAAACAGGGAATCACTCCTCATGTGCTTATCCTGTGCTCTGTAAGCACCAGGCCATGCTGTTTCTACAGCATGGGTAATTATTAGCCAACTGCTTGCTTAAAATAGGTGGGAGAGGCTGCAAGGGGTTCCACAACAAAGTGACTCCTCTCCTGTACTCCTCTTCCACAGCCCTGACAGCTTGCCTGAAGTAGTGAGTTTTGTTGCTGGACAGTCCTCACCCTCTTGCCCTCCAACTCGTTTTACAGAGGTGTTGAGGAAGCCATCAAAACTGAGTCAAAGGCCTCTTCACACTGAGGAATACATAGCCAATAGCTAACACCTTCCCTTAGCACATATTCCCCTGACACAGGTCTGATGTCCCAGTGCAAAAAATGTGCAAAGGTAGCCCTGGAATGTTCTGCTCACCACAAATACAACAGAACCCTCCCTCCAGCTTGCACTGATGCCACTGAGTTACCTATATGCTCTTCTCTGTACATGATCCTCCTTGGACCCAAATCCACAGCATCCTCCTGTTGTCTTCACCTTGTATTCTTGCTGTTTGCTTGAAATGACATAGCATCAAGACAAAAAGTTTGGCCCTGTGTTGTTTGATACTTTTGCCTGTGCTTGGGAGGCTGGGACTGCTGCAGTCTTGAAGAAATGTGCCCCACCAAAGTGTTGATTGACTGAGGGTGTACAACAAGCCATCTCCGAGAGGGGATCAGGCACAGCAGGGTCAGCTGTGCTCAGCTGAGGAGATTACACTAGCCGCCACATAGGCTGCTAAAGGCTTCCTCAGAAGCACTTGTGTTTGGCAGACACACTAGACAGGGAATGAAAGGAGAGGCACTTCCTAAGCTATGGTCTCTGGTTCACTTTAACACCAACTGTGGCATCTTAGCAAAACATGGCTTAATGTAAGCAGCTGAAGCAAACGGGTCTGGAGTGACCAGCAGAGAAGGTCTGCCAGGCTGCAGGAGCACTCAAACTAAAGCAAAGCCAATAACTGAAGGGATTGCCCACATACAACTCTCCCCCACCTTCCCCACCAAATGCCAAATCTCCCTTCTGAGCCTAGTGCCCAAGGCTGTAACTTTTGCAGAGCTGAATGGCAGGTTGATCTCAGAAGCCTACTCCCAAGAAGAGTCACTTTTTGTCCGCTGAAGCAGAATCCTTTTGTGATCTCATGATTTGATAGATAGTTTTCCTAAAGCGCTGGTCCCGGCTCAGTCTTTTGGCTGTTTCTTTCAGCTCTTCAATGTTTTCAGCTTCTGCATGCGAGAAGATGAAGGACTGGGACTGTTTCACTGAAACAAGAACAGCACAGAAAGGTAAGCAGTCTCCATCAGGGACACAAACTGAAGAGAAAGCTTCACTAGAGTTCACAAGCCATATGACCAACATGGCTAACCATTGACCCTAACTCAATCTGTGAGTAGGCATTCTGATAAAGTCATATTTAAGTAGGTTTTTTAGGAGCCCAGGACCATCACAGAAATTTAACTTTCAACATACATAAAGAAATGGGCAACAAGTACACAGGCTCAGTGCCTGCTCTCTGGGAAAGGAAGCTCCAAGTAGCACTGTGGCTCCATTCTACTGCTAAGGAACATGAAATACAAACATTTGCAGACTTTACTGCTCTGCCAGCCCCATCAGCACATATCTGCTCCTGCAGGACATGAAATAGAAGGCTGCCCAACACCTACTGTCATTCCATGAAGCGCTGGTTCTCCGGCAGCGGAAGCGGCAGCTCTTTATACGGCGAGTGGCAGCCTTGTGGATGTACACAGAGTTCTTCATGATCACAGGCATCTTGGCCTCCAGCTCAGCATTGCGGATGCATTCCTCAAAGAACTCTGGGGAGAGAACACCACTGTAACAGCCATGGGACAGATACTCCAAGCAGTGAACCAGTCACAAGCACTGCACTCATTGATGGGCTGAGCCAGGTAATGACGACCTTAATGAACAACAATCCATAAAGCTCCAGAATATCATCAGAAAGAACATTTTCAAATGTTCGTTTTCCAAGTGACAAAACCCTCTAGTTCCCAACAAACGCATACTCAAATTTGGAAAGAACTGCAGCCATCCATTCTACATCAGTAGTTCTCACAACTGTTCATGATTCAACTGCCAAAAGCCTTTGATATTGTGATAAAACTTCTCAACTCTGAAACTTTGCTCATCATACTTTCTTTGAAGGACTTCTAAAACCAGTCAGGTCTAACAGGGAAAGGAAGGTGTTGGTAAAATCAGCACAGGCACACGTCCAGGCCACACACCACAAGGGATTTCTTATTAACATAGGAAATACTAGCACACAGTTCCTTATATTATGGGCTCCAAGAAAAGCCCCAGGTCCAAATTCTGACGTTATTCTGTTCTGACCTGCCACACAAAACTGCTTTTCCTGGCCCACTTCCCCTCATATGGTCTGACCAGTGTCTATTCTGCTATTCCAGTCTTGCTGTCCTCTTGCCTGTTGCTGGTCCCTTGCTGTTCAAAGGCATCATGTGCTAATGTGCCCAAGCTCTTCTGTAAAGGGCAGAGCAGAGCTGCAGTAACCACATGGAAGGTCTGAGGCAATCTGTGCTGGGACTAATATTACTGGAAGCATTGCTGGTCCCTTATTTTCTCTAGTGCTCTGCTCATCAGTACATTTTTACTCTTTTGAAGAAAATATCCCTCAAAATCTAAGGCTGGAAATATCAGGAGACATTCAGTACTGGTTTCTCACTTACGCCCTGTGAAGCTCTACTTGAATGCTGAGCTCAACACATCTTCTTTAGTTCTGTGTTTCTTACCATGGCTCTGAGCCAATGGGATTCTGAAGTTCAGAATCATGCCTGTTTTTCTCCATTTAGAAATCTTATGTAGAAGCTACCAAATAATACTTGTTTTATTTATATATATATATAAATTATAAATATGTGAATAGATATAAAACTATTTATAAATTTATCCCTATTTACCTAACAGTGCTCAGAATATCACAGGACTTTTTGACTTTTCTGTGTTGGCCCAGTACATCCACCCTTCACTGAAATAAAGCCTTAACTACAGACGCAGCATAAATGCTTCTCCCTGCACTATAACTTGAGCATGGAAAACAACAAAGATTTCACTCAAATGAGGCTGCTAATGTCAGTTCCCAAGTCTGACTCAAGCCAAATGCCAGGGTAATGCCCCCCAAGAGAACCCAAAAAGACCCAACCCAAACAAACCAAGAAAAGGCAAAGAAACAGGGGATAACCTGTGAGGAACATCAGTCTTACACCTGACCCATGCACTGCAGTGCTGGGCTGATGCTGTGATTCAGCTCTGAGTAAAGATCCAAACTTCACCTTCTGGGTCATCTACCAGCACGTTGCTACAGCAACCATGGGCCTCCTTAAACTGGTGATATTCTTGTAACCGAGGCTGAGAAATAAAGCCTTGAGGGGAATCAGAGGACTCCTTATAACTCAGACCTAGTCAGTAGTCACTTTTATAGCTCTGCCATAGCTTCCCTGTTTGACATTTTGGAAAGTATTTGCTCATCTCTAGGTTTGTCTTCCACCCAGTAGAGAAGGCTGAGATAATTTCATGCTCCTTTGAGAGGCTGGGATAATTTCAACCTCCTTTGAGGGCAAAACACCAACGTGCATAGCACATTATGGCTCCTCAAAGGGAAGATGTGGTGGAGGTTCAAGAAGCTGGGAGACCACATTTATGTGCAGCTTTGCTAACTTGGAATCTACTTTTTGTGTCTGGGAAGATAGGTAGAAATTTCCTCTCAAGTTCGTTCATCAGTTGAGAGGATGGATGACTAACTTACTTCTCAAGTTACTGACATCTGCTTTCATCTTCTTCTCTTTCTCCTTGTTGCAATTCAGAGAGTTTAAGCCTTGCTCCAAGCTCTGCAATGCTTCCTCAGCTTCTCTCAGCCTCTTCTCCAGATCCATGCGTACCTTCACTTCAGCCTGAGGAAGAAAATAAGAATTGCTGAAAACCAGCTTGTTTCTCAGTAAACATCCTGGTAACTCACAAGGTCTGTGAGGGACTTGCCATGAAAATGAAAATGAAAAGACAACCGTGATAGAAATCCTTAGAAATATTGCAAGGCAACATAAAGTCATTTCTCATGTCTTCAGACAGAATCTGAAGTCCAGACTATTATAGTAATTCTCCTTTACTCTGACTTCATTTTTCACAGCTTTCCTCCCATTTTATAAACCATATGGAATCAGAGATGGTATTTTAACACATGAATTTGTGCTAATGCAAATACTTGCAACTGAGCAGGAACAGAAGGACATCAATCCAGCTGACACAGACTGAGATAAAGGCAGAAAATTCCCACAAAGGGATGTACAGTGCTTAGTTTCAGAAACAAAACACAAGAGAAGTTAGAAATACAGTACTAGTTTAGCAAATGAGAAACACTACACAGCTTAGGTCAACTTAGCTTTAGTCTGGTCAAGTAGGTTATAAGATAAGAAAATATTGGAGATGCAGGAAAAAGATAAGAAAATATTGGAGGTGCAGAAAAAAGAATAACTCAGGGTTTGGGGTTTTTTTGGACAAACTATTAATATGAGGAGGTTGAGTGTCAAACAGCCAATTATTAACATAACCTTTACATTATGTAGATTTAAATGAAATACCATACTTTGTCCAGTTATCTTTGCATAGATTAATGTATTGTCTGTTGCGAAGGAGGGCTGGTCCCTCAGCTGAATTCCTCTGCTTTTGAACCCAAGTTCTTGCAAAGGTTACTGAAGATTTAAAACTCTTAAGGCTGGTTTTCTGAGCACAAGTGATGAGGGAAGATGTCTGCTCAGTTCTGCAACATCCATAATAGCATTTCTTTGAAATCATCTTTATTCTTGATTGTGTCTACTTTCCTCTTTTATTTTTTTTTTCTTCCCTCCATCTATAGATTATGCTTTTACAGAAGCAGATAAATGACTTGTACTGAATGAATTAATCAGGCTTCAGGATATGAAAATAAATAGCAGTACTACATAGATATAAGATGGCAGTTTCATGTGTTACCATTATATCATAGTGCTTTGGATAGGAAAAGACCTTAAAAATATCTCATTCCAGCCCCTCAGCCATGGAAAGGGATAATTTTCACTACACCAGGTTTCGCAGAGCTCCACCCAACCCAGTCCTGAACACTTCTAGGGATGGAATACTCACAACTTCTCTGAGCAACTTGTTTCAATGCCTCACCACCCTCACAGTAAAGAATTTCTTTCTAACACCTAATCTAAACCTTTCCACTTTCAGTTTGAAGCCAATCTCACTTGTCTTATCACTACATGTCCTTGTAAAAATTCCCTCTCCAGCTCTCTTGTAGACACCTTTAGGCACCAAAAGTGCTATAAGTTTTCCTTCTCAGAGCCTTCTCTTCCCTAGGCCAAACAGCCCCAACTCTCTCAGCCTGTCTTCACAGGAGAGGTGCTCCAGCCCTCTAAGCACCTTGGTGGTCCTCCTCTGGGCTCACTCCAGCAGGTTGATGTCCTTCCAGAGCTGGATGCAGCAGTGCAGGTGGGGGTCTCACCAGAGTGGAGCAGAAGGGACAGAATCACCTCCCTCACCACGCCTGCCACTCTACTTTGGATGCAGGCCAGGATACAGTTGGCAACATGAAGCACAGCTAATGAAGATTGATGGCCACAATGTGAAAACTAAATAAACCCAAGAGTTTAGCTTGATAGAGAATGAACTGAAAGAGAAAATGGAAGCACTCTGAGCCCAGGGACAGCAATATGTGACATATGCAGGGGATACCTTGAGGTCTCTCTCTGCCTGCTGTTTCTCTGCAGTCAGCTCCGAGAGCGAGTTCTGCAGCGCTTGCGACTGGGAAGAGTAAAACTCCCGCTCCTCCTCCAGCGCTCGAGACCGCTCCTCATTCTCCTTCATCCTGGTGCATGGCACAGCAAAGAAAGATGACCATTCCCACCCCAACACAACTCACAGGAAGGAAAGGAGCTCATGCTGGGGCATGCTCAACTACCTGACTGCTGAGAGCAAAGAGATACTAACAGGAGCACTGTGTGCTCCATTCCAATAACACAGGCATTGCTGCAGAACGCCAGGTGGACAGCTCTTGAACGGAACATTCTCAACTCCCAGATGAGGCCCAGGAGCATCAAACACTCCTTATGGACAGCCATGAACACCTTCACGTGTCCAAGTCCTGGTCTGAAAGGAGCAGGCCCAACTAGGAGCAAGTTCAGCTGCCCTGCCTCATTCTGTCTCCTTTGAAGGATTTGTAACCCAACTCCTGCCATTGGAACCAGATGAGCTTCCAGATTTGTCTGGTGCTGGCAATCAAAAAGCAAGTCAGCAGACAGACACATAATTTAGCACCACTAAGCCTGAGCAGAAGTGTCCTCTTTCCCCACTTCACCTTTTCTCTGCTAGGAGTTTCTCCTGCAGAAGTTGCTGCATCTTCTCTTCAATCTGTCGCAGGCTGCAGTGCAGTGCCCAGATGGGGCTTTGCTCCTTGCTGGGGCTGGTTGGAGGTGGGACCTGGCTCTCATTTTCTTCCAGCATCTCCAGCATTTGCTGTTTTTCCAGGGAGAGTTCCTTGAAGGAGGACAGAGATTGTGAGTATCAGCCAAGTCTAACATTTCTGCTCCTGTTCCTGCCTGTTTCTTCCTTACTAAATGACTCCATCCTTACATCCACATGCCTCATACAAGTTAAACATAGGAATAACAAAATTTGGGTTTCATTTCATACCTGCTTCATGGGGAGCAAGCCTCCACCATAGCCCTCGCTACGAAGAGGTGAACCAGCAGCTCCTTTGATGTGCTATGCTAGTAAGGACACAGCTAGCTCAGGGACTGGAACCTTAGGCTTCCCTGGTGCATCACAGATGCAGGCAGCTTCCCTGCCTTCCCTAGTCTGCTTGCTCCTAGTGGGAACTGGAGGCAGCCCCTCTGTGGTACTTCTAACTGTGGGCAACAGAACACACCACACTGTTTGCCTCCAAAGTGTTCAGTGTGCAATCAGGGCAGGAATGGTACTTCTGCAGCTTTCCAGTTCTTTTTTTCATAACTGCAGGCAAGGAGAAGAGCTCAAAGGAACAGATTTTTGGATGAACTTGTAGGATCTGATAGAAACATTAAAGATGATCTTGCAGCTTCAGAATGCCAACTGTGTGGAAATTTCACAAACAATATAAACTTAAAAAAGACACTTCCCACAAATCCACCAGTAAGGAATGATTTTAATACATCAAGGCTCTGTTTCCTAGATTCCCATGTGGTACATGATTTCCTTGGGAATCCTGCTCCCTTCTGTGAACAAAGGATGCTCTTCTGCTACTTCAAATTTCACCAGAAAGTAGAGAGGAGCAGTTAAAAAGAAAAAAAAAATCTCATCACAGACTTACAGTCATGTTGGCTGGGAGGGACCTTACAGTAGGCTCTTGTCCAGCCTGCTGTTCAGAGCCAGTTTGTCAGCACAGCAGGATATGGTCAGCTGTCTGAAAACAGTCCAGGATGAAGGTTCCTCAGCCTCTCTGACTGCCTGCCTGCCCATCTGGTGAAAATTCTCTCCGTCCTGTTCCACCTAAGTTTCCTAAACTACAACTTATTATGGTTATTATCCTACCACCATATCACCTAATACTGCTGAGAAAATCTTGGTTCAGTTGTGCTCTGTGCCATTTCTCATCCTTTTCTGCAGGGGATTTTGGTGTTCACATCAGCTACCAAATGAACCTATTCATCTGTACAACACTTCAACCCTGGCACTAGCAGATGTTGGATTCATTCCATGGGACAGCAATGCTTTCAGGCCAAAATTCTGTCACTCAGAAGGGAGGAGCGATCACTCACCTCTAGGGTGTTCTGTAAAGACTGTGTCAGGCTTCTCAACTCTTTCTTTTCTTCCTCCACTCCTTTAAGGGAGCGGGCTGTGAGCTCCAGCTCCCTAAAGAAGAAAAAAGGGTGACAGCTGTTGCAGGGGAACAATAGCCCCACAGACCACACCCAGGCTGTGCAGGCTGTGGGTCTCCTGAGGCAGGACCTGCAACCATCGGTTGGCATAGCCAGTCCTGGAGAGCCAGGAGTTTGCCAGGAAGCATCACATCCTGCCTTGGACACACTACAGGTGTTCGGGAACTTCACTGTTCCTCCTCATCATTAAATCCAACCCAACAGTTACTGTCCTTCTCCAGCAAGGGCAGAACCATGGTTGCAACTGAAAGAGCTCAGACAGGGCAGTCACATCTAAGCAGAGTCTATGAGAACAAAAATGGTTTGCAAAATCACACTTGCTTTTCTGAGATGCTACTTACGGAGAAAAAAAGAAAAATAAAAAAGAGAATAGCAAAAAATGCCCTTTGAACACTCGGGGCAAAGCACTTGGATCCTTCTAGTTCTAAGTACATTTGCTGTTCATATTTTGCATAGTTAACTTCAAAAATGACAAAACTAATGTTGTTGATGCATACATCCATTGTCATTCAGCTGAGGGTGGAAAACCAGATCCAGGTGTCTGGACCCCATGTAGCTGCTCAGTCAGTTGAACTAATTACCTCTCTGACATCTTCTCTTGCACCTGTCCATTGCCATGCTACCCCAGCTAATCTGGGGGTTGCTTGTGTCCTAGCACTTTGAAATTAAATTGCTGGAGGCCTGAGTGCAAAATGAAGGTAAGCTGTATTCTACTGGTCACATGCAATAGCAAAATGCAGGTAAAGAACCCACAACCATTCCCGTTTTGGTCAATGTAGCATCTTCTTCCTACTTGCACGAAATAGATGGATTTTACAGACTGTTCTGATTCCCCACCACAGTGGTACTTTTGCCTGGTGTGGGAGTTGTGTCCTTTCCCTGCCCCGCTGCTGTACCTTCTGATCTCCTCCTGCTCCAGCCGCAGCTCCCGCACCACCTCTTCAAAACGCTGCTTCTCTGCTTCCAGGATCTGGTTCAGACGCTCAAGCTCCTGCTCCAAAAGAGAAGGCAGGATTGTACTCTGCCAACACAGTTAGGAGAGGCTTCCCTGTTAACAACAAGGAAGCCTGGGACTTCTAACATGGCATTTATCCCCAGCTGTGTAGAGCTACAGGATGTCTGATTCCACCACACTTTTGTCCAGGGGCAATTAAAAGGAATTGAAGCTGGCTGAGGTTTTTCAGACATCCAGAAGTCCCAGCCAGGTTACCAAGCACCTGAAAATCTCAGACATGCTTCCTGCACAGGTCAGCTCAGCCACATATATACAGAAGATCCAAGACTCCCTGGTAATGCTGGACTCACTTGTATGTACCATTTTCAGACACTGATACATGCAGATACAGAAAAGCCAGACAGCCTCAGAATGCAGCAGCCCCAGAATTTCTGTGCCTGAAGTGTGATACTTCAGAAAGACCAGCTCAGCCTCTCTTCTCACCCCACTGAGGCAGGAAAGCATAGATGATTCAGTTACAGCTTTGCACGGTTTAATCAGCCTGTCACTATCTTGGTGCTAATACAACCATGATTAGAGAGCACCAAATATCACAAGCTGTCCTTCTCACAGTGAAACAGTCTCTTCCTCTAGTCTAGAGGAAGCAGTTGCACTGAGAGCTACTACAGATGGAGAAAGACAGGACCAAAATTCAGCAAGGGTCCCTCTCCTGGTCAGGTCACCTTGCAGCCATAGCTGCTGTACAGAACTGCTACAGGCCCATGCCAGTCACAAAACAGCACTAGCACTGGATGAATTCATAAAACTCTTGCTCCATGGTGCAGGTACACAGTCCAAGCTGCTTTCCTGACACACTGCTCTGAAACCTTCAGGCTCCCAGAGGGCCAAACTCTGAGGGTCAGTGAGCTCTGCCTTCAGTCCTTCACAGCACCAAACTCCTTCAGACTAACTCAGCCCCATCTGCTCTTTGTGGGCAATGGAATTACTGTGCATGGCTTTGGAAGAGCAGAGATTTGTTCCAAGGTCTTCAGACAAGGTCATTTCCTTCCCTGTGGCTATGAGCAGTGCAGCAGGCTACCTCACCAGAGGGACATGTCTCTCGGCAAAGGCAAAAGGAGCTTAGCCCTAAGCAAGTGTCCAAGCCACTTCTGGATTTTATGAAATCAAAAAATCCGGAAATGTATTCAAGAAATATATAGGCCTAGGTCAACATTGTCATCTTTCCCTAAGGAGAGGGAACAGTCATTTTGGATTAACTGGAAAAGACCATGAGGCACTTTGCAAAGTTGTAACATGGTGGTCCATATCCATGCTGACTTTCCAACAGTGTAATAGGACAATCCATTTGCACAGCTATCTTGCCATGGCTTTGTGATGGTGCTATAAAAATCAGTATAGATTTGGATCATTAAATACAGGGATGTGCTACTTTTATTATATTAAGCAATTATAAGTTAGGAATAGTTTGAAAAGCAATTATAAACTTGATAAAGCAACCTGGCCTAGTGGAAGATGTCCCTCCCTGCCCATGGCAGGGAGGTTGGAATGAGATGATCTTTAAAGTCCCTTCCAACCCAAACCATTCTATTCTAAGGTAAATTAAGGTATAACAGTCACATCTGAGAGAGTGCTCTCTTGATTTTTTCCCTAGTGCAACATTTTTTATTCTCCCCATTTCTGTTGTGTCCACAAAACAAATCACATTGTTTTTGTGCTCCTTGTTTCTCACAACAGTATCTCTATGCTAGAACAATGTTTGTTTACTTGCTTCCTAACCGTGGAGATAGGTCTTACTTGCCACAGTCTTCCTGAATCTGCCAAATAACAATCGTGTAATTCAATCCAGTGAGTATGAATTTCATTTGATCTTCCTCCCTGGTCCTCCTGGAGTCCAAGCCTGCTGCATGGAAAGTAACAGGGAAAGGGAGGAGGGATACACCTCCATGATCTATCTCATGGCACAGGTCATGTTCCTCTCGTCATCCACACGACCCAGAGCTTGGCTGGAGACTCTTGTGTCTCCACAAGCCTCTCTCCCTGAATGCTGACATGCCTTTGAATCAACAAGCCCCAACCTCCCAGCCCTGCTACATGGCAGCTGAAGGAAATTGGCTAGTGATGAACTCACCTCTTTCTGCTCCCTCTGCAGACATAGCTCTTCTGTTTCTTCCATTAGTTTATCTGCAAGCACACAAAAGAAGTCCAAGCACAGAAATAACCATTTTATATCCTCAGGATATTTACAAACAAGAAACACTGACTTTTTCAAGCTTGAAAATGCAGCATTCACTATTCTTTTGTGTGTATCTGTCTGGGAGGCTCCAAAGGCTGAGATGGCACTAATGGGAAGTTCTATAATTTTCCTTCTGCCAAATAACTTAATAAACTAAACAAGCATATTGCTTTGTACTCCTTCTAAGGTCTCCTCTCAATGTTCTTAAAGAGCATTAATGAACTACCCTTCACCATCCTCTAGCTGAATCAGGAAAATATTCTTATCTCTGCATCACAGATAAGGAGCAAGGCACAAAATGGTCGAGTGAACACAGAGGGTCACACAACATGTAGCAGCAGTCAGTTTTCCTGCAGCTCAGTGCCCCATCCACACCTGCCCAGCCCATCATCCTCTCCCCCTACCCCTCTGGACAGCACTGCCAACTTCCTATTGTCACTTTGGGATGTCCCAGCCAAGCCCAGAAATCAATCCCTAATTTAGCCACAAAACTTCTGCTGTACAGAGCAGTTCCCCTCAGCATCAGCTGCTCTTGGCCACTGAGGACACACAGGCCCAGCAGAAGCTGTGCTCTAGTCCTCACCCTGCAGCCTGGTGCACCTATGCTGTGCTAGCTCCAAGCTCAGAGGCTCTGCCTTGGGCAGCTCTTAGACACACTTACAGGAGCCCAGACAGAAACGCTCCTCATGGTCAAGCCTTGGGTTTAGCTCTCATCAGCTCTGCCACAGGAGCAGGGGCAGATTGGCTGTAGCACTTCTATCTTCCTCATGTCACCTGAGTGAGGTGCTCCCGGTTTCAGTGGTACTGAGGACCTGACAAGGTTACTGCTGCTGGCAGGGTTACTACTTCTAGGAGGAATGCAGACCTCTACCTCCTGCCCAGAGAAGGGCTCCTGGTGCCAGAGAAATAGTGTTACATTACCAAAGCTCTCCTAAGCACCACTGCTGCCTTTCTTTCCCACTCTCTCCTTCTTCCTCCTGGCCAGGACCCAGCACAGATGCACTGTAATTACACAGAGGCTCTCCCACCTTCACTCTTCTGCCCTTCCTGAGGGGCCCAAGCCCTGGACTTGATGGGCATCTGTAAAATCCATGTCTGACAGTGAAACCTGGATCCCAGCTGAGAGAAAGATAACTCAGTGTGGATTCAAAAAATCCCTAGTGTTCCTCCAGAGACCTGCTTCCAGGAACAGTGCCTGACCTCAAAGTATGACTCCAGGATGGACACAGATCATTGAAGGTAAGGCTAATGAGGCAGAAGGCTTAGCACTTATATAGAAATAGACAGTTCCTGTCAAAAGAAAGTAACCAACTGTGACAATTGACCAGCTCTGAATGTCCTTGTCATGGACCAAAGAACCCAGTGAAATATATATTTTATATTCCAAATATCTCCTGTTTGCCACAGAATGTGTATTCCCCTATTCCTCCACCACCTTTTCTTTTATCATTCCAAAGACCTCTTTAGTCTTTCCAGTCCTTTAGTTTGCTCTGGTGGTTGCAAAATTATGTTTTGATGAAACTTTCCTGTTTCTAATCTTCCTCCTGTTTCTGTCCCTTCAGGTCCTCCTCTCAGCATCTTTTTCCTCTCAGCATCCTCTGTTACTCCTTTGTCAGGTGTGGAACCACTTCTCCCTGCCTGCCTCTTGTATGAGCCCATCCATGAGTCACCTCACATGTGTGAGTGGTACCTGGATGGACAGAATAAACATGCCTTGATACTTGAGTCATGATCACTGTTACATGTGAGACCATGTACTGAGATCAGTCCTGACCAGCATGGATGCAGAAATGCAAAAAACTCCTTAAGATTCCACCAATGGCTTGATAATTAGGAGTAGATATGATGAGCTCAAGGCATCACCAACCTGAAGCACCCAAATTTCTGCTACCTTATTTAAAGCAGATAACTCTCCAGGCAAGTGACCCACAGCCCCCAGTCAGAAGGTCTCTTAGACCTGGGGAATGCTGTAACTCAGGGGGCATTTGGGTTAAAAGGACTACTCTCCCTTGGCTCTCCCTATAGCAATGTGGGGAAGAGATAACTGGACCTCCCAAGGCAGTCAGAGCACCCAAGGTATCAGGTCATGCAGAGGCTGGTTCCTAAATAGAGGACTGAATTACATAATCTACCTCTCTTCTTACCCAAATTATTTTACATTCATCTGGAGCAACTGTTCTTTCTCCACTGTCTAGAGAGAGAGCAATGACAGATTAGCCACTGCCATTAGATACTCCAAACAAGCCCATGTAAATGCTCCCACTTCCAGCATGAGCAGTGTGAGCAAACACAAAGATCAAGTAGAGTAAGACCAAAAAAAAGCACCAGCTAGTGAAGAAAACTCATGTATGAAAAGGTGTGACCAACCTCAGAAGTATCGGTCCTGTCTGATTCAGGGAGTCTGTTTGCCTGTGAGCAGCTGAAACCAGCACATCCAAACCTCTCAGGGATGGCAAATGTTTGTACAGATGAGCCATGGAGGACTGCAGCATGCTGGGCAAAGCATATTTCTCCACACTCCACACAGATGTCCAGATCCCACCTTAACTTTTGCATGTTTTGACTCCCTTCAGACCCAAATTTCAGCTGCTGACTACTCAAAAGCTTAATCCAGAGAAAACCTATAGCCACTTGGCTTGACCACACTGACAACTCCAGGAAAAGCAAGTTTGCTTTTTTTTTTTGGCCTTTATGGCTTTTCAGAGTAAGAGTTTCCTACCTAAATATTCCTGTTTCTCCTTGGCCAGCTGTAGTCCTTGAGCTTCCAGGCTCTCAATCATGGCTTCTCCCAGTTGGGCATTCTTCCAGGTCCTAGGGAGAGCAGATACAAAGGAGACAATGTAAGAGAGCTAAGGGTCCCATGGACTAGGACAGGGGACCCAGCCTAGCAAACTACCAGAGAATTCGAACATCCAAGCATACAGACTCTCATCAGTTGGGACCATGATTCTCTAAAAGTTTTCTCCACAAATGAATTGGAGAAATTTCCCTGGCTGAATTACTGAAAAAAATCAGTAATCTTTCTTTTTTCCTTTTTTAATACATGGGCTGTATATCAACACCTCATAGCTATTCAAATGTTTTTTCCAGTGTTTTGGAGAGTTCAATACTGAGCTTAATTTTGAGGGCTCTCCAGACCAATCCAGCACATCCACAGCCTCCAACTGCAAAAGGACATATCTGGAACACTTTAAATGACAGACTTTAGAACCAGATTTCAGCTTTTAACTCTAATAACTACCCACTGCCAGCAACATTGTCTTCTGCAGCCTTTCCAATATTTTTCCACTAAAGTCACTCTTCCCCTTCAGACTTCAACCACTTACTGAATCCCTCCTATGGCCTTTACCGTCAGTCTTTCTGGTATCCATCATCCATCCTGGAACCAATCAACTCCTCCTCTGCTAAAGTTGTAAGACACTAGAACTTGGTGTCTGCCCTACACTGTGAGTCAAGTGCTTTTTCCTGACAATGAAGAAGCAGAGATAAAAGCCAGACAAGATGTTGGTAAGTAGGGAATGTTAAAGGAAGTGGGCATATTCAAAGAGCACCTTGTATTAGTGTAGGACCACTGGCCAGAAAATCTCAAGGTCTCTTAAACACTTTATGAAGCAAAGCTGAAAAAAGGGCCTGTGGAGCAGATACCCATTACTGATTGAGTTGACAGACAGGCTAGGCCTTAATACAGATATTAAACACCATGGGCAAGGACACACAAAAACCAAAAATAGAACCAGAAATGGAGTTTTCTGCTCACTTCTATTCATGTTTCATTAGAAAAATATCTATACATATAAAATGCATAACATTAAAACGTACATAAAATTGATTGCAATCTGTTTATATAGATGTGCATACAGGAAGAGAAATTATTGCCCAGAAATTCTGTCATTTTTGTTAAATCTTAAGGGATCTTATAAATATTAGGTATTTGTAAAGGCTCTTTGTGAACGATTTGAAATTGTAGGTCTTTGGAAACTGTTAATTTGGCAATCTCTTATTTCAAGGCAAGCTGTACTTCATCTCTTATAAAAGCCAGACAAATAAATTAAACACACACCACCCCAGAGACCAGGCAGCTCACAGCTCCAGCAGCCCAAACTCTTTGCAGATATATGTGTTTTTTGTCAGCTAACAAGGCTATTTCTAAAGCAGAGAGGAAATTAAAACACTAATTTAAAAGGTGCTGTTTTGCCCACAGGTAGACATCTTCATCTGGAGTGAGAACATGTGGGTGTGAATGTGTTTTCTCACTAACATTCCCTGTTACAGGATGAATCTGATCCCAGAGAAGCAAACAGGTCAAGATGGGAGTGGAGGGAATGACAGTTTATCACATGAAGGGTTTCAAAACATCTGCAGTGTTTAAGGCATCTCTTTATAGATTCACCTTTTCAGTGCTCCCTCCCTTCTCCAGACTCACAAGACATTTCCCTGTCTGTTACTCAAAAGTTACTACACCCACTGCTGTGTGACTTAGAAAATGCACTCCTATCACTGTGTAGCATTTCAACTTTTATTCCTTCATCTGCTGGAACCAGTGTCAGTGTAACCACAGCTACAGGGAGGTACCAAGCTATGACTTCAACTGAAGGGCAAGTGAGGGCTTCTTTTACTTTGTATTTCTTGCCAAGCGAGTTTTCATCAGGAAAAGTGACATTGCTTAAAGTATTGGAAGGCACAGGGCCAGGAAGCCTCATGGGACAAGCAGAAAAGCCCCTGCCCGAAAAAAAACAACAACAACAACAAAAAAACCAACTCCAAAGCTGTAGAGAATCTCCACATCTCAATCAATGTCTTTTCCAGTCCTTCTGCAGCACTGGGAATATCTCTTTCGTTTTGGCTGCATTTTACCTTTCTTAGGAACACCCACAGTCAATTTTTTGGCACTTAGCACTTTATAGTCCACAGGATGGAAGTACTATGTTACTTTTTTTCTCCTGCATTGCCCACCCAGTTTACTTTCTACCAGTTCAGGGAATGTTGCTGTGGACAGAGAGAGGTTATGTGTGCCCTTCTCCCCCCACTAGCAGCAGCAAAGCCTCTCTGGGTGGGAAGAGAGCCTGGCAGTCTGGGAGTCAGGGCTTTGTGTATTTCCAAAAAGCTTTCACAATCTGGCAAGTGTGGTAAGTCCAAGCCACAGCACTTTGGAAGCATGGGGAGCCCATCAGTTCCCCTCTGCATAGAAGAAGCCATTTGCCTATCTGGGCAGGAGGCTTGGAAAGGAGTGAAGAACTGAAGGGATAACTGAAGCAATAACCAGTTGTGCAGGCACATACACATGACCCACCTCAGATGGAAAGAGGCAGTGGACAAAAATGAAACAAAGAACAGAGGATATTTCCCAGCCTGGACTGGCCTATTTCCATATTTGCCTATTTCCATATTTCAGTCTATGGAGGGTTTTTTTGGGGTTGGGGTTTTTGTTGGTTGGTTGAGGGGTTTTTTTGGGTTTTGTTTTTTTTTTTTTTTTGAGGTTTTTTGTGGGGTTTTGGTTTTTTGCTGTTTTTTTTTTTTTTTGGTCAGCCTTAAATAATGATGAAAACAGCAGCATGATCCCAGCTAAGTGTTGCAGTGCCATTGGCAGTATAATCTCCATCTAGGAACAAAAGAATATTTTAACAGATTGCCTAGAATAATTTGACTGTATTCTTTTAGCTTTTCTATTCACTGCAGATCAATTTATTGGCCCATGCTGGCCTTTCTGCTGTTTAGCTCTCAACCTGACCCCATTAAATCACATAATCTGTGCTTTTCCTCTCATCCAGGCTACCACCAGCACTGATGAGACTGGCACCAGAGATGTGCCACTCTCTGATGCAGGAACAGAAGCAGAGAGAGGAGGAAAGGTGCCTCAGGCAGATTTTCAGCTAGGTGCAGGTGTTCTGCTGTATGATAGCAGCCATTTCTAGCTTCTGGTTTAAATGCTACTGCTGGAATATTAAAGCACGGACTAGAGAAAAGGCTGGCTCTGTCACAAATGCAGCAGTGCAGGGCTTACTTGAGCATACTCCTCCTGAGTTGTGCTGCCTTCCTTCTTCCCTTCCCTACACACCTGAAAGATGAACTTGGTCCCAAATTATTGCCCTTGGTGATAGTTGATCTTAACATTGGCAAAGGCAAGCGCAGACCTGTGCTATTCAATAAAAATCCCCAAATTGCTCAAGGGCTAACTCTGTCTCACTTCCCCTCTGCAGTGGCCAAGGCTGCTCGTGCCAAGTGCGTGGCAGACCTCTGCCTTGGGTCTTGTGTCCCACGGGACTCCTGCTCCCATGAAACTTCAATGGACAGCTTTGTGTAGCAGTTCATACACTACCATGGAGGTAACAGCTTGCCCCAGCACCAAGCCAAGCACACTGTGGCAGCACAGAGCTTAGCTTGGGCTGATCCATCATAACATTAGGTTCCCTATTAATTACAAATAGACATTTTGAGCCTCAAAACATTGAAATTAACTGAGGTGTTGCCTTAGCATGTACACATACATGCACACACTGGTATTACAAGTTAAACAGCTTTTATTCCTACAGTGATAAGAGACCACACATGTTATAATGCAGCCAGAGGAAGGGCAGAGCAAAATGCTGATTACTTTAAGGCTCATAGCCTACAGACCCAGGAAGTTTCTATATCTCATTTGGGAAAGTCAAATCCCTGTTTAAGTGTTATCTCTTCCTGCGTCTGCTGAGATTCAAAAGAAGCCTGCTCTGGTTTTTTTTTCAGGACAGATGCTCATTGCACTGTCAGGCTCCTGGGTGCTGGGGGATTACAGAGCTGAAGGCCAACAAACTGCAAATCTCTGTCCAGCATTCTCAGCTGAATGTGAACCAGTACTGAATGCTTACAGCAATCAAACCCTCTCACCCCTGCAGGGGGGCTGGAAACGCTTTGCTAACACTGCCTCTCCTGAAATTTAGGCTGCCTCCACATTTCACAATTAAACTGTTTTGAGAGGCCAAATCCTGCTGCTGCATGGCCTGAGCACCCACAGATCTGGCAGAAGGAATGCATGCCCACAGACACAGAACTGCACCACAATTACTGTTATTGATCAGTACAGTGCTGGTGAGGTCCCTGCTCATAGCAGGACCTAGAGCCATATGGGCAGCTGCTCTCTAGCTTCATGTCTTGCCTGTTCTGCTCTTACTTTACCCCAAATTTATATGGAGAGGTTGTCTGACCCTCACTTCTGTCAAGCCTGCAAACCTTGCTTCCCACACAAAAGGGACCAGGAGGGCTCCAGTTCAGACCCAGGTCCCACCTCTCTGAGGCACAAGAAAGGGAGAGCAGACGGAATTCAGTGTAACAGCATTTAGCAATGACAGCCTGGGGTGGTGAGCAGAGAGCCACATTGCACACACACTGCACAAGGCAGGAAGCTTTGCCCAGTTTTAGAGCACTCTCCTTTAGATAAAGGATGGGTCTAGGAGGCAAGTGAACCTCTCACTGTTTTTGAAGAGCTTGTCTGACTCCCCATAGCCCTTCTAATCAGGCTTCTTCCTCTTTATCCTTTACACATCTACAGAGCAGATCAAAGCAAATAAGGAAAAGAAAGAAGCTTACACTTTTCCAGACTCCTGTAGCATCTCCAGCCACTGAGCCTGCTCAAATTCTGATTCAGCTGCTAGAACAATGTTACCCTGGAAGAGGGGAGGGGAGGGGAAAAAAACCCAGATTAGAGAGGCTGGTGCCTTATGCACCTCTGTGCACTCATGGCATGAACTGGATACAGCTGTGGTGGGAGTAGAGCCTGCCACAGTCTTCCACCTCCACAAGAAGCATCACATGGAAGCAAATACAACCTAGGCCTACCACACATTGGGAAGTGTGCACACAGCAAACAGTCACAGTAGGAATAATACTGATAGGGCAGCATGAGCTCTAGGGCTCCTGAGAATCTGTCTACTGGTCTGCTAGTATCATAAAACCTGGTGTCAGAAAGTGCAAGTTTCCTTGTTGGTTGTCAAAGCAGCAGCAGCAAAGCCTTGAGGGGACTTGAGATGTTAAGTCACCCTTGCTCTCAGGATAGTCTGTCCAGAGAGGGTGGGCATACCTTGGTGGGGAGGGAAAAGACTGCCAATCCATCTCTGCTCATCAGCATTAACCTGTTCTGTGGTATTTGGAGCATTTTAGAAGAAAAGAAATCTACTTACATGGAAGTCTTCATGAGAGATTTTTATGGCATAAGGCATGTTGGCCTCTTCTTTGGGCTCCACAATGCAGCCTCCCAGGGGTATGACACCCTGGAGATAAAACAGAGCACTCTATTAGTCAGAAAAAACAAGTGTAACTATCAACTAACCAGGAGCTGAACTTTCAGCCTCAGCCACTTTGTTGACCCCTGCCCTGCTTTGGCTACCCTGGGAGGGGCAATACACACAGTTCCTGAAAAGCAGAGAGACTCATTAGCACCAGGAAACCCTCAGCCAGCATCTGCAAGAGGGTAAAGACAGTAGTCCTGCCTTCAGCACAGAGGGAAAGCTGTTAGCTAGAACATGGAAGCAGAAACTGTTTCATTAAGGAGAAAATGATCTCCCAATAGCAGCAAACATTGCAGATTCAGTGTGGTACCTATGATGAGAGAGGCTGTGCATTCATTGCAGTCATTGACAGCAAGTCAAAACCCCACATGTGCTGTGTGCCCCTATAACCAGGGTGGGTGAAATCAGCACCTTTGGAAGCTCATGTGCTACATCAGCCTCCAGTGAGTACAGAGGACAAAAGCAGAGCACAGAGTCCCCCTTTGGAGCTCCAGGCCACTCAGTACTGAGGGCAGGTGGGCTATATCAGCTGCTGACAGGTGCAAGTACAGGTTAGGAACAAGAGGCAAACAGAGCTCTCTGCCCCACCACTGGCTTTGCCAACAGTGTTTTTATACTCGCAAGATTAGTTGACTAGATCATGAAAACACTGGAATATATCTACTATCAGGTTAAAAAAAAAAAAAAAAAAAAGTCATGTGCCTGCTGAATCATTAAATATCCTGAAAAGGTACCAACATGATTTTCTCTCTTTTGAGGCTTCCCTGGACCTGTGAGATGTCTGTGTCTGGAACTTACAGTGAGGACTTACTGGGACTTACCTCTTCATCACTTGCTGGGCCCATGGAGGAAGGGGGAGGGAATGCTAGAAACAGAATAACTGTCTCCTTGTGCAAACACTGCTCACCTTGGGGTGGATATTGAAGTATTTATTGCTTTCAAAACTCTTCTTCTCACTCTCAGCATAGTACAGCAGGAAGCTTTCCTTAATGATGAAGAACCTTTAAGAGAGAAAAGGGAAATACATTCTGGTGAAATGGAGGTTGTGGTTCACAGCACAAGAAAATCCCCACCTAACTAAAGCTGCTTTCTGAGCAGGAGAGTTTATTACTCCCTCCTAAGCCTAAGGTGAGGTGCCTCACTTCTGCCCACAGCCAAGAGCTGGTGCTTAACAGCAAGTGCCTTGTTCAGGTAGCTGGTGCTTGCAGTTCACCCCAGCAGGCACACAGCAGAGCTGAGGGCAGACCACGGTACTGCAGGCTCACAGGGCACTGGGACAGCACTCTGTGCCCACCACAGGACCACAGACTTTTGGCATCTCTACACGTGTACCCCCTCTAGCTCATGTGTTAAATTCAACCTATTGGAGAGAGCTGCTCTTTTATTCAAGGGTCTCTTACATGGGCTAAGACCAACTAAATGCTTATTTTGCAATATGCTGCCTGCCACCCTCTTCCCTCCCCATCTTAGCATAAGCCAGAAGGGAAGTGTTTCCACTCTAACAGAATCACAGCCTAGCATCCCCAAGCGACTCTTGAGGCAAAAATTGGTCACCAAAGCACTCAGGAGCAGAAATAAATTTGAGAGATATTTTTAAGCAGAGCACCTGGCAAACTCTCCTGTCACTGACCTTCACAACTACAAAGGAAATGGAATGTTTTTTTCTCATATGTGTAACATTAAAATATGGCTTGTTCTGTTCACTTAGCCTTGTGTATGCTCTGGTGATCATTGTATAGTAGCCACAAAATATCATAGCACCTGTAGGCCAAGCCCCTAACTTACTGGAGTAATCAAAATTATGATTAAAGGAGTGCCACTTTAACTTATTTGGATTTTTGAAATGCCTCTTGGACAGTCCCTCCTCTCTTCAAAAATTGAGGTTGTATGTACTCTGCAGGCAGTGGTACAGGGGAGAGATACCTGACATAGTTTCAATTTGGTCTAAATCTCTGCAGCACACAAAAATTATGAAGCACAGCTGAAAAAAAAAATGGGGATGAGCATAGTAGGGAGGTTTCAAACGAGTAAGTGACAAAGAAAATGTATTGTTCTGTTCTGTACATATTTTCTGACACAAGAAAGAGGGATTTGGGAAGAAAGTGAAAGGCAAGAAGATGAAAATTATTTAAAAATGCCTTTTGTAAACCAGTCTCATGTGGTCCTGAGGACAAGAGATCATGAGGAAACTGGAAAGGATAAGGTGTTTCTGTGAATAATAAGAACATTCCCAAGAAACCCTCCTGGTTTTGGGAGGGAACAAGAGGAGACCTCTATAGGCAGTGCTGCCCACTTGTGCCGCTTGGGCATTCCTGCACCTTTCCTTGAAGCCACCATTCGTAATGGGCTACAGGCCAAGGGGCTGATCCACAAGGACAATTCCAAGGCCTTCATGTGCCCATCTCCCCTCAGTCCTCTCCTGAAGTGGATGGGTTGTCAGATCCTGGCTAGAAGTCCTGCCTCCAGTACAGATGAGCACAGCAATCTGGTACCAGTTTAGTTCCAAAAGCTAAAGAAAGATGTTGAAGTTGGCAGAGAATTATCATAATGATAATAAAACAATATATATAATTATTAATAATAATTATTCTCATTATTTTACCTGGGTGAAAATTTTACTGCTTCCATCAGCTTCTGTCTCTTGTTCTTCTGCTATGGCTCTGGCAGCACAGATAAAAATTGCCAAATGCCATGGAAACAGAGACCACAGGTGCTTGGGGCAATAAAAAAAATGCAGAACAAAGCTAAACTTCTGAAAATCTGCAGCAAACTCAAGCTCTGGATCTACTTTGTACCTTCTCCAAAGTGTTTAAAAATGATAGTCATTGAACAGGTGCATATTTACATCCAGAAATCTTCAGAATGTACAAATACCAGCGGCAGTTATTGTTCCCCGGGTTTTTTCTTCTCCTTGCCCTCTCATTTATACCTGCCCATGCTGACATCAGAGGTGGGGAGAAACAAGAATTTTGTCAAGGCAGACATCACAGATTTTCAGAGAGCAGACAAGGCTTGTTCCTCTTGTCCATATCACTTCTGTGAACAGCAGCCCTGTGCCTTCCTGATTAATTTTTCCTCATATCTCTGGTCACTAACTCCATAAGAAAGCTTTCCTTTGAGTAGTTGCATCTTTCTGTTGTCTCCAACTCTATGCTTAGTTTGGAGAGGACTTCATTTTTTTGAGAGAAATGTTGCCTTATCTGCACAATAAGCACAGAAATAACATCTTAAAAAAACAAACTTCCTGCCCAATTGCCTGTGCTTGGTCCAGTGAGTCAGAGGGAACCAGATACTCCGGACACAAGTATGAATCTAGAGATGCCAGAAGTCAACACACCAGATGAAACAGAAAATCTACTCATCACTTTCAACACTCTTTTCAGTCTGACTAATCACAAGAAATATTTGCCAGACAGATAAAGATATTGATCTTTAACTGTGTGTGATTTTTTAATCACCAGTTAAAGCCAGGGTTTAGTTTGTTACATACTTTTTATTGCTCAGTGCTGATAATCCTCATATTATATGTTATGCTCCAATAGAAACCAAAATCAAAGCAAAAATAAGAACAAAACATAGCACAAATCTCTGAAAATTGATGTCTCTCACAGATAAATGAAATTTTAGATCCATGACCCCACAGATGTGGAGAGAAAATATGGGAATTTGGAATGAAAAGATACAAAATAAGAGTTTTTAAAAAATAAGAACAAAATCCTACTGCAAGTAATGAAGGAAAAACATTGAAAATCTGGTTAGCTTGTGCACATAATGTATTTATGCTCAGCTCATATCCCCTCATCTATCCTTATCTGGAAAGCAACACCTGAGCAACCAAGACTATAATTTTAAATGACCTTCAGGACAAAGTCTCCATACAACAATCCAGAGACAATTGATGCAGCATGGTAAAAAGCAGGAAGAAGCAAAAGAATAGAGGAGAGAGTTGTAAGACTCAAGAGCAGGTTGAAGACTAAAGCAGCAGCCAGGTGAATAAAAGCAGAAAGGGAAAAGATGGCCAAGGGAGAATGGGGAGAGACACCCAGTTAGGACTGAGACTGGAGGACTGGAGACACTGAACATGTGTCAGAATTAGGCGCAGATGTGGCAGCAGGAGAAATGGGAGTGCTGTAAAGGCAGGGGAAGATTTTGAATACAAACAAGAACCCAAAAAAGAAGCAATTTAAAAACAGAGCAGAGTTCAAAACCTTGGAGAACAGCAGCAAAGGTGAGAGGTGAGACAGGCTGGCACAGCCACACTCCACAGGCAGCACAGGCAATACACATTCAGGTGGTCAGCTGCTCTGGTCACCCATCCCTGCTGCTGGATCCTGCACTAAGGATGCACTGAAACCACAGCAAAATTAAACCAGAAGAGCAGAGGAATGGTAACAATTTGAGTGACTCGGATGTAAAGCAGAACAACAGCTCTGTACTGGACAAATTGAGATACCTGATCTCTGTGGAGTAAGTGCTCTCTTTGTATCACAGAGGGCTAATGAAATTAATTAGCTCATCTTTGTACAAGTTTTTTGACATGACAATGGCCCAGATGAAGTAGTTACACTATAAAACTGCAGCAGTATCTCTGGTCCTTTATTCCAATGGTCTTTCTCTGGGCCAGGAGCACAGGCAGTGAATCCCATTTACTACATCAGCCCAGCACTCTGTCTCTGGGGACAGCTCAGGAAACCGATGGGCAAATGGTCTTTATCAGCATAAAGATCAGAGTCCGCAGTCCCTGCCCCTCACTCTTCCTCTCCTGACAGCTCCAGGCTATCCTGCCTGCCCTCCCGGCAGCTGGAGCACGCCCAGCCTGGCAGGGAGTGGGAAAAGGTGGATGCTTCCTGACAGCAAGCAGCAAAATGGGAAGATTATAAGGATGAGAGGGAAACACACACTCTCGCAGCCCCTGCTGCCCTGTGCTGCACATGCAAGCTGCTCTGCAGCTGCGTGATTCCCAGGGGGGTTTCTGAGCAGAAAGCAATCCTAAACAATTATCCTTTTCATCTGTCCTGTGACCACATGCAGTGACTGTTAGTAGCCACTGTGGAAAACAAGGTTATGTGCCTGCTTTGCAATGCCACAAACAGGACTGGTTCAAGAAAAGACAAAAAATTTCTGTCTTAACCATGCTGTGTTTCTCTCCTTCCACCTGACCTGTTGTCTCTGATGGATTTATAGAGAGATAAAGACATATTTTGTGTTTTGGTCTCTCCTCCTTTCACTTTCTTGTGCTTCACATTGCTTTTCTGATGCTCAGTTGTCCACCAAGCAGATGCCCCTTCCTGGCACTGTCCCATTGAACCCCAAAGTCTCAGACACAGATGGTGACAGTTTAGGGCCTGACATTTCTATATGGGACTGAGATTGTTCATAGTAAAGAAGGATACATCACTTCCTTCCTGCATAGCTACAGCACCCTGTCCATGCCATATCCAGGACAGGTACACACAATGTGCATTTCACTCCAGTCTCCATGCCAGGCTGGTGCCATTACCAGTAAAACTTTTGTAGTAGGAGAGACTAAATTGCTTGTTGCGCACTGGAAGGAAGAATGGGGTGCAGTTGTTTGGAAGAGGAGGACCATTAGTCAGGGACTGAGAATATGGTTTTCCAAAGCCACTCCAGCAGTGACCCAAGCTTAGACTGGTCAAAAGCACCAGTAAACTCAGAAGACAGTTGCTCCTCTGTTGGAAGGATATTACTGTACAAAGAAAGAAAATTCATATTAGGAATAGAACTCCCTTTCTTTAAGAGATAGGCATTAGGATGCTGCTAATGGCATTTCAAAAATCAAGCTCTGAAAGGCAGCACGCTCAGATGTCAGCCCTGGCAGATAAACACAGCTACACTGCTCCAGTGCCAGAAGCATCCAGCCCACTCTTGGACAGTACCTGAGGCAGCACACAAATATTTGGGCTTCAGAGTAGACCCATTGCATGGGCAAAAGAAAGGACTGAAAAGCTCCAGACAGCTGTCCCAGGTCAAGTTCAGCTCTCTCCACAGGTGCCATCAGATCTAGCCCTGACTAAAACAAGGCTCTGCTATCCTTCCCTGCTCTCTGCATAACCTCTACTGCTGTGAAATTCCAAAACCTGGGATTTCCATCACCAAAGTACTGGACGTCATGCCTGGACACGTTTTCTTTGATCTCCTATCAAGTCAGATTCCATCTTTCCCTTAAACATTTGCTTTTCTTCTCAGTTTCTCCAGAAGCATTGCTGCTACAGTCATATGAATGAGATTAAGCCAGTAAATATCATGTATCTCCCACACAGACCCATCGTCATTGCTGATGGCCTGATGAGATCAATCCTCCTCTTACACACTGTTTTATCTCCCATACCTTGGAAAGACTTTCCTTGGGAGTGGGAGTAGTACTGTTGTCCAATATTTCAGGACAAAACTTATATTTATCAGAGATCTGGTCCTCAATGACATCAAGCAATAGTCAAATTTTTTTCTTACGTTAACTGGAGTGGGAAGCATCTCTTCTCCTTTTCATAAAAAAAGAAATGTACTTGACCTGCTATGTGTTGCTGGGCACGGGGAGAAAGAGGGGGAAATTAATGAATTGCTCCTTATCCCCCGATAATGATTTGTTATAATAACATGCAAGGTTATTTTGCTTTAAAGCAAGTCTCTACCATGATAAAACAAACAACAAATCAACAACACGTTGTTCCTCCTGTTCAAGTCTTTTTACCCCAGTCTTTTTCACTTCCTTCCAAACCCTATAGATTCTGTGTTCAACTCTCACTGACCTGTGTCTGGTCCCCAGGACCCTCAGCTGCTGTGTTTGCAACTAATGTTCCATATCATCCCTGCCCCATAGGCACCTCCCCTTCTGTTCCCAGCTGCTATCACTAAAATATTTACCACTTGCTGAAGGTGGGGGTGACTTCTAGGAATAGAACAGTACTAAATAAATAATGACAGAGGGAGCAGAGATGGGCCATTTGCCTGCAAGAAATTTTTATTAGGGAGAGCCTTTTAAGAATGCCTTCTCCATGGCAAATTACCTTCCCCTCTGTTATTCTGTCCACTTCTTTTCTGTAACACAATCACATTCGTTTCCAGACATAACTAATTTATTTATCAATATTTGGGAGCTGAGTAGGGAGCATCAGCACAAATTTTTTTTCTGGGTGAAAATACACTGTTCTTGGCATGGGAGGGAATAAAACACACACACAGGTTGAAGACTGCTACAAACAGAAAACTGCTTCCCAAGTAATGTTTTTTTTCAGGCTATGCCATCTTCACAGACTATGGTTACTACAGAGGGCAAAGCTGGGAAAGCTGGCTTTAGAAACGGATTGTTTGTATCTAAACTGCAGACTGCAGCAAAGTTACTTACCCAGAAACAGCAAGTGCCAGAGATTCAGTCATTTGCATAAAGAAACTACACCAACTCTAAACTTAAAACTGACCCCCTACTTCAGTATTATAGAACATACTTCTGTCCTTGGTTAAAGGTTATAGCAAATGCTTTCCAGCTCCAAACTTCCTGGCTGCTGATAGACAACACAGAGCAGCTTACAACTCCCTAACACCAGATGGGAGAGAATTCAGAGCTACCTTCTCCCCAGGGAAGAGTCTGCATGTGCTGTTCCAAGCACACCATCCCTGTCAACAGTGGAGCTGGTGGACAGACCCCTGCAGACCACACAGACGCACATACAGACCCATATGCAGTCAGCTCAGCCCTGTCACTTGCACCCAAAGGACTCAAAGAGCTTTGAGTGCTAAAACAAGGTCAGGCAGTTTAGGGGAAAAATACATGAGCTGACTCTTCCCCTTTTGTGAAACTATCATAATTATGCAGAGGAGGCAGATAGTTTATTCCCACCCTGAAGTACACATAGCACAAGGTCTGGACAGATAAAGAAGAGAGCACAATGGGGTGCCACGTGTGCAAAGCAGACTCCGAACAGCAGGGAAGCTATGCCCCAAGGTTTACCCCTAGCCTCTGCCTGGCTGGCTGCACTTGAAGAGTCAAGCACTCAGGCTCTTAACTTGTCCCAGAACCCTTAGGCTTTGTATTTCACCCGAGCATCCCTCAGCAACTATGGCTTACCTCCTGGACCATTTGGCTGACTGCCTCCCAAAGGGTCTCTTCCAGAGCACACCGTACAGCTGCACTTTGGTGCTGATGTCCAGAGCATCTGAATCTGCCTGTTCCATGGATGGAGAAGGGGATACAGAACTGGATTTTGAAGCGAACATTATAGATGGATCTGGTTCTAACTCGCCCCCTCCGTGTGGCAGCTCAGGGAATCCGATTAAATGCAATGAACCAGCAGGATGTAACCAGCCAGCAGACAGAGAGACTGGGCTTTGGTTTGAATCAATAACTTGACTGCTCAGCACTCAGTCAGTAATTCTCTCCCTGATGCACAGATGATGAGAGTTTTCTCATTGCGTATTACTTCTTGATGCATTGCAAACGGCACACATCCCAGCCCAAGGGAAAAAGAAGAGTGAAGAGAGTCAGACATCAGAAACACAGAGAGGCAGAAACAGCTCATCAGAAAGAAAGCTCTCAGCAATAACATAAGCCAAAATACCTCTGCACCAGAGCCAGCTTGGAAGGTTATTTCACTCGACATTGCAGCACTCCATGCAGAAATTAGGGCAAGACGGATGTTTTACTGACAGGCATCTCTGACACATATTCCCAAAATCTTGCGCTTGGAGACAGGTTCTTCTCATTTGTCCTGAGGAAAATTGGGGCAGAGTGAGTGGGAGCTAGCAGGTTCAATTAGACTCCCTCTGTCATCAGGGAGGGTGAGGGGGCCTTGCTGTGCCAGCCTGGCACTGCACACCTGGGGAGAGTTCACGTGGCTGCTGGGTTTGGACTGGGCAGTGTCCATACTGCATGCCCTGCTCTGCCTTAAAGGGCCACTGCTGATCAAATTTAGAGCATAAAATTCTGCCTGCCTTCATGCTTTGCTGCATCTTGGAGAGGTGGCAAGAACAGCCTCTGCCCTGCCTCTTACGTACCAGCTCCTTCTTGGCCCCAACACAGACACACAAAAATATGTCACACAGCTCAGGTCCATGCTCATCTCCTGCTTACTACTCCCATAGCAAGTTTTTAAATCTGGTTCCCCGTGTCCTTGTTCCTCTCTTGAAACCCTTTCTTCCTGTACAGATACACAGTTCTACAAAAGAACCTGTCTTTTGTAATACCCACAGGAAAACAGTTCAGCATCATATTGTTCTTTACTGCATCTGGCCTCCCTTCCAGGATTAGAATTTAGGGAAGAACCCCAGAACCATTTGAGGTTTTGGGATATTCTATAACCAATACAGACACGTACATGCTGTATGGCATGTATGCCACAGATTCTGAGGTGTATGCTCCTGATGTAACCTGTGCCATCCTCTGTGAACAGATTTTGATGCTGTAATTGTTGGATGTCAGCCCTTCCCAATGCAGTTGTTCAGAAGAGACACAGTGCAGACACATGATCCTTTCCCATCCCTGATCAGAAATCTGGAATGTGCTATAGACTAAGTCACACCACAGGACATGGGCTCACTTAGATTTATACAGTCAGAGGCACATGCAGAGCATCTTAAAAAGAGGAGATGCAGACAGCCCACCTCAGGTTCACAGGCTGCATTCAGTGTTAAAGAAATTAGAGATGCAGGTCCCTGATAAAAGTCAAAGTCGATCAATAGATGAGAGAGTCAGCAAACTCCATGGTTTGTCACTTTCTCTCACCCTGGCTTTGACCAACCTTTTGGTCCCAGACAGGACATGTCCCATCTCAGAGTGACATTAAGGTAGAGGGTGGAGAAGAGAGCAGCAGATACTGCCTCCATCTCACCTCAGCTCTAACTCTTGAATATAACACTGCATTGCAGAAGAGAAGCATTAATGCTGTAGATGCCATTCTGTACATAGCACCAAGAAGGAAATACTGCTCATAACCAGGAGAGGGAACATTTTCCCTTAAATTATGTTACACAAAGGGTAAAAATGAGCGTGGGACCTACAGCCTCATTCTACTCTATAAACGTGCAGTGAAAAGCCACAGAGCTCCCATCTAAAGATGATCCAGTGCCCCTGCCATTGTACTGTACCAAAAGGGCAAAGATCTGACAGCAGAGACCTGCCATGAGGAGACAGATTTTCACCCTTTATTATTTTCCATTCTTTCTTATTTTTACCTTATACAGACTAAGAGAGTAGAGGTTTCTAGCTTTGAACATCAAAAAATGAGATTTTTTTTTTTTTTTCCCCCTCTGGAGGCCTCTAAGACAAGCAAGGCACTGAGAAGTTACGGCAAGTTCTTTAAAGTCAACAGGCCAGGGGAGGGAAAGAGCAACTTGTTTTTGTCAAGTGACAGGCCAGCAATGCTAGGGCAGAAGATAGCAGCAACATGAACTTTGTAACTGCTGGTGTCTGGACACAGTAATTTGTAGTAATAGTGACTCTTAAAATTTCCTTTATGCGTGTACTAATCTAATGAAGGGGAAACACAACTGTACATCCTTGAGAGACAGAACTGGACCTTTAATCAGAAAACCTTTCTTTGGAGCAACAGGCTGCACTGGTATGGCAATTATTTTGCTATGTTGCCTTCATTTTTCCTACTTATCAAGCCAATAAAATCTTGCTAAAAATAAATATTTGAAGCAGACAGCAGCGCAAGCTATACAGAAGTAACACTTCTTAACAGAAGATATTGAATCAGAAGGGACTTACAAGGAGCATCAAGTCCAACTCTTAGCCTTGCACAGGAAATGCCCAAGAATTACCCCATGTGCCTTCATCACAGGCCACTGTCCAGCTCAAAGATGTTCCCTTTCAGTTTAAGAAGACACACACTGGCTAACTTCAGCTGCTGAGGAGGCTTGGGTTTTGTGGGTTTTTTTGTAAGTGAAAAGTTATACCTTCATGCTCTGGACAGCCTGGCAATACTGTGTTAAGCGGAAAAGAACAAACTGCTTCTTGGGCTGGGGCCAGTAAGTTGAAACAGATCAGACCCACTGCAGTTAGAGAGATTCAGATCTTACCTTCCAGTAAGGTAGATTCCCTTTCCTTTTACAGCTTCCGATAGGTTCCACAGCCATTTTTAACCCTGAGAAACATTAGCAATTATGGGAGTTATTAGCAGGTACCCAAACAACGTGGAGAAGAAAAGTCCAGCTCCAGCTTAATTTATGATACATCATTCTTGCAAAGATGAAATGTCACATGTACTCCTCAATGTGATGCTCCAACCTCCTAGGTGCACAGCTGTGTGCAGAGGCTATTTTAAGTAGAAAAACAACTACTATCAATTCACCTCCTGTGAGATACACTAACAGAGCATGTTTCTTTTGCACAATGATTAAATTTTCAGTGTCAGATGGAAAGTCAGAGCTGTTCTGGAGAACTCAAAGAAAAGTTACTCAGCAAATGACACTAAAGTCAAGCGCCTCTGTACATTTGCAACCCCACCAGACATCACCCTTACAGATATATAACCCCATTTGGCATCATCTCTAGGTAAGAATTACATGGTCTCAGTGACCTTTTCCAGCCAAAGCCTTCACCAGGGCTGCCCATTCAGGAGTTCTTTAGCTGTTTCAAGACCAGGAAGTATATCTGAATTCTCCAACTTTCTAAAAAGAGGTTAGCTGCTGGATTTCTATCCACAAGGTGTTTCTCAACTGCAAAGGTTTCAATATTGATTATAGTCCACCAATTTCTACCCACTTTGTTCCCTTTGGTCAAAAGAAGAAAAGAATTGACAGGCTTAACTTTTAAACAATAAATACATATCCAGGAAAACAGAACTGCCCAACCCCTGTTTTTATTTAATCCAAAGATCATAAAATACCCCACACATGCACACTGAGACCACAGTAGCTCTTGCATACACATTCAGTGCTTCCTTTACACCTACCATTGCTGTGATCCCTGAAGGCAAGGCCATAAAAAGTATGGACATTACAATTAGGACTTCATTTAGGAGTGGAAACTGCAGAGACCACACCAATGTTCTTCACACCCTTCCCCTATACACTGTGCAATACCCCTCAGCTCATTTGCAGCAGCCTCCACTTCAAGTTTCTCCTTCCTGGTGCTGCTCATCCAGCCAGTCACAGCAAGGTCAGAATTCCTGCTGCACACATACACAGGAAAGGCACTTTCCTCCTTCCTATCCACGTTCTCAAGTGGTTATCTAAGTACAGAGGCACAAAGATCCACTGCTGCCATCTATCATAGCAGCAGACCATGACAACTGTACCACAAACTCTGCAATGTTGAGGAGAGCCAGCAGCCAGAGGAAAGATAAAACGTCTGGCACTGAAGGGCATTGAGGCTACAAGAGCCATCTCCTTTAATCCTCCCGTGAGCCATGCTGCCACACAGCTTCTGTAGATGAGGCTTCTTTCATAATGCTGAATTTTAGATTGTAGGGATAAACATGGAAAAGCTCTCAGACTCACTGCCTAGTCATCCACTTGTACCCACTCACCTTCATGTGAAGTGTCTGCATAGTGGAGATGTCAGGGATACAAACTTTTGTTCAAGATCAGTCACCTCTCAGTTTCTTTGTCAAAAAGAAACAACTGAACATGGGAAATCCATTGCAGTCACAGAACTCGATTCATTCTACTGATAGCATCACTCTCTGAGGGCAAGAAACGCTTCAGAGGTGTAACAGTAAGACTCACCCAGAGTACTAGTAAGGTCTGTAAGCATGGTTTTTAACAGGCCTCTTCAACCCTGTATAACCAGGAGTATCTCACTGAAAGTGTTCCTTCAGTTAATGGGCAGAAGCCCATTAATCTCCACAGACTCCAACATAACTGTAATCATATATCAAAATTACCACTTCAGACACTGGCTGGGCATACAGATACAAAATAAGCATTTTCCCCCTATTAATTTCAATCTGCTTTTAGATTTTCCAAATATTATGTAGCTTTGGTGTCAGTCAGCATGATACAGCTTAATTTTATTAGGTCTACAAGTTTTTCTGAATGAGGCATTTTTCTTTAACCCTCATCCACAATAACAGTTTGTTAATCTCTCGACATCACAGGCAAGAGGGAGAAGTGCTGTGATAAGGAGGGTGGAACGTTGTGCAATTCTGCCTGCAGGGATATTTGGATAAGGCTTGCACATATCAGTAGAAGAATGGCTTAATTTGTCAGCTGGAACAATAGATGACAGCTCCTCATCTTGCTGCTCTGCTCTTCCCTAATGAGTCGCTCATAAAAATACTGATGTACGTTTTTATTTCCTTAACAAACGAAGGAACATTCTACAGCAATCACCAGGAAGCCTGCAACACCACAGCTCCTAAATATTTAAGTTTGTAGTAGTAACTTTTGGAACATAAATGCACCCAAAGCACTTCCTCACATCTCTGAAAGGATTTACCACAAACTACAGTGATCAAATCTCCAGTTACTGAGGTGACATATTTACTAAAGACACTAAAGGAATGCTAATATACTCCATAACACTTTACAATTAAAGCTGAGTTTTACTCGCCAAAAACCAAGAGTCTGTCTGGGAAAAATACTGGCTTTTCCCTTCTCACTGCTTTACATTTGCTTGTACCAGCTTTAACAGCACCTCTGTTTGCTTCACTTCTCCTACTGACTTTACATTAATCATATTCTCTTGTGCTTAAGCCAGTATAAAGAGATCACACTTTCTTAATGACACAAGTCCTGTGAGCTACCAGAAAAATCAAAAGCAAGCAACCAGCTGAGAGGATTGCTTGCTGCTGGAATCAAAGAGATAAAACACTGTGTGACGGGATCTTAGATAAGTCTGTAGACAGCAAGTGCAGGAGAAAAACATAAATCCATTTTTTAAATGAATTGCTTATGAATCATCTCCATCAAGCGCTATCTCTTAAATGGATGCATAAAGTTTGCAAATGCATACATCACTCATCCTGTAACAGCACCATTCCCCTTTCTCTTTCCTGAAAACACAGGTCTAAACCCCAGTTCTGCTTACAGGGCAGCTGGAAAGTATGGAAAAGATCTATACACTATGTCAACTCAGCAGTTCTAAGAGGAATCTCATCAATGTATACAAACACTTGAGAGAAGGGTGCAAAAGAGATGGCGTCAGAATTAGTTTGCTTTTTTTGGTTTGAGACTGACAAGACTGAGAGCACGGGATGGAACAAAGATGATTTCCTTTAGGTCCAAAGGGTCCTCAAGCCTTTTAACAGTGGCCTGGAGCAATCTTAGGCCCATCATCTCCTTGTTTCGTAAACTCCAGAGATTTCCCTGGGGGTGCAGGAGGAGATAGCTTCAGAGCAATGCCAACTCCTAAATGCTCTGTGAGAAACACGAGTTGCCAAATGCCGTGCTCAAGCAGAGCTATCACATCATCTCTGCATTAACACCTCTGAACACATTCAGAGCCATATCCAAATCCACCTGCTACACTGCCTCCCAACATGCAGTTTCACATTCCAGGTTTGCAAGAGGTGCTCAGACATTATGAAGAAATGCAGAAAACACACTCCTGCAAAAATAAAACACTGCAACGCTTACATCCCATTTAAGAATGTAATTTCTTTCCATCAGAGCTGTCATAAAACCCCATGCAGTAAATGACAAGCCAACTCCGAAGCACTGCACCTAGTAAAAATTTAATATAATAAAACAAATTGAAAACGGCAATATTATTTTAACCATTCACAATTAAAGTGGAAAAATTATAAGGCAGCCATTCATGGAATGATTATGTGTACAAATGGTTTGGAAAAAAGACATTAAAATTACAGTTCCATACATGGAGTCAGGTAAACAGCAATGACCACACAACGTTTTTCCCTGGAAAGCCAAGGCTGCTAAGAGATATAAGAGCAGTGAAGAAAGAAAAAGTATTTTTAAAAGAAGTTTGATGTGAACAGGAATCTGAAATTTGTGATAAAGAATCCCATATTCATCACAAACTTTCCCACCATACTGCAATCACTCCTCCTCCTTCCACCCTCAAAAGGATACAAGTACACTTTCCTTCTCTTTTTCCCAAGTGCCAGCACAGAACAGGAAGGGAGCAGCAGGAGCATTTATTCCACATCATCTCTTTTCTGCAATCAGCTGACACCACATGGCCACACCTGCTACTGTCAAAAGCTCCTTGAAGGCTCTGAACTAGTTCCTGAATAAACACAGTGGCTTTCCTGGGCCTCTTGGGTGAGATTAGCCTTTTACATAATCCACCCGGAAATAATTTTTTGATATCATGAGTGGGTTTCTGTGTTTAACACCCAGCCATCTAACAAGCCAAAACAATTAAAAAATCCTGTCTTGGTGTGACAGCTCTGCCATCCTTACCGAAGTTAATGTCAGTGCAGCTTCTGCCTCTGTCATTGAACGCTGAAAAAGAAGTATTTCCCTTCTTTATATAAGGAACAATAAAAGCATTAGAACAGTAGGGAAAGTACCTGAAGACATGAGCATCAGCAGAAACAGCTTTAGTCCAATTCCTCCTGCCAATTAGGAAATCATTAACTGAAAAGAAACAGGTGACGAGAAGATTATGGATTTCCTAGAGGGACTTACAGAAGTGGGACATGGCTGGCACTCGGTTTAAGCATTTACCTGCTAGACCTACTGCCACCTACCTCACAGAAATAAAAAAAACCAAGCAGAGAGGCTGTTACAGAGAGAGTAAGAGGAATTTGTTTGCACCAAGGTTTCCTGAGGAGTAGAAAATGATACCAGATGGCCCTGACTACACGCAGTGCTTGGATTTACCATGACAGATGGGGAGATAGGTAGAAAGAAAGGGCTATAATAGAATGGACCATTTAATTTAAATCATTAAAATACTCTGTTTCAACAAAATAATCCTTCATTTGGTACTAAAAATTTGGAAAGGTTCGATAATAAAAAATTTTACATTCTCCATATCAACATAACCAAAAGTTTCTTTAGTCACTGCAGTTTCAGTCACAGAATTGAAAATAGTAATTCCACAAAGATAACAGGCAGCCAAAACAAAATGCTGTCGCTACTTCTAAATAAGGAGAAATAAAAATAAAAATCACTGAAGTCTTCTGTCACTTAACCAAATGCCAAAATTAAAATGTACGGTTTTAGAATTTTTGTGCCAATTTTAAGTTGCCAACGTTTTCATTCAAATTCCCTCACCTGCTGCTGTAACTTGGCCTCTATATTTCATGAATCATTAAACTGAGTATTAGTATTTCTGATGGCTGCCCCAGAAACTAGAAACATGATGTGAAGGACAGGAAAATGTAAAGATGACAAGAGCTCTCAGCAGTGGCACCTGTGATTAATATGCCAGAGGTTATGTCAGCAGTGAAAAGCCTGGCTGCCACATCCTCACCAATACGCACCGACCCATGTAAAAAGGTCCTAAACACATGCTTCAGCCGGGAACAAAAGGCATGAAATGGGACCTTACCTCTGTCAACCACTGCTACTGTTATACACAAAGGGAGGCTGAAGAGGAATACAGTCAGGGTGTCAACTGCCAGGCTGGGTGCACATGCAAGTGACAGAAGAGAGGTTAAAGAATAAACTTACTGCTTTATGAAAAGCAAGCACTTAGCTTAGTGCAGCACTATCTCCTGCTCTTGCAAACCCTCCAACTTTTGGAAATGGTTACGTGGAAAGATTAAACATGGTAAAATAGTGAGATTATCAAGGAAGGAGGTAATTAGGGGGAAATCAGGAAGAACAGAAATCTGGAGTAAACATCCCTGTGTACCATTTGCATGTGCAAAGAACCTCTTCTGCTGAACTTTTTAAACCAATTACTTACCAGTTGCATTATGTATGTTGTAAAAATCCCAAATCCAAAACAAAACAAAACAAAACAAAACAAAAACAAAAAACAAAACAAAACAAAACAAAAAAAAAAAAAAAACAAACAAAAAAAAAAAACCAAAAAAAAAAACAACCCACATTGAAAAACACACACTGTTTGAAGATAATCCATCCACATCACTAATTTTGCAGCGGCTTTTCAGAACACAATATTGAAGGTCTTATAGAAAAAAAATTGCTTGTTTAGGTCTGAAGCACTAATTCTATTTGAAAATACCATCTTCTGGGAAAATATGACTTCTAATAATTTTGCATTGATCTTACATAGTAAAACACACAAATGAACAAGCACTCCTGGGAAATCAAATACGGTTCAATCCTGGGATACATCAGTATTATTACAGAACCAACAGACAAAGCCATCACCAAGAGCCAGGCCATACTCATTACTCTCTGAACTAACAGACAAAAAGGACAATAACAAAAATGTAAAGAAGTTATGAGGCACAATGGGCTCTGCAGTTTAAGTAATAAATGGCATGACAAACAGTTGCACTCATTCATATGGAAACAAGAAACACTTCAGTTAAGATGTTTCTTCAAAATTCATTAAAAAAAAGAAAAAATATATTTGGCAATGTTTTCTTCAAAAAGTGCAGGCAAAGTACAGCTTAAAAGGGGTTCAGCATTAAAAAGTTTTCCCCTAAAGAAAGAATTTTATGCTGATTCTGTGCACGTCAAGCACTCCTGACTTTTCAATGCACATTATAGTATAACATGTTTTGCATAAGGGAAATGGTGCCTTGAAAGTTGTGACA